>NC_054487.1:69825908-71063825 GCF_017639515.1 Carcharodon carcharias | reverse complement strand
CTGGAGTACTGTGTACTGTTTTGGTCTCCGTATTTAAGAAAGGATTTAGTGGCATTGGAGACAGTTCAAAAGAGATTCACAAGGCTGATTCCTGGGATGAAGGGGTTGACTTACCAAGAAAGGCTAAGCAGGTTAGGCTTTTATTTATTAGAGTTTAGAAGAATGAGCGGTGATCTTATTAAAACGTACAAGATTCTGAGGGGGCTTGACATGTGAGGGGGTAGATGTTGAGAAGATGTTTCCACCAGTGGGGGAATCTCAAACTGGGGGACATAGTTACAGAATAAGGAGACACTCATTTAAGACTGAGATGCGAAGGAATTTCTTCTCTCAGAGGGTAGTGAACGTGTGGAATTCTCTACCTCAGAGAGCTGTGGAGGCTAGATCACTGAAAGAATTTAAAGAGGAGATAATAAATTTTTGAAATATCGGGGAGTTGAGGGCTATGAGGAGCTGACATGAAAGAGGAGTTGAGGCCTGGCACAGATCAGCCATGATCTTATCGAATGGTGCGGCAGGCTTGAGGGGCTGAATGGCCTACTCCTGCTCCTATTTCTTATGTTCTTATGACAGGATGGAAATAAAAAAATTATCACAATATAGCAGATATGGACACAGACTTTTGGTTCACTGCAGGTCATGGCTGACAGTTGAACAGTTGACCACCTTCAGACAGGTGAACATCGTTTTTTGTGACAAGAGGATCCGTTCCATATTAATCGCTGAACCAAAACCACTTTGAAAGAAGGATTATCTTGCCATTTATCTCAATGCTGTTTGTGAGACATTACTGTATGCAAATTGCCTGCTGCATTACAATAGAGACTGCATGATGTGAAGCACTTTGCAACTTCCTGAACTCATGATAGGCACTATATAAATGCATGCTCTTTCTTTTTACATCCTCCTTAAAATGCCAACTTCTGTAGAGGCCCTGCCTGCTATTCAGTGGCTGAGTTTATTTCTATGTGTCTTCCTTCTTACCATACAAATGCAACTCTTGATGCTAGAGTCTGAAGAGTTTCACAGTGCTGCAAAATGAACAGCTAGGAGTGCTCTCTTGTTTATTGATAACACCTTTAACTTTTACGAACAGCTCTGGTTCTTAGTTGTGTCCTGTTTACTGGGTGTAGTGGCACTGTGTGATCTGAAAGTGGAACAGATGGGTGGAGAGATATGCGACAGTTGTCATTGAGTCTCAGACTCTTCACTTTGATCAGATATGCCCAAGATAAGTTTAACTTTCATCTGAAACAGATGTGAAGTTGGTGGAGTGCCCGAGTCACCCACCCAAAGCTGGCATCTGGAGGGCTGAATCAGGTCCTGGCCTCATTTAAATATCAATGGTGAGCTTCAGGTACAGTCCTTTGGTTGTGGAGGAATTGACTCGGAGACTCAGCTGACCTGCAGGGGCCAAGAGGAGCATTCTTCCAAAAGAATAGTCACCATAAAATGATACATTTGAAGGAGGAGAGAAGAAGGAGGAGGAGCATTGAAGGAGGCCCATTTGGCCCGTGGGCATGTACTGGTTCTTTGAAAGAGCTTTCCAAATAGCCCTACTACCCTGCACTTTTCCCATAGTTCAACAAATATTTCCCCTTCAAGTATTTATCCAATTCATTTTTGAAAGTTATCAAATCTGCTTCTGCCACCCTTTTAGACAGTGAATTCCAGATCTTAAGAACACTCTGCACAATTAATTTCCTTCAGGTAGCCTCTTCTTTTTGCCAATTACCGTAATTTTGAATCCTCTTGTTACCGGCCTTCTGCCACTGGAAACAGTTTCTCCGTATTTACTATGTCAAATCCTTTATGATTTTGAACATTGCTATCAAATTTCCTCTTAACTTTCTCTGCTTTAACGTATCATTCCCAACTTTTCCAATCTCTTCACATACCTGAAGTCCCACATCCCTGGTATCATTCTGGTAAACCTCCTCTGCGCCTGCTCCAAGGCCAATATGCCTTTTTTAAAGTATGGTGTCCCAAAATGGGTATAATTCCCCAGCTGAGGGATAATCAGAGTTTTATAATGGTTTAGCATAACTTCTTTGCATTTTTACTCCATGCCTTTATAAAACTACAATCCGTATATCTTTTTAATAGCCTTCTAAACTTGTCCTGCCACTTTCAAAGGTTACACCCACGGGTCTCTCTGTCCCTGCAACTTTAAAAATTGTTCCATTTATTTTATATTTAATCTACTCATTCTTTCCACCAAAATGGATCCCTTCACATTTCTCTGCATTAAAATTCATTTGCCATATTCCTGTCCATTTTACCAGTCTATGTCCTCATTAAGTCTTGTTTGATCCTCACCACTGTTTACTACATTTCTGAATTTCATATCACCTGGAAATGTTTAAATTATGTCTTGTATACCCATATCCAGTTCATTAATATATATCAAAAGGAGCACTGGACTTAATGCCAATCTCTGGGCGACAATGCTTTATAATTCACTCCAGTTTGGAAAATAATTATTTATCACTATTCTCTGCTTTCTTTCCATTAGCTCATTTTGTACCAATACTGCTACTGCCCCTTTAATCATTTCAGCTTCAATTTTGCTAAGATATCTATTTTGTGCCACTTTATCAAGCTCCTTTTGAAAGTACATGTACACATCAACTGCATTACCTTCAATGCTCTCCATTACTTCAAATAACTCAGTGTTCTATCCTTATGTAAAAGGAAATTGAGGTCCCAAATTGGCACAGGACCCCAATTTTTGTAGTGAAGCAGCCTCTACCCTGAAATTGGCAGGTATGCTGCTCACCTATTTAAACGCCTAACTGAAAATTACATTTGACAGGCCTTGTGCATCAATGATCTGTTCAAAGTGCCCCTTCCTTATTCAATAGTCAGTCACCTATTTTTCAGGTGAGAAATCGTTGGCCCACAGCTCAAAATCACCCCCTGTTGAATCTAGAACTGATGAGAGAGGAATAATGTTACCACTTTCATGTTTGAAAGAAAGCAATATTGCTATTTCAATTTTGAAAATTAATGCATTGTGATTCTCTTCTTAGAACCTGTGTTTCCCCCTCCTCACACCAACTTTTAGGGGATCTCAGACACAACACCTTCAAATCCTATGATGTTCAATATGATCCAGCGATTGGCAAGATTGAAGCCTGGAATCACAGCAGGTCTCTGTGATTGTAATCTCCATTAGAATATAACTTAATCCCCAAGGATTAGAGACCTTACCTCCCCACCCAATCAACGAAATCAGTATAAATTAAAAATGTGATCCCAGTGGAACATTTGCCTTTTTGCTCAGGGACACTGGCTTTCCTCTAGCCAGTCAAAACAAACACTAACAGTTGCTGGTGAAGGAAGAGAAGGATCTTACAATTGCACGCTCATACCATTTACATAATTTCAGCTGCAGGCAACTGTGAAAACAGGTCGATATCCGATATTATATTCTGTGTAAATGTTAACAGGACGCAGGTTTTACTGCTAGATTTGATAAGGATTTATGTCTTTCTTTTTTAAACTCAGAGCAAAGTTGAGTTGTAGCTTACAAGGTCCATTCTAACTGGACACTATCCTCAAGCCAGGATGGTACAAAAGCAATAGTGCTCAAATAACTAATGCATCAAAGCATTGCTTAACATAGGGCAGACATTTTCACTCGGCGGACTGGCGCGTGCCCGACCCGCACGAGCGTGAAATGACGCATGTTGACGTCGGCCGAGAGTGCTGAAGTCAACGCGCAGTCACGCGATAGTTCAGTCGGCGGGCACACACCGGAGTTGGCAGCGCACCCACCAACAATTAACAGGTCTGTTAAGGCCATTAAGTAATCAACTAAATTAACATTTTCGCTGCCCATCCACGGGCGGGATGAGGTTTTCCAAACGCAAATAAAAATAAAATGGAAACTTTAATTTTTCATCAGTAAAATGTCCCTGCTTATGTGAGAGAGTCAGGTGGGGGGACATATTTCATTACATTTTTATTTTTAAAATTTTTTTTATGTATCTTTTCATCTCCCTGAGGCACGGAGATTATGAAACACTCGCCCACACGAAATTCATGCTCGGGCTGCTCCCCCCATCCACCCCCCCACTCCCGCCACCAAATCCCCACCCTGCACAGGCAGTGCCCAGCGCTGCCGCTCACGCTTCACGCCGGGCGGGCCTTGCTAGGCCCAACAGCGTGAAATCGTCGTGTGATGCTGATCGCGGGCGGGGGTCGGATCCTGGCCCACCCCCGCCGAGCAAAGAGGCAAAATCCTGCCTTCGTTTCTGTTTTTTTTCTGCAGCTTATGTTAAGCTGCTGTGTTTACCTTGCTGGTACATTGTATTAAATCCTCACTTTAATGGTAGAGTTTGACTTATTTGAGGTGACGCACAATCGATTTTGCTGCTTGATGGAGGTTCGATCATTTTCACGATGTTCATTTGATTGTCGGCTGGTTTCTCAGCTGCTGGACCACAGCCGCTGCGCTTGTTAATTAGATTGAGTGGAGTTGTCATTCAGAAATTGGTTAACTTACTGATGAGCGAGTTTGAATCCATAATATGTGTAAGGCTGTGCTCCTTGCATCCAGCTGCAATGCCTTTATAAAAACATATTGGGTGCTGTGGGGACAGTAGTCCTTCACCGTTTTATTCGTTTTGTGCGCTGCCTTTTGGGGCTTTTCCATTGAACTGTTTTTGCTGATTGTTTTGCGAGTGGAGAAAAGCGACGCTTTTATGAAATGAGTAAGGACAGAAATTTGAAATGGGACAGCCCGAAATTATGATCTGGCTGCTGAATGAAGCTGCATTTTCTCTTCTTCGCCACGGAGATACGTTCAAAATATTTCCGATCGCACAGACAGTCAAAAAGCCATTTTTCCCCATCTCAGCTATCTTACCTTTATCGCTGCATTCTTGTGACCTGTGGGCCGCTGGCAAGGCTGTATTTCTTGCCTGTTCCTAGTTGCCCTAGGGATGCCAACTCTGATCGCATGTATCCCTGGAGATATGATCAAAAGCCTTTCAACCGCACTGCTTGTCAAATGGCCATTTTCCCCACCTCAGATATTTTTACAACTAATAAGCAAAGTGTTCAAAGAAAATTCTAAAAACACGCACTATTTTTTTTTAAATGGCCCTCTGACTTTCCTCCCGGGTTGCTCATGGCAGTGTCCAGCAGTGTGATCTTTAATTGCTGGAGACTCCAGGGTGATCCTGGAGGGTTGGCAACCTTAAGTTGCTCAGAGGTGTTTGTGGTAGGCCTATCCCTTGAAATGCTGCAGACCTTGTGGAGATGATGATCCCACAATGATGCTAGGTAGCGAATTCCAGGATGTTGACCAAGTTGTAATGAAGGAACTCACCATACCAAAAATAAAAATGGATCCAATAAAAGAGTGATCCCATTATGATAATAAAGAACTACTACTGTTCCAAAAGCAAAATACCACAGATGCTGGAAACCTGAAATAAAAACAAAAACTGCTGGAACAACTCAACAAGTCAGACAGCATCTGTGAAGAGAAGCAGAGCCACGCTCCAGGTCTAGTGACCTTTCAGCAGAACTGAAGAAAAACAAAAATGTACGAATTTCTAAGCCAAAAGGAGCGGGGAGGGAGCGGGAAGAACAAGAGGAAAGGGTTGAGGGCAGGGAAGAGTAAATGACAAAAGATTTCATGATGCAACACTCAAAGAGAGTGGTAATGGATATAGTAAAGAAGCAAAGGTTGTGCCCAAATGAGGCTTGAATGGCTACATAAAAACCATTGAATGCAACGTATATAAAAGCAAAAAGCTGCGGATGCTGGAAATCCAAAACAAAAACAGAAACAGAAATACCTGGAAAAACTCAGCAGGTCTGGCAGCATCGGCGGAGGAGAGCACAGTTGACATTTCGAGTCCTCATGACTCTTCAACAGAACTGAGTAAAAATAGGAAAGGGGTGATATATAAGCTGGTTATATATATTTCACCTCTTTCCTATTTTTACTTAGTTCTGTTGAAGGGTCGTGAGGACTCGAAACATCAACTGTGCTCTTCTCCAACGATGCTGCCAGACCTGCTGAGTTTTTCCAGGTATTTCTGTTTCTATTGAATGCAACATGAAGGGATAAAGAAGAAACAAGACAAGACCAAGACAGGAAAAGAAAAATAGAGAAAGAACACATAGAACAAGATTAAGGTAGAGGTTATGATCCAAAGTTTCTGAACTCAATGAGTCCTGAAGGCTGTAAAGGACCGAGTTGAAAGATGCTACTCCTCAAGCTTGTGTTGAGCTTCACTGGAACACTGTAATAAATCAAGGACAGAAAGGTTGGCATAGCAACAAGGTGAGAATTAAAATAACAAACAACTGGAAGCCTGGGGTCGTGCTTGTGGACTGAACAGAGGTGTTCTGCAAGGTGTTCACCCAGGCTGTGTTTGATCTCCCCAGTGCAGAGGAAACCGCAGTGTGAACAGTGAATACCGGACAGTAAATTGAAAGAAGTACACGTAGGGAAGGAGATTTTGGGGCTTTGGAGGGTGAGAAGGGAGGAAGTGAAAGGAAAGGCACTGTGCCTCCTGCAGGGAAAGGTGGGGTAGGGAAGGGAGGGGGTTTCGGGGGTGACTGAGGGGTACACAAGGGTGCCATGGATTGAATGGTCTCTTTGGAATACTGAAATACTATTGTTCCACCAGATTGAGATACCCCTGTAATTCACAAATGCCACCTCATGCCAAGGCCTCTCTACTCACATGATCTCAATCACTGAAACAGCCATTTGTAAAGAAAGACTAGAATTTATATAGGGGCTTCTATGACTTTAGGACATTCCAAAGTGTTTTACAGCCAATGAAGTACTTATGAAGCGTAATCTCTGTTGTAATGTAGGAAACGCCAAACATCAGACACTGGACATATGACCGAAGATGCGCGTCAGGATCCTGTAGAAGTCCTGACACAAGGACTTAAATGGGAACTGCCCGGGAAGTTCCAACTTTCGATGGGCAATTCCCCTGATTCCCGGAACCCTCTGTGAATGTCTCCAACTCTGAGCTAGAGTCAAAGACTCTGGACAGTTCCACGGTACTTACCTGGGCAGTTACCCAGAAAATGTTAAACAGGTTAAAACCTAGTCAAACATCTACACAACTGACTCCTCAATCACCCCAACCCCTGACTAGCCCTCTGATTCCCCCTGACCAAACCCCAACCACCCAACTAGCTCCCCACCCAGCCACCCGTCTACCCTCCTGACCAGGCTCGACTACCCCCACTGACCATTTGACTACCCCACGATCCACCCTGACCAAGCCTCCCCAACCACCCAACTACCCTTCTAACCACTTGACTATTCCCCCAAGCTGACTACCTCCCTGACCTAACTACCGTTCACCTACCACCACCTACTCACGCACCCACATACTCACCTCACTCTTCTAACCTCCTACCCACCTACCCACATCACCCACTTATCTACCTCACCCATCTACCCCCTAACTTACTCATAACACCCACCTAGCCCCCTAAGCACATACCCACCTCACCCACCTACTCCTACCCACTTACTGACTTATCCATGCACCCACCTCATCTACTTACACACCTCACCCACTTACCCACCTCATTCACCTCCCCTCAACCCACCTACTTCACCCACTTACCCATCTCATGCACCCATTCACTCACCCACCCATTCATTCACTCATCCATTCACTAACATTTAAATTGGAACTTTAACCTCACCATACGGCAGCTAGTGCCATATAAAGGGGCAGTGTCCTATCTTCCCTGACTCTACTCTGCTCCAATGAAGTTCCCCAATAGATGCTGCGCTGCACGTTTCTGTGAAAGCTGGGATGGGAAGACCCTGCTCGAAATAGGCAGCAATGCTGCGTCGGGAGAATTTGTGAGTGCAGCAGCAATCCAACAATCGTGCCACTGCTCGGAAGATCAGGGTCAGTGTGTTTTAGTGATGTTGCTTACAGAGTCAACATTTGTCAGGACACTAGGGATAATCCCCTGCTCCTCTTTGAAATAATGCAAGGGGATATTTTTATGTTCGTCTGAGAGGGAAGGCGGGACCTTGGTTTAACTTCTCATCTGCAAGGCCGCTACTCCGACAGCGCAACACTCCTTCAATACTGCACTAGAGGGTCAGGCTTGATTTTTGTGCTCATGTATCTTGAATGAGACTTGAACCCAGAACCTTCTGACCCAGAGGTGAAAGTGCCACTCTCTGAGATGTAGCTGATGAATCTACAACCACTTCCTTGTAGCTCTCACCATTCACCTGCATACCCCCACCCCCACCATAACCAATCCTGTCCCTGGAAAAAGGTCTTCTCCAAGTAATTTACAACTGCACTACCACACTCTGAAATGCCTGGCATTTTTGCCCTCCATTCACCACAATAACTGTGGCTGTAGGTGTGCTCAACGAGCCTCTTGCTTCCACCTTTGATACCTTGAACTCAGTAGTACATTAATTTATCTCATTCTAGACATTCCCAATGCTTTGGCTCTCTGGTGTCATTGCTAGAAACTTTTCAGCTTCTTAAAGAATAAAGAGGCATATCGGTCACCGAAATCTGCTAGAAGGAATCCTCCCCCAAACCCGTTTCTTCATTTCATTTACACAAACCCATTTTAATATCAGCTACAAAATATTGCTGATCAATGAAGGTTAAAGCTTCCAATGTAATTGTGAATTATATTGCCCATACAACTCCATACAGTCCACTTACTCAATAAAAATGATAATTTAAGCTGGTAACTTTTCAGCCTTAGTCTGGTCTTAAGCAGTGAAACACAGTACATTAACCAGATGAGATTCAAAAACAATAAAATTCCTTCCCATTTCACTAAATGATTATACCTGCTCATGGTTGGTGTCCTTAGTTTCTGAATTTTAATCCACAATCCACTTTTAATTGACCATTACTACATTTAGCAAACCACCGATATACCCTGTGAGAGAAAACTGATCTTATTGTGCTGAGTAGAGTCACTGCTATCTCCAGTCTTTCCATTAGGGAGATCTGGGAGAACAATGGACTTATAGCTACTTGAATGAGCAATAGTTTCATTTCAGGGATATTACTAAAGCAATATTCGTATATCAGTGAAACATTCCTTTTTATGTAGGCAAAGCTTAATATATTGATTACGGTACTGATTGGTCATGATGCACTGACTTTAAGGGATCCTTCTTAAAATATTGAAAAATTGAATTTTGGCTTACACTTGCATATTCCATTCCTAAGAACAAATGCACGATGTTAAGTCAAATTACATTTTAAAAATTTGACTTTTTTATTTGGCTTTATGGAACATTTGTTAAAATAATTAAGCATAAAAAACATCAATGAAATGATTTCTTTTCAGAAGAACCAGAGTCTGATCCATAATAGGTTAACATAATATAACAATAGAAATGGCACTTAAATTGGGATCACGTTTTGTTGACCAACTTGACAAACAGCTTTATTTTCAATTTTCACACACAATTTATATAATATTTACACAGTATGAGATAATGTCAACAGTGTAAGGCAGATGATTGGCTGAAATAGATAGTCAGTACTGGATTTGCTTGAAAAATATCTATCCTTACAAAAGATATAATGGCCCAGCTCTTGCATGAGCAGGGCATCTCATGCTGTACAGTATTAGTTGCACCATTTCCTGCACCCTTCAGCTCAAAAGCGTTTGCCTTTTACGTTGCTGGAAATATGAGCTGTTAAGAGTAGAGCAAAGGCAATAAGGCATCAGGGATCTTAGTGAACAATTGGAACAATAGATTTTCTCCTTAACAAATGAAAACTATTGGGAAAAGAGACAGGGGAATGATGAAGAAAGAGGGTGAATTAGAGTCAAATTGGAGAGAAAAAATAACTTAAGAGATAGAAAGAAAAAGGGATGGACAGGAAAAGTAGGGAAAATTAAGAACGTAATTTATTATTGATTCTGAGGGGTTTTGGCACGGTAGGTGCTGTGAAGATGTTTTCCCTCATGGGGGAGTATGGAGCTAGGGGTCACAGTTTCAAAATAAGAGAAATGAGAAGGAATTTCTTCTCTCAGAGAATTGTTAATCTTTGGAATTTTCTACCACAGAGAGCAGTGGAGACTGGGTCATCAAATATATTCATGGTGAATTAGACAGATTTTTGATCCGGTTATGGAGGGGGTGGGGGAGTTGGCGGGGGGAGGGGGCACTGGTAGGCAGAAAAGTGGAATTAAAGCCATAATCTGCCATGATCTTACTAAATGATGGAACAGGCTCGAGGGAACAAATGGCTGACTCCTGCTCCTATTTCTTACGTTCTTAGATTTTTCAAATCTCTAAGAACATTTACCATGGAATAAAGCTCAACAGTTTAACCTATTCTCTTTCTGGGTCCAAGAGATCTGTTGACATTGCATTAACAATCATCACATTGTTAATAGGTTACTTACACTGCTAAGTACAAGCATTAACTTCCTGGGGTGAGTTTAATTTAAGTTTAATGTACAAATTCAATAAGTTCTTAAAACTAACAGCATCTGTTTTCAACAATCAACAAATGTAGATATTCTTAGCTCCAAGCTTTTAACATTGGAGCTACTGATTGATGTCATGTTTAATATAAAGACGATGAAAAGACTTGCATTCCAGAAACAGAATGCTGTAACAATCAAGGATAATGCCAGAAATATAAATGCAATCCACTTGTCTTTCAATACAGGGTCATTGTGAACAAGTATATATTTTTCTAACGTTATTAATTTTGTTGAAGTTTGAATGTGCCCCAAAATATACTTATTATCACAGAATCACAGTGCAGAAGAGGCCCTTCGGCCCATTGAGTCTGCACTGACACGTGAGAAACACCTGACCCAACTACCTAATCCCATTTACCAGCACTTGGCCCATAGCCTTGAACGTTATGTGCCAAGTGCTCAATCAGGTACTTTTTAAAGGATGTGAGGCAACCCGCCTCCATCACCCTCCCAGGCAACGCATTCCAGACCATCACCACCCTCTGGGTAAAAAAGTTTTTCCTCACATCCCCCTAAACCTCCTGCTCCTCACCTTGAACATGCCCCCTTGTGACTGACCCTTCAACTAAGGGGAACAGCTGCTCCCTATCCACCCCGTCCATGCCTCTCATAATCTTGTACACCTCGATCAGGTTGCCCCTCAGTCTTCTCTGCTCCAACAAAAATTATGAAACGATAGCAGACTTATCATACTGCCACTTTATGTTATACCCTTCAGCTCAGCAATTTTGTGGAGAAGACATCATCACAATTCAATTTAGTCAAATTAGACACAGAGCAGTAGAGGAGCAGGATAAACACAGAGTTGCATTGCATTGTTTAGACATATGGATATGATGTTAAATTGAGGCCCTGTCTACTCTCTCAGGTGGACGTAAAAGATCCCATGGCATTATTTCAAAGAAGAGCAGAGGAGTTATTCCTGGTATAATCACCTCCTAATCAACGTCACAAAACAGATTTATCAGGTTATTATTACATTCTTGTTTGTGGGAGCTTGCTGTGCCCAAATTGCCCACTGCGTTTTCCACATTACAACAGCGGCTACACTCCAAAAGGTGCTTCATTGGCTGTAAAGCACTTTGAGACATCAAGTGGTCGTGAAAGATGATTTTAATGAAAGCCTTTCTTTCATGCATCTGAGGAACTTTAAGTTCACATCGCAACTATTTTTAGCATGAATCTGTAAAACTTTATAATCTCCAGTCAATGCACATGTGTTAGAACAGATGTGTGTTTTAGTTAATGTTTGTTAAAAGGGGAGCTGCTGGTTTGAAGTGTCTATCTGGTAGATGCAATTGTTGATTGCAACATGAAATACTTTCATTTTGGATCCACTTAATAGATGTTAACTACAAAAGCTTTAATGATCGCAAAGGCTCATTTATCATCTGAATACTGGAAGAACAAAAGGAAAATATCCTCATTAGATGAGATACAAATTCAATGAAGTTGGATCTACAGTTTAGTGTAGCAGCAGCTGCTTACACCAGCATTAGAATAATCATTGCACTTTATGCAAGGTTAGTCCTTTGTTCTTGCATAACTTGGATTAAGATCAACAATGCTGGACACAACCAAAAAGTATCAAAAATCTATAAAATGTCAATGTTAGCCAAATATTTCAGTGTTACATTTACATCTGAGGTTTTCCTTTGCTACAACTATTCACCCTTCATCCAGTGTTGTTGCAAATATTTTAGATTAGAATGTAACTTTTACCTTCAGAATTAAAGTGTTAAATATAAGCTAAGTGCAACTTGGTTAAGAAACTGGTGTGCCTCTAATGTATATGCAAATTAAACAAGCTGAGGTAATTACCTTTAAAAGATAACCTGTGTTTCTCTTCCAAGGCCAGAGATAGAGGTGTAAAGCTTAAACAATGAATGACCCATCTCTGGGCTAGTAATAAAGTCAGAAGATTTACCATTGTTTCAATAAAAGATTTAAATCATTCATGTAGGTTCATGAGGAGTTTATAAGATCAGAAGTTCCTTAATAGGACCCAGCAAGTCTGGAGAAAAGGTAATCACATCCATTATAGGTACAAGTTACTCATATGGGTTGCAGAATCAAAGAATTGTGTTGAAGGTAAAAAGATAATTAGTTTACATTTCTGTTTGGAATATGCCATGTATGCCATGTTGTCATGGAGATGGGCTGTGGGGTCTTAGGATGTTCCTTTGTTTATTTTATGTGTGTGTGAGTGTGCGAGTGTGTGTGTGTGTGTATGTATGTGTGTGTTTTCTCACTGAAGCAAGCAGCCAGCAGTCAGTCAGCTTGGAACGAGCAGTGAGAAAGCATCTGCCAGGAGCTAGGAATCAGCTGTGGGACAAGTAGCTGTACAAAAGTTGTGGGAACATAGAGGACCATTAGGCACCAGGGGTCTTCCTGATGTTTAAACCCCTAGGCAAGAAGACAGTGTAGCCCACGCTTGAACTGAAGAGCCCACAATCATGAAGTCTTTGAAGAAAATTGGAGAAGCACTTAGCCAAAAACTAATGGAAGGTTCCCAATGAAATGTCATAGCTTTGAGAATAACTGGAACACTGAGGAGAAATCAATGTGAATTCTGGAGAGCTGTGGCATACCTTTGGATTGGTCCCAGGAAAAGTGAATGAACCATCAAGATCCCCATAACATACAAGGGGATTCTTGGTGGTTTGGGGGTGTGGTGGGGAGAAGTAACAAGTAGAACTGAGTTTATAGCATAAGCCTCTATAAACTATAGTGTTAAGTTTGTGGTGCTTGCTTTATTTAATTTATTTTTGTATATATAAAGTTTGTTTTTGTTTAAAAATATGATATCTTGTGGCATTGTTGTCAGTTAATTACTGGGTGTTTGGATTTCTCTTTAAATGTTAACAATCTCGAACAGGATCATAATAGAATAGGAGGTGAGTAAATAATCAATAAACCATACCTATAGCCTTTGAGATGAACTACTGTCTTTAGATTAGTTATCAGGTGCAATGCATGCAAGGAAGAGGTGGGGGGAGAGAGTGGGTAGGGTTGAAAAATATGCCATTTGTCTAATATCCCAAATAAGTAGGAATAAAATGACAAATAATTCACATGGTAAACAGACTGAATGAAGGATATCATATTCATTCTGATCACCAATCTATCCCTAAAGCATTCTACCACAAGAAATGCAAAACCAGGCTTTTCTACCACAAAGGCACATAGAAGCCCAGATTTTCTCTCTATTGGGGTGAAAATCCCAGAAATGACTGAGAAGTCTAATTCCCGCTCGAAAAACCCGGCATTTCCCATCTTCGCAGGCGCGGGACTGGAGTCAGGCTGGGGTTCACACATATGCAATTGTGGAGGCCGCTGGCCATTTAAAATATCAGCTGCCTCCACTGAAGCGGGATTTTGGTAGACCAGGAGTGTGAAACACAGAGTGTGTGGATCAGAACAGATAAGAGGAGGCCTGAACTTGGTGAATTTGTTTTGATAGCCAGGAACCCTTTGGAGAGGTAAGGTACCCCTTTGGTTAGGGTCCCAGGGTACCGTTGGTAGAGGTAAGGTACCCTTTGAGAGATATAAGGCACCCTTTGCAATTGTTAAATAAAACATGGTTATGCATTTTTTATGCACAAATTCATTGGAACCGTCAAGCTGTAAGGAACTGTCCAGCTGTCAAGGAGTTCTCAAAGCTGTCAAGGAACTGTCAAAGAACTGTGCAGCTGTCAAGGAACAGTCAAGAAACTGTCAAGGAAGTGTCAAAGCTGTCAAATATGTCAAGGACATGTCCACGGAAACTGAGTGAGTTGAGAAGGTGCTAAGGGCAAAGAGTAATAGACGGGGGGGGGGGGGTGGGTTGGTGTGGGGGAAATGAAGGGCCATGGGGATGTGGGTGAGGGCAGGGGTGGCATAGATTGGCAAGGATAGGGCATAGGGAGCATGTGGGGGATGGGGGTGAAGGGGTGTTTATTTAATCTTTTATTTATTTAAACACAGTGCTGGAGCAGTGACAGGTCTTCCACCCAGCCCACCTCCACACCCAGCAGCCTTCACATTCATCCTTCCATTGCTCACCCCAACTATTTCAGCCCACCGCACCCCGCTTCCCACACCACACCCCAACCCACCCACCCCCCTGACTGAACATCCAACTTGGGGGATGCGGACATTATTAAAGGTTGGGCTCACAGGGCCGGGAAATCTCCCAGCTTTGCGCGCCTGACCTGGGGTCGAATATCTGGACCGATAGTCGTGACTATCTCTTGTCTTTCGTACGTCTTAAAATTGACTTTACCCTGAAAGGTCAGATTGCGTCCTTTAAACAGCTGATATCTGATGTCTTACACCACAACCAGACACCTGTAACAAGTTAGTTAGCAGTCAAGTCGGCACATTCAACCGGAGGTTGATTTTCAAAAGTTTTCAGGGTGCTTAGAATAGCTTCAGTGGTTTCCTGTTTTCTTTGCTTCAATGGTGTATATTTTTGAGCTGTATTTTCACTGGGCAGGATTTTTAGGTCAGCGTGCGGGTGCAATCAGCGGGCCCAGGAGCAGCTGGGAACAGACCACCGCCCGCCATCGTCCCCGGACTGCGATTTCACGCTGGCTGAACAATTAACCGACCAGTCAGCGTGAAGCCCGCGCTGGAGTGCTCACTGTTGCCAGGGTGGGGGCGGGAGGAGGGTGAGCGCTGAAGTCAGCGCGGGCGAGTGCTCACAGGTAGCACCCTGAAGGCAGAGAGCTGCCTCAGGGAGCTGAAGACTTCAAAGGTTTTAAATAAAGACTTCAAAATCAGAACAAAAAAATGTCCAAGCGTCATCAACAGTCACCTGAATGTAAACAGTACAAAAATTCTGTCCATAGATTTATATTGTTTTAACAATGGAAACCTCATCCTGCCCTTGGATGAGGTTTCCTGAAAAATGCAAAGGCCGCCTGGCTGATTTGCCCGCCCGCCAATCATAATGTTGGATGGGCAATGAAAAATCTGTTAACTGTGCTGTTAATGGGTTTAATTGTCATCTTAATTGTCGGCTGACCCGCTTCCGAGTTTAGCATGTGCCCGCCAACCAAAATATTGCGCAAGTGCGCAATGATGTGGGGATGATCACCCGATGTCATCACACGTTATTTTTTGCTCGAGCTGGTCAGGCGAGCGCTCGCGCACCGAGCTCACAATTCTGCTCAGTTTCCTCGCACAATCTCTCTTAAACACCAATTTTAAACTGATACAGGTCTTGATTTAAAAAAGAACACTTGAAAAATCATTTCAACGTGCTGCAGAAATTTCCCCCCAATTGTTAAATAAACAGCATTGATTTAAATGATCTTCAGTTGATATGTGCAGCATTGCCAATAATGATGCATCCACTTGGTGTGTTGAAAAACATATATATCCTTGAGAGCTTGCCTATGATACAGTACTGCAGGGTTTTGCATATACGCTACAGCTCAATTTGTGCTCCAAAAGAAATGACAAATATTGAGTTATCTGATCAAATGAGTGCCTGGATCAAATGGATTTCAGGCATTTGTGTCTCTTTGATAGTCTACCTGTGTGCTAGCCATGTATTGTTATGAAAAAGACTGGGAAATTACCCTTAGCAGAGAGAGCAATGGCTCAAGAATATATGAGCCAATCACCATCTTAAATTCCGTCAACTTTGCTTCTAATTTTCATTCTTCCCTCGGCTTCACATGTTCTATCTGTGACTCTTCCGTTCCCTTCCTCTGTCTCCATTTCTAGGGATAAGCCATCGAACAATATTCGCTATAAGCCCACCAACTCTCAGACCTACATGTCCTCACACTCTGTTTCCTGTAAACACTCTATTCCATTCTTCTGGAAATGGAAGTCTTGGAAATGATCCGGGCATCAGTTTAACACTGTTCCTATCTCCAGACCTGCATTTTCTCTTTATCAGCAGCTAAGTTCTAATTACATTTATTCATTTACACCTAGGGCAGAATGTTGCCCTTGATGGGCAGGTGGGCCCCACTGGCTCGGCAGTGGGCTGGCAGCCAATCGCCGCCCCCGAAATGGGCCCCGCCGCCATTTTAAGTGGGCGGGCCAATTAAGGCTCACCCAGCGGGCCGGGCTTCCCGTACTGGGTTGGGGGAGGGATTCCCCAACTGTCAGAGTACGATCTTTTGCGTATGCACACGAAAGAACACACATCTCCCTGAGACTAAGTGCTGTCTCAGGGACATCACTGAAAGTGGTTTAAATATCAAAAATAGAATAATGAAAAAATTATTAACATGGCCCCCTCATGTGACAATGTCGCACAGGATGGGACATGTTAATAAATATGACTAAAATTTTATTAAACTTTTTAAAAATGGACATGAAACCTCATCCCGCCAGTGGATGAGGCTTCGTGTTTTTTCAGAAGCCCGCTAGGACTCCTGGCCTGCCCGCCAGCCTTAAGCTTGGACGGGCAGGGCCTTTAATTGGCTTAATTATCCTGTCAATGGCCTCAATTGGCCATTGACAGGTCGGCGGGAGGTACAGCTGATCGCGCTGTCCGCCCGCCTTCCTGAATATTTAAATGAGGCAGGATGACGTCGGGAGTTCCTCCCGACATCATCCCGTGTCATTTTCCCGTCAGCGAGTAGGCCCCGCCCCCAACTCACCGAGGGAAAATTTCAGGCCCTTGTCCCTCGTTATTGTTACAGCAACTGAGCTACTACAGTGTTGTGCTAGCCTAATATAGCCCAAGGATCAAAGAAAGATGAATTACGAATTAATTCAAAGTTATCCTCTGAATAATGATGGATATTACATTTTTTATGTGAGATCTGCCTAATCAAGGCTTCACACTGGGTTTCATGTGTACCTCTTTGTATATTTTCAGTTGATGCACAATTATGTTCAGTAAATATTCCCTGGAGTTTAAAGGAGTGAAAGATGATCTCATTGAACCTTACAAGATTCTGAAGGGACTTGACAGGATAGATACTGTGACGTTGTTTCCCCTGGCTGGGGAACCTAGAACACAAAGACACAGCCTCAGGAGAAGGGGCCGATCATGTAGGACTGATTTGAGGGGAAATTTCTTTGCTCAAAGGGTTGTTAATCTTTGGAATTCTCTACCCCAGAAGGTTGTGGATACACTATCATTGAATATATTCAGTCAAGGCTGGGATAGATTTTTGATCTCACATGGAATCAACAGACGAGGGATGAGCAGGGGAGTGGAGTTGAGCCAGAAGATCAGCCATTATCATACTGGATGGTGGAGCAGGAATAGTTGACCATTTGGTTCCACCTCTTATTTCTTACATTCTTATGTTAGATAATGTGCAGCTTTTCAATTTACTTTTCCCTCATTATTTTCACATCCACATGCACCTGTGATAACATTCTCTGCTGGGAAACTGGATGGCCTGGTGCGCGATCACCTCAATGACACCATCAGTGGTCCCTTAGCAGAACCACCACCTGATTAGCTTAAGCAATATGGAAATTGAGCACTTCAAAATTATTTGCCTTCCTCCTGTGGATTTGTCATCCAAAATTAGCAAATTCAACATTTTCAGAACCCAAGTGTGATCATTAGTCAGCATTGGGATTCAAAGTTGAGTCTCCCAGGTGGAAGAAAATGCTGTATAGCTACAATTACTGGCACACCTTCTTGTTGCTTAGGTATGTAAAATCAATTTTAAAACATTCAGGTATCTTCTGGAAGTGTGGTAAAGGAAAGGCTTTGTCAATGCTTCACATTAAAGAAGAGAAACTACATTTATATCGAACCTTATTACATCTCACAGGACAAGTGATTTGTTGTTGTTCTGTAGTGAATGTAGCAGACACTTGATGCACAACAAAATACCATACACAGCGCTGGGCTGAATACTTAAAAAATACTGATGAGCTGGTCAAACAATTATTTACACTTAAAGGATGAGAAAGTGGTAAAGTTAAGGCGATAATACAGCAAGTGAAACAATGGGCGCAGTCTTATGGGGTGCTGTGGTCTATGCTCCCTGCTCCTTGCCCCTGCCTCTCTCTCGACTATCTCAAGAGGAAGTCTCAAAATAAATACATACAAGTGAAGAGTGCATATCTCCCCCACACTGTTAATTCAATGTTACTACAATTACGCAGCTCCTGATGCTCTGTTACTACACAGCTGGAAATATTTTCATTTAGAGCTTCCATCACACTGAGGAGGTGTCAGACCAATTCACATCCAACAACCTGCTCTGAAAACTCTGCTCACATTTTGACAGCTATAACAAATTCCACCACAGCTGCTAAGACAATCAACAACAGTCTAAATCAAGCAACTCACAACATTCTAGAAAAAAGTCAATTCATCCTAATGCCCAACATTAACGGATCATTTAAAAAGATTCCAGGATCCGGATCTGCAACTTTGTCAAAAATTTATTAGTTCTTCCTTGGGCCATTCCCTAACCAAGTACCAAGTTTTGTTGAAATTCATCCATTAGTTGAGATATATTGTTTACAAAAAGGCAAGCAAACTCACAAATAAGTGAAAACATAATGTAAAATCAAATTCAGTCTTAAAATTTTAGAAGCTAGTTAATATTATAAATTTATTGGCCCTTCAATAGTATATTGCCTGAATAAATTTGACATACTAGAATAAATCTTCAAATTATAAAATGAGCTCATAAAACCCATGGCTTGGCATCCAAATCCTAAAGGGGAATAGTACCACATTTTAAAATAACTGCTTTGTGTTGAATTGCCTTATGTTAAATGTCTTATGTAATTTACATTTTCATTATCATTTAGACCACTTTACTTCAAAAGCAAAGTTTGATTAACCTCTTACAACATTCTAAAGTGATAATTTTTCCAGATAGATAGAATAAATAACTAGCGAGGTAATAAAAAATTCAAAGTCAATGGAATTAATAACTTGGAACATTTAATTTTGTGATAAGTTCTATCATTCTCATGCATAATTTGCTATAGATGTTAATCTATACAATGTTGCTTTATGGCCTTGTTTATTTATTCCGAAACAGCATTTTTTAAAACTATGACTGCCAAGAGCTTGGAGAGAAAGGCAACAAATGGAGAATTATGAGATATTTACAATTCAACCAGCCTATCATGAAGAAAGTAATTTGCAATTATGATCGATGGGAGTAGAATTTAAACCATTTCAAGTAAGATTCGGAGTCTTGTAAGGTCACTTTAATTTCTCCATCTTATTTATTGTTTCAAAGAAGCAGATATTCGTTCTATTCTGATTGTCCACATTTGCATCACGTCGCTATGGCATTACTACAATTCTATCATCAATGAACCAGAGCTAGGCAGTTAAAGGAGAAATGAAAAATAAGAATTGATATTTTCACATTCTTTGAAGAATAAGGCCGTAACCCTTGGGACTGAAGATATTCTGAGCAAAGATAAGTGGAGCAGTATATAGTTTGTTGCAAATCCCTGAAAGCACATGATTATCTGATTTGTGGAGAATCAAAGCTCCTAGAAAAAAGTGGCCCTTCATAATGTATGCATTCACCTTTGAATATCCAAAACTTTAGAGTAAATAAACCTCCATGTTAATTACCTTTTTACGGAATGAGGAAGTTATACATTCCTTACACGTTATGATTGGTGAGACTAACTTCAATCACAATGATATCAACGTTGACATTTTAATTACTAGCAATTGTTCTCAACATGGAAATACCAGGTTTAAACGCCATCGTGGTTCTCTGAAATTTCATTTTAAAAAACCATAACCTTTGGTGCCAGAAAGATACAGGGCTGGATTTTCAGATTCCGGCGAGAGTGAGCGTGCTGGTGACTGGGCACAGAGATTTGTGCTATTGGCCGGCGTGCCAGTTTGCCAGCTCCATCCCGCCCAGGGTCCATTTTCACTGAGGTGGGATGGGGGGGGATCAGGGCTACCTGCCCACACGTGGTGAGTAGTCAATGAAGCCTGTCTAAGGCCTGGTAAGGTCTATTGTCAGAGGCCTCCCCTGCAGGCATCAGGGAACAGGTCAGCTACCTTGAGGTGGCCCTCTGACAGCAGTCTGGGGGGAGAGGGGGCAGTGCTCCAGGTAGGCTTTGAGATCTCCCCTTCCCCTCCGTGCCTGGCTTCAGCTCCAGCCACATACTGCCTGTGGAGGGCTCCCCCTCCCCCTCCAAAATGGGGGCCCGGCTGTTGAAGAGTTTCTTTATTTTAAAGCATAAAAACATGGAATAAGACACGTCCATCTTAAGGCACCCTTTCTCTCACTTACCTGAAAAGGCAGCCTGCTGCTCTTCACTGCTGAAGGGCATCCAATTGGTACTTCAGCATCGAGAGCCCGCTCGCCATCCTTAATTGGACGATGGGCCTGACTCTCACCACTAATTGGTCAATTCAGGGAAAATCACTGCCGGGTGATTGTTGCCCCCATTGTGCCAGCTTCTGACCCCCATTTAACCTTAATGTCGGCGATCTGAAGCCCACCAGTAAAGCGCTGCCCATCGACTACAATGAAGCAATACACAAATCTCCAGCTATTAGTGGACCAATTTGACTAGGTTCGTAAGTTTGTGTAAGGAAGGTGCATCAAAAATTATTGTGGTTGACTCCAGTGAAAATTATGGGCTGGATGCAGACAGTTGTGGTGGGAAGCATGGAGGACCGACCCATTTAACCGCAGGAGAGACCACAAGTCAAACCTCCCGCGATTAAGTTGAAGGCAGAACGCACCGTTCATGGGAGAAACTCATCTGCTTGTGACAAATTGTCATTGAGCCAAATGATACCAATTATCCCTGAGCCAAGCGGAATTTAGTGATGGCTGTGGGATGACATGTGAGGAGCACGGCTTTCCTGTCTTCTTTGCCTGCGATCTTTTGTGAGGGTCCCTCCTTTCAAAGGCACTTAATGCCCAGTCAGGGACCAAGCATCAGGCAGGAGGGGTGGCCGCTGAAAGCTACTGTGCCTGCCTTTGCCTCCAATCACCTGCCACCCCCACTCCCACCACGACCCCCTCCCTGCGACACTCATCCCTGTGACCCTCATCCCTCCTTCACTCACCTGTGGCCTGGGTCCTTCGGTGATCCTAGGCCACTCCCTACCTGCATTTCAGGCAGCTCCCACCCAGTGTCATTGCCTCTAATGGAGAGCTGCCTGCCACTGATTGGCCAGCAGCACTTGGTGGGTGGGATTTCTGCCCTTGGGGTCCTGAATGCCGGGGCAGGCCTGACGCTGGATAATTAAGGGCACATCAGGCAATTAATCTAGTGGGGCCTCCCTTTCAGATGTGGCATTTGTTTCCCCTGGTTCTCCAACTGGTGGGCTGAACCCATGTCAGTTATGTTAAATTTCGCCCTCTGTTTCTGATGACAAGTCTGAAGCCATGGAACTTATTCTGCCATATTAAAGCCTTCTGACATACCTTAGGTTACTCCCTACCTCAGCTCATATTGTATGAAAGTATCATTATCCCCTAGAATGAAGAGGAAACCCAACTGGGAAGAAGGATGCATAACGCCCCCCCACCTTCCTCTCCAAACCAAGAGGGTATGTGATGAGCATGGCATTGCTCAGCTAAGAATCTTGTTTTATTGTTGTGTGAAACTTTCTATATGAGCAACATTAGAACGGAAAGCTGTCAATCAAAATAAAAACATTTGTGGGGTTGAAATGTCGTTAAAGGCCGACTGAATTTTCTGATCAACATCAAGGTTTAAACCAGAGCTGAACAGTGGCTAAGATTGTCACAACAAAAAAATCTGGCACCATAAATAATTGATATTGTCGTAGGATAGTGTCGACTGTTGTGGCTCATTGATAAGAAGGTCTTGAGACATGTATGCTTAAATTTGAACTCTTTATTGGTAATCTTTAACTACTTATAGATCTGTGCTGCTCACCATGCAGGTAGCTGCCTCCAGTGTGTTCTCTCTAGACTGTTCTCTCTGAGTCTATTACCATGTCACTCGATACATCATACTGTGGGCAGTGCTATTCGCCAGTCACACATTAGCCCTTGTTCTGCCGATCACCTTTACATTACAGGGGCACGCAGACACATGCAGCATCATACAACAGATATTTCTTTTAAAAGCAGGAAACACTGACACTTAGCGGACTTGAAGACGAGAGTGGATTTGTCTTATTAATGTTTATAGATTGAATGGAAGAACAACTGTAAAGTGCTTCAGGTAGCATGGCTAAAATGTGCTTTGTTTTAAGAATTATTTGTATTCTGTGGTTGTCCTTCAGAACCCTTTTTTCTACTTTCCTTTATGATTGTTTTGGAGGATATGAAGATTACTCTTTTAAATCCAAATGTGGAGAAACACAGAGTTTTAAAGAAGGAAAAAAACCCTCTCCAATAGTTTTTCACCAAAAGCAGTTCTGATATCCTGTCTTCCAGTAAGTAACTTGTCCTATTTCATAGACCAGGTAATAATTCAAGCACTGCAGATAGACACTGAAAATATGCTGTCATCAGGAAGAGATAAAAAAGTGCTGGTACGTAAAGCAGATAGGAAAGCAATCCACAGGGTCAAAAAGGTTTTCTTACCTTCGATTGAGAGTCAGCATTTTTAAGCTTTAGGTAGTTTTGCTAAAGGTCCTTAAATTTGAAATAGGCTTTCAAGGGAAATAATTTTGAGAGGGGGAAGGGAAAATTTTTATTCTTCCCCGATCAGAGGGAAAGGAGATGGGGACCAGTTAAAATAGAAGTGCCTTGTTCCCGCTCCATTTCCGCTGATCTGGGTTTTATTGACGGATGTGTGTCCCACTGGATTCCAGGGGGAATCTCATCAATGAATGCAAATTGGGGCCCCAAGACATGCCTGGGTCTCCAATGGCACCTTCATCTGCAGCGGGTCCGCTATAGTCACCTGTCCAAATGTAGCTATTGGGAAGCTTTGGTGCCCATTTTTTCTGGGCTTCAAAAGGAAAGTCCTGGGGCTGAACTTTTAGGCCCTGATTGTGGCAGGCAGAGAGGCGAGCAGGTGTGGAATTTCGGAGTGCTGGTTCCCCCAGCTCCATCCTGCCCCCGGGCCAAATTCAACTAACTAAAGGCCCATTAAGGTCTACTGGAAAACCAATTGTAATTTTCCTGGCAGCCTCCAGATGCCCGGACACAGCGGGGGATAAGGCAGTTACCTGGAGGTGGCCTACTGATAGCAGACCTGGGGGTCAGCACTCCAGGCAAGCTAGAGGCTCTCCTTGCCTGTCTGGCTTCAGTTGCAGCTACAAACCACCCTGTGAAGGGATTCCCCCCAACAATGTTGGCCAGGCTACAGATGTTATTTTTAAATTTAAAAAGGTTGGAGAGAGTTGTGTACCAATCTTGTGGCTCTATCTCACACCTACCAATGCATCCTGCTGCTGCTTCTGAATTGGAGGGCCTCCTATTCGTCCTCCAGCTTAGTGAGCCAGCCTGCTGTGCTTTACTGGAAGGTAAGCCTCCCCTCTGGCCACTAATTGGCTAATTTAGGGACAATCACAGGTAAGTGACTGTTCCCTACATAACACAGCCTTCTGACCCCGTTTTGAACCTCATGGCGATGCCCTGAAGCCGTGGAAACATCGGCCCAGGTTCCTCCCCAAACCTTCCAGTTGTGTGATCCAGAAAAAAATGTACCTCACGGCTGGTTTCTGTGGTAAAGTGAGGTACCCTGTTCCTTTAAGAGAATGCAGGTATACTGATCATGTGACAGCACTGATGAATCACTGTACAACATGGGCAACTGGGAACTGTAAGTCTAATTCTGGAGGTTTCTGAGTGAGCACGTATGATTTGGTGCTCTGCCCTATATCTCAATCTCAATCAGTCTCTCCCCGTTATCAATTGCAAGCAGCAATTGATGAGAACATAGGAAGGCATGCAGTTAGAGTTTGCTTGGGCAATGAACTCAAATACCCAAGACATAAAAGTTTCCTTCTTCCAACTGCTAACAGGTGGACTTCTGCTGCCACTTAGAACCAAAGAAAAGTTACAGCACAGAAGGAAGCCATTCGGTCTATCTTGTCCATGCCAACCTGAGGACACCCAGGTGCCCTTTCTAATCCCACCTTCCTGCACCAGGCCCTGCAGCTTACAGCACTTAAGGTGCAGATCCAGGTACTTTTAAAAAGAGTTTAGAGTTTCTGCCTCTACCACCAATTTGGGCAGCGAAGTCCAGACACCCACTACCCTCTGCGTAAAAAAGTTCTTCCTCATGTCCCCCCTACACCTTCTGCCACTTATTTTGAATCTATGTCCCCTGGTCTAGAATTCTCCACCAAGGGAAATAATTTTATCCTGTCCACTCTATTTACTCCCCTCATAATTTTGAACACCTCAATCAAGTCACCTCTTAGCCTTCTTTGTTCTAAGGAAACTAACCCCAACCTATCCAATCTCTCCTCGTAGCTACACTTTTCTAACCCTGGCAACATTCTTGTAAACCTCCTCTGCACTCTCTCCAGAGTTATTATGTCCTTCCTGTGATGTGGTGACTAGAAATGCACACAATACTCCAGTTGTGGCTTCACCAGTGTTTTATACAATTCCAACATTATATCCTTACTTTTATATTCTATACCTCTGCCAATGAAGGAGAGCATTCCATATGCCTTCTTTACAACCTTGTCTACTTGAACTGCTGCCTTTAGGGACCTGTGTACTTGTACACCATGATCTCTCATTTCATCTACCCCTCTTAGTATATTCCCATTTATTTTGTAATCCCTGTAACTGTTTGACCTCCCTAAATGTATGACCTCCCACTTCTCTATGTTAAAATCCATCTGCCACTTTACCACCCACTCCACCAACCCATCTATATTGTTTTGGAGATTATGGCTATCCTCTACACTATCCACTACTTGGCCAATCTTTGTGTCATCTGGTAGTTTCTCCACCGATCAGCTGCCACATGCACCAGAAATAGCCAAAGTGCTGACTGGAGAGATTAAAATCTGTCAGGCCTTAACTCACATTCCCGAGTGAGATTGCCGCCTGCTTCCATCCCAATGGCTTTTTGTCGATATTTGAAATCGAGCTTTTAATTTAACCTTAAAATTTCTCAGGGTAAAACCATTTTAAAGTCACAATACAGTGAAAAATGAAATATTAAGCACAAACTAATGTCTTAGTTAAAAGGCATTGCTCGGAATTGAAGTGACACCCACCCAGTGCTTTAATTTTCCCAATCCATAGTCTTTGTCCTATGCATTTTTACAATTACTCCAGTTTACACTATTACCCTTTCTCCCCTCCCCTTCAGGGTATCTTAAAAGGGAAAAAAAGGCTTACTCTGCTAAGTGGGCAGCCTGTGGCTGAAAATTCAATTTACCCTGTCTGAAAACATTTGTTGTATTATGCTTCCTGCCACCCAGTGATAGATTAACCACCTCTATAGCTGGTCAGACTACATTACAAGGGGCTGAGTTATTGAATGCAGATTGAAAGAAATGCAATTTCAGCTCTTCCAAAGCAATAAATTTTCCCTGCACAACACCACATATCACACATGAGCCTGGCACTGAGAGCACTTTACCGTTTAGAATTGATGTGAGAGAGCAATGTTATTCGCCCCTTTGGGGTGACTTTTCAGACAGCCTAAGCTGCTGAAAAAATGAACAACTTATTCAAAAGACAAAAGCAAAATACTGCCGATGCTGGAAATCCGAAATTAAAACAGAAAATGCCGGAAAAACTCAGCAGGTCTGGCAGCATCCGTGGAGAGAGAAACCGAGTTAACGTTTCGAGTCCGTATGACTCTTCTTCAGATTTTCTTCTTCTCTGTTTCTCTCCACAGAGGCTGTCAGACCTCCTGAGTTTTTCCAGCAGATTTTGTTTTATTTATTAAAACTTATTCAAATGCTAATTTTCTACCGCGGCAGCAGGTGCAAGGGTGCTCTTGCAGGTCTTTTGTTTCAACCCTGGGTAAATAATAGCCCAATAACAACATGTTCATCCTTTTTGTGATAGAGATCGCAGAGAAGGAAAATACTATTGAAGTAAGTTTGGTGAGATGCTGCAGTGCTACTTTTGCGCCAGTTCTTTTTTTTAAACCATATGTTAGTTTTTTTTTTCTGTTAGATCCCCACCTTTACCCACTGTGATGACCTCTCTAGTGGCCAACACTGGCAGAATGAATCCATGATTTTTTTCAGGAACGTTAATTTTGTTTGATGCATGGGCAAGATATGTCTTTCTGTAAGGACCTATTATCTCAACAATCTTTAGCGTCTAAAAATTTCTGCCACTGAGGGAAATCAATTTTGAATGGCGAGTTAAGGGTGGGATATGAGTTAGGATCCTCTAAATGCAAGCGCTTGACATCACTGCTGGAGTTACTGAACTATTCCAAGGATATAATGCAGGTTACTTAAGCTGGGAAGTCTGGCAGCCTGAAATGGCCAGATCCATTCCACCTATAATTCAAGGGGCTTCTTGCTTTTTCCTGCTCCCAGTAATGTCAACCCCACTGTCTCATAAATCAGGAGATAGAATCATTAAAAATTGAGAGATTTGGTATAAAAATCCTGAGTTGCTTTTTTTATTCAAACATGCATAATTGGTTCATAAATCTCATTCGTGACTTACTTAACCTCTAACAAGTCACAGGTCTTCACTAAAACTGTATCCCTGTATCAGAAAATGCTTTACACAAGACATTTTAAAAAATCTACCTGTTATCAGTTGTGCAATCTGTCTCTTATGATAGAGGTTATGTTTACCAGCCTCATGTCCCTCTTTAGTGGAGCCAGTTAACGAGGAGATGGTGGCGTAGTGGCAAAATCATTGGGCTAGTAATCCAGAGACCCAGGTCAATGCTCTAGGGGCAAGGGTTCAAATGGAGTTTAAATTCAATAAAAAACCTGGAATACAAAAAAGCTAGCCTCACTAATGATGACCATTAAACTATCATTGATTGCTGTAAAGACCCTTTAGGGAAGGAAGCCTGGCCTCCATGTGACTCCAGGCCATAGCAATGTGTTGACTCTTAGCTGCCCCCTTGTGTTCAGTTCAAGGGAAATTAGTGATGGGCAACAAATGCTGGCCTTTCCAATGACACCCACAACTGTGAATGAATTTTAAAAAGGCAGGTTCCTGAGAGATATTCTACTTGCATTGACAGTTCTGTAGCCAAAAACTTCCTAAAATTGGGTATGATCATCATTCATTTATACAAAGTAGGTGGCTTGTCTTTTTTTTTCCCTTCCTTCTCTACTTCCTCCTTGTGTTGTTCTCTTACTTGTTCATTAAAGAGATTATTTCATGGATGCCCTGGAAAGTAACTACAGATCCCCAGTGGTCCATGGATTCCAGTTTGCAAAACCACTGCACTACTAACACTGTGGTCTGCAAACCTTTACGGTCAAAGGACCTTTTTTGAAATGGATTAATCACCAACCTCCATCTAGATTATAATACTAATTATGAATTTAAATCGACTGCTGAAGAATTTCTGAAATAGTGGAAGAACATGTAACAACTTTAATTACCTTTTTTAAGTAGTAGAGGCAATAGTTCAACTGATACCCTAATAAGGTATCAGAACTATTAAAATAGTGGCTGAGATTTGCTGAGGTGCATAAATCCAGCTCTGTCAAACCATCTGTGTGAAAACAGAGCCTCAGGGTGTGGGTGGAATTCATCAATAAGTCTTTTGCGTAGAGTGTCTGGAAACAGCCCTGGGGTAATAATTCCACAACCCATTTGTGGCTCCAGAGAGACGAGACAGTGATAGCGGAGGCTGATGTGTGAGCTAACGGCTTGTCCTTGTTCGCGTGCCCAGGAACCACATGCAGCTCTGGGGAGGAAGAAGGAGAAGGAGGCGGGGTTTGGGGGAGGGGGTGATTTTTGTTGATTGTACTTGCTGCGCATCAAAGCTGCAAAAAGCAGCACCAGAACATTCCACCTGATTAATCGGTCTCTCCGCCTCACAGCCCAACACTCACCCTATCTGGGGCTGCCAAGTGTTCTCTAATCAGGCTCCTGGCTCCAGCCACTGCTCATTATTCCAGTTATACATTTTGGCTGAAACATCTGTTTAGCCTTTTCTCTTAGAACTCGAAAGCCAAAACGTAAATCCACCATGATCGCACGTTCATTCGTTTTTTTAAAGTCCCCTTTTAATCTTCTTGACAAAATTAAACCATTCACATGGGCATAAGTGAAGAAATATGAAGGTTACACTAAAAATTGCATTAGGCTTATTAGCAAACCACGGGGATAGTGATGTACGATTACCTGCGCTCAATGGAAGTGCTTCAGGCAACCCAGAAACCTTTTGCTATGCTTCATCTCCAGGAATGTGATGTGCAGTCCAGCACTCTGCATGCTGCTGACTAACTGTGTTCTTAGCAGGGGACCCAGGTTCATGCACGGCTAGCACCAATTAAAGTTAACCTGCGCCTCTTAAAAAAGAGATGCATTCTGGCTGCAGCAGAGTCTGGAAGTGGCTGCAAAAGACTTTCTCTATTGTAAGAAATCTGAGAAACAGAGCAGCACCTCAGAGAGAGGGCTTGCAGGGTCTCCACCGTAGTGGTGTAGCTGGAAAGGACAAGAGAGGTCATCTTTCTGCAGGGGCCATGCAAGCACTTAGGAGGCATCGGAAGCAGAGAGCCATGGAGATTAATGCAAGGGGACTGGCTCCAAGGACCTGGAAACTATGCCAGACAAAGTTCAATGATCTCACACAAGTGACCAAGGTCAGTGAACGCATCTTCAAATGCCATTCCTATCAACCACACAACCAACCTCATACACTACTCAATGCCCCACATTCTCATCACTCACCTCAACAGTGTCTGACAATCCGGACTCATGCCTCACAATCATATGCTTTACTTCACTCTCAAATATACTCCTGCTACAAGTCCCACACTCACATCTCATTAGCTATTCAACTATGACAGGTACATCCTCTTAACACATTGCACCACTCTCATCGGCACTCTCCTCTCTCTCTTGCAGGACAAGGTGGCCCAAAGCAAGAAGAAGCAGCAAAGACCTGGAAAGTGGAAGGTACGGCTGCACGTCCCACCTCATCTTCATCCAGCCTCACCCCCGTCCGGCTGAAAGAACTTCTATCAAATCCTCCAACAACATAGTACACAGTATTTCCACTAACTCTGCAGGAGCAAAAGTCAAAAGCTCCTCCTCTAGAAAGTTGAATGGCAATGCCTTTAAATAGTGCAGGTGGAAGGGTCCCTTGAGCAGCTGAGCGGCTTAGCTGAACATGTTAAGAGGGGCATTAACAGGGCTGGTGAGTTCCAAGATGTTAGATTAGGCACCCAGTTGGCATTAGATCCTGAATGATGTCAAGATCAGCACATTCCATAAGCTTCTGGCATACACATGTGATGCCGTCACTATCAGCCTTCCAAGCATGACAGTCGATGGAGGTAGCAACACAAGTCATCAAAAGCCATTTTTTCATCTGCTGGCTACTATTGTGCCGTATTTAGCAGCACTATGAAGCCAAATTTTGGGAACATGGTCTTTCTATTTATCCATCCCAACAGTGCACATTTATTGTCCCAGCAACTTTTAAAAGAAAAGATTTTCACCAAGTTTAGGACTGATTTTCTCTGAAGTCTTTGGCTTTCTGTTGAACATGAGCTTGCCAGGAAACACGATGAGTCCCACACCATTGATCTGTTATCTCAGTTACTGAAGACACTTTTATTGCATTTTCAATAGACCTGAGAACCAATTTCTTCATATCAGACTCTTGGTTCATTTCTAACTCTGCAAATCTGATTTCCATCTATTGCTTTGTCAGCTGCTGGTCAATTTTATATCAAATTAATGTTTATTATATATGGCTGGCGAAAACTGTAAAGGGGCTGCTGAGCATGTTGGAAGAGATGAAAATGTGATCGCATCCTCAGGGCTTACTGCTTATTTTATATATGGTCAGCCTTGGAGAAATGTGCACCTCATTTAAGCATAAAAACTGCAACATACAAAATTGCTCCTACTTTCCACACCAAAGACTTGATTTTACCTCACTCAAAACCCATTCGTTTACGCTGGGTTAAAATCGGGTCCCAAGTATTAACCTATTACATGGGCCAGAATTGTTCACTCGTCGGGCAGGCTTGGTGGGAGCGGGCAGAGGCAGTCCGGAAGCCCATCCGTGATTTCACGCGGGTGGGCCAATTAATGCCCGCCCTGCGTGGATCGTGAGCAGCAGCGCTTAGCATTGCCTGTGCAGGCGGGGTAAGGATGGAGAGTCGGGCCTTGCATGTAGTTCATGCATGCGCGTGAAAGAGCGCTCCAATCTCCCCGAGGCATCGAGATGCCTCAGGGAGATTGAAGCGCTGTTTAAAAAAATTAATAAAGACTGTGTCACATGAGATGATGGGGCGTGTTTTTGATTCAAATTAAAGTTTTTATTTAATGCATATTAGCTTTAGGACACCTCATCCCGCTCGCGGACGAGGTTTCTCAAAAAATGTAAAGGCCGCTCGGCCTTTTCGCCTGCCCACCAACTGTAAGGTTGGACGGGCAGCATAAATTTCAAGCTAATTGGCTTGTTAGTGACCTTAATTAAGCCTTTTAATTATCGGCAGGCGCCCAACACGACCAAGTCAGTTTGTGTGGCATTTTGGCCCAGCAAAACAATGGTGGCCAAACAGAGGATCCGGATGGCAAATGAGAAACACAGTAAAAACATCACGCAGCGAGGGAGTGTTCAAAAAAGTTCGAAAACAACACCAGATGAAAAATCATCAGTCGGTCCCTGGCTCTTGGCACTTTTCATTTTTGTTGTTTGTGGATCAGCTATCTTCCAGATTATTCAGAGTATTCGGATGGGCATGTGAAATGGACAAAATTCAAATCTTTGTACCTTTTTAAGTGTCTTGCTGTTAATTCCAGCTGTGAGTCTGACCATTCCAACACTTCCTTTGTCTTACAAACGATGGATTTTACAGAATTGATCTTTCTGTAATTGCTTGGACGTGTTGGGCGCGTGCCTGCCCACTCAGAGTAATATTCTGGCCATGATGTTTGATATTTGGAAAGTTAAATTATTCAAGTTACTACTGCGTTTCAGAGACGGAGCACAATTTCCAGTTCAAAATCCCTTCTGTTTAAACTGCATGGCTTTGTTTAGAATCCTCTATTTTCATCGGGTTGAAGTATTATGTGTCTTTTAGAAAAACTTTAACCCATTCCACCTGGAAGGGTTGGAGTGCTAGGGAGTTTGGGGGGAGGGGGAGGGCAGCAGCACCAGGATGGACTGGGATTGGGTGGGGGGAGGGTATGGTTGCAAGGCAGGGGTTCAGAGGGCACCTTTGAAATTGGGGTATTAATTTGTTGGCCTGCTCCTTTGCTCCTGCTGACCACCATTTTAACTTCTTACTGCAGTCAGGAGACTGCAACACCCTCACTGGAAGCAGGCAAGAGCCTCAGAGGTTTATGAGAATTCCATCAATGGGACTCATGATTCCATTTTAACTTGTGTCTCATTGGGGAAGTCACTGCAGCTTTTCCACCAGGTGAAGGTAGGTAACCAGCTGTCAGGGAAAAGAAAGAGAGTGAAGAGCAGCACTGCTCCTTTGGGCTCCACAAGGAAAATCTTAGCCTCCTCCGCCCCAGATTCACCATTACCCTCCTGGAAGACCCTGATTACCAGCGAGCCTTTCACAGATGCCAGCCTCTCACCACCCAAAGGCCTACTCCCACCTGGCAGCCAACTGCTAGCTCTGAATCATTTTCAAGCTGGCAGCTGACCGGCAGTGTGCAGTTGAGTTGGAGGGAGTTGGTTAAGCGGGTGCAGGCCCAGGAGTTAAAATATCAAACTTAAGCCTGAGAATGTGTTTTATGCTCAACCCTGAGCTTCCTGAGACTTGTTTGTTGTTAAATTGACCATTTTGTCATTCTAGACAATTTCATCAGGGCTCCACTTCACCATATATCCACATGCTCAGACAGTGTTGCCCAAGGAACCTGTAAATAGGGTCTTTTTATTTCTTCTTCCACCCCCTGCCTTGGAATTCTCAACACTGCTTTCTCAGGACTTGCAGCATTCGTCTACATAAAATAGTACAGGCCCTTTAGCTCCTGCAGTGTGAGGCATTGGGAGCTAGAGATGGACAACTCAGGGCCAGGGCCTGTTCTCAACAAATACACCTCACATCAAAGACAGATAACCCTTTAATAGCCTCTTTGACCTGTCAGTCAGACTGTGAACTTGGGGCACCCCACTGGCATATTTTCAGGTTCTGGAAAACAGCCAAGCATTAATAATGATATAATGATAGCCCTTGGCATAATATCAATAAACAGCTATTGTAACTGCTGGAACAGAATTTTTTAACTCTCATTGACACCGGCAGGCTGTTTTTTTATTTTTTTAAGGGCTGGGGATTTAAATAATTTCACAACTTGACAATTCTCCAGACCTTATCCACTGTTCGTGAGCCTTTACATCCCCTCCACAAATTTGTAACTGTGAGTAACCAGATTTAAAATGATTGAAAAGAACCTGAAAAATATGTGAAGAAGGGTTTGCTAGTTATATTGGAATATAATCTTCAGTTTCTTAGTAAAGTAAGCATGGAGGGTAATTTTGTTAATATTATTATTTTATGATTTCCAGCTATAGTAATCAAATTTCACCTAGTTACCACTTTTAAAAATATCAAACATAAGTAATTCTTTTAAAAAGAAAATATTTTAAAATGCTGGCTGATTGCACTGGTTCATGGCAGATTTTGTGTTTGGCAATAAGCAAATGAGATCGGGGGATGATCAAAAGAAAAAAGCACTTCTCAAAAGGGGCACAATTTCGAGCATAATTTAGAATCATGGGGCAGGATTTTAGGTCCCGCGGGTGGGCGCGCTCCCAACCCGATGGGGTGCAAAATCACGCACGATGACGCTGGACGAGCGTCCCGATGTAATTGCACATTCGCACAATCTTTCAGTCGGCAGGTGCACAAGAGAGTCGGCTGCATACCCATCGACAATAAGAGGCCTAATAAGGCCCTTAAGCAGTTAATTAATTTGTCATTTTGCTGCCCTCCCAACCACTTGAGCAGGATGAGAGTTCCAGAAGTAACTTTCAAAAATGAAACATTTCTATACATCATTTTAAAAGTGTTCCCTTTTCAGGCTCCTCACCTTGTTAATTGGCAGCCGGTGTGCAATTGTGGTCCGGGCCCGATCGCGGGTGGTGAACCGTTTCGCGGCCATTCCCGGGCCCATCTGCCTTGCCCGCCCGATGACCGGAAAATCCTGCCCGTAGAACGGTTACAACACAGGAGGTGGTCATCTGGTGCATTGTATCTTTGCCAGCTCCCCACAAGAGCAACTCACCTAGATCCACTCCTCCACCTTTTCCCAATTAAAGCCCTGCAAATTTTTCTCTTCAGATAATTATCCAATTCCACGATTGAATCAGTCTCCACCACACTCTCAAGCAGTGCATTCCAGGTCCTAACTACATGCTGCATAAAAATGTTTTTCTTCACCTCGCCTCTGGCCCTTTTGCCAATCACCTTAAATCTGTGCCCTCTGGTTCTCAGCTCTTGCTATCTCCATATCTATTCGGTCAAGTCCCCCCATGGTTTTGAGCACCTCTATCAAACCCCCTCTCAATCTTCTCTTCTCCAAGGAGAACAATTCCAGCTTCTCCAACCTATCCAACTGAAGTCCCTCTTTCCTGGAACCGTTCTCATGAATCTTTTCTGCACCCTCTCGAAAGCCTTCACATGCCTTCCTAAAGTGTGGTGCCCAGAACTGGATATAGTACTCCAACTGAGGCCAAACCAGCTTTTTATAAATTATAATCTAAAGAATTTGCACCTGGATCATCAATTGTGCCAAAAGCGAAAGCTTTACCCCAAAATGCTTCCAAAACATGAACAAGAAAATCCCAGCTATTGTGTAGGTTTAAGAAGGACCTTGAGAATCTATCGGCCCATAAGTCCTTTGTAAGCTGAGTCTTTGACACAGTGGGTGGTCCTTAATGTAGTATCAAGCAGTAGGCTTTTGAGGTTACTATTGCCAGCGATTCTCACATCACTTCTTTCAAGTCAAGTTTGGATTTGGATTTACACTAGTTTAGTGATTGTGCAAAGTGCTGCTTCACACCAATGCTATATTGCAGTACAAAAACATTTTTACAGATGTAAGGGGGATCAACAGTGAACTAAGAGGAAGCACAAGTGGAGAAGGAAGTGGGTGACAGAACAACACATGGAGAGGGGAGAATATCGTAATGCTCAACAGGTATTACTATTTTGCTGCAGGGTTGAATTACTGACTTATGTGTATGGAAATACTTCTCAGCCCTTATATCGTACCGTAACAGAGTACTGTGTAGAGAGACCAATATTTCACCATCTCCTTCTGCCGTTAAACAAAATGACATTTTGGGTCCTGATTACATCAAAGTGGGCCAAATTTAGATTAACTGCATTCTTAGGAACATGAGCATTGGCATACAGCAATCAATTTATTCAGAAACATTAATTTGCATTTTTCTATGTCAAATGTAGCACAGTCCATCGCATTGCTAGTCTGACCCTCCATGATGTCCCATTGAACTTCAGAAGACACAACAGCAAGCTCCACCTTGTCTCTTACATTGAGGGCAAGAGGGTATCCAATTTGGAAAACATTTTAATGAGGATTATGGTTTACCAAGAATTGATTTAGAGACTTCCAGCATTTTATTACTTATGGTCTTTAGCTGATCTAAATCCTAAATCCAGCACTAAATTTAAATGAAGCAAAGAGAATGCTAAGAATGGGGGGAGATGGTGGCACAGTGGTAATGCCACTGGACTAGTAATCCAGAGACCCAGGCTAATATTCTGGCTACATGAGTTCAAGTCCCACCACACCAACTGGTGGGATTTGATTTCAATTACTAAATCTGGAATATTTATGATGACCATGACCTGGTTCACTCATGTCTTTTAGGGAGGGAAATCTGCCATCCTGGTCTTGGCTACATGTGACTCTAGTTCCACAATAATGTGATTAACTGAAATGGCCTAGCAAGCCACTCAGTTCAAGGGCAATTATGGATGGGCGACAAATGTTGACATTGCCAGCAACACCCATATCCAATGAAAGAATAAATTTAAAAAAAACATTTATCTACCCATCTCAGTCTTATTATGAAATATCATGCAATATTTAAGTTGCTAAAATCTATAACATTATTAAAATCTACAAAATAGTCAAATGCATCCTTGCCTCTCTTTTTCAAATGTTGGTAAGTCTAAGGCACAAAGCCAAGACACTGCTGATCTGATTCTTGTCAGGCTCCTTATTGAAATATCAATCATGTCAACGTAACTGGAAATGAAAAGGTCCATACTTATTAAAGCTTGTTTTAAACTGACACAATAATGAGGGTAATTTCACAGGCCTCTGCTGTTGACGTGGGACAGTGCATTTGACCGAAAAATCACGACTTGTGCAAATTTCTGAAATGCTGTGCCACATTACCCCCGTCTAATTACTTGTAATTTCTTTTTTCTCTTCGTCGTTTAGCTCCTTTGTTACGGTGTCCATTTTCTGACACATTTAACGTAATTTCAATCACAAGCCTGTTTAGATGGATGTTTGTGACATTCTCCATGAAACTCAATTAGCTGGAAAGCTTCTAATGACAATCAATTTAAAGCACCAAATTACAGAGAAGCACATTTTTGTATTATTCCTCAGGTTTGACAGCAGGGATGAGGGCACTTGTGCTTTTCCCTACTGCAGTTTACAAGCACTGCTGAACATTAGAAACTAAAATTCAGGAAGCATTTCTTCGGTCAACTTGTATTTTATTCTCACCCTGCAGAAGCATGTCTTCCTGTACGAAACAATGACCAAATGGGAGACTAACTCACAAGCCTTGTCAATGGTGAGCCTTTCAAAGTTGCTAGAAAGAAATGTAGAGTGGAGTAAATGGCACTTCTTTCAGTATTACTCTCCTCCCTGTATAGTTCCAATATTGACAGATTTTATTTCAGATCTACAGTTTATTTTGTTTTTAAAGGAACAAGTAGGTTTTTATTATTCATTCATGGGATGTGGGCATCGCTGGCTAGGCCAGCATTTATTGCCCATCCGTGCTTGCCCTTGAGAAGGTGGTGGTGAGCCACCTTCTTGAATCACTGCAGTCCATGTGGTGTAGGTACACCCACAGTGCTGTTAGGGAGGAAGTTCCAGGATTTTGACCTAGCGATAGTGAAGGAACAGCAATATATTTCCAAATCAGGATGCTGTGTGACTTGGAGGGGAACTTACAGGTGGTGGTGTTCCCATGCATCTGCTGCCCTTGTCCTGCTAGATGGTAGAGGTCTTGGAACTGGATGATGCTATCGCTGGAGGCTTGCTGCAGTGCATCCAGTAGATGGTACACACTGCTGTCACTGTGTGCTGGTGGTGCAGGGAGCGAATGTTTAAGATGGTGGATGGGATGCCAATCAAGCTGGTTGCTTTGTCCTGGACGTTGTCAAGCTTCTGTTGTTGGAGCTGCATTCGTCCAGGCAAGTAGACAGTATACCATCACACTCCTGACTTGTGCCTTGTAGATGGAGGACAAGCTCTGGGGATCCAGGAGGTGAGTTAGTCACTGCAGAATTCCCAGCCTCTGACCTGCTCTTGTAGCCACAGTTTTATATGGTTGGCCCAGTTTAGTTTCTGGACAATGGTAACCTCCCAAGATGTTGATAGTGGGGAATTCAGCAATGGTAATGCCATTAAATGTCAAGAGGTGATGGTTAGATTCTTTCTTGTTGAAGATGGTCATTGCCTGGCACTTGTGTGGTGTGAATGTAAATTGCCACTTATCAGCCCAAGCCTGAATGTTGCCCAGGTAAGCAATACGTAAGCAAATCAGTGAACTGAATAAAATAGATAAATGGCTGTGAATGTAGTTTTTGGAGGCCCAATCATCTTATCCCCAGATCATCACTGCAGGAGTTCCTCAGGTGGTTTCCTAAACTCAACCACCTTCAGCTGCTTCATCAACGACCATCCCTCCATCAAAAGGTCAGAAGTGGAGATGTTTGCTGCTGATTACACAATGTTCAACGCCATTCACGATGACTCAGATACTGAAGCAATCGGTGCCTGTATGCAGCAAGAACTGGACAACATTCAGGGTTTGATAAAGTAGACCAGAATTGGGTTCCATAAATATAAGATGGTCACCAATAAATCCAATTGGGAACTCACGATATGTTTCTTTACACAGAGAGTGGTTAGAATGTGGAACGTACTCCCTCAGACAACGGGCAGAATTTAGCCTTCAGATAGCTAGCAGGCCCCACCGGCTGGGCAGCGGACGTGCAGCCAAACCCTGCCACCGAAATGGGGCCCACCGCCATTTTGAGTGAGCGGGCCAATTAAGGCCCGCCCAGCGGCATCCCCGACAGGAAGTGCTATGCACTTCCTGTTCCGGGGTGGGGGGGGGGGGGGTTGGGGTGGGGGGGAATCCCCAACTGTCAAAGAGCACACTGCTCCCTGAGGCAAAGTCCTGTCTCAGGGAGTCTAATGAAAGGTAATTAAAGTCAAAAAATAGAGACATTTTAAAATTATTAACATGTCCCCCTCATGTGACAATGTCACACGAGATGGAACATGTTGATAACAACTCATAAAATTTATTAAATTTTTACAAAGCAGTAATGAAACTTCATCCTGCCAGTGGATGAAGTTTCATTAATAATCTACAGGCCGCTGGGGCTCCTGTCCCGCCCACCAGCCTTAAGATTGGATGGGCAGGGCATTTAACTATCTTAATGAGCCTGTCAAAGGCCTTAATTGGCCATTGACAGGTTGGCGGGCGGACAGCTGATTTCGCTGTCGGCCCACCTTCCTTAAGATTTAAACGGCCTGGGATAACATCGGGGATTCCTCCCAACGTCATCCCGGGTCATTTTCTCCTCGGTGAGCGAGCCGCACCCCCAAATCTCCAAGGGGAAAATCCTGACCAACAGCTGAGGCAAATTGCATCAATGCATTCAAGGGGAAGCTAGGTAAGCATATGAGGGAGAGAGGTATAGAAGGGCTCAGCTGAAAAGGGTTGGGAGGAGACTCATATGTTGTAAACATTGCCATGGACTTGTTGGGCTGAATGGCCTGTTTCTGTGCTGTAAATACTTTGTAACTTTGTCATCCAAAAACTAAACGTATACTGAGTTCAGGATGTGAACCTGCATCACCTCACTCCTTACTGCAGCTTGCTGGAGTTCAAAGGTGACATTTGCTCTGATGAGATAGCTGCTGCATCTTCATTATTTTAATATCATGCCTCAAAATACAGGGTTGTCTTTTTAGGCCTTTACTTTATGTCGTTTCTTCATCTGCTAAGGACAATCTCCCACCTATGCAGTCCTGCATGCTGCAGTAACTCTATCCTGGTACTAGCTCTTTAAACACTCAGTAGGAAAGGATGAACACAATGCAAGATAATGCATCGGTTTCGAGCAGGGATATAGAGAGTCATGCGTCCAGATAATATGCAAACCTATCATAATCCAGGCATCATAAAACACAGGAAAAACACTGCAAAAAAAAATCAAAAGGTAGCCTAATGTTGAAGCATTCATGCTCACCAGCATTTTCCTTCACCTTCAAATAACATCACATGAGAGTGAACCATTAAAATAAATTAAAATAACGGAAGGCTGAATTACCAGGCCACACTGATGAGAAGGAAGCCTTGCCAATGAACTCTGACACAAACTTATTCTTTCACTATAATAAGAAGAATCAGAGGAGCGGGGGGGAAGCTTTATTTTGTTTGGTATTTTTCGGCTATAGAGTTAGTTTAAAAAGTAGCTGTAAATCAAGTGATGCAAGGTTAGGGACAGAGCGACAGCTGAAGCATATGAAACCACCGCTCCAAATAGGTTTCTGATTATTGGGTAGTTATATCAATGCAATAATGGTACTCTATTCTTATAATCATCTCTCTCTGAAGCATGCAGCTCTGTATTATAAAGAAAGATGATCAGCACTTGTGTAGACGATGAATAGAACCTAACTCAGTCATTTTAGGGGTACATACTGGCAAGTATTAATTCTTTGCAAACTATGCTCAGTCCTGGTGGCAAAAGGACATGCCAACTTAATCCATGAATAGGAAATCACAGAGGAAAGAATCAGTGATTGCTGAGGTGCTAAGATCTAACCAAGAGGTAGGGGGTAGACGGGGAAAGAAGTGCAAAGGGGGCCAATAAATAGCGATAGATATGGCAAGGGACTACTTTGTAGCAGAAATGAAACACTATCTGCTCCCAGATTAGTATTTCCTGTCACTGATGGTTGCTGTTGACAAGTTTAAATCCTATAAATTGTGACTGCTACTCAATGTTGTGTCAGAAACAAAAGTGAGAGACCTACAGGGAAAACCTATGGATATAATAAGAAAGAACTTGTGTTGGCAAAGTAGGGATGTTTCAAAGCCAATGCACAGCCGATTAATTATTTCTCAAGTGCAGCCACTGTCATTGTAGGCAAATATGGCAGTCAATTCATAAACACCAAAATCCTACAATCAAACAGATGGAGACAAATTACCAGTTTATCAGTTTTTGAGGTATAGGTACAGCACCTGCTCATCTTCAAATAATGTCAAGCAATCCTTTACATTACAAATTTTACTCAGAATGGTGTACTTTAGTTGAAGCATTAATTTGGACAACAACTGGTATTAAGGATGAGGGAATCACTTGTTCACCAGATCTGAATGTGTATCACAACAAAAACTTGCATTTATATACTGCCTTTAGCATAGTAAACAACCCCAAGAAAATTTACAGTAATATAATCAGACAAAAATTGACACTGTGTCAAAGAAGGAGACATTAGGATAGACGACCAAAGGCTTAGTCAAAGAGGGAGAGCTTAAGGAGCATTGTAAAAGAGGCATTACTGAGCTAGATGGGGGTTTTTACAGCAATCGATAATAGTTTCATGGGCACCATTACTGAGTCTAGCTTTTAATTCCAGATTTATTAATTAAATTCCACCAGCTTGTGGAGAGGGTTGGAGAAGAAATTTGGGATCATAGATACTGTGTAATTTTCAGTATTTACTGTTGGTCGGTACATGGTATTCTGGGTGAAATAATCATCAAAAGTAATAGCATGCATGCTAATTAGCATTTAAAAAAGGTTATCACTTATTAACTGAGAAACGCATCAGCACTTATAAGCTTAATGGACATTCTTACTTGTCTTTTACCTTTCATTTATAATATTCAACACTGGAAAATATTTTCAAAAGTATATAATTTCTCTGGTCACTATAGAAAATGCATACCACATGACAATTTAATACATCATTCTGAGTTTTGCTAAATATATAAAAACTGTTTCTGTTAGGTACAATAATAAAGTTACAGTTTTTTTTTAAACGATGAATATAATGAGCAAATGCATTCATTTAGGTACATTAAGTTTGTTAAAACAAAACAAATGGGAGATATGGTAGCGTAGTGGTAATGTCACTGGACCAGTAATCCAGAGGCCCAGGCTAATGCCCTGGGAGCATGGCTTCAGATCATGGCAGCTGATAGAATTTAATTAATAAATGTGGAATTAGAAGCTAGTTTCAGTAACGAGTACAATGAAACTATCATTGATTGCTGGAAAACAAAAACCTATCTGGTTAACTAACTCTCTTTTATGGAAGGAATTTTGCCGTTCTTACCTGGCCTGGTCTGGCCTACGTGTGACTCCAGGCCTGGCCCTCTGAAATGGCCTAGCAAGCCACTCAGTTGTACCAAAAGGAATGAAACCAGTCAAACCGCCCAGCATTGACCAAGGCACCAGAAACAACAACACCAAACCCAGTCCTGGTAACTTGTAAAGTCCTCCTTACCAATACTGGGGGCATGTGCCAAAATTGGGAGAGCTGTCCCACAGACTAGTCAAGCAACAACCTGACATAGTCATACTCGTAGAATCCTACCTCATTACAGCCTTGGTCCAAACATGGGCAAAAGAGCTGAACCCCCGAGGTGAGGTGAGAGTGACTGCCCTTGACATCAAGGCAGCATTTGACTGAGTGTGGCATCAAGGAGCCCTAGCAAAACTGGAGTCAGTGGGAATCAGTGGGAAAACTCTCCACTGGTTGGCGTCATAACTAGCACAAAGGAAGATGGTTGTGGTCGTTGGAGGCCAATCATCTGAGTCCTGGGACATGGCTGCTGAAGGGGAAGTGTCTTAGGCCCAACCATCTTCAGCTGCTTCGTCAATAGCCTTCCCTCCATCATAAAGTCAAAAGTGGGGATGTTTGCAGATGATTACACAGTGTCAACATCACTTGGGACTCCTCAGATACTGAAACAGCCCGTGTCCATGTGCAGCAAGAATGATAGGTGGCAGGCAACATTTGCACCACATAAGTGCCAGGCAATGACCATCTTGAACAAGAGAGAATCTAACCATCTCTCCTTGATATTCAATTACATTACCCTCGCTGAATCCCCCACTATCAACATTCTGGGGGTTATCATTGATCAGAAACTGAACTGGACCAGCCTGTCCACCATCTAGGAGGCACAAGTCAGGAGTGTCTTGGAATACTTTCCACTGGATGAGTGCAGCTCCAACAACACTGAAGAAGCCTGACACCATCCAGGACAAAGCAGCTAGCTTGATTGGCACCCCATCCACTATCTTCTACATTCAGTCATTCACTCTCTCCAGCACCAACACACAGTGGCAGAAGTGTGTACCATCTACAAGATGCACTGCAGCAACTCACCAAGCCTCCTTTGACAGCACTTTCCAAACCCGCAACCTCTACCAACTAGAAGGACAAAGACAGCAAATGCATGGGAACACCACTACCTGCAAGTTCCCCTCCAGGTCACACATCATCTTGATTTGGAAATATATCACCGTTCCTTCATTGTCACTGAGTCAAAATCCTGGAACTCCCTTCGTAACAGCACTGTGGGTGTACCTACCCCACATGGACTGCAGCGATTCAAGAAAGCAGCTCACCACCGCCTTCTCAAGAGCAATTAGGGGTTGGCAATAAATGCTGGCCTAGCCAGCAATGGCACACCCAGTGAAAGAATTAAAAGAAAATGTTCTTTCAAATCCTCATTCCTTTTATCTTAAAAGCTGCGTGTTTTAGCTTTAAATATGGTTCAATTTAAATCATTGATATTAAAATTTGAAAAGAACTAAATTCCTTGTACATTTGTTAAAAGGGTTCAAACCTCAGCTGGTGGAATTTAAATTGGATTAATAATCTATAATTGAAAGGCTAGTTTCAGTAATGGTGATCATGAAGCCATTGGCGATTGTCATACGAACCCATGGGCTGAATTTTCTGGCTGGCGGGGGGGGCAGAGCAGGAGTGGGCATGGACAGGCCCAGACCGATCGCCATTGGCGATTGAGTCCACGCTGCCATTTTACGCAGGTGGGCCAATTAAGGCTTGCCCAGCATACTTCACGACCCCCATGCACAGCGGGAGTGGGCGGGCTGTAGCAGGCGCGCTCAGCCCACCGGGTCCAATGACGACCCGGCGGCCTGTATATAAGAGGGTCCCGGCAGCCTTGGAAAGGCTGCTCGCAATGGCTGGGCGAAGGGCTTTGCAGAGGGGGCAATGGAGGTGAAGCAAGTCCATAGGGTAGGCCATGGGGGCAGGCCAGTCTGGATAGTAGGCCATCGGGGTAGGCCAAGCCGGAGGGAAGGGCAGGGGCCAGTGTGCCCCTCACTTTTCTGATGACTGCCTTGCTGCCCTCCTCGAGGAGGTGGCAACACGGCGGGAGGTACTGGTTCCCCAGGATGGGAGGAGGAGGCCCCCCCGACATGACGAAACATGCCTGGGAGGAGGTGGCGGAGGTGGTGAGCTCCTGCGATGTGGTGCAGCGCACTTGGATCCAGTGTCGCAAGCGCTTCAAAGACTTGTTGCACTCTGGCAGGGTGAGGACAATGTTGGCATTGGTCACTTAACCCAGCAGGTCGTCTCTCCCCCCTGCTGCACCGCGTCCCCCCCCTACCCCCCCCACCCCAACCCTCCACCAAGTCTGGGTGTAGTGACTGCATTGAATTATTGACGCCATGTGTCCTTCGCTGGGTGGGCCAGCAGATATTGCCATATCGCCCATGCCGAGGTCAGCGTGAGAGGGCGATGAAGAGATGGGTTCTGCGCCCGCAGTATGTGGTGCACTGAGACCCACATGGCTGTTTTGGGGGCAACCTGGAGGAGCTGCGCCTAGGCGCAGTGCTTGAACTGCAGGACATGTCGAAGTCAGGGTGATGACATGCTGGAGGGGAACTTCAAGGTAGCGTGGCAAGGAACCATCTACCGCCCTGTGCGTTCCACGTGCTTTCACTTCCTTGCTATGGAAGGGTATACCGTGTGGTTCCTAATGTGATGTAGGCAGCATGTGGCCAAGTGGGGGGTGGGGGGGTGGGGAACAGGCCTAGCATCTTTGTGTGCGTGTTCGGCAGCAGTGGGATGAGGAGGCACTAGAGGTCTGATATGTCCCAATCTAGTTGGGGTGGGCCATCCACAAAGAGAGTCCATGTACAATTTGCACAAATCAATGCTCTTCTCTCATTTTCAGGAGAAGAATGCTCAAAGTGCTGCAGAGTGTGTGAGGACTGGTGGCGGCCAGGCGCAGATCGCCATTCTCAGCTGGTTTGAGCAGGAGGCCCTGGATTTGGAGAGGTGCCATGCGTCCAGGTCCACTGGTGTCAATGAGGCTGGGGTACCACGACCAGGTATGTATGCCCAACAGTGAGGTCAGCATTGTTCTCCCAACAGCCCATAGCAGTGCTGAATGTTAAGTGATTTAATTTTGTAACATGGCTTGTCCATTGCTTATGGAAGGATGAGCGCATAATGATCCGGGGGTCAGGGATGCTCTTTGTCATTGTCTCCAAATTAACTGTCCTTATGTCCTTGTTCTTCCTTTCAGCATCAGCAGAGCAGGGCCGGGAGGAGGAGCAGCAGAGGCCCCTTCTCACAACTGAAGGCCTGAAGTCTCACCAGTGTCACACCATCTCTGCCAGGCAGGCACCAGTGCAGATACTAGCACCTTGGTGGGAACTAGAACATCAGCTAGTGTCCTGGGGCACAACGGTGAGGGCACTTCATAGTCGTTGGAGGAACTGACAGAGACAGAGAGTGCCCATGGTGCCAGCAGTCGGAGGAGTGTAGGGGACCAGGCACATGCTCAGTCGGTGCCTGATGATGTGCCTCTAGAGTCATCCATGAAGCAGCAGGGGCAGGAAATGCGGCCAGGTGTGCTGGAACATCTGGGCGAGATACATGAGGCTACACTTGGCTTGGTCTCTGTGGTGGAGGAGTCTACCCGGATGCTCACCAAAGCAATGAGCCACATGTCTGAGCGCCATGTGTCTCCCATGGAGAGAGTGGTGACTTTTGTGGAGAGGCTCCTCCAGGAGACACATCAGGGCTTCCTGGGGATACATTTTGACCAGCAAGCCCTCACACAGGAATTGACCTCAGCTGCTCATTGCCAATGTGGGAGATGGTCTGGGCACCAAGTTTCCCAGCTCAGTGCCCATCCATCAGTGGTGAGCAACAAGGTCTGAAGCGACCTCACGTCAGCACAGCAGCTGCCTGCCGTCTCTGAGGGCACCTCTCAGGGAGCTCCGGGTGAGGGTGGCAGCTCCTCCGCTTCTCTCCCAGTGACCATCGCATCCGGTGAGGCTGCGACAGCTGGGGAGGTGCCAGCTGTGTAACTGGCAGCTCCCTCCCAGGCAGGGCCAGCACAGGCTCCACGGGGCAGAGGACAACTGCCAAGGTCATCGAGACCGACAGGGCAACAGAGTCAGCAGGTTGTCTCAGATGCCACTCCCAGCGATGGGGCAGCACCAAGACGTAGCACCCAGAAACGTAAACATAGGCACCTTAGGCACACCACGGGTTTCTCACTGCTGCTTTTGAGTTGGCCCGAGATGAGGTCTTTATGATTTGCTTTGAATTGGAATACCAATGTTATTTTTTTGGCTTAAGTTTCTTTGCCTGTGATAGTAAATTCAGACATGTGCCCATGGCTGAGGCTGCCTCTTTTCTTCTGCATGTGTACAGTTTCCAAAAATGTTAGGGCATTGTGGGGCATTCAGTTTTATTAACAAGGCCCTTAGTTATTGTTCCTAACCTGGAAGATTAGGCACTTAATTATCGAGTATGGAGCCTACAGCCCAGGTTTGTCCTGGAGGTCCATCTGTGGTGTGCTAGCTGAAGGTTCATTGGATTAAAGCTTTCCAGTTGTCCCTGCCTCCCTGCAGTATGCCCGGGTCAGCGTCTACCCCCTCAGCATTTCCGTGTGTATGCTCATCCTCGGACTCACTGTTGGGCTCTCCGTGTGCAGCCGCAGCCACTGCGTCAATATCTTCATCGTTCACTGTGTCCCCCCTTTCCAGCACAAGATTGTGGAGAGTGCAGCATGCAACCACTATCACCGACACATGACCTGGGTGGTATTGGAGTGCGGACCCTGAACAGCCCAGGCATCGGAAGCGCATCTTGAGAAGACCAATGGCTCTCTCCACCACAGCCCTTGCGGTGCCATGGCTCCTATTGTGCCGCTGCTCAGCTTCTGTTCTTGGATGGCAGAGAGGGGTCATGAGCCACCTTCTGAGGGGATAGCCCTCGTCACCCAGCAGCCATCCATCCAGCCGGGCTGGAGCACTGAAGAGCCCCGGCACCTGGGAGTGTCTGAGGATGTAGGCATCGTGGGAGCTGCCTGGGTACCTTGCACAGACTTGTAGAGTCAGCATCCTGTGATCACACACTATCTGCACGTTCATGGAGTGGAATCCCTTCCTGTTGACGAAGGCACTGGGCTCACCTACTGGTGCCTTGATGGCCACATGTGTACAGTCTATAGCACCCTGGACACGGGGGAAACCAGCAATGGCTGCGAAGCCTCTGGCCCACTGTGTCTGACTTGTCAGATCCCAACAGAAGTGGATGAAGGTCAATGTCCGTCTGAACAGAGTGTCTGTAACCTGCTTGACACAAGTGTGTACAACTGATTGGGAGACACTGCAAAGATCACCCACCGAGCCCTGGAAGGAGTCAGAGCATATAAGTTGAGGGCAGCTATGACCTTTAGAACCACTGGCTTGGGATGTCCACCCACACAGTTAGGGGAGATCTCAGGCCCAATCATCTGACTGAAATAGTTGACTGTCTCCCTTGAGAGACAGAGCCTCCTTCGGCACTGCACCTCAGACATACTGAGGTAACTGCTTCAACGTCTGTATACCCTGGCAGCAGGATGATGGCATCTTCTGCGGCCCCTTCCACCTTGGACAACTTCTTGGCCCTGCCCCCCATGTGCCTGCGCCTGTCCTCCCAAATGTGGCTCCCCTGGAGGCTGAATGTGCACTCCTGGCCTCCTCCCCCTTTTATCCCTCCCTTCCTCCTCAGAGGAGTTGCCTCCAGTGGACAGTTCAGCTCACATACTCAGGCTAAGGGAAGGCTTCCTGAAACCTGCAGGCCCAAAAAAGATTCCTCACTGCAAGTGCTGACCTGAAGGTTAAGAGTCCAGACAAAGCAGCTGGGATGTGTTTTCAAGCTTTGTAGGTCACACAGGCAAGTTTCAATAACTTTGAAAAATCAATACTTGAGAGAGCACACTCATGACCCCACTGAACCCTCTTATCCCGCCCGTGGATGAGGTTTATGCAAATGTGTCCTACCCGCCTGCCCGTAGCACCGGTGCGTGGACCTGAAGATTGCACGGGCGCCAAAAAATCAGCATCAATTGGTGAGTCAAGGGCCTTAAGTGGCCAGTTAATTAATGGCGAACGTGCAGCAGATATTATCGCGTGCCCTGACCAATGAAATATCGCGATGGCGCGCGGTGACATTGGGACGCTCGCCCAATGTCACCACACATCATTTTATGCGCGGACGTGCATGGAAAATTCTGCCCCATCTATCTGGCTCACTAATAAATCTGCCACCCTTACTCGGTCTGGCCTGCATGTGACTCCAGACCTACAGCAACATGGTTGACTCTTAATAGCCTGCTGAAATGGTATGGCAAGCCACTCGGTTCAAGGGCAATTAGGGATGGGCAACGAATGCTGGCCTTGCCAGCGACGGCCACAACCCATGAAAAAATTAAACTAAATTAAAAGGCACTAAAACCCTTAGGATGCCGATCGTCACAGAGGTACACTTAGGCATGGAAAATACATTTCTTTAAGTCTTCAAAGGACTTATCTATGCTGTGCTTTGTGAACTGATTTCCCTGAGAAACTAGAGAAACCAGTAGATACTTAGACCAATTTCCAAACATTTAGGTTGTGGTTTTCCAACCCCAACCGCCTCTGGGATCTTCCAGTCCCGCCTAGTCAATTGGACTTTTCGCTGCGGTGGGTCCTGCCACAGCAGGGCCGGACAATCCCGGCCTTAGGTGACCCTATTATGTAACCATGTGGTAACTATAACTAGATTACCATCTATGTTGGTCGTAATCAGGTCCCAGAATGATGCTATCGAACATCAATAAGGACTATGCCTCCCACGGTGCTTACCAACAGAGCTGAAAGTAATGCAGCTTTGAAAAGTACATTTCAGTTTTTGAAGAATTAACAAATCAAGCACCAATACCTGCATGACGATGAGGAGGTCAAAAACCAGGATAAAAGAGGCCAAAAAGGCTCTGGAGACTTCATCACTTGGCAAAAACCCTCGGTTCAACTTGTCCCAACTGATCCAGTCAGTGGTGATGACAATAACGACAACACTTGTCAGGGTGATCAGCACAGACCTGTCAGCAGAAAAGATAAATACATTTTCACTTGCTGCCCGTAAGTTAACAAAGGGAATGGTGCAAAAGCTTTTTTGGCAATTCTCAAAGTAAAAGTTTTAATTTTTATTTTTCACAAACACAAGTATTCATTTACGAAAACAGACCTCATTTTCTTCACGTACATCAGCTTTTTACCTGGTCATTACATTCCTGTGCATCCTTCTTTTAGTTTGGGTGATTGGCCACCATCAACTAATCTACAATAAATCGGTCTATCTGTTGTTAACTGAAGTAAACAAAACATCCATTTCTTTCTGGTTGGATGTCCTATTCTGGACATGGTTCACAACAGTCAAGGAATGTGGCTGCTACTGTGTAACGTAGGAGTCTTGACTGCTATGCTGCTTATCAATTCTCACAAATACCAATGTCTAAACAAAATGGACCCAAAACAGGACAGTGTAAGGGTCAGCAGATTATTCCACCATCAAGTCCACTACACCAAAAGCCAATCTGTTTTCTCCCAATGTCACAATCGGTATCAGAAATGGGAACCCCCTTTGTTTTTTTCTCCCTCTAATCCATGGGCACTTTTGAATGCCCTCACAGTTGTCATATCTGTGATTAGTTAACTTGCCTCAGGTCAAGAATCCAACTTGAGAGCTCATGGTCTAAATGACAAACCAATGTATCATCTCCACATGTTGAGGGATAGCAGTTTTCTTTTTCTATTCCAATTTTCCCTCTGATTTCCTGCCATTTACCTTCCTTTCCTGAAGGCTGTAATTTATGTTGTCGAAGATGAGAATTTCATTGGCACCTCACCTAAGTTGTCTCCGCCCAAGTATGAGCTTTAATAAAGAACTTCAGCAGGATAAGCAGTCACTGAAGATGTCACAGCCAGGGTGTCTCTGTTGTCAGAGTGAAGAATCCTTTCTGTCCATGTAATTAATTGTGCGAGGGAACAGGTAGGGCCACATTGTCTTGCCATTTTTTACAAGAAAATGCACTATCTGCTTATGTTACTGGTAGTTGATAGGGTTGGTGTTGAATTTGTTTCAAGTGAGCTATCTGCAATTTATTTCATAAATCTGCGGAATATGTCATTGATGTTTCTAGCGGCAACCTGGAAGAATTCCCGAAACATAAAAGTTCCAGTTCACTTAAATTAACCTAGCATTGCGATGCCTGTTGAAGTGCTTGCAGTTTATCTTAGAGGTAGAAGAATAAGGCTGTTAATGACCCTGCCTCCACTGCTCGCTGGGGAAGAGAATCCCACAGCCTAAGTTCCCTCCAGGAGAAAAAAAAATTCTCCTCATCTCCATCTTAAATGGGAGACCACTTTTTTAAAACTCTGCTCCCTGGTTCTACATGTTCCTTTCCTAGAACATAATGTCTTAATAGTAGATGTGACACCGCAGTTGGACAGCACTTGCTGAATAATCCTGAGTGTACTAAGATTTACATGAGCAGCCAATTTAAGATTATCCGTCAGCCTCGTAATGTGGTTTACTTTTGCTTGCTAAAAGCTAGATATATTCATAGACAGAGACTTGTCCTCTTCAGGCAAAAGGAACATGTCCAGCCTTTTATGAATTAAACAAAAGCATGGTGGACAATAGTTCCCTGGTGCAATCTCAAGCAATCAGATTCAACTTGCCAACAATTAGCACTCTTTTTGCATGCAGTATAAATTGTTGAAATTTGGTATTCTTGTGTCTGTCCTGATGAGTGCAGGATGGAAAGCTTTGACAACATGTCTCTTTTTCCAGCAATGGTCAAGTAATGATTTGTTCTCATTCGTCATGGGTGTCTTGCATATACATGTAATTTCTTTCAACAAAATTTCAATATTTGTTATCACATCTGTGTGTCAACATTTTACCCAGGTAATTTTCTATATCCATATGTGTATTGGAAACTGCCTACGTAAACCATCACACTTTAATTATATCCTCCTACCCAGTGGCAGCACTGTAGCACCTCATCATGTGTGTTCTGTTTCCCAAATTACTGTGCTTTTCCACTTAATGAGGATTAGAACATAATGACTTTCAAATGGAGACTGAATTCAGTATGCATTGTGTTTATATAATGCTTTTAACATAGCAAGATGTTCCAAGGTGCTTCACAACAGCATTATCAATAAAAATGATTCTAGAGCCACAGTAAGAGATAGCAGGACAGATGGCCAAAAACTTGGCTTTAAGAAGCATCTTAAAGGAGGGAGAGGTAAGGAGGCAGAGAGATTTAGGGGGGGAATGCCAGAGATTAGGGGTAAGACAGCTGACAGCCACCAATGGTGGAGTGATTAAAAATTAGGGTGCACAATGTGCAAGAAATGAAGCAGCACAGAGATGTTGAAGGCTTATAGGGCTGGCAAAGTTTATAGAGATAGGGAGGGGTGAAGCTATAGGGGGCAGCTTTGAAAACAAGAATAAGAACTTTAAAATGAAGGCATTGCCTGACTGGGATCCAAGTAGGTCAGCGAGCACAGAGATGACAGATGAATAGGACCAGGTGAGAGTTAGGATACAAGCTGCAGAATTTTGGATCAGGACAAATTGATGCAAGTTGGTGTTGGAAAGCCAGCCAAGAGATCATTGGGATCATCAGATCTAATCCAATTATCCTGGTCTTCAAATCTCAATTTCCCGTGAAAATTACACTTGGGGCAGGATTTTCTGCTCTGCGTGTGGGCACGCGCCCGACACGTCTGAACGTGAAATAGCACAAGATGACGTCAGGCGAGCGTCCCCACATCATTGCGCACTTGCGCGATATTTCGGTCGGTGGGCGTGTGCGAGAGTCGGCAGCGCGCCCGCCAACAGCCAAGAGGCCTAATCAATTCATCAACCTGTATTTTTTCGCTGCCCATCCAACGTTACAGTCAGCGGGCAGGCGATTAGATCAGATTTGGATTTTTTTTTTAGGAAATCTCGTCCACAGACGAGATGAGGTTACTGTAAATAAATAAAAAAGTTAAAATGTTTAGGCAGAATGTTTCAAATATACACGTTAAGGTGAGTGAGTCCACTGCGTGTACATTCTTTCCAGATTTTTAAAAACTTTATTCATTGGTTTTAAATTCTTCAGCTCCCTGAGGCAGCTCCCTACCTTCAGAGGGCTTTCAGTGTGTGCTCCCCCAGCATATGCGCAGAGTATTGCGCTTGTGTTCCTCCTGCCCCCATCCCAGCAGCGCTGAGCCACTCAGCACGCCTTTCACGCTGACTGGCCGTTAATCGGCACATGAGTGAATCCACCTCTTGTTATTGAGTTAATGACAGAGCATATCATTTAATGGGTGTGTCAATGTGTGGGGCAAGAGAATGCCTTCCACCCAACTGCCCTATCTTGTTTACAACTAAAGGGAAAGGCTTTTAGATAATACCACAATCCACGGAAGAAACTAAACAGCAGTTTTTGCCTGCAAGTACATCACAAATTCAACAAAAAGCTGAAAAAGTCCCCATCCCAGTTAACCAGGTTTGCTACACCAGTATTAGGAAATGAAAACTGAAACATTTATGTCTAAAATCACTGCACGTAAAATTGTACTTATCTGCCTTAGAGCACCCTCCTTTCAAAAGATGTCAAAAGGAAATTCCAAAGAAATTCCACTTTTCCCGGATTACCATTTTGAGGTCAAGTTTAACTGCCTATCTTGATTGCATTGTATACATACATTAGAGACACAGATCTTTGTGAATCCTTAATGGTTAAAGGAAAAGGAAGATAAAAGTGATATCCACAGATGAAGAAAAAAACTTCCAACCAGAAGTGCTTTTCCTGAATGAGAAAATGAGAGATTTTATTCAACAGCATGAAAGCTAACCGAGCCCCCACTCTCACTCCTCAGCCAGCCTAAGGGTCTTTACTTCATATGTCTAGATTCGTACGCATTAGATCTTGTTCTAAAGTGGATCTCATATACTTTCACTTCACACTCCAAAGATTCTGAAAACGGGGTGATGCTTAACTTTTAAAAAGGACTGGTTTCCAACTCTTACTTGCACACTTTGTTTACACAACCTCGAGTCCAAGAAACATTGCAAGCTGCTTTTCAAAAACACCAATCTATCATTGGCCTGAGCATTAGATTGATTTGAGGATAAATTAGCACATGCCTCTACAACATTGTAAGGATGTATTCTGGACCTCAAATACTTAGGACGGAACCTTGTTCGAACCATAGAAAAGCTACAGCACAGAAGGAGGCCATTTGGCCCATCTTGTCCATGCCTGCCCAAGGACACCCAGGTGCCCTTTCTAATCCCACCTTCCTGCATCCGGCCCATAGCCCTGCAGCTTACAGCACTTAAGGTGCAGATCCAGATACTTTTTAAAAAGAGTTTAAAGTTTCTGCCTCTACCACCAACTGGGCAGCGAATTTCAGACACCCACTACCCTCTGCGTAAAAAAGTTCTTCCTCATGTCCCCCCTACACTTTCTGCCACTTATCTTGAATCTATGTCCCCTGGTTCTAGAGTTCTCCACCAAGGGAAACAATTTTATCCTGTCCACTCTATCTATTCCCCTCATAATTTTGTGCACCTCAATCAAGTCACCTCTCAGCCTTCTTTGTTCCAGGGAAAATAACCCCAACCTATCCAATCTCTCCTCGTGGCTACACTTTTCTAACCCTGGCAACATTCTTGTAAACCTCCTCTGCACTCTCTCCAGAGTGATTACGTCCTTCCCGTAATGTGGTGACCAGAACTGCACACAATACTCCAGTTGTGGCCTCACCAGTGTTTTATACAATTCCAACATTATATCCTCACTTTTATACTCCAAACCTCTGCCAATGAAGGAGAGCATTCCATATGCAATATTGTTCCCTATAAAAGTAATCGAGGGGCGGGGATCTTTCCGGGTGCCTGCACCACACTTGCTGACAACGCATCCACCAGCATGATCTTCCAGGAGGTGGCCTCCTAATTGCCGCCTCTGGATTCATTATCCAATTAAGGACAGTGGGCGATTTCCTGGGGCTCTTAGCCCAATCAGAGAGCCTTCAGCTTTGGAAGGACGGTTAGTCCAATGGCAGAGGTGGGCTGCCGCTGCAGGATGGGGGCTGTGAGGGCATCTCCGTCTTGAGGCATCACCTGAAGAGGTTAGATTTGTCAAGAAATAAACCCTTGTGGAGTGGGTGCAAACAGCTAATCCGTGCTGCTCTCGTGGTCAGGGGGTGGGGTGGGTTGATGGTGGATGGGTAAGGGCAGGAGACCTCGCAGGCACCCCAAAGCAAGCCAATTCCAGGAACCTGCCAGGTTCAGCGCTCAATGGAGGGGCCTGTCCTCCACTGGGTCCCCAATCAGTCCACTAATAGGCAGCTAACTTTTCAAATGGACTACCCACTGCAGATGGACAGATAGCCTCAGCCGATGATGACCCACCTCCAGGAAGTCGCACAAGGCAGGAGCACATCAGACTGTTAATCCGATGCCAGGATTTCTGAATTCCCTCCCAGTCCCACCTTCAAGCCTTAGGTATGGAAAGATTTTACCCTTTATCTTTGCCCATATAACATTACTGCAATCTAATTGTGCGCCCTTTAACTAAGACAATATAATTACATTCAACTCAGTTTTAAGTTTACCAGTAAATAAACAATTGTACCTTGCTGAAATGCCTGTTACTCATCCACTTCCCCAAAACTATTACGTTGACTGAACTATAGAGAAATTTACAGGCCTGATCAGCCTCTCTTCCAGCTAAAATTGTAGCAGGTCATTAGGTGGAATAGAAAGAATGTTCCAATTTGTAGGAAACAATATCCATTAAAAAAATAATAAATTGTTCTGCATTTCATTAGGGACATGACATTTGCTGACTAGCAATAAAGTAATTTCCACTAACGGTTTGAATAATAAATCTTCTGTAGTCATTATGCACAAGCCATTTTATTTTAACGCACAAAAGTTCAAAACCCTCCAAATAAAAAGCTTATTTTTCAAGATGCAAACACAACAAAAATTCTACTTAGATAAAATGTAAAAAGCAATCTGCATTCATCAATGTTTAGTGGTTGCAGTGATGGCTGAATGGGAACAAGGTGGGAAATTTGGTTTTGTCTTTCTGCGTTTTCAACTTTAATTCTGGCCAGCCGAGTTTCCTGAGCATTGGGTCACCCAGCAGCTCCACCGGGACTAGGACTTGGTGGATTGAGGAGGTGAATACCTTTGCACCTACCTGTCTGAGGAACCCCTGCAATCGGGCACCCCCGTATTGACCTCCCCCATGGCCTCCAAACGAACCACTATGCCACCGGCTCCCCCAACCACAAGGCCTCCTATCCCCCCCCTCCCAGGGATCTGCTGTCCACCCAACTGATCCCCACCTCCAGCCCTGATGGATGCCCCCACTCCCGCCAACAAGCATGAACTTACCCGGCTTTGCAACCTTCAGCACCCAGTTCCTCTCTCTCTCTGCAGTCTTTCCCCATTTTGCTCAGTTAACATAAGGGGGAAACGCTGCACAATAATTTTGTGTCTTCACTATGCCAATTGGAAATCCTCAAATGAGGAGAGCGACATCAAAATTAGATTCATCACAGTTCATAGGTGGAAATTCTAGTTACTATACAAGTCATCTAATGAAGATTGTTTAAAAATTAATTAGCAACATGCATCAAAAGCTTGCAGTGGAGTCCAACTGCATACATTGTATTTAAATAACAGGTTAGGAATTTGAAATGGTTTTCAATTTAATCATATTCAACATTTAGGAAACATATTTATAATTTTTTTCTTAACTTTAATACATTAAAAGATGTCTAAGTATCAACTATATTACTGTTTAATAGTTATTATCAGGAAATATTGGCATTTTTACATTTTTCATATTACACCATTATTATTCCAGTTAAATTAAAGAAAGAGGTAATTAACCGCAGCAGTTCTTTGAGACATTGTGGTATTTACACAAGTTCTGGAGCTAGATTTTATGCTCCCCTGCTGGGGAAGAGCTCGTAAAATGTAAAGCCTGTTGCCTTCCCATTCGCCCCCCACGTCACCCATTTTATAGGGGGTTGGTGAACGGAGGCGCCTGATATTGGGCACAATGATGCCCGTAAGTGGTCGATTAATGGCCACATAGGTGCCTCATGATGCCCTGCTGCTATTTTGCCCATGGCAGGCGGGGGGGGGGGGGGGGGGCGGGGGGGGGGCGCATCATGCATCTAGCCTGGCAGCTTTAGCTGCATGGGCTGGAATGGGGCAAGGGGTGGAGGAAGTCTCCATTGGGGTTCCCTTCTCACTTCCCCTGTGTGATACCTCCCTTTAACCCTCCTCCCTGGCTCCTCAAACCCAGTCCCTCACCACACCCCACTCCAGCCAGGCCCCTCTGATACACCAGGTTGACCTTCAGTCAGGCCTTCATAACCTCCTCCCTTCAATGAATGGCTGCAGTCCCAGCAGAGATCACCATTCGAACATGTCGCTGCTGGGATACGGAACTACTGGCCAATCCAACTGGCCGGCAGCTCCCTTAAATGGAACTTCCTCCCCGGATGGGGGTGGAAGTCTCGTCCTGAGCCAATTAATGCAAGGCAGCTGGCTTTTTGATAGGTTGGCTCCCAACCCAATCAACATATTAGTTGCGAAGCAGGGAATATAGCACCCTGTAAAATCCAGCTGCAGATGTGAGCAAAATCAAACAGGTTTTGCTAATGTTTCCATCAGGGTAAATTTACGATAATGTGGGCTAAGTTGAAATGACTTTAACCTCCAATCCTTGCTCACAGTGCATTAATGTCATAAAATGTCAGGAGGTTTTTTTAAAACTGAAATAAGGAAGTAGTTGGTGTGCTGTTGAGACGAATGAGAGGGAGCTAGAGTCAGTCACAGTCTAATTCAGACTAACTGAAACAGGGACCCTCCCTATCTTGTGTGTGGTTCAGCTATTGAATGAAATGCCCGACTAGACACGTTGCCCTTAACAACGGGACATACACGTACAGTATCTTCAAGAGGACAATTTGTAAGCGGCCTGAGGAGTATCTTCTGAGTTGCTACGTAGCCACTTGCAAGCAGCCTACAGGAACATGATCACATCTGCCAGTCTCAATTGGTCAGGAAATCCAGAAGTAGGGTGCCAATGCCAGATTGAGTTAAAGAGCCACGGCAAAATCCACTTCACAAACTTTTTAAGTTCCTGACCAGCTGCCAGTCTTTTCCACCGCATGCATGTCCAAATTTCAAAATGTTGCCCAAATGATCACTTGCAATTTTTTAAAGCCTATGATAGTCCAGTTGAATCATCATGTCATGACCCGGTGAAGCACGGCCCTTTGGTTTGCTATGCAAACCAGAGTCTGAGTTTTGTTGTGTGACATGAGCAAGAATGTAGATTCAGGTTATGAGTTATTAGCTCATATTGTATTTATTACTGAGTCTGACTATTAACTCTCAGCATGCACTTTTGCATTTTAATATTAATCCTGTTACGTTTCCCAGTGACAAATACAATTATGCTGTAAAGTCTTTGGAGGAAGTCTGTGTGTTACTAAATGTCATTTTGTTCCCATCAGTCAAGCAAAATCTTACACAAACCTATGTACTGCAAGGCAATGGTGTGCACAAGAACAAAGAAATAAATTAAACAAAAAAAAAAGCTGTAGGAACCTCCACATGAATTTCACTGCAAACACTCATCATAAATATTTAATCCCTCCCAAGAGACAGTGCACGATTTTGGAGACATTCCAAGCATTAATTCCATTCCATTAGACAGCTTGCAGGATGTGCATTCGGTAACTTAAAATGATTGAATCCATAAAAGTCTTCATACTTAAGTGAACTGAGCATTAATCAAGGATATGCTTCAATTAAAGCAAGCTTCATGTTTGCAAAAAAAAAAGCACGCAGCATATCTTAGCTCATTTAGAGCTAAGGATCTTATTTGTTGCCATTGCTGTTCCTGATCCCAAGAAGATGTGTTTGCAACTAGATTCCCCAAGAGGTGCCAAGTGTATACAAGCCAAACTAAATCAACGGGCAGCAGCATAGGCTTATGATATCCATAAAACCTGATTATTTATGCAGGGTTTTCCTTGAAAAATACAAGTCTCATTTAACCTTTACAAACGCAATGTTAACACTCTCAGGAGTAACTGAAGAACAATTTCAGACTGTAGCATATGGCGCTATAGTGGTGTGATGAATGAGATTTTAAAAAGTGGTAGCAGTTTATTGTTAACAATACATAATTGAATAATAAACTATATTAACAAGGAATACTGAAAATAGTTACATAGCAGCAAGCATGTTGAAACGCTGATGCTCTGTGGCATGAATTCTAAGAAACAGGTTCATACCTGAAAACTACCTCTTAATTCCCAACTGTGGAACGGCCTGAGACTAGATTCGCTGCTTAAACTCTCGGTCAGGAAAGAAACATTGCATGGGGAGGATTTCTAAAAGGGAAAGATGTGACCGAAATAGGATAACCCAATCGCTACATTTGAAGTGTTGGAATGGAGACTCATGCTGAACGCTGCTCAAGTCTTTCTTCATGGTGGGGAGGGAAAATCGAAGGGCAAGCGCATCCGAAGGAGTCTGTGCATTTTGTACCAGACAGCTTCAGAAAAACGTAGGATTGTACAGACGCTGTTACAATTTCAGATCAGCGTTGGATGTTCTCTTGGGTTAGTATCACTGACCTCTGCTGCAAGTGAATCTATGTCCCTCAACATCAGGAGTGTATTTCCACAACCCGATATCTAGGCTGACAATAGCATAACCCAATAAGCCAAACACGGGTTATTAAACTGTTTTAGTTTACTGTGGGTGAGTAACCATACAGAGCAAATCTCACCTCAACACAACTTTGCCTTTGTCCCTCCACAGAAATGAGCAAAATAATAAAAGTATGGATACTAGAAAAGAAAAAAAATGCATGGCTATGGCTATAAAGAACAGGAGAGTGGGACTAATTGGGTAGCTCTTTCAAAGAGCCAGCATAGATATGATGGGCTGAATGGGCTCCCTCTGTGCTGGATGATTCTATGGACTGAATTTTCTGGTTGGCGGCGGGAGGGGCGGAGCTGGAGCGAGTGTGGGCAGGCATGGACCTGATCGCCACTCGCGATTGGGTCTACACCGCCATTTTATGCTGGTGGGCCAATTAAGGCCCACCCAGCATACTTCACGGCTCCCGGGAATAGCGGGAGTGGTCGGGCGGCACCAGGCGCACTCAGGCCATCAGGTTCAATAGCAACCCGATGGCCTGTATAAAGGAAGACCTTGGCAGCCTCGGAGAGGCTGCTCTCAATAGCTGAGCGAAGGTCTGTGCAGAGGGGCAATGCAGTTCATGCAAGTCCGGAGGGTAGGCCATCGGGGCAAGCCAGGCCGGAGGATAGTGCAGGGGGCCAGTGTGCCCCTCGTTTTTCCGATGACTGCCTTGCTGCCCTCCTCGAGGAGGTGGCAACACAGCGGGAGGTGCTGGTTCCCCAGGATGGGAGGAGGAAGCCCCCCTATATGACAAAACGTGCCTGGGAGGAGGTAACGGAGGTGGTGAGCTCCTTCAATGTGGTGGGGTGCACCTGGATCCAGTGTCACAAGCGCTTCAACGACTTGTTGCACTCTGGCAGGGTGAGTACCATGTTGGCATTGGTCACTTAATCCAGCAGGTCGGCTTACCCCCCACTGCTGACCCCTCGCACCCCCACCCCAAATCTGAGTGTAGTGACTGCATTGAATCATTGACGATGTATTCTTTGCTGGGTGGGCCAGCAGATATTGCCCATGCTGACGTCAGCCTGAGAGGGTGATGAAGAGATGTTTTGCCCCCGCAGCATGTGTTACACTGAGACCCACATGACTGGTTTAGGGGCAACCTGGAGGAGCTGCACCTAGGTGCAGTTCTTGAACTGCAGGTCATGTCCAAGTCAGGGTGATGACATGCTGGGAGGGGAGCTTCAAGATGGCGTGGCAATGAACCATCTGCTGCCCTCTACACTTCACGTGCTTTCACCTCCTTGCTATGGAAGGATATACCTTGTGGTGCCTAATGTGATGTGGCCGGTGGGGGGGGCGGCGGGGGGAGGGGGTGCGGGGGACAGACCTGAGTGTTCGGCAGCAGCCAGGTAGTACTTGACAGAGCGAGTGTCAAGATTCGCATTGTCCGCTGCATGTTGCAAAACATGCCCATCCACCCACGGTGAGCAGGGAGGTCCAAAGCGACCTCACGTCAGCTCAGCAGCTGCCCGTCATCTCTGCGGGCTCCTCTCAGGGTGGTCCAGATGAGGGCAAGAGCTCCTCCGCCCCTCTCCCAGTGACGGTAGCATCCCATGAGGCTGTGACGATTGGGGAGATGCCAACTGCAGAACTGGCAGCTCCCTCTCAGGCGGGACCAGCACAGGCTCCACGGGGCAGAGGACAACCGCCAAGGTCATCGAGGCCAACAAGACGGCAGAGTCAGCAGGCTAGCTCAGATGCCACTCCGAACAATGGGGCAGCACCAAGTCGCAGCACCAGGAAACGTAAACATAAGGCACCTTAGGCACTTCACAGGTTTTTCACTGGTGCTTTTTGTTGGCCCGAGATGAGGTCTTTATGATTTGTTCTGATTTGTAACACTATTGTTTTTTTTTGCATAACTTTGTTTGCTTGACATATTAAATTCAGATATGTCACCATGGCTTAGGGTGCCTTTTTTCTTCTGCATGTGGATGGTTTCCGAAAATGTAATGAGTGCTTTGTTGGACATTCAGCTTTATTAACAAGGCCCTTAGTTACTATTCCTAACTTGGCAGATTTTGCACGTAGGTGTTGAATATGGAGCCTACAGCCCAGGCTTGTCCTGGAGGTCTATCTGTGGTGTGCTAGCTAAAGGTTCATTGGATTAAAGCCTCAAGGGTGTCCCTGCCTCCCTGGTGTATGCCCAGGTCATTGTCCACTGTGTCCCCCCTTTCCAGCACAAGATTATGGAGAGTGCAGCTTGCAACCACTATCACCGACACATGATCTGGGGGGTACCGGAATGCGCCCCCTGATCGGTCCGGGCATTGAAAGCGCATCTTGAGAAGATCGATGGCTCTCTCCACCACAGCCCTTGTGGTGCCGTGGTTCCTATTGTAACGCTGCTCAGCTTCTGTTCTTGGATGGCAGAGAGGGGTTATATGAGCCACCTTCTGAGGGGATAGCCCTTGTCACCCAGCAGCCATCCATCAAAGAGGGCTGGAGCACTGAACAGCCACGGGAGCTGGGAGTGTCTGAGGATGTAGGCATCGTGGGAGCTGTCTGGGTACCTTGCACAGACTTGTAGAATCTGCATCCTGTGATCACACACTATCTGCATGTTATTGGAGTGGAAGCCCTTCCTGTTGACGAAGGCACCGGGCTCACCTGCTGGCGCCTTGATGGCCACATGTGTACAGTCTATAGCACCCTGGACACAGGGGAAGCCAGCAATGGCCGTGAAGCCTCTGGCTCGCTGTGTCTGGCTTGCCTGGTCCTAACAGAAGCGGATGAAGGTCAATACCTGTCAGAACAGAGCATCTGTAACCTGCTTGACACAAGTGTGGACAGCTGATTGGGAGACACTGCAAAGATCACCCACCGATCCCTGGAAGGAGCCAGAGGCATATAAGTTGAGGGTAGCTGTGACCTTCAGAGCCACTGGCATGGGGTGTGCATTCAGGCCTAATCATCTGACAGATATAGTTGACTGTCTCCCTTGAGAGACGGGCCTCCTTCGGCACTGCACCTCAGACATATTGAGGTAGTTGCTTCATTGCTTGTATACCCTGGCAGCAGGATAATGGCGTCTTCTGCGGCCCCTTCCACCTTGGTCTAGCTCTTGGCCCTGCGCCCCTTGTGCCTGCGCCTGTCCTCCCATAGGTGGCTCCTCTGGAGGCTGAATGTGCACTCCTGGCCTCCCCCCCGTTCTAGCCCTCCCTTCCTCCTCAGAGGAGCTGCCTCCAGTGGACAGTTCAGCTCCCATTCCCAGGCTAAGGGAAGGCTTCCTGAAACCTGCAGGCCCAGAAAAGATTCCTCACTGCAGAGTGCTGACCTGAAGGTTAAGAGTCCAGACAAAGCAGCTGGGATGCGTTCTGAAGCATTGCATATCACGCAGGCAAGTTTCAAAAACTTTGAAAAATCAATACTTGAGGAGAACACCCGCAACCCCAGTAAGCCCTCTTATCCCGCCCGTGGATGAGGTTTATACAAATGTGTCCCACCCGCCTGACCGTTGCGCCCGTGTGCTGACCCGAAGATTGAACAGTGCCGAAAAATCGAGGTCGATTGGAGTGTCCAGGGCCTTAATTAATGGCAGGCGTGCAGCGAAGAGCATTGCACATCCACCCAATGAAATATCGCGATGGCGCATCATTTCATGTGCGTGTGTGCGGGGCCTGGTCTCGCACGCCAACGGGAAAATTCTGCCCTGTGTTTATTTTAGCCAGCTAAATTCATGTCCTTTACTTGAAAAGTCTTTTTCCTGAAACCTAAAGCCTAGGCCCTTTCGCCATTCAACTGTCTTTGAGGGAACTTGTAGTATAAGGGTGTGGCATACATAGGGTTAATGTGGGACTGAGTACAGAACTGCCCACACAATGCTGTAGGAGAGCACATGGCCAGCACCCAGAGTCAGTTGAGTGTTGGACAGAGCCGTGGGTGCCAGCAAGCATGGAGACAGCTCCTAGCTTGTACTCTTTGCTATATATTTGTAAATAGTTCTAAAAGTCAATTAAGACTTACAATTAACCTATGCATGACTACAAAGATGACTTCGGACCTACTGATCTGTAACCAACACTTTACAGCATGTTGGCAGCTCGCGAAAACAGCCAAAACCTCGTTGAAATTCAGGGACAAACCAAAATGCTGGAAGACTGAGGAAGAATTCTAAGAAGCATTCTGACCTGAAAAGAAGCTCCAGAAGCAGAGGTGCAGAGGCAAAATTGCCAGGAGAAAGCTCCAAAGAGAAGCTTGGAAGTTGAAGGCAGTAACATAAAATTCCTCGCTGGAGCAGAAGACTCCATTCAATCTCCGTTGGAAGACCAGCTTCAGAATGCAGAGTCAGCAGAAATTGCAAGGGTGAGCTAAATCTTTTGATATTCCAGACTGCAGGCAAGTCCTGAGAAACCTTTAAAGTAATTGTGAGTCAGGAGTGCAGTTTTAGAGAACCCCATTGCCAAAACCTGATCTCCGAGTCTGAGCTGCAGCTCTCAGCCAGCAAAACAAAACCACAAAAGATGATGGAATCTGTCATCAACCATCCATTGCACACAGTGAAATGCAGCAGTGAAGTGTACCTGTAAAGATGTTATTTTTTAAAATATTTTTGGGAATATGGTGATATAAGAAGTTTGTGTGTGTCTGTGTCTGTGTCTGTGTGTGTGTGTCATTAAACTGGGGAAGGTTAGTACAGAGAGTTTGTCTGTGGGAGCAGAGAGATGAAAGGGACAGACACTAGATGCATGCATTTGTAATGAGAGGCAATGGTGAAGTTGAATGTTCCGGTTAATAGATTGGGTTTTAAAATTTGCATCAGATGATAGATAAGGACTAGACTTTTCAGCTGTTAAATTTCAATGGGAGTTTAGAAGTGTCAAGGGACTTTTACAACTTACAAAGTTTTCATAGGTAGACAAGGGAAGGTTATTAAATTCTATTTGACCTGAAAGTGGAGGCAATAGGAAAACATGAAAGATTTTTATATATCGGAAAACTTAAGTTCAAAGAGGTGCTTGGAACAATGGAGTTTAAGATCAAAGGGGAAAAGGATATTTAAAGAAAGTTGAGCTGTGTTGGCTGTTGGGGGAGATGTCCTGAGACCAGCTCTGTGCTGAGAAAAGTTGTGAATTTGAAGCCATCCAGTTTCAAGCTTTGTTTAAGAAAGCAGCCTGTTTCCGAACGTCCTTTGATTTTCCACAGCAAGTGAAAGAGAGTGAGAACTTGTGTGGTCTCCTTTATTAAAGTAACGGCAATTTTTGCCTTGCGTAATATTACTGGATTTTTATGGTTAAAATTTATAAGGGCGCTGTTGCCAAGTAGTTTATTTGCGTGTTCTGATCAAGTGGGTTTTTGGGGGGGGCGGGGGAATGTTTTGTAAGACCTTTCAACTGTGAAATATTAATCTTGTGCATTTACAGTATTGTTCTTCTTGTTAATAAATCATTTAATTTTAAAATCATAAAATTATTACTGGGATTCCATGCTTCTGTTTTCCCCTCACTTTCAAAATACAAAAAAAATTATGATCAATAAGACAGGTTTCCCCTCTGGTACTTGGCTTGCTCAGCGAATAACATCGGGCTGTGGTCAGGGCTGTACCACTAAACTTCATTCTCGTCATCGGAACCACAGAGGACATCGTCACAACTCACACGATGACAGGAGTAGTGAAAGAAATGACAAGGGGATGACAATGCCGATGTCTGTCCTCTTCACAAGAAATGAGTTAGCAACCACCACCAAGTGCAGCAGCCAAACCGACCAACTCCGGTTCAACCCAAATAAATGGAAGGAAAGGATGAAAACATACCCAGGTGCCAGAACAACCTCCAAATCTACAGAAAGAACCAGCAGCAACAGAGCCTACTGCTCCTCCGACAGTAGTGCGAATGAGATATGGAAGGGCTATAAAGCCTCCAGAGTACCTGAACCTTTGAGTTGATGGGAAGAAATGGGGTAGTGATAACGTAGTAATAACAATGTAAAAGTATGAAAGTAATAACACTGTAAACATAAGGTAAACTATAATCACTTAAAACGCATTGGATAACGACTTGGGGGAGATGTAGTGGAACATATAGGGTTAATCTGGCACATATAGGGTTAATGTGGGACTGAGTAAAGTACCAACCACACAGTTATGTGAGACAGTACATGACCCACACCCAATGTCAGCTGAGTGTTAGACAGAGTCGTGTGTACCTGCAAGCATGCAGACAGCTCCTAGCTTGTACACTTTACTGTATATTTGTAAATAGTTCTAAGAGTCAATAAAGACTCATATTTAATCTATGTATGACTACAAAGACCTCTTCAGACCTACCAAACTGTAACCAACACCCTACAACAGAACTGACCCAGAGTGTATGTTTAACGTTCTTTTGTTCCATCTCTACAGGAAATGGAGTAGCCTCACCCTGTAGCCTTTCGATCAAAGCGCTGGTTAGTTGACATAGCAATTAACTGGATACCACCAATTCCCTCCCCCAGGATGGATGCCTGGCCAGGCCACAATGTGCTCTGTATGGAAGACTTTGGTTCAAACCAACCTCAAATATGAATATCTACTGTGAGATAGACTTTAAAGCATGGTGAAATTGTGTTAATGTAAAGCAATACTTCGATATAAATCATAATTAAGTCCCATCTTTGTAGAAAAATGGTCAAAAATTATGAAATGCGATAGACCATTCATCCTCGAGACTAAGGAAAGTTAATGTTTATATATGTACTAGAGTAGCCATTAATCAGAACCTCTGGCAGATTTTACACGTTGAGTTTCAACCAGGGTACCTGAGCCCAAGATTCCATGAGATCACCAGATTTCTATATTGTTAATCCATGTGCATGTTATTGCTCTTGCTGTATGATAATCAAAAATATTTCTTTCAATGAAAGTTCATTTATTAATTGTATATCAATTCTGGTTAATTATATGCAGGTTGGAGGGCAGTAATTGGGGTTTCACTTGAGAAGATGTAAAGAGACACTCACTGAAACTGGAGTGTAGTTGAGTTAGGAGGTGTAAGCTTGTAAAGTTTCACTCTGTAAATAAATGTTAAACTGAGTAAAGATTGGCTCCAGTTCTATCCTTCACCAACTAGCTTTCTCACATATCACATTGTTTTCCTTTGGGATACTGACGCTGTTGTTGCAAAGCCAAAACAGCATGGCCCCCACCGATAAAAGTTTGGAAATCGCTCGTGGGGGAACAGACAAGGTGGCCAATCACATTTTACTTTTTGAAAGGAAGTGCCAATAGCTTACAAGGATTTAGCCTAGAAATTACTAATTACTTATTTTAATTCAATTTCCCAAATAAACTTAGTATATCCCTCAGAATATATTTTTCGTATTTTTTGAAATATCACAATAGATTTTCATCTTCATGGCAAAAATCAATGGAATGAAAATCAGACAGTTTTTGATCAATGGTATGCAATCTGATCGACTAAATTATCACCCAGGCAGTGAAGATGAGAATCTATCCCACCCTCACAGAGAAGCCATCAGTGCTCCATGTGGGGCACCATGCAATCCTAAGCAGTCGAGGAGTTCTAAATTGCAGCCTTTCAAAACAAGCAATGACCTGCAGTTACATCTCAAAAAAATGTAAGCTGATTGCTTGAGTAACAGTGTGAAGTGAGTCTGCAGAAACAAAGCTCATCGGTGTGGAGGAAAATAATGAATTATGCAGCAAAATAATTGCCACATTATTATCAATAAATTTCATTTATAACATTTGTAGGGAATGCACGTCTTTATTGGGGTAAAATATGAATGTAGGGCGGAATTTTCTGCCCTTGCTAATGGAGAGCTTAGAGGCAGAAAGGGCATTTACATTGGCAGGCTGATGGCATAACTGATCCCTGCTGCCTTTTCACCTCCACCAGAATTCAGTTCTGGTTGGAAAGGCCAATGGTCAACCTTCCCACCCTGACGCCAATTAATGACCACTTAAGGGCCTCATCCCACCACTGCTGGGATTAACCCAGCTGCAAGTGGACCTGTTGCCATGCAGCGTACAGGGCAGGTGAACCTGTGCAGGCCGCTTGTCACCTCGGCGTGGGTGGTGGGTTAGGGGAGGGCGGTGGGTAGAAGTGCCTCAATCAAAGGCAATCAATGCCTTCAGGAAGGGAGGGGCTCACTGAGACCCACCACCCCTGCCCTTGCTTCGTACCCCCCTGCACCCCCCTCCCCACAACCCTCATCCCGCAAACCCCCATTCCCCCCCCCACCACAACCACATTACTTATCTGTACCCCGGGTCTTCGGAGATCCTGGGGTGGGGGGGGGGGGGGGGTGGGGGGGGATTTGGGGGAGCCATGGCTTCCCCAGTGGCACTGCTAAGCACAAGAGCTGCCGGCCTCTGATTGATTGGCAGCTGTCACTGGGAAGTCGTGCACCCGCAGGGTCTTTATTCCTAGCGAAGTTTTGGCCAGTTGCGTCACCATGGCCCGATTGGCTTGTAGTTCGGCGGGCCTTCCTGATAAGAGGCACCTCGGGTCTTTCACCGGCTCTCCAGCCAGCAGGTAAGGCTACTAACGTCTCGACAAGATTCAGCTCATTGTATTTCATTTAGACACGGCTTTAGCGTGCACGGTAAGATGGAAAAACAGACTGATTGTAAAATAGGCTTCCCAAATAAATTTCAGCAGTACATGGCACCTGGAGCTTGCAGAGGTACCCATTAGGCTAAAAGGGAGAATATTATGGGCAGAATTTCACCCGCGTCAGGCTGGCTCAGCAGGGGTGACCGGGGGCAGTCAGGAAGCCAACCCACGCCCGCGATTTCATGCTGAGGGCCAATTAAGGCCCGCCCAGCGTAAAACGCATGCTACAGTATTCAGCACTGCCTGTGCGGGTGTGTGGTGGGGTGGGCTGGGTGGGGTAGGAGGAGGGCGAGGGCGGAAGTTCGGGTATGCGCATGTGTGTGCACTGGACAAACTCCCTGAGGGACAGAGCCGCTTCAGGGAGATGAAGAATTAAAAAATGAAAAATAAATAATTTAAAAATAATTTTAAAATGTTAAAAAAAATGCCTCCCCATGTGACTCTGTCACATGAGCAGGGACATATTATTAATGAAATGTTAACATTTTAAAACAATTTTTAATTGCTGTTGGAAACCTCTTCCCAACGTGGATGAGGTTTCCTAGCAAATGCAAAGGCCGCTTGGCCTTTTTGCCTGCCCGCCAACCGTAAGGTTAGAAGGGCAGCAAAAAATTTCATTTAATTGGTATTTTAATGGCCTTTATAGGCCTGTTAATTGTTGGTGGGCGCGCACGCACCCACTGGCTGAAATATCACGTGAGTGTGCAATGACATCGGGACACTCACCCAGGGCCCAGACTTTACGATGGTGATAATGGTGAAGTTATCAGCATTCACCATCATTACTCCACTGAAGCTGACAGCAACGTCAGGAATCCACATGTACACAAAATAATGTGGATATCCAGTCAGTAATTCTGTGGTTATCCAGAGGATGCACCATTGAGGTCCTCACAGAGCGGAATCCCTAAGCAAAATTGATGAAAAGTTCAACTATCTCACTCACCTCCACCTCCCTCAATTCCTCCACTATTTCTAAACTATCTGACTGCTTATCCAGTGATGTACTGGATGAGAAAAAAATTCCTCTAACTAAATATTGGAAAGGCTGAAACCATTGTTTGTGGCCCTTGCTCCAAACTCATTTCCTAGCTCCTGACTCATCTCACTCCCTGGCAACAATTTGAGACAAAGACAGTTTGTTCACAGCCTTTGGGTGAAATTTTACAGCTCCACCCACTGGCAGGATCTCTGTCCCACCGGCGTCCATGGAGTTTCAAATGGCTCACTGCATTTTTCAGACCTGGCCTCGCCCCCCCCCCCACTGCAACGGGGCCTTAAAATTCCACACTTTGTGAGATGTGTTTTCAACCTCATATTCACTCCGTCACTAAGACCTCTGTAACATTGCCTGATTTTGCCCTGTCTCAGCCTATCTGTTGCTGAAATCTGCCATTATACCTTTGTTACATTCTAGTCTTGACTACTCCAATTAACTCCTGGCTGATCTTCCAAATTCTGCTCACCATCAACTTTGAGGTTATCCAAAACCTTGCACCAATACCATTCACCTAACACTCCTGTGCTCACTGATCGCTGGCAGGGCTCGCTCCTTATCTCTGTAATCTCTTCCAGCCCCACAACCCTCTGAGAAAACTACTCTCCTCTAATTCTGGCTTCTTGAGATTCCCCAATTTTAATCACTTCACCATTTGTGGTCTTATCTTCAGTTTCCTGGGTCCTAGGGCCTGGAATGCCCTCCCAACATATTTCCACTTTTCTACTTCACTTTCCTTTTTAAGATGCTGCTTTTGTTCATCTGACCTATTATCTCCTTAAATGTCATATTTGTTTAATAATTCTCCTGTAAAGTGCGTTGAGACATTTTTATGCTAAAGGTGCTATATATAAGTTGTTGTTGTTATATACTGTCGGTCTTGCTCTAAAAACACTTGAATAAGTTCCACCTTGTTGAATGAGGTGTAACTAGGTTTTAATAATGTATAACTTCATGATTACTGCCAAACACTTTTAATGGGCCTGAAAAAATAGTTTTATTTTTGTGGAATATCACATTTCTTCATTGTTAAAAAAAATTCTACATATTTTAAAAACTTGTTTTAAAGATTGTTTTTGATATTTTTAGTTTCTATTTTAATCCAATCATAATCATTTATTTCACCATCTAAAAATTTAAATTAAAAGTGCTTTTAATTTCCTGTCTTTCTGTCTGTGAGAGTACTTCAATGTGATTGGCTATATTCCCTGCTTGCTGATATCACTGTAGCTGGATGCCTGGAAATCTCCTTGAGCTGATGCCAGATTTAAACTGCTATCAGCAATGGGGAAAACTATGTCACAGGGATTCGCTAAATCCTTGCACGCAGCTTTCTTCAAGGTCAGCAACGAGTACCTTTGCTTTGCGCCTGACCACAAAATCCAGCCCATAAACAATACCAACTGCAAATAATTTTTAAGTAGAATGTATGTTAGTTGGAAAATACACTTTCCCCCATACTTAAAATAGCATATCCTTATAGAATGGTTCTGCTTCAGAGATACAATAACACATTAGATAAATTATATTTTCCATATGCAAATTAAGCATTTTCTAGCACATTTTCTGTCATTAGATATAAGTTATATCTGTATGAATGTAACAAAGTATGCGCATTTAATTTGTCTCATAGACTTCCTCCCAGAACCTAAAAACATAATTTATATCCTTATGAAATGACCTGGTACACCTACTGATGCTAAATTGACAGATGTTAATAAAGCAAATAAAAATTGTGCTATTTCAACACTAGGGAGGTTGCATTAATTGAATAGCCCTTGAAGATGATGGTATCCTCATACCTAATCCTCCTCCTCATATTCTACTTCCCCTTCAATCCACAATCTCAGCTGAGTGAGAAACTATAACTAAAACACTTCTTACTTTCTCCTCTCTCCTCTCCAAAACCTCACCTATGTCTCTTTTTCCTTTCAGATACTCAAGAAGTACAACCTGCCTGGAGGAAGACTAAGATGACAGCAATACCAACACTTGATTTCATGCCCACAACCATCAGCTGAGATACTGGCACTGGCATATTTTAGAGGGTAGCATAGAGATGGGATCTGCATGTGGCGAGACATTGGCCATCAGGCGCTGGTTGGTTCCACAAGTGTGTTGTTGGAGTTGGCCTCCAACTGGGCCATACATAGCATGGATGCCAGCTCGCCAGAAGGCAGGTTCGCACATGACTTCTGCTACAAGGGCCTAGATGTGCTCAATGTCAAGGAGCATGAAGGAGTCCAGCACCAACTTGACACAAGGATTTTCACAAAGAATGATACAGAGTCTGGAGGCCAATGTCTCTGCTTCTATTGTGCATATGCAGCAACTACCCAATACTTGAGTGCTCCTCTGGAAGGTCAGACTGCTTCTTTCATAGGTACCAGTGTTCTAAGGGGCTTGTGAAGTGTCACAGCAGTCCAGCGCTCTCCAGGTTGGTGCCACACCAATCCTCCAGCAGATTACTGGGATTGCTGAAGCACCGCCCCAGAGAGCGGCTGTGGTCCGATGGAGCATGAACTTTGCAGCATTTGTGATCCCAATCTTTGCCACCCTCCCAGTGCCTTTCCTGTTGCCCATCAGCCAGGCTGCTGCTGCCCATGCTGGGACAATGTAGTCCAAAGCCAGGCCTGCTCAACACACAACACTCGAAAGAGCACTAGGATAGGCAAATGCACATTGAAGATAGGCACTAGGGGAATGCACAAGGGTGAACTGTTTAATTTTTTATGCAATGTGGTATGGCTTAATATTAAATTTGATTTTGAACGTGTATTTTGTGTTTGGTTTTATTTTTGCACTGTGGCCAAGGGATGGTCAATGACAGAGGGAAGGTGAGGAATGTGGGGCTGTTGGTGAATGGGGTATTGGCGTTGAGGTGATTGGTATCACATTTGAATTTGTTCTAGGCAGAGAGGGGTTGTCTAGGTTGCGCTTTCCTTGCCTCATCCTCCTCTCATCCCTCCTCCTCTTCCTTCTTTCATCTAACAGGTGGGGGTAGAGGGCTGTACCCTCATGAGAGAAAGGTCACGCAGCATGCAGAATATCACCATAAATTTTGAGATCCACTCAGCCGTGTACTGCAGGGCTCCTCCAAAGCGGTCAGAGTGGTGAAATCAGGGAGCCAATGGTCTGCTCTATCATATTTTTTGCAGCAGTGTAGCTTTCCTTGTATGGTGGGTTGTGAACTGGACTCATGAGCCATGTCATTATTGGATAGTCCTTGCCACCCAGTAGTCAATTTGCAGTGGTGGCTGAAATTCAGATGGCATAGTGGACTGCCACAGAATGAACACACCATGAAAGCTGCCAGGACACTGGACATTTACCTACATTATGCATTGCGTATGGGCACATGCTAGCCATGCATTATGGAATTGGAATTCCTTTTGGTTCAGGTGCATGACAGGGTTGACATGAGATGCATGTAAAACAATGTGCATGCAGTCATTGGAAACCTCCGCATGGAGAAGCCTGCGATCAATGCAAACTCTTGGACTCAATGCGCCTGCTTCTCTATGGCAAGAGAGAATGAAATGTAGTTATCTCTCTTTGTGTAGGGTGCCTCAGGGATCTCCCTTATGTAGCAGTGCAATGCAAGCAGTGAGATGGTGCTAATGTCTCTAGCACCAGCTTGGAATAAACCAGACACAAAAAGACCATGGTTAACTTCACAGGCACTGGCAATATGGTTCTTGCTCTTGTTATTGCCCTGTTAGGGACTATTAACATTTAAAGAGAAATCCAGTCTCGTTTTAACCAATGGAATGATACCACAAGATTTCACATTTTTAAACAAAAACAAATGTTATTGTAGATGTAAGATTTAAACAAAACAAGCACTATTAATGGGAATCGGGGGGAAAACTCTCCACTGGATGGAGTAACACCTAGCACAAAGGAAGATGGTTGTGGTTGTTGGAGGTCAATCATCTGAGTTCCAGGACATCATTGCAACAGTTCCTCAGGGTAGTGTCCTCGGCCCAACCATCTTCATTCGCTTCCTGAATGACCTTCCCTCCATCATAAGGTCAGAAGTGGGGATGTTCGCTGATGATTACACAATGTTCAGCACCATTCATGACTCCTCAGATACTGAAGCAGTCCATGTCCAAATGCTGCAAGACCTGGACTATATCCAGGCTCGGGCTGACAAGTGGCAAGTAATATTCGCACCACACAAGTGCCAGGCAATGACCATCTCCAACAAGAGTGAATCTAACTGTTATAAGGGTGGCTCTGTTGCTGCTATTGTTGATAGAGTTGACCTGCAGACACATCTTGGGTGGAAACATCAAGTTTATTTACAACATACTCAACAGCAACTATACATGTGCTTTCAACTCCCACTCTGTCTCTACACTGACTGCTGATGTAGCCCACACTACTCCCCTATTGGTTACTACAGATCGTTTGATCTTCCTTAACAAGTGTTATTCTTAAAGGTACATTATACATTAATTAAAAGCATAATTACTACAATCCTCCCCCTTTACCTCAGCTATATATCTATATATTTACAGGTATAATTTTTTTAAGACAACATAATATTTACACCGGGTAAGGAATTTACAAGTTCAGTCTGTCGGGTGGTTTCCTGATATGTGTGGAACATCGCAGCTCCACAACTTCAGATTCTTTTTCAGGAACCTCCTTTTCCAGAATTGTCTGAACATCAGGTGCTTCTGTCAGCACCTGCAGTTCTGTATCCTCAACTCTTACAGGAACATCAGATATGTTCTGATGAAGAGTCATCCGGAACGTTAACTCTGTCTTCCTCTCCACAAATTCTGTCAGACCTGCTGAGTTTTTCAGGCAATTTTTGTTTTTGTTTCAGATTTCCAGCAGCCACAGTATTTTGCTTTTATCAGACATGTCAGTCCTGAGTTGAGTATCCTCAACAGGAAATGCAGACCCATTCATGACCACTGGTGGAATCAAATCTTAATGATTTGTCTCTTTCTTCCTTAAATGGTCCACATGTTTATGGATGATCCAGCCTTCCACCTCCATGTGGTTAGAGGTCCAGTCACCGCACTTATTTCACTCGGTAACCACTTTGGTCCTTCCCTGAAGTTTTTCACATATACCGGCTCTCCTACAGTAAATTTTCTCTCACGACAATGTCAGTCGTGTCTAATTGTCTGACTTCCCTGACTCCTTTTCAACTTCCCCTTTAAATTCGGCATTATTAAGCTCAATCTCGTCCTGGGACAGCGTTTCAACAATAAATCCGCAGGTGTGACACCTGTTGTTGTGTGAGGGGTAGTCCTGTAATGAAAAAGAAAGCATGCGAGGTTGGTTGCCAAAAAATCGCCAGTTAGCTTTCTCATGCCTGTCTTGAATGTTTGAATCGCCCTTTTGTCCAGTCCGTTTGAGGAAGGATGGTATGGTGCAGTTTTAACAAGTGATACCACTGAGGCTGATAACCCGTTGAAACTCAGCACTCGTAAGTGCCGTGCCGTTATCAGAAACAACTACTTCTGGTAATCCATGAACGGCAAAACTTTGACATTGTTCCTCAATTGTAGCGGCTGACGTTGGTGACTTCACTTCATATACATCCAGCTATTTTGAACGGGAATCGACAATGAGCAGTAACATTGTTCCCAGGAAAAGGTCCAAAGTAGCCAATGTGTAACCGCACTCAGGGTCTACCTGGCCACTCCCACGGGTGTAATGGAGCTGTCACTGGCAACTTTTGCAGTTGCTGACATTGCACAGAGTGCTTTACTAAACTCTATTTCACCATCCTTCCCAGACCACCATAGATAGCTGCATGCTATGGTCTTCATTCGGGAAATTCCTAGATGGCAATTAAAAGTAGCTCCCTTCCTTTTGGAGGAACTATCACTTGTGTTCCCCACAATAAGATGCCATCCTGGCTGGTTACTTCACGTCTTCTGTTGAAGTACGGTTTCATTTAATCAGATACGTGCTCCTGTGACCAACCCTGTAGCACTTGTTCTCATCCTTGAGATAGGACTGAGTCCCAAATTGTCCAGTCTCTGATCTGTTGAGAGCATACTGGCGAGGAGTCTAAGAAATTTAGCAGTAAAACAAGTTCCTTTGGAACTGGGACGTGCTCATCATTTTCTTGTAAAGGCAAATGACTAAGGGCATCGGCGTTTGCGATTTGATTGTCAGGCCTATGTAAGAAAGTATATTCTTATGCTGCCAAAATTAAAGCACTATTAGTATTTCAGTATCTTCTTTCTATGTGCCCTCTTCTTTCTAGCACAGACTTTAATCTTGACCTTTTTGACTTCACTATTTACCAGACTTCTCTCAGATGACAGCTCAACTTGTCGGAGCTCAGTGGCTGCAGGATATAGAATCTTCAGGCGAGACAAGGGAGGGGGTAAAAGAGGAGGAGGCATTGCATTATTAGTTAAGGAGTCAGTTACTGCAGTAAGGAGAGATAATATCTTGGAGGGGGCATCGAATGAAGCTTTGTGGGTAGAGCTTAGGAATAAAAAAGGGGCAGCCACGTTGTTAGGTGTTTATTATAGACCCCCCAGATAGTCAGCAGGAAATTGAGGAGCAAATATGTGCACAATTTGCGGAGGTGTGTAAAAATAATAACAATAGGGTAATTATATTAGGTGATTTCAACTTTCCCAACATTAATTGGGATAGACATGGTGTTAAGGGCTTAGGTGGAGCGGATTTCTTGAAATGTGTACAGGAGAACTTTTTAGGTCAATATGTAGAGGGTCCAACAAGGTACAGCACAGTGCTGGACCTAATTCTGGGGAATGAAGCCGGACAGGTAGCTGTGGTGGTGGTGGGGGAGCATTTTAGTGATAGCGACCACAACATGGTACAGTTTAAGTTTGTTATGGACAAACAAATCGACAAGTTGCAAAAAATTGTTTTGGATTGGGGGAGAGTGGATTTTAGTAAAATAAGGCAGGATCTGGCCAAGGTAGACTGGGAACAGCTACTTGTGGAGAAATCTACAGAGAAGCATTGGAGGGCATTCAAAAAGGAAATGGGGAGGGTACAGGCTCAACGTGTTCCCTCTAGGGTTATAGGAAGGAGCAGTGAGGCCAGAGAACCATGGATGACCAGAGATATTCAGGTTATGCTGAGGAGGAAAAGAGGGACTTTTAGCAGGTACAAGGGAAGCAAATCAGCAGAGGCATTAGTGGAGTACAGAAAGTGCAGGGTGGAGCTTAAGAAAGCAATTAGGAGGGCAAAGAGAGGATATGAGAAAGTTCTGGCTGGTAAAAGTAGGGAAAATCCCAAGATATTCTATAAGTATATCAACGGGAAGAGGATAACCAGTGAAAGAGTAGGGCCCATAAGGGACCATGGGGGCAATCTATGGGTGGAGCCAGAGGACATCACTAGTGTATTGAATGAATACTTCACATCCGTCTTCACCCAAGAGAATGAGGATAAAGGTATCGAACTCGGGGAGAGAAACTGCAAGGTTCTTGAGCAAATTGATATAGGGAGTGACAAGGTATTGGAGGTGTTGGCAGGCTTAAAGGTGGACAAATCTCCAGGCCCGGATGATTTGTGTCCCAGACTGCTGATGGGGGCATGGGAGGAGATTGCAGGAGCTCTAACCCAAATTTTTAATTCCTCTCTGACCATGGGGGACGTGCCAAAGGACTGGAGAACAGCTAATGTGGTTCCGCTATTTAAGAAGGATTGTAGAGAGAAGCCAGGGAACTACAGGCTAGTGAGTCAGTGGTAGGAAAACTATTGAAGAAAATTCTGAAGGAGACAATCTATCTCCACTTGGAGTGGCAAGGTTTGATCAGGGATAGTCAGCATGGCTTTATCAAAGGGAGGTCAATTTGATTGAATTTTTTGAGGAGGTGACCAGGTGTGTAGATGAGGGTAGTGTAGTTGATCTAGTTTATATGGATTTCAGCAAAGCCTTTGACAAGGTCCCACATGGGAGACTTATAAGGAAGGCGAATGCACATGGGATAAAGGGTAATTTGATAAGGTGGATTCAAAATTGGCTTAGTTATAGGAGACAGAGGGTGATGACAGAAGGATGCTTTAGTGACTGGAAGCCAGTGTCCAGTGGCGTACCGCAGGGATCTGTGCTATTATTTGTCATTTATGTAAATGACATGGATGACTATGTGGGGGGTAGGATTAATAAGTTTGCGGATGACACAAAGGTTGGCCGGGTGGTTAACAGTGAGATTGAATATCTTGGGCTACAGGAGGATATAGACGGGATGGTCAAATGGGCAGATAAGTGGCAGATGGAATTTAACCCTGAAAAGTGTGAGGTGATACACTTTGGAAGGAGTAACTTGACAAGGAAGTATTCAATGAACAGCATGACATAGGAAGTTCTGAGGAACAAAGGGACCTTGGTGTGTGTGTCCATAGATCTCTGAAGGCAGAGGGACATGTTAGTGGGGTGGTGAAAAAAGCATATGGTAAATTTGCCTTTATCAATTAAGGCCTAGATTACAAAAGAACGGGGGTCATGTTGGAGTTATATAGAACCTTAGTGAGGCCACAGCTGGAGTACTGTGTGCAGTTCTGGTTGCCACGTTATAGGAAGGATGTGATTGCACTGGAGGGAGTGCAGATGAGATTCACCAGGATGTTGCCTGGGATGAAACATTTATGTTATGAAGAGAGGTTGGATAGACTTGAGTTGTTTTGGTTGGAGCAGAGAAGACTGAGGGGCGACCTGCTCAAGGTGTACAAGATTATGAGGGGCATGGACAGGGTGGATAGGGAGCAGCTGTTCCCCTTAGTTGAAGGTTCAGTCACGAGGGGACACAAGTTCAAGGTGGGGGGGGGATGTGAGGAGATTTAGGGGGGGATGTGAGGAAAAACTTTTTTTACCCAGAGGGTGGTGACGGTCTGGAATGTGCTGCCTGGGAGGGTGGTGGAGGCGGGTTGCCTCACATCCTTTAAAAAGTACCTGGATGAGCATTTGGTATGTCATAACATTCAAGGCTATGGGCCAAGTGCTGGTAAATGGGATTAGGTAGGTAGGTCAGGTGTTTCTCACATGTTGGTGCAGACTCGATGGGCCGAAGGGTCTCTTCTGCACTGTATGATTCTGTGAGTCTCCCAAAATTTCATTATCTATCTGCTTCTTGGAAAATTCTGCGACTTTTGCTTCCAAAGCCTTTTGGGCTTCATTTAGTTGATTCTTCAGCTCTTCCGTGTCTTTTTTTGTGTTTGTTTGCTGCCTCTTGGAAAATTGACCATTGTTGTGTCCTCTCTGCCAACTAATTATTCAATTTGTTCAGAGAAGTGCTGAATTCATTTCTTGCACTGCCTCATTGTCCATTTCTGTGACAATAATAGCATTCAATTTTTTTAAACTGTCAATCGCTAAAAGATTGCTTATTTCCACCTCTATTAAAGTTACTCTTCGATTTCCCTGCTAAGTCATTTTTCTTTATTCTACAACTGGCAAGGGATGATTCTCGGCAGTGTCTTGCATTTCACACCCTTTTCGGCTGGGGTTTCCCATCCCATGTGGAGGGTGGCACCATTTTGCGCACCCTGTATTGCTTTCAAATCTCTTATTGTGCCTAACATGGCCAGCGCTATCTCAAGCACCTTCATGAAATCCACATTCACTTCGGACAATAATCTTTTCTGAATAGAGTCCTCTTTCACACCACACACAGTCTCTGAGCATGTCTTTCAGAGTCGGAACAAACTCACAATGTTCCGTTAGCTGCTTCAAGTTCACCATGTAGCCCACAACTGTCTCACCCAGGGCCCTATTTTGTGAATTAAACCTAAAGCTCTGCATTGTGACTGAGGGAGTTAGTTGAAAATAACCCTTCACGAGCTCCACCAATTCATCAAAATTTTAGAATCTGAGGTGTTAAGTTCCAATTGTTATTTAAAAGTAAAGACTGAAACCAAGAAAGACTCCTTCAGACAGAGTTTTATTGCTTGTCATGAGACTCTCCAAAGACTGTACCAGTTTCAGCTGTCATCCCTTTTATACAAATAAATGGGTACATGATTAAACAACCTAATAATTAGCAATTGAACTTCTTTAACTGTTTCCTTCCCTAACATAGGGCACTGGGTGCCATCAAACTTCAAATCAAACTGTAGGTTTTGCTTCCAAAAGTACTCAAGAGGGTCGCTCGCCTCCTCTCTTCCCCCATAATCTCATTCGCTTGAAAAAAGAATGTTAGGTGTTCTATGTAAGAAGACCAATCATCTGTGTCTGGTTCAAAAGGATCAATTCTCCCAAACTGTGGCATTTTGAGAGAGGATAACTTTTTCAATTGTAATGGAGCTTGCTGCTTACAATCACTGGGCAAGGTACAGTGCCGATTTCTTTTTAACTTGATTTCTACTGTTCAGACCTGCTTTATCCTTGTTGCCAGTTTGTTGTAAGGGTGGCTGAGTTGCTACCATTGTTGATAGAGACTTTTTGAGTGAAAACATTAAGTTTATTTAAAATATACAAAGCACACACGTGAGTACTCAACTTCCACTCTATCCCTACACTGACTGCTGAGGTAGCCTGTGCTACTCTCCTATTGGTTACTACAGATGATGTGATCTTCCTTAGCAAGTATTATTCTTAAAGGTACATTACACACCAAACAAAACCACAATTACTACACTAACCATCACCCCTTGACATTCAGTGGCATCGCTGAATCCACCACTATTAACATCCTGGGGGTTACCATCGACCAGAAACTGAACTGGACTACCCTATAAATACTGTGTCTACTAGAGCAGGTCAGAGGCTATGAATCCTGTGGCAAGTGACTCACCTCTTGACTCCTCAAAGCCTGGCCACAATCTACAAGCAATAAGTCAGGAGAGTACTGGAATACTCTTCTCTTGCCTGGATGATTGCAGCTCCAACAACACGCAAGAAGCTTGACACCATCCAGGACAAAGCAGCTTTCTTGATTGGCACCCCTTCCACAAACATTCACTCCCTCCACCACCGACATACAGCAGCAGCAGTGTGTACTATCTACAAGATGCACTGCAGAAACTCACCAGGCTCCTTAGGTAGCACTTTCCAAACCCACAACTGCTACAATCAAGAAGGAAAAGGGCGGTAGATACATGGGAACACTGCCATCTGGAAGTTCTCCTCCTAGTCACTTACGATTCTGACTTGGAAATTTATCGCCGTTCCTTCACTGTCACTGGGATAAAGTTCTGAACTCCCTTCCTAACAGTACTGTAGGCATACCTACAACAATTGGACTGCAGTGGTTCAAGAAGGCAGCTCACTGTCACCTTCTCAAGGGCAATTAGGGATGGGCAATAAATGCTGGCCTAGTCAGTGACACCCACATCCTGGAAATGATTTTAAAAAACCTTAACAATATTGTTTATAACTGCACATGATATACGCTCAGATTTACTCCTTACTTCCCAAGAATTTTCTTATACTTTATTATCTCTTAGAATTATTTGCTTTTGTTGGGACTACCCAAAAGCATACCACAGTCCTCTGGAATTTACTTTAATTCTCCTCCATTCCAGCTGTTCTCCAAGGCAGGCTCTTTGTTTAATATCTTTTGACTGTGGATGCCTTAGTCCCTTGTTCTGGTTCCCTTCTCAATGCTTCCCAGATAAATCTGTTGATTGCTTCCTTTGCCACAAAGCTCCGTGAGGACCACTTGTAGATTTCTTCCACTCGCTGCAAATAAGAGTAAGTCTTCCAGCTGCATTCCCCTCGTGAAATCCAAACTGAGATTAAGCCCCTATCCACAGCTAAACTGTCTTTCAAGCAAACATCCAGGTAAGTTAAACAAAAGAACCTCCCATCTCCCACGTCTCCATGATGATGTGGCATGTTTTAGGATGTCCTCAAACAGACCTTTAGGTTAATTACCCCAACTTTAAAAATCCTTTGTGAACTGAAGAAGTAATTGGATTTTACTACCTCTCCTGTTTACAACTTACTTGTAAACTCCCCATTGATTCTGGGGTTCATACAAATAATTGATATTGCTAATGAATGTGATCGCCCTCTCTCCAGACTCTCTGATCCACAAAGAGATCCTCAAATTTGTAAACTTTTCCAGCTTTCTTTCACCTGAGAATTCCATACATAATGTTAGTCATTTATTAAAGTGAGTGGAGATCCTTCAGCTGCACCTAGGCTTAAGAATGGGCTGTCTATTGTTTCAGTGCTTACACCTCAGGATGTTTGCAGAAGCCACAAAGTCAGTGAAAAGTACCTCGGTGTTTTCCATACCACACCCTGCTGACTTTTCACTTTTGAAAAACACCAAAAAAGTGTAGAATTTTAGCAACAGCCAGAGGAAATGGATTAGCAGCTAATCTGTAAATAGCTGACGATGACCCCTTTAAATAGCGGTGATGTTGTAGTGTGCATTCTTAATGTTGTGTTCAGCTGTGCGAGCTTAACAAAGGGAACCAGCTGGGCAGAAAAGCTCCAAATTAGGGGCATTGCCATAAAATAGCATTGAACGCTGACTGACGTCACGGTCAGAAATTTTCGCTTGTCAAGCGGGCATGTGCCTGACTCGAATGAGCGTAAAATGACACGCGATGATGTCGCGCAAGCGTCCTGACATCATCGCACACTCGCACGATATTTTGATCAGCGGGCGCACGCGGGAGTTGGCAACGGGCCCACTGACAATTGAGCAGCCTATTAAAGCCCTCAGTCTATTAATTGACTCAAATTTTTCACTGCCTGGCCAACCGTTCGGTTAGTGGGTGGGTGAAAAGGCCAAGCGGCCTTTGCGTTTTTGGCAAAACCTCATCCTTGGGCGGGATGAGGTTTCTAACAGTGATTTTAAAAAATTAATAGCTTTTGACATTCGTATTTAACATGGCCCTGCTCATGTGACAGAGTCACATGCGGGGCCATGTTTTCGTTACTTTTAACATCCTTGCTTTTATTGCTAAAAATCTTCAGCTCCCTGAGGCAGCCTTGTGCTTCAGGAAGCTTTTATTGCGTGCATCCCCTTGCATGTGCACACTTCTGCGCTCGCTCTCCTCCCGCCCCCACCCCAGCAGCGCTGAGCGTGGCAGCATACATTTCACGCTGGCTGTCTGTTAATTGGCCAGCCAGCGTGAAATCCATGTCGGGGCCTGACCATGGGCGGCATTCAGCTTCGCAACAGCTCCCAGGCCTGTCCATCATGCCCTCCCAATGAGGGCAAAATTCTGCCCCATGTTCCCCTGCTCTGCATACTCTTGGTGGATGTTCAGTGCATTGGCACTAACCCCTTAATCAGTACGGTGTGCAGCATTCTTTGCACCAGAAGTGTACACCTATGCATGGGTGCCATTTTAAAACCCAACTTTGAAGCCCAGCTTTGGCCCCAGATCTCCTGGGTTTTTATTTGTGACCAGTTGGATCATATTCGTAACTATATATAATTATGTACAATAATATTTATATATGTAAATGCTATGACACCATTACATAATATATAAATGTATTATGTATTCAAGTTACATTTTATGTATTTAATAAATTTTGTAATATACATACTTTATATGTTACATAACATACAAATTTCTAACAAGATAATATGATTGTATTGGGACCATAAATTGTTTCATTTTGCATATTAAAAAATCTTATTTACATTACATTACTAATCAATCTCCAAAGGCATTGCCTACAGTAAGTAGGAAAGTATGGTCACATTCTATCTCTTGCTCTCTCTCCATATGGTTTCTTCAGCATTCTGATTCACTGTTTCGCCTCCTCTGCTTCTCTCTCTTTCTCCCTCCCATTCCTTTTCACTAATGCTTCGGTCCCCTTAACTTGACTTACTTCTCTCCCTGTCCTCTTCTATGCCTCTCTTTTCCTACTTTTGGGTGGTGTACAAGAGGGTTGAGCTACTGCATTTTGGGGTGGGCCTTTACTGGCTTCTTTCCCAATCCCCAATCACATCCTTCCCCATCCCTTCATTCTAATTGTAGCCCTTACCTCCTCACCTTCCTGCTACCCAGTCCTCCTCCTACTATCCCCTCACTCCCATTCCTAACACTTCCTGTTTGAAATGACACACTCAACTTATGCACCCTCTGTTCCACTGGCACTCACCCAATATTAAACCTCCATCCACGCTGCCACTCTTACTCAACTCTCCCAAGGAAAGATGCCAAAAATGCCTGAGGCCCTCTTTAGCCACTAACTCTAATGCCCATTTCCCCCAAGGGTATTTTTGCTTTCTGTTAAAATACAACTTGTGAACATACGAATTAGGAGCAGGAGTAGGTCACTGGGCCCCTTGAGCTTGCTCCGACTCTCAATAAGATCATGGCTGACCTGATTATAACCTAACTCCAATTCCCATTCAACCCCTTGCTTATCAAGAATTTGCTTAAAGCAAAATAAATTGAATTATGAGGGGAATAAAATTGCCTGCCTAACATCTTGTCAAAGTAATATTCTCCATCCATTTCTCTCTCGGTCTCATAAATGTAGAACAAAAATTTCTGTCTCATAGGCATACACAACTGACTTTTTCTGACAACAAAGTGCAAGGGGAGATAACAGATTGCTCTAAAATTTGGCTTTTTTGATGAATAATATGAAAAGAAAAGCATTATTTCTCTCCCACACTCTTTTCCCTTTACTTGACCTCATGTGAAGGAAGGCAGCTACAAAAATGAAGTTATAGGAACATAGGAAGCTAGGAGCAGGAAAAGGTCATTCAGCCCATTGAGCCTGCTCTGCCATTCAACACAATCATAGCTGATCATCCACTTCAATACCTTTTTCCCACACTATACCTATGCCCCTTTATGTCATTGGTATTTAGAAATCTGTCAATCTCTGCTTTAAACATACTCAGTGACTGAGTTTCCACAGCCCTCTGAGGTAGCGAATTCCAAAGATTCACAACGGGTCTGAGTAAAACAATTTCTCCTCATCTCGGTCCCAAGTGGTTCCCCCCTTATTTTGAAATTGTACCCCTTGGTTCTAGACTCCCTAACCAGGGGAAACATCTACCCTGCATCTCCCCTGTCTATTCCTTTAAGTATTTTGTAAGTTTCAATTAGATTATCTCTCATTCTTAGAAACTCTGGAGAACATAGGCCCAGTTTCCCCAATCTCTGTTCATAGGACAGTCCCACCATCCTGGGATCAAGTCTGGAGAACCTTCGTTGCACTCCCTCTATGGCAATAATATCCTTTGCAAGGTAAGGGGAACAAAACTGCACACAGTACTCCAGGTGCAATTTATCAAGGTTCTATACAATTGAAGCAAGACTTTGCTACTCCTGTACTCAAATCCTCTTCAGATAAAGGCTACAATACAATTAACTTTCCTAATTACCTGCTGCAGCTGCATGTTAACTTTCAGTGACTTATTGACAAGGACACCCAGGTCCCTTTGCACATCTACACTTCCTAATCTCTCACCATTTAAGAAATACCCTGCACATCTGTTCCTTTTACCAAAGTGGATAACCTCACATTTTTCCACATAATATTCCATCTGCCATGTCCTTGCCCACTCCCTAAGCCTGTCCGAATCCCCTTGAAACTGCTTTGCACCTTCCTCACAACATACATTTCTACCTAACTTTGTGTCAGCTGCGAACTTGGAAATATTACATTTGGCCTCCACATCCAGATCATTGATATATATTGTGAACAGCTGGGGCACAAGTACTGGTCCTTGCCATACTCCACGAGGCACAGCCTGCCAATGTGAAAATGATCTGTTTCTTCCTATTCTCTGTTTTCTGCCTGTTAGCCAATCCTTAATCCATGCCAGTATATTACCTCCTATCCCATGTGCTTTCATTTTGCTAACCAACCTCCTGTGGGAGACTTTATCAAAAGCCTCTGAAAATCCAAGTATACTACGTTCACTGACTCCCCTTTATCAATTCTGTTAGTAAAATCCTCAAAAAACTCCAGGTTCAACAAACATGATTTACTTTCATAAATCCATGTTGACTATGCCCAATCAGATCATTATTATCGAAGTCTCCATTTATCAGATACTTTAGAATAGAATCCAGTATTATCAGAGAATCCAGCTATAAATAAGGAGTTATAAGATTAAAAAGAGTAATTCTCTTATGAAGTAGGGATTAAAAATTATAAGCAGAGTTCATCAGCTGGACAAAGGTTATAAACATACCTGAGCATAACTGTGTGCTCAAGGACAACAACATTCTGTGGCATATCGTCTAACACAAGACAATTCTTAAAAATAGTTACTAGCCTTCACATCACCTTAGCAAAATATTGCTAATTTGTAAGATACCACAATCTAACAATGGACGATCACCAAGTTTGCAGATGACACAAAAATAAGTGGGAAGGCAAGTGGTGAGGATGACACAAAGAGTCTACAGAAGGATATAGACAGGTTAAGTGAGAGGGCAAAAAACTTGGCAGATGGAATATAATGTGAGAAAATGTGAGGTTATGCACTTTGGAAGGAAGAATAGAGGTGCTGAATATTATTTAAATGGAGAAAGACTTCAGAAAGCTGCAGCACAGAGGGATTTGGGGGTCCTCGTTTATGAATCACAAAAAGCTAGCATACAAGTTCAGCAGGTAATAGAGGAGGCAAATGGAATGTTGGCCTTTATTTCAAAAGGAATGGAGTATAAAAATAGGGCAGTCTTGCTAAACTTATACAAGGCATCAGTTAGACCACACCTAGAATATTGTGAACAATTTTGGTCCCCTTATCTAAGGAAAGGTATACTGGCATTGGAGGCAGTCCAGGGAAGGTTCACTATGTTGATCCTGGGTATGGATGGATTTTCTTATGAGAAAAGGTTGAGTAGGATGGGCCTGTACTCATTTGAGTTTAGAAGAATGAATGGGAGCCTCATTGAAACATATAAGATTTTTAGGGGGCTTGACAGGGTAGATGCTGAGAGGTTGTTTCCCCTTGTTTGAGAGTCTATGACCAGAGGGCATAATCTCAGAGTAAGGAGTCGCTCATTTAAGACAGAGATGAAGAGGAATTTCTTCTCTCAGGATGTAGTTAACCTATGGAATTCTTTACTGCAGAGGGCTGTAGAGGCTGGGTCGTTAAATATATTCAAGGCTGAAATAGGCAGATTTTTAATCAGTAAGGGAATCAAGGATTATGGGGAAAAGGCTGGAACGTGGAGTTGAGTATTATCAGATCAGCCATGATCTCATTGAATGGTGGAGCAGATTCAACGGGCCGAATGTCCTACTTCTGCTCCTACATCTCATGGTCTTATGGTCTTAAGGATGACCCTAAATAACTTGTCAACTCAATCCTGGGAAATGGATATTGCAAGGAAGTGGCCACTATCTGCACCTCTCAGCACTCTGTTTGATTGAAGTATGTTGACTAGAAATGAAGGATGTTGTCTGGCATGAGTGTCCAACATGCTTCCTGCTGGTTCAGTTCTTTAGGGGTATAAATAATGGAACTACACAACAGGATCTTTAGATTCACTCCCGCATCTGTCAAGGTAAAGGTAGCCGCTGTAGCGTAGTGATGATAGTTCTCCCTTTAATTGGGATAGATGTATCTTGCTAGACTCGGTAGCTTTCTACTCGGGGATTTAAGGTAAATACTACTTTAAATGTTGATAGATATTTTAAATATTTCTCTGCAACTTTAATAAGACTTGGATTCTCTTAAAAACAAGGTTATACTTACTTTTCCTAGAACTTTCAATGTTGCGATTACCATCAAAAATGAATTGCTTGTTTGGTTCTTTAGTAAACTTTTATAATATTTAGGAAATACATTATCTCATTTAGTCTTCTGTATCCAAACTTGAAAACCCATCTCTGTGCAGACTTCAACAGAGAAGTATATTGCTGAGGAGAGATGCCTGGACCCTTAGAATATCCAGGTTGTTATAATGTAGCGAAAATTTGTTTAAAAGGCTACCTGGAGAACAGTAATATTCTCTAGAGGTTCCTTTCCTGTGGGGAGAGTTAAATCAGTTCTTCAGACTCATTTGAGTGTGATATGAGGCCTGTGTTTCTCAACCTTAAGTGAGCGTGAACACCAAGCAGTATGCCTGGATCCGGAATAGTTTTAAAAAGAGGCTAGGATTATATTCCAATTCACTCAATCTTTCTCCCTCTCTATCGTCTGTTTTAACTTAAACGTTTTAAAGTTTATCGTACACGAAACAAAGGCTGCGATAGGTCTGGAATCAGAAGTGACATGTTTTTCTCTGACATATACATACAGCTTATCTTCAGAAAAAACACTCAATATAAATTTTGCCACAGTTAAGAATTGGGCATTTGGTTATTGGGCAGAAAGTGCTTGGAGGTGAACAAAAATTATCCCATCAAAGTAGTTGACTGAATGGTATGGAAACATCTAGGTATGCTGCATGTAGTCAGACTGCACAATCCACATTCAGAGCACAGAGTTACAACTCTGAGCAGAAGACATCAAATACAAGCCCAGTTTTAGGGAAAGGCTGAGGCCTTCAAATAAAAATCTTAAATTAATGTATTAAAAGACACAAATGGCAATCCACTGCACAAATTTAACGATGTTATTTCAAAATGTATAATGCTTTAGATTTTTAAAGTTTTGTCCAAACTGTTACTTTGCATACTAGAAATGATAGTTACTTTGGGGAAAAAAATTAAAAAGCACTTTGAGCAATTTATGGGAAGCCGATGAACTGCTTACACAATTTCAAGGCAATATACTATCACCACAAAATAGCACCAATTATGTGTCACACAGCGTAACACATTTAACAATGAAAACGCCTAACACAGCAGTAGCTATAAGAGTAACTTGTCTTGCAGGTACTGATATTGAGTTTTCAATATGTGCACTGTGCCAGCTGAATTTACTATAAAATAGATATTGTACGGGATATAATTTTATTGAACTGTAAACTGTTATATACAATACCATGCATAAAATAAAGACACTGTACAAGAAGTTCCAGTCTGTAGTGTCAAGTGGAAATGTCAGCAGCAGGAAAAATTAAATTGAACAAACATCAAATATTAATAACAGTCAAATATTGGAAAGAAGAGAAACACACTCTTAAACATAAAGTTACAATAGACTAGAAAATAGAAACATAGAAAATAGGAGCAAGACCTCTCAAGCCTGCTCTGCCATTCAACATGATCATGGCTGATCCTCTATCTCAATGCCATAGGCCCACTCTCTCCCCATACTCCTTGATGCCTTTAGAATCTAGAAATTTTACCTGTTTCCTTCTTAAATATATTCAGTGACTTGGCCTCCACTGCCTTCTGTGCTGGAGAATTCCACAGGTTCACCACCCTCTGAGTGAAGAAATTTCTCCTCACCTCACTCCTAAATGGCCTGCCCAGTATCCGGAGACTGTGACCCATTGTTCTAGACTCCCCAGCAAGAGGAAACATCATCCCTGTGTTCAACCTGTCCTGCACTGTCAGAATTTTATGGGCAAGATTTTACCATTGGCGAGCAGGGGCGTAAAATGACGTGGTATGACGTCGGGCGGAACTCCTGACCTCACCCTGCCCCATTTAAATTTTCATGAAGGCGGGGGCACAGCAAAATCAGGCCATTGAGGCCATTGACAGGATCAATCAAGCAATTAAAGGACCTGCCTGTCCAACCTTGGCGGACAGGCCAGGAGCCCCAGCGGCAATGAGAAAAAGCATGAAACCTCATCAACCGGCAGGATGAGGTTTCATGTAGGATTTTAAAAATTTTAATAAAGTTGTTATGGAAATTATGAACATGTCCCATCTCATTGTCACATGAGGGGACATGTAAGGGAATATTTTTTTCTATTTTTAATATTGTTGAAAGTAGAGGTGATCTCCCTGAGGCAGCACTTAGCCTCAGGGAGATGAGTGCGCTCTTTCATGTGTTTGCGCGAAAGAGCGCACTCTCGATTTTAGGGACTCCCCCACCCACACAGGGAGCACATAGCGCTTCCCTGCGGACGTCACGCTGGGCGGGCCTTAATTGGCCCGCCCACGTAAAATGGCGCCACGCCTCCGATCGGGGGTGCCGATCGGAAACACGCCCGCACGTGCTGGCCCATTAACCTCCCCCACCCAGCGGGGGGAAAATTCTGCCCTATAAGTTTCAACGAGATCCCCTCTCATTCTTCTAAACTCCAGTGAAAACAGACCTAGTCAGCTCAATCTCTCCTCATATGACAATCCTGCCATCCCAGGTATCAGTCTGGTGAACATTAGCTGCACTCCCTCTTTGGCAAGTATATCCTTTCTTAGGTAAAGAGACTAAAACTGCACACGATACTTCAAGTGTGGTCTCACCAAGGCCCTGCGCAGCTGCAGTAAGACATCTTTGCACCTGTACTCAAATCCTCTTGGAACGAAGGCCAACATACCATTTGCCTTCTTAACTGCTTGCTGCACCTGCACGCTTGCTTTCAGTGACTGGTGTACAGGGACACCCAGGTCCCTTTGTACATCAACATTTCCCAATCTATCACTATTTTATTAATACTATCCCATTCTATTTTCCCGAACAAAGTGGATAACTTCACACTTATCTGCATTATACTGCATCTGCCATGTATTTCCCCACTCACACAACCTGTCTAAATCACCTTGAAGCCGCTTAACATTGTCCTCACCACTCACATTCCCACCTAGTTTTGTGTCGTCAGCAAACTCGGAAATATAACATTTGGTTCCCTCATCCAAATCATTAATATATATTGTGAATAGCTGGGGTCCAGGCACTGATCCCTGTGGTACCCCACTATTCACCACCTGCCACTCCGAAAAAGACCCATCTATTCCTACTTTCTGTTTCATGTCTGTTAACCAGTTCTTGATCTATGCCAATATATTACCCCTAATTCCATGTGCTTTAATTTTGCACACTAACCTCTTATGTGGGATTTCATCAAAAGCACTCCGAAAATCCAAATGCACCACATTCACTGGCTCTCCCTTATCTATTGTGTTCATTACATCCTGAAAAGAAACTCTAGTAGGTTTGTCAAATATGATAAAATCTGCACACCACAAGCCAAGGAACATGCTTTGAAGGTGGGGCAAAGTTGATGAGAGAGCTCATGGTTGCTGAAAATGGAATATTGAAAATAAACAATACAATTTTTCATTTAAACATGAGAAAGGTAGATCCTGAATTCATCGACTGTGCATCAGTCTGCAAGTAGCACTGGAGGGGGCTGTAGCAGTCTAGAAACAGACAGAGTCTGTAGTGGAAGTGAACATGCATGATTAAAAATGGTTTTTGAGTAAAAAAGCAGCAGTGAATTGGGGAAGCTGGAGGCAATTTGTAAATTTAGCACAATTAAGGGTCCAGCAATGCTTCCGGAAGGGTATGCCAGAGTGTGGTAGGAATTGGAGGGAGGAATTCACATCTGACTAGTGGAGGAAGTATTGTCTACAGCAAGCAAAGTCACCAGTTCCCAACATGTGAACTTATGAATTAAGAGCAGGAGTAGGCCATTCAGCCCCTCAGGCCTGCTCTGCCATTCAATAAGATCGGTTTATAACCTCAATTCCACTTTCCTTCCTATCCTCTATACTCTTTGACTCCTTTGTCAACCAAGAATCTATCTAACTCAGTCTTTAAAGCATTCAAATACTCTGCCTCCACCGCTCTCTGGGGAGCAGAATTTTACAGATTCATGACCCTCTGAGAGAAAAAAATTCTTCTCCTCTCTGCCTAATGGGAGACCCCTTATTATTAAACTGTGCCCCCTAGTTATAGTCTCCCTCAAAAGGGGAAACATCCTCTCAGCATCCACCCTGTCAAATCCCCTCAGGATCTTACATGTTTCAGTAAGATCGCCCCTCGTTCTTCTAAATTCCAATGGATACAGGCCCAACCTGTCCAACCTTTCTTCAAGATAAGCCCTTCATCCCAGGAATCAGTCAAGTGGACCTTCCCTGAGCTGCTTCCAATGTAATTATGTCCATTCTTAAATAAGGAGACCAAAACTGTACACAGTACTCTAGGTGTCATCTCACCAATGCCCTGTACAACTGTAGCAAAACATCCCTACTTTAATATTCCATCCTCCTTGCAACAAACATCAACATTCCATTTGCCTTCTTAATAACTTGCTGTACCTGAATACTAACATTTTGTGATTCATGTACCAGGACATCCAGTGTTTGGGTGAGAACTAACTCCACTGCGCTCTTTATACAGCTGCTCCGCTCCCTCACAGCTAAATTCCCATTCTTTATACAGCTGCTCTTCTCCCGCTCTTTATACAGCTGCTTCACTCCTGCCAGGTATACTCCCGCTCTTTATTAAGTCGCTCCGCTCACAGTCTGTTCCCTCACAGGTAAATTCCCGTTCTTTATGCCGCTGCTCCGCTCTGCTCTTTATACAGCCGCTCTGCTCTCGCTCTTTTTTGCTGTTTTACCTTTATTATTTATTTAATTTCCCCTGATCCTTAAGTTACCAGAGATTAGTGCAATCCCTCTCTTTTTAAACAGTGCACTGCTTTTTTATTCTTCCTGCCAAAGTGAACAAGTTCACATTTTCCCACATTATACTCCAGCTTCCAATTTTTTGCCCACTCACTTAACCTATCCATATCCCTTTGTAGACTCCTTATGTCCTCTTCACAACTTGCTTTCCTACCCACCTTTATGTCATCAGCAAATTTAGCAACCGTACATTCAGACCTGTCATCCAAGTCATTAATATAGATTGCAGATTCCTCTATATAGGTGTTTTGATTCCCCTTGTATTTCTGCCTCCACTTCCTTCCAGGATATCCTTAAGATCATAGAATTGCATTCAGTTTACAGCAAATAAATTGGCCATTTGATCCAGCTGGACAATGCCAGTGTTTACACTCCACAAGAGCCTTGTCCCACTTCATCTAACCCTTTGTGGCTTCCCTTTTTTCAATATCAGGCAACATGCTACTCATGTATGGATCAAACAGGTAATTAATGTGCTAGTCATCAACACTTTCACCATCTTTCCTGCTAGACATCACCAACTCTAGGCTTCGGCTGCCCAGTTTTAATAGAATTACAAAAGCAGAAGACACCATTGGTAGCAACCATGTGAGGATCTAGTCAGAAGGTTTTAGGTCCACCTCACTTATGCACTGGCTCACTGGGTACTCCATTCTGAAGCTCACTAACCGCGTCTGCAAAGTACTCAACTGCACCAGTATCTCTAGACTTTACGGAGACCCATACACACATAGGATCATGCAAGTTGCTATTTTGCCATCAGCCACTGTAAACTTCCCCACCTCTTCCTGCCCAATGGCCAAGCTTCCTGACATCATCCCACTCGACGGCCAAGCGTCCACACCTCCTCCCGCTCAATGGCCCTCTCCCAGGCTCTGGAGAGTGAGTGCTATGGGGAGGGCCATCAAGTGGGAGGAGATCAGGAGCTGGGCATCGAGCAGGCGGAGATCGGGAAGGGCCACTATCTAGGACGGGCCACTGTTATGTGGGAGGCGGCCGGAAAGCTTGGCCATCAAGTGGGAGGAGGTCATGCCCAGTAAAAGCATGTCCTATTCATAACATTTCACACAGACTGAGTTCAGACGGAAGCTTCTGGAACTGTTTAAAATGGACACTGATGAACTGTTAAGATGGCTGCCAAGGAGGTCAGGTGACCTTTGCTTATTCAACACAGACTTTCAAGCTTCTGGAAAGTTCCGAACTGAATAGCCCTGGGTGGGGGGCCTCCCCTGGAATGGATGTAGCCAGACAGCACCCCTCTGTGGAATTCACACCTGCTATTGCTTGAAGTTTTCCCAAAACGCAGAGGCCTGAATTTTCTCCTCATCGGACATGCGTGATTGATGGGCCTGGGAGTAGTTGGGAAATGGGGCCCTCGACCGCCATCAGTCCCTGACCACAATTTCCCACTGGCTGGCCGTTAATTGGCCAGCCAGCTTGAAACGCGCGTTGAAAAGCTCAGCGCTGCCAGGGTGGGGGTGGGAAGAGGGCAGGTAATGATGTCAGCACGGGCAGGGGTAAGTGCTTCAAGAGAGCTCCCTGAAGGCAGACAGCTGCCTCAAGAAGCTACAAATAATAAAATAAATCTCAAAAAGCTGCAAAAAATGTCCACGCAGCACAATCAAGCACCTGAAAGCATACCTCGTAAAAATGCTGTCCCCAGATATTTCCTTTTATTTTATCTCCTAAAGGAGATTTCATCCCGCCCTGGGATGAGGTTTCATCAAAAATGTAAAAGCCGCCTGGCCAATTCGCCCGTTCGCCAACCGGAAGGTTGGACAGGCCACGAAAAATCACTGACAATTGTACCGTTAATGGGCTTAACTGTCGGCCGGCGTGCTTCTGACTGCCCCGAGGCCCGCCGAGTGAAATATCGCCTGAGTGCGCGATGCTGTCGGGACGCTCGCCCGACAGCATCTCACAAGATTTTACGCCTATTCGGGATCAGGCGCGCGCCCATCCACAGAGCGTAAAATTCTGCCCTCATAGATTCTATGTCTCCAGGTTTACAATTTAAAAAATAAGAAAGCTGATGAGTCCAGTTATCCACAAGTTAAGCATGAAAGATCACCATCTATCTCCTATTGTGTAGCGATGACCTTGGACTTCCAAATCATTCTAGTTGGGCAACTGCCAGTATTGGTCATGTGATCAAAACCAGCTTGTGATATGGGTTTTATCTATGGATTCGGAGAGACCAGGGCAGACTGCAGAAAAAAACCAACAAGGCAACAGCTACAGAGAAATGCCTCTGCCATCTTTGCCTTTTAAGAATATCCGTCATCAGCCACTCTGAGAACTAGACTCTGAAACAAGCTACAAGTCATCAAACAACCAAAGTGCTTAACCTGTTCCAGTTTCAACATTCACCTGAGAACCATCCCCTAGATATTCCACTACATGAAACCTCACAACCTGCTGTGAACTCTTCACTTTACAAGACCCTCACTTTGACTTTAAATCATTAAATAGATTCAGGAAGCCACAAGCCTGCCATGTGGGAGACTAGAAATCATAAATCAGAGACTGAATTAACTGTAACCTGTAGAAATGCACCATCTTTACCTGTACCCAATCTTTGTGCATGTGTGCACGTGTGAGACCAAGTGTAAGACATTGCGCTGGTTCAGGGTAAGTATGTGAGGATAAATACCCTTCTTTATTTTAAACTCACAAAAACTTGCTGCAGAATTATTTAATTGGAAAACACTCCAAGGATAATACAAACTATACTGATTATGGACAACAAACTATACTGATTATGGGCAACAAACTATACTGATTATGGGCAACAAACTATACTGATTATGGGCAATAAGAGAGCAAATACATTCATCCATAACAGGAAGCTTAGCCATCGAGTGTGAGAATGGCTAGGCTGGCCAATCCGATTAGGGATCTTTTTTCCTTTATTCTTTTATGGGATGTTGGCACCACTGGCAAGGCGAGCATTTGTTGCCCATTCCCAACTGCCCTTGAACTGAGTGACTTGCTAGTCCATTTCAGAGGGCAGTTAAGAGATCTGGAGTCACATGTAGGCCAGACCAAGATAAGGATGGTAGATTTCCTTCCCAGGACATTAGTGAGCCAGATGGGTTTTACAACAACCAATGATAATTTCATGGTCACTGTTACTGAGACTAGATTTCAGCTCCTGATTTATTAATTAAATTTAAATTCCACCAGTTGCCATAGTGGGATTTGGACCCTTTCCCCCAAAGCATTAGCCTAGGTCTCTGGATTATCACCACAGTGACATTATCACCATGCCACTGTCTCCTCCTTATATGTTTCTAAGTAGGAAACCACAATGGGACAGAAATTATCTTTAACAGCTTGATTAAATTGCCCTGGATCAGTGAGAAGAAAACCATACTGCAAATGTTAAAGGTTTCTACATGCAAAAATATTTCTAGTCCTGACAGAAAATTTGCATTTGAGACAAAAATCAGTAATATAATAATTTTCACAATATACCCAATGGAAACTAAGGTTATATATTGTTTTTGTGACATTGCCCTGTGACAACAAAATCATGAAATGGTTTGTCCACAACCAGGGCCAATTTTGTTTTAAGCTGCTCAAGTCAGACAGTCTTTTTTGGCTTAGGTCAGTCTAATTGGTTTTAACGGGTACATTTTCCAGTTCAAAGAATTGCTAAAGCAGCTACATGTAACTGGCTCCATTTAATTGTGGGGGAGGGTTAAGGATAGCTGTTAAGGGGTTCGGAAACAGGAGAAGCAGAAGAGCCCATGATTTTTCTCCCTGCCCTTGCCCTCAGGTGGATGTAAAAGATCGCATGGCACTATTTCAAAGAAGAGCGGGGAGGGGTTATCCCCAGAATCCTGGCCAATATTCATCCCTCATTCAACATCACAACAAAAATAGGGTATTATCACATTGTGCAAGCCTGCTGTGCACAAACTGGCTGTCACGTTTCCTATATTATAACAGAGACCACACTTCAAAAGTACTCATTGGCTGTAAAGCACTTTGACACATCCAGTGGCGGTGATAAGTTCCATATGAATGCAAGCTTTTCTTTTTTTATTTTTATGGATAAAGTAATACTTTGAGGTCCAGTTATTTTGTGCCCAGCAAGGTTCTATAAACAGAGGTTAGCTAAACAACCAGCTCATCTGTTTTGATGGTGTTGATTGAGGGAAGACTATTAGCTAGAAAGCTGCGGGTGGAATTTTACAGTCCAGCCAAAGTCAATGGACTTTTGAACGGCTCACTGCGACGGGGCCATAAAATTCCACCCAGGGAGAATTCCCTACTCTTTTTTTTACAGTGCGATGGGATCCTTAATGTTTACTTGTTTTGATCCCATACATTATGTACTTATCAGAGCAACATTTTAGCATCTCAGCTGAAGGGCGACACCCGACAACATTTGCCTGCCATCAATAATGACTCAACAAGGCAAAAAAGCTCGATTGTTCAAGCTTTGATCATGCGGGAGGTCAGTACCTTCACTTTTCTCTACAAATATGTCAGGGTGGCCTCTTCTAAGGGCCTCAGGGTCTTGTAATTTCTTAACTCCCTTCCAGCTCAGTTTTGAACACCTACAATGTGTACCATCTTATAATGAAAGCAAAGAAAAATTTTGAGATGTTGGAAGGTAAAAGATTATATATACACTGTATCAGACATGCCCAACTTTCAGTTTGTCCTAAAGTGTCACTCAGATTCTGCTATAATGATTTTTGTATCAATTCTCCTTAAACCAAAGATTATGATGTCAAAGCTATTTATCCTAATTTATAGCTCGTCTATTTGCATTATTGGAGTATAGGAACTATCGATAGATAATTACAATTCTTTAAGGAACTAGAAGAGTTATCAAGGGTCAGCAGTAAATATGAACATGCGAATTATGAGCAGATGTAGGCCATTCAGCCCCTTGAGCCTGCTCCGCCATTCAATAAGATTGTGGCTGATCTGATTGTGGCCTCAACTCCACATTCCACCTTAGGCACCTTAGTCAAGAATCTATCAACCTCTACCTTTAAAATATCCATGGGCCCCACCTCCAACACCTTCCAGGGAGCCCTCCGAGAGAGTCTCAGTCTTAAGTGGGAGATCCCTTATTTTTGAACTGTGCCCCCATACGAACATGTATGGGCAACAATTTGTATATTTGGGCTAGCCAACAATTCTATTAGCTATTTTAAACTAGATACTGTGCCATCTTATTCTGCAGCCTCTGCAATAATGTAAATGACACTGACCCTGGTAACTATGGCAAAGGCTATGGGCCCTGACAATATTCTGGCAATAGTACAGAAGACTTAGCTCCAGAACTGGCCTTGGCCCTAGCCAAGCTGTCCCAGTACAGCTATAACACTTGCATCTACCCGGCTAAATTGCCCAGGTATGTCCTATACACAAAAAGCAGGACAAATCCAACCTGGCAATTACCACCCATCACTGTACTCTCCATCATCAGTAAAGTAATGGAAGGGATCATCAACAGTGCTATCAAGCGGCACATGCTTAGCAATAATCTGCTCACTGATGCCGAGTTTGAGTTCTGCCAGGGCTTCTCAGCTCCTGACCTTGTTACAGCCTTGGTTCAAACATGGACAAAAGAGCTGAACTCCCGAGGTGAGGTGAGAGTGACCACCCTTGACATCAAGGTAGCATTTGACCGAGTGTGGCATCAAGGAGCCCTAGCAAAACTGAAGCCAATGGGAAGCAGGGGGAAAACTTTCTGCTGGTTGGAGTCATACCTAGCACAAAGGAAGATGGTTGTGACTTTTGGAGGTCAGTCATCTCAGCTCCAGGACATCATTGCAGGAGTTTCTCAGGATAGTGTCCTCGGCCAAACCATCTTCAGCTGCTTCATCAATGATCTTCCTTCCATCATAAGGTCAGAAGTGGGGATGTTCGCAGATGATTGCACAATGTTCAGCACCATTCGCAACTCCTCAGATACTGAAGCAGTCCATGTCCAAATGCAGCAAGTCCTGGACAATATCCAGGCTTGGGCTGACAAGTGGCAAGTAACATTCACACCACATAAGTGCCAAGCAATGACTTCTCATCACCCCTTGACATTCAATGGCATTACCATCACTGAATCCCCCAATATCAACATCCTGGGGGTTACCATTGACCAGAAACTGAACTGGACTAGCCATATAAATACTGTGGCTACAAGACCAGGTCAGAGGCTAGGAATCCTGCACCCAAAAGCCTGTCCACCATCTACAAGGCACAAGTCATGAGTGTGATGGAACTCTGTCCACTTGCCTGGATGAGTGCAACTCCCACAACACTCAAGAAGCTTGATGCCATCCAGGACAAAGCAGCCTGCTTGATTGGCACCCATCCACAAACATTCACTCCCTCTACCAATGACGCGCAGTAGCAGCAGTGTGTGCCATCTACAAGATGCACTGCAGGAATTCAGCAAGGCTCCTTAGACAGCAACTTCTATACCATCACTACCATCCAGAAGAACAAGGGCAGCCGATAGATGGGAAGACCTGGAATTTACCCTCCAAGTCACTCACATCCTGACTTGGAAATATATCGCCATTCCTTCACTGTCACTGGGTTAAAATCCTGGAACTCCCTTCCTAACAGCACTGTGGGTGTACTTGCACCAGATGGACTGCAGCAGTTCAAGAAGGCAGTTCACCACCAACTTCTCAAGGGCAACTAGGAATGGACAATAACTGCTGGCCCAGCCAGCGAAGCCCACATCCCATAAATGAATTTTTTTAAAAAAATCCCTTCTCTGGATGGCTGCCTAGCAGTTCAATCCTCCTCACATCTACACATTCCATATCACCTCCACCTCTGAGGCCATTGAATTGGGGGTTTAGATACCATGCTGCTGTGTCACCTACATGTGCGCTCTGTTTCCTGCCTCCTCATTTGTTTTGCCTTCCTTTCATTGGTACCTTTAAATATGAATGATGCACAAAATGTCTTTGCCCAGCCCCACACCCACCGCTTTGCCAAGCTTCTGTCAGTAAACTAGGGACTCAACAGGCAACAGTAATAAAGACAGACTCCATAAAATCTGGCAGAGTGAACCTTGGCACTTCAAATCTTCACACAAAATGAACACAGCTCCTGGTCCCATTTGACGTATAATGCAATCAAAATCCTCATCAGGCGGTTATAGTGATCTACCAGTTGCTGCCTCATTGAAACAATTACTAAAGTGTAATCAATTTAACTAACAATTGATTCTGTTTTTCCAGAAATAGAATTTGGATGGATCTTGACATGGTAGATGATGCTTGAAGCTGATAAGCATTCTCTTGATCTTCATCTGCAGGTTTTTCTGACTGTTTTCCAACCTAGCCCATTTTCTCATCTTTCTCCTTGAGTCTTGACAATTATCACGTTTTTCTGTTTGTTTCTAATCTCGCTCTGTTGCCTCGCTGAGCTGGCCTTTTATCTCATTCAATAATTTCCTGCTTTTCTTTTAAGCAAGTTGCAGCTCATTAAACATGTCCATCACCTCACTGTGATTAAATTAACTGTTTTTGTTCATTCCTTCCCGTGTTCAGATTCAAAGGCTCAGCTTATACCTGCTTGTATCTTATATAGAAGATAACTGCCCAGATATTTAACTTGTCTTTTCTCTTTACAGTTCCCGATTGACTTAGAGATAGATTTCCATCTTCCCTGCATGTGATCCTGCCAGATTTTCCACTAAAATCCATCAAATAAAAATCAGGTAGGTCTATAAAGGGCAGGCTAAAATCCCAGCACATTACCCCCTAGGCAGCATAGATGAAATTTACCTCTGCTGTTTATTTCAAGCAAGTTTCTACTTTTGTTCCAATCTTTGCAACAGACATGCCATTACTTAGATAGCCATGATATCATAAAATACAACTTAACAAAGCACTGTGAAGCGTACCCTGAATTAGAGTGACAGGTGAATGCTAAAATAAACATTGATACATCATGTGGTGTCTATCCATTAAATTCTGTTAATTCTCTGTACAATCTGTATCATGACTGTCAGGTGATGGAGGATCACCATTTCTGAGATATTAATCCAGTGAAAAAACAGTGCATACACTGATTTCCCAAAGGGAACAATGACTGGGTAGCTTAAATCTTCTCCAAGGTTTCCTATCACTTTAGGTAAAACATAAAAATAGCTAAAAGGAAGAAAGAAAGGAAAAGTGTCAGCCTTGGCTCAATGATCATTAGATCATAAGACAGCACTCTGACCTCTCAGTCAGAAGTGGGTCTGAGTTTCACTCCAGTGACAGCACGTGATCTAAGATGACACTCCAGTGTAATAGTCAGGGAGTGCTGCACTATCTGAAGTACCATCATTCAGAGGAGATGTTAAACTGAGGCCCTATCTGTTAACAGGATCTATCTGGTTGGTGAAGCAGAAACCAAGACACAGAGCTTTTCTTTATTGAGAGAGTTTATTGATTCTGTTCAGTCTTGTAGCTCTCTTCCCACACACCCAGTTTCCCAGCTGTCCCCTATTTATATTTGCCCAAAGTACTTTATTAAACAATGCCTTTCATCTGTGCATCCTAACAATATAATTAACATACTATTAACAGATTCCCCTTTCTTTCCATATAACCCATCATGATACAAAATGTCCCCCTTCTAGGATCACCAACAATTTCTTTAAGCAAGCATTCCTTTTTGTAGAACACTCCAATAATTGGTGACTTGCATCTACCCATTTTAGCTTAGAGGTCTCTTTTCTCTCTAACATTTCTTCTATGCTAGCAAGGTCAATCTTTAACCTTTTGTTAGTCACACTCTTTGTTGAATGTACGTTATCCCACAGAGGATAGTTATCCATGCAACATTCAATGGGCAAATTTTTCTCAGGAATAGGATTTCCTTCAAAATGTTTGATAAGTAAAACCCCATATCTATTGTTTCTACCAGAAACTGCTGAGGTGCTTTTAACTTCTCTTCTTATTTTCTTTGCTTCCTAGGCCAATGAACAACATTTGTTATTCTTTCCCACCAAGAATATGATAAACCCTACTGTACTAGAATATCCATCCAGAAGGGGGCATATGAAGTATCACTAAAAATAACTTACTTCATATCTTCTGATTCACCCAAATTGCGTGTGCATTTCTCTGAATTTAATTTCTTTAATGTTCTATTTGCTTTCAGAACTTCCTCATTTGTAATATGTTTCATCATAGTGCTCAGTTCCTATACATCAGGTCTAGTCTGAGTGCACAGCCAGTTCAACAGTCCAATCAAACTTCTCAATTGGTCTATTTCTTCCTTGGATGGAGGATCCTCTTTTTTGTGAGGACCTGGCCCAATTTATTGGGATGCGACTGACATTTTCTAAATATTTTGATTCAAAGTCAGTTTCTACTTATTCTGCTTAATGTCTAACCCTATATAATTAAAGGGCCCCCGGAGCCTGATTTATGATCTTAAACTCCTTCTTTATTTTACCTATCACTCATTTTTCAAATTCTGCAGAACTTCCTCACAGAAAATCATCAATGTGCATCATAAAGATGCCTGCTACTTTCTCCTTGTGATCCCAGTAGAACATTGTTGGATCTGCTTTTAGCTGAATACAACCCGTTTACAACAAGACAGACCTAACTGAGAAATACCACATCCTTGATGCATCATTCAACCCATAAACACACTTGTTTAAGTTCCACAGTTTCCTTTCTCTATCGCCTGCCTTTTTAGGCGGTTTAAAAAAAAACACCGCCCTTTGAAATTTCTTACCCTGCAAAAATGCAGCTTTTATATCAGTCAATTTACATTCCCAAGAAAATGTTGCTAACAGAGCTAAGAAAATCTTCAAGCTCACTTTTCCTGCAGTGGTGGAGTCCACCGACATCTTGATCACTAAGTTTTTCTTTGAAATCCCGAGCCACTACTCCAGCTTAAGCTTTATACATGTCATCAGCAAGTACCTTTCCTATGCTTATCCGCCTGTGTAACAAGGCTTGCTTGTCCCCTGTCTGGTATTTCAGTAACAGCATGGATAATAAAGCAACCTGAAGCACAGTGCACCCATGGCAGCTCATTCTGCCAATTGGTCCAAATCTTTCATACCAGAACAGTTACTAGTAGGTACTAGGATATTCCAGAATGTTTTTAGTCAAAACTGTTCAAAAATTATTCTCGAACAGCAGCCTTGAGCAATAACACAACTAGTCCCATCCACCACTTCTCCACCTGGTTGAACTTGCTCTCACTTTCTCCAGGTAAAAACTGTTGCCGTGGGAACCTGCATGGACCCAAGCTCTTTTGTAGCATAGACGGAACATCCTGTGTTCCAATCATACTCAAACCTTTCTCCTAGTATTTCTATCCATTATATTAATGGTTGTGTCCATGCTGCATCCCATTATCAATTTTATTTCAAGGTTTTTTTTATCTAGGCTATGCTTGAAGGCAATGGCCTAGATTTTCTGGTCTCTGAATAGTCCCAAGATACACTATGGGACCCCCTCGGAAGTTGCAACACAATAACTCTGTGGGAATTTCCCAGATGGTTTGAATTGTTCCTTGCTCCCCGGGACCCTCCAAAAAAGTCTCCAACTCTGAGTTAGAGTCGGAGAATTCAAACAACTCCAACTTACTTACTGGGTAGTTACCCAGGAAATGTTAGACAGAAAAATCCCAGTCTCACTCCTGAGTAACTATACAATATACAATTGACCCCTCAATCACTCCACTGACCAACCCCTGCCCGGCTCCTCTCTCAACACCCCCTGACTCACACTCATCCCCTGACTTCCCTTGACCCCTGACACCCCCACCACCCCTCTGACCCAACCTGACCTGCTCTCAGCACCCGACTGTCCCTCTGACCCCCACAACAGGCAGGAGATGCATTCTTTGTGGCTTCCGGTGACCTCCAATGGCCTCTTCAAGGGTGACTGGCTAGGCTGCCATAAACCTATAAAAATTGAGTAGAACATCTGCATGCGCCAAGCACCAAGTTTGGGGAGAGTGTGATCCTAAAACAGGCGTGAAAGGCTGGTTAGTGCACACCGCAAGATTCAGCCCTATAATACTGCATCTGAAAATGCCTTACAGAAACATTTGAAGACCCTACTTGCTATCACTACATTAGGAAAGGGAGTGATAGAATGGGAGGTAAAATCATCCTTTCCTCATTATTGAATTTTCATCTTCTGTTTGTGCAGCTAATGTGCCTCATTCGCACGTGGAAGGTGTAGGGGGGTGTAGGGGGTCATCAGCAAGGGAAGGGAGCTGTCTCCCAGCAGGCTCCCCACTTCCCGATGTCAGGTCCCTTGATCAAGCACTGAGTGCCTTTGAGGCTGTCCATGGGCCTCTCCCCTGGGCCCTGGCCTTAACTGTCAATCAGACTGACAATAGAAAATAAATCCTGAGATTTGAGAATTCTATTGTGTATTGTTGAGTGAGGCTTAATTTTACGTAGGAATCACAGCTCTTGTGACAAATGAGCAAGAGTTGACAAAGCTATAATTGCTTTCAAACCAGCACTGGGGAAGGTCTGGCCTATACATCACCCATTCTAGATTGTGGGTACTGCATCTCACAAGGTAACCATTTAGGGGAAGGGAAAAAATGACAAACACAACGGAGAGATAGCATGAAAACAATACTTAAACGTAAATTTGTAAAATATTTTGCCAAATAAAAACAAATTGTGCCAGATATTTTTCTGTCTGGTATTAATAAATATTATTCCATTTTTCAAGTATTTGTTTCACTTATATATTCAATAAAATAATATCCACCAGAAAGTTACTTTAATTTGTTTAGCTGCCTCACAATGGTCAACATTACTCTTTTTAACTAAATTGCCAATGCAAATTAATAAGAACTTGCATTTATATCGCCCATTTAATGTAAAAAAAAATCTCAAGGCACTTTACAGAGTTAAAATCAGACAAAAATGGATGAAGGAGACATTAGAAGCGGTGAGCAAAGGTTTAGTGAAAGAGCTGGGCATTAAGGAGGACCATACAAGAGCAGAGAAAGGCAGCAAGGCTTTGGGATGGTATTCTATGTTGTGAAGCCTAGATGGCTGCCTGCACAGATACCGGAGCATTATTTTGCTTCATGTCATGTTGCTCTAATTCGGAAGTTGTGTTATTTTATAGAATGTTTTTGTACTAGGTGTAAAGGGTTAATGCTTATGTTATATTCATCAATGATGTAAGTGATGATGTAAGTGATGATGCAAGCATGACAACAGAGTCAGATGAGCAAGAGGCTCCAAGAGGACAGGCACAGAAGAGTCTGTGTCCAGAGAACAATGAACTTACTATAAGGTCTTGGATGTAAATAGTTCTAAATAAATGGTTTCAAGAGAAACAAAAAGTTGACTACCTTCAAGTCACTCACTGGGTAAGAGAAAGTGTATTGAGCTGGAAGACCAAACAAGCAAAGGGCTACAAGCATAAACAGTGACAACAACCCAAAGCACTAGGGATAGTCACTTTTCTGTCTTCAATTTCATAATGCCCATATTATTATACATCTTTGATATCAAACATTTGTTTAGTCCAAAGGAAAGCATGGCAGGTTCTGGAATTTGAAATAAAAACAGAAAATGCTGGAAATACTCAGCAGGTCTAGCAGCATCTGCGGAGAGAGGTCATCACATTGAAAGTTCACAGACTTGAAATGTTAACTCTGTTTCTCACTCCATACATGGTGCCAGACTTGCTGAGTGTTTCCAGCATTTTATGTTTTTATTTGTTTAGTCCAATAAAGTTTTGATCCTTTTTCAAAATTGAAGCAATCAATTATTATAAAATCAGCATGCTATATAGAGATTTAAAAAATTAACATGTATGAACACGTCATGTCAACTTTTGCTATATTAATTTCTATGCTAATATTTATGATGAAAAGTGCTGTGTAAGCTCATCGGACTGACTTTTCCCCCTGTCGGGGGGGATGTTGAATGGCGGGCGTGCATAGGCGCACTTCCGATCGGCGCCATTTTACATGTCACATGCGTTGGGGCATGTCCATAATTTTTAGAAAAGCTTTATTAAAATTTTTAAAAACCTACATGAAACCTCATCCCGCCCGTGGAAGAGGTTTCATGTTTTTTCTAGTTCCCGCCGGGGCTGCTGGCCTGCTCGCCAACATTAAGGCTGGACAGGCAGGTCCTTTAATTACTTAATTGACCCCGTCAATGGCCTCAATTGGCCATTGACAGGTCGGCGGGCGAGCAGCTGATTTCGCTGCGCCCCCACCTTCCTGAAAATTTAAATGCGGCGGGTTGACATCGGAAGTTGCCTCGACACCACCGCATGTCATTTTACTTATCGGCGAGCGGGCCCCACCCCCACTCGCCAACACGTAAAATCCTGCCCATCATGTGTAATTAATTTTCTTGCCAGTGGAGGCACCACAACATCACCACAGGCCGGAGGGTATAGTTGTGGCAGGACAGGTTTGAACAGACAATTTTCGTTATAAATGTGAGCATAATGCATAACTTTAAAATGGTACCTAAGTTAGATCCGCTTGTCCTGTTTCAATTATCTCCTGGTTTCACCTGAAGATTCCACTTAGACTTAGCTGACGTAAGAACTTAAGAACATAAGAACTAGAAGCAGGAGTAGGCAATTCAGTCCCTTGAGCCTGCCCCGCCATTCAATACGATCATGGCTGATCTTATTTCGGCCTCAACTCCAATTTCCTGCCCTCTCCCCATAACCTTTCAACCCATTACTAATTAAAAATCTGTCTATCTCCTCCTTAAATTTATTCAGCGTCCCGGCATCCACTGCATTCTGAGGTAGTGAATTCCACAGATTCATGACCCTTTGAGAAAGGTAATTCCTCCTCATCTCTGATTTAAATCTGCCACCCCTTAACCTAAAACTATGGCCTCCCACTGTAGAATGCCCCACAAGGGGAAACATCCGCTCGTCTACTTTGTCTATCCCCTTTAAAACCTTATATACTTCAATTAGATCTTCTCTCATCCTTCTAAATTCTAGCGAGTTTGGGCCTAAACTGCTCAATCTCTCCTCAGAAGACAAGGCCCACATCTCTGGAATCAATCTAGTGAACCTCCTCTGAACCGCCTCCAATGCAACTACATCCTTCCACAAGTAAGGGGACCAAAGCTGTGCACAGTACTCCAGGTGCGGTCTCACCAATGCCTTGTACAGTTGCAACAATACTTCCCTATTTTTATACTCTACTCCTTTAGCAATAAATGCCAAAATTCCATTTGCCTTCCTTATTACCTGCTGTACCTGCATATTAGCTTTCAGCGATTCATGCATGAGGACACCTAGGTCCCTCTGCACTGAAGCATTCTGAAGTTTCTCTCTATTGAAATAATAAGTCGCCTTTTTATTCTTCAGACCAAATGGATAACCTCACACTTATCCACGTTAAACTCCATCTGCCAAATTTTGGCCCATTCACCTAACCTGTCCATATCCGTTTGTAAATTTCTTATTTCTTCATTGCAACTTACTTTCCCATTTTGGTGTTATCTGCAAATTTAGCTACAGTACCTTCTATCCCTGAATCTAAGTCATTAACTTAGATTGTAAATAGTTGGGGCCCAAGGACCGAACCCTGTGGCACCCCATAGCTTGCCATCCAGAAAAAGACCCATTTATCCCGACTCTTTGCTTTCTGTTGGTTAGCCAATTCCCTATCCAAGCTAATAAATTACCCCTAACTCTGTGTGATCTTATCTTGTGTCTTAATCTTTTGTGCGGCACCTTATCACAGGCCTTCTGTAAGTCCAGATATACTACATCTACAGGATCCCCATTATCCACTTTGCTTGTCACATCTTCAAAGAACTCTAGCAAATTCATCAAACATGATTTACTCTTCATAAAACCATGGGTTTCTAGCATGCAAAGCCACTGGAGATCGACTATAGTCTGCAACTGAGTGGTTTTGCACCTTTCTTAATCTCAAGGCTGGGACTATGTAAGGTAGTATTAAACAATACTTCATGGGCAAAATTTTGCCCTCATTAGGCGGGCACGGCAAGCGGGCCTGGGGACAGTCGGAAAGCTGACCACCGCCCACAATTGGGCCCCAAGAAAGATTTCATGCTGGCCAGCTAGCGTGAAACGTGCACTGTAGCGCTCAGTGCTATTGGGGTGGGGGCAGGAGGAGGGCGAGCACAGAGTGTGCGCTTGTGCTGGGGTGCACACAGTAAAAGCTCCCGGAGGCACAGAACTGCCTCAGGGAGCTGAAGAATTTTGAAGATAAAAGATAAAGAATTTAAGAATGTTAATAATATGTCCCCTCATGAGACTCTGTCACTAGAGCAGGGCATGTTAGAAATTAGTTTGAAATTTTTTTTTTAACCACTGATCGAAACCTCATCCCGCCCGTGGATGAGGTTTCACAAAAAATCCAAAGGCCATGTGGCCTTGTTGCCTGCCCGCCAACTGTAAGGTTGAGCAAGCAGCAAAAAATTTCATTTAGTTAGGACTTTAATGGCCTTAATAGGCCTGTTAGTTGTTGGCGGGCGTGCTGCCAACTCTCACGTGCACCCACCACCCGAAATATCGTACAACTGCACGAGGACGTCAGAGCACTAGCCCAACGTCATCGTGAGTCATTTTACGCTCGTTCAGGTCGGGCACGTGACCACCTGGCAAGCACTATATTCTGTGCCATATTAACATTAAACTTCAATTACATGGATAGAAGCTGGAGCTTCTCTCCTTAGAAAAAAGAAGATTATGAGGGGATTTGATAGAGGCATAAAAAATCAGGAGGGGTCCGGACAGAGTAGATAGGGAGAAATTGCTCCCGTTGGTGGAAGGATAGAGCAGCAGTTGGCACTGATTTAAGGTGATTGGCAAAAGGAGAAATGGTGACAGGAGGAAAATCTTTTCATGCAGTGAGTTGTTAGGATCTGAAATACACTACCTGACAGCGTGGTGGAGGATGATTCAGCCAAGGACCTCAAAAAAGAATTGAATTATGACCTGAAGAGGAAACAATTACAGGGCTAGGGGAAAAAGGGGAAGGAAGTGTGATTAGGTGAGTTGCTCTCGCAGAGAGCCAGCACAGGCTTGACACACTGAATGGCCGCTTTCTGTGCTGTAACCATTCTATGATTCTATAAATGGCATAATACACACAGGAATCCTGAACAGCTGGATATTGCTGGATTCTAAATGGGCAGAGGGTGCCCTTCTGGGGGTGTTCAGGCATGGGAATTCATGGCTGAATATTGGTTCCCCTCCTACTTTAAATTTCCATCTATAACAGATGCAACATAGAGCAACTTCTTCAGTTTCCAACTAATTATTCTCATTCCCAATTTGGCTATGTTGCTTGTCTTTTGAATTTAAAAGATTAAGTATTCCTGACAGCAAAACTTACCAAACCCGCTGCCACATAAAACTATGCGATTGAGATCAATTCTACAAGTTCAAATAGAGTTTAGCATCAAAGTTAATTTTACTCCATGGTTATTAAGCTCAAATTCTTCTTCCTGGACTACAATGTGAATCAGCAAATCAATGTGTCAAGCTTAGTTTCCATGACTGTAAATCCTCCGTAAAAACAAATACTGTTGTGGTATAAAGAGTGTGAGGAATTTGTATCTGTACAATAATTTAGGACTTGTAATATTAAGACAAAAAATTATTGCATAAAACAAATTTAATAACTTCTGTTTGTAATTATAATCTCTTTGATATTGGAACAACAGTGCAATGACGGCTAAATAAGAACAACAAAAAGCCTCAATTCTGATTATCAGAATATTTTCATGTTGAATCAGGAACATAGCGATTATAAATAAAGACATTTGGGGTAAACATGCCAGTTCAGCCTTACCAAAACAAGACCACCCTGTTGTATCCCTTTCTCCAGAAGGCTCGAGCTGTCTTTCCCCAACCAGGATACAAAGCATCTTGAAGCATCATATCTGTGACCTTCATTGAAACAAAATGGAAGCAAATGTTACATCATTGCTCAGATGATTATTTGTTTTATTTTTCCATTTTACCCGAGTCTATGTTTCCCATTGGTCAAGAAGCTTTAGTCAAAGTGTTAAGAAGCTTTGATGCTTTAATATGTGGCCTTCATGAAGCAAGTAGATAGCTCATTCTGTGGGACATGTGGCATGCAAGAGCACTGGAGACGATCATAAAAATTTATATTGCTGTCATACAAGGTAGATAATTATAAACAAACATACTGTGATCTTTTGCAATGTTATAGCATCCCTAATGGTTTTAACTTTCTTTGTGAGCTGAAAGCTTCTCATTTTTATGAATAGGCCAATATTTAAATACCAATTAAAATTGAAGCAATCGGATGGGTCACTGGTACAAGAATGTGCTACAGTGCAGAGTGTAAGTCACAGATTTTTAAAATAATTTCATGGGATATGAGCGTTGCTGGCCAGGCTAGCATTTAATGCCCATCCTTTATTGCCCTTGAGAAGGTAGTAGTGAACCTTGAACCGCTGTAGTCCATGTGGTGTAAGAACACCCACAGTGCTGTTAGGAAGGGAATTCCAGGATTTTGACCCAGTGACAGTGAAGGAACGGCAATATATTTCCAAGTCAGGATGGTTTGGTTTGGAGGAGAATTTGCAGATTGCGATGTTCCCATGCATCTGCTGCCCTTGTTCTTCTTGGTGGTAGAGTTCACGGGTTTGGAAGATGCGGTTGAAGGAGTCTTGGTGAGTTGCTGCATTGCATCTTGCAGATGGTATCTGCCACTACTGTGTGATGGTGGTGGAGGGAGTGAACGTTGAAGGTGGTGGATGGGGTGTCAATCCAGCGGGCTGCTTTATTCTGCCCAGCTTCTTGAGTGTTGTTGTAGCTGCTCTCATCCAGGCAAGTGGAGAGTATTCTGTCACACTCCTGATTTGTGCCTTGTAGGTGGTGGACAGGCTTTGGGGAGTCAGAAGCTGAGTTACTCACCACAGAATTCCCAGCCTCTGACCTGCTCTTGTAGCCACAGTATTTATATGGTTAGTCCATTTCAATTTCTGGTCAATGGCAACCCCAAGGATATTGATATTGAGGTATTCAGTGGTAGTAATGGCATTGAATGTCAAGGAGAGATGGTTGGATTCTCTCTTGTTGGAGATATTCATTGCCTGGCACTTGTTTGAAGGGAATGTAGCTTTCCAATTATCAGCCCAAGCCCAAAAGTTGTCCAGATGTTACTGCATGTAGACACAGACTGCTTCAGTATCTGAGGAGTCGTGAATGGTGCTGAACATTGTGCAATTGCCAGCAAACATCCTTACTTCTGACCTTATGATGGAAGGAGGGTCAGTGATGAAGCAGCTGAAGATGGTTGGGCCTAGGGCACTCCCCTGAGGAACAGATTCATACACATTCCCCATATAATCAGTTCCTTATCACAGTTGGTTTACTAAGGGTAGGGAAGATCATTTTCTGCCAGGGAGAAGAAAAACCAATCAGAGTACAGACCTTATGGCCTCAAAGTACCACAGCAGTCCTGACATATCCCCACTGTAACTTTAGTAGAAGTAGGCAAGAATGAGTAAATAGACCAGGATCCAAATGGGCCATGTCTGTACCTTTTGGTGAGTTTTCCAGCATGACCTGGTGTGACGGTGGATCTTCTGTCTGTTCCATACCAGATTATGATTCCGAGGGGTTTCAGGGGTGATGAGCCCCAGTGACCCGGGTCTTCAAAGATTTCAGGTGTATGGTTAGTTTTATGGACAGGAGGAGGATTAATTTAAACAGCCCTGGTTTCTCCTCTCACTACCTATCCATAAACAGAAAGTTTTTGATTTCTGATTTCCTCTTTTATAAGTGGTTTTCCCCAACCCTTCAGTTTAGAGTGATCCAATCCTCCATTAATAACCCCACAGCAAACTCGAGATAAGGTAAACTAAGAGGGTTAGTTTATTTACATGAGAAGAGGTTTTGCAACATCTGCCCCTTTTTGCACTCATACCATAAAAGGGGGATAAGAGAAAGAAAGAGGTACAGGGCAAGACCATGTTAAAAATAAGAGTTATGGTTTCACGTGAGTCCCGAGTCCAGAATCGAAAGTCCAGTGGTATATTCCTTCAGAGGTAAGCAGGCTGACACTGATGCGGGGTGACCCCTCTTTTCAGAAGCAATAGCTTCCCCAATGGAAGAAAGCACGCAGTGATGAATGAGGCTTTTAGGCACAGATACAGGAGTTCCAATTTGCCAGTAGTACACAGTGTAGATGAGGGCCCGGCAATGTACCTGGAGAGAGCTCTCTCTGCTGCTACCTGTTAGGCGGCAGACTCCCTGAGTTCAGTTCCATTCGGCAATATTGCAGGTTTTAGCAGCTTGGGGGAGGTCATGTGACATACCTCTCACTTCTTCTCCTGGGTGTTGGACAAAGGATGTACTTTTCCAGGTCTGGAATCTTGGGAGGTTTAATAGAAGAGTCAGGGTCCTTTTTGTCCTTGCAGACATATTGTCCCCATTGGCCAGAACCCTGCCTTAGAAATATAAAGGGTGCTGGTGCCTTTCTTTGGAATTTGATCTTCTGCAGTCACAGGGGGCATTAGCACTTCATTAAAAGTAACAAGGTCCCTGCTGGCTTCTGAAGTTTAGAAATTCCTCTGGCATGAGCCATGGCATGTCAGGCTAAAGCCTGTATCCATTTTAAATATAAAGTAATAATTTTATAAAGTATCCAGGCTGCTGTAGATATATATATTTTCCTTCCTGCCTGGACAGGACAGTAGTGAAAGTATACCTTATTCAGGCCCCAACCACGTGGAGACCCATCCCAGGATCATGAGCCAAACATCACAAAGATCCAGCAGTATAAATTATTTTAATTAGAATGGGAGCAACAAGGACTTTACATCCTTGCTGCTGTGGCAGGCATCCCAGAACCCATAGGTGCTTCCTAACGCTAAGGAAATAAAAGGATTTCCCACTGACTGCACAAACTTTGGTGGTCTCAGTAGCAGGAGATCTTGGGGTGGATACATCTCGGCACCCCACAGATATTTGGAGCCTATTTCCCATTGGTCATATGATCTTAAAATTTCCCCTTACATTATTCTACTTGTGTCGATTGATTCATGTGCATCAAAACAATAGTGCAAAATCAGTAAATTTTATGCCATTTTGTGAGTACTGACAATGCTGTAAAATAAAATTAGAAAATCCATCAAACTGCATGCAAAAAAGTCAGAATAGGCAAAGGTATGCCAGTTAGATTAGCCAATCAACCCATTCTCAAATTATTAATAACTTTGCAGTTATATATTACCTTATTATGGCAAAACATCTCAAAGAACTGGGTACACGATGAATTACACAATAGATTATGACCCATTCACTGTCAAAAGTGACAGAATCATATTTATCGACATTGTACAGATGTTAAATGGCACATTTATTATTTCAGAAATAAATTTACACTCTTTACGTTTCAGGTCAAACTGTGGCAGTTTCAACCATTAAACTTGCTAACAAGTTACTCCATTTAAATAAGAACGTTTTTATTAACCCAACTTGATAAATTACTTGAGTGAGCGTTTTATGATTTCCCACTGTCAGAAAAGCATATGAAAATATTAATCAACATTGTTTCACCTTAAAAATCATAGAATTCTATAGCACAGAAATAAACCATGTGGCCCTTCATGGCTGCCCTACTTTTTTTTCTGACGTTTGAGCCATTGGAGTAGATCTTGACTTTGAGTGATAGTTTAAAACAGGCAATAGCTAGGTGACAATTGTTAAGACCAGGTGAGAAGGGTTGAACTGGCTCCCTTCCATTCAACCTCATTGATTGGTCACAACAAAAGTTTAAGTTTCTTTTTCACCAAGGTATGCCTTTTCTAAACCAGAATGTATTTAACTGTTTAAGCTGTGGGCAATAAGGAGCCAATCAAACAAGGTTTTCTTGAGTCAAAGAAAGCGCAAATTTATTGACCACTAAATCTGAGAAATATTAGAAAAGCGCAGCCTCAAGCATTCGGCCCTCATGCAGTCAATGGGCTCACAGGCGAACACAGGTAATAGAAATAAGGTGAATTAGATCCAATTAAAAAAGATAAAAGAATATACGGTTAAGTGTCCTTTGATTGTCCTTGAGGCGTAGATTTTAAATGCTGCGGCCGATTTAGGTTAACTGGTTTCTTGGATGTGGTCAGGTGTTGCAATTATTACGGGATCTCGGTTTGCTTATTCCAAAAGAGAGAGGGGAAGAGGGAACAGTCTGCAGCCAGTTTCTTCTGCTGAAGACTTTCTTGACACGGCCTGAGTCACTTGCAATCTCTCTCTCTAATGACCGGCAGCCCTGCCTTGAAATACTTCACCCATTGTGTATTTCCAAGAGGTTTTGGGTGTGTCTGTCTGTGTCCATTGTTTCAATATCCAGTACTTTACATTTTTAATGTTGCTTCCTTAGACAGTTATGAGTTTCGATGGATGCCTTCATATTCCCTTGGAGGGTGATTTGTTTGTTTCACACCTTCAACTTGGAATGTGACCAAATTAAGCAACTTGCTCCGTCTCAGTTCAAATTGCAAAATTCCCAGTCAGTTGAAAGCTGAAAAATCATATTTTCAAAAAATGAAGGGGCATTGCTGTGTGACGAAAGTATAATAATTTTCATAATATTTTTCTGGTTTATTGTGAAGTAGGTTTATGGAGGTGAGTATAGTTGGGTCTGTCTGTGTGATTTAATTATATTTGGAGTCAAGTAGGCTGCAAGCTTGAAATCAAAAGAAGTCAGGTGCTTGACATGCAAATGAGTAAACATAGATGCTGCCATAGCATGTAAGGTGCAAAGGGAATTTTTGATAAATGAAGGGATTTGGATTTCAAAGGGATCTTAGTCTGTTTACAACTAGCCAAATAAGCAAGGCTAAGGAGGGCTTTTATTTTTCCCAAAGGTTACTGACAACATTGGCAACATGAAAGTTTTTATATTATGAGGAAGATACAGTTTCAAAGGCATATGGAACAATAGAATTAACATATTAAAAAGACAGAAATATATAAAGGAAAATGAAAGTCTATGTGGGAGAAGGCCGAGTAAGATCTAACAGGAGTGTGTGAAATTGCCTCCATGAAGCCTCCATCCATTTGTGCATAAATCTGTTATGTAACGAAACTGAATTTGGGGAAAATCTATTTTGAATTCCACTGTCAAGTGGATATTGTGTTAACTTGCTGGTTCTGTTTTAAATATAAATAATAATATGTCGGACTGTTGCCTTAAAAGAGGTGTAACTGGGAGTCAGGTTAATTAGGAATTTTAGGAATTATTATAGTAGTAATTGCAGCCTTATGTATGTGCTTGAAATCTTTTATTTTGCTAATAAATATTTTAATTTAATTTTTAAAATCTCTAAAGGTCTTGGTGGACGTATTACTTCTGAATTCAGTACATATGTCTTCTTGTAATAAATACAAATTGCAAAAACGTTGTGTTGGTGTGACCTAGTTTCCTTTCTGGGTTTGGTCCACCTGGTACACATCATCTGCCATGTCATAACAGCTTTGTTTGTACAGCACCTGTAATGTAGAAAGATGTCCCAATTGTACTTCACAGAGGTGTAAGATGGCAAAATGGATACCAAAGCAAAGAAACAGATCTTAGAGTAAAGAAAAAACGGCTTGATCAAAGAGGTGGATTTTAAGAAGTGTCTTAAAGGAGGTGATGGAGGTGTAAAGATTCCAGAATATGTGGCCTAATGCTAAATATATGGCTGCTAAAGGTAGGGCAAGCAGGGGGGAGTGATACATAAGAGGCTAAAGTCTAAGAAGCAATGTGTTCTGTGGGGTGGAGGAGTGCATTAATGTAAGGGAAAATTAACAAGAGGACAAAGTTAGAAGAGTTCTGCAAGGCAGAGTGGAGTGGGGAGAATTGAAGGGTTGAAAAAGATTACAGAGATAGTGAGGGACGAAGTCGCCTTGGGATTTAAACACAAAACTGCAAAGGCTGCTGGCCCTTTCGCCTGCCCACCAAATGTAAGGTTGGACAAGCAGCGGAAAATTTAAATCAAATGGATTGTTAATGGCCTTAATGGGCCTTTTACTTGTCGTTGGGTGCACTGCCAACTCTCACACACACCCGCCGACTGAAATATTGTGCGAGTGCGCGATGATGTTGGGATGCTTGCCCGACGTCATCATGCGTCATTTTACGCTCGAGCAGGTCAGGTGCGTGCCTGCCCGCTCAGTGAAAAATCCGGGCCCTAATCTTTACATAGGACTGTAACATCACGTTAAGATTTCAGTAAAGCATTACATCACGAGTATCGTGATGGTAAATTGCTAAATCTCTATATAACCTTAATAACATTTACAGAGCACAAAAATCAATTGTCTAGCCACATTGGAGGCTACAGAAGCCTAGCATCACTGCTGTGGGGGGTGCCTCACGCTGCCAGTTGCTTCCAGTGCGGCCTGTGTGACATTCTGTGCGGAGAAAGATGCACACAGTGGGGTCCTCAGAGTGCACCAGAAGGCCTTGAATTGACACTATCCTGACATCACATGGCTCAACCAGCTGATGTTGGATCCCAAATTTGGGTACCGTTAATCGTGGCAACTAATTTGTAGAACGCTGCGCTTGCCTTATTTAAAGGGCCAGGCATTCAAACTGCAGGTGATTTTTAAGGATATTTTCTATTGTAAAGCATTTGGAATTACACTGGAGTCCTATGGCGAGCTCATGGATTTTCCAGGGAATGTTGCTACATTCTCTCAGGGGCAGAGGATTTGGTAGGCCTGCCCACACAAAGGCTCCAACAGGAATGGGAGCCTGCAGCACAACAGGTAGATGGAGCAGAGATTCTGCAATGATGCCCTCTGCCAATATGAAGCTGAACACCTCCATACTCTTCAGCAGTGACAGGAGGCTGTAGGCCAGCCAATGCACCCAGCATCTCAAGGTACACATCTGTCAGAACTCATACGCATCCTCACCATCCAATGAGTTGGCAAATGAGCCATCCTTTACCCCCGGCCAGGCTGCAGATCACACATGCCCACATGACTCATTCGTGCCAATCCCAATTCTATACTTGTCTCCAAGGGGCGTGCAGTGCCAGTATCTAAACTGGTGGCTGCATATGTCAGATCAAATGATGAGGTCTCTTCATCAATGCTAGGTTGTTGCACTTTCTCCTCCTCCTTAGGCTGCACTGACTGGGCAGGTGGCAGATCTTGGGTGTCTGAAAGCAGAAGGGGAAGGCTGGTGTGAGGGAAAGGGATTGGGGTGCGAAGCAAGAGATCTATGGTCACACCAAGAGCAGCTTGCTCATTATGCCAAATAGCAGGATGAGAGTCGGGCGTGAGTTAAGAATGAGCATAAGGAGGAACATACCATCATTCTCAACGTTCTCAGGAATGCTGGATGCCAGGGGCTCCATTGCAACCGGCCTCATGATGCAGACAACCATCAACCCCATGGGTGATAGGAGTGCAGGCATCATTGTCCCCTGCTGGTTCTGCTCTGCTCCACTCCTATTATTTGCCTCCTTGTCCTACAAGACAAAGGGCAGAACATCAATGATTGTGTAGCACGGTTTGGCTAATGTTCAAAACATAGCTAAATGGCTGGAGGTATGTGGACAGTGGGTGTGAGGCTGGCGGTATTGATCATTGCTTGAAGGTGCGATAGTGTGTCAGGATATTAGGCATAAATCCTGCGTGCCAGGAACTGGTGCTGGGTGAGTGATGGGGGCTGTGGTAAATTGGGTATTGTGAGATTGGTGGTGTGGTGGGTAAGAGATGTCATGTGAAGAAGTATTTACTGCGCTTGACCACACATGCAAGGTCATTTGATTTCTTGTGACATTGCTGTTAGGTTCTCAGGTTCAGTCTCTGGGAATTCACCTCCCTGACCACCTGCTCCCAATCCGTGCTGAGGGTGGTCCTTGAGGACCTCCTGCACCATGCCCGCTGCCCCATGGAGTCATCGCATCTTTCCCCCTGTCCACCACCACCACTAATACCTTCAATGCAGCATTGTGACCCTGGAAACCTCTCCGTGACCCCAGCATTCACTTTACCACCAATATACTTTAGTGCAGCTTCCCTTTAAGAGAAACAGCCTGCCTTTAAGAAGATCAGACTGGTTGCACCAAGTGGTTTCTGAACAACGCCAGTAGGCTCCCTAGTCTGCACAGGGGCAGCCAGCAGCATTAAGAAAAAGACAGCAGCACAGGGATCCACTCGGCCAGGAGCTCGAATCGTGCAGGCAAAGCGGGTGCCCCAAATTGCCATGCCACACACCTCAATCTGAATGTGCACGGCAATCCTGTGACTGTACTTAATGGATATTTTTCAACTCTTCCCAGGGGGTGGTTACCCTCCTGCTGTGTAAACTACAAAAACAAAACTGAACTTGTTTTAACATAAAGAAAAGTGCCAGTGAGTTATTTTCATGTAACTGAACCAAACAAATAATTCTTTATTGTTTTCTTGGCAACCACGTTGTATTTTATTAAATATATTGCACCATTTATTTGAAGACAGTAGGAAGAATTAGCTTGTTCAGAACAATGACCTTACCTGTCAAGTAAAGTAACGCTTGAAGTATCAGCAGTGCTGGTTTATACTGTCAAACAGGTAATTTTTGCAACAGTGGGAACAAGACGTCATTACAACAAATTAATACGTGTATTACAAAGCCCATTTAGTTCAGTGCTGGTAAAAACATTTCTTCAGTTGCATTTTCTAATAGCGTGCTCTACAAATAGACAAGGAATAATTGCTTATTGTAAAAAAAAGCAGGGACCATTTTCACTTTCCGTTGCTGGAGGGTTATGCAATGTCATTTCCTGACAAACCTTTAATGAGAACGTGCAATATTGAACTGACATTCATGAGCAGCAACCTCTCTGATAGGATGGCAGTTGCCAGCTATGAACAGACTCCTGGGTGTCAGGCAGCTGGTTGTTTTCCCAAGACTGCTTGGAGCTTGTATTTGTTGGCTATATTGTCAGATCAATGTCAGGTCAGTCACAACCACACAGAAAGCCTCAGAGAGGGATAACCACTTCAGGCATGAATTCAGCGATGGAGAAGGACAATTACCTTTAATTTTTTTTAAAAAAAAGAACTGGTTCTTATCTCTGGGGCTTCTTAGGAAAATTAGAGAAGTTGGAACCAGCCAGTAAACCCCAGAATTGCCGAGGGTCATAGTTACATCAAATACAAGATTAATATCGTAAAATCAGAGTCCCCATCATCTGTATTTGGAATGCAATCTGAAACATTTAAAATTGGATAAACTGCTGCTGCAATAAAGGTGTTTGAACCTGTATTTCTGTAACTGAAAATGTCTAATTATATTGTTAATTAAATATTTAACAATTAAATAAAATGATGCCTGTTCAAGACTCTGACTATACTCCCTTCGGACAAGGTAATATTTACATCAGACCTTTGTGTGGGAAAATAACCATTAACCTTCACTTATGTGTAGGGGATAACTGAGGTCAACATTGGTTTTCATCAGATTTTCAGTGAACATGGCATGACATTATGGCTAAGGCTCAATAGTCAGGGAAGATTATCTATCTCAGCCAGGGAAAAGCATAATCATTAGGAGTATGGAGAGTCCCCAGAAGGCAGAGATTTGGATTAAGCGAAGAAAATTCAAAGAAGAAATAAGTTCGGAAGAATAAAACTATTCTCTTGAAACTGAGGGAGTAATCAGTGTATACATGCATACAGTTACTACTACAATCTAACACAAAACAGGGCAGTCATCGGTAGCACTTGTTGTACTGATTTGAATGACAAGGCAGCAACAATGCTTTGCAATTCCATGATGCTCATTACATACAAACAGACCCCTCGGTGTGGGAGAGAAGAGAGAAAGGAAGAGGAAGAGGGTCAGGCCCATAAAAGGATGATGCGAGAGGAGGATTTTTAACTGCAGGATTTTTGAGTAAAATTATTTTTAGGCAAATTACAGGTATGCGCATATGAGCTTCTATGTCCCACAAGAAGGATTATAATTTGGGTCAGTTCTTCACCCATTCTTGCCTAGAATCGGTTCCACCCACCCACTTCATGCCCACCCTCAGCCAGTCTTAACTGCTAACCAGCTTTTGCATCTCATCAACAGAGAGTCTGTTTTGTATATGCGGTCCATTGAGTAAACATTAACAAGAGCCTGAGCAGAAAGCTGTCCGGGGCTCCTGGCTGATGCCTTGGGCAGTGGTTGAATACTGCACAATCCTTAATGCTTTATCCTATGGTTTTTGCTCTGAGAAACGCTTAGCAGCACCACTGCCTCTCCCTGCCCCACATTCACGCACGTGCCCACCATGTAATAACATCCCATGTACAACGTACAGAAACAGAAAATGCTGGAAATACTCAGAACATCAGGCAGCATCTAATGAAAATCGTGACCTGAAAGGTTAACTGTTTTTCTCTCTCCACAGGTGCTGCCCCTGCTGACTATTTCCAGCATTTTCTGGTTTTATTTCAAATTTCCAGCATCCACAATATTTTGCTTTTGGATCCCATGTGTAACATTTGAGTTCAAAAGCTTCTCTTGCTAAAAACTGTGGTTGCAGTCCTATTAATCAGAAGAGCAAAATGCTGAAGTTCTCCACAGTGCTCTTCAGATAATATATCTGTGAAAGGGTCTATGAACAGCAAAGACCACATACCAATGTAAATGAAGTTTGATACAAGTACGTACTAATAGTGTATCCATTTAAATATGTACGTGCACTAAATAGTTGATCATATCATGTCATTATCTCTTTGATACAACATTTCAAATGATGTGACATATAAATTACTAAATTGGAAAAGCTTATTTCTTCCAACAAAATCAAAATCTGGACTCCTTTTGAAGGAACAACATGTTTGCAATAAAACTCAATAAAAAAAACTCACAAAAGATTTGCCATGTTTAATATGCTGAGGCTGTCGGGACAATGAAATAGCATTACCGTGTCGCCACATAGTGTTTGGTGCCCTAAGCCTCATATTCAACATTGGCACCTCTTTAACAGGCAATTTTTAAAACAGACTGTTGCAGGAGCTGAGCCTGAATGGAAACTGTCAAATTCAGAAACATTGTCACTTTAAGAAACAGCATCATTTGTTGTTATGTTTGTTGTAATGAGCCATATTTATCGGCAATCTCTGCTTCACAGCAGGGCTAAACCTGTGTTGTGTGAATGTGCCACAGAGTCCTCCAGGTCTTCTGCTGCCTTTCGAGATGACAGTAACTCATCTTCATCAAAACTAAGCCAAGCTTGGAGGAAATCACTTTTTGGGGGATTTAACTGCAAGTCTCACCCAGGTGTGTGCGTATGAATCGCTGCACAATACTACTGATGGCATACAAACAAGCCTCTACAAAATACCTAAATAACTCAATTAGCACTGCCCTCAATTTTACAGAAAGGGTCTGTTAGCTGCTGTGGGTTATGAATTATGTAAAAGCAATATCTAATTTGGTATACTTCCGGAAAGTGAGGTCAGTAACAAGTTAAACTACTGACGTCCATTTCCCAATGAATTCATCAATTGCAGAGGTGACGGTATAGGTTTTGCTGACACCACTGAGCTCCCTGGGATCAAAATTGACAAATAAACATTGCTGGGCATTTAATGTAGGCTTTTTTCTCAGGTTGACTTCAAGTATTGCGATGGTTTCGACAGGTCCAGTAAGGTAGTCACTAAGTAATGAATCATTTTTATTTTTTTTTTTAGTTTTAAAGCATCAGTGGAAAATGTAACATACAACTTACATCATGTTACTTTGAAGACTTTGACATTGATTGATGCAGACTAAATCCTGCTCAGCAGCATACATCGCCAAAGCCTTTCAAATAACATAATGCAGAAATGTCAAGGTCCTGGGGAAATTGACCCTGAACAAAGGTTTACTGAATCTTCTGTCTGGATTGTGCAAGGAAAGTAATGAGTGATGCAAACCCTTCCAGCGAAGTGCCCTTTCTCAATTGATATCAGAGCAGAAAGCAGCGTTCTGCGGGACCTTCATGCTGTGCTTTCCTACTTCTTCGCCATTAAGAGAGTGAGCCGCTTACCTCACAAACTATCTTGGCATCTCGCAAAAAAAATGGCCTGATAGATACCCGACAAGAACCAGTGTCTTCCACGAGAAAAATCAACCAGTTGCAAAAAGCAACAATTCTTCAGACAGGTGCAGGCTGTTAGAACTTTGAACAAACTCAATATGAGAGAAAAGTTGTGGTTTGGATCATGGCAGTTTCACGATAGCAAAATAGAGTAGACTGCGGATTCCTCACAGGTCACATCCAAAAAAAGCCTGGTTGACTACGATGTAACATATTGGTTTAATGAGGTAATGTCCAGCAAATGTCTGCATTACAGACTTGCCTTCAGCACTGATATATTTCTACGGGCTGAATTTTCTAGTTAGCGGTGGCGGGTGGGGGGGGGGTGGGGGTTGGGTGGGGGGTGGAGTGGGAGTGGCGCAGGCGCGGACCCGGTCATTGCTCGGGATCGGGTCTGCACCGCCATTTTATGCCAATTAAGGCCCGCCCAGGGTACTTCACAACTCCTGTGCACAGCGGGAATGGGCAGGCAGCAGTGAGCGCGCTCAGCCCACCGGGTCCAATGGCGACCCGGAGGCCTGTATAAAGGAAGGCCTGGCAGCCTTGGAAAGGCTGCTCACAATGGCTGGGCGAAGGGCTCTGCAGAGGGGCAATGAAGTTCATGCAAGTCCAGAGGGTAGGCCATCGGGCAGGCCAGGCCGGAGCATAGGCCATTGTGGCAAGCCTGGACAGAGGGTAGGGCCGGGGGTCCAGTGTGCTCCTTGTTTTTTGGATGACTGCCTTGCTGCCCTCCTCGAGGAGGTGGCAACACAGTGGGAGGTGCTGGTTCCCCAGGATGGGAGGAGGAGGCCCCCTTACATGACAAAACGTGCCTGGGAGGAGGTAGTGGAGGTGGTGAGCTCCTGTGACGTGGTGCGGCGCACCTGGATCCAGTGCCGTAAGCGTTTGTTGCGCTCTGGCAGGGTGAGTACCATGTTGGCATTGGTCACTTAACCCAGCAGGTCGGCTTACCCCCCCTGTTGACCCCCACCTTCCCAACAATTCTGAGTGTCGTGACTGCATTGAATCATTGACGATGTATCCTTTCCTGGGTGGGAAAGCAGATATTGCCCATGCTGAGGTCAGCCTGAGAGGGTGATGAAGAGATGGGTTCTGCTCCCGCAGTATATGGTACACTGAGTCCCACCTGACTGGTTTGGGGCAACCTGGAGGAGCTGCACCTAGGCGCAGTGCTTGAACTGCAGGACATATTGAAGTTAGGGTGATGACAGGCTGGGAGGTGAGCTCCAAGGCAGCGTGGCAACGAATCATCTACCACCCTCTGTACTCCAAATGCTTGCGCCTCCTTGCTATGGAAGGATATACCATGTGGTGCCTAATGTGATGTAGGCAGCATGTGGCCAAGGTGGGTGAGGGGGTGGGGAACAGGCCTAAGCATCTTTGTGTGCGTGTTCGGCAGCAGCGGGGTGAGGAGGCTCTGGAGCCCTGAAATGTCCCAATCTGGGACGTGCACAAGGAGAGTCCAAGTACAATTTGCACAAATCAATGCTCTTCTCTCATTTTCAGGAGGAGAATGCTCAAAGTGCTGCAGAGTGTGTGAGGACTGGTGGCGGCCAGGCACAGTTAGCCATTCTCAGCTGGTTTGAGCAGGAGGCCCTGGATTTGGAGAGGTGCCATGTGCCCAGATCCACTGGTGTCAATGAGGCTGGGGTGCCAGGGCCAGGGTTGTATGCCCAACAGTGAGGTCAGCATTGTTCTCCCAACAACCATAGCAATGCTGAATATTCAGTGATTTAATTTTGCAACATAGCTTGACCATTGCTTATGGAAGGATGAGCACATAATGATCCGGGGGACAGGGATGCTCTTTGTCATTGTCTCCACGCTAACTGATTCACTGTCCATGTTCTCCCTTTCAGCATCAGCGGAGCAGGGCCGGGGTGAAGGAGCAGCAGAGGCCCCCTCTCACACCTGAGGGGCCTGAAGTCTCACCAGTGTCACACCATCTCTCCCAGGCAGGCAGTGGCGCAGATACTAGCACCTCAGTGGGAATTAGAACATCAGCAAGTGGCCCAGGGCACAGCGGTGAGGGCACTTCACAGTTGCTGGAGGAGCTGACAGAGACAGAGAGTGCCCATGGTGCCAGCAGTCGGAGGAGTGTAGGGGACCAGGCACATGCTCTGTCAGTACCTGATGATGTGCCCCTGGAGTTGTCCGCTACACAGCAGGGGCATGAAATGCGGCAATATCTGCTTGCCCACCCAGCAAAGGATACATCATCAGCATCTGGTGGAGATACATGAGGCAATGCTTGGCATGGTCTCCATGGTGGAGGAGTCTATGCGGACGATCACCGAAGCAATGAGCCTCATGGCCGAGCGTCGTGCGTCCTCCATGGAGAAAGCAGCAACCCTCATGGAGAGCCTCCTCCAGGAGACCCAGCAGGGCTTCCTGGGGATGCCACTGACCAGCAAGCCCTCACATCGGCATTGACCTCAGCTGGTCAGTGTCAGTGTGGCAGTTGGTGTGGGCACCAAGTTTCCCAGCTTGGTGCCCATCCATCCACGGTGAGCAGGGAGTTCTGAAGCGACCTCATGTCGGCGCAGCAGTTGCCTGTCAGCTCTGCGGGCACCTCTCAGGGCGCTCCGGATGAGGACGGCAGAACCTCTACCTCACTCTGTGACCGTAGCATCCGGCGGGCCTGTGACAACTGGGGAGATGCCAGCTGTGGAACTGGCCACTCCCTCCCAGGTGGGCCCAGCACAGGCTCCACGGGGCAGAAGACGACCGCCAAGGTCATCGAGGCCAACAGGACAGCAGAATCAGCAGGCTGGCTCAGATGCCACTCCCAGCAATGGGGCAACACCAAGATGTAGCACCAGGAAACGTAAACATAGGCACCTTAGGCACACACAGGTTTTTCACTGGTGCTTTTGTGTTGACCCGAGATGAGGTCTTTATGATTTGTTCTGATCTGTAACACTATTGTCTTTTTTTTTTGCATAATCTTGTTTGCTTGACATATTAAATTCAGATATGTCACCATGGCTGAGGGTGCCTGTTTTCTTCTGCATGCAGATGGTTTCCAAAAATGTAATGAGTGCTTTGTTGGACACTCAACAAGGCCCTTAATTACCATTCCTAACCTGGCAAATTTTGCACTTAGGTGTCGAGTATGGAGCCTACAGCCCAGGCTTGGCCTGGAGGTCCATCTGTGGTCTACTAGCTGAAGGTTCACTGGATTAAAGCCTCCTGGGTGTCCCTGCCTCCCTGGAATATGCCTGGGTCAGTGTCTACCCCCTCAGCATTTCCCCGTGTTTGCTCATCCTCGGACTCACTGCTGGGCTCTCCGTGTGCAGCCGCAGCCACTGCATCGACGCCTTCATCGTCCACTGTGTCCCCCCCCTTTCCAGCGCAAGATTGTGGAGAGTGCAGCATGCAACCACTATCAGCGACACACGATCTGGGGGGTACTGGAGTGCGCCCCCTGAACAGTCCGGGCATTGAAAGGGCATCTTGAGAAGACCGATGGTTCTCTCCACCACAGCCCTTGTGGTGCCATGGCTCCTATTGTACTGCTGCTCAGCTTCTGTTCTTGGATGGCAGAGAGTTGTCATGAGCCACCTTCTGAGGGGATAGCCCTTGTCACCCAGCAGCCATCCATCCAGCCGGGCTGGAGCACTGAAAAGCCCCGGCACCTGGGAGTGTCTGAGGATGTAAGTGTTGTGGGAGCTGCCTGGATACCTTGCACAGACTTGTAGAATCAGCATCCTGTGATCACACACTATCTGCACATTCATGGAGTGGAAGCCCTTCCTGCTGACGAAGGCTCCGGACTCACCTGCTGGCGCCTTGATGGCCACATGTGTACAGTCTATAGCACCCTGGACACGGGGGAAGCCAGCAATGGCCGTGAAGCCTCTGACTTGCCTGGTCGCAACGGAAGTGGATGAAGGTCAATGCCCGTCTGAACAGAGCGTCTGTAACCTGCTTGACACAAGTGTGGACAGCTGATTGGGAGACACCGTAAAGATCACTCACTGAGCCCTAGAAGGAGTCAGAGGCATAGAAGTCAAGGGCAGCTGTGACCTTCAAAGCCACTGGCATGGGGTGTCCACACAGTTAGGGGAGATCTCAGGGCCAATCATCTGACAGATAGAGTTGACTGTCTCCCTTGAGAGACGAAGCCTCCTTCGGCACTGCACCTCAGACATATTGAGGTAGCTGCTTCACCGCCTGTATACCCTGGCAGCAGGATAATGGCACCTTCTGCGGCCCCTTGCACCTTGGACAACCTCTTGGCCCTGCCCCCCTTGTGCCTGCGCCTGGCATCCCAAAGGTGGCTCCCTTGGAGGCTGAATGTGCACTCCTGGCCTCCTCCCCCTTCTAGCCCTCCCTTCCCCCTCAGAGGAGCTGCCTCCAGTGGACAGTTCAGCTCCCATACCCAGGCTAAGGGAAGGCTTCCTGAAAGCTACAGGCCCGGAAAAGATTCCTCAGTGTAGAGTGCTGACCTGAAGGTTATGAATCCAGAAAAAGCAGCTGGGATGCGTTTTGAAGTACTGCAGATCACACAGGCAAGTATCAGTAACTTTGAAAAATCAATACTTGAGAGAGCACATTCACAGCCCCAATGAGCCCTCTCATCCCACCCGTGGATGAGGTTAATACAAATTGTCCTGCCTGCCGACCCTAAGAATACGCAGGCACCGAAAAATCAGTATCGATTGGTGAATCAAGAGTCTTAAGTGGCCTGTTTATTAATGGCAGGCACGCACCAGAGATCATCGCACGCCCACCTAACGACATATTGCGATGCCACACAGTGACGTTGGGATGCTCGCCCAACGTCACCACGCATCATTTTACACGTCGGCATGCAGGTCCCACTGTCACACGCCAATGGGAAAATTCTGCCCTAGGTATTATTACACACTCAATAGATGTGTCAATACACCAACAGGCAACTTACAATTTTATAGCTCTTATCGAGTAAGTTTCACAAAAACACTCAGACTCCATCTAGTGGTTGGCTGTGGGCTAATTTCATCCTTCTATGTTATCGACTCACACATAGAATAGTAAGTAGACAGCTGAAAGTGGCTTTAAATGTAAACAGAGCATGCCAGTCTAAGTGTCGAGATGCAGATCCACTTGCCTTGACCTAGGTGGCTGAAGCACACCTGTAAGGTTATATTATTGAGGAAATGCAGGCTCTCAGTAAAAAGCTTAAAACATGGGTCAGGATTTTATGGCCCCTCCCCCTCCCCTGGTGGGATATTACAGTCCCGCCGGACTGAATGGAGATTTAAATGGCTCTCCACATCCACCAGGGGGAGACACGCCGTGGTGGGGCCATAAAATCCTGGCCATGGTTTCAAACAAAAGATATAGATGTGAGCCACATTTAGGGGCAGACATCACCAAAAAATGGTCCTTATTATAAGTCACATGAATACATAAAGTGGTGTTCTTGTTTATATTTCTTTCCGTTAAAACCCAGAATGCCATGGTGAATATCCGTACACACAGAGAGTCTATTTCAAAATGCCAGCCTCAATTTCAGGAAGACTAAATCACCCAGTGGCAAAATGATTAGAAGAGAACCAGAAAGGACGTGGAGTTTTTTTTTTGTTAATGCAGCAAGTTGTTTTGGTCTGGAGTACACTGCCTGAAAGAGTGGCGGAAGCAGCTTCAATAGCAACTTTAAAAGTGGAACTGCTTATACGCATGAAAAGGAAAATTTTGCAAGGCTACGGGGAGACAGAAGGGAAATGGGACCAGGCACAATGGGGTAAAAGGCCTCTCTCTGTGATGCTAATGATTCTAAGTCAGCAAAGCAAATAACGCCTGTGTTTAATTAAAATTATATCAGCATTTCAATGTTTGCATGTGACAGATTGGAACTAATATTGGTAAAGTATAATAGAGCGTTTATCCAGACAATTCTACCCATCAAGTCACCATCAAATATTTTTCCCCATGAGCCATTTGTCTAATCCCATTCTCTTGTTTGCTCTTTTTCAAACAATAATCTGATTCCGTTTTTAAAGGAAGTTATGAACTCTGCTTTGATAATAGCTGGTGACACAGCCAAGTCCATATTCTTACCCATCTCAGCATAAACAGACTTGTTGTTTTCTAATAACCCCTCTAACTCTTTGTGATCTTAAGTTTGCATCCCCCGGTACTGTCTCAATGAAAGAAAACACAACTTACATTTCAGAACCCTTTAGAATCTTGAAGGCTTCATTAAGTTACCCTTTTAACTTCTCAGTTCTTGTGACAAAGTCCCTAATTTCTCAAGTATCTCCTCATAACCGTAATCTCTCAACTCGCTGGTAAATGCTTGGTGAACCTAAACTGCAGATTTTCCATTGCCCTTTCCTAGTTAACTGCTCACCCCAAAACTGTAGCTTACTTGCATTAAAAAGGAAAAAAAAACAATTTAAGATGACTAGAACAAAGGAACAAATATGCAGTTGCGTTAGTTGTACTGTAATTGATTTGTTCCCAACATTTTTCAAAGAGAGAAAAATGACTTGCAAAGACCTTGGAATTGAATAGCTCCAAGAGCGAATTGATGATAATTCTGTTTACACTTCTCTCCAAATGCTGAAAAGCAAATCTAATAGTTCCATTCATGCAACCAACCCAATCAACACTTGATAATCAGCTAGTACGTATTCAGCTGTGTTTCAATAATACCACTCCTTGCAGAATTCATAAATACATATCTAATTAGAGGCCCTAATTATGATATTAATGAAACAGAATACCTTCCCCCCAAACTGTTCAAACACTTGCCGTCATTCAATTAATTGGAAAGGGCTTATAGATTTTTGCTTTCATCATTTAGAAAATACAGGATTGCACACGCACTTACCGTTTAAAATGTTGCACTCGATAAGATGACAGATATTAGTGCTAGAGGACAGAATATGTTTCTCATTACAAGCATCCCAATGTCAGCAGTGATCACTCATAGGTAGACAGCATTCAATCGCAAAGTTGAAAATGTTTTGCTCTGCAGTTTGATATTGCCAGCATTTGAAATATTACTGAAATGGTTTTTCATTTTTAGTTAAAGAAGCACTAAGTGTCTGCTGATCCAGAAACCCCAAAAAGCCTTTTTTCTCAGGGCCTGTCGGGTAACTGACTAAAGTGTCAATGGTTACAACTGTACATTTTGCTTTTTTTGGGAGGGGGGTGCATGAAGTTTCATGAGATCGAGGAGGTATATGCCATACATAGACACAGAATACTTTAGTGAAATACATTGGGTTCCTTCACAACTCTGCAAAGCTTCAGTGATCCTACAAATTAAGAAGTTTGTTTTATGTAAAATACATGTCCCTAATAACAGGCCAGGATAATGTGCCTTGTTTCATTTTCCAGCATTTTGTGAAAACTCGTTCTGTTGAACAGAAAGAGTGTGTGATGAGTATTCTTTGTAGACTGATTGAATCACATGGGTTGCTGTTGGAATAATAATATACGTACTCTTCAAATTGTTGAATAAACAGATAGAAAATTGCTGCCATTCGTAGTTTGCATGGGAGGCAGGAGGAATAGGCTTTGTGCTGTAAGGCTTGAGTTACACACACCATGGTGTATTAGCAGTCAACACAAAGGACAGAAAGAGGAGGGATTTGAAAACTCATGAGATGCTGATTCTTTAAGGAAGTTTACCACAGCTGATTTCTTGTTATTTGGATACTTACATACTCTATTTACAATTTGCCATGTCTATTTGGTGTTTCATTTTGTCCAGGTAATTATAAAAAGAGGATTTAGTCACTTCAGTCCGTACAAACATTGGTCTAAGTATGTACTCTATTAATTTGGAGAGCCATGAGGCTAATCCCCAGAACCAGAAGTATGAGGTATGAGGAAATAGCAGAGAAACATGGGCTTTTCACCTGGAAAAGAGGCAGCTGACAACACGAGTATGTAAACAAATGTGATTGTTAATGGTGCAGCAAAAGTTAACTTGGAACACTACTTCAAATTCAATTGCAGGAATAGGAATAGGTTCAAACCAGAGAAGGGAATTATTATAAAGGAGTTGCTTCAGTAAAGAAAGACTACCCATAAAGGGAACCTTAGGCATAATAGGGGCCTTATGCATGAAAGGAATGAACACAAAAAATGTGTGCATATACTAAAAGTAATATATTTTTAACCTTCACTCACTTGAAATATGCATCAAAACTCTTATTTGTTTATATCAGGCAATGTAAACCTGTCACATCTCAAAATAAAGTCCCAAATGTTTAGTGTTATTAGCTAGACGCTAGGTGATGTGATGGCGAATTTCCCCATCGTGGCTAGGATGACCAGAGAGAGGTACCAGCAAAAGACCAGGCTGTTCAAAAGTACTTCATTGGCTTTAAAATGCTTTGAAATGTCCAGGGCGATGAAAGATACTATATAAATGCAAGCCTTTTTAATATAAGGGTACAAACCAGAGGAATATTGAAGCCGACCTGCGGTTGTGAACCTAATCATTGAATTTACAGGCTGATCTCAGTCAAAGAGTAAGTGTGAAAGATGGGAACAACATCGTTCAGGTTACTTTAGCTTAACAAGATCCAATGTAGAATAAACGAAATTATACTCATCAAAATCACATATCATTAGAGTTTTGTTTTTACATCTTTCTTACTGCATAGTAATTATGGTTTTATTTAGTGCGCATTGTACCTTTAAGAGTAATGCTTGTTAAGTAAGACCACATGATCTGTTGTAACCAATGGGAGAGTAGCACGGGCTACCCAACCCACTCGAGTGTGCTGATGTCACATGAGGGGACATGTTTTATTACATTTTTAATTTTTTATTTTTTTATATATCTCTTCATCTCCCTGAGGCAGCTCCGTACCTCAGAGAGGTAATGCAACGCCCACTCGCACTCATGCGCGAAGTTCGCGCGCGGCCGGCTTGCACTCCTCCCCCACAGGCAGCATTCATGGCGTGGTGTCGATCACGGGCAGTGGTCGGCTTCTCACCCGCCCCCACCAAGCCCGCCCGCCAAGGGCAAAATTCTGCCCTTAATGTTTCCACCCAAGAAGTGTCTGCAGATCAACGGTATTATAGTAGCAACTTGGCCACCCTCACAACAAACTGGCGATGAGGATAAAACAGGATTGAACAGAAGGAATCAAGTTAGGAAGAAATCAGCACTATATCTTGCCCAGTGATTGTAAGTAGCAAGCTCCGTTAGAATTGAAGGAGTTATCCCCTCTCAAAATGACACAATTTGGGAGAACTAACCCTCTTGAACCAGATGATTGGTCTCATTACATACAATGCCTCACGTTCTTTTTTCAGCATGAGGCGACAGGAAAGAGAAATTTGACCATAGATTCGAAGAATTTTGATGAATTGGTGGACCTCGTGAAGGGTCACTTCCTACGAAAGTCCTCAGTCACGATGCAGAGGTTCAGGTTTAATTCATGAAGTAGAGTCCCAGGTGAGACAATTACATGCTACGTGGCAAATTGGAAGCAGCTAACAGAACATTGTGAGTTCGGTATTGCTCTAAACAACATGCACAATTTAGTGAGTGGTGTGAAAGAGGACTCTATTCTGAAAAGATTATTGTCTGAAGTGAATTTGAATTTCAAGAAGGCGCTCGAGCTAGCACTGGCCATGGAAAGCGCAGTAAGAGATTTAAAGGCTACAGGGCAGGCAAAATGGCGCCATCCTCCACATCAGGCAGGAAACCTCAGCCGAAAAGGGCGCGAAAATGCAAGGCTCTGCCGAGAATCAGGAAACAGCCCCCACTAGCCGAAGAATAAAGAAAAATAACTTAGCAGCGAAATCGAAGAATAATTTCAATAGAAGTGGAAACAAGCAGCCTTTTAGCAATTGGCAGTTTAAAAAAATTGAATGCTGCTATTGTCACAGAAATGAACATATGATGAGGCAGTGCAAGGAAAGATTCAAGCAGGCTTGTAAACAAAAGAGGAGGCCCAATGAAATCTACAATGTAGAAGAGCCTGAAACGACAAATTCAGACATTTACCCGTTGTTTAATCTGAAAGTTGGAAAGACAGAACCAATATTTGTCACAGTGAAAGTAAATGGCAAACCTGTGACAATGGAAATGGACATGGGAGCTTCACCTGAACAATTGGGGAACATACCTTCAGATATCTGAATAATGGTGAACATCAATTAAGTTTAGAAGAAACAGCTGCCAAACTCAAAACGTATACAGGGGACGACATTCAAGTAAAAGGCATAAGCAGAGTAACTGTCCATTATGGAAGCCAATCGGCAAAGCTACCCTTGATGGTGATAGCAGGTGAAGGGCCAAGCCTCCTGGGGTGAAATTAGTTAAAGGAGATTAAGTTAGAAATTTTCCAGTTGAGAATAAGTGGGCTACCAAAGCTACTTAGAAAGTACACCACCACCTTCAAGGAAAAGGGGCTGCAGGCAAAAATTCATGTGGATCCAGAAGCAACACCTCACTTCATGAAGGCGAGACCGGTGCCATACGCATGTGAGAAAAAGTTGACAATGAATTGAACAGGCTAGAGAAATAGGGCATTATACAACCTGTTCAGTTCTCAGAATGGGCAGCACCCATAGTCCCCACCCTTAAACCCAACTGAAGTGTGTGAATTGGATACTACAAATTGATGTTTAATAAAGTAGCTAAGCTAGACAGGCAGCCCATTCCAAATATCGAAGACCTGAATGCCAAGCTGACAGGAGGGACAACGTACACAAAGCTTCACTTGAGGCATGTTTATCAACAACTAGAGTTGGATAATGTCTCCCAGGAAGTTGTCACAATCGATACCCACAAAGGGTTGTACCAATATACACGATTGCCTTTCCTCTTATATGCCATCTTTCTGAGAACAATGGAAAGCTTACTGCAGGGACTGCCCCAGGCTGTAGTCTATTTAGACGATGTATTGGTGACAGGATTCACTGAAAAAGGGCAGTTGGCAAACTTAGAAAAAGTCCTAAGATGTTTCTTTCAGGCTGGAGTCCATTTAAAAAAAGAAAAGTGCATGTTCCAAGTGAGGGAGGTAATCTATTTGAGTCACTGGGTAGATTCACAAGACCTCCACCCAGTTGAGGAGAAAGTGACAGCCATAAGAGAGGCACCTGCGCCAAGGAACGCCTCAGAACTCAAATCATTCCTCGGAATGATCAACTATTATGGGCGGTTCTTACCCAATTTGTCTACAGTGCTGGCCCCCCCTGCATTCTTTACTCAAAAAGAACCAAAGTTGGACACCCCAGAAAGAAGCTTTCACAAAGATGAAACAATTGTTGCACTCATCCAATCTATTGGTGCATTATAACCAGACAAAAGAATTGGTACTGACATGTGATGCATCTCCCTACGGAGTGGAAGCAGTGCTCTCTGATAGGATGGACAACGGCACGGAACAGCCAATAGGTTACGTATCAAAAACACTCATCACAGCAGAAAAGTGATGCTCGCAAATAGAAAAAGGCAGCCTGTCCATCATCTTTGGTGTCAAGAAATTTCACCAGTACATACATGGCCGCCATTTCACAATCATTTCAGACCACAAACCATTGCTAGGGTTGTTTAGTGAGGACAAGGCTATACCACCCATAGCCTCAACAAGAATACAGCGATAGACCTTAATTCTGGCAGCATATGAATACAGTTTCGTACATAGGCCCAGCAATCAAATCACAAGCGCCGATGCCCTTAGTCGTTTATCCTTACAAGAAAATGATGAGCACGTCCCAGTTCCACAGGAACCTGTTTTACTGTTAAATTTCTTAGACTCCTCGTTGGTGTGCACTTGACAGATCAGAGACTGGACAAGTCGGGACCCAGTCCTATATCAAGTACAAGATCAAGTGCTATGTGTTTGGTCACAGGAGTCCGAATCTGATGAAATAAAACTGTACTTCAACAGAAGACATGAAATAACCAGCCAGGATGGCATCTTATTGTGGGAAGCACTAGTGACAGTTCCTCCATAGGGAAGGGAGCCACTTTTAATTGAACTGCACAGTGCCTATTCAAGAATTTCCCAAATGAAAACCATAGCACACAGCTATCTATGGTGGCTGGGGACGGATGGCAAAATAGAGAGTTTAGTTAAGCACTGTAAGCAATGTCAGCAACTGCAAAAGTTGCCAGCGACAGCTCCATTACATCCATGGGAGTGGCCAGGTAGACCCTGGGTGCGGTTACACAGTGACTACGTTGGACCTTTCCCGGGAACAATGTTTCTGTTCGTTGTCGATGCTCAAAATGGTTGGATGTATATGAGGTGAAATCACCAACGTCGGCGGCTACAATTGAGAAACTACATCAAAGTTTTGCTATTCACGGACTACCAGAAGTAGTCATCTCCGATAATGCCAATGGCATTTACAAGTGCTGAGTTTCAATGATTTTCAGCCTCAACGGTATCACTCTTGTAAAAACTTCACCATCTTCCTCAAATGGACAGGCCGAAAGGGTGGTTCAAACGATCAAGGCAGGCAAGAAAAAGCTAACTGGCAATTCCTTAGCAACCAAGCTAGCACATTTTTATTTTCATTATAGGACTAACCCTCACACAACAATAGGTGTCAGACCTGCGGAGTTATTGTTGAAATGCCGTCTCAGGTCGAGATTGAGCTTAATAATGCTGAATTTAGAGAGGAAGGTGGAATGGAGTCAGGGAAGCCATGAAATTGGCATAGTCGTGAGAGGAAATTTACAGTGGGAGAGACGGTAAATGTGAAGAACTTTGGAGATGGACCCAAGTGGTTACTGGGTTAAATAAGTGCAGTGACTGGACCTCGATCTTGCCACGTAGATGTGGAAGGCCGGATCATATGGAAACATGTGAACCATTTAAGGAAGAGAGAGGCAAATCACTAAGATTTGGTTCCACCAGTGATCATGGCCGGGTCTGCAATTCCTGTTGAGGATACCCAACCCAGGACAAACATGTCTTATGTTCCTGTAAGAGTTGAGGATACAGAACTGTAAGTGCCAACGGAGCACTCCAGGAAAGGAGGCGCCTGAAAAAGAATCTGAAGTTGTGGAGCTGCAACATTCCATGTGTACCAGAAAACCACCCGAAAGACTGAACTTGAAAATTCCTTACCCAGTGTATTATGTTGTCTTCAAAAATATGTACTTGTAAATATAATATGTATAGCCGAGTTCAAGAGGGAGGAATGTAGTAATTATGGTTGTTATTTAGTGTGTAAGGTACCTTTATGAATAATGCTTGTTAAATAAGATCACGATCTATAGTAACCAATAGGACAGTAGCGAGGGCTACCTCAGGACTCAGTGTAGAGATAGAGTGGGAGTTGAAAGCGCACATGCAGTTGCTGCTGAGTATGTTGTAAATAAACGTAGGGTAGAAGCTTACCTATGTTGGGTGGGCTGAGCGGGAGCAGGCGCGGAGCCGATCTTCGCCCGCGATCAGCTGCACGCTGCCATTTTACGCGGGTGGGCCAATTAAGGTGCACCCAGCGCAACGCATGGCCAGTAGCGCTCAGCAGTACCTGTGCGGACATGGGGAGGGGGAGAGTCGGGACCTGCGCGCGAAAGAGCACAGCAAACTCCCTGATGCAGCTCCGTGCCTCAGGGAGATTAAGCAGATAATAAAAAAATTTTAAATAATAAAGCAAAAAATGATTTAAACATGTCCCCTCATGTGACAGCGTCACATGAGTTGGGACATGTTTGTGAAGTCAAGAAAAATTACCTAATTATTTTATTAAACCTTCAGGAACCTCATCCCGCCCGTGGATGAGGTTTCCTGAAAAACGCAAAGCCGCTTGGGCTCTTCGCCTGCCTACCAACCTTCAGGTTGGATGGGAAGCGCTGTCAACAACTTTAATTGCCTTTTTAATGGCCTTAATAGGCCGTTGGCGGTTTGCTGAGTATGCAGCTGCCTCCGGCGCACACACCGGCGAACGAAATATCGAAACGACGCGCGATGACATCAGGACGCACGCCCGACATTATCGCACGTTATTTTACGTGTCAGCATGTCAGGCCTGCCACCCCCCTCCCCCCACCCCCCCCCCCCCCCCCCCCCCCCCCCCCCCCCCCCCCCCCCCCCCCCCCCCCCCCCCCCCCCCCCCACCCCCCGCCCCCACCCCCCCACCCCACCGCCCCGATACCGACAGCAGCATTCTGCCCTTAATGTTTTCATCCAAGAAGTGTCTGCAGATCAACTCTATCAATAATAGCAACTCAGCCACCCTACGACATGCTGGTTTGTTGCTCTTTAAGCTGTAAGATCAGACAGGCTGAGCACTGAAAAACGAACCTCATGGCAGTCAGTTATTTGTAAAGATGGTGCTGGAGTTGATTAGAGCAAGTGAAACAAATTGTGTGCCCTGTGGGAAATGGTGTACTAATGGAGCCTTAAAAAAAATGTGTTATTCAGGCACTTAGGATATTCACTAAAAGCTGCCTCGTAATGCTTGCTGCATGATCACTCAACATGACCAGATCAATAAGAGTTTAAGGAGAATTGTACCATCATTTGTTGAAGTCTAAAACTAAAAGAGAAATTTCCTTTGTGCTCAAAGCTAAAGTGCCTTGTGCAAATATTGATGCCTTTTAATTTAAGCACCCGTTGATTGTGTATACCACTCTTTTTTACAAAATACAGCCAGACAAATGCTGCTGTCATCCAGCAAGAATTAGCAGTTAAAACTTAGTAGACATATATTGGGGGTGGTGCGCGGCAGCTCCATGTTTAGGGTGTGCTTTGGAAACGAAGAAAGTAAAACTGGAAAATTATTAGCTGCAAAAAGGTTAACAAAAGACCTTACTTCACATGATGTTACGAAAAGGTGGTAATTTAATCCATTCCCTTCACCTGAGCAACCTCACATTATTAATAAAAAGCAAAAAAAAAAAATAGCAAATTCTGGAAAACCAAACCAAAACAAAAAGTGCTGGACATACGAAGGAGGTCAGGCAGTGTCTGTGGAAGAATGGACAAGTTGGCGTTTCAGTGGTAAATCCTGGTCAGAACCAGGATACGGGTAGCAGGGTTTTGGATAGCATATGGGGCAGGATTTTTCAGTCAGCGTGTGGGGGGTGGGGGGGGCCAACATGTTGACGTGCAAAATGACGCTTGGTGATATCAGGCATGCATCCCGACATCACCGCTCAGTCCCGCGATATTTCGTTCAGCAAGCACACGCCGAAATGTAACCAGCCTATTAAGGCCATTAACAAAGTAATTATTGTAGCTGTTAATGCTGCCCGTCCCCGTCCATCCTTCAGGTAACCAGGCAGGCGAAAAGCCCAAGCGGCCTTCACTGTTTTTAGGGAACCTCATTCACGTGATATTTCCTAAAGCTTTTATGAAATAAATTTTAACATTTTCATAAATATAAAAACATGTCCCATCTCATGTGACATAGTCACATTTTTAAACCTTTTATTTTATTTTTTGCAGCTCCGCGCCTCGGAGATTGAAGTGCTCTTTCGCGCTAGCCCCAACTCTCCCTTCTCCCCTTGCCCGCACAGGTAGCGCTGAGCGCTACCAGTCAAGCCTTACACTCTGGGTGGGCCTTAATTGACCTGCCCACGTAAAATGGCAGTGTGGAGCCAATTGCGGGCGGCGATCAGCTCGCATTCGTTCCCGCCCGATCCCACTGAGCCCACTCGCCATCCAAAAAATTCAGGCCTTGAATATAAGAAATAGGAGTAGGAGTAGGCTATTCAGCCCTCGTGCCTGCTCTGTCAGTCAATAAGATCTGGCATGGCCTTGACTCTACTTTCCTGCGTGTCCTCACAATAACTCTTGACTCCCTTAAAAGATCCACCTAACTCAGCCGTGAATATATTCAGTGACCCAGCCTCTGGGCGAGAATTCCAATCACTAATGACCCGCTGAGAGAACAGACTCCTCCTCACCTCCATCTTAAATGGGAGACCCCTTATTTCGAAACTGTGCCTCCTAGTTTTAGATTTCCCCCTGATGAGCTGAGGATGGAAAAGGGAAGGCCATCCAGCAGAGCATTGCAGTAGTCAAGTCTGCAAACAACAAAGGTGTGAGGAAGGATTTATCAATAAATTGGCTGAAGTAGAAGTGGAATCAGTAATGTTAAGGGTTAAAGTTGGTGGAGAGGATATGGAGTCAAAAGTTCTTGGAGTTGAATAGGACACTGAGGTTGTGTATAGTCTGGTTCAACCATGCCCATGAATGTTCCCAGCTAATTTACAATGCAATGCCAACTGAAGGGTTTGCACAAATTAAATTTATTTAGTACTTTAGATACAGATTTGTGAATGTTGGAGTAAACAACAGCAGAGAATTAAAATTCTGATTCCAACAATGATTTTTTTTTTCCTCTTCCAAACTACAACAATAAGAACTACTTCTCTTCAGTTTAGTACAAGGCATTGAGGTTTCCCTGATTCTCTAAGATAGCAGAGCATGACTTCAAAACTGTACTCAATGTCACGAACAGCTTTCATTTAAACATATGTTTTATCCAAACAGCAACCAGCCGGCATGTCCTGGAGGCTCTTTGAATGGGGGTAATTATATCAGTGCAGATGGTGATTATATTTTCTATGAGAAAAGGCAGCTAACAACTAGCAATTGAAGTGCTTGCATAATTTAGGATATAAAGCATTTACACAACTTCAAATTTGCTGACCAGTAGCTCAGGCCTGCATTATTTTTGAAAAGCAGCTATGAAAATATGTGTGTTTAGCAACGAAAATATTGTATTTTCACATTTAAAAGAAAGGTTTGGACCACTTTATGTTGGAGAGCCAAGAGAGATTTTTATTTACATCTAAATGAGTGCATCATGCACAATACTTTTTCTGAATTTTTTATCCTCCAAAGGTGCAGGATTGATTTACCAACGTTCATTGAGACTGTACCTTTGCAAAGGAGTTATGGATCCTGTGAGTTGAAGGTCTTCCACAAAAGTTCCCATGGGGAACTTTAAGCTATAATTAAGCTGCAATTTTCCATAAATTTACCAAAAAAAATTAGATCCCTAATCAAGTTTCAGAGTAACTATATATGCACTACCCTGAGCTTTCAGACCTAATAAATTCAAATTAGCATCCTGGCTATGTTACTGGTCTAGTAATGCAGGGACTGAGAGTTCAAATCCCATCACAGCAGTTTTGGAAGGTGAATTTAAAAAATGGAATTAAAGGTTGCTATCAATGAAAGTGTTCGTGAAGCTGTGGTATTGTTATAAAAGAGCGATTGGTTCACTAATGTCTTTCAAGGAAGATAACTTGCTGTCCTTACCCAATTTCACCTATATTTTGCCTCTTTGAGAGAGGGGAATGTGCAATGAGACCTGGGTGTCCTTGTACACTGAAGGTAAACATGCAGGTGCAGTAGGCAGTAAAGAAGGCAAATGGTATGTTGGCCTTCATAGCCAGAGAATTCGAGTACAGGAGCAGGGATGCCTTGCTGCAATTATACAGGGCCTTGGTGAGACCACACCTGGAATATTGTGTGCAGTTTTGGTCTCCTTATCTGAGGAAGGATGTTCTTGCTTTTAAGGGAGTGCAGCCAAGTTTACCAGACTGATTCCTGGGATGCAAGACTGACATATGAGGAGAGATTGAGTTGGTTGGGATTATATTCGCTGGAGTTCAGAAGAATGAGGGGGGATCTCACAGAAACCTATGAAATTTTTAACAGGACTAGACAGGGTAGATGCAGGGAGGATGTTCCCGATGGTGGGGGAGTCCCGACCCAGGGGTCACAGTCTGAGGATACGGGGTAGACCATTTAGGACTGAGATAAGGAGGAATTTCTTCACGCAGAGAGTGGTGAGCCTGTGGAATTCGCTACCACAGAAAGTAGTTGAGGCCAAAACATTGTATGTTTTCAAGAAGGAGTTAGATATAGCTCTTGGGGTGAAAGGGATCAAAGGATATGGGGAGAAAGTGGGAGCAGGCTATTGAGTTGGATGATCAGCCATGATCATATTGAATGGTGGAGCAGGCTCGAAGGGCTGAATGGCCTACTCCTGCTATTTTCTATGTTTCTATATATGTGGCTCCAATCCCACACCAGCGTGGTTAGCTCTTACCTGCCCTCCGAAATGGCCCAACAAGACATTTAATTCTATCACCCACCAGGGATGGGTCACAAATGCCATTCATGCTAGTGATGCTCACGTTCCCAAAAATAATTTTTTGAAACTTCCATTCTAGGACTGCAGCATATAATCTCTGCTGATAATTCAGTGCAGTAAGGGAAAGTTGCATTGCCAGAGGTGCCATATTGACATAGACAGAAAACCAAGACTCCAACCTGCTGAATATTAAATTATTATGGGGGCATTAAATTATGCCCACTATGTGACTACTTGATGCCAGGACGAGGGATTGTCTCAAATTGGCTTTAAAGAATGTTGGAGAGGGAGTGAGAGGAGCCAGCTGAGCTAGTCCCTATTGGTACCAACAGATTGGAAAGAGTAGGAAAGATGTCCTGTTTGGAGAGTAACAGGAGCTAGGACCTAAATTAAAGAATAGGACCACAAGGATTAAAATCTTTGGATTACCACCTAAACCACATGTAAATTGCCAGAGGGATAAGCAGATTAGGGAGGTGAAACGTGTGACAAGGAGGAATTCCATCAGTACTGGGACAGCTGGTGATTCTCTCCAACAGATTTGAGCTTGAACCAGGCTCCCAGCAGAAAGGACGAATAGGATAAACTCGAATACGGGCAAGTGGATAGTGGGGGTCAGGGGAGTGGTGGTAGTGGTGGTGGGGGGTGGGGGGGGGGTGGGGTGGGGGGGGGCGGCAGCATAGTCAGGTAAAAAATGTATTATAAGTAATACTTCTAAGACAAACAAAAGGGAAGAGAGTAATCAAACAGTCATAAACTGTGCTTTGGGCACTACACACAATGTGTAAACTAAAAGATGAAATTATATCAAGAGAGAGAAATAAGAAATGTTTGAGTAAATCTTTAAGCAGAAGGAGAGGTTAGAGTGTACAGGTCAAATAGGTGTTCTTTATACAAACGCACGGAGTGTATAGAACAAGCTGAATGAATTGCAGGTACAAATTGGAGAGGGTAGCATGCGAGTCATTACAGTGGTGTACATGGATTCCAAAACACAAGCACAATCGACCTTTAAAAATCCATGCTGGCTCTCCTTAATTAACTGAAACCTCTCCAAGTGCCTGTTGGTGTTTTGCCCTGATTCTTGTTTCTAAAATCTTAATCACCATTGATGTTAAACTGACCAGCCTGAACAATGACAGGAACTTTTAGGTGATGGTGTTAATGTGCCTGCTGCCCTTATTCTCCTAGCAAACAGCAATTAATGCGAGGTAAATTGTAAATTTTAAATCTGAGATTAATAGATTTTTGTTAACCAAAAGTATTACGGGGTATGGGACAAAGGTGGGACATGGAGTTAGCTGACAGATCAGTCAGGATCTAACTGAATAACAGAGCAGATGAAAGGGCTGAGTGGCCTACTCCTGTTCCTGTGCTTCCTGAGCAACATTTTCCCTCAACAAGCACTACATACAAAAAAAAAATTTATTGATCCTTCATCTAATAGCTATTCATGAGACATTACTATGGACAAAATGGTCTAATGCATTCAACTACAAAGCAATTAATTGCTTTGGGAAGCTTTGAGAGATACCATGAGGCATTGTATTAATAAGTATTTTATGATTTTGTGGTCACAATTCTTTTTGTGCTTCTATTTGAGAAGAAGTATTGTTATTTATAATTGCTGTAATACTCAGATATTGGTATCAGAAAACTGCAATGCACAGACAACTGACTTAAGTCACTCTACCGGCTACAAGTCGGCCTAAGTTCAATGACAAAAAAGGACTGTGGATATATGCTTACAGATTCATTTGGGATCTTTCCTCTCTGGGTGCCTAATTTAACAAAAATGCATGGTCAATAAGCACCTCTTGTCTGACACATTAAGAAGAAAACCTTATTAAAATACCATAAAATTCGTAATTTTAGATGTGGTTTTGTATCCGATTGGAATTCGGCCATTCTGTTTACAGTGTAGGCAGGAGACCTTTGCCATTTTAACTTGCGTCACACTTACATTTGTGTCAATGCAAACGTGAAAACTCTTCACAATGACATGAATGTGATGACTGCACAAGTCTCAATTCTCAAGGGCATTCGTTTCTGTTTGTAATTTGTGTACATGGAAAGCTTCTATTTCACGGTAATATCTGACATCTTCTTGACCTAATCCACAGTCATTCATTCATAAGCTTTTACTGCAAATTTTAAAACCTGTGCAAAATGGACTGCTTTCATGGTGCAGTACGCAGGAGCTTTAATAAGGTGTCACAAAGTAATAGGCTGCAGGTTCATGTCAGCAATTCCCTACACACTGTGAGGTTGTAATGTGTAGCCCCAAGATACTTGTCTAAAAAGAGGGGAGGGACTGTAAAAAATCATGAATTGAGAATGTACGCTTGGTGAGGAGACAATGCATACCTAAAAATGAGGTGCTAACTTGATGGAGCTGCAGCATAGGACTACATTCATGCTAAACAATGGAAACTGAATACTTTGCATAGCGTTAAGCAATCCCATGACCAAAGGAACGGGTCAAAACTTTGCACTCCTGCCACATCCAGTTGTGAATGGTGATTTGCAATTGGACAAATAGCCAGAGGAAGAGGCTCCACAAACAATTCCATCCTCAATGATGGGAGAGCTCAGCAGATCATTGCAAAAAACAAGGCTGAAGCATTTGCAATTAGCTTCAGCCAGAAGGGCTGAGTGGATCCATCTTGGCCTCCTCCTGAGATCCCCAGCATCATAGATGCTAGTCTTCAGCCAATTTGATATGATATTCAGCTAATATGATATCAAGAAATGGCTGAAGGCACTGGATACAGCAAAGGTTATGGGCTTTATCAACATCCCTGCTGTAGCGCTGAAGACTTGTGCTCCTAAACTAGTCATATCCTGAGCAAAGCTGTTTCAGTACAACTACAACATTAGCATCTACCAAACAATGTGGAGAATTGCCCAGGTATGTCCTGTCCACAAGAAGTAGGACAAACCCAGTCAGGCCAATCATTGCCCTATCAGTATTCTCCCGATCATCAGCAAAGTGATGGAAGGTATTATTGACAGTGCTATCAAGTGGCACTCAGTAATAAACTGCTCACTGATGCTCAGTTTGGGTTCGCCTGGGTCACTCAGCTCTAGGCCTCCTTACAGCTTTGGTCCAAACAGGACAAAAGAGCTGAGTTCAAGAGTGACTGCCCTGGACATCAAGGCATTTGACTAACTGTTGCATCAAGAAGCCCTAGCAAAATCAAAGCCAATGAGAATCAGGGGGAAAACTTGCCACTAATAGGAGAAAATCCTAGCACAAAGGAAGATGGTTTTTGGAGGCCAATCATCTCAGCTCCAGGACACCACTGCTGGAGTTCCTCAGGGTAGTGTCCTAGGCCTAACTATCTTCAACTGCTTCATCAATGACCTTCCCCCATCAAAAAGTCAGAAGTAGGGATGTTCACTGGTGATTGCATAGTTTTCAGCACATCTGCAACTCCTCAGAAACTGAGGCATTCCATGCCTGCATGCAGTAAGGCCTGGACAAAATCAGGCTTGGGCTGACAGGTGGTAGGTACCATTCATATCACAAAAGTGCCAGGCAATGACCATCTCTAGGAAGAGAGAACTTTTTTGATGTCCGACAGCATTACTATTACTGAAACCCACACCATCAACAATCTGGGAGTTACCATTTGCTGTGAGCTTAACTGGGCCAGCCTTATAAATACTGTGGCCAAGAGAGCAGGTCAGAAGCTGGTAATTCTGTGGCAAGTAACTCACCTCCTGACTGCACAAAGCCTGTTCACCATTTACAAGGCACAAATCAGGAGTGTGATGGAGCATTCTCCACTTGCCTGGCTGAGTACAACTCCAACAACATCCAAGAAGCTCGACACCATCCAGGACAAAGCAGCTTGCTTGGTCAGCATGCCATCCACCGCCTGAAATATTCACTTCCTCCACCACCATCGCACAGTGGCAAAGGTGCCAAGCCTCCTTTGACAGCACTTTCCAAATCAATGATCTGCACCACCGAGAAGGGCAAGGGCAGAAAACACATGGGAACACCAACATCTGAAATTTCCCCTCCATCATTCACTGTCCTGACTTGGAACTATATCGTCTTTCCTTCACTGTCGCTGGGTCAAAATCCTGGAACTCCCTCCCTAACAGCACCTGTGGGTGTACTTGCACCACATGGCCTGCAGTGGCTCAAGAAGGTGGCTCACCACCACCTTCTCAAGAGCAATTAGGGATGGACAACAAATTCTGGCCTTACCAGCAATGCTCACATCCCATTAATGAATATAAAAAACTCACCCAGTCTTTCAAAAGATCTCCAAGTATGTGCTGTAGAGCATGACTTGCAGAGGGATATGAGTTACAGAATCTGAGCAATAGAGGGAAACTTCTTGAGAGTAAGAGAGGAGAATGTAACAAAATAATTGGGGCTAAGAAATTTGTGCTGTCTGTATAGCCAATATTATTTGTTGTAATATTATATTTTAATGAAATTGTGATTAGAATAGTGTTTTAACCATTTGGCCTCTATCAAATTAGTAAGATTTATTCATCAACCTATTGCCTAGATTAAACTAAACCAAAGCATACCTATTTAACATCTGTACCGTGGTTTTACTATCAAGTATGCAGTTACTATGGATACCAATACCATGTATTATGCATGTCATATATTTGTCACGCATACCAAGTGTTTCTTATGTTAAATCATTTGGTATGTTGGTAAGTAAGATCAATTTTCCATAATATCAACAGCATGGAAACAGGCCAATATTTGAAATTTCCTGGATGAGGAACTATGTGCATCGATTGCTCTGAACAATTATTAGCAGTTCACTCTTTCTGCCTGCCAGACATTAAGTCTGTGCAGAAATATCACTTTTTCTTTGATATATTGGACAGTAAATACTTTTAGATCTAATTGAACCAGTCTATCAATTTTCATTATAGTACTCTCTATGCAAGTGCCCCCTAAAAAGTTTCTGTTTTGTTTTGTTAGGGTTGACCCCATGCCCTGCCTCACATAACAAATAACCTTCAGCTTTAAGATATTTCATCTGAATGCTTGCTAGGGAGAAATGCTTTCCAGAGCTTGCCTTTATCCACTGTGCTTCACCAGCAGTGCGGAACATAACAACAAACCCACAGCAAGAAAGTGGGAAGCTCAAAACTGAACAACAATGGAAGATTCTGCCCTTAGAATTTCAGACAACAGACACTGCAAAACAGTTAACTACTTCACACCAAGCAAAAATTGCATTCTTCCTCTCTTCACTTAATTCAATAACAAAAAAAGATTACATTTTATGTTATTGGAAAAAAACAAGAAAATAATCTCTGTCCGTACTACTCTGTATTCACGACTCATAATCACTTTCATAATAACCATCGCCTTCAACATCCTCTCCCTCCACCACCACTGCACAGTAGCAGCAGTGTGTACCATCTGCAAGATGCACTGCAGCAAGTCACCAAGGCTCTTTCGACAGCACCTTCCAAACCCAGAACTTCTACCACCTGGAAGGACAAGGGCATATGCATAGGAACGCCGCCACCTGCAAGTTTCCCTCCAAGCCTCACACCATCCCAGCTTGGAATGTTTTTATTCATTTATGGGATGTGAACGTTGCTGGCTAAGCCTGCATTTATTGCCCATCCCTAATTGCCCTTGAGAAGGTGGTGATGAGCTGCCACCTTGAAGTGCTGCAGTCCCTATGGTGTAGGTACATCCACAGTGCTATTATGATCACCGTTTCTTCAATGTTGTTGGGTCAAAATCCTGGAACTCCCTCCCTAACAGCACTGTGGGTGTACCTACACCACATGGACTGCAGTGGTTCAAGAAGGAAGCTCACCACCACCATCTCAAAGGCAGTTAGAGATGCACAATAGATGCTGGCCTAGCCAGCAACACCCACATCCCATGAAAGTATATTTTTAAAAAATCACACCAATATAACCATTATGGGAAGACAGAAATCAGTCTAAACCTGTCTCCCTCCATAGGTAAAAGGAAACGGGGTGACAAAAGTGATTCCAAGGTTGCATAACAGTTATTCCAGGAAGCCTATTTCATTCTGAAACTATTCAGAACTTTAATGATGATTATGATTATTTCTCAGCATTTTTCAAAAACGGTATTGTCAACATTCGTTTGAAGCACTGGTTCTTTGAGTTTGTTTATGCAGTTACTCCCAGAGTAGTTCAATTACCAAAGATGGCTGTAGGCAGATTGATTCATCTGTTTTCAAAATATAATGTCTTAAACATGTTTTACTTGCTTTGAAATGTGTCATATCTATTCAAACATCACAAGGTATAAATACCAAAATAATTTCAACTTGAAAACCGAGCAGTTATTGCTCACCGCCTAATGGTATTATTAAACAGGCTGCTCGAGAAGCAATGCATCATCAATTAATGGACTTTGGCAAGCTGGTTTCTATGTCAGAAATTCCTATCACTGCAAATATGAAAGGCTTTAAAGATATTGCTGAGAGAGAACATCACAACTAAATTGGCCCAAAGGAAAAAACCCCACATCCAAGTTTTCTTACATGAACCAAGGCTCCATCTGCACTCTCAGATATATATAAAAGATCCCTTGGAACCAGTCAAAAATCAGTAGAGTGGCCTCCTGCTGTTCTGGTCAATATTTATCATTTAACCAACATCACTAGAAAAAAACTGGGTTAACTGATTATGTATTTAATTGCTATTTGTGGGACTTTGCCGTGCACAAATTGGCTGCCACGTTTCCCTACATTACAACAGTGAGCACTTTTCAAAAATACTTCTTCATTTGTTAAAGCGCCTTGGCACATTCTGAGGCCATGAAAGACACCATATGAATGCAAGTCTTCTCTCCTTTTACATGTCAAAGTCACTCAAGTCCTGACTTCTGCATTGGTTCCCTCAACGATGAAGACTCAGTGGCCAAACTTTGTGTTCATGATCTAGCTCTCAAAACATTCCCAGTTTACTCACAGCTGTGCCCAGGATATTTCCCATATTTGGCTGAAGCGCATAAGCCAAATACCAGTGCTGTATAGACTGCATTGTTGGAGGTCCTGGCATTCAGATGAGTTGTTAAACTCAGGCTCTGCCTGCTCGCTCAAATGGTTGTAAAAGATCCCATGGCACTATTCAAGAAAGAGCAAGGGAGTTCTCTTAGTGTGCATCCCAAAGTTTATCCCTCAACCACCACCTAAAACTGGTCATATATTTTATTGCTGTATGGGAACTTGCTGTGTGCAAATTCCTACATTAAACAGTAACTGCACTTCAAAGTTACTGCATTGACTGTAAAGTGCTATGGGGCATCTTGAGCTCATGAATGGTGCAATATAAATGCACACCTTTTCACTGGAATGTGGCTCCTAAGTTTTCCTGGTTGTGAAATGTAAGTACTTAGCTCTGAAGAACTATGTTGTAACGCGGATGCAGTGTGCATGCATTCAATGCACAGAATTTTCTGGACTTGATCCCTTTTATTTACAAAAATATTCTTTATTCATAAAATTTATAAGAAGTGCATTATATAACAGTTAAAATTTGACATTGGATAAAGCGCAACATCAAAGTTCAATTTCTATCAACATGCTATTTGGCACTCAGAATTGGTGCCCCACTTTACTGACAATTGCAAGTTAGATTTACAATATACACTTCATAGCCTGGGGGGGGGGTTGGGGGGGTTTTAAACAAATTTCAACCCCTCGGTGGACTAGGGCCCTATACAGCGGTCTTTCCCAGTTCAGCCTTTACGGCAGCTGCCCCAAGCTTTAGTGTGTCCCTCAGCAAGCAGTCCTGGACCTCCCCAGTCTACAACACTCAGTCGTGGACAGCTCCTTGCACTGGATGGCCAACAAGTTTCTGGAAGACTAAAGGGAGCCTTTCAGTGAGTTGACCAGCAGCAGTTAATGTTTATCTCGGTATGGGTCACTGGGAACAACTTGCAGGGCACAGAGTTCTGCATTACAGAACTACTGAAGATGAACCTTGACAAAAATTCCAGACCTTCTTTGAAAAGACACCTACCAGAAGGTAGGAGGATACCTTGAGAGCAGAATGCTGAGACTCTAGACATGCAGGAAGGATCTGAGATCCCTTCTCACTACCAGCCAAGCTATATCTTGGTGATTGTTTGAAAGCTCTGGTGATGAGGCATTCTGCCAAATGACTTTGACAGTCAGCCCTGCAGGAACAGCAAGATCACTTACAGGTCAGGAACCCATTTGACTAATTGGCAAAAGCAAAATATTGAGGATGCTGGAAATCTGGAAAAAAAACAGGAAATGCTAGAAAATCTCAGCAGGTCCGACTGCATCTGTGGAGGGAGAAACAGAGTTAACGTTTTGAGTCTATATGACCCTTCTTCAGGGCTAAACAGAAATATTATGTAGCACACATTTCTACTTCCCTTTAGCTCTGAAGGGTCATACAGACGAGAAATGTTAACTCTGTTTCTCTCTCCAAAGATGCTGTCAGACCTGCTGAGTTTTTCCAGCATTTTCTGTTTTTATTACTAATTGGCAAACTTTGATGAGACCCTTTCCCAGAGCCATGGCATTATCACCCTATCTCTGGGGCTCCCTGGCCAATCAGGGAGGGTGGGCAGGATGATGCACCTAAACAAGCAACGAAGGATCTCTATATAAAGGGATTCTGGCAGGGCTCACAATGGCAGCACTGAGTGAAGAAATGAATATACCAGTGGGAAGGAGGAAATTGCTGCAGGATGGAGGCAAAGATGGGGCAAGGCTCCCACTCACCTCCTCACCCTGGCACTCAGAGTCGCCCTGGAGGTCATGCTAACTGCAGTGAGGGGCAAAAGAGAAATCTTCTTCCCTGCAGAGAGGAGGAGGCCGGCCAGCCTCACCAAGCAGGCATGGCTGCAAACAACAGCGGCAGTGAGCTGCAAGAGTGTGGTGCCTGGCCGGGCATTGTGAGCTCTGCCAGGACCTCTTTAAATAGAGATCTTCCACTGCTTGTTTAGGCACATCTGCCTGTCTGCCCTCCCTGATTGGTCGGGGAGCCTGGAAGCAGGATAATGCTGTAGTTCTAGAGAAGAGCCTCGTCAAAGCTCGTCAATATGTTTAATGGCCCCATGAGGTCCAACAAGGTGAGTATTCTCCAACCCTCAGGTGGCAGCCATCGGTTTCTCACTTATTGGGCACTCTCCTGTACAGCACTCTGATTGTCACAACTTTCTGTCACATACATTCCTTTCTCTCCAGCCTCCTCCTCAAACCCCCATCTCAACAGTCAACACACAAACTCAACCTCATCCTACTGTCTTCTCACACCCATTCCACACAGTTACCCTCCTCATTTGGTCACCCTCTATCCTCAACAATCAGTTTATTTCTCACATTGATAACTCTCTGCCTCCACACCCCCTCCACCCACCCCCCACCCCCCCGCACCCACCACCCCCTCCCCCCCTCCCCCCCCTCCGCCCCCCTCCTCCCCTGCCCCCCCCCCCCTCCAATGCCCACATACATCCAAATCCACCTCCCCTTACCTGGGAAAATTCTACCCAATGTACATATGGATTTCAGTAATTTAAGGATTCCTGACGGCGCTGAGGCTCATTGCCGCAGGATACAAATGAAATCAGGTTCAAGTGTCGTTCTTTTACTGGTTTGAGCCTCAATGAATAAGGAGGTGCCAATGGAAACTGAGACATCTTCCAGCTGCAAGGAATGACAGTCATTGCTGCATTATCCTGGAACCTTAGATACAAGGGTCATTGGCAGCAGCCTGGGAGCAGGCCATATGCCTGCTCTTTCAATTCCAGAGTTGTCAAACTAAGCTGACAAGGAAAGGAAAATATTTTGGACAGGTTTAAAAAGAAAAATCACAGATTGAGCACAAGGGATTTTGTCTACCCAGTGTATGCCGGATTACAATGTTCAGCATATGGTAAAAACACTGTCTTATCACCAGCTACCTTCAAAAATGATGCATTGATATTGAAGGACTGGTTAAAGTCAATTACAGCTCACGTACATTTGCTTTATTAGATGTGGGTACTAAGCAATTGTTAACAGTAAAGCCAATTTGCTGCTATCATTTTGAGTGCCATGATTTACACTATGATATCAAAGGCTGGCAGGGTGAGCCAAAAGTATAGCACCATTGATTGCTATATGATGTCTAAAAATGCTTAGCTTGTAGTATACTATATATGGATTACAGAAAGCAACCAAGCCTTATATTTATGTTTCACTCATAATACCTTAAAAGAAAGGATATGGAGTATGTGGATTTGACTTCTTTGGAAGCTGCCTCCCTTGTGGAATTAAAGCCTTCATCTCCCAGAAATTTCTAGATTTACACTGTATTTTAATTGAGAATCATTGGCCACTTAGTGTGGGAAAGGATCATAAAATTAGGCACCAAGATTAGAGCAGATAAAGTCATATGTATTAACAACCTCGTGTGATTCCCTATGAAGCTTTAATGCAACAGGGGACAAAACTGACTTGATCACATATTACTTCAAATGTAATTTCATCCTGCCCAAAGATTTGATCTGGCTTGATATCCTTGAAGAGCAAAACTGTGGATAATAATGTTGCATATATGACTAGAATTATTTCCATAATGCGCTGCAGCCATTAGATTATTGCAGTACAGAAGGATGTGTGTGTCTGCGGCTTGGGAAGCTTCAGCTCAGAGTCACTGCCCTGAAGGCCAAGCTGTGGACACTGCGATGCATCAGGGAGGAGGGAAGTTATCTGGACGTTTTATTTCAGGAGACGGTCACATCCGTTAGGATAGGGTTTTCCGATTTGGTCAGTGGTCAGGGGCAGGAAGGTGTGACTGTATGTGAGGCAGGTAAGGCGATCGAGAAGCTAAAAGCAGAGAAGCCTCAGCAGTTGCAATTGGCCAACCAGTTTGAGGTGCTTACAACCTGTATGGACGAAAGTAGGGCTTACAGGGTGGATGAGAAAACTGACCATGGCACATAGTACAGGAAACCATTCAAGCAGGGGGAGTTGATAGAATGTAGAGGTAATAAGGGACAGCATAGAGCTGTAGGAACAGACATCTGCAGCTGAGAACAATGGTCCAGAAGGCTATGTTCCCTGCCCAATTCCAGGGTTCAGGCCATCTGCTCAGAGCTGGAGAGGAACTTGCAGTGGGAGGAGGAGGATCCAGTGGTTGTGGTCCACGTTGGTACCAACAGCATATGTAAGACTAGGAAAGAGGTTCTGCTTAGGGAGTACATGGGGGCTAAATTAAAAAACAGAGCCTCAAAGATAATAAGCCTTATTACTACCTGAGCCACGAGCAAATTGGCATAGAGTGAATAAGATTTGAGAGATAAATGTGTGGCTCAAAATTTGGTGTGGAAGAAATGGGCTTCGATTCATGCAGCACTGGCACCAGTACTGGGGAAAGTGGGAGCTGGGCTGTTGGGATGATCTTCACCTGAACTATGCTGGGATGAGTTTTCTGGCAAGTTATATATGGTAACTAGTGCAGTAGAGACAGCTTTGAAATAATAGTGAGGGCGAGGAATCACGCATGGGAAGATGTGATAAATTAAAGAGAGAAGATAAAGCAAGGTAGCAATAAGGGAAATGATAGTCAGAGGGTGGCAGAAAGGGAAAGAGAGTACAAACTTAAGAGTGAGCCAGCAGATAAGGCTGGAGGTTGCAAAAATAGCAAAAGGACAGAACTAAAGGCTCTGTATCTAAGCGCACATACCATTCGTAACAAAATAGAGAGGTTGAGAGCTCAAGTAGAAATAAATATTTATAAATAGCCATTACAGAGACATGGCTGCAAGATGACAATGGCTGGGATCTGAATACTGAAGGGTATGTGATATTTTGGAAGTACAGGAAACTAGGAAAAAATTGAGGGGTAGCTCTGTTAATTAATGATAGCATTAGTACATTAGAGAGGGATGACCTTAGTTCTAAGATGTAGAATCAGTTTGGGTAGGGATAATAAATAGGGAAGGTAGGAAGTCACTTGAGGGAATAGTTTATAGAACCCTAATAGTGACCACACTGCAGAATGGGATGTACAGGAAGAAATAATGGGGGCTTGTGACAAAGGTGCAGCGATAATCATGGGTAATTTTAATCTACATATAGATTGGATGAATCAGTTTGGCAAGGGTAGCCTAGAAGATGAGTTCATACAGTGTTTTCAGGACAGTTTCTTAGAGCAACATATTCTAGCACCAACCAGAGAGAAAGCTATTCTAGATCAGGTAATATGCAATGAGACAGGATTAATTAATGGCCTCCAGGTACCACTGATCATAACATGATTCAATTTTGTATTCATTTTGAGGGAAAGAAGAATGGTTCTAAGACTAGTGTTTTAAACTTAAATAAGGGCAATTATGAGGATATGAAGGCAGAACTGGCTATAGCAAACTGGGAAATTAGGTTAGGGCATATGTCAGTAGAGATACAATGGCAGTCATTTAAAGAGATATGTCAGAATACTCAGCAAAGATACATTCCAGTGAGAAAGAAAGACTCTTGGGGAAGGATGTACCATCTGTGGCTAAGAAAATTAAAGATAGTATCAAAGTGAAAAGAAAAGCGTATAATTCCACAAAGATTAGGGACAGGTCAGAAGATTGGACAGAATATAAAAAACAACCAAGAATGACTAAAAGAGTAATAAGGAGGGAGAAATTAGAGTACTAGAGAACTAAAGCTAGCTAGAAATATAAAAACAGATAGTAAGAGTTTAACAGGGATTTAAAAAGGAAAAGGGTAACTCAAGTGAGCATTGGTCCTCTCGAGATTGGGAATTAATAATGGAAAAGGTGGATGAATTGAACAAATATTTTGCCTCTGTCTTTACTGTAGAGGATCACAAATAACATCCCAAAAATAACTGTGAATCAAGAGGTGAAAGGGAGGGAGGAATTTAAAACTACTATAATCAGCAGGGAAAGGGTACTGAGTAAATTTTAGAACTAAAAGCTGATAAGTCCCCAGGTCCTAATGGATTTCATCCCAGAGTCTTAAAAGAAGTGGCTGCTGAGATAGTAGGTGCATTGGTTTTGATTTTCCAAAATGTCCTAGATTCTGGAAAGGTCCCATCAGATTGGAAAATAGTGAATGTAACTCCTCTATTCAGGATAGGAGGGAGACAGAAAACAGGAAATTACAGGCTAGTTAGCTCAACATCTGTTATAGGGAAAATGCTGCAATCTATTATTAAGAAGGTTACAGGGCACTTGGAAAATGTCAATGCAATTAGGCAGAGTCAACATGATTCTGTGAAAGGGAAATCATGTTTAACTAATTTACTGGAGTTTTTGAGGAAGTTACAAACAATGTGGATAAAGGGGAACCTGTGAATGTGATGTACTTAGATTTCCAGAAGGCATTTGACAAAGTTCCACATTAAAGATTACTACACATGGCATAGTGGGTAACATATTAGCAGGGATAGGAGATTGGTTTGCTAACAGGAAATAGAGAGTAGGCATAGATGGGTCATTTTCGGGTTGGTGAAATATAATAAGTAGAGTTCTACAGGGATCAGTGCTGGGGTTTCAACTATTTACAATCTGTATCGATAATTTGGATGAAGGGACTGAATGTATTTTTGCAAAATTTGCTGTTGACACAGAGATAGGTAGGAAAGTAAGTCGTGAAGATGACACAAAGGGTCTGCAAAGGGATATAGTTAAGTTAAGTGAGTGGGCAAAAATTTGGCAGATGGAGTATTGTAGGAAAATGTGAACTTCTCCTCTTTGGCAGGAAGCATAGAAAAGCAACGTATTATAGAAGATTCAATCGACTCATTCCTGGGATGAAGCGCTTATCTTATGAAGAAAGGTTGAGCAGCTGAAGCCTATGTCCATTGAGGTTTAGAAGAATGAAAGATGATCTTATTTTATTGAAACATATAAAATCTTGAGGAGGCTGGATAGGGTGGATACCAAGAGGATGTTTCTTCTTGTGGAAGAAACTAAAACTTGGGGACATAGTTTAAGAATAAGAGGTCTCCCTTTTAAGACAGAGATGAGGAGAAATTGATCCTCTCAGAGGGTCCTAAGAGTATGAAATTAATTTCTCCAGAAGGTAGTGGAGGCTGAATCTTTATATTTAATAAAGGCTGAGTTAGATGGATTTTGTTAGACAAGGGAATAAAAGGTAATGGGATGCAGATAGGAAAATGGAGCTGAAACCAGATTGGCCATGATCTTATTGTATAATGGAGCAGGCTCAAAGGGTTGATTGGCCTATTCCTGCTCCTATGTCCTATATTCCTATGGAGTAAATTTGTAGGTATAGAGGGATCTGGGTGTCCTGGTACATGAATCACAAAAAGTCAGCACGCAGGTACAACAAGTGATTAGGAAGGCAAATGGAATACGAACAAACAAGGAGCAGGAGTAGGCCTTTCAGCACCTCGAGCCTGCTCCACCATTTAGTAAGATCATGGCTAATCTGATAGTAACCTGAAATCTGCATCCTCCCTACCCTCCGATAACTTATCACCCCCTTGCTTACAAAGAACCTATCCACCTCTGCCTTAAAAATATTCAAAGACTCTGCTTCCACCGCCTTTTCAGGAAGAAAGTTCCAAAGACTCACAACCCACTGAGTGAAAAAATTTCGCCTCATTCCTGTTTTAATAAGGGTTGACCCCTTATTTTTAGTGACCCCTCGTTCTACATTCTTCCACAAGAGGAAACATCGTCTCCACATCCACCCTGCCAAGACCCCTCAAGATGTTTCAATCAAATCTCCTCTTACTCTTTTAAACTCCAGTGATACAAGCCTAGTCTGTCCAACCTTTCCTCATAAGACATTCCACCCATTCCAGATATTAGTCTGGTAAGCCTTCTCTGAACTGCTTCCAATGCATTTACATCCTTCCTTAAATAAGGTGACCAAAACTGTACACAGCACTCTAAATGTGGTCTCACTTGTGCCCTGTACAACTGAAGCATAATCTCCCTACTTTTGTATCAATTCCCCTCACAGTAAAATGTTATTGTTTATTATAAGGAGAATGGAATATAAAAGTAGGGATGTTTTGCCGCTATTGTACAGGGCATTGGTGAAACCACATCTGGAGCGCTGAGTGCAGTTTTGGTTTCCTTCTTTGAGAAAGGACATAATTACGTTAGAAGCAATTCAGAGAAGCCTCACTCGACTGATTCCTGGGGTTAGGGAGTTACCCTGTAGCCATTGGAGTCTAGGAGAACTTTAGGTGATCTTATTGAAACATATAAGATCCTGAGGGGACTTGACAGAGTGGATGCTGAAAGGGTGTTTCTTTCCTTGTGGGAGAGACCAGAAATAGGGGACACAGCTTAAGAAAAGGGGCATCCCATTTAAGGCGGAGGTGAGGAGAATTTTTTTTCTCAGAGAGTCGTGAGTTTTTGGAACTCTCTCTCCCGGAAAGAAGTGGAGGCAGCAACGTTGAATATTTTTAAGGCAGAGGTAGACAGATTCTGCACTAACAAGAGTCAAAAGGTGTTGGGGGTAGGAAGGAATGTGGTTTTGAGGCCACAATCAAGTCAGCCATGTTCTTATTGAATGGCACAGCAGGCCCGAGGGGCAAAATGGCCTAATTTATATACTCGTATGTATGTTTGTATGTGCGATTTTGGATGGTGGAAAGGGGTAAACAAATTGATCGATTGCCTTCTTGTTCTGTGCAGTTGTTCAATTGTTGCCTCGCTTTCCGCTCTGCTGCCTCAGATTGCACTGTACTGCCAATTGCCTTGTTTGTTTGATGGTGGGGCTCCTTATTTCTCCAAATCAGAATCTAGATGGTGCAAGTACTAGTTTGGAAGGTAGACAAAAAAAAATATTTCATATGCAAAGCATTGCTCCAAAGAACTCATCAAAGTGAAGTCAGTTAAAACACTGCTTCAGGCATATTCCCCATATATGGTGCTGAGCATACCAAAATGTGTTTTCCACAGACCTGTCAAACAGCTTGCCAAGTGGTGTCAGAATGTCTCCTGCTTAAGAAGTGTCCAAATTCCCACAAGACTGAATTTCCCCTTCATTTTGACAAATAACAAGACCAGAACAACAGGGGGGGTTGAACTTCTGTCAAGCAACACAATTCTCTGAAAAGACAATCTTACCATGTTATCCCTTCTTCTATGACCTACAGCTTAAGGTTAGCTCATAGCTGGCCTTTATTAATTCCAATGGATTTTTCTTATTTACTTGGGCTATGTTGCACTCTGTATTGCACCACAGCATTAGAAATACCTCAGATCCCTCCTGATCAAAAAAGCACAACACACTCATTTATGGTTTTGGCATCCAGTCGTTGTGCTGTTTAGTCAACAACAAATGGTGTTTTCAGCCGGTGGCAGAAACAACTCATGAAAGAATTTTCACTCTTCATGTTAATGATAGATAATGCAGTGGCTCAGCACAAACCTTGCTTTATTACTCTGTTAATTGATACTTGTTTGCACGTTTGCCTGAATGTTGAATTAAGTCAAATATTAAAGAGGACAGCATAGTCTGTGATTTATTTCCCAGATTTTGTGGTTAGTGGCAAATTAACACTATCCAGCAATTCATTACACTTGGCGACCAACTTTTATTGGACTTCAGCACTGAACTGGCAATGACTCGCAATCAATATTGATGCAGTGCCATCTACAAGTGGTCCGGGGCCTGTGTCTACGGGGCAAGCAACACCAAGGGCGGAATCGTCCCAGGTTTGCACTAAGGGTGGGAAAAAGAATGTTTTACCCACAGGCCACAATGGCAGATTTTCACGCCATATGGTCCCAATCCCGCCGCATCAATCATGCATTCCCGGGAAACATGCTGCTTCTCATCCGTCCGCCACGCTGTCACCTCCCTGCTTCTTCACGCATGTTTAACATGCAGCTGCACGCACACTTCTCAGTGCTTCCAACCCAGGACTGCTGCACAGAAGACAGGGCCCCAAAAGACAAGAAGACTGCAGCCTCCCCGATTCAGTGATATGTCACTGGGATGCCATTTGGATGCCGTGGAGGCTGTGATATCCTCTACCCCCCGCTCTGGCCGCAGGAGAGGTAGTAACATACCAATCCAGCTTGGGGGGGCAGTGGCAGCAGTGGTCAGTGCCAACACCCTGAGAAAGAGGACAGCCACCCAGAGCCGAAAGAGGATGAATCATCTCCTCTGTTCCGCCAGGATAAGTCACAGTTCTCATTACTCACACAATCACAAACCCATCACACATTTACAGGAATCTCACTCACTGCCAATTCAAGGAGAATCATCATCTCACACACACCTTCATTATCCTCATCCCGTCCTTTGCACCACCCACACATGCCAGGCATCCTTATCATCTGGCATGGCTGGCATCCTGCTTACACTCTCCCCATCTGTATTCATGCAAGCCAAGCAGACACACAACAAGAGGGAGAGGTCACAGACTGGTGGAGGAATGCCTGAAATCAAGGTTCGAACAGACTTTGAAAATAGAGTCATCCAGCTGGCCGGCGAGGATCTGGACCATTCCTGCGCTGATGGTGAGGTTGGCGCTGTTCTACCAAGTGAGGGTCCAGCAGTGCAACCTCCGTCAGGCAACCATACTGTGAGTGATGTGTTCTGTTTCACAGGCCACTGCCGTGCACTAATTATCTCTCCCTGCCTATGACTTCTTGCTCTGATGAGCAGTGGTCGTGTCACTAAAAAAGAAACCTTGGTTCCTGCACAAGATAAAGGCAGGTGTCTCAGTCCAGGGCCTCTTCCCTGTGCAGTGTGTAACTTTCAGACCAAAGTGATGGTCTGGCTTCATACTCCCTAGACACATCAGTGATGCCTGCATTTGATGGTGCTTGTCATTGCTGCCAGAATGTTGTGGGCAGGTGTCACAAAGTTCTGTCATTCTCTTTGTGTGCTCTCAGCACCTTTAAGGTGGGGCTGGCCCCCAAACTCTTCAGCATCTGTGTCCGGTGACGCTGTGCTCCTGAAGGGGCCAGGTGCTGAAGGCTGTCAAAGGATCAGGTGCATTTAAAGTTTCATGGCTGAGTCTCCATGATATGTTCCTGATCACAGAGCACAAGTGAGCTGCCCTCAGCCAGACAGGAGTCAAACATTCACAGAGGCTATGTGAAGATTTTGGAGTGTTCTCGCTGTATGTCACCATCATCCTCCTGGAATCGAGCGACTATTAGGGCGTCCACTTTGTCTCCATAACAGAAGCCTTATCAGAGAGGGTATGTGCTCTGCCATCAGCCAGACTAGAGTCAAACATTCACATATGCAATGTGAGGGTCTATGGTGTCTCCTCACTGCATGTCGTCATCATCCTCCACAAATCTAGCAGCTACGAGGGCCTCCAGAGCATGCCTGCCTCCTCTTGCCAGTGCGACAACCTCATTCCCGTCATCCTCGCCTTCGAAGACCTCCTCACCCTCATCCCCAACGACGTCCTCCTCATTGGAGGAGACCTCTAGCTCCTCCATCTCCTCCTCAACAAGCTCCTCTCTTCGTTGCAGCACAAGATTTTAAAGGGCGCAGCAGACAACGATGCATGACACCCTCTGTGGACTGTATGGCAGAGTTCCACCAGACTGGTCCATGCACCGGAACCTCATTTTCAGATGGCTTGCTCCACCAACTGGCGGGTTGCAGCATGAGCCTCATTATATCTTCACTCTGAGGCAGTCTGAGGGTGCCGCACGTGTCATCAGCCACATCCTCTGCGGGTAGCCCTTGTCCCTGAGGAGCCATCCCTGCAGCCTCTGTGGACCTTTCAAAACATCAGGGGTCTGAGCGACTGAGAATGTAGGAGTCATGGACACTCCCTGGAAACCGTGCACAGGTCTGCAAGATGCATTTGTGGTGGGTGCACACCAGCTGAACATTCAGCGAATGGAATCCATTGCGGTTGAGGTAGTTGACCACTTGTGACGGAGATCTGGGTGCCACCTGAGTGCAGTCAATGGTGCCCTGCACCAGTGGGAAATCCGAGATCTGGGCACTCCCCAGTGCTCCTGCATCCTGGCTTTCCTGGTCCCGGGCAAAATACACAAAGTTGTGTGCCATCATAAAGATGGCATCCGTGACCTCGTGGATGCATTTGTGGGTGGAGGCTTGAGAGGTCCCACAGAGGTCACCTGTGGAGCCCTGCAAGGAGCCACTGGCATAAAAATTGAGCACCATGGTCACTTTCACGGCCACTGGCAGTGGATGCCCTCCATGTACCTGTGGTGCCAAGTACTGCAGTAGCTGACTAGTTCTCTAGACATCTGCCGTCTTCGGCGACACTGGTTTGCAGTCATCTGCAGGAATGAAAGGTGGCATCTACAGACCCTCGGCCTAGCTTGCAGTAGGTGTTCAGCAGCATGAGCGGGAGCCCCAGCTGCCCCTTTTTCCAGAGGGTGCTGCTCCTCCCTCTGCGCAGCCAGGCACCGAAATCCCACCCACCTCCATCCAACTCCACCTAACCGATTGATGACAGCCTCGTCTGCTGGACTGCATGCTGTGCCTCACAGGCAGCACCTCTTCACTTTTACAGGGGCTCACTGGCAGGTCTCTACCTACCAGACCAGCCATAAGGCGGGAGTGGCTTTTCAACGGCTACAGGGTTAGGGCTGTATCGGGGTAGGGGGGTATCCTAGGGTGTGTGTGGTTGCACAGTTTGATCTGTGCAAGTGGCCCTAGGATAGTGCTGGCTAAGGAGGCAGTCTCCAGAGAAGATGAGGCCAGATAGAGATGTGAGGGTGTGTGTGAGAGAGTGAGTGGTGACGTCCCTTGAGCTGGGGACACCACCAGTGTGAGTGAGATGCCAGTGAATGAGTGATGGGCTTGAGTGTGAGAGTTTAGAGTGATGGGATGGTTGCCTTATCTTGGCGGCATGGATTAGATCATTCATCCTCTTTTTGCATTGGATGGCCAGCCTTTGCTGTACAGCACCGGCACTGATCATCACTGCTATTGCCTACCAAGCCGGAATGGTGAGATTGCTGGACCTCCTGCGGCCAGATTGGGGGCAGAGGACATCACAGTGGGTTTCCATATTGTCCAAAAAGCATTCCAGGGACACGACTCTGAATCGGGGGGGCTGCAGTCTTTTTGCTTTTTGGGGCTTTGTTTTCTATTCGTCCTGGGCTGGAAGCACCAAGAGCTGCGTGCGCAACTGCACTTTAAATATGGCACCCAGTGTGAGGAAGTGGCGAGGTGATGGTATGGCGGGCAAATGAGAGCCCACCCGCTATCAAAATGTTGTGTTTCCCGGGAGTGATGAGGTGAGATTGGGATGATATGGCGTGAAAAGCTGCCATCGCGGCCAGCCGCCTACTAACGCACTTAGTGCAAATCTTCAATCAACAAAGAAACCAAGGTAATAAACAGCAATACCTTGAAAGTGGGAGAAAGACTCTCCCCAAACTGTTCCAACTTCAAGTTGAGAACCAACCTCCTGGCAACTCAAGCACAAGAAGGCTCGCAGCTTAGTAAGAATCCTTTGCTTTTCAAGACATTCACACCAGCCAAAGCGTCAATTAATAGAAGAACATGCAGGCCTGCTACAAAAGAGACTGGAATAATCCCAATTTGTAAGTGTATTGGATTGTTCTTCATCTGTAACTAATCTGATAGTGTGTATCAGACGTCGCATTCTTAAACCTGCAAGGCAATTGTGGGATAATAAATAACCATCTTTATTTTGAAACTCACAAAACAGCTGACTGCTGGGATTACTTAAATTGGGAAAACTACTCTGAGGGTAAAATTACACACACCTCATGTACAAAACACTTTTGTCCGCAGACAATAAAAAAAATATAAATTCTGCCCATGTACATGTGCTGCCATAAGAAGTTGCTGTCTGATTTACTCTTTAATAATGGTGAATGTTGAAACCCTCACTGTTAGTTTTACCCCCAAATCCAGGCCTATGATTTATCTAGTAACCAAAAGCTAAAGGTATATCATGAAACTGAACGCAAGTGAGGTACGGCAGCAATGGAACACAGGGGTCATCGGGTAGGTAGGCCCGGGAGAGGCTGCACAATGGTCCCACCAGCCACGATTTCACGCTGGCTGGCCATCTAACGGCCGGCCAGCATGAATCGTGTGCTGCAACGCCCAGCGCTGCCGGGTTGGGAGGGCGAGTGTGGAAGTCAGCGCATGCGTGCGGGTGCGCGCACCGAAAGCTGCCTGAAGGCACAGAGCTGCCTCAGGGAGCTGATGATTTATAACATTAAAAATAAAGATTTAAAAAATAAGGTAAACATGTCCCCTCGTGCGACAGAGTCACATGAGCAGGGGGGCCTGTTTCAAACGAGGTCTGAAAGCTTTAAGTTTATTTTTAATCAACATCGGAAACCTCATCCTGCCCGTGGATGAGGTTTCCTCGAAAACCCAAAGGCCACTTGGCCCTATTCACCCACCCGCCAGCCATAAGGTTGGATGGGCAGGGAAAAATTCTTTATAATTGATCGATTAATGGGTTTAACAGCCCTCTTCATTGTTGGCACGCGCGCTGCTGACTCCCGCGCACGTGCGCCAACTGAAATATCACACGAGTGCACGATGACATCGGGACGTTCGCCCTACATCATCGCGTGCAATTTCATGCTTGCACATGTCGGCAGTGCGCTCACACGCCGGGATAAAAATTCAGCTCACAGGGTTAGTATCTTTCTTGCAATCACATAAGTAGCCATTGTTGTAAAAACGTCTAAAAGCTAGAACAATTCTAATTTTTCAGTCTTTAATTTTCAAGGTCATAGAGTGCAACCTACGTAACCATATTTCATAGCAAGTCATTTTCCGAGAAATACTTGGGACGTTTCTGCATAGATGATAAAATGCGATGCAAATGCAAGTTCTTTCTTTCTTGTTACATTAATGGCCTATCAACTAATGTGTAAAGGCTTGTGTTTTAGAGGGGAATCATAGACATTGGCATCATTATGGAGGGAGAATTAATGGAGGAAAGCTCTGTACAAGATTATGAGGGGCATGGACAGGCTGGATAGGGAGCAGCTGTTCCCCTTAGTTGAAGGGTCAGTCACAAGGGGGCATAAGTTCAATGTGAGGGGCAGGAGGTTTAGGGGAAAAGCTTATGTGAGGAAAAGCTTTTTTACCCAGAGGGTGGTGACAGTCTGGAATGTGCTGCCTGGGAGGGTGGTGGAGATGGGTTGCCTCACATCCTTTAAAAAGTACCTGGATGAGCACTTGGCATGACATAACATTCAAGGCTATGGGCCAAGTGCTGGTAAATGGATTAGGTAGGTAGGTCAGGTATTTCTCACGTGTCGGTGCAGACTCGATGGGCCGAAGGGCATCTTCTGCACTGTGATTTTGTGAAAGCTGTGCATTACTTTCATTGTATTAACATCATATGCACGTGTGGTGATGTAATTGGAACATGACTGAGCTTGTTTCATAAAGTGGATATCACCATTGTGATGTAAAAATCTACCAATACATTGCATTTTATAAAGAGTACCCCCCCCCAAGGTTTCCATTCATTTTTTTCTGGGCTGATGGTATCCATTTGATGAAGAGTTCAAACTTTCATCAGGTCCAAAATGTCATTCACTAAGGCCTATACGGACATATTAATGGTGTGTCAGCTTGTGTATCATTGCGGCTATAATCAGTGAATAAGAAAGCAGCAACTTGCATTTAAGTAGTGCCTTTACTGTAGCAAAACACAGAGACATAATCAAAAAAAAGCTGAAGAAGGCTATATTAAAAGGAGATGTCTAAGCTTGTTTAAAGAGACAAATTATATGCAGACTCTTTAAAGAAGGAACGGGTTTAGGGAAGTGTGGGTCCAATGTGACTAAAGGCACAGCCGCCAATTGTGGGACAAAGGGAATGGGGAATGCAAAACAGGCCAGAATCAGAACTGAAGGCTCTGGGAGGGATAGTTTAGGGCTGGCAGATGTTACAGATATAGCTAGGGAAAGGCAAATAGATTAAGGGATCTTTTAAAAAATTCTTATAATAGTGCTGTAAGCACTATTCTGTGAATCAATGACATTTCTACTTTTGCAGCTTGCAGAATAGTAGACTCGTTATCTACTTGTTATTCTACACTTGACAAACTGCTATCTGACATTTTATAACTACCTCAGAATAAGGGGAACATTGCCAGGCTTAAAGGTAAAATAGCATCATGAAGCCCTTTACAACAGGACCAAAATATTTCCAGGTATGCTCGCGGAATTGATCATTAAATAGTGATCAAGCTGAGAGGTTAGTCTTCCCACATTCTGCTGCTCATTAATTTTAGATTGGGAGCCTGTTATCTAACTTTAGATTTAGGTAGTCGGAGCAGTGAAATGCAGCGGCATTTGAGTAAATTACATTCCTGCTTGCTAATATTTATCAGCTTTTACCTTTGGTGGGCACTGCCACCGGTTGGGAAATAGTCCCCTGACCGCAATTTCACACTGGCTGGCCAATTAAGGCCCACCCACCACTAGTCGGGAAAGGCCAGACAGGGGGAGGGGCCTGTTGGCCGCTGGGTCCAATGGCGACCCGGTGGGCAGTTTAAAAACGGCATAGGCAGCTCCTTGAAGGCTGCCAGGGAAGAACATATTTGCAGCGTACTGAACACCGAAGTTATGGCCTCAAGTGCGGCTGGAGACACCAGGTGGGAGGGCAGGTCGGCTGGGGTGTAAGACGAAGGTAAGAGTGCAGTGCACAGAGGTGAGAGTTTCAGATGGTGCAAACATCCTTATGTAGTCTCATCATTGATGGGAGCCTCAAAACTAGATTCCCAACGATCAATGAAAGAGAATGGCACCATGATGCAGATCTCCATGGTCCCACAAGGGTGCCCGGCATGCACAGTGACAGTGTGATGACTTAAACTAATGACATGTTGTTGTTCTTCCTTAGATTCTCCAGCACTCACTCAATCGCTGGACCCCGAAGACCCACCCCTGACGCCAGAGGGCTGCCAGGCTTCACATGCACCTGCATCACACCCGCTCTCTGAACCAGGCACCAGCGCAGATGCCAGCGTCTCGGTGGGTGTTAGATCTTCGGCTAGAATGTCGGAGAACAGGGGTGAGTCACACTCACTTGAGGAGCAGGTGGAGGCAGAAAGTGCCCAGGGTGCCGGCAGACAGAGGACTGCTGGAGACCAGGATGATGCCCAGTCGAACGCAGATGATAAGCCTCCAGAGTCACACATTAGGCACCAGATGCTGGAGGTCCAGCGGAACGTGCTGGAGGTTCTGGCTGAGATCGATGAGGGTCTGCGTGCCATGGTCTTTGTTGTGGAGGAGTCCATGCGGAGTGTGAGCACTGCGCTGACACTCATGGCCCAGTGCACTGCCTCCTCCATTGAGAGAGTGGTGACTCTCATGGGGAGGCAGCTCCAGGAACAGAATCAGGGGGTTCCTGGGGTTGCACTCGGACCTGCAAGCCCTTACACAGGCAATGACCTCAGGTGGTCAGTGCCAGTGAGGGAGAGGGATGAGGCACCCAGTATCCCAGCTAGGTGCTTGTCCATCAATGGTGAGCAGGGAAGTCCAGAGCAATCTCATGTTGGCGCACGAGCTGCTTGTCATCTCTGCAGGCTTCTCTCAGGGCGCTCTCGGTGATGGCAGCAGCTCCTCTGCCCCTCTGCCAGTGACTGCGGAATCTGAGTCTGCAGGTCCAAGCTTTGTTAGTAAAGGGAAAGATCAGTACTATTGTGGGGAATGATATAGGCACTGGAGAGCAAGATGTAGAGTCAGTCTGGTTAGAAATAAGAAATACAAGGGAAAGAAGTCCCTGGTGGGAGTAATCTATAGGTCCCTGAACAGTAGTTCAGCAGTAGGGCACAGTATAAACCAGAAAATACTGGGAGCATGTAAGAAAGGCACGGCAATAATCATGGGTGATTTTATTATGCATATAGACTGGACAAATCAAATTGGCAAGGGTAGCTTCGAGGGAGAGATCATAAAGTGTATTAGAGTTTGTTTCTTGGAGCAATATGTTGTGGAACCAACCAGGGAGCAGGATATCCCAATTTGGTTTTGCGTAATGAGATGGGATTAATTAATGATCTCATAGTAAAGGATCCTCTAGGGAAGAGTGATCATAGCATGCTAGAATTTCAAGTTCAGTTTGAGAATGAGAAACTTGACTCCCACACTAATGTTCTGGTGTTAAACAAAGGTAACTACATAGGCATGAGGGCAGATTTGGCCCTAGTGGACTGGTCATGAAGACTACAAGGTAGGACAATTGATGAACAGTGGCAGATATTTAAGGAAATATCCAATTCCTCCCAAGCAAAATATATTCTAAAGAGGACGAAAGATGGTAAGAGGGGGAAAAAGAATCCATGGCTAAGCAAGGAAGTTAAAGATAGCATAAAGGCAAAAACTAAGGCATACCAAATTGTAAAGGTCGGTGGCAGGCTGGAAGATTGGGAAACTTTTAAAGGTCAACAAAGGGTTACTAAAAAATAATAATAAAAAGAACAAAGGTAAATTATGAAAGAAAACTAGCACAAGATGTAAAAACTGATAGCAAAAGCTTCTACAAGTATATAAAAGGAAAGAGAGTAGTTGAAGTGAATGTTGGTCCCTTGGAGGATGAAACTGGGGAGTTAATAGTGGGGAACACAGAAATGGCAGAGATGCTTAATCAATATTTTGCCTCAGTTTTCACAGTGGAGGACATTAGTACCATCCCAATAGTAACAGGTGGTGCAGAGGGTATAGAGAAGGAGGAACTTAGAACAATCATCATCACTATAGAAAAAGTACTGAGCAAATTATTGGGATTAAAGTGTGACAAGTCCCCAGGACCTGATGGCCTACATCCCAGGGTCTTAAAAGAAGTGGCAGCAGAGATAGTGGATGCATTGGCTATAATATTCCAAAATTCCCTGGATTCTGGAAAGGTTCCAATGGATTGGAAAAATGCTAATATAACACCCTTATTCAAAAAGGGGGGGGGTGGGTGGGTGGGGGGAGGAGGCAGAAAGTAGGAAACTATAGACCAGTTAGTTTAACATCTCTCGTTGGGAAATTGTTGGAATGTATTATTAAGGAAGCAGTAATGGGACATTTGGAAAGTAAAAATGCAATCCATCAGAGTCAGCATGGTTTTATGAAGAGTAAATCATATTTGATGAATTTGCTAGAGTTCTTTGAAGATGTGACAAGCAAAGTGGATAATGGGAATCCTGTAGATGTAGTATATCTGGACTTCCAGAAGGCTTTTGATAAGGTGCCGCACAAAAGATTAAGACACAAGATACAATCACATGGAGTTAGGGGTAATATATTAGCTTGGATTGAGAATTGGCTAACCAACAGAAAGCAGAGAGTCGGGATAAATGGGTCTTTTTCTGGATGGTAAGCTGTAACTAGTGGGGTGCCACAGGGTTCGGTCCTTGGGCCCCAACTATTTACAATCTATATTAATGACTTGGATTCAGGGATAGAAGGTACGAGAGCTAAATTTGCAGATGACACCAAAATAAGTGGGAAAGTAAGTTGCAATGAAGAAATAAGAAATTTACAAATGGATATCAACGGGTTATGTAAATGGACCAAAATTTGGCAGATGGAATTTAGTGTGGATAAGTCTGAGGTTATCCATTTTACTCGAAGGAATAAAAAGGTGACTTATTATTTAAATGGAGAGAAACTTCAGAATGCTTCAGTGCAGAGGGATCTGGGTGTTCTCGTGCATGAATCGCTGAAAGCCAGTTTGCAGGTACAGCAGGTAATAAGGAAGGCAAGTGGAATTTTGGCATTTATTGCTAAAGGAATAGAGTATAAAAATAGGGAAGTGTTGTTGCAACTGTACAAAGCATTGGTAAGACTGCATCTGGAGTTCTGTGCACAGTTTTGGTCCCCTTGAGGAAGGATGTAGTTGCATTGGAGGTGATTCAGAGGAGGTTCACTAGATTGATTCCAGAGATGCGGGGCTTGTTTTATGAGGAGAGATTGAACAGTTTAGGCCTTTACTCACTAGAGTTTAGAAGGATGAGAGGAGATCTAATTGAGGTATATAAGATGCTAAAGGGGATAAACAAAGTAGACATGGAGTGGATGTTTCCCCTTGTGGGACATTCTAGAATGAGAAGCCATAGATTTAGGCTAAGGGGCGGGAGATTTAAATCAGAGATGAGGAGGAATTACTTTGCTAAAAGGGTTGTGAATCTGTGGAATTCACTACCTCAGAATGCAGTGGATGCCGGGACGCTGAATAAACTTAAGGAGGAGATAGGCAGATTTTTATTTAGTAATGGGTTGAAAGGTTATGGGGAGAGGACGGGAAATTGGAGTTGAGGCCATATTGAATGGCGGGGCAGGCTCGAGGGGCTGAATTGCCTACTCCTGCTCCTGGTTCTTATGTTCTTATGATGAGGCCGCAGTGACTGGGGAGATGCCAGCCGTGGAACTGGCTGCTCCCTCCCAGAGAAAGTTCTGTTAATTTTTTTTGGATAGTCAAAATGGGATAAATTTTGTTTTTGACGTAATGGCCTGATTATGCTTCACTTTTTTATTTTTTTGGTATGCCAGTATGTAATGCTGGATGTGAGTGACTCTAAATTTTATTGCACAGGCATTGGTGGACTTTGGGTTCCAATGAAAGGGTCATTTCAGACATCCAGGATGGAGACAGCAGCCCTGGCATGAGGTGGAAACAGATCTTTGGCAGCCTAGCTGAAGGGGTGTTGGATCAAGGCGTCCCTGCCTCCCTGAAGGATACAGAGGTCTGCCTCAGTGTTCTCCTCACTGTGCTCCTCTTTGGACTCACCCTCTGTGACCTATGGAGCTGCATAAAGATCCCCTTCCTCCAGTAGGTTCCCCCTTGCCAGTGCCAGATTGTGGAGAGCGCAGCATGTAACCACTATCAATGACACCCACTCCAGGGGGTATTGTAGTGTTCCCCCTGAACAGTCCAGGCATCAGAAGTGCATCTTCAGAAGCCCAAGGTCCTCTCTATCACCGCCCTTGTGGAGGCATCACCCCTATTATAACACTGCTCCGCCTGTGTTCTTGAGTGGCAGAGAGGTGTCATAAGCCACCTTATGAGCGGATAGCCTTGTCACCCAGCAGTCATCCATCCAGTTGGGCTGGAACACTGAATCACCTCACCACCTGTCAGTGCCTGAGGGTATAAGCGTCATAGGAGCTGCCCGGGTACCGTGCACAGATTGCAGGATCTGCATCCTGTGGTAACACACTATCTGGACGTTCATCGAGTGGAAGCCCTTCCTGTTGACGAAGGCACCCAGCTGACCCACTAGCCACATGTGTGCAGTTGATTGCCCCCTCCATGTGGAGGAACCCAGCAATCGCTGCAAACCCTCTGGTTCGCTCAGCCTGACTGGCCTCATCCATACAGAAATGAATAAATGTCAGTACCCTCCTGAACAGGGCTTCTGTCACCAGCTTGATACAACTGTGGACAGTTGATTGGGACACACCACATAGATTCCCCATTGACCCTTGGAACAAGCTGGAGGCATAGAAGTTGAGGATCACTGTGACTGTCAGAGCCACTGGCATGGGGTTTCCAACAACACAATTGGAGGTGATCTCAGGCCCAACCATCTGACAAATGGAGGTCATGGTCTCCCTGGAAAGGCGGAGCCTCTTTCAGCATTGCACCTCGGACATATTGAGGCAGCTGCATTACCACCTGTAAAGCCTGGTAGCAGGATAGTGAGGTCTTCTGTGGCACCTTCCACCTTAGGCTACTTGCAGGCCTGCACCCCTTGTGCCTGGGCCTGGGCCTCTCGTCCCACAAGTCGATCATCTGGAAGCTGCCCTGGGACACCTGGCCTCCTCTCCCTTCTGCCCCTCTCTTCCTCCTCAGCGGAGGTGCCACCAGTGGAGACCACAATCCCCATTACCAAGTTAACAGAAGGCTGTCTTATACCTGGAAGGGTCCACAAGGTCAAAATCTTCCGGAGGCCTTGGAGACACTAATGAGTCCTGAAATGAAGCCGAGAAATGCCAAGAACGAAGCTCAGAATGGAGATGAAACTGTCATTTTCGAATAAGCAACCGGCAGCAAACTATCTCCTAAACTCCTCACCACTCACACCGGCAATGCTGCTGGCCCTTTTTATCCTGCCCCTGGATGACGTTTTGCAAAATGTGTGCTGTCCGCCTGCCCATTTTGCCCTTGCGACAAGCGCAAAATCGCACAGGCCACGTAAAATCGGGTTCAATTGGGTTTCTGATGACCTTAAGTGGCCTCTTAAATGATAGTGGGTGCAGCTCCAATACCCACACACGCCCCCCAACCTGGAGATTACCCGTGTGTGGGATGAAGTCGAGACGCTCACCCGACATCTTCTCATGCTATTTTATGCCGATTGGGTCAAGCATGTGCCCGCCCGTGAGGCGTAAAATTCTGCCCAAATATTTAAATAAGGAGGTTTGGCTGCAGAAAACAAATACAATGAATTTCCAGGAAGAACAGCAGATAAGGACAATGCCAAGAAAGAGACCGTTCCCTCAGATGTTGTTGAGACGATACTTCAAGATGGAGGTGTCCTCTGTCTTTCTTACCTGAAATAGTAGGCTGCTGCTTTTTCCAAGCTGGAGGGCCTCCTACCTCCTGAGAACCCACTGCCATACTTAACTGGGCACCGAGCCTGCCCTCTAGCCACTAATTAGGCAATTCGGGGAAAATCATTGACGTATGACTCTTTCACACACACTGCAGTGTCAGGACCCCCATTTAACGCCAGTGCGGGGTCCTGACCCAAAAGCCTGCTCCATGTCTCAATTATTGATATTATCCAATATCCCTCCATAGTTACTAACATTTCTGATCCTTTAATTTTGTTTTGAATGCTTCCTGCTTTCACATGCATACTACTCAATTTATATAGAAAATTGAAAATATAACTACACTCTTTAAGAAAGGTGAGAGAGAGAAACCAGGAAATGAAAGACCTACTAGTGTAACATATGTTATGGGGAAGCTATTGGAATGTATAATTAAGGACAAAATTACTGAGTGTCAAGAAAAATTGGAATTGCTTAGAAAGAGTCATTTATAAAGGTTAGGTCATGTCTAATGAATCTAATTTTTTTTTTGAGAAAGTAACTAAATTAGTAGGCAGGAAATGTCTACAGTTTAATTTGTACGTGCTTCCAGAATACATGTGATAAAGCTCTGCATAAGAGATGGATGGTTAAAATTAAAGCTGTTGTAAATTGATGGCACATTATTGACCCAGTTAGAAGATTGGTTAGGCATTAGAATGCAGAGAGTAAGAATAATGTATATGTAATATCATTCCGTAATTCTATGTAATCCTATGTAATACTATGTACTTGAATTGGAAAGAAGTAACTAATTGTTTCCTACAAGGATCTGTGCTGGGTCTGGAACTATTCACTACATTTATCAATGACTTATATAGACATAATAGAGAGCCATATAATCGTTTGCCGACAACACAAAGGTAGGTGACATAATAAGTGTTGTAGATGGTATTGTAATATGCTTTTAAGTGATTGCAACGTGACATCATTAGAAAGGAAGTATGTAATGCTATCCAGTTTTAGCTTCACTTTTGCTTTTCAGCAGAGCATACAGCAGTCAGCTCTACAGATGCTGTCTCCAAGTCTTCTGTCCATATATACCTGTTCACACGTGCCTAGAATTAATAAGTGAACCCACAGTGTGTTTACCCAATCTCTTAAGAGTGACTGGTGCTTTTATATCATTATAACCCACACAACAGACGGGAGTATAAGATTACAAAGAGTGGGCAGAACTGGGGCAGATGGATTTCAATGCAGTTAGGTGCAAGGATCCAAATAGTGAAAGGCTAGGTACAGAGGAGGCCCAAAGAGGTTTGGGGATCCATATACAGAAACTACTTAAATCTGGTGGTCAGGTACAAAAAAACAAATTCAAAAATCTAATAGAATGTTAGCTTTTATACATAGAGATCTAAGGGGGAGGAAGTTTTGCTACAGCTATACAAAGCCCTGCTTAGACCACACCTGAAATTGTGACCAGATCTGGGTACCATGCCACAGAAAGGATTTTTTTTTTAATTCATTTTTGGAATCTGAGCATCGCTGGCAAGGCCAGCATTTATTGCCCATCCATAATTGCCCTTGAGAAGGTGGTGGTGAGCTGCCTTCTTGAACTACTGCAGTCCATGTGATGTAGGTGCACCCACAGTGCTGTTCGGGAGGGAATTCCAGGATTTTGACCCTGTGACAGTAAAGAAATGCTGATATATTTCTAAGCTAGGATGGTGAGTGACTTAGAGGGAAACTTGCAGGTGGTGGTGCTCCCTTGTCCTTCGAGGTGGTAGAGATCACAGGTTTTGGAAGGTACTGATGAAGGAGCCCTGGTGAGTTGCTGCACTGCATCCTCTAGATGGTACATACTACTGCCACTGTGCTCTGGTGATGGAGAGAGTGAATCGTTGAAGTGGTGGGTGGGATACTGATCAAACAGGCTGCTTTGTCCTGGATGATGTCGAGTTTTTTTGAGTGCTGTTGGAGCTGCTCTCATCTAAGCAAATGCAGAGTATTCCATCACACTCCTGACTTGGCCTTGGAAAGAGTACAATACAGATTCACCAAAATGTTACCAGGGATTCAAATGTTGGGTTATGAGGGAATATTACATAAACTCAGTTTGTATTCCCTGAGACATCAAAGGTTATGGGGAGAATTTTCTCTCCGTTGGGGATGGGGGGGGTGGGGGGGGGGGGGGTTGGGTGGGAAAACCCGCCATCACGGCCAACAAAACGTCATTTTACCCGCCCGCTACTACACTGAGTGCAAATCTGGGGTGAATCCACCTCACGTCTCCAGTTTTTAGGAACATTGACTCTTACTTCCTTTTTACACCTTGATTTAAAAATTCTCATCCTCGTTTTCAATTCCCTCCATGGCCTTGCCTCTCTCTATAACCTTCTCCAGGTCCACAACCCGCCGAAATATCTGCACTCATCTAATTTGGACCTCTTGCACATCCCTGATTTTAACTGCTCCTCCGTTGGTGACTGTGCCTTCAGCTGCCTCAGTCTGAACCTCTGGAATTCACTCCAAAAACCTTTATGATTTGCCAACTCTCTTCCTTTAAGATGCTATTTAAAACATGCCTCTCTCTGCCCTAATATCACCTTATTTGGCTCAATTTTACTTTATGAATGCTCCTGTGAAGTGCCTTGGATTTTTATTATATTAAAGGCAATTCATTAGATTTTTTTTGTTCTTTTTAAGATTAGTGATATCCTTTGCCCATTCTACATTGTTTTCATCTCTCATTGCCTGTTTCTTTCCCTTTCTCCTTGGATATTATTTACTCCCTATTTGTTTCAGCCAAGCTACCTGCTATGTTCTTATAACTTTATTAATCAGGCTTGGGCTGATAAGTGGCAAGAAACATTCACACCACACAAAGGCAATGACATTCAATGGCAATATCCTTGCTGCATCCCCCACTATAAACGGTTATCGTTAACCAGAAACATAACTGGACCAGCCATTCAAATACTGTAGCTACAAGAGCAGGTCAGAGGCTGGGAATTCTGCAGCAAGTAACTCACTTTTTAACTCTTCAAAGCCTGTCCACCATCTACACGGCACAAGTCAGGAGGGTGATGGAACACTCTCCACTTGCCTGGATGAGTGCAGCTCCAACAACACTCAAGAAGCTCGATAGCATCCAGGACAAAGCAGCCCGCTTGATTGGTACTCCATCCACCACCTCAGTCATTCCCTTCACCACCAACACACAGTAGCAGCAGTGTGTACCATCTACAAGATGCTCTGCCGCAACCAACCAAGGCTCCTTTAACAGCACATTCCATACCACCTAGAAGGACAAGTGCAGCAGATAGATGGGAGCACCATCACGTGGAAGTTCCCCTCCGCGTCACTCACCATCCTGACTTGGAAATACATGGCCATTCCTTCACTGTCGCTGGGTCAAAATCCTGGAACTCCCTCCCTAACAGCATATGGACTGCAGCGGTTCAAGAAGGCAGCTCACCACCACCTTCTCAAGGGCAAATAGTGATGGGCAACAAATGCTGGCCCAGCCAGCAAAGCCCACATCCTGTAAAAGAGTATTAAAGAATCCTGCTCACCCTCTCAGTGGCAGCTGCAGCCTGTTTTCGTTTTTAACTTTAAAATGCAGGAGATTTAAAAAAGCTTCAGGTCGTGACAGTTATACAAAACTTATCGGCCCTTCAAGAGTGTTTACATCTACTCCATTGATTTGTGACTCCCACACTGCGAGTTAATGTCCTTGCAACAGTTAAAATGGGGCCTTTTTGAACTCCGCACTGAATTTAAATGGTCCTGCTGAGTTCAGAATTCCCTCCTGTGTGAGTCACACCCCACCCTCTCCCCACTACCAGCAAAACTTGAATCTGTCAGATTCCAGGTCCAGCCTGCTATTTTTAAAGATCCGCCGTGTCATCTTGATTCCACAAAAATCCGGCCCTTAGGCCCTCTACCTCCCCCAGCTCAAGACAGCTACTTAAACAACCTCATAAAATGTCCGCCAAGTGCCATCAATTGCTTGCCGACAAAGGTTAGCTTGCAGGCAGGCAGAGTGAGATGTGAAAAGATAGGGCTGAATTTTCCACCCTCCCCCCCTCCCACATTGGGGGGTGGGGGTTGTGCGGGGGGCTTGAGCAGGAGCGAGCGCAAACCCGACCGGCGCCCCCAGTCAGGTGCGCGCCACTATTTTATGTGAGCGGACCAGTTAAGGCCCGCCCAGCGTGACGCTCGCTCGGAAGCGCTGAGTGCTCCCTGTGGGGGCGGGTGGTTGGGGGGGGCGGTGGTGGATTCCCCGAGTCGGGACCTGCGCTCTTTTGCAGAAATCTCCTGAGGCACGGGGGTGCCCCAGGGGAGATTAGTTAAAGTTTTTAAAAGCTAAATACAGAAAAGAAAATATTATAAGACATGTCCCCTCATGTGACAGTGGTACATGAGCTGGGACATGTCAATGAAATTTTTTTAAAAATTTACTGAATTTTATAACCCTTCATGAAAACTCATCCCGCCCATGGATGAGGTTTCATGAAAAATGTGAAGGCCGCCTCGGCTCTTCGCCTGCCCACCAACGTTAAGATCGGACGGGCAGCTCATTTAACTATTTTAATTGGTTTTTAACAGGTCTTAATAGGCCTTCTGCGTGCCCGCCGAACTGAACATCTAATTGACGCACGGTAAAGTCGGGACTCCCGCCCAACATCACCGCGCGTCATTTTACATGCCGGCAAGTGGGCCCCACCCTGCTCGCCGACCAGAAAATTCTTCCCATAGTTGTGAAGGAGTGTGCACGGTGCATTTGTTCATTCAGGGAAATCTAACTGCTGTGGCACTTCGACTCAGTCAATGAGGGTCTTTAATAAAACAGTTGAACAGGAGAGAGCAGGTGCTCGGAGGACAGACAAAGAACCCCAGAGCTGCTGCAAGAGAAACAACACAAAACAGCAATACAGAAGAGAGAGAAAAAAAACAGGGTGAAACAAAGAAATGCATATAACAGAAGGCAGGTGCAAAAGAGAATGAGAACACATGCGAAACAAATGGGACAACACAAGGAAAATTAGAATGCAGGGTAAGGAATGGCAGGTAAAGAGAAAGGGAACAAAGGGAACAGCTAATGGACACATTAACATAAATGGACACAGCATATAAACAGAACCAATAACAGGATAGAGCTGGGCAAACTGAACATTTTCAAAAGAACGGAGTCCTTTATAAATAAAAATGTTGGAAGTATTTTGTTACTGCAATCTACTGTAATCTTTAATAATGCTTTACTTTATCACAAATATGTTAACATAATTCTATCCCTAATATGGTGTTTTATTAAATATTGTATTCACATCTATGGTACATAACTTTTTTATAGGTTATGTGTTGAATGGCTCACTCTACTCTTAGGGGAGGTGATGGCATAGTGGTATTGTCACTAGACTAGTAATCCTGAGACGCAGGGTAATGCTCCAGGGACCAAATTTGAATTCAATAAATTAAAAGTCTAACAATGACCATGGAACCATTGTCGATTGTTGTAAAAATCCATTTGGTCCACTAATTCCCTTTAGGGAAGGAAGCCTGTTGTCCTTACTAGCCTACATGGACTCCAGACCTAATGTCTTAAATGGCCTAGCAAGTTGCCACAAAACGACGACCAGAAATGACAATGACAATCTCAGCCATTGTTGACCAGGCAAAGTCCTCCTTACTAACATCGGGAGGCTAGTGCCGAAATTGGGTGAGCTGTCTCACAGGCTAGTCAAGCAACAGCCTGACATAGTCATCCTCACGGAATCATACATTACAGATAATGTCCCAGATACCACAATCATCATCCCAGCAGAGGTGGCAGCACAGTCGAGAGGGATTGCCTTAGGAGTCCTCAACATCGACTTCAGACCCCATGAAGTTTCATGGCAACAAACATGGGCAAGGAAACCTCCTGCTGATTACTATCTACTGCCCTCCCTCAGCTGATGAATCAGCAGTGCTTCTCCATGTTGAACACCACTTAGAGGAAGCACTGAGGGTGGCAAGGGCGCAGAATGTATTCAGCACCATTTCTGACTCCTCAGATATGGAAGCAGTCCAAGTCCAAATGTAGCAAGACCTGGACAATATTCAGGCTTGGGGTGGCAAGTAACATTCGCGCCACACAAGTGTCAGGCAATGACTATCTCCGACAAGACAGAATCCAACCAATGGCATTACCATTACTGAATCCCCGACTATCAACAGCCTGGGGATTACCATTAACCAGAAACTGAACTGGACTAGCCAAATAAATACTATGGCTACAAGATCAGGTCAGAGGCTAGGAATCATGCGACGAGAAGCCAACCTCCTAACTCCCCAAATTCTGTCGACCATCTACAAGGCACAAATCAGGAGTGTGATGGAATACTCCCCACTTTCCTGGATGAGTGCAGCTCCCACAACACTCAAGAAGCTTGACACCATCCAGGACAAATCAGCCCGCTTGATTGGCACCACATCCACAAACATTCATTCCCTCCACCACCGACGCACAAAGCAGCAGTGTGTCCCATCTACAAGATGCACTGCAGGAATTTACCAAGGCCCCTTTGACAGCACCTTACAAACTCATGACCACTGCCATCTAGAAGGACAAGGGCAGCAAATAAATGGGAAGATCACCACCTGGTAGTTCCTCTCCAAGTCACTCACCATCCTGACTTGGAAATATATCGCCATTCCTGCACTGTCGCTAGGTCAAAATCCTGGAACTCCCTTACTGACAGCATTGTAGGTGTACCTACATCACATGGACTCCAGCGGTTCAAGAAGGCAGCTCACCACCACCTTCTCAAGGGCATCTAGGAATGGGCAATAAATGCTGGCCCAGCCAGCAAAGCCCACATCCCATGAATGAATAAATAAGGCAGCTGGCAGCTCCAAGGAGATGAGTCCCTGTGACCCAGCTGCTTTGTCATGTTTTAAGCTTAAGTACCCTGATATTGAAATAAACACTTAGCTATTGAGAACTATTCAGAAACATCCAGAGTACATTTGCAACCATAACATTAACCTTGAACTACAAAGATAAAAGTAAGCTTTTCATATTTCCTCAACATGTCCTTTTTTTCACCTTCTTTGCCTTTTCATGTTCCTTTCCTGTGCTTTGTTAAATGTCTTTTTTTTTCTTTATTAGTCTATCTTTTCTGCACTTTTATTCTTCAAAAGTGCTAAGCACTTGACATTTTTGTTTCTTCTCCCTGGTTCTTACAAACTGTTTTGATGGTGGGAGCATAAATGACTACATTTTGACTCATAACCAGCTCCAAAAGCCTTTGGAAGCCAAAATCAGCATAGTCAAGTCTATGTGTGATTTGAGTTGTCCACATGTGGTTGCTAAGAAAAATAAGCCTACAAGACAACTGCCCCTAATTGGCAATCTCACTGAGATGTTTAAGTTGCTCTTAAAAAGCTGATTATATGCTAAATCAGAGTTAATGTTTTTCTTCTGCTTTACTAAGTGCATTTTCTAGGAACAGCTAAATGTACTCTGGGAATCACCTTCACCTACCCAGCCAGTGAAAAGCTGACGGAATCGGATCAGAATGGAAAGTGAAATTAGTTTCCAGATGGGTGGGTTAGACTGAAACTACCCTCTCAGTATCCTTTCCTGGAGTTCTGGTGCATTACAACCAAGGCTGAATTTGAACAGTCAGGTCAGGTCAGAACTCATCCTGCTCGAAGGAAGAAGAAATAATGAATTTACATTTATATAGTGCCTTGCACATCCTCAAGGCCAGAATTTTCATGTCAGCGTGCAGGGTCAGGCCAGGCACGCTGACATGTAAAATGACACGCTGTGATGTCAGACATATGTCCCGATGTCACCATGCAGCATTCAGATAGTTAAAGTAATTAACAACGCTGCCTGTCCAACCTTAAGGTTGGTGGGCGGGCAAAGAGCCCAAGCAGTCTTCACATTTTTCAGAAAACCTCATTCATGGGCGAGATGAGGTTTCCTGAAGGTTTTATCAAATAAATAAATACATTTTGCTTAATTCATAAACATGTCCCAGCTCATGTGACATTGTCACATGAGGGGACATGTGTAAATAATTTTTATCTTAATTAAAAATTCTTAATATGTACTTAATCTCCCTGAAGCAGCTCCGTGCCTCAGGGAGATTTCTGTGCTCTTTCGTGCACACGCCACACAGGTAGTGCAGCGCTACCGGCCATGCGTCACGGTGGGCGGGCCTTAATTGGCCCGCCGACGTAAAATGGCAGCACGCGGCCAATCGCAGCCGGTGATCGGCTCCGCCCCGAACCGAGCCCACTCCTGACATGGGGAAAATTCTCCCCCAAGGCATCAAAACTCTAAACTGGTGCAGTGGTTTAACACCACCATTTACACTCCCTTTGTCCTGTGTCCATGACATCTTTATCAAATTTCTCCTTAGCTCCCGCCCATCCCTGGCCTTCTATTTTGCTTCACCTGCTCCACCCCGTCTTAAACAGTATAAAATCCATCACATTTCTACCTCTCACTAGCTCTGAAGAAGTCATACGGATTCAAAATGTTATCCCTGTTTCTCTCTCCACAGATGCTGCCAGACCTGCTGAGTTTTTCCAGCATTTTTATGTTTTTATTTTAGTTTAAACTAGGACTGGGAATGTGTAAGTCCCACAATATATTTATCGTTTAACTTAAGTTATTTAATATAACTATTAATAATGTTAATGTTACGACCATGGCCGTTGTTAACTGCTGCACAAACCAAATCCCAGAGGGAAACTTGGCTTACGGGCCATGCTCTTTGTTTCTGTATTCTGAAAATGAGAAGAAGAACTACTGATCTCAGCAGTAAGAGGTCCAGTAACCCTTCTGGGGTTTTAAAAATTAAAAGTAAAAGTTTTATTAACAAGAATAAAAGAAAACTTAAGCACACAAGATTACAGTCGCACAATTAAGTTTAGTCTTAGAAATATTCCCCAAAAAAATAACTCTCCACTTGGTCAGGCTCACAAGTAAACATCTTCCAAGCAACACTCCCTTATAGATATTTAACTGTACAAAATCTAGTAATATTACCCAAGGCAAATTGTTTTAGCTTCAATAAAAGCATACCACATGACCTGTAACCCACTTCCACTCTGTTGTGGAAAACCAAACTTCAGAATAAAACTGCTTTTTGCAGGCCAAAATTTTTCTGGCTTGATTGGGTGGTTGATTCAAATTGCATCTCCTCCAATCCCAGAGCTCCCAACTCAGCTGCTGCTGCTACCTCAACAGATCAAACAGCAACTCTAAAATACATTTTCTCCCCTTTTCATCTCAGGTTCCATTGTTCTCACACCTCTTTGAAACCCAAATCCTTCTAAATATAAAATCTTTCATGTCTCTATCTTGTCTTTGCTTTCTTTTTTTAATTCATTCACAGGATGTGGGCTTCATTGGCTGGGCCAGCATTTATTGCCCATCCATAGTTGTCCTTGAGAAAGTGGTGGGAGCTGCCTTCTTGAACCGCTGAAGTTCATGTAGATACACCCACAGTGCTGTCAGGTCAATAAAATATAATATCCCCCCTTCTCTTTACCTAGGGAACTCCTTCAAGCTGCAAACATGTTTCTTATTACGCCCGACTCCTTTTTGATATTCAAACTCTCAGTTTATCTAAAAATGCAAACATTAGATCTAACCCATTAATTGTAGCTCATCTTAACAGCTCTATCCTTTTCATGTTTTAAACCCCCAATCTGTCTCTGCCCAGTTTACTTAAATTACACACACACCTAAACATCCATTTCTCACAATAATCATTGAATAAAGATGTTAATTAATTAATTAAGATAAGTTTATTCTAAAATATGGCAGAGCAGGTAATGTGCCTGCAGAATGTGAACATTTGTGGCTGACAAAAATGTCCTAAGTAAACAGCATCTCTGGCATAGAGTCATTGAGCAAGTTGGTAAGATTCTGACACATAAGAGAAAGGGACGATTTTATGAATAGTTTTATCTAGAATACAGTGTTTTACACAAGTTCAGCAAAGAGCGGGTGTGACTATTAGGGAACCAGGAAGCTTGGATTTAGTAGTGGTTGAGAAGGAGGTCCCACAGTCACTGGTCTTGTGCAACAAATAAGATGCAGAGCAAGGGTACAAAGAGGCTCATGCTGTGACTCAGACTTAAATGGAGAAAATTATAGGCATTTTGAAAATGAAGTTCTGGTGCCTCAACAAGCCCAGTGGAGCACTGCAATACAGTCCCCAGAGGGTGTCGCACATCATCGTCGCTGGCTGTGCGCTTCACAAACTGGTGCTGCAACGGGGCAAGTACCTGGCTGAGGAGGAGGTGGAAGAGCTGCACCTCTCCTCCAGTGAGGAGAAGGTTGAAGGTGCTGATGATGAGGTCCTGGAAGGCGAGGATGCTGGCGATGAGGCTATCACACTAGCCAGCTGAGGCAAGTGTGCTCAGGAGGCCCTCATAGCCACAAGATTCATGGAGGATGATGATGAGATCCAATGAGGACAGTCCTGGCATCCTCACCCTGCATCTGTGAATGTTTGACTCCTGTCTGGCTGATGGCAGCGCACATACCCTCAGTGCTCAGGCTCATGTCATGAGAAGCAGCGGAGGCCCTAACAGTCGCAACATTCCAGGAGGATGATGATGATAACATGCAGTGAGGACACTCCATAGATCTTCACATAGCCTCTGTGAATGTCTGAATCCTATCTGTCTGAGGGCAGCTCACTTTCACTCTGTAAACAGGGAGATGCACCCATGAAACTTTAAATGCACCTGATCCTTTGTCGGCCTTCAGTATCTGTCCCCTTCAGGAGCACAGCGTCACTGGTCACAGATGCTGAAGAGATGGGGACCCAGCACCCCCTCGATGGTGCTGAGAGCACACAGAGTGAACTCTGTGATGCCTGCCCACAACATTCTGGTAGCAATGACCAGCACCACCGAGGTGCAGGCATCAGTAATGTGTCCAGTGAATGTGGAGCCGGACAATCACGCTAGTCTAAAGGTTACACACTGGACAGGGGAGAGGCCCTGGACTGAGATACCTGCCTTTACGTTGTGCAAGAGCCAAGGTTTCACATCTGAGTAACATAAACATTGCTCATCAGACCAAGGAGCCATAGGCAAGGAGATATTCTTGGGAGTGTATTTACAATAGTAAACATTATGTATAAATGATTAACACCCATGCCCAGGCTGTGCAACTAGATCTTCTTAGCCTTCCTTACCCTGCTGCTACGTCTTGGTGCTCCCCAGACATCCACAGCAGAGGTGCAGGCAGCCCGCTGAGTGCTACATCCTGTCTGTGAGGACCTGGATGGGCATCCCCTGGAGGGCTGAGACTTGGAGGGCCCCGGCCTGCTTTCGGGCCCATGCTGTGTGGCAGTGGCACCCTCCTCGGCCTGTGGAGTTGGAGCTGCTAGGGTCACAGGAAGGGGGAATTCGGATGGGCTGGACACTTCTGGAGTCTTGTGGATGAATGACCCCGGGGTGTGCATCTACTGACCCTCCTCCCTACGGGTGCCTGAGGGCCCCTGACTGACTCCTTGAGGTGAAGGCGAAGCTGGAGTGAGGTCGAGCTGCTCCGCACCCCTCTCGCATTGATACTGTTAGAGGCCAACTATGGCATCAGTGATGGAGTTAAGCCCACACAGCAATGCAGGACCGATGTTGGAAAGCCAGCGCTATCACCTCAGACTGAAAGTGGAGGGACTCTTCCTTCGTGCCTTGCAACCTGAGGAGTGCAGCAGGCATCCATTCCTGATGTTCTCAAGCTTGCATTTGCAGCTCCAGCAGCTGAGGTATGACTGAGTCCAGATAATCCTCATCTGACACCGACTTAGCAGATTTCTGGTCTCCAGTAGTCCTCCAAGTGCAGGAAGCCTGGCAAGCTCCTGCTGCTGCCTGCTGTGGATCAGACAGTGCGATGTGCTCACTAGGTTGTGATCCCGAGGCTACTCTACAACTAGGCCCCACTGAGGTGTGTGTCTCTGCGCTGGTGGAAGGTGTGGGTGAGCGCTGTGATGGGTCTTCAGTTAGGGTGTCATCAGATTCTTCTTTCAAGGTATCTTCAGGGCTTGAACTGAAGACCTGCGTTGTGGACCCTACTGGCTGCTTTCCAGATGTGCCTGCGAAAGCAAGGAGAGATAATTAGTGCATGGCTGGGGACCGCGGAACAGGGGAACTAACTCACAGCATGGCTGTCTGATGGATGTTGCACTGCTAGAACCTCACTTGGTTGAGCACCACCAACCTCACTGCCAGCACAGGATGGCCCCAGATCGTCGCCGGACAGCTGGATGACTCTGATTTCAAAGGTTGTCGGGACTTTGATGTCAGGCATTCCTTCACCAGTCTGCGTCCTCTCCTTTCTGTTGTGTGCCAGCTTGTCCTGCATGAGGACAGATGGAGAGAGTGTAAGCAGGACGTCTGCCAGGCCAGATGAGAAGGGTACCTGGCATGTGCGGGTAGTAAGTGGTGCAATGGATGGGATAAGGAGAGGATCGCACAGCAGATGAAGGTGTGTGTGTGAGAGAGTGAATGGTGATGTCCCTTGAACTGGCAGGGAGTGAGATCCCTGTGGATGTGTGATGGGTTTGTGAGTGTGTGAGTTGAGAGCGATGAGAAGAGTGACTTACCCTGGCGGAACGGAGGAGATCATTCATCTTTTGCAGAGTGTTGGCATTGACCACCGCTGCCAGCGCCTCCCATGCTGGATTAGTGACCTTGCTCACTGGTCTTTGCCCAAAGCGGGAGTAGATAACTTCATGCCAGGCCTCCACTGCATCCAGAATGTGCCCAAGGAAGGTGTCGCTAAATTTGGGAGCAGCATATCTCCTCCCTTTGGCAGCCATGACTTTGCAGCAGCTTCCAATCCCTTAGTAGTGCTAGTTCTGTGCAGGAGCACTCTTTAAAAAAGGCGCCCCGATTACAGAAGACGTCAGGTGACAGTGGGGCAGGCAAATCAGAGTCCACCCTGCCAGCGATCTGGCATGTTTCACAAGAATGCATTATTAATGAGGCACTTGGACGATACAGCGTGAAAACCTGCCAGCAGGTAAAATATCCTTTTTCCCACCCACTAGTGCACTTTGAGCAAATCTGGGATGATTCCGCCCAATGGCTGGCCTAGGCTTAGGCTATTGTAATGTAAGGCCTCCAGTGTGTGCAGTAAAGATGTCACATCTGAAATCCAAAAATATCTGAATAGCAATCAGCCCCAAGAGTTTCAGATAAAGGATACTCGACCCATATACCGATATTAACTGAGGGAAAGTGGATAAGGGAATAGAGTTCCTACAATGTGTACAGGACTCCTTTCCAACCCAATATGTAAAAAAGCCCAACATGAGATAATTAGCTGCTGAATCTAATAATGGGGAATGAACCAGTGCAGATCAAAGAATTATAAGTAGGGAAACTCTAGGCAACAGTGACCATCATAATATACTTTAAAATGATAATAGAGGAGGGCATAAGTATGACAAAGAAACAGATTAAATTGTTTGGAGAAAAGCTGACTTTGAGAGGCTGAGAATAGAACTTGGAAAAATAAAATGGGCAACAATATTGATAAACAACAATGTAAAGCAATTAAAACAGTGTTCAATAGAATGCAGGAAATATATATTCCATTAAAAGGAAAGAGCAAACTAAACACTGGTGACACTAATTACATGATTACATTAATAAACTTGAAGAATGGACAGTTATTGGAAAATGAAATTCAACATAGACCGATGTGAGGTAGTACATTTTGGTAAGAAGAATAGAGAGGCCACGTTATTACTTGGAAGGTGCAAGTCTAGGTGGGGTAGAGGAACAAAGGGATCAATAAGGACAAATGCACCAATCACTAAAAGCTACTCAAAAATCCTCAGTTCTGTTGAAGAATCACACGGACTCGTGTTAACTGTATTCCTCTCCACAGATGCTGTCAGACCAGCTGAACTTTTCCAGCTATTTTTGCTTTTGTTTCAGATTTCCAGCATCCACAGTATTTTGCTTTTAACTAAAAGCTGCTCCACAGATTAGCAAGGCCATTTTAAAAAAGGTAAACTAAGCACTAGACTTCATTTCTAGATGGAGAGGATTGAAAAGTAGGGAAGTTATGTTAAACCTGTACCGAACCTTGGTTAGACCAAACCGCAGGCAGTTCTGGTCACCATATCTGGTCTTTTTACTATTGAAAGAAAGATGGCTGAGGAGAGACTTAATAGAGGTAGTTAAAATTATGAGAGGTTTTGGTCAAGTGGGTACAGGGGAAATGTTTCGTCTAGTGGGGAAGAGCATAATTAGAGGCCATCGATATACAATTGTTAACAGGAAATCCAACAGGGAATTCAGAAGAAACTGCTTCACCCAAAAAGTGGAATGTGCATCTCACTACCACAGGGAATAATTGAAGTAAATAGTACAGGTGCATTTAAGCATATGAGGAAGAAGAGAATAGAGGGTCAGAATGAAAAATTTCAATGAGGAAAGAGGGGAGGGGGTTCAAGAGAAGCATAAACACATGCATGAACTGGTTGGGCTGAATTGGCCGTTTCTGATTCGTATATCCTATGTAAGTTAATAACCCTGAAATGTAATTAGCGCTATGAAGAAGAAGCACTATTATAGTTTGAATTTGTAGTTTTAAAGATTTAAAAAAACATGATTTATCAAACCTCTTCAGATTGTGCCAATGTGTTTAGTTTGAGAAAATTCACGCTTGTATTGAAAACAGTGGTTTTCTCAATTACTGAAGTAATTGCAAATGTTTATGAACTGTTTATGATTCAGTGAATAGGAGAGATAGATTGGTAAATTAAATTCATAAGAATTCCAATAATGTTTGATTAAGCATGTGGCAAAAAGGAGCAGTTCTCTTCTACTTCCTGATGTCAGGGAGTTGAGGTAAATCAGGTACAAAGGGCGGAATTTTACGGCACGCAAGCCGTTCAAAAGTCCATTGACTTCAGTGGGACCATAAAATCCCGCCATGGTAAAAATCTGCCCAAAGTATTGAATTCAGATAGCTGTGGCAGTGACAGGGCCTCATCGTTAGATGGCAATGGTGTCCAATGTACATAACCGATTCAGTAATTAGATCTGATCACTGTGATCAACAAGGGCTGATCATTTTTCGCTTCACATCAACCCCATGCTCTTCATCTTCAGTCACTAATCAATCATTTACAGTTCCAGGAATCAACGGGTAAGGTCTCTTTGACTGCTTTGAGTGTCAGAGTGACTTTAGAGAACAACAAATGGTGCCTACAAATTTGTGTGAAGCAAAAGTGACCAGTGGGCACTGCAGGGTATTAATTATTTTCTGACCCAACTTACAAATTCTTATTTAAAATTACCGCCACTCATTTTCAATTAGGACGTCTTGTTCTTTAGTAACGGTGTATTCTATAGATCCAGGTAAGAGGCAGCATATTCAGTGCTAAATGAAAGGTTATCAGCCTGAAATGTTAGCTCTGTTTCTCTCTTCACATATGCTTCCTGACATGCCGGGTGTTTCTAGCATTTTCCCTTTTTCTTTCAGTTTTAAATGTCAACCCTAATCACTTTTATTGTTTGGTTCGATGCCTATGTTCAGGAACTAATTAAGCAGAGGAATTGCTTGGCGGCCTGAACAATTTATTTGAATGTTAATATATGCAGATTGCTGGACAGCGGAGATGATGATTCTAAGCTCTCGATTGCTGGGGCATTAAGGGAAATGTATGGAGAAAGTAGCAAGCGTTCAGACTAAAACTCAACTCATGAGTTGTGAGATAACAGAAATTGCTCAAAATACTCAGCAAACCTGGTAGCATCTACAGAGAAGGAAACAGAGTTAACAGGTTGGATTTTCACTCCCAAGGCGAGTAGTATGAGTCAGCGAGTTTCTTAAAATTTGTGACTCCCACTCTATGGGTTAAGGCCTTTGCCATAGTGAGAAGAGGTCTGTCACTTGCCATTTCAACACACCACCCTGCTCTCATGCCCACATGTCCGTCCTTGGCCTGCTGCAATGTTCCAGTGAAGCTCAACACAAACTGGAGAGACAGCACCTCATCTTCCGACTAGGCACTTTACAGCCTTCTGGACTGAATATTGAGTTCAACAACTTCAGATCATGAACTCTCTCCTCCATCCTCACCCCCTTTCCGATCCCCCTTTTCCAATAATTTATAATTATTTTACAAATATATTTTTCTTTTCCCTCATATTTTTAAATTTATTTCAATCTATTGTTTCATGTCCACCTTTTAGCCCATTTCGATCCCTTGCCCCCACCCCACCCTCACTAGGGCCATCTGCTACTAGCTTGTCCTGCTTCTACCCTTAATGTCCCCATTAGCACATCCTTTAGATAATATCACCACCGTCAACACCCCTTAGTCCTTTTGTCTATGGCATCTTTGCCAGTCTCTTCTTGGCCTCCACCTATCTTGGCTGGCCCCCTATCGAGCTCTACCTGTCCCACCCCTCTCAAATAGCTTATATTTCATCTCATGTCTACATGTCTTACTTCTGATGAAGGGTCATAAGGACTCGAAACGTCAACTGTATCCCTCTCCGCAGATGCTGTCAGACCTGCTGAGTTTTTCCAAGTATCTTTGTTTTTGTTCTAGATTTCCAGCATCCGCAGTATTTTGCTTTTATCTTAGGGGTTTATTTGAATTCAGCATTGAGTTCAATTGGCCCTGCTGAATTTATGTTTCCCTCATGTGTGAATCAAGCCCCTATCCTACTGGTGAAAATAGGATCTGTTGGAAATGGGGGTGGGATTTCCCCATTCTGCCCACCATCTTTAAAGGGGTGAGTCTGTGGTCTTTCATCAGAACTGATTAGAAAAAGTTAGAAATGTAACAGATTTTATTAAAGTGGAAGCGGGGAGGGTGGGAAGAAGGACAAAAAGTGAGATGTGCAATAGGGTGGAGGGGAGAAGAGATTAAATGACAAAGGTTTCATGGAGCAAGGCTAAAGGGAGTGATAAATGGACAAGTAAGGAAGCAAAAGATGTGTCAACAGAAGCTGAATGTCAGGATCCTGAATAGCTGCCACCTGAAAGCACAGTCAAGGAAGTGAGAGAAATGGGAAGAAAAATTAAAGAAAATGGAGGCAGAGGTTACAATCTAAAATTGTTGAACTCAATGTTGATTCCAGCAGGCTGTATAGTATACAGATGAGGTGCTGTTCCTTGACAAAAACAGAATTACCTGGAAAAACTCAGCAGGTCTGGCAGCATCGGCGGAGAAGAAAAGAGTTGACGTTTCGAGTCCTCATGACCCTTCGACAGAACTTGAGTTCGAGTCCAAGAAAGAGTTGAGATATAAGCTGGTTGAAATATGTGTTTTATCTCTGTTTTTATCTTTGTTTTTGTTTTTATTGCTGTTCCTTGAGCTTGCATTGCTTCATTGAAACACTGCAGCATGCCAAAGACAAAGAGGTCAGAGTGGGAGCAAGGTGGAGAATCATAACAGGGGGGCTGGAAGCTCAGCCTCTCTGAATTTTCCCTCCTGCCTGCAGCAATTCCTGCCGTGGGGGTTGGTGGGGGGGTGCGGTGGGTGGGAAGAATCGGAAAACACTGGGATTTTCTGCTCCTGCCCACAACAGGTGTCATGGCGGGCAGGAGTGGAAAATATTGCAAGAAGCTAAGATCAGTTTTACGTCGTTGTAAAACCAGTTCCATAACTGTGCACTGCAGCCATCAATGGCGGGGCCGCGTTTCCTGCCGCAGCGTGTCCAGAATGTCATTTCAATATATTTGCATCTCATTATAAAGACTGCTCGCCGGAATCACTCCGTCACATTAGATGATCGGGGCACGATGGTGTGCAATTGGGACAGCATGATTCACAATGGTACGTAAGTGACATGCACCTGGTGACCTGCATTTCACTCGTGACTTTGAGGTTCACTCGTCTACCTTGCATCGCTCAGCGCTCACGGTAATCAGCACCAAGCTTCGCAGGCAGCATCACATCGCTTTCGGGGGGGGCTTTTCACAGGCAAGTCTCGATCTGCCAGACCTGTGGTAAGGCAGGGGTGGCTTTTATAGGGCTGCAGGGTTGGCGCTCCACTGGGGAAAAGGGGGAAACTGGCCTGAGGCCTGGGAAAGGGCTACAGGGCATGGGCTCCACTAGGAGGTAAGAGTGGGGAAGGTTGCACTGTGGGGGGGCGGGGTTGGGAGTGGTGTGGAGGGTTAGCTTCCTCAGCGCCAGGATGGGAAGAGAGTATTTTACAGAATGGCATAAGACACTTGGGGTCAAAATGGGAGGATCGCTGAGTGAAGAAGCGCTTCACTTGTTGAGCTTGGAAAGACTGTCCCAGTCCCGGGAGGGGGAGGGCGGGTCAGTTCAGTCTCAGTCATGCCCAGCATGTTGTGCGCAAGGCATTGTCGCGACATCATGCACCTCAGTCCATGGGGTTTCTGGCACTATACTGGGCCGCGGATGGCACACATAGTCAGGGGAAGATCGGGAGAAGGTAATGTGGGGGCAGCCGAAGGTGTTGGGGGGATATATGTTTAACTGTGCAAGTGGCCTCAAGATGGGAAGGGGGTGATGTCTACACGGGGCACAGGCACATCCACCTCAAAATGTTCAGGGGCTAACAAATGGATATCCACTACAAACACGATGAGATCACAGGGGGAGGATTGAGAGGTCTGTGAGGGAGGGAATCCTCTGGGTGATGTAAGGGGTTTTCACACTCACACAGGGAGGGTCCAAGCTGGTCTGGCAGCAAGATCTTAGCGCCATCATCTTCCAACCTGCAGCGATGCCGCAGTGCAAAATTAAAATGAGGAGAAGCTCTGCTGGTGAGGGCTCTGAGGGCCGAATGGAGGGCAGGTACATGCACCAGAGGGCCAATTAAAAGGGGTACCCAACTGAACTGTGTATTCCCAAATGAGGAGAGATGCACAGCTGAGACATGTTAGGAGTCTTTCAATGGCAATGCAGAGAATCAGGAGAGTAAAGCTATGAAGCCATTCATGCAAGACTAATCCAGAAAAATGGCACTAACCGACTTCCTTGTATTAACTCTCTGTTTGCAGCATTGAAAATCCCCCGAGCGATAACGAGCTCCAGAGCAATTGGGCGACCGGACAGGGTTCAGATGCGTGTTACAATCGTGGCGCTGGCATGGTCACAGAGGAGGAGCCTCAGGCCCCCCTCAAATGATCTCATGTCCTTACTAAACATTTTCTCTCATGTTTATACCAAAGAGCGTAGTATTAGAGTGCAGTGAACGAAGATCCCAGCGTCTAGGCTGAAAGCAGCACATCCAAGCATCCAGCCAAAGCAATCTCATAGCAGTCAGTCACATGAAAGGTGGCGGGGGGGCAGGGGCGGGGGTGGGGGGGGGGGGGGGGGGGGGGTGGGGGGGGGGGGGGTGAAGGAGCACCTTGAAACGTACCCTGCACTGGGGTAAATAACTGCTGGCACTGGAACAAAGCAATTAAACCAACATTCACTGACAATTCATTGACAGAAATAGGGCCTTTGCAGGCTAATGTTGACTCATGTCTGTTTCTTTTGATTGGGCAGATAGGAGACCATCAGGAAGATGGAGCCTTGTTTTATTATCTCAGGCAGGAGAGAAGTAGGAGAAGCTTGTGACAGAGACGCTTCGCTTGCCTAAGGAAGGAGCAAAACTCTCAAGACCAAGGGGCAGCAGATCCCCCTCCTGACGCAGAGGATGACACTCACAGAAACACCGTGCATAGGCACCTGGCATGACTGATAAGACATGCGAGTTCTGTGCATTACCTGCAGATAAACGAGAGACAGTGTGGCCGATGCCTCCCCATGTCCAGGAATCTGGTGACTCGCATTTGCCACATTCTCCAAGAATTGGTGTCATGGGGACTGGGAGGGCATCCATTGCCAGTGGCTCTGAAAGTAACTGCTGCACTGAACGTCTACGGCAGCGGCTCCTTCCAGGGTTCCACTGGGACCTCTGCAGGATCTCTCGGGCGTCCATTGACAAATGCATCCATGAGGTAACAGTTGTCATTTTTGCCAAGACCCCCAGTAATATCAACTGTGACAGAGACCAAGCAAGCCAGGACATCGAGCACTGAGCTTTGCTGAGATTTCCGGGTTCCCACAGGTGCAGGGTGTCAACGACTGCACTCGTGGCTATAAAAGCTCCCTGGTTACAGGCACTCTAATACATAAACAGGAAAGGCTACCACTCACTCAATGTACAGCTGTTCTGCGACCATAAGAAACTTATTGTTCAGGTTTGTGCCAGATACCCAGGAAGCATCCATGACTCATATATCTTGGGTAGATTGCAGATTCCGAAACATCTTCAAGAAAGCACACAGAATCCAGGGCTGGCTCCTCAGTGACAAAGGGCACCCCCAAAGGATGTGGTTGAAAATGCCCATGCGGCAGCCACAGAATTCTGCACGGGGAAGGTACAACAAAGCCGCAACTCGAACGTTGGTGGATAACACCATATGGATCTTAAGGATGTGATTCAGATACCTGGACAGATCTGGCAGAGCACTCCAGTACAGTCCCCAGGAGGTCCCACAGATCATTGTGGCTTGCTATGCACTGCACAACCTGGCACTGCAGATGCCGATATGGAGGAGCTACATATCTCCTCTGACAAGGAGGACGTTGAAAGGAATGAGGGCGATGAGGTTGAGGAAGCCGAGGCTGCAGGGAAGAGGCCATAGCACAGGCCAGGCGAGTCCCTCATAGCCATCAGATTCCACCAGATTCTATGAGATGCAGTGAGCACCCTCTTGGACAAGTGCCCACCATCATGGCCCCACATGAATAGCAGCGAGAGCAGCACTGCGATTTCCCTCATTTCAACCATTCACTTCAATCTGAGAGTGAATAGTTACACATCAGGCTCACATTGGCCTGATCTTTTGAAGGATGATGAATCCTCAACAGCATGTGTCCTTGCTAAGCTGAGGTGCTAACTGGAAGAGGGAGTCCCAGCATCAGACATCAGTAGGTGCTGCCTCTTCAAGCATCTCTCCAGCAAACCAGTCACCATGGCAGCCTACACGAGGCAGGAGCTGTTCTGCTGTCCTCAGTGGACTCGTAGTTTATGTCTTTAATGTAACAAAGTTCCTGAAGGAGATCAATCTCCAGTAATGGGACAACGCATTGTGTGTAACCTCAATGGTAAAACGGAGAGGTGACACTTGGGTCAAGGCAGCCGAGGACATTCCGCAGGTGTGCAACTATTCAGAGATGGCCCAATCCTCTGTGTCACCTTCTTCTCTATCACATTACCATCTGGCACTCTTAATTAGCGACGCTGGCCTGCTTTTATCCTCACCTTACTAAACATGTGGACCGCCTGAGGATGACGATGTTTAACCACTCGCATGCCAGACATTAAAATGCCCCCTCTTTAAGACACACATTGCGGCCTCAAGGCCAGCACTGGCCCTTGTGAACTCCAAAATTCTCAGACACCATGAAGCTCTCATGGTCACGTGTTGTTGCTAACAAAGAGCAGACTTCAGCTTCAGTACACACTCTCATCTATCCCATTGCTCCCCTCAACACTGTCTAACGCCGCGGTGTGCGCTTCCAGAACATGCTCAAAGGCTCCATTGATCCTGTCCAAAATCACCATTTGCAATTAGGATCACTCATCTCGGCGAGTGTTTAGGTGATGGGCGCACAGCACTGCATCCCGACCTTGTGACGAGAGTCTTGAGGTTGCATCCCAGACAATTAGAGGTCGAGAAAGGCTCAGCATTGTAGGATCAAGGGTCAGGGCAATAATGTGGCTGAGAGGGGCAGAGCTTCAGCACCTTGAGATGGAAAAGTGCTCCCACTTATTGGTGAGTTCAGCAGACGTACACTTGAAAAGTCGGAAACGCAGTTGGCAGACACGAGCACGTATAAGCTCTAAGTATGGGCTCATGGCATGAAAACCCTGCTGAATGACAGACAGCATAGGAAGTTGCGCGATATATGACCCTTCTCCATGCGTGAACACCTGAGAACAGCTCTATTGAAGGCCTGTCACAGTACCCACCCACACCCCCCAGCAGCGTAGAGATGCACACCTCGGCGAGACCTAGTTCTAGATCAGCCTCCAGGTCCCAATCTAGTGAGTACAGCACACGTTCTGTTCCACAGCAGGCAGGGGTGGGGACATTCGAGGTCGTCAGCGCTTGGAGGGCTGTTGGAAGCCATGATTCTGCTTTGTCCTAGTCAGATGACGAGCCTCCGGACTCAGTCCTAAATCAATTGGCGGAGCTGCAGTGACAGTCTCAGGAATATCAAGAAGGGACGTCAGCTGCATTCCTCAGATTGCAACAGACGATGGAGGAGCCTGACCACCCCGAGTCTGGGCCCTCTCCCTGCAATTGTGTGCGAGCTAGTCCTGCATAAAGACAGATGGAAAGTGAGATTAGGACGAATGCTGGGACACATGATAAGGACACTTGGCATGTGTAAATGTGTAAATGCAGCCATGGACAGGATGAGGAGATATGCCAGATGGAGATGTGAATATGTGTTTGAGAGTGAGGGGTGATGTAACTTGAGCTGGCATTGTGTGATATCTTTGTGAATGTGTGATGGGCTTGTGAGCGTGTCAGTTGAGAACGATGAGATGGTTGACTTACCCTGGCGGAACGGATGAGATCATTCATTTTCTTTCTGCACTGGATGGCTGATCTCCTCTGTGCAGCATTAGTGCTGACCATCGCTGCCAGCACCTCCCAAGCCGCAGTGGTGGGGTTGGTGGACCTGCTCCGGCCATCACAGGCGTAGATGACACCGCGGTGGGCCTCCACAGCAGCCAGCAGGCATTCCAGTGAGGCATCAGTAAACTTAGGGGAGGGCCTGCTGTCTTCTTGACTTTCAGGACCATGTCTTCAGTGGAGCAGTCCTGGGCTGCATGCATTGAGAACGCTGTGCAAGGCTGCTGTTTAAATATGGTGCCCGGAGGGAGGAAGCAGTGAGCTCAAGGTGGTGTGGGAAAATCAGAGGCCGCCTGGCTGCAATCCGGCATGTTTCCCATACCTGCATAGCTAATACAGAGGGAAACAAACGATACAGCGCGAAAACTCGCCATTGCGGCCAGCAGGTAAAACGCTGTTTTTCACGCCTGCCACCACACTCAGTGCACTGAGGGGAAAATCCCGCCCATAGTCTTTTTTCCCCACGCATAGACTCTAAATTTTGAACTGTTGTTCAAATTCAGCTTTGTACCTTTTGTCTTCTCTTGTTTTATTTGACCCACAGATAGAAGTAACAAAATATTTTTAGTGCTATGCTAAAGAAAGTAACAAAAGGAAACAGAAAAAAAGACTTGCATTTATATAGCATCTTTTACAACCTCAGAACGTCCCAAAACATCTTACAGCCAATAAAGTTGTTTTGAAGTGTAGTCACTGTTATAATGTAGGAAACATGGCAGCCAATTTGCACACAGCAAGCTCACACAAGCAGTAATGTGATAATAGCCAGATGACCTGGTTTTGTTATGTTGATTGAGAATAAGCATTATTTGGGACACAGGCAATAACCATGGGCCCCCACCCCCAACCACCTTCTTCAAATAGCGCCACCGAATCTTTTACATCCACCTCTGACAGTGCAGTGTGCTCAGTGCTGCAGTGGGAGTGTCAGCTCAAGGCTCTGGATTTGATTTCACAACGTTCTGATGCAGAGACAAGAGTGCTACCTGTTAAGCTTGATAGTGAGCTTTTTTGTGCCCTTTTAGAAGGGAGAAATTGTGTGATGTGTATCCCACCCATCCTCCAGTGATCAATTGTTAAACCTTAGTGTGCAGATCCATACATGGGCCAAGATTTAATGTCGACAACTAGTATCTTGCCTATCGACTGGGGAATGGGTAGGGACCCTATATTGCTTCCATGGAAAGGCTGATGAAATTAAGTGCCCTTCAAGCACTTAGCTGCCCAGCGTCAGGCCTTTCGAGGGATTCTGAATCTGGAGTCAGAACTCCTGCCGCCCCCCCCCCCCCGCCCCAAGAGCTGCTGGCCAATCAGAGGCCAGTGTGTTGCTGATGGTAACGCTCCAAAGCCTTCACCATGAATCATCGCTGGATCGCTGAACAAAGCTGAGTGAGGCAGGTTGAGGGTCAAGGTCTTGGGGGTCAGAGGCAAGAGGGAAGGGGGTGGTTTTCAGCAGCCTCACCCTTTCTGTTGCCGGGTCCCTCATATTGTACAAAGGGCTAATAGCTATTATGCTAATAACTAGAGTGCTTCATCAGTGATGCCAGATCACGTGTAACGGAAGCCTGAGGGAAGAAGGTTCAAGTGGAGTCCTGCTAAAGTCCACCTCTGTAAATAGTCAATAAATTTTCAATAGTTTACAACAGCCTGGTTTCCAGCTCCCTTCTATCAAAGACACCCAGAGCCCGATTGTGATAATAATACATGCTGACAGCAATCTGCGAACTGTTAACTAAAGATCCCAGTCGACACCGTTAGAGGTGGGAAAAGTGAAGGCCATCAGCCCTGCAGAGTACACGAGGGATGCCCCACAGCAGCAATCAGAGCAATTAATCACTACCGGAGTCCCATACCAGCCGACTACAAGTGCACAGAGCTATGAAGAAAGTCTTACCTCTGCCCGAGCGCCTGATCCTCACAGAGGGCCTCAACCAAGCTGCATACTAGAGAAATTGGTATCACCAATTCGGTTGATAATGGACTGCCTCCGGACTCAGTCAGACAAGGGTCAGTCAGCGTTCTCTTTTATGCAATCAGCAACTGTGCCGACAACATTTTAAGAAGACAGAGATTTGATAAGGAAACCACTAAAAGCAAAGAGCTCCCCAAGGCCTTTGAATCCTTCGTTAGCCTACTGTGCAATGCTATAATAGACCAGGAAATATTCAACCAGCGCAGCAGAGAACCTGGAGAGAATATTGATTCTTTTATAAACAATCTGTATCACTTAGCAGATAACTGTGAATATAGGGCATTGAGGAAGAAGATCATCAGAGACCACAGTGTAGTGGGGGTGATTAATGAACCATTGTTGGGCTTCTTGCACTGAGACAAGATTTCACTTTGTCAAAGCAGCACAGTTAGTCAGGTAGGCTGAACTCCACAAGCAAAACAGACTACTCATCCGAAGTGGTAGGAAGCCTTCCTGGGGGCAGAGCACCAACTCGGTCCACTTCATGCGCCATAGGGCTATCAGTGCATGCCTGCCAGAAAACAGCCAGTATGGTGAGGGCACAGTCAGTGCCATTGTTCCATATCCTCATTGTGGCAGGAATAAACCTCATTGGCATAAAACGTGCCCGACCATTAATACCCATTGCTGCTCCTGCCATAAGAGGGGCATTTGTTAGATAGTATGCCGCAGCAGGAGCTTCCATCTTCAGGTCAAAAATTGAAAGACAGACCATCCCAATCTGCAAGTGTCCAAGAACTAGCTGATACTGAAGAACAGACTGTACTCTTCTTGGGTGAAGTGGCAGAGCCTCAAGACTCTTTCTGCTATACACGGTTCATAGCCAGAAGACAAATTTTAATCTGGACACAGGAGCAGGAATGTCCATTCTTTCCAATACCACACCATGGTTGAAGTCTGAATTTCTCTAGCCAGCTACCATTCCACTTCATGGCCCAGGAGGTATTGCACTCAAGGCGTGAAGAGAGATGACTGTTACATTCCATTATAATGGTATACAGCTCACTGATACTCTACATATCATTTCTAATTAACATTGTTCTTTGTTGAGCAGAGAAGCTTGTATAGCTTTGCACCTTCTCTATTCACTAATTGCAGCAGAAACCCAAGTTAACTCAGGACGCTGTGAATCAGTCTTCATAGACAAACCTCCATCCCTATGACCACAGGAGGACAACGTGGTTCTTTCACTTCTCTTTGAGGGGAGGCCAAGTGAAGCAGAAGACAGGTGTGCCAAAGTTGAAGGTGACCAGCCACAAGATGACATTCTAGACCTTAATTTGCTTTTCTGGGAAAGAGTGGAAGAGGACAATAACCAAGATGACGCTGATATTGATAACTTGTTGCAGGAGAAGATCCTGAACCTTGCTTCACTTTTTGAAGACAACATAGATGATGATGATGATGGTGACAGCCCAGATAGCTCTGCTGAGGGGGTCAGCATATTGTTGAAGAAGGTGATAAAGATTCAAATCCATCTGTTCATTCTGCTGATAATGCCAATGACATACAACAACAACCTGATTCAGCAACTCTTTTGTACAATGAGTAACTGAGACCAGAAATCCTTACTATTGACACTGTAACCTTTGTAGAACAAATCTCTCCTATCGAATCCGAAGTTAAATCTGGAGATTAACTGACCACAGAGGTGCTTACTACAGATCTTACTAACACCATAGGTGGACAAGAAAGTATAATTTCTCTGCTTCAGCATGTTTCTTTCACTGCTAATGCTGATGGCAGCATACATTCTGGTCAAGTTCCAGAGATATTCAGGCCACTGAGGAGCAAGCTCACACCAAAGGGAGTGTTGAACTACTACCTACAGAAAAGGAAATTCCTGCAGTGTTAGCAGGATAATCATCATTTTTCCTTAGGAATATTCTTCATCTTTCTCTTTGTCTGACTTGTTCATGGGTGAGGCATTACGTAATATTGTATTGCCAGTGAAACCCAACGCAAACTGGAGGAACAGCACCTCATCTTCCGACTAGGCACTTTACAGCCTTCCGGACTGAATATTGAATTCAACAACTTTAGGTCTTGAACTTCCTCCTCCATCCCCAACCCCTTTCTGTTTCTTCCCCCTTCCTTTTGTTTTTTTCAATAAATTATATAGAGTTTTCTTTTCCCACCTATTTCCATTATTTTTAAATATTTTTAAATCTTTTATGCTCCCCCCACCCCCACTAGAGCTATACCTTGAGTGCCCTACCATCCATTCTTAATTAGCACATTCGTTTAGATAATATCACCAACTTCAACACCTATGTGTTCTTTTGTCTGTGACATCTTTTGATGATCTGCTTCTATCACTACTTGTTTGTCCCTACAATAACACACCCCCCTCCACTTCTCTCTCTCCCCACCCCCAACCACCCCTCCCCCCCGCCCCCCCCCACCACACTCCTTAAACCAGCTTATATTTCACCCCTTCCTTGGATTCACCTAGTTCTGTTGAAGGGTCATGAGGACTCGAAACGTCAACTCTTTTCTTCTCTGCCGATGCTGCCAGACCTGCTGAGTTTTTCCAGGTAATTCTGTTTTTATTACGTAATATTTTGTTCATTGCTGCAGTAGAAGTACAAATCTACAGCTGTACAAATCTTCACAGGAGCTAATGAGTTTCATTCTGTCAATTAAGAGCAGCTAGCAGTTCATCTTTCCCCAACATACCAAGAAGGAGGAAAGGAAAAAGAGAAGAAATGGAAACCTCTACTCATCACCTTTATACTGCAGACCAAAAAACAGAAATCTCTGTCTGCAGAGTTGGTGCCTTCCAAGGAGAAGATTGTGGAGAGCATATGTCCTATACATCCTCAAAGAGAGCCGAGAACACAGTTGGAGACTGAGGCCACCAGCACAAGAGACTGTGAGGTTGGGGTGGTGGGAGGGCGCGCTGTAGGATGTGTATATAGTTAATGAGTAGAACAGAAGACTTGGGAGGAGGTGCAGTATAAATGGTTACTAGCTATTATGCTAATAGCTAGATTGCATCATCAGTGATATTAGATCACATGTAACTGGAACCTGAGGGAAGAAGGTTCTAATGGAGTCCTGCTGAAGTCTGCCTCTGTATATGGTATAAATAGTCAATAAACATTCACTAGTTGCAAAAACCTGATTTCCAGCTCTCTTCTATCAAAAGCACCCAAAGCCTTTAATACACCTCAATTGGGTACTGAGCACCTGTGACCAATGGACCCATCCACCCCCCCCTTCTCGCCACAAGGCTGCAGGGAAACTCAACAGGACTCTGATTTAATCACTGAGACATCATTAATTCCGGTGGACTCAGGGATAATTGGTGACAAGGGGCTCATTAATGAAGATAATTGACATCCCACCACTAGCAGGTGAGTCGAGCTCCTTTCTACCTCCAACTTAATTGCAGGAGGTTTTCCCACCACTGGCAGACTGATGCATGGCCACCTATGCAGTTTAGTGGGCCCAGCTGCCAAGTTTCCTGCTGTGACACTCTGGATTAAATTCCACCCATGGAATGCACAAGGTGAAGATTTTTGATCACAGAAGATGCAAAATATTTCAGGATACTACCTTCTGTCATGAACTAAAGGCAAAAGTGTTGAGGAAAAATCACTTATTTCAGCAATGGTAATAATACAGAAACCATTACCATCAATGGTAATGTATTCACTTATACTCTGAATTTTACAATATGAAGTGTGCAGATAAGGCTTTACACTTAGCAGCATTTATATGCAGTCATGAACCCATTTTAGCCTGCTTTCTTCACAGGATAGATAAGGTATATTATGCACATTCACATTTTTGCAAGCATGAGTTTTGTTGTTCAGTCTCAATTCACATGTACAATAAAGCATCAGTCACATATCCAGCAACTGAACTGAGTGCTCAGTATTCCAATATTTTATCTTAAGGCATTGAATCCCAGAAAGTTGATCAGTTGCGTGAATCCTAGTCATACCTCTTTTGAATATATCTGCCTATTGTAAGAAGAATGCCACAACCTAGGAGTTGAATTAAATTCACATAGTTTTATATCTCCAATTAAACATCATCAGTCAGAAAATAAATGAGTCTCTCATTAAGAAAGGTTATTCTCACCATCCAGGCAGTGACAAAATCCCCCAACCAGGTTCCAACTGCTGCTAACTTCATGAAGGTTTCGTTTCTCATGCCCATGTAATTGTTAATGAAGTAGGGACTGTAGAAAAAATACAGATATTTAGTATTATAAGAGTTACATTAAAATATTTACCATAGTGTTGTCCCCTCCATAGAACACTGGATTATCACATGGTTGGCAGAACATGTGAATCTCTTTCAATCATTAGATTATTTGGAGGTGTGGCTTTTCAGTTTAATTATTTACAATTCAAGTCAGCTGATAAGGAATCTTTTATATGTTCAACATCTTTATTAATTACTTAATGAAGTTTTTAATTCCATTTTTGAAGACAATCATTCAACACCCAGTCTTATTGCAGGACAAACAAAAAGATTACTAATCCCTGGCAATTCATATGGTGTGTAGCCACCAGTAAAAATATGCAAGTAAACAAAGAATGAACAAAACAGCATTTATATACTACACTCCGCAAACTCAGCATATCCCAAAGTTCTTCACAATTAATGCAGTAGAAAATGCAGGACTGTTTTCCAAGATGTGCTCACAAAGAATCCACAATTGTTTAAAGGGAATGGTAGAATCCAAGGTTCGCACCTATTAGATTTGTGTTTCCTATTTGGACCATGGGTTTATGATGTTTCTGTGATCCCATACGTAAATGGTTCGCAATGAAGCAAATTCAGAAACAGAAATATACCATAGCAGATCCTTAGACTTCCCAAAAACATTTCAGAATTTTACACAGATCTGATAGCTAATTGAAGTATTAACCTAAGAGAATTGTCAGAGTACCTGTAAAATGTGTAATGGAAGCGGTGGCATTGTAGTGTTGTCACTGGACTAGTATTCTAGAGACCCAGGGTAAAGCTCTGGGGACCTGGGTTTGAATCCCAACATGGCTGATGATGAAATTTGAATCTGGAATTAAAAGTCTAATAAAGACCACCACCCACCTGGCTCACGAAGGAAACCTTCGTCACTTCCTTGGTACGGTTTACATGTGACTCCAGGTTCACTGAATGAGGGCAATTAGGGATGGGCAATAAATGCTGGCCTAGCCTGTGATGCCCACATCCCATGAATAAAAAAAAGCTAGCATGATCGAATATAAAACATAAAGTACCATAGTGCCCTTGTATAAGAACTTGATTAAGTCTCATGTCCAGCACTGATCCCCTTGCTTAGCAAAATCACAGAAGGGTCACTCGATTAATACTGAGTTTAAAAAACTTTAGTTATCATAATAAGCTGACAGTGTCATTTTACTCAAGAAAACTGTAGACTTTGGGGTAATTTGATTGATGTGTCATAGACTGTGTCTAAGTGAATATATTATTTATTTAGATAGGCTGGGAATATGAAGAAATAGCATTATACTTCTGTATAACTATTTCCATCTCTATATAAGATTTCAGAACAATGTTCCTCTGCTGCTAATGTGCCTGTTAGACTGTTCGAGCCTGTTGTAATCCTTCTAAAGAATACTCATTATCCACCTTTCCTGCTAATGTTATAGTAAGTTGCAAGCTAAATGCAGGTCAACAATGCACTTTACTAAAACTTTCAGGCAGCTGTAACCTTGAATAGCCATTTCTACCAAAATTAGACAAGTGGCAGTCATAATATAGCGAAGTAAAGTAATTTATAATCAATATAATTGAAAGGGACAAACGACATTGACCTCATTGCTTATCTTGGCACTTTTTTTTAAGTTGGACGCCTTCCACAGATTTTCTAAGTGCAGATGTTTGTTGAAAGCCTCATGTGGGATTGCCCCTAATGTCTGTAGGATGCTCTGGTCAGTCATCAGTAGAACCCATAGAAGACATTTCCTCATTCCCTCACACCACTCAGGATAGTCCAAGGACCATCAAGAGAGCAATCCTTTCTATGTCTTCCATATGCTTATGTGCACTCTGCAGCTGGACGGATGTATTGAGTGCACTGTTGATCTTGCTAAATGCCTATTAAGGGAGCTGATTTCTCAATTGTGATCTTTCTGTACCTCATTTGAGTTCAAGGAGAGTGAAATAAGTAAATGTACCATTTCCTATGTATTTAATGTATTTAAATGAAGAGATACTAACTCTCACTAATTGCACAGCAAATGCTATGAGAGCAAATGAAATGCACTGATCAAAAATGATATGATAACATTTGTTATGCAAATATCCTGGTTACAGTCTCTAGAACAAGCAATAAAATAATTCTTATGGCTGCATGAACCAAGAAACACCTTGAATAATTTGGGATAATTAAGCTTGGCTTGAATGAAACCTACAATGTTTTCAGTTAATGCTGCCTGAGGGAGCTTAGTGTTCTCAAAAGGAATTATTTTAAAGCTTTTCTTTCTTTCTTTTCTTGCACCAGCTGTTATCTTGGTGTTCCAGGATGAAATTAATAAATGTGTTTAAATATTAAAAGTGAAGATGAGAATGGGCTGATCTGCTTGTGCATGCTAAGTAATATCTAGATGTGAAAGCTTCTGCTTTAGGTGTCACTTTTATATCACTACAGATGCCATAGATTGCGTTATTAAACAACTGAGTAAGGGATGTCCTGTAAATCATAAAATATCAATACCTATTCATTGTTAAATTTCTGATGCGTGATTCATTAATGGAATTGTGAGATGTACAATGACGGATTTCTTCCACTACCCTAAAATAATCATCTTGATGAGAATGGGGATTTATATCTGCATTAACTCAGAAGTGCAGTGACTTGGACTCGATCTAGCCCACGAAAATGATCCGAGGGGAGTTGTTCTTTCCATGTAATTATGATCAATAATTCTTGTGACCCAGATGCACATCTAAAATTGCAGCCTGGAAGATGTGCTTGAACTGCAAAACATAAAGACATATTTCTAAATGCAGTGGCATTGGTTAATTAATTGACAAGAAAAAAAATCACAATGTTAAAAGTATTCCCTAACTTGAAGGTTCTGATGCATATCATGTATAATCAATCCCACATCAAATCAGAAAGCATTATTACTCATTCTTTTAAACCAGGGATTCATTGAATAACAAGTTTAGTTTTAATACAAAGGAACTGATTATCCCAAGATGTGACTGTATGCATGTACCGTTGCTAAATACCATTTAGTTCTTCAGATAGCAAATTTGGATTCAGGGTTGGGAGTTAGAACATTCAGACAATTTGCTGTTGGATCTAAAAACTCAACCTGCTGGTGTATAATAGGAATGCACTTGTTGTAAAATGTATATTCCACTTTCCAACAAATCAGTCTGCCATAGCTGCAAGAGGACAGAATCTCGGTCTGCAATAAACTGGCAAAAATTAGATATTCCTGGAAACTAGATTACCAGGAAAAAAAACCATGCCTGCCCTGTCAACTAAACCAAATATATTTATAAAAGCTAATCTAAGTGTGTGTTTTACAAGGTTGAAAGGGTCATGCAAAATAATACGAGTACTATGGCAGTGATATAGAAAAGAAATCATCTGATGCAAAACAATCACTGGGGCATATTTTTCAGCCAGTATTTTCCTGTACAAATGCTTAAGGTGCTCATACTAAAACCCTTTGTTTGCTATAACAAGTTAACACCTACATTAAAAAAAATACTGCACCAAGTGAAAGCCCATTAAATTAGTGTAACTGTAAGGCGATAAAAAGTTACTGAGATGTAGGTAAGTAACATGAAGCAAAAAATGACTTTGAAACTCGTGAGTAGAGGGGGAAACTTATTGCATTTTGGGCAAATGGTAAGAGTAGAGAAACCGTGTCGGCACGGAGCTGACCTACTCTATGCCAACCCAACCCACAGCCATAAAGCACTGCGGAGCTGATTAACAAGGACTGAGTGGGACTTCTGCCCCTCATTGGGGAGGAAGTCCCACCCTCTGGAGCTGCCAGTCAATCCGATTGGCCAGCAGCTCCATTAATCCTGGCAGCAAAAGGAAGGGGCCAGTGGCTGCTGCTGGGACTGCTGGAGAAGAGAGGACCCTAAGGCCTTGGATCCCCAGAGCAAGTAAGTCCGGGGTCTTGGGCCAGGAAGGTTTAAGAAGGTGAGGGCAGCGTAGAGCGCAGGAGGGGGTTTGGTTTATGGGACGGGCCGGGTAGGAAGGAAGGGGTGGGTTCAACCTAAGGGGAGCCGTCCCATGATCAGCAAAGGGCAGCCCCAAAAGAGCAACACCCCCCATTCCTTCCCACCCTTTAAACACTTAAGTTCAAAAAAATCGGGTTTAGCATTCCCGCTCTGCTGCCCACGGCAAACATTTTATGGCGTGGGCAGCGTATTATCAGGGTCAGTTTGATAACAAGCCTAGTTAGTCCTCAATTGTTCATTTGAATATGGCGGGCGGGCTGTCAATTTCAGCTCCTGCCCGCCCAACCCCCCCCCTCCCCCACCCCGTATTATGGGGTTGAGCTCTGGGGTAGACAGGAAGGCGGTGGGATGGGCACCCACCACATTTTACACGCCCCCGGCAGAAAACATGCCCACCGGGGCCACATAAAACTCTGCCCTGGAACTCCAGCTGCAAAGTGAGGTAAGACGCCGTTGTTCAAAAGATAGCAGGGTATTACAGGATTGCTTTGTAGCTTCTTGCCAGATTTTTAATCAAGTTCTATATGTTAAAATCACAGTCCACAAGTTAATAAGACACATGCAGTGTTATGCCAAGATGAGGCAGAGGAGACCAGTTTGCACAAGCAACCATATTTGAAATAACCAAGAACATTTCCAATTCTGGGTATTGTGTTGTAGAATTGTTAGCCATCGTCACAAAATTCTTCAAAGAACTTAAAAATCCTCTGATCACAATCCATCAATGCGATCATAACTCTCTGAGGGTTAAAATACAGATCAATTCTTCTGCTATCGCAAAAGAAATAACAGTTGGAGCAGGCCAATCAGCCCATCGAGCTGCTCTGCCATTCAATGAGACCACGGCTGATTTGATTTTGGCCTCAACTCCAATTTCTTTCTTGTCCCCCTTAACCCTTAACTCCCTTGCGGATCAAAAATCTGTCTAACTCAGACTTGAATATACTCAATAACCCCACCTCCACTCTCCCTGTGGAAGAGAATTCCTAGTCTAACAACCCTCTGAGAGAAGAAATTCCTCTTCATTTCCGTCTTAAATGGGAGACCCCTTATCCTTAAACTGTGTCCCCTAGTTCTAGATTCCCCACAAGGGGGGACATCCTCCCAGGACCAACCCTGTCAAGCCGCCCCAGAATTTTATGTGTTTCAATAAGATCACCTCTTCTAAACTCCAGTGGTCCCTATCTTTCCTCCAAAGACAACCCCTTTCATTCCAAGAATCATTCTAATGAACGTTCTCTGAACTGTTTCCAATGCAAGTATATCCCTCCTTAAATAAGGAGACCAGAATGTACGCAGTACTCTTGTTGCAGTCTCACCAAAAGAGCCTTAGCAGGACATCCCGCTTTGGTACTCCTGCCTCCTTGCAAGGGAGTCCAACATTTCATTTGCCCTTCTAAATACCTGCTGTACCTGCATGCTAACGTTTTGTATGACATCCGTGGTTTAAAGCTGGAACCTAGTGGAGGATGTTTGGATAGGCAGGTTGAGTTTAAATACCGGATAGGTTAAATATCGGCCGGAATTTTCCGGCCCCGTTGGCGTTGGGTGTCAAGGTGGACGCGGGGGACAACATGACGAGTAGGCCAAAAATCGGTTTACGCTGCCATGAAACCAGTTTACGATAGTCAATGGCCGGCTGGGTTTCCCACTGCCGCACGTCGGGAATGTCATTTTAATACATTTGCATCTAATTATGAGCCCTGCTCGCCGGAATCATGCCCCCACGTCAAATTTACCGCCCATGTCGGCGTAACTTCAGAACGCCGTGCTTCACGACTGCCTTTAAAAGACCCGCCCCTGACAACATGAACCTCGAGGGGAACCGGGTGGTGAGCGCACACAACTTTGCGTGGCATTCACGTGCGTTGCCCGTAGTACATCAAGGAAGCGGAGTTGCGCAATCTCGGTGGGCACAGGCAAGCTGCTTTCTCTTAGCTGGCTTTCAGTGGGGTGTCAGGGCAAGGGCTCCTGTGCGGGTCAGGCCAGGGGAGGGGCTTTGGGGGGGCGGGGAAGGCAGCATAGACAGCCTGAAGGAAATACTCAAGACATGCCAGGAGGGTGGGGGGAGAGTGGGGTGAGGGAGGTGGAAAAGCTTGGCAACAGTGAGCATTCTTCCACAGCTAAGACTGTTCAGCTGTAGCTCCATTGATACGCTTGGAGTTGGGCCTCTGAAGCTTTTCTGCCCACTCAAGCAACGCAAAAGCATGAAAGTGCCACCAAATGCTCCAGAATCTTTCGCCCCTCAGGAGCAGACTGCAAATTAATGTGCATTTTAGGGGGCAGCAGAACAATTAGCCAACCTGGTAAGTTGTAGAATCCCCTTGTGAAAGGCGGCCATGGTGCAGTCACTGGCGGAGGTGCTCACAGACTCTTGCAATGTCTTTATTAAGATTTGGACCAGTCAAGTGCAGTAGGGCATAGGTGGGTTGGGTTTCAGGCAGCCAATGAGTGCACTACACACTGGCCATCTTGTGGTGGCCTGCACTCTCCTACATGTGTGAAGGGACTTAACCAAGAGAGGTTCTTAGTACACCCATGCTAACCCACATGTCTCTCTCTTTGATCCTGCAGGAGGAGAATATCAGGATCATGGAGCTGGTGATTCAGCGGTCTACCTCATGGCTTACAGGGAGCAGAGAAGAAGAAGAGAGCGGCAGAGGCACCTGACACAGCAAAAGGAGGAGCACCACCCACAAGATGAAGGGGCCTGATATGCACGCAGCTGAAGATCCAAAGTGAGCCGTCACTCATAGGCACCTCGCTAGACCCAGGGACTATAGATGGTGCTTGTCATTCTTGCAGGTGACCGAGAACCAATGTCGCTGAAGGCTGCGCATGTCTAGGGAATTGGTTGGTTACATATGCCACCTGCTGCAGAATTTGACACCATGGGGACATGGAGGGCATACACTGCCAGTGGCCATGAAAGTGACTGTGGCACTCAATTTTTATGCCAGTGGCTCATTCCAGGGCTCCAGAGGTGACCTGTGTGGGATCTCGCAAGCCTCCATACACAAGCGTATCCAGGAGGTCATGGACACCTTCTTTGCAAAGGCACGCAACTTTAGGCATTTCGCCCGGCATCAGGAAATCTAGGAAGCAGGAGCGCTGGGGTTTGCACAGATCTCAGGTTTTCCGCAGATGCAGGGCGCCATCCACTGCACTCACGTGGCGCTTAGATCTCCGTGGCAACAAGCAGTCAACTACTTAAAATGCAAGGGCATTTCAGCACTCGCTGAATGTTCAACTAGTGTGCGACCACCACAAACACAGCCAACAGATCTGCGTACAATTCCCAGGGAGTGTCCATGACTTCTACATCCTTAGTAGGTCTCAGATCCCTGACATTTTCCAGGGTCCAGAGAGGCTACAGGGTTGGCTCCTCTGGGACAAGGGCTACTCACAGAGGACGTGGCTGATGAAGCAGAGTGACTGCAGCAGAGAGATGGTTTAAGAAGGCTAATGGTGTGACTCGGACTTTGGTGGACCAAACAATAGCCATCTTGAAAATGAAGTTCCGGTGCCTCGACAGGTCCAGTGGAGCACTGAAATACCGTCCCCCAATGGTGTCGCGCATTGTCATCGCTTGCTGCGTGCACCACATCTGGCACTGCAAAGGGGGTAGGACCTGGCTGAGGAGGAGATGGAGGAGCTGCATGTGTCCTCCAACAAGAAGGATGCTAAAGGGGATGACGAAGATGAGGTCCTCATAGGCAAGGATGTCAGTGATAACGCCATCGAACTGTCCAGACGAGAGAGGCACGTTCGGGAGGCCCTCATAGACGCAAGATTCATGGATGATGATGACGAGATGCAGTGAGGACAGTCCTAACATCCTCACTTTGCATCTGTGAACTTCTGAATCCTGTGTGGCTGATAGCAGCACACATACCCTCAGTGCTCAGGCTCATGTCATGGAGATGCAGTGGAGGCCCTAATAATCGCTATATTACTAGAGGATCATGACGACATGCAGTGAGGACACTCCATAGATCTTCACATAGCCTCTGTGAATGTCTGGCTGAGGGCAGCTTACTTGTGCTCTGTGATCAGGGAGATGCAGCTGTGAAACTTTAAATGCACCTGATCCTTGGTCAGCCTTCAGCACCTGTCCCTTTAAGGAGCACAGCGTCACCAGTCACAGATGCTGAAGAGATGGGGACACAGCACCCCCTCAAAGTTGCTGAGAGCACACAGAGAGAATGATGGAACTCTGTGACACCCACAACATTCTGGCAGTGATAACAAGCACCATCGAGGTGCAGGCATCACAGATGTGTCCAGGGAGTGTGAAGCCAGACCATCACTTTGCTCTGAAGGTTACACACTGCACCGGGAAGAGGCCCTGGACTGAGACACCTGCTTTATCTTGTGCAGGAACCAAGGTTTCACATCTGAATAACACGAACACTGCTCATCAGAACAAGAAGCCATAGACAAGGAGACATTCTTGGGAGTTTATTTACAAAAGTGAACATTAAGTGCAAGTGATCAACACCCATGCCCAGGCTGTGTAACTACATCTCCTTAACCTTCCTAACCCTGCCGCTAAGTCTTGGTCCTCCCCCGACATCCACAGTGGAGGTGGAGGCAGCCTGCTGTCTGCTACGCCCAATCTGTGATGACCTTGATGGGTGCCCTCTGGAGGGTTGAGACCTGGAGGCCCCCAGCCTGCTTTCAGGGCCATGCTGTGTGGCAGTGCTACCTTACTTGGCCTGTGGAGCTGGAGCTGCTGGGGTCACAGGAAGAAAGCATTCAGATGGGCTGGATGGCCTCGGGGTGTGCATTAACTGATCCTCCTCCCTATGGCTGCCCTTAGGCCCCTGACTAGCTCCTTGTGCAGAAGAGGAAGCTGGAATGAGATCAGGCTCCCCGCACCCCTCTCATGTTGACATTATTGAAGGCCAACTATGGCGTCAGCAATGGAGTTCAGCCAGCGCAGCAGTGCAGGAGCGATGTCCTGGAGTACCAAGGTCTTCATGGCAGCCACCATCCTACCAGAGTTGACCTCGATGCGTAGGCATGCCGGAGCTATCACTCCAACTGAAGACAGACTCTTCCATCATGCCTTGCAATCTGAGGAGTGCAGTGGACATCCCTTCCCGATGTTCCCGAACTTGCCTTTGCAGATCCAGCAATTTAGGCATGACCAAGTCCAGAAGCCCCTCATCTGACTCAGGCTCAGAAAATTCCTGGCCTCTAGCAGTCCTCTGAGTGCTGGAAACCTGGGAAGTCCCTGCCGCCACTTGCTGTGGATCAGGCAGTGCGATGTGCTCACCAGACTGTGATCCCGAGGCTACTCTAGGTCCCACCAAGGTGTGTGTCTCCGCGCTGGTGGAGGGCATGGGTGAGCGCTGTGACGGGTCTTCAATTTGGATGTCATCAGATTCATCTTCCGAGGTGTCTTCAGGGCTTGAGTCGAGGACCTGGCTCATAGACCCCCTCAACTGCTTCCCAGATGTGCCTGCGAAAGCAAGGAGAGATAATTGGTGCATGGCAGGGGTCTGCGGAACAGGGGAACTCACCCACAGCATGGTTGTCTGATGGATATTGTACTGGTGGATCTTCACTTGGTTGTGCACCACCGACCTCACTGTCAGCACAGGAGCATCATCGCCATCCAGCTGGATGACTTTATTTTCAAACTCTGTGAGGACCTTGATGTCGCGCATTTCTCCACCAGCCTGCGACTACTCCCATTTGTTGTATGCCAGCTTGCCCTGCATGAATACACATGGAGAGAGTGTAGCAGGATGCCAGCCAGCCTGCTAAGCTGATGATAAGGATGCCTGGCATGTGTGGATGGTGAATGGTGCCATGGACAGGATGAAGACACGATCTGTACAGCAGATGAAGGTGTGCGTGAGACAGTGAATGTTAAAGTCCCTTGTACTGGCGGTGAGTGAGATCCCTGTGTATTTGTGGTGGATTTGTGAGTATGTTGGCACTGATCACTGCTGCCACTGCCTCCCATGCTGGTCTTTGCCCAGAGTGGGGGTAGAGGACTTCTCGGAGGGCCACCACTGCGTCCAGAAAGCACCCAAGGGAGGCGTTGCTAAATTTTGGGGCAGCATGTTTCCTCCCTTTGGCAGCCATGACTTTGCAGCAGCTTCTGATACCTTAGAGAGAGCTAGTTCTCTGCAGGGACAACTTTTAAATATGGCATCTGGATTATTTAAGAGCTGAGGCAACGCCAGGGCCGGCAAATCAGAGGCCATCCCGCCAGTAATCCGGCGTTTTTCCCCGGAATGCATTATTAATGAGGTGGGACTCGCCGGGAATGGGACGATACGGCATGAAATTGTGGCCGGCGACTAAAATGTCCTTTTTCCCGACCACTACTACACTTTGTACAAAACAGGGGCGATTCCGCCCATTGTCTTAGTGTCATCCAGTACACTGGATATGGTAGGTTTCTGAGAACAGTGATTTATCTTCCCAGCCTTTTTAAACCATTTGTCAAGTTATGAGTTAGCTAAGGGACATTTGTGGTGATGTGGTTATAAACCGGGCATACTGGCATGGCAACAGTACCCAAACAAAGAGCGCCAAACATGGAGAAAAAAAAATGTGGTTTGCTGTTGATGTGTATTATAAAAAGTTATTAGATAAAGACTGGCAGAAGTTAACCTACTATGAAGAATCTTGTTCTCTCCACAGAACATTTCATTTTTGATACAAAATGGAACCATAAAGTATAGAGCATCATTAATCTTCACTGATCTCAAGGAATGATTTGGCTTTCAAAAGTCCTTGTAATATTAACCACATACACTTTTCCAGCGGTGATGGTTTCCTGGTCTTTAGGCGGCTGAGGTTTCACTTGAATTCAGCCATCAGCATCACAAAGGACGGGATTCGGCCACTAACCTTCTCAAGCCTGTTCCGCCATTCAATTGGATCATGGCTAATTTGTACCTCAACTCCATTTACCTGCCTTTTCTCCATATACTTCTTATCTTTACCAAACAAAAATCTGCCAATCCCTGTATTTAAAAATTCTAAGTGACCCAGGATCCACAACTTTTGGGGGGATAAGTTCCAGATGTCCTCTATGAAAATGTGCTTCCTGATTTCATCCCTAAATGGACTGGGTTTAAATTTAAGATTATACTCTCCTGCTCTGGATCCCCTCACTAGAAGAAATAGTTTTGCTGTACATACTGTATCCTATTATCATTTTAAACACCTCAACTGGTTCATCTGTCAGCCCTTTAAACTCAAAGGGATGCAAGCAAAGTTTATTCAACTTGTCCACATAACTTAAGCCTTGGTATCATTCTGGTGTACCCCTTCCTCAGCCAAGGCTGTTGTAATGTCATTATCCAGTGATTGGGCTACCGCATTAATGACTTGATGTTCCTTTACTTCAGAAACAGCAAAAAAAAGACTTGCATTTACACAACCACTGAACATCTCAATAAGCAGCACAACCAATGAAACATGGTCACAGTTGCTCTGTAGGCATTGCAGCAGGCCATGTGCACACAACAAACAGCAATGTAAATGACCAGGTAATCTGTTTTCATTATGTTGATTGAGGGATAGATATTGTCCAGGACACTGGGATTAACTCCGCTGCTCTTCTTTGAAGCAATGTAATGGGATCACCCACCTGAGAGGGCAGATGACTTAATGTCTCATCTGAAAGCTGGCACCTCCATAGTGCAGCTCTCCCTCAGTAACTTCACTGGAAAGTCAGCCTTGATTTTTGTGCTCAGTCCTAAGGGTAGCTTGAACACTCAATCTCTGACTCAGAGGCTAGAGTGCTATCAACTAAGTCACAGCTGACACATTGGACAGCTTTAGGGCTTTCAAGAGTCAAACTTAGATGGCACTGACTGCTGTAATATATTGCCATGGGACATGGTGATCAGGATGCATGAAGCATATAGAACGGAGAAATAAACTCACTCGGAATCTGATTGTGTGCTGAAATGAAAGCAAGTAAAAAGACATGTTGGGTGAGAAAGTTAGATCTAACATGGTTGGTCTGGGTGTCCAATGTGAGGCATGCTATGATTTTCACCAGGCTGTATCATAACAGGTATGCACTCATGATACCTGTAAAATAAACATAAATGGCCAAATTAATACCTGTGGCTATGACAACGTTACAATTGTAAATTTTCAAATGACCACTGAGCAGTGGCAGCACACCTTCCAAGTTGATGCCAGTATACTGTGGGTAGTTGGTTCTGCATTTGATGAGCCCTTTCTTTTTCAATTTCACTAGTTTTAAATAAAAGGTGTGTCAATATTGTGCCTCACACAGAAGGAATCTTATTCCACCAAGGTTAGAGATCCAAGCCATAATATTGACTGCAAGCATTCTAGAAACTGAAACTGTATTCCATTCACACACCACCCCATAATCCCTGACCTATATTGGCTCCAAGCCCATGTCCAGTGATGCCTCAATTTTAAAATTCTTATGCTGGTTTTAAAATCCCTCCGTGGCCCCTCTCCACCTTTAACCTCTTCTGGCCCTCCAAACCCTCAGGACTTCAGCATGTTTTCAATGTTGGTATCTTGTATCCTACTATTTAATGGTTCCATCACTTGTGACCATGCTTTCAGCTGCCGAGTCCCTAAATTCTGGAATGCCCTTCCTAAATCTCTCCACCCTCATTCACAGCACCCCCTAAAACCTATCCCTTTGTTCAAGTTTTTGATCATCTGTCTTAATTGTTGTTTGTTTGGGCTCGGGTTTGGTGGGCAGAAATTGGAAATTGGAATCCAGTGAGGAGTAAGTTCTCATCATTGTTGTGTTCGGTGTAACTTTAGTTAGGAAGACTCAATTCTCTGGAAAGTAGAGATTTCTCCAGCCAGTCAATGATGTTTGCCTGTTTTATTGCTAGAGTAAAAAAGGTCTTAAAGCAAACAGGTAATAATCATATCGGCTTCTCCCCACCCCTAAAGAAAACACCAGAGTGACATGCAAAAACAAATTGTATTTATCTACTGTCTTTAGCATAGTAAAACATCCCAAGAGGATCCATCACAGAAACATTATCAAACAAAATTTGACACCAGAAGAACTATTTGGACAGATGGGTCAAAGGGGTAAGTTTTATGGAATATCTTAAAGGAGGAGAGAGAGCTAGAGAGCTGGAGATGTTTAGGGAGGGAATTCCAGAGCTTAGGGCCTACAAAGCTGAAGATACAACCAACAATAGTGGAGCGATTAAAACCAGGGATGCACAGGAACTCAGAATGGACGAGCGCAGAGATCTTGGGGGGTTGTAAGGTTGGAGGAGGTTACAGAATTAGAGAGGGGCATGGCCATGGAGAGATTTAAAACAAGGATGAGAACTTTAAAATCAAGGTATTGCTGGTTCGAGAGCCAGGTCAGCGAGTACATGTGTGATGAGAGAGTGGAGGTAGAAGTAGATGATCTTGGTGATGGAGCAGATGCTTGGTTTGAAGCTCATCTCAGGGTCAAGTATGAAAGCAAGATTGTGTGCATTTTGGTTCAGTCACAGACAGTTGTAGCACTCAAAAGTCAGGCCAAGAACTACGAATCTCCATTCACTGGAGTAGCATCAAGCCTGAACAGTAGAATATGCTTCTGATTAATGAGAAGATACAGCATTTCAGATCTCTATATAACATTTTCAGCAGTGAAACAAAATAATTTACAAATCAATATTTAAATGAGCCCAAAACATGATGCCCAATTTACACACCAATACATAAATATGCAAATGATTTAATACATCGTATTTGCTTCTGACCTGTAAAGCAATTGTTATGGTAGATGAGAAAGCTCAGGGCTAGAAACAGTGATGAGGTTTTTATATTGCAGTTTCCAATTGTAAAAGTTACTTCCTTAGCGGCTATTAGATCTATTTCAATAACCATATCGCAAATCGGATATTCAGGAAAAATTACTGGTGTTATTGTAATTTTCATCTAAAGAAATCCTCCATCAAACAAGCATTCAGAATTATACAAGTGCTATATTGATACACTACAGGGTCCAGAGCTAGCTAAGCATTTACAAGCAGAGCAAGCTATGACTGTCTGCTTGCAATCAATGCATATATCCCTTTCCAGGAATCTACAAATCAGTTTATAGATCCTCAATTTTAGAATTAATTAATTTAGAAACGATTGTGTGTATTGTAAATTAAATTTAAGAAATACTCCAAAATCATTTATGGAGATTACTTATAGATTTGTGGTTATAAATTTATAAATATTAATGTTGTCAAAACATTAACGGTTTATCTTGCACTGAGATCAAATCCAGTGATTTTAAACATGCTCAGTTTATGATTTCTTTCTTCAGTGATATCACCCCTCGTTTGCCCAATTGAAACTAATGGAAACATAAATTCAACAGGGGGAAATGGAAGATGCTGATGCATCTGATGGCTGTATTATTGTAGCTTTAAATTCAAGCTGATCATGAATTTGTATTGATCATGTACCCTTAGCAGAAGCAAAATATTGCAATACTGAAAATCTGAAATAAAGATTGAAAACGCCAGAAACACTCAAGAGGGCCATGCAGCATCTGCGGAAAGAGAAATAAGCTGAATTTTGGTGGTGATCCCAATGTCAGCTTTCAAGGAGCCCCATCCATTTAAGGAAGACAGGCAGACCAAGGAAGCCAGAAGCCCAATTAGAGGGTCCACAGCAAATGAGATCAGGCTGGCAACCCCACCAGGAAAGGTGGGCGCTGCAGGAGAAGAGGGAGACCTGGGAGCACCTAAAACTTGGAGGCAATTGCATAGGCCTATTTAATCAGCTGAAATTAATGAAGCCGCAGCACTGTGAGGGGCCTGAAGGTGGAGAGATAACCCCGTCAGAGGAATGTCTGCAATCCTTCCTAGAACCATATGAGCTTTCCAGCCCCTGAGGCCACCTCCAAGAAGCTGGTGGGCTGCACACTCACCTTTCAGCAGAACCTGAAACACTGGCCAGAATTTTCTGTTCAGCATGCGGGGGCGGGCCCCTCACACTGATGTGTAAAATGACGCGCGGGAACACCGGGCGTGCATCCCGACATCACTGCCCGTCATTCCAATTTTTTTCGTTCGGGGGGCACACACCAAAGTTGGCTGCATCCCCACCGAACTGTCAAAGGCCTGTTAAAGCCATTAATAAACTAATTAACCAATTGGACAGGGCTGCCCGTCCAACCTTAAGGTTGGCGGGCAGCCGAAGAGCCCAGGCGGCCTGCGCACTATCACATGAGGGACGTCTCCGTGCCTCAGGGAGATTTCTGTACTCTTTCGCGTGCATGCGTGAAAGAGCGCAGGCCCAAAAGAGCGCAGGCCTCAACTCTCCCTCCAGGCCCCGCCCGCACAGGTAGCACTGAGCATTACCAGGGGCGCATCACGCTGGATGGGCCTTAATTGGCCCGCCCACGTAAAATGGTGGCATGCAGCCGATCGCGGGCGCCAATTGGCTCTGCGCCAGCCCACACCTGCTCCTGACTGGCCTGCCCGATGGGGAGAAAATTCTCCCCATTAACTCCTTTTCTCTTTCCACAGATACTGCCAAACCTGCCAGCTAATTCCAGTATTTTCTGTTCTTATTTAAAATTAGACCTCGTTCTTCTCTCAATAGTCAGAATTATAGTGGCTGCATTTTAATCGACCTCCAGGAGTCGGGATGAGAGATGCGAGGGCCGGTAAAATTGCAGGGCTCTGGTTCAGTTCAGCCCATAAGATTCCACCGTCAGGGCATTTACCAACTCCTTGGGTCAAAAGCCTCAGGCTTCTCCTGCATGAAAACAGATGGAGAGTGTGAGCAGGACACAGGGCACTGCGCGGAATGTTTCTGTGGTGAACAGCGCCATGGGCAGGATGAGGACACAAGCTCAAGAGGATATGAGCCTGATGGAGATATGAAGGTGTGTATGAGAGTTAGTGGTGTTGACCCTTGAGGTGTGAGATCCCTGTGGATGTGTGATGTGTTTGTGAGTGTGTGAGTTAAGAGTGGTGAGCAGAATAACTTACCCTGATGGAACGGATGAGACAATTCATCCAGTAATGGCACCGGGTGGCTGTCCTCTTTTGCAGGGCACTGGCACTGATCACCACCTCCCAAGCCTGGTTGGTAACACCGCTGCCCATCCCGCAGCCAAATCAGGGGGAGAGGACATTGCGGCAGGCCTCTTCGGCATCCAAAAGGCATTTCAATGATGCATCACTGAACCTGGGCTGTAGTCTTTCTGCCTTTTGTGGACATCTTCACTACAGCAGTCATGGGCTGGAGGAACTGCGATGTGTGCGTGCAGCTGGACTTAAAATATGGCGCCCAGCGTGACAAAGTGGGGAGGTGATGGCGGGCGGGTGAATCGGAGCCCGCCCAGCATAGAAACGGTGTGTTTCCCGAGAATGCATAAATAATGTGCGGGTTTGGGGCAATAGGGCATGAAAATCTGCCACGTCGGCCAGCGGGTAAAATGGCGCTTTACCTGCCCGCTACAGCACTTAGTGCCAATCTGAGACGATTCAGCCCAGAGACTCATGGGCAGAATTTTCCCCCCGTCGGGGGAAATATTCAGGAGCGGGCGCTGGGAGGTGCGTCTCCGATTGGCACCCCCAATCGGGGATGCACCGCCATTTTACATGGGCGGGCCAATTAGCGCTCCCTGTGCGGGCTGGGGGGGGATTCCCTCAGCCAAGAGTGTGCTCTTTCGCACATGCTCATGAAAGAGTGTACTCATCTCCCTGAGGCTAAGAGCTGCTCCACATTAAAAAATGTTAAAAACAGAGAGAAAATAAAATTCCCTGTCATGTCCCCTCATGTGACACTGTCACACGAGTTGGGACGTGTCCATCACTTTTAGTTACACTTTTATTAAATTTTTAAAAACCTACATGAAACCTCAAACCCACACAATCGCCACCACCACCCCCACCCACACCACACACCACCCCCCACCCCACCGCCCCCCCCCCCCCCGCCCCCCCCCGACCCACCCACTCTCCGGTCAGGAAATCCTAGCCTGTGATTTCCTTGTTTTCGTATTCAGTGATCCTAGTTACAAAGTCAAGTAAAAACCACACTGCCTCTTTTAAGGCGTTCCTTAAAATCCATCTCATCTGTCTTAATGTCTCCTTGTGCGACTCGGTGTCAAACTTTGAACAACAATACCCCTATGAAGCACTTTTGACATTTCAGTATGTTAAATATTGTATCTTATGCTTTATTAACTGCCTCAACAACTCTCCCTGTCACCTTCGAATGTGTGATTATGGACCCCCAAGTCTCTCTACTCTTGCACCAACATCCCCCACTCCAAATAGTACCAGTTAGATTATACTGTATTTTCATATTGTTTCTGCCAAGTGCGTCACTTCATATTCTGCATTAGATATATACACAGGGTATAGGAAAAACCTGGACACCATTAGCTATATAAAGCTGTAAGTCGAGTCTAGATTCAAAGGCTGCAATAACAATTGTACTTCATTGGCTGTAACGTACTTTCAGACGTCCAATGATTGTGAAAAGTGCTATATAAATGCAAGTGTTTCTTTTTTTCAATGAGGCTGACAGCAGAAACACTCACTGGGTGGAATTTTATTGAAAGAGACCCACTCACAGACCAGGGCTGGATTCAGGTTGGGAATCCCTTTGTCTTAACAGACCCTATACTGCAATAGCATTCCACTACTGGGTTTCCCACTTATTGCAGAGTGCAGTCTGGATAGACACCCACATCTGTCAATGGAAGTCTTTCCAGTTAAAGGGATACCAGCAGGGGTCAGATTGGCTGAATCTGACATTGCTATTGAAAGCTGGAGGAAGAAGAAGAGCAGGAAGACATCAGAAGGCTTCCCCCCCACCCCCAACAACCCCCTCCCTCTACCCCCTCCCCAGTTCTCTGATTCTTGCCTGGAGGTCCTGATGGAGGTAGTGAGGACCAGAAGGAGCTTGCTGTTTCCTAGGGACAAAAGGAGAAGGCCAGTCAAGCAGACCAAACAGGCTTCGATGGAATTTTGGAGGCTGTCAGCCGCAGGAATGTAGTCCCAAAGGCAGAGATCTGGTGTCTCAAAAGGTTTAATGGCCTTGTTAGGTCAGGAAGTTGAATGGTGTACCACTTCCAGGTGCCAGTCGCCACACTCTGAGTTCCCCAACATTCTCCAGCACAGCACTGCTCAGATTTAAATGAATCAAGTACTTTATTTAAAATCTTCATTTTTCTACCAACTGCTTTGTTGCATCCTGAATTCCAAATGGACAGTAGCCTTCAGGAGAATGGGACGACCAGATTGGAAGTCGAGGAAATGGTATGAATGTGATGGTTGGATTTTTGACTGTGAGAATGATTTGTGTTGAGAGGCGGTGTCACAGGGTTTATAAGTGCACTGCCATTGGCCTCACACACTCAGGTTATCTGAAGCATGACTATATTAGTCTGTCATGAGCTTCTCTAGCAGCCAGGTGAGTGACTGCAGGCACCATGACCACATCCAGCTTCTTCTCCTCCTCCAAAGATGCCAATGGGTTTGCACCTTCCTCTTCTTGCAGCTCCACTCCTCCCCACTGCATGGCATTGTGCAAGGCACAGCAGACCACAAGCATTCTCCAGATCCTTGATGGGGTATACTGAAGGACATCCCTAGATCTGTCCAGATACTTGAATCACATCTCCAGTGACCCAATGGCTTGCTAAATGATCGCCCTTGCGTTCATGTGGCTGCTGCACTAGTGATAGGGTTCCTCACAGGAATCTGGAGCCCTTCTCTCCAAGGAACCACCTTTTCACAGTTTGTGGAGGTGTGAAAACCTGTGAGAAATGTCACTGTGCAGAATGAATGAATCATGGCAGATTCCAGGGTATCTTGCACAGACATATATAAAGCCTTCTGGGGTCACATGTAAGCTGAACTTTGAGGGAGTGGAATCCCTTCTGATTGATAAATATTCCAGGCTGACATGAGGGTGCCTTGATTACCACATATACAGTCAATGACTGTAGGAATCCAGCCACTGCAACAAATGTGGGAGCCCCCTTTGTCTGACCTCATCAGTGTCAAAGTGGACCTAAGTGATGGCCTTGGCAAACATGGCATCAGTCACCTGGGAGATACACTTATGGGCAGCAGAGTGTAAGAACCAGCAGATCCTTGGAAGGAGTTGCTGTGGTTGGTTGTAGTGGCTTGACTGTCATTGGAAATATGTACCCACGTGGTCCTTTCGGAAGGAAGTCTTGTTCTAGGAAGCTGCAAATTACAGCAATGACCTGCTGTCAAAACTTGAGCCTCCTAAGGCACTATTGATCCATCATATCAAAGAAGCTGATCCTTTGTCTGGATACCGTGTTGGGACTATCGCCTCCTTTGAGCAGGAGCTGGTGTCCATTCCCTCTGCTTTGTGGAGCGGCATATGAATGTGGAGAAGGCAGCTGCTGCTGCTGGCGTTGCTGCTGCTCCTGATGCTGCTAACGCTGGTGTGGCGGCTCCCAGTCGTTACCTCATCAGAGAGCCCCACGCTATTGATGCTAAAGTTGCTCCAATGTTGTAGTGATGGCTGGTAGCAGGGAAGCTCAGATGTGATTGAAGTGCAAGGTAAGTGAAATCACTTCCAAAAGGTTTTAAGTCGCCCATGAATCAATGAAGTCAGGATCTCAGAACAAGCGCTGCGTGCACAAGCCTTTCACGTAGGCGGGCCAGCAGCTATGCAATTTCATTGTTTGAAGACTTTCAGCAAGGCTGTCAGTTCCAGTGATCAATGAGTACCCTCTGTGATCTCGCCCAGTTGGTCCTGGTTCACACAGATCGGTAAACACGAGTTATTAGAGTCAGAATTTAGGGTTAAAGATTGAATTAATTGACTATTTAAATATTTAAATAACTGATCTAGCAACATCGTAGGGGTTTCCCCCAAACCTTTCAAATGTAGGCAGGATCATTTTGGGTCTGCTGACATTTTTCAGAGCTTTACCTCCACCACCACCCACCCACCCGCACCCCACTGGCAGTTAAATTCCTGTTCACTCTCCTGTCATAGTGACTGGGAAAAGAATATTGTACTGTTGGCGAGTTTGCCCTCGAAATTTTCTGGAAATATTGAGAAATTGATCAGCTGAATGCGCCAATTGATCTAATCTGGTTTTATGTGCAATAAGCGTTTTGAACCTTGACCATTTTTCAGTTGTATGTTGCAGTTGGAGTTGTCAGGCCTTCAGGATCTCAGCATATGTAAAGTGACGGGCGTGAGCCTGCTTTCTTTCTGTCTGTGCGTTGCCATTGAACGCACATGATCGCCCCGACGTTGAGATACAGCTGGTTCTACACAATAATCAATTAATTCCCTATTAATTAATATATTCTTTGCATTCATTTATAGGTTGATGTACAAAGTTATGAATTCATTTGGCATTTTGTTCAGAAATGCGTGCTGGGCGATCAGGCTTAACAAATTGAAGTAAAAAAATTGATTGGAAGTTTGTTAAACAATAATGTATATTAATTCTTAGAATATATTCCATAGATTGACTGCATTATGAGATTGCGTGTAAATGCTGCACACAATTCTGGATTTTCATATACAACTAAGTGATGAAGTCTCGATGTCTGTGGGTATTTTTAGAATAGTTATGTTGAAGTTGCAAAGACACAGAGCTATCTTTGCTTAAGTAATCTTAATTCAGCTTCTAGGAGCCAAATATAATTCTCATAGAGGTTTATAATCAAAGCAAACAGTTAAGCTGTGGCTCATTTATGTCGCAGTTTTAATGAACCATTCGCAGTGCCTTCAGCGTGTTTTGAATATGAACTTTATCTTCCTGCTGAGAATGTGAGCTGTTGCCACATCTATTATCTCCCCAGGAGCTGTCAGCATGACTCCTGGAGGGCATCAGATGGAGATTCATCTTCGAGGGCGCCAGCTGGTAGCAGAGCCAATACCTGAGCAAGGTCCCTTTGTATTATACAGATTAGCTGTCTGTGACAGATACATGGCAGCCTGAAAGTAATTGCTTTAACTGTTAAACCTACTTCACAATTTCATAAAGTGCTCTTTCTGAACTTCACCAGAAACATCCAAAGACCCGAGAGTGACCTACAGAGGCTTAGCAGAACCTCCGACTGTCCCACTGGAATTATCCGTTTCCTCATCTCTTCCCCTCCCCCCCTCCTCTGCAGCTGGTATCCTCCCATTAATCACTTCATTATTAGTTTCTTCAGAGCTCCACTTGTTATGATGAAGCGGATTACTGATCCAGTGCTGCACATTGACGTGTGGAGTTCAGAGGTCAGGGTCAAGCATTTGCTGCTATTGTGGTTGCTGCTCACATGATACAATCTCCTCAATAGCTCACACCTTATAATCCTTGGAGGATAGCACTAGCAGTTGTGCAAGACTATGACATTCAAATTCTCAGTTGGTCTTCAATCATTTCACGTATCCATGTAGAGATATGCATTTGGTGTGCCTCTATATATTTTTCATTTTGCTTCCATTGTATTATGACATTCAGTGAAGACAATTTTTCTGCCTATTCAGAAATGATTGTGAAAAAAACACTTCAATCGTCCAGCAGTATTTTTTAAATGAATGTGTTATTTGGTTTTTCTTCATTCTAATTTTTGTACACAGTAGTTTTAAGTGAGACTTTGAATAAGAAATTAAGCCAAGATTGACTCTGTATCTTCTGACGGATGTTACTCCAAGAGTAGCAGGAAATTTTCTTGGTCACTATAGTAATTGAAGATATAGTCTTTCCTACTGCCTATCAGGGGTCACATGATCGTTCTTGGAGACTACGACCAATGAGCCCTAAACGCAGGTAATCCGGTGGGGGTGGGGGCGGGGGTGGGGGCAGGTGTGGGTGCATGGCTTTCTTGTCGAGGACCCGGTTCAAGCTTGTAGCTTCTGAAAAGTTCTCTGTAATAAAGTTTTCTGTTTCACGTAGGTACCAGTCCGGTACGTCACATTATTACTCCTTCAACTGCAAACAGATTATGACTATTCACTCATCTTACTGTTGGTTTTGGAATCTTGCTGTGTGCAAAATAACCACTGTACGTGTCTACAAACAAAAGAAAGATTGCAAAAGACCAACTGGTGTCTATTCAGCCTATCCCACCCCAACATGGTGAAATATCAAACCCATCTGAACATCCACACTTCAGGGCTCCCCCTCAGTTGTATCACCAGCTGAAACTGTGCAGAGTGTGGACAAAGCACGCTCCATGCAATTGAGTCCTAAATAGGAATTGGGGTCCTGCGTACCTCATAATACTAAAAAGGCCTACCGCCTCACAAAGGCAGGCATTCTGGCCACTATCAATAATGTTGGGAACAGGGAGTAAGGCATATATCCTAATACTGCTGCCTGATTCCACTGGGTAGACAGCCTCGAAACCTCCCACTTCCTCCCATGATATTATTGGTTTGTTAATTTCCAGCATTGATCACAGCAGTGTCATGGGAGCCTTTAGTTCCTGAGGCTCCAGGGCAATCTGGGAAGATTGGCAACCCTACGCCAAAAGCAATCAAGGAAGCTCCAAGGGATATCATTGCTTTCCATTCAAATATCTACCTCCTATGGCTAGAGATGTCTTCCACTCCCAAGAACTCATCTTTCCCCTGTGAATGCCCACAGTGGATCCCACATCCGCTGCACATTCTGGCAACCTATTCTCGAGCTCTGTGATTCGCTGCAAAAAGCAGTATTTCCCAGCATTGAACCAAACTCTATATTTCAAAATTGTAATAATGCCCCCAGTCCTCCTCAATAGCCTATCCAATCCCTTCATAATTGCAAAGATTTTAATCAAATCCCGTGGAATATAAACTTTAGCAGAGTAAAGAGCCCCAGTTGTCTAAATCTGATAACTAAAGACCCTTAAACTGGGTATCCTTTTGGTGCAAATGCTTAATTATTTGTGCACGTTTATATACAGATCCAGATTTGCCAGAATTTATTTCACTATTCTGTAACAGTGCTCAGATGACCCTGCCACCTCAATCAGTCCAACTAATGTTCCGCTGTAGCTTGGGAGAACATTTTTTTAAATTAAATGAAACCTTTTAAGGCCTGAAAGAAAAACTGCTCCACGTTTACAATACAGTTACTTTTGTTGCTTTGTTGGACATAATGTCTTTTTAGAACAGATCGGAAGTACCAGCCAGAAGAGTCATGAGTTCAATGTTGCCACACAATGATGGAAGAGGTTCCTTCCAGAAGTTGGGAATTCTGGGAAAGATATCACATTCTTCGCGTGTGCTCTCCATATTCTTTTTGCCGCCACTGGCAGTCAAAGAAACAGCCGCTTCAATGACATGAGGATACCATGTCTTATTTTCAGTATTTAACTAATTTATCATGCAAGGTACTTGTAAATAGTCCCTTTGCAGTAGCACTAGAGTACAACATAAATATAATTTCACTAAAGAATGCACCTAATTTTGGTCGTGAGGTGAAATGACTAAAGTAACACAGGAGTGTGATGAAATGATCATCAGTCACCTGGATGAGTGCAGTCATAATACTCAAAGCTCAACAGCATTCAGGAGAGAGTAGTTCCATTGATTTGTGTCTTTGCCATCAGGCTCAATATCCTCCCCCCCCACCACTATTGCATCATGACTGAAGTACAAATGGTCCACAGCTTGCACTGCAGCAACCCACCAAGGTTAGTTCAACACTTCACTTCTTTAGCTCAAAATAGGGAACCATGTGGGAATACCATCACATACAAGTTACACTATGTCCTGACTTGGGTATACATTATTGCCATTCCTTCAGCATCACTGAGTCAGGATCCTGTAATTCCCAACCTGATGCCATTGTCTGGCCAACATCAACACAAGGACTGCAGCAGTTCATAGGATAACATAGGGTTACATAGGGTATACAGCACAGAAACAAGCCATTCAGCCCAACAAGTCCATGCCGGTGGTTATACTCCACTCAAGCCACCTCCCATCTTTCTTCATCTAAATCTAACATTGTAACCTTCTATTCCTTTCTCCCTATATGCTTGTCTAGCTTCCCCTTAAATGCATCTATACTATTCACTTCACCATCTTCCTCCAGTACTGAGTTCCACATTTTTACCACTCTTTGGATAAAGAAGTTCCTTCTTAATTCCCTATTGGATTTCTTGGTGACCTCACCACTGCCTTCTCTGGGAAACAAGGAATGGACAGCAAGTGTGGCCTTGTCAGTGTCACACACATCCCAAGAACAAAACAAAATAACATGCCTGGGATGGCAGGATTGTCATATAAGGAGAGATTAGGTCGACTAAGCCTGTACTCACTGGAGTTTAGAAGAATGAGAGGGGATCTCATTGAAATGTATAAAACTCTGACAGGGCTGAACAGACTGGATGCAGGATGATATTTTCTCAGGCTGGGGGGGGTCTAGAATAAGGGGTCACAATCTCAGGGTACAGAGTAGGCCATTTAGAACTGAGATGAGGAGAAACTTCTTCACTCAGAGGTTGGTGAACCTGTGGAATTCTCTACCACAAAAGGCTTTGGAGGCCAAGTTACTGAATATATTTAAGAAGAAAGTAGATAGATTTCTAGACTCTAAAGGCATCAAAGGGATATGGGGAGAGAGAGCAGGAGTATGGCATCGAGATAGAGGATCAGCCATGCTCATATTAAATGGTGGAGCAGGCTCTAAGAGCCGAATGACCTACTCATGTTCCTATTTTCTGCTTCTATGTTTCTTTGGGTGGTATTTTTGTGCTCCCATTGGCAGCGGGCGTGCTTAGTGGTGTGAGCGGACAATATGGCAAGAAGGCCAAAAATTGTTTTTTTTGACATTGTGAAACCAGTTTGCGAACGTCCGCTCCACGCGTCAATGGTGGGCCACGTTTCCCACCACCGCACGTTGGGAATCTAATTTCAACACTTTGGCATCTCATTATAAGCCCTGTTCGCCGGAATCATCTCCACACGCTAGATCATCCAGGCGCTGACATGTTTCATAACTGTACATAAGCGACATGCACCTGGTAAGCTGCACTTTGCTTGGGACTTCGAGGTTTGTTTGCCGACCTTGATTCGGGCAGCACTCATAGTCATCAGCACCAGGCTTCACAGACAGCACCGCATCACTTTCAGGGGGGCTCACGGACAAGTCTCTACCTACCAGGCTACATGTAAGGAGGGGTGTCGATTCAACAACTTACTTGGGGAAGGGGGAGAAGTAGCCTTAGGCAAGAGAAGAGGCTGCAGAGGGAGGGCTGTACTGGGGAAGGGGGGTATCCCAGGGTGTGTGTGGGGGCACATGTTGATCTTGCAAGTGGCCTCAAGATGGTGAGGGCTGAGGAGGCAGTCTCCAGAGGATATGAGACCAGATGGAGACGTGAGGGTGTGTGAGAGACAGTGAGTGATTAAGTCCCTTGAGCTGGCAGTGAGTGAAATGCCAGTGAATGTGTGATGGGCTTGTGAGTTTAGAGTGATGAGATGGTTGCCTTACCCTGGCAGCACGGATGAGATCATTCATCCTCTTTCTGCACTGGATAGCCAACCTCTGTGCAGCGTTGGCACTGACCACCACTGCCACTGCCTCCCAAGCCGGAGTGGTGAGATTGCTGGACCCCGAGGCCAGAGAGGGGGTGGAGGACAAAGTAGCAGGTTATTAAATTCTTCCTGGCTTTCAGGGCCATGTCTTCACTGGAGCAGTGTAGGTGCAAATAGGCCCAATTTACCCGGCCTCTGTGTCGGATATAGCTCATGGAAGGGGGTTAGACCCCATTCCCCATGAGTGTGAGTGATTTGTGACAGAAGCCAATATTTCTCCAGCCCCACCCCACCACTTTAAGAAAGGAATTAAGTTTAAATTGTCACACAAATTGGGATATAAGACATTACGGTATTAACTGATTTTGACAACAAATAAACAATCCAAAGGTATAATACAACAGATCATGCAATATGACTAGAGAAAGATTTGTAGGGTATCCTATCATTTCTCAGAATTATTTTCACATTATTCCATGGAAGTCACTAAATATCCAATTAAGTATTAAATATCCAGTTGCAGTCTGGATGATAAAGCTAGGTGAAGACTATAAGATGATAAGAAATAGGATCAGGGAAAGGCCATCAGTCCCATTGACCCTGCTCCACTATTCAATAAGATCTGACCTGATTGTGGCCATAACTCTACTTTTCTTCCTGTCCCGCATAACCCTCGAATCTCTGTAGATCAAAACTCTGCCTACCTCAGCCTTGAATATATTCAATGACCCAGCCTGCACTGCTCACTGTGGAAGAAAATTCCAAAGATGAACGACTCTTTGAGAGAAGAAATATCTCCTCATCTGCTTCTTAAAGGGAGATCCCTTATTTTTAAACTGCTGCCCCTAGCTGTAGATTCCCCCATGAAGGGAAACATCTCTCAACATTTATCCTTTCAAGCCCCCTCAGGATGTTATATATTTCAATAAGATCACTTCTCATTCTTCTAAACTCCAGTGAGTATGGACCCAACCTGCTCAACCTTTCCTCATTGGACAACCCCTTCATCCTAGGAATCAACTTAGTGAACCTTCTCTGAACTGCTTCCACTGCAGTTATGTTCCTCCTTAGGGAAGGTGACTAAAACTGTACAAAGTACCCCAGCGCCTGAATTTTCAGCTTGGTCGGCGAGTGCAACTGGCCAGCCTGAGAGCAGTCGGGAAACAGGCCATTGACTGCGATCGGTCACCGACCGCAATTTCATGCTACACGCACTGAAAAGCTCAGCGCTGCCGGGGTGGTGGCGTGAGGAGGCCGGGCAATGACGTTTCCACGGGCGAGCGCTGAGAGAAAGCTCCCTGCAGGCAGGGAGCTGCAGACCCGAAAACCATGAAATAAGGTTTTGAAAATCACAATCAGGCACCTGAGCATATAGATGATAAAAACGCCACCCACAGATTTTTATTTTTATCTTGTTTAGTAATGGAAACCTCATCCCGCCGTTGGATGAGGTTTGATGAGAAATGCAAAGTCCGCCTGGACAATTCGCCGGTCCGCCAGCTGTAAGGCTGGACAGGCCATGAAAAATCAGAGACCATTGCGCCATTAATGGGCTTAATTGCCCTCTTAATTGTCCATCAGGCATGCTTCCGACTTATGCGTACGCCCGCTGAGCAAAGTATTGCACGAGCGCAGGTGACGTCAGGACGCTCGCCCGACGTCTTCTCGTGAGATTTTAATCCCAATTGGGTCGATTGCGCACCTGCCCACAGGATGTAAAATTCAGCCCCAGGTGTGGTTCACCAATGCCCCATGCAGTTGTAGCAAGATTTCCCTACTTTCATACTCCATCCCCCTTGCAATAACTTCAATCTGCCTTCCTAATTACTTGCTGTACCTGCACACTAACTTTTTGTGAGTCATGTACAAGGATTCACGGATCCCTCTTTACTGCAGCATTCTGAAGTCTCTCTCCATTTAAACAGTTTTCTGCTTTTCTATTCTTCCTGTCAAAGTGGACAACCTCACATTTTCCCATGATATACTCCATCTGTTAGTTTTTTCACCACTCAGTTAATCTATCTATATTCCTTTGTAGAGTTTTTGTATCCTCCTCACAACCTTTTTCCTACCTATTTTTGTATTATCAGCAAATATACATAAAATGCAGTCAGTCCCTTTATCCAAGTCGTTAACAAAGGTCATAAATGTTAAGACCCTGGATCACTGCAGCATTCCACTAATTACAGTTTGCCAACCTGAAAATGACCAATTTATCCCAACTCTCTGTTTCCTGTTAGTTAGTCAAGCCTCTATCGATGCTAGTATATCACCCCCCACATCATGAGCTCTTGTGCAGCAATCTTTTATGTGGCACTTTATTGAATGCCATTTGGAAATTCACATACACTACATCTACTGGTTCCCCTTTATCCAACCTATTTGTTACATCCTCGAGAGACTCTAATAAATTTGTCAAACACAAAAACCATGCTGATGCTGCCTGATTGTATTATAATTTTGAAATGTGTTGCTACTACCTCTTCAATGCTTCTAGTATCTTCCCAATGGCAGGTGTTACACCAATTAGCCTACAGTTTCCTTCTTTCTAACTCCCTTCTTTCTTGGTGTTACATTTGCAGTTTTCCATCACTTGAAACTTTCAAGAATCTAGAGAAGTTTGGAAGTTTACAACCAATGCGTCACTATCTCTGCAGCCTTTAAGACTTTGGGATGCAGGCCATCAAGTCCAGGGGACTTGTCAGCCTTTAATCCCATTAATTTTCCTGTCCTTTTTCCCTAGAGAGTGTTTTAAATTCCTCCCTACCTTTTGCCCCTTGATTTTCTACTATTCTTACAGTGCTTTCTGTGTCTTTCACTGTGAAGACAGACACAAAATATTGCTGAAAGAATAAATATGTCTAAGCTTTTCATTTTGCACTCATCCGGATACTCGCAAAAATACCAATATAAGCGATTGAACAACATTTGCTAAATAATCCTCAATGTGCCAAGAATTACGCTGACATCCAATTTAAGATTATCAGTCGTGCTCGCAGTGTGGTGCATTTGTGTGTACTTGAAGCTACATATATTAATACACAGGGCCCTGTTCTTTGCAGACAGAAAGAACATGTACACACATTGCGCCTGTTCAGCTAAACAAAATAAGTGACAGCCATTTGTTGACTCATTCCTCAGGGCAATGCCTTGACTAATCAAGGTCAAGCTGCCTGGTTTATATTTCAACCAGTGCTTGGCAGTTAACTGTCAGTCACCATCAGCGGTGCATTCTCCATGGCAATGCTATTTGCCAACCAATCAGCCCTCTCTTCACGTACAATATAAATTGTTATTTTCCCCTTATATTGGCATTCTTGTGAGTGTCCTGATGAGTGCAAGACAAAAAGCCTCGACATGTCTCTTTTTTCAGCAATATTCAAATTCTGTATTACCATGCACAAAATACTTGTTCAAAGTCTCTGGTATTTCCTTGTTTCTCATTAATTCCCCAGTCTCACCACCTGAGGGACCAACGTTTGCTTTAGTTACGTAAGAAGTGGTGCTTTACAGAATATTAAAGAATTTTTACGGAGTTAGTAGGCATAGCATGAGGACACCTGGCAAAAAAAGTTGTTTCTCTTTTCTCTCTGGAAAACCACATAAACAGGCCCTGGAAATGTCAAGGCCTCCTGTTGATAGGAAGTCAAGACTTCCATGTTGATATTCCTAAGTCAATAGGATGGCATCTTGTATCCTCTTATCGATACAAGTGTCTAGTAAAGGATAACAAATGGCTCCCAGCACGAGCTAAATTCAAATATGATTCTGAGCTAAAGTGATGGACAGAAGGGAGGTGACACCTTAGGTATATGCCCTGCAGTCCTTGGCCAGAGCTGTTCAAACAAGTGATTGAAATAGGGTAAACAATTTGCCCCTAGAAATAAGGGTGCTCGGTGGCAGTGGGGCAGTCCTTGTCAGGCAGCTGCCCGATCTTCAAATGGAGCAAAGCCGGGTGGGAGATCTTCAGATGAGGAAGGCCGGGAGGGTGTGGGTAGAGTGTAGGGTGAAGAGCATCCTAACACTTCATCCATGGAGCAGAAGGCTGCCACCGCAAGCTCACCCTGAGATCAACTCACTCTGCGCTTTCTGTCTGTTTCTCCTTCGGGATCAGTAAACTGCTTTCACCTTTCACGGTTCATATGCTTTCCCTATCTATTTAGCTTATGTATCATATCCAAACTGAGGTTCCTTAACAAACTTAATAAACTACTTTAAACTCACTAATGAGTTCCGACCCGCCTATTTTAGGTAATCCATGACTGACAAACCTTAAAACCTCTATTCCTATTTATATACCTGTAGAAGCTTTTCCTGTCTGTGCTTATGTTTCTTGTTATTTTTCTCTCTTCCTCCAATTTCTCCCGCTTTATTATTTTCCAGTCATCCCTTGCTGGTTTCTAAAATTTTCCCAGGCAGATGCAAACTAACTCACAATTCTCCATCAAACCATTTTTAAACAAACATTCTTCATTTCTTTGCAAAAGAGATAGAATATTACTCACTTTCAAAGAATAGGCTTGTGTGGAGGCTGGGGAGTTCCACTGCAATTTACGAACTGAAGGAAACAAATATTCTGTGAGGTTCTGCATCATTTTTCATCACTAGCCAGTTACTCTGTGAAGACCCTTATCATTGTGCACCAGCAACTAATGGCTGTAGCTGGTGTCAACGGAAATTAAACATGATCCTGCATCATTAAAATGATAGGATTGATGAAGCAGCAATGGAGCTGTGCTCAAACACAATGTGAATGACCATATATAGGCTTTATTTTTAATTGGAGAACTCACGACCTGAATACATTTACAGTACAAACTACTGTAGAAGAACCCTAATGGAGTTGTAGTGTGAGCCACCAATTTTGTTTTTGCCTTGCCCCTTCACAAAATAATAAAAATGAGCTTGGACAGAATAGGAAGAAGCAAATTCTAACATTGCCAAGATTACAAGCCCTGTGTTCTGGCGTACATAAGAGATGGATTTACAAGAGCAAAGCATCCCAAGAGGAAGAGTAAAAATAATGAGTAGTTGTACCCTCTACAGCATTTTTATTATCAATTAATGGGCAAACAACCATGGAAAAGAATAATCTACATTATAGTTCAATTAAGAGCAAGATACTTCAAAACCAGACAGGGCTTGCAAGTTACAAGTGGAGGTTTTTAGACATTACTCTTGCCAACAAATTTTTAATACTTGTACTTTAATGCTGATTTTTTTTTTTTGCCTGTATGAATCAGCCATTTAGGCAGCTCCTTTTAACAGAAGATAAGAAATGCTGAGTAAATGAGAACATATTTGCAGTTTAACTGTTCTTGCTATCTTACTTTGTTCTCTTTTTATTCTTTACGTGGGATGTGGGTGTCGCTGACGGGGCCAGAATTTGTTGACCATCCCTAATTGCCCTTGAACTGAGTGGCTTGGGAGGCCATTTCAGAGGGCATTTAAGAGTCAGCCACATTGCTGTGGGTCTGGAGTCACATGTTGGCCAGGCCAGGTAAGGATGGCAGATTTCCTTCCCTTAGCGAACCAGATGGGTCTTTACAGCAATCGACGATAGTTTCATGGCTAAAACTAGCTTTTAATTTCAGATTTTCATTAATTAATCAAATTTAAATTGCATCAGCTGCTGTGATGAGATTTGAACTCATGTACCCAGAGTATTAGCCTGGAGGCTTCTAAATTACAAGTCCAATAGAATTACCACTTCACCATCTCCCCTTGCTCATTTTATATTTCCTTTAAGCTCTCTTTTCAAGCCTGTAACACTCAGAGTTTGTTTCTCCCATCTCCTAATTAAGTGAATAACTCATTTTCTGCTCTGTAAAACCTTCTGACACATCTAGTTGCAAATAAGAAGGAACTTGCAGTTATAAAATCACTTTCAGGACACAGGATGAACCAAAGCAATTCAGAGGCAACTGAATATTTTAAATATAGTTGTAATGCAGAGAAACATGGCACATAATTCACACACAGCAAGATCCCTCAAATAGCAATGATAAGTGAACAGATTATCTGATCTGATGAGCTTGGTTGAGGGGTAAGTGTTGCCCAGGGCACTGGCAGAACTCTCATGCACTTCTTTTAAAACTGTCTTGGAGTTCTTTTACACCCATCCAAGAGGGCAGGTGGTGCCTCATTTTCATGTTTCTTCCGAAAGACAGCACCTCTAAAGTGCATCACTCACCCCTCAGTACTGCAGTGATGTCACCATAAATTGTGGGCTCAGGCCTCTGAAGTGGGGCTCAAACCCACAACTTTGTGACTGAGAGATGAATGTGCCACTACTGTGCCAGGGCTGGCACCTAAACCTCACTTGCATACTTTGCAATGATTTAACAAGCTACAATTTATTAGCTATTTGGCCAGCTATCTTGTTCTGCGTGCTGATCATGTAAGAGGACTCCCTCTCTGCATTGTGTAGGAAAAGTGCAAATGTATTCTTCATAACCATGTTTACATTTCCACTCCCCTTTGCTTATGTAATCCCGTCATCTTGATTACTGGATTACATTTCATTTACTACAAATTCTCAACCACAGGTTTGTGCTTCATACCAACACTGCAGTATTAGTGTGAACACAGTTTGAATCCAGAGTCAGGGCCTGGTCTGTCACTGGATCAAAACAAGGTAAAAGTGCCTGGAGGAAAGAGTTTTATTCTGTTTCACTTTGGAGTCAGAATGGATCTCATGATCAAATTTACACAATACAAGTTTAGTATTCGTACAAAGACAAAACTGCTTTGCATCAGCTCTAAATGATGCCATGAATGTGACCTGAATTTATGAAATTTAGAACCTACCATTAGGAGTTTTTTTTTTTAAAAACTGAAAACAACCCATAAAACAAGGTCTGACATACATAACAGATTTTGTGATACTACAAAGAGCAGATACTTCCAAGTTACACTTAAAAGTCAATTGAGCAATTTAACAAAAGGAAAGTAGTGAGCACAGTTGCTCTGCTTCCAACTGCAATCATTATGGATCTGGACACTGTAATTCAGGTTGTCCAGCCTTTTCATGTTAGGGGCAATATTTCAATTTTTTCTCACTCCTTGGACCAATGAGCAAGTTTTGGAAGGATAATGTTTGGCACAACATTAGCCATGAATTTTTTTTTTAAAGTGAGGTATGAAGAAAAGAAAATTTTCTGAGCAAAAATATCAATGTCAAAGCAATAAATTGATCATTTTAAAAAATTAGTCATTAATAAAAATGACCCTTAGAGTGAATTCATGAGCATGTGTGTGTGTGTATCTGGCCCACTCCCAGTCTCAGGGTGCTCATTCGCTCACCTTGACCCATTGGGTGAATGGGTGTGAATGTGTGTTGGTGTGTGGGGATGAGAATGAGTTAGGACACTCATTCCTCTATCTCTCTCTCTTTCTCGCCAGGCCCAGGTGGTTTGGAAATTAAAATGTTGAAGAGAGGTTCAAAATGGTTGTGAAAGCACCAAGACTCTTTCTCCCTCTCCCACAGTCCAGCTGTCCCGGATTGCTGCAGCCACTGCTCTTGAATCCTGGGGAAGAATTTTCAGGTTGGCGAGCGGGGGTGGAGTCCGCTTGCCGAAGCATAAAATGACACATGGTGACGTCAGGCAGGCTGCGCGCCCGCCAAACTGTCAAAGGCCTTTTAAGGCCTGTTAAAAACTAATCGAATTAATAAAATGAGCTGCCCGTCCAACCTTAATGTTGGCGGGCAGGCAAAGAGCCCAGGCGGCCTTTGCATTTTTCATGGAACCTCATCCACGGGTGGGATGAGGTTTCATGAAGTGTTTAAAAACTCAATTAAAAATTTTTTGAAAATTCATTGACATGTCCCAGCTCACGTGATGGACATGTTTTAAAAAATTTAATTTCCTTATTTAAATGTTTAAACCATTAACTAATCGCCCTGAAGCACCTCTGCGTGAAACAGCGCAGGCCCCGACTCAGGGAATCCCCCCCAACCTGCACAGGGAGCGCACAGCACTTCCAGGCGCCCATCACACTGGGCGGGCCTTACTTGGCCCGCCCACGTAAAATGGTGGCGTAGACCCAATCGGGGACACCTATCCAGTTCGCGCCCACCCCCACCTGCCCCCGCACAACCCCCCTGACGAGGGAAAATTCTGCCCCTGTAATCCTTTAGGGAACCTTGTCCCACACCATCACCCCCCGCTCCCCGCCAAACGCCTTGACAGGCAATCTCTCTTCTTCCCTCCCATCCAATATTTCCAGGGCCACTTCTTTTAATACTCTAGGATGTAGATTATCAGGACCTGGGGATTTTTCTTTCCTTTAACCCCATTAATTTCTCAAGCACCATTTTTTTACTAAAACTGATTTTCTTCAATTTCTCCCTCTCACTAGACCCTTGGTTCCCTAGCATTTCTGGGAAATTATTTGTGTCCTCTTTTGTGAAGACAGAACCAGAATATGTTTTCAATTCTTCTGCCATTTCTTTGTTCCCCATTATAATTTCCCCCAGTTCTGACTGTAAGAGGCCTACATTTGTCTTAGCTAATCTTTTTCTCTTCACATATTTATAGAAGCTTTTACAGTCAGTTTTTATGTTCCCTGCAAGTTTACTCTCATACTCCATTTTGCCCTTCTTGATCAATCCTTTTTGCTGAATTCTAAACTGCTCCCAATCCTCAGGCTTGCTGCTTTTTCCAGCAATGTTATATGTCTCCTCTTTGGATCTAATACTATCCCTAATTTCTTTTGTAATCCATGGTTGAGCCACCTTTCCTGTTTTATTTTTGTGCCAAACAGGAATGAATAATTGTTGTAATTCATGCATACATTCCTTACATATTAGCCATTGCCTTTCCACCGCCAACCCTTTTAGTAAGGTTCCCAATCTGTCATTGCCAACTCGCGCCTCATACCCTTGTAGTACCCTTTATTTAGATTCAGGACCCCTAGTTTTGGATTCAACTTCTTCACTCTCCATCTTAATGAACAATTCTATCATTTTATGGTCGCTCTTCCCCAATGGACAACAAGATTGTTAATTAATCCTTTCTCATTGCACAATACCCAGTCTAGGATAGTCTGCTCTCTCGTTGATTCCTTAATGTATTAATCTAAAAAACCATCATGTCCATACTCCAGGAAATCCTCCTCCACAGTATTATTGCTAGTTTGGTTTGTCCAACCTATATGTAAATTAAAGTCACCCATGATTACAGTTGTACCCTTATTGCATGCATATCCGGGGGCCGGATAGAGAGGTATGGCGGGCTGAATTGTGGTCCACAGGCTGCATGTTGGACAACCCTGTGTAAACTCTATCAGAACCTATTTGAAAATGTGCTTGGGCATAAACAGTACATGTCTTGCTTTATTTTGAATCCATATTCTTTTGGGGAGTGCATCCAAGCATGTACAGCAAGGGACTGCCAATTTTGGCAACTAGCAAACATCAGGCAGTTTTAGATCAGAGACATACAGCATGGTCCATATACAGAGTAAAGTTCTATCCATTGTCCCTTTGCTGTGTCTGAACACATTAGACACAAATGGCGCAGAAAACAGAAAAGTAGAATTGTGTAAAGTGACAAACCAGGTTTGGAGATTTACTGCTAGAAAACATCTATAATAGAAATACATTACAGAGCTACTGCATTAATAATAAGATGACCTACTTATTCTGCTAAAATTTCTGCAAGTGTACGTGAGATTAATGCCCCCAGTGTATTTAGGTTATAACACTGTGTTTAGAATACTCCAATTTACAGTTTAGATGTCTATTATACTAACATCAAAGTAAAGAGCTGTTAAGGTTGAAACAATGTGCTTTGAGTTTACTGGGCTACTTTTAAACAAAGTAGTATGCTAAATATAATAGTAGAATCTCACCATCTTAAGGAAAGAAGAACTCACTGGTTAAACAGTTTCCAACTAGCTCCAGGATACAGGACGTACAATTAATCCACTACTTAGACTAGAAATAGAGCAAGGATATGATGGTGCTGCATGGATATGATGGAGGAATTACTTTTCTCAAAGGGTCGTGAATCTGTGGAATTCATACCTCAGAGTGCAGTGGATGCAGGGATGCTGAATAAATTTAAGGAGGAGATGGACAGGTTTTTAATTAGCAACGGGTTGAAAGGTTATGGGAAGAGGGCGGGAAATTGGAGTTGAGACCGAAATGAGATCAGCCATGATCATAATGAATGGTGGAGCAAGTTCGAGGGGCTGAATTGCCTACTCCTGCTCGTAGTTCATATGTTCTAGCACTTTGGGAATGGTTAAGGTTGGATTTGTCTGAAATTCTGAATTTCTTATGCTCTCGTTACTTGACTGCAGGTAGACCCCAAAGGTATAAAAAACACTTCCAAAATCTTTAGGTAGCAAACTTGGTATTGTGCGTAAGTTGTGGTTCAGTTGGTTGTATTCTAGCCTCTGAGTCAGAAGGTGATGGGTTCAAGCCCAGCTCCAAGACTTGAATGGAAAAATCAAGGCATTTCAGTGCTGTACTGTCAGAGGTGCCATGTTTCAGGTGAGACATTAAACTGAGGCCTGGTTTTCCCTCCCCGGCGGACATAAAAGATCTCACAACACTATTTTGAAGAAGAGCAAGGAGTTATCCCTGGTGTCCTGGCCAATATTCATCCCACAGTCATCATCATGAAAACAGATTATCTGGTAATTATCACATTGCTGTCTGTGGAATTTTGCTGTATACAAATTGGCTACTGCATTTCCTACCTTACAAAAGTAACTACATTTCAAAAAGACTGCTTCATTGGTTGTAAAGAATTTTGGGATACAGACTCATAGACTCAGAGATGTTTACAGCACAGAAGGGGGCCATTCGGCCCTGTCCACACCAAATATATGTATAAATATAAATAAGATATCCTATGGTCATGAAAAGTGCTATATAAATGCAAGTCTTTTTTTGGTTTCTATGTTGTAAGCACCGATCTCTGGAATTAGCCCAGCCTTCTTTCACCTTCTTTCAGATTTTCAAGGTATCGGTGCATTCTAGTTTGAACCTGAGCTGCATTTTTTGATGAAATGTAATACCTATACTGTTGTTGTAAATATGACTTTTCACTTATTTTATGCCATGTGTTTTGCAATGTCTGAAATTCAGAATTTCAGACAAATCTAGCCTTAACCACTCCCAAATCGATAGATCTCTCACTTTACAGTTTTATCCTGACCTACAACAACATCCAAGGCCATCTTCACGCAAGATATATGCGATCCATAGGATGCAGTGCAAAGCACTTCATGACAAGAACAAAGCTCCAATGCATAATTGTCAGTGGCTTCAATTTACTTTATGTGCCACATAAACCCTTGTCATTCGCTCTATGCTGTGGACTTGTCATGCCATTTCTATCTTACAATCACTCATGCTTGACCTAACTAAGGCCAAGCATTCTTTAATTGAAGGCCAAGTTGATTCTCTTGGTCAATTAGCGACATATTGCCTGTGGGCCCCTGAAGAAAGGATGCATTTTGTGTCACAGTTGGACACTTGGCAGCAATTCCTGCTGAATATTTTTTGCTGCATTTTTAATGAAGACTCTTAAGGTTTACACAGGGGGTTTTAAATCCATCAGGAAAGACAAGCTACATAATACACAACAAACCATTAAATGCAGTCTAAAACCCTTTCGATAAAATATGAAGGCAGATGTGTTTGTAGTGTCACATAGGAAACATATTTCACACAAAATGCCTGAGTTGCAGCTGATTAAAAATACAAGAGCTGTAGCAGTCAAATTTAATATTATTGTGATTACCTACTTCAGCTGTCAAAACCGGTGTCCATTATGCTAATCTGTATCTGCTGATTTCAAATCTATCAAGATACATTCAACTCTTTTCCTTAATGCATTTCAATTACAATGGTCTGAAGAATGAAGCAGTGCTGGGGAATGTTACAATTCTTTGGCTATTCTTCTTCATCTAACAACCATAATAATCTCTAGTATCATATGTAAATTTTGCCACAAATGCTACCTGAACTATATCTAAATGGAGAGCTCAGGGCAGGTTTATGTGAAGTGCACATAGTGAGCAGGAAGTGCCAGCTGGATGATCCCACTTAATGCCAAGCAAAATGCAAGGATATTAATATTTATGTCTGTTTAGCATAACTCTGTCGTCAGATATGGAGGGAGAAGATGCAGTTGAAAAGATCTGTACATTTGTGACAATGCTATCAGTGATTTTCTCTGCAATATATAACCATCTACCAGTACTAACGCCAGGCAAGCAGCATGCTGATGCCGCATTAAACTACGTGTCTGCTCGCAGTTGCTAGGTTATAGTTAATTGCCCATTTTCTAGTGCACCAAGGGTTTTGTATCTATTGCACTTTCAACGGGATATGGTTTTCTCACTACCTACTTTTACCATTGTTTAGTTGGGATAGTTCAAGGTTCTGACGTGCACATCAAAGAATACACACCAAGCATGGGAAAGCATTTTTGATGTCTGAAAAAAGAGTTGAACGGTGGCCAGTGACTGTTCACAGCAAACAAACTCATTCCTCATCACAGGCTCAAAGATTTGAAAGAATTATTCAAAAGGAAGAAAGATATGGAAGAAAGCAAGAACGTCTTGCATTTATACAGTGCCTTTCATGACTTCAGGATGTTCCAAATGTGATGAATATCCAGATCATGGTTCATGTTAATATTTTAGATGTAATGTTTAGTTCTGGGAGGATGGTTGTTGTGAAGGTAAGGCAACTAAAATTCTGGGCTTTAGAGATCGTCAGAACATCTAAAAGAAAATGACAGTTCAGGAGGTTATCCACGGGGCAGAATTTCATCCTTGCCAGGCGGGCTGGGCAGGGAAGCTGACCGCTGCCCGCGATCGAGGCCAGAAGGTGATTTCACGCTGGCGGGCCAATTAAGGCCTGCCCAGTGTGAAACGCGAGCAGCAGCGCTCAGAGCTGCCTGTGTGGGCAGGAGGAGGAGGGTGAGTGGGACCGTGGATGAGATTTCCTAAAAAGCGCAAAGGCTGCTTGGCCTTTTCGCCTGCCCGCCAACCATAAGGTTGGATGGGCAGCGAAATATTCTATTTAATTGATCCTTTAATGGCCTTAACAGGCCTTTTAATTGTCAGTGGGCAGTGCACTGCCGACTCCGGCGCGTACCTGCCGAACGAAATATCACACAACTGCGCGTTAACATGGGGACGCTCACCCGACGTCAATGCATGTCATTTTATACTCGAGCAGGTCAGGCACATGCCCGCCCGCCGAGCTAAACATTTTGCCCCATATTTATTTAACAGAGTCAGAACAGAAGGCACGGAGCAATAAAATAGCAAGTGGGTTTACTTAGTTGGAGAACTGGAGATGTGAGGCCTACAGTGCTTGCAAAAATGTGCAGTCCAGAGAGAAGTTGTATTTTGGGAATTAGTTTAAAAGCATTTAGCGAACCGTGAAAAGTTATGTCATAATGGAAATAGGTGGATCTTAAGAAGGTTCTCTAGTTTCAATTTATCTGTGTGCTTGCTGGGAGAGGGGGGTTGGTTGCAGTTATGACCTCATGTGGTTTGAAGCTTACAGAGAAGCCCTGGGAGTTGTTAGCAGGCTCCAGGAAGTTAGGGCTCAGAGAGGTCCTGGGGAGCTGAGAAGTTGGGGGAAGGTCACTGGTTCTGTGCCAGGCAGTTGGAGATAAAAGAAGCCCTGGGAGCTATTTGTAGTTCAGTGAAGCTGGGAGACTGGAGTTCAAAGAAACTCACAGGCAGTGCCAGCTTCGTGAAGCTAGCTGTCTGTGTAAGAGAAGGAAGTATGCCAGTAATTAGAGGCAGGAATGCAGCTTTGTGAATCCCATATAACGCAGTCTCAGGAGGAGAGATTGAATCATCATGAGATGAATAGTCATTGAAGCAGTCCAAGTTGAGGCAGCTTTTGAGGAAATTTAGGGGAAAAATTTTCCCCCCATTTTACATAGGCGGGCCAATTAAGGCCTGCCCAGCGTGACGCATACCCGGACGCACTGTGTGCTCCCTGTGCGGGCAGGGGGTAATTCCCTGAGTCGGCGCCTGCGATCTTTCATGCATGCATGCGAAAGAGCACAGAAATCTCCCTAGGGCACAGAGTTGCCTCAGGGAGATCAGTTCAAGTTCAGGAAAATTTAATCAAGGTAAAGAAAAATTTTAAGGACATGTCCCCTCATATGAATCTGTCACATGAGGGGACGTGTCCATTCATTTTTCCAAAAATTTTTATTTAATTAATGGACCCTCCATGAAATCTCACCCCAGCTGCGGATGAGGTTTCATGAAAAATGTGAAGGCCGCCTGGCCTCTTCGCCTGCCCCACCACCTTAACGTTGGACAGGCTGCATTCTTAACAACTTTAATTATGTTCTTAATGGCCTTAATAGGTCTTTGACAGACGATCTGACAATCTGAATGATGTGCGGTGATGTTGGGATGCACACCCAACATCACCGCGCGTTATTTTACGCGTCGGCGAGCGGGCCCCGCCTTTGCTCGCCAACACAAAAATTCTACCCTAGAGGCTAGATATTCAAAAGTAAGGACTTAGAATACCTCCTGAGGCATTGTGACTCGCAGTGGTCACTGATGGCTTACTGAGAAATCCATGGGATCTGTTTGGGTTGCATGTGGCATTTAACGTGCAGTGTGGTGTGTTCAATCATAGTTTGCCTGGTAATTCATATTTAGATCGTGTTAATTTTGAATGTTAGGGCATAAGGTAGATAAAAATTTATTTTGTTTGTTTTAAACTGTGAAATCCTGTGGCTTTAATCTCCTAGTGGGTAACTGGAATTTCAAATCTTGTCTCCTTTAAACATTGCAGGATTTCAAATCCACAGACAAATACTGGTGCCGTGACTTGATAAGGTTAATATAAGATTTTCACCACAAATTTTACTATACTTATTGTAAAGCAGAATGGTTTTGTCAATTGCTATGACTTTTCTGGGGAGAGAATATTTATCCCTGAGTGATTTGCAACAATTAACCAAGGTTAGGTTAACCACATTAACAAAAAAGTTAAAGTTAGAGTTAAAAGCAGGGGCTAAGGAATCAGAAATAGCTGAGATAATGGCATGGCATTTAGAATTCGACAAAGAAAAGCCTGACACAGGCATCACACAGCTTGAGTTAGGTAGAGTTCCAAAGAAGAGTCATATTGGGCTTGAAATGTTAACGCTGTTTATCTCTCAGACAGATATTGGCAAACCTGCTGAGATTTCCCGGCATTTTCTGTTTTTATTTGAGCTAGCTAGAATTCAGCTGCGGATGAAGCAGCTGGAGATAGAAAGAGATAGAGAAATCAAAAGCTCCAACTTGAAAAACAGGTAAAAGCGAAAGCTTCAGCTTCAGCTCCGGCGAGAGAGGTTAGCAAGGGAGGAGGGAGGTAAGGGGTGGATAGGCACAAAGTGCGGTAGCAGGCGAGGAAAAAGTCCTTTTACCCGCCAGCCATAATGGTGGGTTTTTTGCACCGTATCGTCCCATTCCCGGCACTCTCTGCCTCAGTAACTGCATTCACGGGAAACACTCCTGATCACTGGTGGGTGGGCTCGGATTTGCCCGCCCCACAGTGATCTCAACGCTTCCTCGATCCAACGCACAGCCTACTTCATGTTTACAGACCAGGGCTGCCCCAGGCGACGAAAGCAAAGAAGACAGCGACGGTGAGGTCAGCGGCAAACAACCGTGTAAGGACCCTGCAACTCATCATCCCCCTCTCAACACAACCGTGAGTGCTCCCTCTCCTGCTTTTGACTCTGCTGACATGCACTAATTATCTCTACTTTGGTTCACAGGGAGCTCTGCCAAGTGACTGACACCCTCAGCCAGGAACCAGTCCCTCAGCTCCATCCAGGTCCTCACCTCCAGCCAAGAGGACACCTCCCCCATTGAAGAGATGGAAATAAGCAGCCTGGAAGACCCATCACAGAGCTTACCCACACCCTCCACCAGCGCAGAGACACACACCTCGGTGGGACCTAGATCTAGAGCAGGCTCGGGTTCACAATCTGGTGGTCACCACACGGACACGTGTCCGCAGCAAGAGGAGGTGGGTTCAGCCGAGCTCCCCGGCTTTCGGAGGACTGCTGGGGAAGAGGCATCTGTAAGGTCCGAGTCAGATGACGAGCCTCTGGATTCGGCCTTCCAACTCATCCTGGAGAGTCAGCAGAAGACGGGGGAACATCATGCAGAGCTGTTGAAAGCCCTCAACGGAGTGGCACACGAGTGGGAGGAGTGTGTCCACCTGCTCTGTGATAAAGTAGTGCCCATATGTACGTGTATGGAGGTCCCCATTGGAAGGATAGTCACGGGAACCCTGGACCAGCAGAATGCAGAGATGTGTGCAGACCTGCACTTCCTCGTGATAGCCATGGGTGAGTTCCTGTAGTTGCAATGCAAAAGGAAATGGGGCACCTCGACGTCCCTCCAGGTGCTCCTTTCCTTCAAGGAGTCAGGCCAGGGCCTTCGGGCATCCAAAGGGAGGAGCTAGACACCCCTGGCTCATCCACTCAGGAATCTCAGAGGCTGCCCTCTCTCTCTGGATCCCCTTTGCCTGTGAACCCCTCAAACTCAGCCTCTGTCGCCGCAGCTGGCCCACAAGAGGACAGCCAAAGCAAGATGGGGCCTTCAAGGCCTCGGCTCTCTAGAGGATGCATTCCGAAGTCATCAGAGACAACAGGGCCAACAATTGCACAGGCTGTCTCCAACCGTCCTGCGGATGTCAGGGCAGCACCTTGAAGAAGTGGTAGCCCTAGAAAAGTTAAGAAGTTCTGATCGCAAGTTGTTGCATGGGTGAACGCATTCTGTCACTTTATAATCTGAAAATATATTCACTTTCACTGAATAATGTGTAATAGTGTCTTTCAGCTTCATTGACAGGCTATGTAAGTGCTCCCACTGCATCCTGCCCTGTTCACCACCTCCCCCCCCACCCCCACCCCCCACCCACCACCCACCAGCAGCTCAGCCGCACTCAGCAGGACCACAAATGATTCTGGAGGGAGAAGTGTGTGTGTAGCAGGGCCTTTCGGAACCTCGTGCAAGCACTCTCCCACATACATGGAGCCTTCATCCATCACACTCATCTCAACGTCCCGAGCATTTTCAATGGTGCCTGCTGGGGCTCTCTTTCAGTTGTCCATCTGAGCCAACCTGTATCGCCTCCCACCCACTGACCAGCTCCAGTGCCTGTCCAACACAAGGCTCCGCTCACTTTCGATTTCAACATGGATGGTCATAGTCAAGTTTTTGATTAGCTCCCCCATCCTTTCCCCATCTTCTAGTCACCTATGTCCTTTCCACTATCACTGTTGATCCCCCACCCCAGCATCACTTTCCACCCTCCCCCACCGTCACCTACCAACCCGAACCCTTTTCTTTCCAGGATGTCCAGGTGAACATGCACATTCCCTGCCTTCCTGAGAATCCCACCCTATCAACACTGACCTCCCTGACCTCCTCCTTCCCACCCCCAGGATCTGGGTCTGCCTCCGAGTCCCAACCACCTTCACTCTCCCTTCTACCGCTACCGTTGCACCCTCAGCCTCCCACCCTACCAGCCACCTCTGCCCTCTTTGATACTGACCATTCCCTCCTACCACACCCACCCTCAGTTCATTCTCTAAGAATTGATTCCATTGACTTAATTGACTCCATAGACCCTTCCCTTGCTCGTTCGCCTGGACATCCCCCACCCCTTACTCCATCCTCCATCCTTACACCCTCTTTCACCCTTTCTCCCTCCTCCCTATGGAAATCTTCCCCCAACCGAAATCTCTCCTCCCCACAGGCACCTTCTTACCCCAGACTCCTTCCTCCCTCCAAACACCTTCCCTCCTCCAAACACCTTCCCTTACACATTCCTCCTGCCTTACAACTACGTACCCACTTGCTGCATTCACCCCCTTACACCCTCCTCCCATGTACTCCCTCCTCCCCCCCCCGCAAACTCACCCCCTCCAACACCTTTGTATCCCCCCCACTCCCAAACTCAGCTCCCCGACCCCGGTACACCTCCCTCTCCTAGTCACACCTAAACATTCCTCTGCCAAGACCTGACCCCCGGCTCTCCAGTACACCTTCCTTCCCCGTTCACAGCTGGAACTTCCTCTCCCTGCCTTCGCCGATCATCCAAAGCAGGCCATGGCCAAGACCACAATGTTCGGAAGCAGGCCCAAGACATCAACCTCCCATGAAACCATGCCCATGAGGATCCACCCTCTGGGGTCCGGTAGCTGTAGGACTCCAGCATCTTCTGCTCCTCGGATGTCCACGATCTGAGCAACGGCCTCATGGTAAGTCCCAACTTCTGCACGGTCGGGATGCAAATTGGGTTCATGTCAGCCTCCCGCAGGAATTGCATTCCGCCATGGCAATCACCATCAGGTGATCCCACCGTGCTTTCACGCCAGCGAGAAACCGATTTCTCACCATATTGTCCCCTTCCCCACCCGCCAGGATGCCCAACACCAATGGCTCTGGAAACTTCCAGTCAAGGAAAGAGACAGAATGCCTCAAAGAGAGAAAGAAATCAGATAGCATGAACTGGCTAAAGGAACCTTTAGGTTATGGGGTGAAAGAAAGTTCGGATCATGAGTCAAGTCCCACCCTGAGCACTGATATAATGAAAAATCTCTGCCTAGTGCCTAAATTCACTGAGGACGGAGTTGAGAGATATTTTATCTGTCAGGAAGATGTAATAATTCTCATAATGTTATTAGAATTTATTGTGAAATAGTGGTATCTGTGTCTGTATGTGTGTGTGTGTGTGTGTGTGTGTGTGTGTGTGAGTGTGTGACTTAATTGGATTAAAGGCAGCTAGTCTGAAGGCTTTGATATAAACATGGTAAACATGGGGGATGTTTAGAATGTAAGGTGTAAAAGGACATTTGCATTTTTAAATAAACCAGACTAGATTGTTTTCAAAAGAGGTAGTGAAATGCGTCACCTAGCCAGGTGAAGTTCAGTAAGTGTGTTTATTTTTCCCAGAGATTACTGGTAAAACTTAATGCAATGAGAGATTTTTATTATCAGAAAGATAAAGTCCCAAGAAATAGAGAAACAATGTGAATTTGCATTCAAAGAGGAAAATATATATAAAGGAGCGAAGGCTGTGTGTAAGGGTAGGCATTTTTAAGATCTAACATGTGAAAAGCCTTCAGCAGCTATGCCTCAAGCTGCTGGCCACAAAGTACTGAATAAGAAGACTCACTTTGAATTGGATTGTTTAGGGTATCATGTTTCTTTGCCTGGGTCTTTTAAAATCTATGTCTTACTGTTGCCTTAATAAATGTGTAACTGGGAGTTAGATTATGTAGGGGAGTTAGATTATGTAGGGGATTTAGAAGTTGTCATAGTAGTAATTTGTACATCTTTGCATGTGTTTAAAATCATTTTTCTTATTAATAAATGGTTTAATCTAGTTTTGTAAAAACCTATAAGACTTGGTGGTCTTATTACCACTGAATTCAAGGCATGCATCTCGAAATATATATAAACTGCAAATCAGTTGTGGCAGTTGTTTCAAGTTTCCCTCTGGGATTTGAACAACTCAGCGTTTACCATCGGCTGTGCCATTACAGTCCCATTTGAAAAGGTGGCTGCAAAACTGAAGTCACCAAAATACAATGGAATCTCATTTTGCAGAGTATTTTGTTTGGGAAATCTATGGATGCATATTCTACTTTTTCAGCAGAACAATCCTCGGATTATGAGACAGTTAAAACTGCAGTACTTTGTGCTTACAAGCTTGTCCCTGAAGGATATTAGTTGAAATTTCAGACTTTAAAGAAATAACCAAATGAAACATTTGTAGAATTTGCTGGAGAGAAAGAAATTTTGTGAGATTGGTGGCTTCGGGCACTGAAACCCAAACAGAATTTTGAGAATTTGAGCAACGGCCTCATGGTAAGTCCCAACTTCTGTACTATCGGGAAGCAAATTGGGTTCATGTCAGCCTCCCACAGGAATTGCATTCCGCCATGGCGATCACCATCAGGTGATCCCACCGTGCTTTCAGACTAGCTGCCTTTAATCCAATTAAGTCACACACACACACACACACACATATATAGACACAGATACCACTATTTTACAATAATGAAAGAATTTGGAAACAGCATCCCAATAACTATCAGATCATACCTGGAAGATTGCAAGGTTTCTAATGTAAGGGAAGTGGCAGTTCTGACAGATGGGTATGATATATCACATAGGCAGTTAGGAGGCAGTTGATCTCTGTTTATAAACCCACAGAGAAGCTGGAAGTATAGCTTTGGGGTAAAGGCAGAAGCTGTTCCAGTCAATGAAAATGATAGCATGGAGGATAAAGTGATGTAAAGAAACAAGTATGCTTTCATTGCCATAAAACAGGGCATATAAAAGAAAATTGTTAGAAGCAGAACAGGAAACCAGTAGCAGTAATAGGGATACTTAAGGAGTCTTCAGGAAAGGTTGTACCAGAGAAGGAAGTGGGTGTTAAACCAGTGGCACTGATGCAAGTGACTGGAATTTCCATAGGGAAAGCTGCACCAGAAAGTGAAGATTATGAGAAACCCATTGCAACTATTTTTTTTACCTTGGGAATAGATAGGGATGCAAAAAATTATAAGGGGTTTAATACTTGAAGAGAAAGTCATGCCATTTTTTGTCCAAGAAAGAGCCTAGAAAGACTGTTATCCTGAAAGATACTGGTTCGGCCCAGAGCTTATTGTTAGCAAAGGATTTAGACCTTTCTTCAGAAAGTTCCCTAAATCAGAATGTATTAATACAGGGTGTTGGTGGAAAGTGTATGCCTTCCCCATTGCATAAAGTAAATTGAAATTATTCTCTTTTGTGGTTGGAATTGTTCCTAAATTGCCAATTAAGAAAATTGATTTTATACTGGGAAATGACACAATGGGCAATGTTATTTTTCCACAAACTGAGACAGTATGCCACAATTCAGGAATGGTTCCTGTGAGTAAAAACTCCTCACATATCTGTGATCCAGTTAAAAAACAAACTGATGCAAGAAAAGATACAAATGGAGTAATTCTAGTACTGGACGGTAAAAAGACAGCCAAAAGTGCCTGCAGAATTTTCAAATCAAAACTCGTCACAGAAACAACTGAGGCCTCAGAATGACCCTAAATGACAGGTAATACTAACTTAGGTGGTCCTGTCATTGCTGAGACAGCACAATAATTAACCATGCCTGTCATTGTTAAGATACAGGGTACAGCTGAGAAAATCCAGGCAACTGGACTGTGTTCAAAAGACCAGTTACAACCTCAAAATGATTGGAATAAAGCAATTTGAGAATTGCATGGAAGGCTGAAAAACTTAAAAAAGAAAATTCAAGGTCCAAAATGAGGAGAACGTTGATATCACTCAGAAAGCATTAAATAAAACTTGATCTGAATGGGATCAGGAGAAGCTGAACGATTACAAATGGTTTAAATTTCGCAGACCAAACAAGAATATCAAACTTCTCCGCTTGAACATCAAAAGCATCTGAACGTTATTTTTAAAGTGGCTAAGGAAGGCTTTTATCAAAGAAGGAATGAGTTGTTGGCACAATAAGATGCCATTTTGAGCTTAACTCAAAAGAGAATTTAAAATGTTTGAGTCAGGAAAATGAACTTAAAAGTGAAGATACGACTACAGCTAACAAAAGGGGTGACAATTTAACTCTGGTCTTAGCTGAGACATCCTTTGTAGACTTTAAAGATGGAAAATCTACAGACATTGAGGAAAATAATATTCAAAAGCTGAAATTGGCACATTCTGTTTTAAAGACTGAGATTAAAAATTCACTCCTGCATTACAATGAGGAATCTTCTTTGTAGATGGGGCCTTTGAATTATAATTATTGTTAGAGTAAAACTTTCAGAAAAAATCATAAAAAGTAATATCCTTCACCTTAAACTGGGCATAGAATTCAGCAGAGATTCATTGGGCAATGGGGATTGGAATGACTATTGTGTGTATTGCATGCTTCGGATAGTTTTATGATATATAACACCTTGGAAGTTGTTATATTCTAAAAGGTAAATGAAAACACATCACATTGGCAGTGCATTTTGGTTTTATTGGCGGGAAGGTGTGTTCATGGTTCATGTTAATATTTTAGAGGTAATGTTTGGTTGTGGGAAGATGTTTGTGGTAAAGATAAGGTAAGTAATATGCTGGCCTTTAAAGATTGCCAGACCACCTAAAAGAAAATGGCAGTTCAAAAGGTTACCCATGTTTGTTTGATAGTGTCAGAATAGAAGTCATAGAGCCATAAAACAGCAGGTGGGCTTATGTAGCTGGAGAGCTGGAAATGTGATGTCTATGCTGCTTGCAAAAAGATGTTATTTTTGGAGTTAGAGCTAAATTTGTTTAAAAGCATTCGGTGAACCCTGAAAAGCCATGTCATCATGGCTGGATGCTTAAGAAGGTCCTCTGGTTTCAATTTATCTGTATGTTTGCTGGGAGAGAGAGTTGGTTGGAGTTTTGGACCTTGAGTTGCTTGCAGCTCACAGAGAAGCCTTGAGAGCTGTGAGCAGGCTCTAGGCAATTAGGGCTCAGAGAGGTACTGGGGGAGCTGAGAATGTGACTGAAGGTCACTGGTTTCATCCCAGGCAGTTAGGGCTCAGAGAAGCATTTGAAGCCATTTATTGCTCAGTGAAGCCAGGACACTGGAGTTCAGAGAAACCCGGGGTGGGGGGGGGGCGTGGGGGGGGGGAGCATTTTAGTGAAGCTAGCTGTGAAAAAGTTGGAAGTGTGCCAGTAATTAGAAACAGGAGTGCATCTTTGTGATTCACGTGGAACACAGTCTTGGGATGAGAGATTGAACTGTTGGGAGGTGAGCAGTTGTTGAGGCAGTCTGAGTTGGAGTGGCTTGTGAGGGAATTGAGAAGCTGGCCCTTAATGGGATCTTGTGATTCTCAGTGGTCACTGAAGCCTGGGTTAGTTGCTGAGAAATCTGTGGGATCTGTCTTGGTTGCATGTGTCATTTAATGTGCAGTGTGGTGTGTTCAACCACAGTTTGCCTGTTAATTCACATTTGCTTCATGTTAATTATGAATGTTAGAGTGTAAGATAGATATTGTAGATTGTTTAACTCTTCTGATTTTGTATAGTAAAGTTAATTTTCTTCATTTAAGATTGTGGACTCTTGTGCTTTTATTCTTTTAGTGGATAACTGGGACTTCAAACTCTGTCTATTTTAAACAAAAAGTTACTGGTCCCAAACCAGATTGTAACACAATGCAGAGTCAGCATGGTTTCATGAAAGGGAAATTGTGATTGACAAATTTATTAGAGGTCTTTGGGGATGTAACAAGTGGGGTCAATATAGGGGAGCCAGTAGATGTAGTGTATTTGGTTTTCCAAAAAGCATTTGATAAGGTGCCACATAAAAAGTTATTGTGCAAGATGAGAGCTCATGTTGTTAGAGGTAATATTAGTATGAGTAGAGGGCTAGCTATCTAACAGGAAATAGAGACTCAGGATAAATGGGCCATTTTCAGGGTTAGGGTTAGGATCAGGTTGATAAACTAACTTGTTAAGTATACAGGAATCAGTGCTGGGGCCTCAACTATTTATAATCTATATTAATGACTTGGATAAAGGGACCAAGTGTATTGTAACTAAATTTGCTGATGATTCACAGATGGGTAGGAAAGCCAGTTCTGAAGAGGAAACAAAGAGTCTGCAAGAGGATATGGATAGGTTAAGAGAGCAGGCAAAACTTTGGCAGGTGGTGTATAATGTGGGAAAATGTGAGGTTATCCACTTTGGTGGGATGAATAGAAAAGCAGAATATTATTTAAATGGAGAGAGACTACAGAATGCGGTACAAAGGGATCTGGGTGTCATCGTGTATAAAACGCAAAAAGTTAGCAGGCGGTTACAGCAAGTAACTAGGAAGGCAAATGGAATGTTGGCGTTTATTGCAAAGGGGTTGGAGTATAAAAGTAGGGAAGTCTTGCTACAACAAAACAGGGCATTGATGAGACCACACGAAGAGTATTGCATACAGTTTTGGTCACTTTCCTTAAGGAGGGGTATACTTGCATTGGAGGCACTTCAGAGAAGTTTAACTAGGCTGATCCCTGGGATGAAGGCATTGTCTTATGAGGGAAGGTTGAGAAAGTTGAGCTTATACTCATTGGAGTTTAGAAGAACGAGAGGTGGTCTTATTGATACATAAGATTCTGAGGGGGTTTGACAGGGTATATGCTGGCAGGGTGTTTCTCCTTGTGAGGAAATCTAGATTAGGCAGCAAAGTTTCAAAATAAGGGGTCTCCAATTAAGATTGACATAAAGAGGAATTAATTTTATCAGAGTTCTTAACCTTTGAAATTCTCAACTCCAGAGAACAGCATTCCCTTAGTAATGCACTTAAATATCTCGCTGGGTTATGTCCTCAAGTCTCTGGACTAAGAATTGAACCCACAGCCTTCTAATTTTAAGGCAAGAGTACTACCAACTGAGCCACAGCTGACACAAAGCCTAACTATGATCCCACCTAACTCTTTACAATAAAAACAAAGTAAAACATCCTTGCTATTGGTTCCAGTCCAAATGTCTTCAGCTGCCTTCTCTCCATCATAAGATCAGAAGTGGGGATGTTCACTGATGATTGCACAATGTTCAGCACCATTCGCGACTCCTCAGATACTGAAGCAGTCCATGTCCATATGCAGCAAGATTTCAACAACATTCAGGCTTGGATTAATAAATTGAAATAACATTCATGCCATACAAGTGCAAGGCAATTACTATCTCCAACAATGAGAATCTAACCATCTCCTCTTGACATTCAATGGCATTACCATTGTTGAATCCCTTACTATCAACATCCTTGGAGTTACCATTGATCAGAAACTAAACTGGACCAGCCATAGAAATACAGTGACCATGTGAGCAGGTCAGAGGCTGGAAATGCTGTGGTGACTACAAGGCCTGACCACCATCTAAAAGGAACAAGTCAGGAGTTTGTTTAATACTCTCCACTTGCTTGGATGAGTGCAGCTCCAACAATACTCAAGAAGTTTGACAACATCTAGGACAAAGCAGCCCACTTCATTTGCAGCCCATCCGCTACCTTCAACATTCATTCCCTCCATCACTGACATACAGTGGCAGCTGTGTGTAGCCTCTATGAGATGCATTACAGCAACTCACCAAGGCTACTTCAATAGCACTTTCCAAACCTGCGTCCTCTACCATAGAAGGACAAGGGCAGCAGATGCATGGGAACACCACCACCTGCAAGTTCCCCTCCAGTCCATGCTTCATCCTGACTTGCAACTATATCACCATTCCCTCAATGTCACTAAGTAAAACCATTGATAACAGCACTGCGGGTGTACATATACCACATGGACTGCAGTGGTTCAAGAAGGTGGCTCACCACCACCTTCTCCAGAGCAATTCAGGATGGTCAATAAATGGTCACCTAGCCAGCAACACCAACATCCCATGAAAGAATAAATTGAAACAAAATTGCCCTGACTCTACCTTCTCAGCTGAACCATGAGTAGCCATTGAGAAACAATCCCCAAGCCCGTGTAAAATGTTGACTATACACAAGCACACACACATTGGGCAGAATTTTCTGCCTGCCGGGCAGGCCGGTGGGAAGTGGGCGCAGGCGGGTGCGGAGCCCATCACCGCCCGCGATTGGCTGCGCGCTGCCATTTTACATGAGCGGGCCAATTAAGGCCCGCCCAGCGTGACACGTGGCCGAGAGTGCTGCCTGTGTGGGCGGGGGAAGGAGAGAGAGTCGCATGCGCGCAAAAGAGCATAGAAATCTCCCTGAGACAGTGTCACATGAGCTGGGACATGTTTATGAAATGTGAAAAAATTATTTATTTATGTAATAAAACATTCAGGAAACCTCATCCCACCGCTTGGGCTCTTCACCTGCCCACCAACCTTAAGTTGGACAGGCCGCATTGATAATTACATTAATTGGTTTTTTATTGGCCTTAACAGGCCTATGACAGTTTGGTGAGTGTGCAACCGCCTCCGGCGTGCGCTCGCCGAACGAAAAATCTGAATGATGTGTGATGATGTCGGGATGCACGCCCGATGTCACCACACGTCATTTTACGTGTCCGTGTGTCGGGCCTGCCCCTGCACACCGATGTGAAAATTCTGGCTATTGAAACACATACATGCATGTACCCAAAAACCATAGAATCATACAGCACCGATTTGAGATTATTTAACCCTTGTGTCTTTGTTGACTCTTTGAAAGAGTCATCCAATTAGATCTACTCCCTGCTCTTCTCCAACCTATCTTTACAGGTATATATCCAATTCCAGTTTTGGAAATTATTATTGAATCTGCTTCCACCACCCTTTCAAATAGTGCAATCCTGATCATAACAAATTGCTGCGTTAAAAAAATTATCCTCATTTGACTTTTGGTTTTTTTTTGACAATCTGTTCCTCTGGTTACCGGACCTCTGGCAAGTGGAAAAGGTGTATCCCCATCTATTCTATCAAAATTTGATCACCTCTATTTAATCTCCTCTTCTCTGCTCTAAAGAAAACAATCCCAGCTTCTCTAGTCTCACATAACAGAAGCCCCTCATCCTTGGTACCATTCTGATAAATCTCCTCCACGTCACTTCCAAGGTCTTCACATCCTTCCTGAAGTATGTGCCCAGGATTGAAGACAACACTTTCGATGAAGCCTACCCATTGACTTATAAAGGCTTCCTGTAACTTTTGTAGTCTCATGTGAGTTTTCAGATGACAAAGAAAAACTAAAGAGCTTTGGGCAACTTCTATATTTTTTGTAAGTAGTGGTGGTGCAATGTATGAGACACTAAAGTAAAAACTGATATTTTGCTGGACTTCAGACCAGCTGCTTTAACACAACCAAAATTCTCAGTTTAAGAGCTGGTGTCTGTTTCTCTATCTCCTCATGCATTGATGAGGATTAGCCTTTTAATGTGGCCGACTGGTGACAGATCAGTGTGCAACAGGCTATGAAGAGTGTCATATAAAGCAATGCTATCCCATATCTTTCATCAAACATTGCGGGCAGGACTTTTCGTTTTGGGTTGGGTTTTTTATTTGTCTTGCAATCTTTTTAAAATTTCATTGTGCGCTTTTATTCAATTGCAACCGATTGATATTCATTTTAGTCACTGTGCAATATGTTGCTGTGATGGTCTAAGGAATAGATCAGGGGTGTTCGTCACCCACAAAAGCACGTTGCTCAAAGCCAAAGGGTTACAAGCGATTGTAGAAAATATAGCACTAGTAAAAAAATTAATGCAGCAACTTTGGTTTCCCTTCAGTATGAAAAACCCAAACCGCTTCATGTATGCCAGAAACCCAATTAACTGCCTGAGCCTGTTCGTGGTTCAATACTGATGACCCTCGTCATCTGTTAGCTGCATTGTTACCCTCGTCTATAATAACCACACAAAGGCAGAACACTGAGCCAAGGTGCAGCTGTGACAGGCTCTGTGAAGCGGCTCTCAGAAGAACCAGGCAAAAAAAAAATCCATGAACAGAAGGTGCACTTTTAAATTAGGTATGATTAATGACTGGTCGAAAACAGGATGACCCTAATTAAATAACAGTGGTTAATTAGCGAATGATTTATGCAGATGAAGGCACTTAGAGATGTTGGAAATGGGATTTCTAATCAAAGTAATACGTACGGCGAGAAGTGCTGTTGATGGGTTTTTGTCTCGTGAGGAAAGGGAATTCCTTTCTTTCTCCCCAGTAAGCTTTCATTTAGAAAAATGTTTGTGCTCCAAAAAACTCCTTTCAGCTTAAAGTAAATGAACTGGAAAGGGAGTCTCCCAGATCCAACCAAAATCCAGCAACTTCCTGTTCATTTTCCTGGGACAAAAGTCCATCATCCACCACTGGAACAATCCGTTTTTGATTTATTTAACGCTTATTTCTTGCAGAATCATTTTTCATCCAGACAGGGAGGTGAGGGGAACAAAGAGCTTGGTACTCATTTTAAAACGTTAAAAGCCACAAAGCTTTTAGCAACCTTAAGTAAACCTGCACTAATTTTACTGTTGCCTTTCTGCCCCATTTCACGGTGAGAAAGGAAATTGCGAAAGGCCATGATCGGTGTAGTGACCCTCCAGTGTTGTTAACACAAATCAGGGGAAGGCTGGATATTTTAGTGTGTTAAAGCATTGTTTTTTCATCCAGTGGACCTGGGTTCGAATTTAATCCACACAGAGCTGCTTCAGTCTTCCCTCTCCAATGGTCAGGATCATTAACGATTATAAATGAAACTGGATCATCTCGTTCCTGTTTTCCATTAAACAGGCAGCACCTATCTACATTTCCATCCAGCACTAATTCCACTGTATTCCTGGCTTTTGATGGTAGTGTTGTGTTTCTTTTGGAGGGGGAAATGCTCATTAAAATATTCATGTCACCAACTGAAGAAGTTATGGAGGTGTCAAGGATTTGTGTACCACAAAGAGGAAATGCCCAAACAAACCATGACCTTTAAAGAAAAACAAAAGACACTAGAAATACTCAGCAGGTCGAGAGCGGCATCTGTGGAGAGAAACCGAGTTAACGTTACAGGTCAATGACCTTTCATATGAACTGGAAAATTTAGAGACCAGAAACTGAACCAGACCAGCTGTATAAATCAAAAACAAAAACAGAATTACCTGGAAAAACTCAGCAGGTCTGGCAGCATCGGCGGAGAAGAAAAGAGTTGATGTTTGGAGTCCTCATGACCCAGCTATATAAATACCATGCCTACAAGAGCAGGTCAGAGGCTGGGGATTCTGTGGCGAGTAACTCACCTCTTGACTGCCCAGCGTCTGCCCTGCATCTACAAGGAGAGTGATGGAATTAGCTCCACTTGCCTGGATGACTGCAGCTCCAACAACAGTCAAGAAGCTCAATGCCATCCAGGATAAAATGCTTAATTAGAAGGCGAGGTGTTGATACTCAAGCTTACTTTGAGGAACAGTGCAGCAGACCAAGCACAGAGATGTCAGTGTTAGAGCAAAGTGGAGAATTAAAATGACAGGCCACTGGAAGCTCAGGGTCATGCTTGTGTACTGAACATAGGTGTTCCGCAAAGCGGTCACCCAATCTGCGTTTGGTCTTCCCAGTATAGAGGAGGCCACATTGTGAGCAGCGAATACAATATACTAAATTGAAAGGAGTACACGTAAATGGTTGCTTCACCTGGAAGATGTGTTTGGGGCCTTGGACGGTGAGGAGAAAGGAGGTAAAAGTGCAAGTGTTACATCTCCTGGGTTAGCATGGAAAGGTGCTGTGGGAAGGGGACAGGGTGCTGGAAGTGATTGAGCGGTGGACCATGGTTTCATGGAGGAAACATTTCCTTCAGAATGCTGAAAGGGAAGGGAAAGATGAAAGAAAGTGGTAACATTACAATGGATGTAGCAGGAAGAGCGGAAAATAATCCATTGAATATGGAGGCTGGTAGGGTCAAAGTTGACCTTCTCCACCACATGTCCCACGCTTTCACCCATTCCCCTCCTTCCCAGAACCACAATAGGATATCCCTTGACCCCACTTTTGACCCCACCAGCCTCAAATTTTTTTTCAGATTTGCAGCATCTGTAGCATTCTGCTTTTCAATCTGTGATCTTTAAATGACGGCCATGGTTCTATCATTTTGGCAAACTAACTCAGAGACCTCACAGGAGAATTGAGAGTGCTCTTAATGGAGATGCCACAATGCTGCATAGGATGGCGACACTTCACAAGCAAGCAGCTTAGGCACCTCTTGCACCATTCATTTTCTTTTTATATTACTTTGTTTTAAGTGATCAAAGTTAGAAATAATGTGTTGTCATCAGTGCAGAGACATCACCAACAAGAAATGTTACAAGTTCCATTTAACACACACACACACACAAAATAAATCAGGATAAGTGGTATGTAATACAAATTGGTTAAATACAAGAGACTCTTCATTTTGAGCACATATTTACCATTGCAAGCCAAGAGTGATGATTATAGGAATATAGGAAATAAGGAGTAGGCCATTCGGCCCCTCAAGCCTGCTCCACCATTCAACTAGATCATGGTTGATCTTCTACCTCAATGCCATTTTCCCACACAATCTCCATATCCCTTGATGTCTTCACTATCTATAAATCTGTCAATCTCTGTCTTGAAACGGCTCAGCCTTTACCCATAATATAACTTCTTCATCCCAGGAATCAGTCACGTGAACCTTCTCTAAACTGCTTCTAATGCAATTATATCCTTTCTTAAGTAGGAGACCAAAACTGTACAGAGTAGTCCAGATGTGGTCTCATCAACAAACTGTACAACTGCAGCAAAATATCCATACTTTTTTACTCGATTCCCCTTCCAATTAACGCCAAGATCCCACTTGTCTTCCTAACCACTTGCTGTACCTGCACCCAGTGATTCATGTGATTCATGTACCAGGACACCTAGATCCCTCTATACTGTAGAGCTCTGAAATCTATCACCATTCAAACAACATATTGCTTTTCTATTCTCCCTGCCAAAGTGAACACATTCACATTTTTCCACATTATATTCCATCAGCCAAATTTTTCCCACTCACTTAACCTATCTAAATCCCTCTGTAGACACTTCATTTTATTATTTGTTATTAATACGAATCTGGTAAATAAAGTGCACTGACCTTGAAAATTGGCATTTGGATCATAAAATAGTTGATAAGCTTCCTCAAAGATTGTGAAACATTGCAGACATCACCAGTCAGGTGCAGTAAAACTAGTTAACCCATAAGTTGTATTTGAAACTTGGCAAGGACTAGCCAAGGAACCTGGCTGATCTTCAGTGTCATGCCCAAGGCATTCATGGCATGGGCCTTTCCACAAACACTCAGGTCCAAATCTTCCTCTGGGCTTGGAGGAGCCCAACCTGCATACTTTCATGGCTCGCAAACTGCACACCCGACCCATGTGTGACTTTACATGCCATTTTTGTTTTTCATACTGGGGTCAGGTTTACAGTGCAGTTTGCGTGTCACGCTTGAGTGCATGAGATGTGTGGGTGTGGAGGTGGAACAGTTTAAAGGCCTACCTCTGTTCTCCAAGACAGCACATCCCAGTTCCCAACAGCGTTTAAAGGCCTCCTAAACCTCAACACTCAACACCCCACCCCCCCACTATGCCAACCCATATGCCCTTAGATCGTCTATGCCACCTTTATGCCCCTATGTAACCTCCATACCCACTCAGATCATCTATGCCACCCATGCCACCTCCATGCCCCCCATGTTTCCTCCATAGCCACTCACCCCATGTGCACAAGGCACAGTCCACAAATTTTATGCAATACCCATAGAAAATATTTTACTTTCCTTGGGGGGATAAGTAAAGCTCTCGCAATCTAATAAAAGCCTTCATACTGTTGGTAGTGAGGAAAAATGCATTCTGCCATGTTGAAAAAACTTTGTAATATTTGTAATCCTATTAATTTGTGTCAGCAAATCAGAGATCACAGCAAAGTGACAATCTGTTATTACAAATTCTTGAAATGGTCATTCATTCTCAGATGAATGGAACACCTACTGTGCTGAACCCCATGAGTACTTGAAACTCAGCTAAGCATTGATAATTGCCACAGGTGTCCAAACAATGATTACTCTCAAGGAAGGAAAGAACAAAAGGTTCCCTTTTCAATTTCAAAGCCTGGTGCCTGTCAATCAATATAAGGGAGCAGATGGTTAGACTTTTTTCAAGTGTCAAAACCAGTTTTTTTTAAACATCCAGCGCCATTTAAATCATAGTAGAAAAGGTGACAGTATGGGCTTACAGGACATTTTGTAATATTTTTCAATGTATTATGTTGCTTTTTCCATTGGAAAAGTATTGTAATACATGTGAACAAATATACAATGTTGGTTAATGTAAGGGACTACTTACCTTTAAAGGACAGATCCCCATGATGAATTATGGCATTAAAAAACATCTACATTACAATACAGCACCTAATAATGACATTTAAAGGTGTGAAAATGCTTTACGCTTACTTTTCATAGAAACGTAAAAACACAGAAACTAGGAGCAGCAGTAGGCCATTCAGCCCTTCAAGCCTGCTCCGCCATTCATTATTATCATGGCTGATTATCCAACTCAATAGCCTGCTCCTGCTTTCTCCCCAGAACCTTTGATCCCTTTCGCCCCAAGAGCTATATCTAATTCCTTCTTGAAAACATACAATGTTTTGGTCTCAACTACTTTCCACAGGCTCACTACTCTCTGGATGAAGAAATTTCTCCTCATCTCAGCCCTAAATGGTCTACCCCATATCCTCAGACTGTGACTCCTGGTTCTAGACTCCCCCTCCATCGGGAACATCCTTCCTGCATCTACCCTGTCTAGTCCTGTTAGAATTTTATAGGTTTCTATGAGATCCCCCCTCATTCTTCTGAACTCCAGCAAATATAATCCTAATCGACTCAATCTCTCCTCATATGTCAGTCCCGCCATCCCAGGAATCAGTCAGGTAAACCTTCGCTGCACTCCCTCTATAGCAAGTACATCCTTCCTCAGATAAGGAGACCAAAACTGCACACCATATTCCAGGTGTGATCTCACCAATGCCCTGTATAATTGCAGCAAGACATCCTTGTTCCTGTACTCGAATCCTCTGGCTATGAAGGCCAACATACCATTTGCCTTCTTTACCGCCTGCTGCACCTGTATGCTTACCTTCAGCGACTGGTGTACAAGGACACCCAGGTCTCATTGCACATTCCCCTCTCTCAATGTATAGTCATTCAGATAATAATCTGCCTTCCTGTTATCGCTACCAAAATGGATAACCTCACATTTATCCACATTATACTGCATCTGCCATGCATTTGCCCACTCACTCAGCTTGTCCAAATCACACTGAAGCATCTCTGTATCCTCCTCACAGCTCACCCTCCCACCCAGCTTTGTGTCATCTGCAAATTTGGAAATATTATATTTAGTTTGCTCATCTAAGTCATTAATATATATTATGAATAACTGGGGTCCCAGCACCGATCCCCGCGGTACCCCACTAGTCACTGCCTGCCATTCGGAAAAAGACCCGTTTATTCCTACTCTTTGTTTCCTGTCTGCCAACCAGTTTTCTATCCATCTCAATACACTACCCCCAATCCCATGCATTTTAATTTTACACGCTAATCTCTTTTGTGGGACTTTGTCAAAAGCCTTCTGAAAGTCCAAATAAACCACATATATCCACTGGCTTCCCCTCATCAACTCTACTAGTTACATCCTCAAAAAATTCCAGTAGATTTGTCAAGCATGATTTCCCTTTCATAAATCCATGCTGACTCTGTCCAATTCTGCCACTGTTTTCCATGTGCTCAGCCATTAAATCTTTTATAATGGACTCTAGAATTTTCCCCACTACTGACGTCAGGCTGACTGGTCTATAATTCCCTGTTTTCTCTCTACCTCCCTTTTTAAATAGTGGGGTTACATTAGCTACCCTCCAATCTGTAGGAACTGTTCCAGAGTCTATAGAATCTCGGAAGATGACCACCAATGCATCCGTTATTTCTAGGGCCACTTCCTTAAGTACTCTGGAATGTAGATTATCAGGCCCTGGGGATTTATCGGCCTTCAATCCCATCAATTTCCCCAACACCATTTCCCTACTAATACTGATTTCTTTCAGTTCCTCCCTCTCACTAAACCCTACATTCCCCAACATTTCTGGTATGTTATTTGTGTCCTCCTTTGTGAAGACAGAACTAAAGTATGTATTTAGTTGGTCAGCCATTTCTTTGTTCCCCATTATAAATTCCCCTGTTTCTGACTGTAAGGGACCTACATTTGTCTTCATCAATCTTTTTCTCTTCACATACCTGTAGAAACTTTTACCGTCAGTTTTTATGTTCCCTGCAAGCTTACTCTCATACTCTATTTTCTCCTTCTTAATCAATACCTTGGTCCTCCTTTGCTGAATTCTAAACTGCTCCCAATCCTCAGGTCTGTTGTTTTTTCTGGCCAATTTATATGCCTCTTCCTTGCATCTAATACTATCTCTAATTTCCTTGGTAAGCTATGGTTTGGCCACCTTTCCTGTTTTACTTTTGCGCCAGAGAGGAATAAACAATTGTTGCATTTCATCCATGCACTCTTTGAATGTTTGCCATTGCCTATCCACCGTCATCCCTTTAATTAACATTTCCCAATCCATCATAGCCAACGCGCGCCTCATACCATCGTAGTTTCCTTTATTAAGATTCAGGACCCGAGTCTCAGAATCAACTACGTTACTCTCCATCTTGATGAAGAATTCTATCATATTAGGGGCCTCACACAACTAGATTGCCAATTATTCCTTTCTCATTACAATACCCAATCGAGGATGGCCTGTTCTCTCATTGGTTCCTCAATGTGTTGGTCCAAAAAAACATCCCGTATACACTCCAGGAATTCCTCCTCTACGGTATTGTTACTAATTTGATTTGCCCAATCTATATGCATATTAAAGTCACCCATAATTACAGATGTTCCTTTATTACATGCATCTCTAGTTTCCTGTTTAATGCCATTCCCAACATCACCACTACAGTTTGGGGGTCTATATACAACCCCCACTAATGCTTTTTGCCCCTTAGTGTTTCTCAGCTCTATCCATACAGGTTCCACATCGTCAGACCTAATAACTTTCCTCACTATTGCGTTAATTTCCTCTTTAACCAGCGATGCAACTCCACAACCTTTTCCTTTTTGCCTGTCCTTCCTATATACTGAATACCCCTGGATGTTCAGTTCCCACCCCGGTCACTCTACAGCCATGTCCCCGTAACCCCGACTATATCATACATGTTTATATCTATTTGAGCGGTTAATTCATCCACTTTATTGCGAATGCTCCTTGCGTTAAGGCACAAAGCCTTAAGGCTTGTCTTTTTAACATTACTTGTACCGTTCCCACTATTTTTCACTGAGGCCCTGGTTGATTCTTGCCCTTGATTTCTCTGCCTATCACTTTTCTTATGCCCCTTTCTGTCTTTTGTTCTGGTCCTTGATTTCCCCCTCCTCTGACTCCTTGCATAGGTTCCCATCCCCCTGCCATTTTAGTTTAAACCCTCCCCAACCACTCTAGCAAATATTCCCCCTGGGACATCAGTCCCGGTCCTGGTCCAGGTGTAACCCGTCCAGTTTATACTGGTCCCACCTCCCCCAGAACTGGTCCCAATGCCCCAGGAATCTGATACCCTCCCTCTCACACCATCTCTTCAGCCACATATTCACCCGCTATACCCTGCTATTTCTACCCTGACTAGAACGTGGCACTGGTAGTAATCCTGAGATCACTACCTTTGAGGTCCTACTTTTCAACTTACGTCCTAACTCCCTATATTCTGCTTTTAGGATGGAGAGGGCTTTTAGAATGTTCCAGACTCTCAGCAGCCTTTCCATTTTATTCACAAACTCTCAAACCTGGAATCCTTTTAATGGGCTTCCAAAATGCCACGTCACCTGACAAAAACGGTGCGCGGGAGGAAATCCGATTTTCACACCCCCCCCCCCCCCAACCATTTAAAATGGGAACCCAACGTCACTGGGGGTGGGGGGGGTGGGGGAGCGGCGGATGTACAATTTTGCACATTAGACATTCCCAACCCGCAAAAAGGCCCGATGAAAATGGTGTCCGGTCAGGAAAGTGGAGGAAAACTGCATTTCCTCCAAGGAGGTAACTAAGGTCCAGATTTTGCAGCACCCCCCCGCCCCCCCCCCCCCCCACCCCCTGGGTCGGGGGCACAGAGGCGGACAAACTCCCAGCTCCGCGAAACCAACCTTTAAAAATGGCTGCCCGAACTTGCGATTTTCAAGCCTGGGAGGAGTTGTCTAGAACAGGGGTCAGGCAGGCCGCCCCGGAAGTAGTTAGGGGGTCAGAGGCAGGCCTAACACGGGTTGAACAACTTGGCCGCAGGTATAAGGCGGGCCTTCAGCAAGGCCCATTTGATAGGTTGGCCATCAATGGTGAAGTCCCTGTGCCTTGGAGGAGACATGATTGCCATGTCGGGTGAGTGTCATAGCTGTAAATATTATTAACTATCAGCCGGCCCTGGAGCAGATGGCTTCATGGGCTTTCCCTGTGGGAGAATTGTCGTTGTTGCTGCCTAATCAGAGTGTACTCTACTGAACCACTGAAACCACGGAGTGGAATCTCAAGACATAGTAGCCATGGAGGTGGCATCATCTAACTGCCGCTGCCGGGTACAGGTGTTTTGCAGTCATTTAGTTAGCTGCCAAAACTGAGAGGGCGAATGAAAGATGAAAAGTGCCATGCTCATTATCCCATCCACTTCTGGTGTCACAGGATGTGCTTTGTGCAGTGAGCAGGGGTATATGGAAGCCAGGAATGTTGCATGTTGGCCGGAATGGATGGTGTGCAAGTTCTTTCAAAGAGCAGTTGTTGCACAGTTATCACCTCTTCATGCGCAAGGTGCCTTATCTGCATGTGCGCTGCAACATACAACCCTATCAGCAAGCATTGGGTTTGAAGACTGACGTTGTGTCACTCTCCTCATTGTGGGCATGGTTTGATTTGGGCAATTTGGCAGCAGGGGCCCCTCATTTAGTCATTGGCATTCGTGTGAGGGAATCAGGTTGTGAATGACTTATTACCAAGTTTGTTTGCAATATAATGAGGCCCATGGCTTTGATGGTGAGGATCTCAGCCATATGAATGTGACTGAGTCCAACTCATTGATGTTTACTCTCTCCCTTGTGGGGGATGGGCAGTCTCTTGAGTAACTGTGGAGTTGATGTACAGGGTTCTTTAGGTAGAAGTATATTACCTGAGTCTGGCTGATGGCAATTGTGATATCGGAGGGCCCTATGAGAATCTATTTTGCACAAGGACCCCTCTGACATTGATCCTTTCCTGCATAGGGTCAGCCCTACCTACATGGCCATGCCTTCCAGCTGCTCTGCCACTGGTGCCTCCTCACCCTCACCCGTTTCCAGATCTTCCGAGTGAACAGGGGCTTCCTCTCCTCCTCCTCATCTTCCTCCTCCTCAGAGGCTGGAGCTCTGCCCATGGCATCATCATCATCGATTTTCAGGCTCCTCCGCTGCGCAATATTGTGCAGCATGCTGCACACCACTACTATTGTTGATACCTGGGGCATATTGCAGAACTCCACCTGAGTGGTCGAGGTACCTGAAGCCCATCTTTAAAATGCCAATTGCCCGCTTGATGGTACTCCCTGTGATGACCAGGCTGCTGTTGTAGTTGTGCTCTGCCTCCTTTGGTAGGTTCCTAAACAGGGTCATTATCCAAGTTCTCATTCCCTAGAAGCCAACACGGATCTGCTTTGGTGGTTGTAACAGCTGAGGGAGTTGGGAATTTCTTAATATAAAAGAGTCATGGCAACTGCCGGGGGACCTTGCACACACATGAAGGGAGACCTTGTGGGGGTCACAATCCACCTGGACATCGATTGAGTGGAAGGACTTCTGGTTGACAAAGGTGTCCGCATGTTGAGTTGGGGTATTTATGGGAACAGGGGTGTAATCAATAACACCCTGCACCTGAGGGCAGGCTGCTAATTGGGCAAAGGCCATGGTTCTCTGTGTCTGACATGCCAAATGTACAGGGAAATTAATGTGATCCCCCACACACAAGCAGTGATGTCGAGGGTTTCAGCCATATTAATGTGATTCAGACACACTCATTGATGTTTTAGGGCATTAGATATATCCTTAAAGCAGCTGTATACTGCTGACCAGGATCTGCCAGGCAGATCTCCTGATGAAGCCTGGAAAGATCCTGAGGCATAGAAAGGTGAAAGCAATGGTTGCCTTCACAGCCACTGGCAGGGCATCGGATTGTGGATCAAGTTGCTGCTGGACCATGCGTCCGTCACCACCTCACGGTTTAGCCTCTCCTTCGGCACTGGTTCTCTGTCATATTAAGTTAGGATGTCCTAGGTCTGTACACCCTTCCCACAGGGAAGTAGCTGGTTGTTCCCCCCTGCCCCCACCCCCCCCCTCCCCTTCCTCCCCCTCCTCCCTGGTGCGAGGGTAGCAGCCTCTCCCTCCTGACCTTCTGCCCTCCCCCTGGCCTCGGGCTGCTCACAGTGACTGGCTGCTGTGGCCTCTTTGTGCCAAGGGTGCCATACACATCCATTCATTCACAAGAAACGCTATGCGCCCTTCACCAGCACAAAGTTCTTCCTGGCACCTGGGTGCACGAGTCAGTGGGGGCAAAAACAATTGCCCTATGACACCAGGGCCAACCCCCCCCCAGGGCCCAACCCCCCCTCCCCACCAACCGCCCACCCCACCCCCACCTACTCCCTTAGGTTAGGACTGTTGGAACTTGTTTTCTGTCACTTCAGGGGCTGTGAATAAAGGGCTCCAAAGGGGTCCCCTGGCCATCCAAAGAAACGCACCAAGTTCAGACCTGCTCAAATCGGGTCTAATTTGCACACTTCAGGTTCCACTCTCCTGGGTTACCAAAATCCGACGAGACTGGGGGGTGCAGCTGATGATTCAAATGGCCAGCTGCCTCCCTCAAACGCGCATGTGCAAAACGCACCCTGCTCCCCATTCCCGTCCCGGCGAAAACAGGCTCTCTGTCATGGCGAAAATCTAGGCCTAAGTGTGCCCGTTTTGAAATGTGCCTCCACACCCAGACGAAAATTTGGCCCTGGAAATTGAATTGGCAGCTGGAAAGGAAACGTTAAACCAAATGTTTGACTACCACCTAGTGCTGATGTTTGGTATTGCAGGCAATGTACACAAGGTGGGGATGCAGCAAGAAAAATACAGGACGATCATTGCAACTGTTCTTTAACAAGTCTTCACCATTAATCCAGTAAACAAAAATCTCTGCGTAAATTTGCCACAAATGTTTCACCTTAAAATCAGAAGTTTGTGGGTTCAAATTGCGGAGACTTGAACATACAAATCAAGGCAGACGTTTGAGCTCAATACTGAGGGAGTGTTACACTGTCAGAGATCCCATCTTTTTAATGAGATATCGAAATGAAGTCCCATTTACCCTTTCAGGTGGACATAAAGGACCCCAAAGGTCTATTCAAAGAGGAATAGTCAAGTTCTCGCAGTGTTTATGATTAACATTTACCTTGCAAGCAGCATCATTTTTAAGATATAATAAATAGCACTGTTTTTATTCCAGGTCAACATTATGAAGGGTTTTGATAAAATACATAGGGAAAAACTGTTTCTAATAGCAGGAGGGTCAGTGTCTGGTCATTATTTCATTGCAGTTTGTGAGACATAGCTGTACACATATTTACTGCTGCATTTCACTATATTGTAAAGACTGTATTTTAAAAGTACCTCATAGGCTGTGAAACATTTGGTTTATTGTGAAGTCCTAAAAGGTGCTATATGAATGCAAGCTCTTTCTGTTTATATAGAAAAAAAATCAGGTCCAGGAAGGACATCAGAATTCACACCATGTGTTTTATATGCCATACTGATGTCAACCATGTACTACACACCCATCTCTGAACCTGATATTCTGCAGTAAAGAAACAGACTTTGCAATTAGCACTTTTTTCAAAAAAAAAGTGGACTAGGTCTTTGGGCACCTTAGTCTGAGCTAGCCAAGCGTTAGAAGAAGTGAATTAGTCACCAGCCAGTACTGACGGAAGGTCATCGACCTGAACAGTCATCATTGTGTTTCTCCCTCCACAGATGCTGCCTATTCAGCCGAACCACTTCCAGCAGTCCGGTTTTTATTCCAGGTCAACATTATGAAGGGTTTTGATAAAATACATAGGGGCAATCTGTTTCTAATAGCAGGAGGGTCAGTAACTAGAGGAGACATTAGTTGGCAAAAGAACCAGAGAGAAGATAAGGAGGAGGCTTTAAAAAAAAAGCAGTGAGTTGTTACGATCAGGAATGTACTCCCTGAAAGCAGGTTTAATAGTAACTTTCAAAAGGGAATTGGATAACTACTTGAAAAAGGAAAATTTTAAGGCTATGGAGAAAGGGCAAAGTGGGGTAGGATTCACTGGACAGTTCTTTCAAAGAGCCAGCACAGGACAAAGGGCTGAACAGCCTCCTTCTATGCTATAAAATTCTAGGTCAGAAATATTGGAAGTTCCTTAGTTTCTGATGACTCAACTGATGTTCTCAGGCATTCAACAGTCGTTATGTTGCTTGTGTTTTCAAACTCTGTTGCAGAGAATCCTGTGCTTGATGTTGGTATATCTGGATTTCACTTCCACTGCTGATGCAAGATGGCTCTATTTGCTTTTAGCTTCAGTGATCATTCAAATATCATGGGCTGAGTTTTATACTTTTTAAATGAACCAGTTCGAGAAAAAATAACACTCTTTCAAGATGTTAGCAGATGTTCAAGAATCAGGAGAAGTTCTGCAAACAAAATTGGGAATTTTGATGAGACTCTTAGATATAAAAATGCAGAGGCGGCTGGAATCTTTTCTGTTCTCTGAAGGCACAAAATTCACAAATAATGATGCTTATTATATTCTGACCCTCAAAGTTTTAGCAGAACTTAGACTCCAGGGCAGAACCATACAAATCCAGAACGAACATTTGTCACTACCTGCAAAAGAATCTTGACAAGCGGGCTCGAGGCTCCTCAGTTGCTGTCAGAGAAGTTGAACAGACCGTGGCCCTCAAGGCGTAAACAGAGAACCTTCATACTAGGTAATGATTTGTGTTTTTCCATCTCCATTGGTCTTGTCTGCCAAATTCAATGAGTATTTCACGTAATTACCCCCTTTTGATCTCATGGCAAAGACAAGAAAAAGCTAGAATGTGAGCTCCATATCTATTGGGCCATCCCTGATTTAAGCAAAGAGGACATTACATAGATAGAATTTACAGCATTATGACAGTCTATTTGGCCCAATTGGCCTATGCTGGCGTTAATGCTCCATGCGAACCAGCATCCGCCATACTTCGTATAACTCTATCAGCATATCCTTCTATTCCTTTCCCTTCATGTACATGTCAAACTTCCCTGTAAATGCTCCCATTCTATTCACCTCAACTACTCCATGTGAGATAGCAAGTTTCAGATTCTAACCGCTCCTTGGGTAAAGGAGCACCTACTGAATTCCCTATTGGATTTATTGGAGACGATCTTATGCTTATGATTCTAAGGCACACAAGTGGAAACAATTTCTCCACCTATCTAATCAAACACTTTCGTAATTTTGTTAGGACACCCCCTCAGACTTTCCCTTTCCTGAGGAAAGAGCCCTAGCCTCTTTGCCTTTTCTTATCTTTATAATCTCACAGTTCTAGCATCGTCCTTGTGAATCTTTTTTGCACCTTCTGCCGTGCCTCTGTATCCTTTTGAAAAATGGGCCACACGCCCTTTTCAGCTATGCAATAATTGTTTTTCCAGTGAACGTTCTTAATGTACTTTAATTATGGCTTATATTAAAAATGCAAGCGTTGCTTACATCTTAAAAGCCAGCTTTTATGAATCCCAATAATTCTAAAATTTGAAAGTGCTTCTATTCTCAGAATTTCCACCAAGTGTTTAATTCTGAAGGGGAGGCATTGAACTCAGACTCAAGTTTCTTAACAGCGCAGGCTAAGGGTGATACAAATATCACGTTAAGAATAGATGTTTTTCTGTCGCAGCCTTGCGCCCCCAACTGAGGACCCAAGGACTGATCGAAAGTGGGCCTTGAGCCTCATGCATGTGGACGACCAGCACCTATCGCGCCACTAGAAGCAGCTCACCCACATTGAAGGATCCAATCTGGGCCACTTGCGCCAGGCAAGAGCTGGGGACGGAGGAAAGGGGAATGAGAGAGGGACAATTGGGCTTGGTCAGAGGACCTCAGGAATATCGTGGAGCACTCTAGCTCTTGTGGGCTCCACACAAACTTTTTTTTAAAAAAAAGAAAAGCACACTTTATCACGGCGGCTGTTTGTAAGGCTGCATCGACTGCATGAAAACCAGAGCAGGCAGGCCCAGGGCAGCCAACAGGCAGAAACTTAACACCTGTTTTTTTTTTTGGTGGCCCTCAGGAACGCCTGAAAAAAAATTGCCTCACCTTGGGGTCAAATCCATTCCAGGTAGTTTTGAGGTGCAGGACGTAACCCTGCCTCCCCACCACCACACCAAAACTGGTCCTTTTCGCCTCTATTTCCTACCCAGATCCAATTTATACCCCTTTTCAGTTCAATTTAGTCCACTACACATACCCCTTATTTTTTTTTTAAATGATTCTTCCATAGGATACGGGCAGCGCTGGCAAGGCCAGGATTTATTGCCCATTCCTAAGTACCCTTAAGAAAGTGGTGGTGGGTCGCCTTCCTGGACCACTGAAGTTCTTGTTTTGTAGGTACATCCACAGTGCTGTTAGAGAAAGATTTCCAGGATTTTGACCCAGCGATGATGAAGGAACGGCGATATACTTCCAAATTATGGATGCTGTGCAACTTGGAGGGGTATCTTGGAGGTGGCAGTGTATCTGTGCCTGCTGCTGTTGTCCTTCTAGGCGAGAGAGGTTTTGGAAGGTCCTGTTGGTGATTTGCATCTTGCTAGACAGCACACACTGCTGGCCAGAATGCGGCAATGTGGGAGGGAGTGAATGTTTAAAACGTTGGTTGATTTAAAGTAAGGTTTGCTGCTCGATAATGATGCTTAACAATCCACTCAGATGAGCAACCTTTTAACAACAATCATGCTACAATAGTTTTTTATCCTTATAAAGTCTAAAAGCAGATCAAAGTAATAGCAGTACAATTGTTAAAGATGCAATGTCCCCCTCACTCTGGTGGGCTGTGTTTGTTATTATGATCAGGGGTATCAGTTGTTTTATATCTATGTTCAGTGTAGTGTTTCAGAATCACTGAAGGCAGTTAGATACAACTACAGTTCAATAATCCCTCTATGCCCTATAAAATATACCAAAAGCATTCATCACAATCTTAAGTTGTCACTTTATGATTTACGAAAAAGCGAAATCATAAGCATCAGGCTGGAAAATCCAAACAAGTAATTTGTTTATGTTAAATGGTTTATATACTGCAGTTTAGACTGATTTTGATTAATTGTGGCAGAAAAAGCTGTCTGCTTTAAACTAAAAAGTGGAGGTTTTGGGGTTGCTGGAGAGGAATGTTAAGATTCTCCATTATAATCTATTTTCAGTTATCTATTTCTTTCTTGTACGCAAGGACAAACCAAAGTTCTTGTTAAAAAGGTTGAAGTTGGCTATGAAAATCAAAATGGAAAACGCAAGCAGGTAGCTGCTTTATATTATGGGAGGTTTCCCCATTTCCATTTTTGTACTGTTGCTGCCATTTTCAACCCTGATGTCCAGTGCTTCCTCTGCAATTTGCAGTAAGAGGCGTTTTTGTTCCAGTCTAAATATAGGTTTGCATCAGCTAGGGAGCTCACTACTGCTGTGGTGTTCTGTTTAGTGCTAATCCAGCATTGAAGGTAATTTGAGTTCACTATGGGTGATTGAATCAAATATAAAACTGCCAAACTTACCTCATATTTCCACCAATTAAGAGGCACAGGTTGTAAATATGAGAGAAGATGAACAGGAAGAGAATAGTGGAAAAAAGCATCACCATCCAGGAGCCATGATCTTTTCGGAACATATTTAGTCGAAGTAACTGACCTAGTGCAAGAAAAATTTAAGGCAAACTTACTTCATTTCAATGCAAGAAATTTCTTCCTTTAAACATACACTATGGTGATCTGCCTCTTTTTTTTTAAATAAGCTTACTTCTTACATAAATTCTCCCACAATCAATAACATCACAAAACCATAAGCTCAGAAAAGTAGGAGCAAAATGGATGTCAATTAAAAATAATTTTAGACACATCAGGAAGAACGTCTTTATTCAAAAAGAGCTAGCTGTTTAGAATAATTTGTTATTTGAGTGTAGCAGACCCACAAACATGAGTGCAATGTAGAGAGAGATGAGCTTTGGAAAGTTGCATCATCTTTTCTCACCTTGACAGGTCTTCTAATTTTAATTACATAATGTTAAACAGCGCAACAGCTTCAGAATCGTATAATGATAAGTGCAGGAGGCGGTCATTCAGCCCATCAAGCCTGTTCCAGCTCTGAAACCAATTAGTCCCACTTCCCTGCTTTCTTCATAGCCCTGTAACTTTTTCCGCTTCAAATGCTTGTCTAATTTGTAAGAAAAGCAATTATGAAGGTTGCCTGTAGAAAATGGCCTTCTGTTGACTATCGTCAACCTTCACTTAAAGGCTGCTTAAATCTTGTAATAATAGCGTGTCCTCAAAATGTCCATGTCATGAGCCTTCAAATTGTTATGTCGTCTTTAGAGTAGGATGGCTTGGTAAGCATTATTTTCTGTATCTAACCTTGTTGTGGAATGTCTAAGCTACATCAGGTCAGTGCTAGATTGAGACTGTGAAATTAATTGACGTACGGAGTCAAAGGAGGTTCAAGGTCCTGTAAAAGAACTGAAAATGTACAAGTCAAGACTGTGATTGGAAATGTTAGGACGTTTGTTGGTGCGCAATTGGACTGCTCAAGTGTTACCACGAGGTCATTCGAGATCGATCATCTCGAAACCTTGTCAAAGCCAAATTGTGTCTCAACATCTTATTGTGCTTCAATATCTTTATACCTTAAATGAAGGAAACTCAAAAATGTAGGATACAATGGGAAAGATAGTAAGAGACCTCAGACCTCAGGAGGAAATAGATGGACTGGTGAAATGGGTAGACACAAGACAGATGAAATTCAACACTCATGAGTGTGAAGTGATTCCTTTTGAAGAATGAGAAGAGACGATATAAACAAAACGGTATAATTTCAAAGGGATGCAGGAGCAGGGAGACCTGAGGGTGCACAAATACGTTATTGAAGGCAGCAGGATAAGCTGAGACGGCTAGTAAAAGGATGTACAGGATCCTTGGCTTTATAAATAGATGCACTGAAGTACAAAAGCAGGAAAGTTACACCAAGGGAAGAATTTTCCTCCAGTCGGGGGGGGACGTTCAGGAACGGGTGCGTGCTGGTGCGCCACCACCATTTTACATGGGAGGGCCAATTAAGGCCCACCCAGTGTGATGTCCGCCAGGCCCCCCGCCCCCCCCGCCTCCTCCCCCGCCCCCCACCCCATCCCCCCCACCCCCCCCACCCCCATGCACCGACCTCAATATCCTACCCTAAGCGTTTATGAAATATTGATTAACAAAATCATAATACAGTGTAACATAGGTACCTTCTAGCCTCTGTTTGGAGATCAATATCTTAAACAAATTATTTTATACGCCACTTTCGAAACTATTTTTTGAATCTGCTTCTACTATCCTGTCAAGTATCGTACTCCAGATCATAACTTGCTATGTAAAAGATGTTTCCACATAAAACCTCTGGTTCGTCTACCAATCTCATTAAATCTGTGTCCCCTGGCTATCTTCCTTTCTGCCACTGAAAGCAGTCTCTCCTTACTTACTCTATCAAAATCCTACGAGATTTTGAACAACTCTATCAAATCTCCCCTTAACCTTTTCTGCTAAAGGGAAAACGTCCCCATTTTCTCCAGTCTCTCGACATAACTGACGTATTTCATTCTTGGTACCTTTCTCGTAAATCTCATCTGCAACCTCTCCACAGCCTTGACTTCCTTCCTAAAGTGTGGTGCCCAAAATTGGCCAAAATACTCAAGCTGAAGCCTAACCATTATAGAGATTTAGCATAACTTGCTTGCTTTTGTACTGCACGCCTCTATTTATAAAGTCAGGAATTGTAAGGTCATAAGATCTTCAGAGCAGGATTCGGCCCATCTAGCTTGCTCCACCATTCAATACAATCATGGCTGATCTGATTGTGGCCTTAATTCCACTCTCCTGCCTGCCCCTTTAAATCTTGACTTGCTTGTACATCAAAAATCTGTCCAGCTCAGCCTTGAAAATATTCAATGACCCAACCTCCACTGCTCTCTGTGGAAATGAATTCCAAAAACTAACAACCCACAGAGAACAAATTCTTCCTCATCTCCATCTTAAATGGGAGATCCCTTATTTTTAAACTGTGGCCCCTAGTTCTAGATTCCCCCATGAAGGAAAGCATCCTCTCAGCATTTACCCTGTCAAGTGCCCTCAGATTCTTACATGTTTCAATGAGATCACCTCTCATTCTTCTAAACTCCAGTGAGTCAAGGCCCAGCCTGAGCAAACTTTCCTCATAAGGAAATCCCTTCATCCCAGGAATCAGTCCAGTGAACCTTCTCTGAACTGCTTCCAATGTATGTATATCCCTCCTTAAGGAAGAAGACCAAGGGCAGGATTTTATACGCCAGTGAGCGGGGGTGAGGCCTGCTCGCCGACATGTAAAATGACATGCAGTGACATCGGGCGGAACTCCCAACATCACCGTGCCCCATTTAAATTTTCAGGTAGGCGGGGGTGCAGCAAAATCATCTGCATGCCCACCAACCTATCAATGGCCAACTGAGGCCACTGACAGAGTCAATTAAGTCATTAAAGGACCTGCCCGTCCAACCTTAAGGTTTCATGTAGGTTTTAAAAAATTTTAAGAAAGCTTTTGTAAAAATTATGGACATGTCCCAACTCACGTGACAGTGTCACATGAGGGGACATCTTAGGGAAATTTTATTTTTCTATGTTTAGCTTTTTGACATTTAGAGACGATCTCCCTGAGGCTGCACTTAGCCTCAGGGAGATGAGTGCGTTCTATCGTGAGCATGCGTGAAAGAGCTCACTCTCGATTTTGGGACTCCCCCTACCCCCTGTGCCCACACAGGGAGCGCATAGCACTTCTGTGCACATGTCACGCTGGGTGGGCCTTAATTGACCCGCCCACGTAAAATGGCACCACACCCCCAATCGGGGGCGCCAATCAGAGGCGCGCCTGTGCGCACCCACCTTTCAACTTCACCCCCAACGGGGGGAAAATCCCGCCCCAAAACTGTACACAGTATTCTACCCTTGGTCTCGCCAATGCCCTTCACAGTTGTAGCAAGACTTCCCTATTTTTATATTCCATCCCTCTTGCAATAAAGGTCAACATTCCATTTGCCTTCCTAGTCACTTGCTGTCGCTGCATTCTAATTTTTTGTGATTTCTATACAAAGACACCCAAATCCCTCTGTACTGCAGCATTCTTCAGTCTCTCTTCATTTTAATAATATTCTGCTTTTCAATTTTTCCTGCCAAAGTGAACAAACTCACATTTCCCCACACTCTCCTCCTTCTGTCAAATTTTTTGTCCACTCACTTAGCCTTACATCCCTTTGCAGACTCTTTGTATCCTCCTCGCAATTTGATTTTCTACCTATCTTTGTATCATCAGCAAATTTGGCTACAATAATTGAGGCCCCAGCACTGATCCCTGTGGCACTCCACTAGTTACAGTCTACCAACCATGAAAACAGCCCATTTATCCCAACTCTCTGTTTCTTGTCAGCTTACAAATCCTCTATCCATGCTAATTTTTCTCACCTCCAACACCATGACCTCTTTATCTTATGTAGTACCTTACTTTGTTTCATTCATTCATGGCACATAAGTGTCTCTGGCTAGGCCAGCATTTATAACCCATCCCTAATTGCCCTTGTTCATGGTATATTTAAGAGCCAACCACATTGCTGTGGGCCAGACTAGGTAAGGACAGCAGATTCCATCCTTAAAGGGCATTAGTGAGCCAGATGGGTTTTTACAACAATTAGCAATGGATTTCATTTTTTATTGAATTTAAATTTCACCATCTGCCGTGGTGGGATTCATACCCAGATCCCCAGGACATTACCGTGGGTCTCTGGAATACCAGTCCAGTGACAATACCACTGTGCCATCACCTCCCCTATAGCTTTACCAAAAGACTATTGGAAACCCTGTACACTACATCTACTGATACTCCTTTACCTGCCCTGTTTGCTACATCCTTAAAGAACTCTAATAAATTTGTCAAACATGATTTCTCTTTTTCAAAACCGTGTCTGCTTGATTGTATTACAGTTTTCTAAATGCCCTGCTATTGCTTCCTTAATGGATTTGAGCATAATAGAATCTCATAGGTCTGCTTAACAGCCTTCTCAATTTATCCTCTCACCTTCAAATACTTAATAAACCCCCAAGATCTCTATTTCTACAACCCTTTAAAATTGTACCATTTAGCTTATATTGTCACTCCTCATTATTCCTATCAAAATGGATCACTTCACATTTCTGTGCATTAAATTTCATGAGCCTTGTGTCTGCCATTGAACCAGTATGTCTATGTCCTCTTAGGGCCTATTACTATACTTCATTTGTTTATTACATTGCAGAGTTTCATGTCATCTGCGAGCTTTGAAATTATGCCCTGTACACCTAAGTCCTGATTGTTAATATATATCAAAAGAGCAAAGGTGCCAACATCAGCCACTAGGGACACCACTGCACACTTCCCTCCAGTCTGAAAAACAATTGTTCAGCACTATTATCTGTGTTCTATCCCTTAACCAATTTCATATCCATGCAGCCACTGTCTCTTTATTCCTAGCTACTAATATGTGGCACTTTATCAAACATCTTTCGAAAGTCAACATATACAAGCCACTTTAATTAAGTTTTAAAAACAATATATAGAAGCAAACAGCTGAGGGCAGAATTTAATGCTCTCTCCGGACATGCATTAGGAAGGAGGGGGACCATATAATTGGGTGGGGAGGTGTGGAGTGGAGACTGTCACCTTCCCAACTCCCCCATATTTAGTCAAGGGTTGAGGATGGCTTTCCCAATCCAGAGGTCAACTGAAATCCATAAGTGCCCATTTAGTTTACAGATAGTTTACAGAACAAATGAGAACATATGTCACCTTCAATCCAAAACCAAAGGCATTCCAATCTCAGTCATTGAACTCCAGTATGCAGATGACGTGTGTACGTGCACTCACTCAAAACTTTGCTCCAGTTGCTTCATTCTCCAAACGATCTTTGAAAATAAGCATTTCGCTAAACACCTGGAAAACTAAAGTTCTCTTCCATCCTGTTCCCACAGCACATCTCCCACCATCAATTAAGATCAACAGCAAAATGGAGCATTTTCCATATCTTATGAGACTCCTCTTGATAAAGATGGACATAAACGACAAAATTTATCATCGCCTCTATTGTGCTTGCTCAGCCATTGGCCATTTCCAATTCAGGAAGAATATTTCAGGACCATGATCTCAAACCCTAGACTAAGGTTGTGATTTACCAGGCAGCAATGATCCCTGTGTTCCTATATGCTTCAGAGACTTGGACAACGGACAGCAGGCACCTCAAAGTACTGGAGAAATACCACCAGAGGAGCCTTCGCAAGATCCTCCAAATCCAGTGGCAAAAAAGGTGGTCCAACAGTAGAACCCTTTCTCAAGCCAACAAGCCCAACATCAAGGTGATAATCACTAAAAGCCAGCTCTGCTGGGCAGGACATGTCATTCTTATGCCTGAAACCAGACTCCCAAAGCAACTGGTCTACTAGGAATTCACTTGCATCAGTAGAATCTAAGGAGGACAGCGAAAATACTTCAAAGAATCCTTGAAGAGGTGAAACATCCCTGTCAACTCATGGGAAACCCTGGCTTGTAACCAACCAAAATAGAGAAGATTCATTCAGGTTGGTACCAAACACATCGAGAGACTTCGTCGGGAACATGCAGAGGCAAGGTCAAGGTATCGGAGAGAGTCCACAAACTTCCTAACAACTCAACTACCTGACCCGTTAAGCACCACCTGGACCTCATGTGGCAGAGGCTGCAGATCATGTACAGAACTTATCAGTCATTTCAGACCGCAGTGGAAACAAGTGATCCTTGCTCCCAAGGGTCTGTCAAAGGAGAAGACAACTTAAAGGCCTCGGGCAGGGGCCACACCATGTGGGCAACATGTAAGGCTACTTGGATAGCCTGTGCCCAATGAAGAGACTGGGTGGCAACAAGGGCCACCCACGCATGAAGACCCCGGTGTGTCCTATAAGCTGACCCTCCTGCACCAAGCCCCCACTCTTGAGGGCACTCCTGTCTGGCCCCATTGAGCCTGCCGCACCTACTTTCCCTCCAGGGCTCGAGAAATGGACTGCAACCTGGGCATTCTGCAGTACCGGCAGTGGCCAGCACTTCCAGTGGTGACATTGGTAGCCCTAGAGAGTTGTCGGCTTCTGATTAGCCGGCAGCTCTCTGAGGCAAGACGTTCACCCAGAAGACGCCAAGGACCCCATCACCAACCAGCTAAGTGCCTGATTGGCATTAAATTAGGTCAGGGGGCCTGGAACAGCCTTTATGGTTTACCAGCTGGTGGACAGGCCCACTGCTGCGACGATTAAATTCTGCCCTTGTTTTCTTTTAATATAAACTTACTGGTCTGATTCCCAGCCAGAATTACATAAAATGACCTCTGTAAAACATTTTTGAATTTTAGGATATCCATCAAGTTACAAGAAAACAAAATCCAGTCCAAGGCCCAAGCCAGAGCAACTTATCCTTATCATCCAAGTGTACTTTCTAGGCAGAACTATTTGAAGGAAGGCAGGGTGTTTTCCATACCAACATTCTGCACTCAAACAGCACCATTGAAAATAGTATCTAGGCATTCACTTACTTGCTGCTGTGGGGACTTGACTGTACAATCATGGAGGTTGTCAATTGTGTTGACAGTACAGTGACTGCACTCTAAAAAAATAATTAACTGGGACATCCCAAAAATGTGCCAAGGAGCTTTATGAATGCACTTCTTTCTTTACAAAGAATCTAATGAAGATTCGTCTAACCTTGTTTTTCTTTGCAGCTCCAACAGTCAACATAAAGAAACACCTTTATTCCACATACCCCATCCAAAATGCCTGCAGCAACTTTATGTCAGAAGTTGAATAAATTATCTTTTCTTGCCTGCAAAGACAGTTAATCACCTCTGTGAGCCGATGGCATATGTGTATTATTTGCACAAGGTCTTAGAACAGCAGTTGCTAGACAACGATGTTTGAATTCAATATTTGACTACAATAAGCAGCTATTACAGCCATGGGTGCAAAAAAGGTTGAGAAGTCTGCTAAAAAGGCATGTTAATGGTTGGCTATATACATAGAGACATAGAGTACAAAAATAGGGAAATTGTATCAAAGCTTTGCAAAAACCTTGGTTAGGCCCCAGGTTAATTGCGGGCACCACATTTAAGGAAGGAAAGCAAAGCCTTAAGGATGATGAAGAGGAAATTTATATGAATGGTATCAGCAATGAAAAGCTTCAGAAATGCGGAGGAACTAGAAAACTGAGGTCATTCTCTGTAAAAGCAGAGAAGGTAAAGGGGAAATTTGATAGACGTGTGCAAAATCTTGAAGGCTTCTGACAAAGTAAATATGGAGAAACTGCTCCCAATGCAGTAGAGTCAATGACTGGAGGAGAGAGAGATTGAAGCTCATTGGCAAAGGACCCAGAAGCAGCATGGAGGAAAAAGAACTTAACTTTAAGCTACAATGATCTGCAATGCACTGCCTGAAATGGTGGCAGATTCAATAATAACTTTCAAAAGCACTTTCGGAGAAATGGCACAATTATGAATAGGCTGAATGGCCTCCTTCTGTGCCGCAACATTCTAAATCTATAATTGAGTTAAATACACTTATTCCTGCAGTGACAATATAATCAGGTGGTTGTGGCATGTCATGCTGGTATAGTTAATCCAGGTTTGCTTCCATCATTTCTGACATGGCATATTACTGACTTCAACTGACACACTAACGAGAGGAAAGTAAAATAAGACTGCAGACTCTTAACCACTTGAAGAAGAAAGATTGGCAGAGAAATCATCCAAAGTCACTCTCAAATATACCTTTGTCGCTGATTTAAAAAATGCAAGCTTTGGTAGAGGGAATTGAGCCCCTAGTTCAACATCAATCATTACTCCTTCTCCCAAAAGATATAGGGCAGAATTTTACATTCGGTGTGTGGGCGCATGCCTGAAACGCCTGAGTGTAAAATGACCTGCGATGATGTCGGGTGTGCATCCTGACGTCATGGCGTAGTTTGCGCAATATTTCATTCAGCGGGTGCGTGCCAGAGTCAGTTGCACGCCCGCCGATAATTGAAAGGCCTATTAAGGCCATCAACAAGCTAATTCAAATCAAATTTACCCTGCCTGTCCGACCTTACGGTTGGCGGGCAGGTGAAAAGGCCAAGCGGCCTTTACATTTTTTAGGAAACCTCATCCACGGATGGGATGAGGTTTCCCAAAGCAAATAAACATTAAATATAAACTTTATTTTGGAATTAAAAACATGTCCCAGAGTCACATGAGGGGACATGTTTTTTTTAAATTTTTACTGTCTTTATCTTTTTTTTAAAAAGCGCTTCAGTCTCCCTGAAGCAGCTCCATGCCTCAGGGAGATTGAAGCGCTCTTTCACACATATGTGCAAACTGCGCACCAGCCCCCACTCTCCCTTCTTCCCCCCGCAAGCACAGGTAGCGCTCAGCGCTGCTGCTCGCGATCCACGCAGGGCGGGCTTTAATTGGCCCGCCTACGTGAAATCGCGGCCCAGAGCCGATCGCGGGCAGCAGTCAGCCTCTCGACCGCCCCCTCCCGCTCCCACCGAGCCCGCCCAACGAGGGAAAAATTCTGGCCTTAGAAAGCATCCCCACCTCCTCCCCCACCACTCCCAAACTCTCTCCTTCCCAGTGTAATAAGATAATTTTCTTCCCTGGTACACCTCCAATAATGTGCACCTTGACATCATATCCATATAACATATCTCTCCTATATATTTTTTACATCTAAAACATCAAATCCAAAACAAAACCGCCACCACTCACAGTTGTATCAATGTTTTCTTTTGAAATAGAAAGTCACAAACCAGATCCTTTGAGTATTCATTGAAGCCTTGGACTGGCAATGGTTCTTCAGAATAATGGATAAGATTCTGCATAGAACATGCCATGAGGGTTGGCATCAAATGGTCTACCATTGTGGAAATTCAACTGGCTGGAAATCACGAAGCAAGGAAAGGGCAGATGGAAGAAAGGAGACAGATACAATCCAATAGGTTTGGAGAGCCACTGGGGATTCCAAACTGCTAAGTTTAGTAAAAATTGATACCTTTTTCTATGAACTTTACATGTTTTAAGCAATGAGCTTTGTTTTAAGAGGTATAAAGTTCAGTGGCTGAGGAATGTGTCACAATTCACTGGGGATAGTGCGCTGTAATATCGAGCCCCACTGCTCCCCGAGCTGCGACATATGTGAAAAGTTTGACCAAACCACCAGTTTGCCCCAATTCTACCTAACTGTTTAATTTATTTTAACAGAATACGAGCATCAGGTTTGTAAACTTAATAAGCAACTAACTGTTTATTGAACAAATTGTCTTTAATTAGTGACAAAAGAAAGAAATATGAACTGCTAACTTCCAACTCAATAACTTAAACTCTACCTCTTCTCAAACCCCTATACGCAAGCACACACACACATTAACACACACACATACACACACATAAAGATAAGACACACAAAACATGAATTTTAAGGGTGAGATAAAACAGTTCAATAGCACCAATCCAAAGTACAGGATTAGATGGGTTGACTTTGATTGATTTCTTCCAAATTCCTTGAAGTTTGTTGCTGGTGACATGAGGTGGTCTCCCAGTACTTTCAGTCTGTGGTTCACTGGTTGAAAAACTTGCTTTTCAATGTCTCTACTGGTGAGTTTTCCCCTTTTCCTCTTGACAGGGGTTTTCAGAGAAAGCAGGTTACAGAGATGTGAAGGATAGCCAGCTAACTATTATGGCAGAATTGCTGGAATCTTACAAACACAGGAGAAAGAGAGAGGTTTCAGGTCTTCCTTCTTTTCAGGCTAGGAGCTGTTCTGCTTTCACTGTTACCACACAAAAAACCCTGGTACCTGGTCAGGAGCCAATTAAAATGCTGTCATCAGGCAGTTCCCCTTAGTCCAGGACCCCTTTCTGGCACCATCCTATTCTCTTATGGAGCCCTATATTCCAGGATAGGAACATTGTAGATATTCCTCTTCCTGCATCAGTGGACATGTCTTTCAACTGCAGCCATGGTAGTTCTTTAAAGCTATAGTCCAATTTTAAAGCCACAAAGAAAAATAAAAAGTAAGTTCTTTACAAAAGGCATTTGTATCTTAACTTTGTTGAGCTGCAATGCATTGTGCGGCGGGGGAGATTTTGCATTTTGTCATAGTGTGACAAAAGTAAGGCAGAGAAAGAGAAAGAATTTTGACTGAACTCAAAAAGCATGGCACAAGGCAGAGACAACCTCTAAAGCAAACATAAGAAATATTATGTAAGATTGTAAGCATGTGGGCACAAAGGTAATCCCTCTTTATTATGCTCCTTCAGCAGTTATGGTAACACTGAACTGGGTGAGTATTTAGTCAGGATTTTTATTCATTTTGCTTACACTCTGGCTGATTGACACAGGTGTTTCATCTGTCTCAGGGTGTTTGATTACCTGTCGTAATGGTTTTATATTTTTACCGATTGAGTATTTTTCATTTGCGCGTTTTTCCAAATAAGATCATTTTCTTCTTTCAAAACAATCACGATACTACAAGGTAGCTAATATCAGTACACATTGGTGGCTGATATGTGGGTGGCCCTACACCACATGGACTGCAGCGGTTCAAGAAGGCAACTCACCACCACCTTCTCAAGGGCAACGAGAGATGGGCAATAAATGCTGGCCCAGCCAGCAAAGCCCACATCCCCTGAATGGATTTTTTAAAAACGAGTGCAGAGCAGTAGATTAACAATCATTGAAAGTTCTCATCAATGAAAGTTTCGTGTCCCAACATTCCGAATGGAGTCAAGTGCTATGGTAATCAGCCTGTACTGCTGGAGCATCTACTTGTAATGTTCAGCAAGCACTAAAGAAATAATAGTTGTGAGTAGAGAGTCAAATGTGGTTCCCAGTAAGCAATTTGCATTTGGAGAGCATCACAAAATGCATTAGATAGCCAAGAAATGCAGAAAATATTTGATGGAATAGGTGGAAAAGGAAGGGAGGAATCTGCATTTTAAGATTGTTGACTTACATATCCCAAAATTACTGAAGGATATTGATCAAATTATTAATTTATTTTTATTTTATTTTTGTCATGAATTAAATCACATACCTAAAAAAACGCATCATTTTAGCACCCAAATAATAAGAAACAGCTTTCGAAAAATGGTCACGGTTAAATTGGTCACTATCAGTGTTTGGAGACATGAGAGAAATAAAATGATCTGAACACTGGCCCGCTGGATTGATCCAAAATACTTACAAATGCAATGTTAGTATTCTTTTAAAGGAAAAGGTCAGCAATGCTTCCAATACAAAAAATATCTTCCAAATGTAACAAGCATAGACCAGTAATGTGTGGCATGCAAAATTCGAGAGGGCACCATCTATTCCATTGTATATAAATGATGGGGAAAATACAATCCTGAAAATACCCCAGCCTTTCTAAGCAATGACAGAATTGAAGTAGTTCAAATGAAAAATAAGAGGACATATAGCACAACGTGCATGCATACTGTTAGGACCACGTGAGGGGGGCTAAAATATAATTCCCCTATGATACTATCACCAATCCAGACTGGAACAGGTTTTTTTGTGAATTTAGAAGGGTGAAGGAATTTTCTTAATATCTGTATTTCACCATGTACGCACTGGTTGCAAAGTCTTTCTTGAGGTTTAAAACAAAAAGGGGGTTTGTTTTTATTGAGTTAAAAACCTACCCAGGTCAAGATAGCAAAATAATTAAAAAGGTAAACCCACACTTCTCGAACTTTAGCGACCCACGTTCACACACAAACAAACATGCAAAATTTACAAGTTATATTGTGGGTAGTTACTTTCTTAGCTAAAGTAAAGTTCAATGCTGAAAGATAAAAATCTTGAGAGTTCACTGTTTATGGGTCCGTGGCAGGTCACTGTGGCGTGACAGAAACTTTTCCACGTTCCTTTAGATTCTGGAAGTTGAAGTGCATGCAATTGCATTTGCCAAAGACAATTTCTTTTTAATCCGCAATCCATCCCTTTCAGGAGTCGATGGGTTTTGCACCTGAGGTTCCTTTCAATGGAAAATTCACTATCTCTGTGCTGGATTTTTAAACTGTAAGAGAAATGGTTTTAATGTGGGAGAGCTTCATTGGCAGCTTTTCCAGATTACTAACTGCTTCTGTATTTAGCAGTTTGTGCAAAGAGGTTTTAAAACAGTTACTTGAGTCACAAGACCTCTCTCTCCCCATACTGATTTCAGAAAGGGTTTGCTTGTCTGATGTCTGCACCAATGATTGCTTTTGTTTCACGGCTGGGATGAGTAATTTCTGTAATGTCCCAGCCATTAACACCCCTGAATGAGTCAGTATCCATCGTGATGAGATAGGAAAACATCTTTCATAAAAATATTGTTCTAGCAGACTTTCTGTCTCTGCTGGAGAGGTACTCTTATAGGAACATAAATGTTCAGTACATTTCAGTAAATCCCTTTGAAGTGGTTATTGACCTCTTCAGGTGTTAAATTCCAGAGAAGGATGTTATGGCATGTCTGAATTACAATTCACAGTGGAACTTTCCAAAAGCTGTTCAACTTGCAATACCAAAAGTTAGGTGACTTGTGGTAGCCATCTTTAATTAGTGTATTTTCTTAACTTTAAAAAGTCCTTTTTAAGTAGTTCAGTATATTTTTGGTCAGCTGGTGAAGTTACAGATTAATATCACTCATGTACAAGTCACATCATTGTGGCAATACACAGCATTAGAACCTACAAGGATATCAAGGAGCAAGTATCAGTCTGAGACAGTTGAAAGGCAGACTTCTGTTGAGCAGAACCTGCCATAATGCAATAATCTTTTGGATATTTGGGGCAGCACAGAAGTGCAGCAATTGGAGCTCATATGCAGTGTCACAGGATGGTAGGATACAGACTCAAGATTGCAAATTCCATACAAGACAAGCTTCTAAATCATAGTCATAAAGAGCTGTCAAGTATGTCATGTAACTCATCAGAAGCTGCTCTAATTCACTTCATAATGACCAACTACTGAATGGCACAAATGCAAATTTCAATCCTAGGATCATAAGAAAGACCATAAGAAATAGAAGCAGGAATAGGTCATTCAGCCCATCGAGCCTGTTCTGCCTTTCAATAAGATCATGGCTGATCTGATTGTGGCCTTGACTCCATTTTTCTGCTTGCCCCCATAACCCTTGAATCCCTTGTAGATCAAAAATCTGTTTAACTCAGCCTTGAATACATTTAATGACCCGGCCTCCATGGTCTCAGAGGTAGAGAATCCCAAAGATTAATGGCCCTCTGAGAAAGAAATTTGTCCTCATCTCCATCTTAAATGAGAGACTCCTTATTGTGAAACCATGCCTCCTAATTCTAGATCCTCCACAATTCCACATCAGGTTAACTGCAAACATCAACAAGGGATGAGTGGCACAGTAACTCAAATAAAAGAAAGGGAAGAAAGGAAGGAAAGATAACTTACTAGAAATATGTTTGTCACTGATTTCAATGGAATTTTGTATTTACTATCACTTTTAACAAGTAAATTTCTATCCATTTTTATGCTACTGGTTGTATTGTCCAACAGCTGACATTGATCCGTGGACCATTTTGTTGTGGGATTAAGCTCGTCTCATTGAAATTTGTTTTGCACAAGAGGCAGTGATGATGCTCCAACTGTCAAGCAACAGACCCAAAAGACGATCGTAAAGAGAAAGTAACATCTCAGGGTTAACACAGCAAATGCATGGAGCGGCCATCAGGCAGGTTTCGTTGGGGGTATCATTCTATTGTGGGAGATGATGTAGGGATTGATGAATCCAAGTGAACAAAGGTGTAGGAAAAAAAGCCTCATTGCCAATTTGTTCCCACGCACAGATGTAGCATTTTGATTTTGCGTTAGGGTCTACTGAATTGCTCAAGTATATATCTGGGACTTTAATACATACATAAAAATAAAATATCCATGTATTTCATAAAGATACCTCTGCTTTGCACCAATCCTTTATTTTAAGCATCGTGTAGTCACTGTGTTAGCACATCCTTTACATTTCCAGCGTGATTAGTAGACAGATTGGCCCGTATCAGTGAAATCATAGTCTTTTGTTCACAGAATTTACAGAGCTGCCAGAATCCTGGCTTGTGCAATATTTCAAACGCCAAGAGCAACCATCTCTCTTTGCCAGAGCTTAAGAGAACAGCTCAGGTGCACAGATGAAGGAAAAGTCTCATAAAGCTCTGGACCCCAGGCAAATCTGAATCTTTGAGGGCAGCATTTTGCTTAGGTAAGGAATACATTTCAGTATTAATGCTGCATAGTAAAAAGTACCATTACTTAAGATAATAGCAGAGACAATTATATTGCAACACACAGACTTTGTAGTTATATTGATTTTCCATACTAAGTGTCATGCCTACTTTCTTTAGATTGAACAGGTATAAAACACAACTAGATTTTTCATTTTTCATTTTATCAACACAAACATTGTGCAGATGCAAATAAATGCAAACACTAGCTTTTTGATTATGCCGATGCAGGGGACTATAAATATCACTTCACAGCTTCATTGTGGAGCTTGTGGACCAAGGAGACCACACTTTGTTACCTGGATAAATCAAAGAAAAAGTATTCAGCTAACAATTTATATATGTGCAGCCTCCAAATTTTGGTAAGTACACACATTGAGTGTAAATGAACACTACTGTTACAGTGCAGCCTTTAAAAACAACAATGCTGGTGATTGTCATGCAAATACAATTAAAATGAGGAAAAGCTTTCATCGGAAGCTTTTTTAAGAAGGAATCGTATGGTTCGGCAACATGAGGAAAAGTATTTTTTTACACAGCCAGTAGTTAGGATCCGACTGCACTGCCTGGAACTATGGTGGAGGCAGATTCAATTGTCACTCTTAAAAGCTATAGGATATGTATCTTGAAGAGAAAAAAAGTTGCAAGGTTACAGGGAAAGGGTGAGGGAGTGGAGCTAATGGAATTTAACTCTTCAGTGAGACAGGATGGACACAACAAGCTGAATAGTCTTCTCTCTCAGACTGGAGTATATGGCAACCTTGGTTAGAAATTGTTCATAGCCACCATCAATACCACTTTCTGATAGTGGGAGGGGCTTACCTGTGGCTCATTGGTCCTCTGTTCTTTCTATTCCTATCCCCAGGATGACTTATTCTTAATTCAGTTCCAATACAGTAATTTGGAGAAAACTGATTAAAGTGTACTGTCTTCGTAAAGAAAATGAGGTGGAACAAGACCTAAGGTGATGCATATTATTCCATTCTAATAAAATAATGCAGCATGTTCAAATGTGGCTGATATAGTCAGACTGTATGTTTATGATCAATAAAGAAATTAGAAGAAGAAAATACTTTACAAGTTTTTGGGTGGAATTTTAAGACTCCATTATGGTGGGGATGGGACCATAAAATGCAGAGAGACATTCAAAAGTCCATTGATCTCGTTGGGACTGGAAAATCCCATCAGTGGGAGGGGCCGTAAGATTCCACCTTATATTCTGAGGCCCTCTGCAGCAAGTTTAGTCACTTGTCACATAAATAGATGACATCCCACTCTGCTGCCAAGCATTAACAGAGTCTTCAGCCTTAGAATTATTCCAGGCTCGGTAACTTAGTTCAACTCAACCGTGCTTTAAAGCAAGTCATGGCACCACTCAATAAAATAGACACTAAAATTAGGGATAACTATGCTATAAACCAGTTAATTAATATGTGCATTTGAACACATTAAACAGATCTAAAATGTTTATGGAACATTAGCCAATACTAACAGAAGCAATGCTACATAATTTATTTATGAAGAAGATGATAGTTGCCAATATGTTACAATAGTACCCCAGTTCTTCATAGGTGACTAAGTTGACCTTGTATAAGTCATCTCAAAGCAAGTTGGTAAGAGAAGTCAATGCAGCCCTGCCAGCATTTCCGACCTCCCTGATACATTATATTAAAAAAAGGATGCTGTTTGTACCAGTACCCATCAATGACTCTTATAGTGTTAGCAAACTCAATAAACTCCTGTGCACACACAATATAGCAATGTTCCTGTGCCCCGTGGTATTGCAGCCATCCGTAAACCACTTTCACATAACGGTATTATATACTAGATAGTCCACTTGTTCACTTTGTCTAATTATTCCTCTTAAGCAGATGTGATATACTTAATTTGGTGTCTTGTAAGCAATGATCAATAATATTAACTGAACAAATAACCAGTTAAGAAATTTAGAACCATGAAATTCAAAGATAATAAAGTTCAAAATTCAAAGAATTGAAAAGGATTTTACTTAAAACAAGTTAATGATCTTGCAGGAGATTCTTTACTAATCTTTTAGTAATTGGCCAGTATAACCAATTCATATCACATAAGTATTATACAACAAGACATTCCTATTTCCTCCACTTCTATGAAAGCAGTGACCTAATGTTCAGAGAGTTTTGAGGTCTAATTTTGTTATGAATTGTGGTTTTATATCAAGTGGTGAGATTATACATTCAGTGGAGAAAAAATATGGGAACATATATTTAATATGCATTCCAAATAATTATATTTGTTTTTCAGACTTGTATTGATTGTGTGGATGATATTTTGGAAAACAATTCTTAATTTATAAGTATCTTGGAGAATTTTTCAAAATGTTGGGTATTAAATTTGGTTACAGCTATTAAATTGTTCAAAATCTCATTAAAGTAGGTGGAGAAAAATTAGTTCAAACCTCTTCTGTTTTTATAATAATTGCGTGTTTAGTGCTCCCAACAAGCCAAATGATTAAATAACTACATAACACAGCACTGAACTAGTAACGTTCTGGACTTAATCCCCAAATTGTATGGATTTAGCTAACCTCAGCCAGGGCAGCAGTAGTGGTGCGCTACAGATTGCCTGTGTATATATCCAGGATTACAGGATGACAAATTGCTTGTTCCTGACTCTAGCTGTGAAACTCCTAATTCCGGCTGACTAGTTTATTTGAAAAAATAAAAGACACTAACCTAATTGTAAACAAATTTGAAAAATGCCCAAAAGCTTATTTTGGAAGACAGGAGTTCCTCTGTAAAATTTTCACTGATACACTTTTCTCAATGCTCCTCAGATCCAAATGCCATTCATGACCAAGAAACAGTGAGGGATGGGTACCAAGGTCTTGTTCATAACACTGGGAAATTTAAGTCTATAAATATGATTGTTCTAACCATAAGGTTTGTAGAATAATAGAATTACAGTATTGTAGCACAGATCATTCAGCAAAACTGGTTTATGCTATACATAAGCATCCTCCCATCCTACATCATCTAACACTATCAACATAACCTTGTGTTCCTTTCTCCCTCATGTTCTTAGCTAGCCTCCCCTTAGATGCATCTAATTGCAGTGGTTGCTGCAATCCATGTTAAAATATGAGATGTAGTTCATACAGATTTGGGACAGGTTGCAGAACTTGTTTTACAAATGCCATTCAATTTGCAATGATTGCCAATAAATTGTGTGACTGCTCCATGTTTTGCAATATTAGAATTAACACAATGCTGAAAATCCAATTAAAGAAGCCATATTCTGCAGCCACACTCCAGAAAATGAGAAGCTAGAAATCACAGTCGGCAACTTTAGTGGGCAAAGGCTAAATGAATTTGTATGACTTTCCTCTGCCCATTATTTTAATGCAGTAATGCATTCATTACAAAAAATGAGGAATGCTATCTAAAAGCATTAATTACTCGCAGATTAATATAATTGACAGTAATTTCCAGCCTTCTATACTCCCCCGCCCCCAACTCCCACCCCCATGGCCACCAGCGTAAATTAATACATTACAAATAATGGAGCTCATCTAATCTAGCTAATATAGCTAACTAAAAATTATTTCAAGATTAAGGCCATTATGTAAGATTTATTAAGCAGCACCTGAAAAAATTGAAAAATTTTAAACCTTAAAATTTACAATTGCATTTGTACAGATTCTGATTGACATAACAATGTGTAATATTGCTTCTTGCTATAGAATACTTGTGATCTGAAAAAGTTAATTATGAAAGTTTAAACTGTCTACAACATTATGGAGTCAGTCCCAGGGTCAGCATTTTCAAATATAAAAGAATGTTCTTGTCAAAGGAAGGGACATCATTCTCATGAGAAAGCAATCTGTGGACAGTCACATTTTACAGTTTTTGGCTATATCGGATGAATTCATACATCAAGATGTAACTATGAAGTTAAATTTAGTGCACAAGGAGTTGAATGCACACAATATGCAATCTCTCTGGGAAATCCCATTCAACTCATCAGCTGAAAGTGGATGAAGTGCCTGGCAGAATGATGTTTCTCACATGCCATATCAGTTCAAGGCACTAGAGTCTGTCAATACATTCTAGTGGCATTCACACAATGTTAGAATGGCCAACTTAATTTGAGCCCATCAGGAGATAGCTGTCAGGAGACCCACACCCAAGAGGATCATAGCAGACTCAATTTTCAGCTCTAACAGTTGATTGGTATAACCGTAAACTGATTATAGGAGATATTTGGAATTGCTTACAGGAATGTCCAAAGGTGGTGAATCAGAGAATATCTCATTCAGGCTATTTTTTATTATTCATTGACAGGATGTGGACGCCGCTGGCTAAGCCAGCATTTATTGCCCATCCCTAATTGCCCTTGAGAAGGTGGTGGTGAGTTGTCGTCTTGAACCACTTCAAATCTGTCACACAGAGCTTCATTTCATATCCTAGTTATGAAAATTGTGTACTGGCGTCATCATAAAGAGCAGCTTTCTTCCTCTTAACATAAAGACGATTTGCTACACATTCGTATTCCCTCTGAATGAACTAGAATATAATTTAACTGCAAGTTATTTTAAATGCATATATACGCATTAATTAATTCTGCATTGTGATAGCAATATTAACTAGTAATATTGATAAATGAATGTCATATCCACTTTACAGAGATGACAAAGATGACAGAGAACATTTCTTACTATTTAAACTACTGCAGAGATGATAAGGCACTGGAATGGTACTGCAATATGCTGGAGACGATGTGTTCTTCCTTCCTGGTGCTGGGATTTATCGGAAACATGACTGCACTTCTAAGTTATATCCGTTACACAAGATTACGGACTCGTAATAACATATTTTTATTCAATCTAGTATTGTGTGATTTAGCTTGGATCTTCACTGCTCCATTTGCTATCTACTGGCATTCATACAAAATGCATGGTTACAGTATGGCAGTATTCTGCCATATTAAAAGATTTATTTTCTACACGAATCTATATGGGAGCATTCTCTTCCTGACACTCAGCAGTGTTGATCGCTATATAAGTGTAGTTCACCCCATTAAATCTCTGAGCTGGTGGACAACGAGAAAGGTAAAAGGCATTTCAGTCTGTGCATGGATCCTTGTGGTAACTGAATCTCTCTCAGGCTTCTTTTACTTTGAAAAATTGGAAAAATCGACTAATACAACCGTTTGCATAGTTATGATTCAAGATCCCTTAGGTTACTTTATTTCATTTTCCACATTCAGGTTATTCCTTGGGTTCATCTTTCCAATTTCCGTTCTACTGATTTGCTATTTCAGGATATGTCGAGCAATCAGAAAGTTCAGTCACAACCAACAAAGACGTCGGAAATCAGCAAGATCTTTGTTGCTGATGTCAACTGCAATGGCTGTTCTGGTCATTTCCTTTGTTCCGTATCACATTATGTCTTTTGTAATTATTGTTTCACGACTGGATCATCTGTTAAGACCTGAAAATATCAATCTATTTCTTGCTGTCTATGAACTGACTGAAATCATCTGCAGTGTGAATGCCTGCTTGGACCCAATTCTCTACATCCTAGCAAATGAAGAATTGCAACGAAGAATTAAAACTATGAAACACAATGTTCTACAGATCTGCATTTGTTTTCATCCTCAAAGAATTGGGATCATGGAAGCACAACAGGAAATCCAACTAGATTAAGTTTTCATGGCATGCAAGCTCTGTAAAAGATTGAATAGGGGATGTTATATTCCCAATTATTTATACAGCTTAGGATATTTTGTTTCTATTCCCTACTTAACTACGGAATCACAAAACTTAAGGTTCTGACTTAAGAGGTAACGTAGAATAAAATAGTTGTTCTCTATTCATTAATTTGATTAAACAGCTCACAGCATCTTTTTCTATCTAAAGTAATACTATGTGATTTTCATGCTGTTCAAAGCAAAGGATTTCAGAACACTTGTGTCACTGTCATAGTGCAGATGCAGCTTAAATCCGGATTCAGGACCTGATGTTATACTATAGTGCAGCATAAGACACGCTGGAAGAGAAAATCTCGTTTCAATTTATTCTGGAGTCAGGCCAGGCCTTAATACAAAATTTACATTGTACAATATCAGGGTCAATGCAAAGGCAAAATGCTATATTTGTAGTATAAAGGCTCGGAGTGTCAATTTGACCATTCACAAATTAGTTACAACATCTATTTCAACAGTGTACCTTAATTTCAAAAGAGATGAAGGCCAAGTCTTTATTCCCCAGCCCTAAGAAACTAAAGTTCATTTGGGCAAGATATAGAACCATAGAATGGTTATAAAGGGGAAATGGTGGATGCACTGTACTTAGATTACCAGAAGGCATCTGATAAAGTACCACATCAAAGGTTGTTGCAGAAAATAAAAGCTCATGGTATAGGGGGTAACACATTGGCATGGATAGAAGATTGGCTAGCTAACAGGAAACAGTAGTCATCAATGGATCTTTTTCAGGTTGACAAGATATAACAAGTGGTGTGCCACAGGGATCAGTGCTGGGACCTCAACTGTTTACAATTTATATAAATTACTTGGATAAAGGGATGAAGGGATTGAATGGTTGCCAAATTTGCTGATGACATAAAGATGGGTAGGAAAGTAAGTTATGAAGAGGACATAAGGAGCCTACAAAAAGATATAGATAGGTCAAATAAGTGGGCAAAGATCTGGCAGATGGAGTATATTGTGGGAAAATGTGAAATTGTCCATTTTGGCAGGAAAAGTAAAAGAGAAGCATATTATTTAAATGATGAGAGATTGCAGAGAGATCTGGGTGTTCTAACGCATGACTCACAATAGGCTAGTATGCAAGTGCAGCAAGTAGTTAGGAAAGCTAATAGAATGTTTTCATTTATTGTGAGGGGAATCGAATACATAAGTAGGGAGGCTATGTTTCAGCTAAACAGAGCACCAGTGAGACAACATCTGGAGTACTATGTCCAGTATTGGTTACATTATTTAAGGAAGGGTGTAAATGTGTTGGAAGCAGTTCAGAGAAGATTTACCAGACTAATATCTAGAATGGGTGGGTTGTCTTATGAGGAAAGGTTGGACAGACTAGGATTGTATCTGCTGGAGTTTAGAAGGGTAAGATGCGGCTTGATTGAAATGTAAGATCATGAGGGGTCTTAACAGGTTGGATGTGAAGAGCATGTTTCCTCTTGTGGAAGAGTCTAGAACTAGTGATTATTTTTAAAAATAAGGGGTCGCCCACTTAAAACAAAGATGAGGTGAAATTTTTTCAATTAGAGGGTTGTGACTCTTTGGAACTCTCTTCCTGAAAAGGTGATGGAAGCAGAGTCTTTGAATATTTTTAAGGCAGAGGTGGATAGATTCTAGGTAAGCAAAAGGGGTGGTAAGTTAGTGGGGGTAGGTAAGATGCAGAATTCAGTTTACAATCACATCAACCATGATCTTAAATGGCAGAGCAGGCTCAAGGTGCTGAATGGCCTACTCCTGCTCCTTCTTCTTATGTTCGTCTGTAAAGGGGTCATTTTGCACATTGGGTTGTGCCAGCTCTCTCCTAAAGCAATTTGTCTAGTGCCACTCTCTGCCCTTTCCCTATAGGCCTACAGTTGTTGTTTATCTTCCAATAATGATCCATTTCTCTTTTGAAAGCCACCACGCTCTCAGGCTGTGCATTCCAGATCTCAACCACTTGCTGCTTAAAAAAAAACTTTTTCTCATGGCGCCACTACTCCGTTTGCCAATCACCTAAAATCGGTGTCCTCTGGTTCTCAATACTTCCACCAATGGGAACAGTCTGTTCCTAACTACTCGGTCCTGGCTGTTCATGATTTTGAATACCTCCATCAAATCTCCTCTCAATCTTTCTTTAGCAAGGAGAACAACCCCAACTTCTCCAATAATATAAAAGCCAAATACTGCAGATGCTGGAGAACGGGAATGAAAACAGGAAGTTCAAAAAGCCCCGACCTATCCACATAACTGAATTTCCTCACTCCTGGAACCATTCTTTTGAATCTTTTCTGCATTCTCCCCAATGCTTTTGGACACTTCTTCAAGTGTGGTGCCCAGAACTGGACACTGCTGCAGCTGAGGCTGAACCAGTGTTTTATACAGAGTTATCATCACTTCTTTGGCCTGTGTCAGGCGGGCTGGGTGGGAGCGGAAACCATTGCAGCCCGCGATCAGCTGCATGCCACCATTTTATGTGGGCAGGCCAATTAAAGCTCGCTCAGCGTGACACACGGCCAGTAGCACTCAGTGCTACCTGTGAGGGCAGGGGGAGAGTCGGGGGCTGTGCTCTTTCATGCATGAGCGCAAAAGAGCGCAGAAATCTCCCTGAGGCACTGAGATCCTAAGGTAAGGGGACCAAAACGGCACACAGTGCTCAAGGTGCAGTCTAACCAAGGTTCTGTACAATTGAAGCAAGACTTCGCTACTCCTTTGGTCAGTTCGGCCAAGTGGAATGTACACCCTGCGGAAAATGAGAAGATGCACCACATGTCTCAGACAAACACACCTGCAGAGTGTATCATCAGCTACAGGGGCTTGAGCCTCCAGGTTTCAGAACTTGAGCGGCAGTTGGAGTCACTGTTGTGCATCGTGAGGCAGAGAACGACGTGGATAATACGTTTAGCAAGGCGGTCACACCACAGATTAGGAGTATACAGACAGAGAGGGAATGGATGACTGTTAGGTAGTCTAAGAGAACCAGGCAGGTAGTGCAGGAGTCCCCAAGTTGATTTTGCTCACTAATTGGTTTACCATTTTGGATATTAGTGAGGGGAATGGTTCCTCAGGCGAGTGCAGCCAGAGCCAAGTCTGTGGAACCACGGGTGCCACAGCAGCACAGAGGGGGAGGAAGAAGAGATGAAGAGCAACAGTGATAAGCGATTCCATAGTCAAGTGATCAGACAGGTGTTTCAGTGGCAGTGAACATGACTCCAGGATGGTGTGTTGCCTCCCTGGTGCCAGGGTCAAGGATGTCACGGAGCGGCTGCAAAACATCTTTCTGTGGGAGGGTGAAAAGCCAGAGGTCGAGGTCCACATTGGTATCAACAACATAGATAGAAAGCGGAATGAGGTCCTGAAAGCAGATTTTAGGGAGTTAGGAAGGAAATTAAAAAGCAGGACCTCAAGAGCAGTGATCTCAGGCTCACCTCCAGTGCCACATGCTAGGAAGCATTGGAATAGGAGGATTGAGCGATTGAACACATGACTGGAAAATTGGTATAGGAGGGAGGGCATCAGTTTTCTGAGGTACTGGGACCAGTTCTGGGGCAGGTGGGACCTGTACAAGCTGGACGGGTTACACCCTAACAGGACCAGGGCTAATATCTTCGCATGGAGATTTGCTAGTGCTGTTGGGGAGGGTTTAAACTAGCTTGTCAGGAGGGGTGGAAACCTGAGGGGTAGCTCAAATTAGAAGGAAGCAAAGCTGGTAATGGGAAGTAGAAAAGTGGCAAGTGAAATTAGAACGCAGGTGAAACAAAGGTGAGTATCAACTAAGCTTAGAATGTGGAGTAATGTCAAAAAGACAAAGCTAAGGGCACTCTACCTGAATGCAGGCAGCATTTGCAACAAGGTAAATGATTAAAAGGGGGTAAATGGGTATGATCTAATTGACATTGTGGAAACATGGCTGCAGGGTGACCGAGACTAGGAACTGAGTATTCAAGGGTATTCGACAATTTGGAAGGACAGGCAAAAAAGGAAAAGGAATTGGTGTTGTGCAGATAATAAAGGATGGGATCAGTATATCAGTAAGGGAGGATCTCAGATCAGAAGAACAAAATGTGGAACCAGTTTGGGTGGAGCTATGAAATAGCAAGGGGCTAGAAAATATTGTTAGGAGTTGTTTATAGGCCACCAAACAGTAGTGGTATTGTGGGCATGATATTGATCAGGATATTGAAGCATGTAGCATCAGCAATACAGTGATTATGGGTGACTCCAATCTGCGTATAGATGGGGTAAACCTAATGAGCACTAATACTGTGGAGGACGAGTTTCTGGAGCGTGTTAGCAATGATTTTCTAGAGCATTGTGTTGAGGAAACGACCAGAGAACAGGCTATTTTAGATTTAGTATTATGTAACGACCAGGACTAATTAGTAATCTTGGGCTGAATCTTACCTATGTTGGGCAGGCTGGCGGGAGCGGGTAGGGGCAGGCATGGAGCCAATCGCCACCTGCGTTCGGCTGTGCGCCGCTATTTTACATGGGTGGCCCAATTAAGGCCCGCCCAGCGTAATGCGTGTTCCGTAGCGCTCAGCGCTACCTGTGCGGGCAGGGGGAGGAGGGAGAGTCGGAGACAGCGCTCTTTTGCGCACGCACACAAAAGAGTGCAGTAATCTCCCCGAGGCACGGAGCTGCCTCAGGGAGATTGAATGGGCAATAAAAGTTTGTAAAAATTCAAGTAAAAAATTATTTAAACATGTCCCCTCATGTGACAGTGTCACATGAGCTGGGACAGGTTTGTCAAGTTCACCAAATTTATGCATCACTTTTATAAAACCATCAGGAAACCTCATCCCGCCCATGGATGAGGGTTCCTGGAAAACACAAAGGCCTCTTGGGCCAACCTTAAGGCATGGCAATTAATGTTGACTCTTAATTGCCCTCTGAAATGGCCTAGCTCAGTTCAAGGGGAATTAGGGATGGGCAACAAATGCTGGCCTTGCCAGCGATGGCCACATCCCATGAAAGAATTTAAAAAACCTTATGGGCAGAATTTTTAGCTGAGCGGGCAGGCTTAGGCCCGGTCTGCTTGAGCGTAAAATGGCGTGCGATATTTCAGTCGGTGGGCGTGTGCAGGAGCCGGCAGCGTGCCCGCCAACAATGAATAGGTTTGTTAAGGCCACTATAATAATAATTAAATGGAAATTTTCACTGCCCATCCAACCCTACGGTTGGCGTTCAGGCGAATCAGCCCGGGCAGCCTTTGGAATTTTTTATGAAATCTCATCCACGGACGGGATGAGGTTTCCAACAGGAATTGAAAATACAAAAAAAATGTTAGAATCTCCTTTATAACATGTCCCTGCTCATGTGACAGAGTTTTGAACATTTTTAAATTCTTTGCATTTTTAAAAATCTTCAGCTGCCTGAGGCAGCTCTGTGCCTTCAGAGCTTTCGTTGCGCACACCCGCACACATGCGCAAACTTCTGTGCTTGCCCTCCTCCCACCCCCACCCCCCCCCCACCCCCACCAGCGGTCAGCGTTGCAGGGCGCGATTCACGCCGGCTGTCCGTCAGTTGGCCAGCCAGCATGAAATCGAGGTCGGGGCCCAATCACGGGCAGTGGTTGGATTCACAACCACTCCCAGGTCCGCCAGCCCGACGAGGTCAAAATCTTGCCCTATGTGTGTCTAAAATTATACAACAGCATGAGTTACAACTTCAAGGAAACAATTGAGAAAATGGGACAGCGTTTGGGGAGGATGGAGGGGAAGCATATATTTATGTTATTTCTTACTATTCCCCATGTTATATGGAAATAATCATCACTTATATTAGAGGCATCCAGAGTGCAAGATAACATTCTACATTTTTACTTAGTTCTGTTGAAGGGTCATTCGGACTCGAAACATTAACTGTGTTCCTCTCCGCAGATGCTGCCAGACCTGCTGAGTTTTTCTAGGTATTTTTGTTTTTGTTTTGGATTTCCAGCATCCACAGTTTTTTGCTTTTATAACATTCTACTACTATTTTAAACATAAAATTGGCATTCTATTTTCCAGAAGCAATCTCCTGCTGAATGTTGGAAGATGGCACTTCATAAGTAATCATGTAATTTTATTACCAATAAGATTATTGTTGTAGCCCAATACAGACAACAAACCCAGACAAACAATAGCGTTTCACAGAATTATTCTCTCCCTCTCCCGCACATGGGTTACTCACGCTAAGCAAGTTGGATTTTTTTTTAAACTACATTTTACTATTTTATCATTTTAATTTGATTTCCACCTCACAGACATAAAAGTGAGAATTTATTTGCCTTCATCCCAAAACATGATGGAACCAGCTGAGGCCAATCAACAGGCGCCTCCAGCCCATCAGTTCTACGAGGGCAGAGAGAGCTGTGGCTCTGTCTGAACTAATACTAACAGCGAAATTTTAAAAAACAGCAGTATTTACTACATGTGGAAATAATAGGTAATCATAACAACACTCAGTCTTAACTCTTTCTAGACCATTTAAACATTCCCCTCTTGCAACATTAAATGTACCATTAAAATTTCCTGCTAAAGAGGATGAAACTAATGATTAGAGTGAACGCAGCTGTAGTAAAAACAATCATTCACTGACAGCAGAAATGCAGAACTAGGTTTGTTGCTAATGTATTCATGGTGCCTACAGAGCTAATGAGTTACTGACCTTCTCAGCCTTGTGAAATAAATTCCATATTGCTGCTGTCATAGTGAGTTATCCCCTCTTTACTTAGGAATAGATATTTTTCATCTATTTTTACTCTGTTTTGCATGAAACATTAATCCTAGAACTGGTGGCTCGGTAATGAAATCCAATAAATCTAGGATTCATTGACAACCACAATTTCTCTAACACCAAGATTAGCAGCACAAGCAAATAAGTGATGTAAATTTAGTTGTATGATGAATTCTCTTTTCATTGCTACTTTCTTCTTGTTGATTCAACTGTAGTCTTGATGCCTTTTTCATTGATAATTATTCTAAACCTTAAATACTTATTTTTTTTCTTGTCATTTTATGAATATTTGCATTCCATTGCTAGTTTCTGGTCACTGATCATTTCAGGGGTTGAGCTTCATTTACAATGCAAAAGGAGAGCCATTTGGCACATCTCATCTGTTTCAGATCTAGAGCAATCCAAAGCTGATTTCACTTGCCGGCTCACTCCCCATAGCCAAGTATATTCTTCTGCATCAAATACTTTGCCATTTTTCCCTCAAAAAATGCAATAACCTGCCTCAACCATTCCATTAGAGAGCATTTCTTAGCTTGACAGCAATTTCTAACCTCCCGTCTCACTCAGAATTTTACATGTTATTTATTTGTATATGGGAATCGCTGGCTAGGCCAGCATTTATTGCCCACCCCTAATTGCTCTTGAGAAGGTGGTGGTGGTAAGCTGCCTTTTTGAACCGCTGTAGTCCATGTGGTGTAGGTACACCCCTCATCGCTAAAGCACCTACTAGAGGAAATACTCTTTCCCTATTCACTTTTTAAAAACCCTTCATAATTTAACAAAAATCTCCATTAAGTTGCCTCAAAACCTTCTCTGAAACATTCCAAAGCATTTAAAGTCTCTCTACAAAAAGCTGAGTTTCACGTCCTTTCCATTGGCCTGAATCTTCTGGTCGGCAGGTGGGGGTGGGCCCCGCTTGTCAATGCGTAAAATGACGCGCGGTGAGGTCGGGCATGCATCCGACATCATCACGTGTCATTCCGATCCTCGGTTCAGCCGGCACGCATCAGAGTCGGCTTCACGCCCGCCGAACTGTCAAAAGCCTATTAAGGCCATTATTAAACTAATTGAGGTACTTGTCTGGGCTGCCCATCCAACCTGAAGGTTGGCAGGCAGGCGAAGGGCTCAGGCGGCCTTCGTAATTTTCATGGAACCTCATCCACGGGTGGGATGAGGTTTCATGAAGGGTTTATACGTTTAATAAACATTTTTATGAACATTCATTGACACAGTCACATGAGGGGAGATGTCTGAAAATTTTAAAATTCTTTTTAATTGTTTTAATTCTTTTATTCAACTTTTCATAATGGAAGTAATCTCCCTGAGGCCGCTCCATATGCGCGTGAAAGAGCACAGGCCCCCGACTCTCCCTCCTCCCCCCGCCCGCACAGGTAGCGCTAAGTGCTTCCAGGTGCGCGTCATCCTGAGTGGGCCTTAATGGGCCCGCCCATCCAAAATGGCGACATGCAGCTGATCACGGGCGGCAACATGCACCCACTCCTGAACCACCTGCCCGATGGGGAAAAAATTTTCCCCACAGTGAAGCTCCCACAACTGAACAAGAACTCTAATTGTGGCCTAACCTTTGCATCATACATATGTATCATTTCCCTGGACTTCATTTTAATTAATAGCTTTTTATGAATATTTTATCCAAATAAGCCACGTTACAGGAACTTCTGTTATTTATTTGTAACAACATCAAAGTTTCGGAGACGTACCCAAGCAGGCCTCCTCACTCCTAATTTAATGCTACCTATTAAGTCAATACTATTCAGTTGTGTGCCAAACCTATTCAAGAGTTCCGTTCCATCATTTTCTTGGTACTGATGCAAGTATAACTTCTCTGGTACCTACTGAATCTTTCCACGCTTTAGTCAGTGCACAACAGATATCCCCCATAGTTTCCTTCAGTATGCTTGCATAGAGACCATTTGGGCCAGGGTTTAGTCCTTCATTTCATGTATCTCAGCATAATGAGCACTAATCAACATATCACCAAAGTTCCTTGACAAAGCCCAACGTACATGACTAGGACATACTTGATGGCAAAAATGCTCATCTTCCACGTTTCCTTGAGCAGTTTTATTGCAACACCAATCTTACTGTCGTTTCAAATGCGACATTAAACATTTCACATCACTAATTAAAACAAATGGTTTCCATGTGTTGGACAATGTTCCTCTCTTAATCATCACCTGACACAGAATGGCACCAACATTTGACAATGATCAGCACTTAGAATAATTTTTTTTTCATTCATGGATGTGGGTGCCAGCATTTATTGCCCATCCCTAATTGCCCTTGTTCAGAAGGCAGTTAAGAGCCAACCACATTGCTTTAGGCCAGACAAGGTAAGGATGGCATATTTCCTTCCATGAAGGATGCAAAGGCTCTTTTGCACACAAACAGAGCAGCCTCAGAGTGATTTCCCTAAAGGATGTTCGTGAACCAGATTGGTTTTTACAACAAGCATCTCACGGTCATCATCAGACTTTTAATTGCAGGTTTTTATTGAATTCAAATTTCACCATCTGCCATGGTGGGATTTGAACCCTGGCCCCCAGAGCATTACCCTGGGTCTCTGGGATACCAGTCCAGTGATAATACCACTATGCCACCAGCTCCCCATAATGTGAAGTATATTTTATATATTTGAGAGATGTGATAAGACTTATATTTTATCAACTGGAAAAGCGAAAATAAGAAGAATCTAGTATAACCAAAAATAATTGAATGGCAGATTGAGACATCAGATGACTGTTTCACAACAAGCTGAGAATCCAAATTAAGTAATATTGCTTTCATCATAGAGGTGTTGGTGTTGCCAGGCTTATGGCTTTTGTCATTGTATTAACTTTTTGATTTAGGGAGATTAGATTAAGACTGGTGACTGATAAAGTAATGGCGCTTTGTTAATCTTCGAATACATAGTTTATGCACGAGATAGCCTAAATATTGTTAAGGAAGATTAGACTTAACAATTATGATAATAGGTTGCTTTTAAAAATCTTGATATTGTGTATGGCATTAAAATGGATCATGAGCCAAATAAAATAATGCCTGGTTTAGATTTCCTGACTGCTCATTTCTTGGCAGGGGAACAACAAAGTGGTTATTGCACTGGGACCAGCTGTTCCAGTCTATTTTTACCTGTGGTACTTCAGGCATGTGAACCATATCTGAAATAAGCACAAAACAGTAGAAGCGTCCACGTTTTTTTGGCTTAATGGGACATTTAGGTGTATATAGAGCCTCTTGAGCTACATGTGACCAATTCATTTGTATGGATCAAGCTATGAATACTAACAGATCTTGGTGCACTAATTTAGAACTTATTTACCCAGTGAACAAACAGCACCTAGGACAACATTTTTCAAACATCCAGACCCAAGAAACTCAATAGGACAAATCATCACATGAAATTCTACATGTTAGAGGTGTCAAGTTGCCTTAGCTTCATGGATTTATTGCCAGGGGTTGCAAGGGAATTTGGGCCAAAGGATATAACTTGGGTACTTTTTGCGTAGAGAGTATTGTGCAAATTCATTAACAGTTTATAGTTAAAACTATCCATGGCTGACTGCAGTTATAATGGTGAGGGAAACTTATATGTCATTTCTACTCATTCCACATACACCTTTATTTGTGGCAGCACTGAAAACATGGAATAAAATTCGCAGTGCTCAAGCTCACCAGATTGTCGTTTATAATAAGCACACTGCAGTAATATTTTACCTGGACTCTCTAACACTTTAAAATGTAAAAGTACAACACTGGGCAGAATCTTCAGCTCGGCGAACGGGGGCGGGGCCCGCTCGCCGAGGCGTAAAATGACACAGGGAGACATCGGCTGTGCACCCCGAAGTCACCACGCGTCATTTAAACTTTCAGTTCGGCGGGAGCACAGCAGAGCCGGCTACAAGCCCGCCGAACGGTCAATAGCCTATTTAAGGCTTGTTAAAAAGCAATTAAGGCAAACAGCTGAGCTGCCCGTCCAACCTTAAGGTTGGGGGGGGGCAGGCAAAGAGCCCAGGCGTCCTTCACATTTTTCATGGAACCTCATCCACGGACGAGATGAGGTTTCATGAATGATTTAAAATTTTCAGAAAAATTTTTATTAAGATTAATGCACATGTCCCAGCTCATGTGACAGTTTCACATGAGGGGACATGTTATAAAAATTTTTTAAACACTTTATTAAACTGTTTAAACTTAAAACTAATCTGCCTGAAGCACCTCCGTGCCTCAGGGAGATTTCTGCACTCTTTCACGCGCATACGCAAAAAGACGCACTCCCGGCTCAGGCAACCCCCCCCCACCCACCCCCCCTCCATGCCCCCCCACCCCCTCCCCCTCCGCCCGCACAGGGAAAGAACAGCACTGCTGGGTGTGCGTTATGCTGGGCAGAGCTTAATTGGCCCACCCACATAAAATGGCAGCGCCCAACCAATCGGGGGCACCGATCAGCTGTGCACCCACCCCTGCAACCACCACCCCCCCCCCACCCCCCCAACCACCAACGGGGAGAAAATTCTCCCCTATCTTTTCTTTCAATCCAAGAACAGTTAATGCTTGCTTCTCCTCACTATCACCCCCAAAAGAGTCATTTGAAAACTGCAATGTCAGCTTGGTGCATAAAAATTGTTAATGAACTTGGCCTTTAAGTAACAAGTAAGTGATCAGAAAGACTTTAAAAGCTAGCTGGAAATTATTTTGAATTTAGAAAGAGAGCCAGCCTTGCATTTATAAAGCATCTTTCACATTCATTAGGCATTTGCTTCACAGAAAACTATTTGAAGTCTTGCTCCTGTTGTTTAGTGGGCAAACGTTACAGTCAATCTGCACACAGCAAGGTTCCACAAACAGTGAGGTCAATGATTTAATTTGGTTTTTCTGGAGATGGTCGGGTGATGAACATTAGCCAGGGCATTGGGAGAATTCCTGCTCTTCTTCAAACGTGCCAAGGCATCTTTTCCTTTCACACGAACAGGTAGACCAGGCCTCAGCCTAACATCTCACCTGAATGACACCACTTTTCACAAATACAACGCTCACTTGGGTACTGCGGTTACCAGCTTTGATTATGCACTCAAATGCTGTGGCTTGAACCCACAAACTTCTGACTAAGGGGCAACAATGCTATCATTTGAGCCAAGTTGATACTTATATTTTAACCTAGCCACTCGAACTGAATCTTTCATTTTTAAAAATTATTAGCGAGAATCCAGGTATTTATTTAAATATTGCAGTCTGTTAGCAAAAATAGATGCAAACTGATCAAAGTTGCAGTAATCAGATGCTGACAGTAAGACCAATAATAGCAGTTTTGCAGCCAACAAGACCCCACAATATTGATGGTCTGTAAATTGCAAACAAAAAACTTCAAGCATGCAAAACACACACACACACACACACACCTCCCCCCCACCCCCCTTACACACACACACACACACGTGTGCGGAAATCTTCTCTCAGGTGGTAAATGTATTAAATATTTTGGGGAACAAGGTGAGACATTTGCTTTCTAAGACTGACCCTGCTTCAGTTTGTAAAGTGTCCCAGAGATCCAGCAGGTGCCCTGAATCCTTCCTAAACCTGGCTTGATGCAGAAGTAGCAACTTTAAATAAAAATGAAATAAGAAAGGGGAAAAAAAAGCCCTTCCTTAAAACTCGAGGGTGGTGGGAACTTACAAGTGGCTGCCATGGATACACTAAACTTTACGGTACCTGCTGGATAGTAGTAATGAGTTTGGACTGATTCTCAGCAGCATTTGGTTATCAGATGATAGTGATGGGGCAGCAGCTGCTGCTGATTGAAATATGGAAAAGTGGAAGCATCAGCACACAAGGGAGACTTTTATTGAAAAATCTCCTAAAATTATATCTTTGCAGCAGAAGAGGAGCTATGCATTAAATAGCTGTACTACGGAAAGCTAAAGATTTATGTATACACATTTAAACTGCACATTACTGTTAGCTTCAGGAAGCACATCATCAAATGTCTTTAGGTATTAATGATATACTTGAGGTTTTTTCCCCCACCTACTTCGGACACAAACTACTGTGAGATTATGCCAATTTCAAAAAAAAATTGTGAAATAGCTTGTATAATCTTGGAGACATTTTGTTGAATCCCAGAGGTGTTTGCTAGTTTTGTGCGCAACATCAGAAAGGGATTTATCTTCCACAGTCTTTCGTAACTGTCACAAATGAGTCAGACATGGTGCAAAGCTATCTTGCATGCTGCTAAACAAATTAAACATGGTTTTAAATGCATGAGCAGCTTAGCTAGCTAGTCTTGTAGAATTATCTGTGCCATCTGCCGGTTTCAGCTTGTAAACATAGATTAAGGACACCAGATATCAAAAGCATTGTTATCATTTTTGTAATATATCAGAAGGGGCTGCTCCTGGTACCCATAGTGCGCAGCCTGGGTTTAAGCAAAATCGCCTCCCATTTCCCCAGAGGCTTCTCACTGAATGGTTGTGCGGGACTGAACTGAACAGGGTGCTTTTGTACTGCATCTTTAACTAAAAAAATTAGTTTTACAGTTAGTGTCATTAGTGTCATTAGCAACCTGTTTCCTATAGGTAGCATTTTCATCATTATTCCCATATTACAGCAATTATTTTATTTTATTTATTTTTATCTATATTTTTTCTTTTCCCACCTATTTCTAATATTATTTTTAAAATTTATTTCCATTTATTGTTTTATCCCCACCTTTTAGCCTATTTCGATTTTCTCCCCCACCCCACCCCCGCTAAGGCTATCCGTCACTTGCTCATCCTGCTTTCTACCCTTAATGTCACCATTAGCACATCCTTTAGCTAATATCACCACTGTCAACAACCCTTTGACCTTTTGTTTATGACATCTTTTGCAATCTCTCCTTTGCCTCCACCTAACACTGGCCCTCTATCCAGCTTCACCTGTTGAACCGCCCTTAAGCAGCTTATATTTCGCCACATTTCTATTTCTCTTTAGTTCTGATGAAGAGTCATACAGTTAACTCTGTCTTTCTCTCCACAGATGCTGTCAGACCTGCTGAGTTTTTCCAGCAATTTTAGTTTTTGTTTTTGTTACAGCAATCACTGCCTTTCATTTTAAATCAGGACGGGAAACAAACTCACATGCTGAGGCCCAGTGAGGTGTTGGCTCCCAGGCCTCATTTCCATATTCAGAGTCAGACTCTGGTCCAAAGCCGTCAGGAACCATTCCCTGGTCAGTGGGCAGGAGCAGGAATTTGGGTAGCTGGGGGTGGGGGGGGGGTGCAGTGAGAATACCTCAGGTGTATGAGGTGGGAACCTTGATCAGGGGAATGAAGTGGGGGAAGCCCAACAAGGAAACAGAAAAATTCTAATCTTACTGGGCCTTTCTGACAATGACTACTGTTCTCAGACGAAGCCATCACAGTATCTCTGCTCAAGCTTCAGGTTAAATTTAGAGATTGGGCCTGGAACAAATCATCAGAGTCCAATCTGTATATTTGAAGTGAAGTCCCTGTCAGCTTGGGATGGATACTCACCATCGGCAATTTATAAATGTAGGTAATCAGATCTGGGCAGAGAAGAAGTGGGTAAGTCCCATGTTCATTTTTAACTCCATTTAAGTTGAAATTGGGGGGAAACTGATTTTGATGTTCTATAAAGGTAAGAATTGATTCAGGCCTCATAATTGGGGTGGTAGGGAAGGGAAGGGCATTTCCCTCCTCCTCCATTAGATATGCCAAATTAAAGAAATTTCAGAAAATAATAACATTTTCATTTTTATGGTTTTGGGTTTCTTTGTCTTTTCTCCATACCTATTCATGATCATAATCACCACTGTATCACTGCTCACCAATCCCAAACATTAGCATGGTTTGAGCTATCCAACTGCAGTCAGCTGCTTCAATAACATTCCCTTCATCCTGAGATCAGATGTGGGGCCAAAAATATCCAAAAAAATCAAAGGCCCAACTTCTTCTTGATCTTCAATGGCACCTTCTTCGTTGGGTCCCCCACCACCACCATTATGGTTATTGCCATGGTCCAGAAATTTTGCTGGACCAGCCATATCAGTACTGTAAACACAGGAGTGGGGTTAAGGCTGTGTAGTCCGATGAGTGAGATGTCATCTGACACCTCAAAGTCTCTTCACTATCTGCAAAGATCGAGTCTGGAGGTTAATGGAATATTCATCTTCACCTTGATATATATAGTCACAATAGTCAAGAAACTCAAACAAAACAGAACAGGGCTATTTACTTTATTGGTGACCCTATGACTGGGCTCAATATCCACCCTGCTCCACCAGCAGCCGCTGTTGCTGCTGTATGTATGAACTTCAGGATGCACTGCAGCAACATATGAACATTACTGCAGTTGTATCTTCCTAAAGGAGACCTCTACCACTGAAAAAATAATGTGAGAACACAATAATCTTCAAATTCTCCTCTAATCACAATTTTTCCTGATCTGAACAATCATCATTTTTCCCCTTATTATCATTAGATCAGAATCTTGGAATTCCTTACCGAACTAGCAGAAGTACCATCACAAGAAGAACTGCAGTCATTTATGGAGAAGGCATGCAACCAGATTTCAGGACAACTTGGAATGGTTACCCAATTGTCAGAAATGCCCACCAGAGAACAATCTGCACAAAATTATCTGCATCACTGAAAATTGTTTGTTTTTTTTACACCGTTACTAAATGGAACATTAGGGATATGAATTAGAAAATTAGATTTGGCTGAAGTTGTCCAAGGCAAAGAGGGCAGAATATTACGGCCAGGGGGCAGACCATTGTGTCCCCGAAAGCAATGTCGGCATGGAGCCAACCCACTCCATGCCAGCCTGCCCCACAACTAAACAGGGCCAGTGTGGGGCTTCCATCCCTCACTGGAAAGGAAGTCCCACCCTTGGGAACTCTTGGTCAATCGGATTGGCCAGCAACTCCATCAGTCGCAGCAGCACCAAGAGATCATTGGTGGGCACTGCCGGGACTGCTACCAGGAAGGAGAATGCCCATGGATCCCAGAGCCAGGTATGTACGGGGTCATGGGAAGGGAGGGTTTGGGCAATTTAGGCAGGGTGGTGGGGCTGTGTTTTTAGTGGAGCAGGCAGGTAGGAAGAAAGGGTGGTACTAACTTGCAGGGGTGAGGTGCTATTTGCGGATCGGGGGCAGCTCCCTCCGCCCAGAGAGTACCCTCTCTTCCTTGGAGTATAAAGTGGAAAAATGTGCAATTGTCCATTTTGGCAGGAACAATGAAAAAGAAGCATTATTTAAATGGTGAGAGATTGCAGAGCTCTGAGATGCAGAGGGATTTGAGTGCCCTAGAGCATGAATCATAAAAGGTTAGTATACAGAAATCAAGAAAGCAAGTACATTGTTACCATTTATTGCGAGGGGAATTGAATACAAAAGTAGGGAGGTTATGCTTCAGTTATACCGAGCATTGATGAGACCGCATCTGGAGGTACTGGTCTCCTTAGTTAAGGAAGGATGTAAATGCGTTAGAAACAGTTCAGAGAAGGTTTACTAGGCTAATACCTGGAATGATGGGTTGACTTATGAGGAAAGATTGGACAGACTAGGCTTAGACTAGTTTAGAAGAGTAAGTGGCAACTTGATTGAAACATACAAGACCCTGAGGGGTCTAGACAGGGTGGATGTGTAAAGGATGTTTCCTCTTGTGGAAGAATCTAGTACTAGGGGCCAATAAAATAAGCAGTCACCCATTTGAGAAAGAGATGAGAAGAAATTCTTTCTCTCAGAGGGGCTCGAATCTTTAGAACTCTCTTCCTCAAAATACAGTGGAAATGGAGGGCGAAGTTTTCTGTGCCAGCTGGAGTCAGGCGTGCTTGGCAGCGCGAGCGGACAATAAGACAAGAAGACCAAAAATCAGTTTCATGACGTCGTGAAACCAGTTTGCAATCGTCTGCTCTACCCACCGATGGCAGGCTGCATTTCCCGCCATCAGTGGGAATCCCATTGCAATACATCCACATATCATTATAAGCCCAGCTTGACGGAATCATTCCACCACACTGGATCATCTGAGCATCACACTGACATGTTTCACAACTGTTCATAAGTGGCAAGCACCTCTCGAGCTGCACTTCACTTGGGGCTTCAAGGTTTGTTGGCCTGCCTTGCTTCGAGCAGCACTCACAGTCGTCAGCGCTAGACTTTGCAGACAGCACCACAGCACTTTTAGGTGGGCTCTGAGGCCAGTCTCTACCTACCAGACCAGCCATAAGGTGGGTCCAGCTTTTCAATGGCTGCAAGGCTAGGACTTGCATGGGGAAGGGGGGACAAGTGGCCTCAGGCAAGGGAAGAGGCTGCAGGGCAGGGGCTGTACTGGGGAAAGGGAGTGTCTCAGGGTGTGTGTGGGGGCAAATGTTGATCTTTGCAAGTGGCCTCAAGATGGTGAGGGCTGAGGAGCGAGTCTCCAGAGGAGATTAGGCCATGTGGAGGTGTGAGGGTGTGTGTGAGAGAGTGAGTGGTCATGTCCCTTGAGCCGGCAGTGAGTGAGATGCCAGCGAATGTTTGATGGGCTTGAGTGTGTGAGATTAGAGTGGTGAGATTAGTTGCAATACCCTGGTGGCACAGGTGAGATCATTCATCCTCTATCGGCATTGGATGGCCAACCTCTTCTGTGCAGCATTGGCACTGATCAGCACTGCCATACTTACCAAGCCAGGGTGGTAATGTTACTGCCCCTCCTGTGGCCTGAGCGGGGTAGAGGACATCATGGCGGGCCTCCTAAGCTTCCAAAAGGCATTCAAAGCACACATCACTAAACCTGGGAGGGGGTGCAGTCTTGCCTTTTGGGGCCATGTCTTCTTTGCAGCAGTCCTGGGCTGGAGTCACTGAGGGGCATGTGCACAGCCGCACTTTAAATGTGGTGTCCAGCATGATGAAGCAGCCAGGTGACAGCGTGGTGAGTAAATCAGAAATGGTGTGCTTCCCAGGAATGCATGATTAACAAAGCAGGATTGGGACACTACAGCATGAAAAGCCACCTTGCAGCCGGTGGGTAAAGTGTCCTTTTTCCTGCCCACTTCTACCCAAGTGCCCATGCCAACCGTATTACGGCATTGGCAGTGTATTATCGGGGCCAATTCGCCTTTTAACAAGCCCAATTGACCCTTGATCTCTTTATTGAGATATGGCAGGCAGGCTGTCGATTTCGGTGCCCACTCACCTACTTTGATATGGAGGTAAGCCGAGCTCTGGGAGGGAAGGTGGGCACCCACCCTATTTTACATGCTCGCCCCCGTCGAAAACACAACCAGCGAGGGCACACATAATGCAGCCCAAAGTTTCTGAGCCACTGAAATTTTAGCAGATTTGACAACAATATAGAACCCTGAACTCCTATATACTTAGCTTGCATGCAAATTGACTCAAAATTTCTGCGCAGATTCATTTCATCTCTACACCAAAAGCAAGTTCCAGAGTAGCCTATTTTCCATTTACTGAGAACAGCTGTTGAATACTGTGGAAAGTTCACGTGCAGGTTTCTGTCTGCAGATGATCATCTCAGGCACTGCTGAATTCACACTGGAACCCACAAGTGCCATCTCTAATGGTTTTTCCACCTCATTCTCCAGTGCTGAATGTTTATTGACAAGAAGAAAACAGAGACTGAGATTTTCCAGCTGTGCGGTTAGTTCAACCTACTTGTGCAAATTTCGGAATTGAATGACACCCATCCCGGAAAAAATATTGGCTCAGGTTTTCAGTTGTAAGGACGGCAGAACTGTAAGCAATTCCTGGGATCTATCACAGTTAAACCCGGAAATCCAAAGGTACTGTCGGTGATTCCTTGCTGCTCCAAAGGGAGCGCTGTTGAAGTCCTGTAGATAATCACCTTCTAGGCATCACAGAACTGATGAAAACTTCCCTTTTACATTACAATGTTGCTGTTGAAAAATCCCCAAAAACATTTAGCCTTGTTAATGAAATATAATTGAGTTTTTAATATAACATACTAATTCATAACAACTACTGAAGGACCTCATTGCTCCTAGAAAACTAATTTTATATTTGTGGGAACTCAAATTTTTCCATTATAGTAAAATAATTCCATTGTTTAATACAATAAAAAATATTTTATCATAACTTTATGATATTTCAGCTTCTAATGGGTTTCCTAATCTTCATTTTGACCTCTAAAATATATTAAAAAAAGTGATGGATAATCATTGTATTTTACTTCCTCATTTGCTCTCTGTGAGAATTCTTCGATGCGATTGATTCCTTACCTTGCATGATGACACTGCGGTTGTTAAGTGTCAGGAAATCCCTTTGATTTGGCGCCATATTCAAATTAAAGTTGGAAAAAGGGAAAATCCTTCCACAGAGATTGCTAGATTATTGTGGATAGCTTTCTTCAAGGTTTGCAGGGAGTGTTATTGATTCACCGCTGACCACAAAATCTAGGCCATTCTATTGAAATAGATAAACTTTCAATGCTTAAATGTATTTTCCTCATAATGAGGCAATATTGGTACATGACTTGCCATTCATTTTTTTGTAGTTTTTGTCTCTTTAACAGAAGATCCAGGAGCACCCCTTTACCAGCATAGATTCCCAAGTCCTTATCTCAGATCACACTCAACGCACTAACCATCAATGTGTTTGAAAATAAAGTGCAGATCTCAGACACACACTTATCTCTTATGTTGTTTGTACCAAGCATTGAAGTAATGACATCATTAGCAGAGTAAAGCAGTTTGGCAACTCTTCCCTGAAATAACCAATTGAAAAAGCAGCAAATTATAAAACTTCACAAGATCAGCTCATGTTGAAGACATCAGTGGTTAATATGATGAGGTGAATGAGAAACTAGAAGATTGTTTATAAAAACAAACTGTAATTGGTTGATGTAAATAATGTTACTAAGTCCAACCAGAGGCAGCCCTGAAATTCCTCAACCCTGAACAAAATATAACATACCCGCAGAGTCCAAAATATCTTAGTGATGAGAAATGATGAGAAATTTACCCCCAGAGAGCCACACAGAGGTGCTATTATAAATATACATATCGACTGCCCACACAGCATTTTCAAAGCACTTAATTTATCAGCAAACAAATTATTGCATAAAAAGGAATTCAATATTTCCATAGGCAAACATTCAATTCCTTCTATCTCATTTAGCTTTATTAATCGATATTACAATGTCAGCTGAAGTGTAAAAGCTCACATCATTTGTCAATTGATTGCTCTGGCGCAAATTAGTCAAAATGACACACAATTAGTTAGTTACGAAGCAATCTGGCAATTCTATAGCAGGAAGCTTCCTGTATTAAAAGGTATAAAGCCACACATCAAATCAGGATTTTAAAATCAGCATTTCATATACCAAGCAAATGTTGACACTTCTTTGTTAAGTAGCAGAGATTAACTAAATCAGCACAGACCAGCGTTCAAACATGTCATCTTCTGGTCTACATCAATTTAGTCCTAAACTACAATGTTTTTGCTCACTAAGCCAATACTTACTAATTAGTGGAACTGATTCATGAATGACTGTCACATTATAAATATTGTTCTTCATACGGATGCCCTAAATGCTGTGAATTTGAAACACAAAGGGCCCAATTTTATTCCTGTGCAAGTGGATGCATCTTGAATGAGTTAAAATATCACCCAAGGTATCCTATCTAAATCTTGATTGCCATGTGGCTGATAGATTCCACTGGACTTACCAGCTTATCACTTCCATATTTGTGCCATACAAATACTTACCAAGTGCAATAATGATGAGAAATCTTGTGAAGATCAGATTCCAGTGTAGTTCATTGTCTAATTAGTTATACCCAGTAGGATTCCTGTGCTACAAAATTTTATTTCTATAAAACACGATCCACGATCTGTTGCAATCATCATAAGTAAACCTAACTGTAGCTGAAATGAGTCAGAATGCTTCAAGGCAGATGAATTATTAGGATTTAGGCACAAGACAGCAGGTACCTTGCAATATGACAAGCCATTAAGTGAAGATTGAGATGCCAGCTGGTGCCATGATTCTCCTTTTAGAAGTGCTACACAGCATAAGGAGCACAACAGTGATACCGGTATATTTGCTAAATAAAATTAACAGCTAGCAGCAGATGTTGGTTCAATTCCTTAGGCCTGGAGCAGTGTTGCAAGAACAGGCACCATAAATCAGGGATACCTCTACAGCAAAAAAGAGATTGCCAAAAAACTCTGTTCCAAAGAGTCCGACTATGAACCCAACAAGCATCTAAGTCAAAGAAAAAAAGCGCAGTCTAAAGTGAAAATGCAACAGGATTTTCCATTTGGCTTCTGAACATCTGGCTTCAGTGATAACTGTATACAGTCTGACATACTATTTAATGTACTCATGAAAGAAATAGTCATTCTACACTGCTCTCTTATCTTACATCTGATATTTGAATATTTTAATACGTTGCTGTACAAAGAGCATAATATGCTGCTCATAAAGTGCAGCATCGGAAGAATACATTTAAACTGCTACCCTGTACAAAAACACCAATTCCAAGAGAAAAACTTTCATTTCACACTGGGAAGCAAACCCATCTCTCACAGATTTTTTTTAATAAATGAATGACAGCCTTCATATTCCACTCATTCATTGTGAAGAATTGTTGTCCTTAGTTGCCCCATCAGCTTAACTCATCAACAGAAACTCTTGTGATCGGAGGCTGTTATATATCATTCTATACATACGTTTAATCGAACAATTAAACCACGGATTATAGCATTCTGGGTAATTTAGACGTGCATACCTTGTTTGCACGACTGTCCAAACCTCTAGATTAAACTCACCGAGCAGAATTTTTTGCCTGTCGGGTGGGCGGGCGCGGAGCCGATCCCCACCAGTGAAGCGGGCAGCACCGCCATTTTACATGGGTGGGCCAATTAAGGCCTGCTCAGCGTGAAGTCTGGCGGGAAGCGCTATACGTTTCCTGTGTAGGCGCGGGGGGGGGGGATTCCCTAAAACCAAGAGTGCGCTCTTTCGCGCATGCACACAGAAGAGCGCACGTCTCCCTAAGGCTAAGTGCAGCCTCAGAGAGATCGCCTGGACTTTGAAAAATGATAAAAATAGAAAAAAAAAATCCCTTCCATGTCCCCCTCATGTGACAATATCACATGAGTTGGGACATGTTCATAATTTACAGAATAACTTTATTAAAGTTTTTAAAACCTTACACGTAACCTCATCCTGTCGGTGGATGAGGTTTCATGTTTTCTCTATTTGCCGTCCTTAAATTGGTTAAATGATCCTGTCAATGGCCTCAATTGACCACTGACAGGTCAGCGGGCCTGCAGCTTATTTTGCTGTGCCCACGCCTTCCTGAAAATTTAAATGGGGCAGAATGACGTAGGGGTGTTCCGTCCAACGTCATTCCCCATCATTTTATGTGTCGGCAAGTGGGCCCCGCCCCCTGCTCACCGACGGCAAGATTCTGCCCAATGTTTTGGGGAATCTTTCATGCTTCTGATCCCATCTTGTCTCTCTCTCTCTGCTTACTCTGTTCCATCTTCAAGCTGGCCTGAAATGGTTCCCGGTTCAGCAATACCACAATATTAAAATTCTCACCCTTGTTGTCAAGTTACTCCAAGGCCTCAACTCTCCCGATCGCTACAACCTCTGCCAGCACTACAATTCTCTGAGATCTCTGTGCTCCACCAATTCTGGTTTCTCGTAAATCTCAGATTTAAATCCCTCCACCATTGGTGGTGTGCTTTCAGCTGCCTAGGCCCCAATCCCTGGAATTCCTTCACTATCTCCACCTCACTTTGCTCCTTTAACCAAGGCTTTTGCCTTTTGACCTATTATCACCTTATGTGGCTTAAGGTGAAATCTGTTTGATAATGCTCCTGTAAATTGCTTTGTGATATTTTAAATGTTATTGTTCCAGTCAGGCTGAAGTAAGTTCCCTCACTCCGTGAGTATTCTATGCTTTTTTAAAAATTATCATTTTTTTTTTGCAGCTCTCCCTTGCACTTGTTTTCACTCTGCCCTGAAGGATGAGGGCTGAATTTCCACTTTAGGGGCAGAAAGCTGAAAAGGACTGTTTCCAGGTTCCAACCAATCCCCAGCAGGAAGCAGTCACTATTTGGCATTTTGACCGAGCGACCCCTTAATTGGCATGGAGACAGGTTCGCTGTCCAATTAAGGCAGACAGTCTCTCAAAGCTGGAGACACAATCAGAGGCCTTTTAGCTTGAGAGGAGCAGCAGCCAGAATTGGAAGTAACTGAGATGGTGCTTCAACATGTAGGTGCCCTCTCACTAATGTCATGCCCCTAAGACATGAAAGTGATCATAACGTTTTTAAATCAAGACTTTTTTTTTGCTTATTTGAAAAGTGGACCCTATTGAACCAAAAGATGGCTGCTACAGACCACACGATTCACGCGTTGGCTACAGTGGAAATTTCCAACAGCAGTTACAAGACAAAAGCTCAGTCCTCATCCTTATGGAAGCTCACACCTCTCATTGTGATGGCATAATGGTATTGTCACTGGACAAGTATTTCAGCCACACCCAGGGTAATGATTGGGTTTGAATCCCACCATGGCAGATGTGAAATTTGAATTCAATAAAAATATGGAATTAAAAGTCTGATGATGGCTATGAAACCATTGCTGATTGTCAGAAAAACCCACCTGGTTCACACATGTCCTTTAGAGAAGGAAATCTTCTGTCCTTACCTGGTCTGGACTACATGTGACTCCAGACCCATAGCAATGTGGTTGGTTCTTAAATGCCCTCTGAACAAGGGCAATTAGGAATGAGAAATAAATGTTGGCCTAGCCAGCAATGCCCACATCCCATGAACAAATAATAAAAACTACAAAACCAAGGGACCAGCAGGCAATCTGTCCCCCAGCCTGGTCCGATAGCAAAGGGAGTGCCATCCAAACTCATTATACCTGCACAGACAGTAAAAGCCACCATCTATTTGCTAAGGTGATCAATTAATTTTGACCAGAGACATAGAAACTGCTTGTTGCCTGAAATGGACTCATGTCAGGAACATATAATAATGTTACTGGAATATATTGTAAAATAGTGGTGGCTGTGTGTGTGTGTGTGTGTGTGTGTGTGCATGTATGTGTACATGTGTGAGAGAGAGAAAGACTTAGTTAGATTAAAGGCAGCTTGTCTGAAGGCTTTGGTGGATTAGAAAGTAAGATAGGTTTGAAATGTTAAGTAGGTAAACATGGGGGAAATTTAGAATGTAAGGTATAAAAGTACATTTGCATTTTTAAATAAACTAGACTAGCTTGAATTCAAAAGAGGGAGTGAAATATTATACTTCACCAGCAAAAGTTAAGAAACAGTATGTTTATTTTCCTAAAAGATTACTGGTAAAATTGTCACTGTGATAAATTTTTATGATCAGGGAGGTAAAGTCAAAAGACATAGTGAAACAATGGGAATTTGAATTCAATGGGGAAAATATGCATAAAGGAGAGAAGGCTGTGTGTAAAGGCAGGCATTTTAAGATCTAACAAGTGTGAAAAGCTTTCAGCATCTATGCCTCAAGCTGCTGTACACAACAAACTGAAGTTAAGAAAACTCACTTTGAATTGGATTGTTCAGGGTATCATGTTTCTTGGCCTGGGTCTTTTAAAATCTATGTATCTTACTGTTGCCTTAACAGAGGCATAACTGGAAGTCAGATTAATTAGGGGATTTAGAAGTTATTATAGTAGTAATTTATAGACATACGTGTGTGTTTAAAATAATTTTTCTTATTAATAAATGCTTAATCTAGTTTTGTAAAAAAAAACAGTGGTCTTTTTACTACTGAATTCAAAGCCCACATCTCAAAATACACAAATTGCAAAAATAGTTGTGGCAGTTGTCTCAAGCTTCCCTCTGGGATTTGAACACCTCAGCATTTATCATCGGCTATGCCATAACACTCATGAATGGGCAACATCACATGACATAAGCTCCTGGCCTTTGGGAAGTTTTAATATTACATTTCTAGACTCACAACTGAGTCTGCTGTTTAAACTGCATCCTGCAAACATCAAAGCAGGACTCCAGACTTACCAACATCTTGCATCAAGTTTAAGCCTTATCGGTACCTATTTCTCTGGAAGGTTCCTGCCATTGCCTGCCAAGCAGACCAAGTCTCTGCATACCAACCTCATCTCACTGCGTCATCATTAACTTGAAAGGAATTCTGCAAACCTTGCTTCAGCTAGCTGAACCCACCTGAACTGTAACTTCTCTGTGAAGGAATCCTCACTAGACTCTAACTTTCTGGACTCTAGCAATCACAAGAACTGATATCCATATGGTAACAATGACAGAAAACTGTGACTGAGTGAGATCTACCTACAACTTCACCAGCTAACCACAGACATATTGAACTGTTTAAAGAAGACCTGCTTTAAAAAAAGAAAAGGCACTGATCAAAAAATGCATGCCATACAAGTCACCTGATGTCTAATATGGTAAGTTGACAACTTCTCTGGAAAGTTTCTATATTGCTGAAAAAAGAGAAATGTCAAAGCTTTCATCTTGCACTCATCAGGACACTTCACAAGAATACCAATATAAGGGGAAAACAACAGAGAAGAGAATGCTGATTGGTTGGCAAGTGGATTCTGATTGGTACAGGCATTGCCATGGAGAATGTACCTGTGATGGTGACTGACAGTTAACTACCAAGCATTATTTGAAATTTAAATCAGGTAGCTTAAGTCTGATTGGTCAAGCCATTGCCCTGGGGAATGAGCCAGTGAATGGCTGTCACTTATTTTGTTTAGCTAAAACAGGCCCAATGTGTGTAAAAGTTCTTTCTATCTACAAAGATGCCCTGCTCCTTAGACAGCAACTTCCAAACCCTCGACCACTACCATCTAGAAGGACAAGGTCAGTAGATACATGGGAACACCAATACCTGGAAGTTCCCTTCCAAGTCACTCACCATCCTGACTTGGAAATATATCACCATTCCTTCACTGTCGCTGGATCAAAATACTGCAACTCCTTCCCCAAAAGCACTGTGAGTGTACTTACATCACATGGACTGCAGCAGTTCAGGAAAACAGCTCACCACCACCTTCTCAAGGGCAATTAGGGATGCGCAATAAATGCTGACCTAGCCAGCGACACCCACATCCCATGAATGAATTTTTAGTCAATGTGGCCTTTTGAAAATTGACTTTAAAAAGTGGTCAAAACGCTGCCCAAGCCAAGGCAGGGCATTCCACTCACGGTCATTTACATTTTAAGAACTTTCTGGAAACATGTTCAGACATGAGTTAATCCTTTGTCTGTGCAGAAATCACAGAAGGTCACCTGATCCTTGGTGGCAGATGGTCAAAAAGGTGGGTGTTAAAGAACATTTTAAAGGAACAAAGAGATAGAGAGAGGTGGAATGGTTTAGGGAAGGAATTTCAGAACTTAGGGCTTAGGTAGCTAAAGGCATGGCCACCAGTGCTGGAGCATTTAAAATCGGGGCAAGAATTAAAGAGCACAATTTTCTTGGAGATTTGTGAGCTGGAGGAAGGTGCAGAGATAGGGAGGGGCAATACAATGGAGCCAATCAGCAGCCAATATAGGTCAGCGAAAAAGGGGTGATGGGTGAGTGGGGATTCTTGTGAGTAACATTAACCCAGGCAGCAGAGTTTTGGATTACCTCAAGTTTACAAAAGGTAGAATGTGGGAGGCTGGCTGAGATGTAGATAGGTTAAGTGAGTCGCCAAAGATCTGGCAAATGGAGTATAATGTGGGAAAGTGTGAAATTGTCCAACTTGGCAGGAAGAATAAAAGAGAGGCATATTATCTAAATGGTGAGAGATTGCAGAACTCTGAGGCGCAGAGGGATCTGGGTGTCTTAGTGCATGAATCGCAAAAGGCAAGTATGCATGTTCAGCAATTGATTAGGAAAACTAATAGAATGTTATCATTTGTTGTGAGGGAAATTGAATACATAAGTAGGGATTTTATGCTTCAGTTATACAGAGCACTAGTGCGACCACATCTGCAGTACTGTAAAAAATGTTGGTCACCTTATTTAAGGAAGGGTGTTAATGTGTTGGAAGCAGTTCAGAGAAGGTTTGCCAGATTAATACCTGGAATGCGCAGGTTGTCTTATGAGGAAAGCTTTGGCAGGCTAGGCTGTACCCACTGGAGTTTAGAAGAGTAAGAGGTGACTTGATTGAAACATATAAGATCTTGAGGGGACTTGGCAGGATGGATGCTTCCTCTTATGGAAGAATCTAGAACTAGGGGTCACTGTTTAAAAATAAAATGTCGCCCATTTAAAACGTAGATGAGGCAAAATTCTTTTTTCTCAGAGGGTCGTGAATCTTTGGAACTCTTCCTAAAAAGGCAGTGGAAGCAGAGTCTTTGAACAATTTTAAGGCAAAGTTGGATAGATTCTTGGTAAGCAAGTGGGTGATAGATTATCGGGGGTAGGTGGGATGCAGATTTGAGGTTACTATCAGGTCAGCCATGATCTTATTAAATGGTGCAGCAGGCTCGAGGGGCCAAATGGCCTATTCCTGCTCCTTGTTCATTTTTCATATGAGTGCAATGGAGTAGTTAAATCTAGGAACAACAAAGGCATAGGTGAGGGTTTTTGCAGCTGATGAGCTAAGGGGGGTGGGGGGCACTCTTGGGTGATGTTAATGAGATGGAAATAGGCAAGCTTAGTGACAGCATGTATATGTGGTCAGACGCTCATCTCAGGGTCGAATGTGACACCAAGGTTGTGAGCAGTCTAGTTCAGCCTCTGACAGTTGTCAAGGAGAGGGACGGAGTCAGTAACGACAGAACGAAAACAATCATCTTTAGTCCTGTATTTCAATATCGCAGACAAATCTGCTCACAGTTGCCTGGCTGCTATGAGCACAAGTTAAAAGCATTAGGAAAAAGCTTGCATTGTAATGAATAATACTAGAGTAAGGATTCAGCTAATAGGCAGAGGAGGCTATAATGGTAAATGCATGTTACAGGCATTTAGCATTTTGATCAGGATATAATGAAGTTCTATTGAAATGAATAATAGAATTTTGATTTGCAAGTTATTTTAAGTGCAGTTATATCAAATTTTGCTCAAATATACCATTAGCATTACTCAAGTTATCTTTTAGATTAACATAATTGGCAAGTTGCAACATATGCATCTTCTGCACTAGCTGCCCAATGTATTGATGGTATGTTCCCTTAGCACTAGTTGCTGGACCATCCAACAGATGGCAGTAGGCATTAAAAACATAACAAAAATTGATGACTCACAGTTTGCCCTGAAACCCAACTGAGCCAGATTTTACGTTGCCTGTGAGATTTCGCGCTCATCGCACGGGCAAAACGGGCATGTGGGCAGCCAATATTTTGCAAATCCTTCCACGGGCGGGATAAAAAGGGTCAGCAGCATTGCCAGTGTGAGTAGTGGAGAGTTTAGGAGATAGTTTGCTGCTGGTTCCTTATTTCAACTTGACAGCTGCATCTCTGTTCCGAGCTTCATTCTTAGCATTTCTAGGTTTCATTCCAGGAATCATTGATGTCTCTAAGGCCCCCAGAGGATTTTGACCTTCTGGACCCTTCCAGGTATCAGAGAGCCTTCTGTTAACAAAAACAAAAACAGAATTACCTGGAAAAACTCAGCAGGTCTGGCAGCATCGGCGGAGAAGAAAAGAGTTGACGTTTCGAGTCCTCATGACCCTTCGACAGAACTTGAGTTCGAGTCCAAGAAAGAGTTGAAATATAAGCTGGTTTAAGGTGTGTGTGTGGGGGGCGGAGAGAGAGAGAGAGAGAACGAGGTGGAGTGGGGGTGTGGTTGTAGGGACAAACAAGCAGTGATAGAAGCAGATCATCAAAAGATGTCAACAACAATAATACAAAAGAACACATAGGTGTTAAAGTTAAAGTTGGTGATATTATCTAAACGAATGTGTTTATTAAGAATGGATGGTAGGGCACTCAAGGTATAGCTCTTGTGGGGGTGGGGAGAGCATAAAAGATGTAAAAAAATAAATAAATATTTTTTTTTTTTCTTTTTCTCTTTTTATAATGGAAATAGGTGGGAAAAGGAAAATCTATATAATTTATTGGAAAAAAAAGAGAAAAGGAAGGGGGAAACAGAAAGGGGGTGGGGATGGGGGAGGGAGCTCACGACCTAAAGTTATTGAATTCAATATTCAGTCCGGATGGCTGTAAAGTGCCTAGTCGGAAGATGAGGTGTTGTTCCTCCAGTTTGCGTTGGGCTTCACTGGAACAATGCAGCAAGCCAAGGACAGACATGTGGGCAAGAGAGCAGGGTGGAGTGTTAAAATGGCAAGCGACAGGGAGGTTTGGGTCATTCTTGCGGACAGACCACAGGTGTTCTGCAAAGCGGTCGCCCAATTTACATTTGGTCTCTCCAATGTAGAGGAGACCACATTGGGAGCAACGAATGCAGTAGACTAAGTTGGGGGAAATGCAAGTGAAATGCTGCTTCACTTGAAAGGAGTGTTTGGGTCCTTGGACGGTGAGGAGAGAGGAAGTGAAGGGGCAGGTATTGCATCTTTTGCGTGGGCATGGGGTGGTGCCATAGGAGGGGGTTGAGGAGTAGGGGGTGATGGAGGAGTGGACCAGGGTGTCCCGGAGGGAGCGATCCCTACGGAATGCTGATAGGGGGGGTGAAGGGAAGATGTGTTTGGTGGTGGCATCATGCTGGAGTTGGCGGAAATGGCAGAGGATGATCCTTTGAATGCGGAGGCTGGTGGGGTGATAAGTGAGGACAAGGGGGACCCTATCATGTTTCTGGGAGGGAGGAGAAGGCGTGAGGGCGGATGCGCGGGAGATGGGCCGGACACGGTTGAGGGCCCTGTCAACGACCATGGGTGGAAAACCTCGGTTAAGGAAGAAGGAGGGCATGTCAGAGGAACTGTTTTTGAAGGTAGCATCATCGGAACAGATGCGACGGAGGCGAAGGAACTGAGAGAATGGGATGGAGTCCTTACAGGAAGCGGGGTGTGAGGAGCTGTAGTCGAGATAGCTGTGGGAGTCGGTGGGTTTGTAATGGATATTGGTGGACAGTCTATCACCAGAGATTGAGACAGAGAGGTCAAGGAAGGGAAGGGAAGTATCAGAGATGGACCACGTCAAAATGATGGAGGGGTGGAGATTGGAAGCAAAATTAATAAATTTTTCCAAGTCCCGACGAGAGCATGAAGCGGCACCGAAGTAATCATCGATGTACCGGAGAAAGAGTTGTGGAAGGGGGCCGGAGTAGGACTGCAACAAGGAATGTTCCACATACCCCATAAAGACACAGGCATAGCTGGGGCCCATGCGGGTACCCATAGCCACACCTTTTATTTGGAGGAAGTGAGAGGAGTTGAAGGAGAAATTGTTCAGCGTGAGAACAAGTTCAGCCAGACGGAGGAGAGTAGTGGTGGATGGGGATTGTTCGGGCCTCTGTTCGAGGAAGAAGCTAAGGGCCCTCAGACCATCCTGGTGGAGGATGGAGGTGTAGAGGGATTGGACGTCCATGGTGAAGAGGAAGCGGTTGGGGCCAGGGAACTGGAAATTGTTGATGTGACGTAAGGTGTCAGAGGAATCACGGATGTAGGTGGGAAGGGACTGGACAAGGGGAGAGAGAAGGGCGTCAAGATAACGAGAAATGAGTTCTGTGGGGCAGGAGCAAGCTGAGACGATCGGTCTACCGGGGCAGTTCTGTTTGTGGATTTTGGGTAGGAGATAGAAGCGGGCCGTCCGAGGTTGGGCGACTATCAGGTTGGAAGCTGTGGGAGGGAGATCCCCAGAGGAGATGAGGTCAGTGACAGTCCTGGAAACAATGGCTTGATGTTCAGTGGTGGGGTCATGGTCCAGGGAGAGGTAGGAGGAAGTGTCTGCGAGTTGACGCTCAGCCTCCGCGAGGTAGAGGTCAGTGCGCCAGACAACAACAGCACCACCCTTGTCAGCGGGTTTGATGACAATGTCAGGGTTGGACCTGAGAGAATGGAGTGCAGTAAGTTCAGAGAGAGACAGGTTAGAATGGGTGAGAGGAGCAGAGAAATTGAGACGACTAATGTCGCGCCGACAGTTCTCAATGAAAAGATCGAGAGAAGGTAAGAATCCAGAGGGAGGGGTCCAGGTGGAGGGAGAATATTGGAGATGGGTAAAAGGATCCGTTGAACTGGGAGAGGACTCCTGCCCAAAGAAGTGAGCCCGGAGACGAAGACGGCGGAAGAAGAGTTCAGCATCATGCCGAGCCCGAAATTCATTGAGGTGAGGGCGTAAGGGTATGAAACTAAGTCCTTTGCTGAGCACTGAACGTTCAGCATCGGAGAGGGGAAGGTCAGGGGGTATAGTGAATACACGGCTGGGGTTGGGATTGGAAGATGGGGTGGGGACGGAGGGACAGGCCGGGGTGGAGGGTCCTAGATGGGTGTTGGTGTCGATGAGTTGTTGGAGCTTGCGTTGCTTAGCACTTGAGAGAAAGAGAAAAAGTTTCTTGTCGAGGCGTCGGATGAGCCGAAGGATAAAATGAAACTGGGGGCACGCGCAGCTTTGAAAAAGGGTACGGCGGTGCTGCTGGAGGGAGAGGTCGAGTGTGTTCATATGGCGGGGCATGGCCCTGAGTGTGGATTTCAGAATGTGACGGGAACAGCAGTCCAAGAAACGTTTTATGTCCCGGAGATACCTGTAATCCTGGGTGGGTTCGAAACATGAGGGGTGGAATTTCAGTTGAAATCCACGTGGGGTAAGTCGGAGATGGAGACAGTCACTGAGAAAGGAGATGTGGCTGTGAAAGCGGGTTTTAGTAAACACCTTGTCAAACACCAGGAGGGAAATGGAAAGCAAGGAAGGTGAGCAGGGCAAAAGAGAGATACGGAAATCTTGTCGCAGAGAGGAACAGAACTTCTTCAAGGAGGTAGGCATTTCTTGAAGAGCAGTGGCAGTCCATTAAACACAGAGATAAAAACAAAAAAACTGCGGATGCTGGAAATCCAAAACAAAAACAAAAACAAAATTACCTGGAAAAACTCAGCAGGTCTGGCAGCATCGGCGGAGAAGAAAAGAGTTGACGTTTCGAGTCCTCATGACCCTTCGACAGAACTTGAGTTCGAGTCCAAGAAAGAGTTGAAATATAAGCTGGTTTAAGGTGTGTGTGTGGGGGGTGGAGAGAGAGAGAGAGAGAGGTGGAGTGGGGGTGTGGTTGTAGGGACAAACAAGCAGTGATAGAAGCAGATCATCAAAAGATGTCAACAACAATAATCCAAAAGAACACATAGGTGTTAAAGTTAAAGTTGGTGATATTATATAAAAGAATGTGCTAATTAAGAATGGATGGTAGGGCACTGAAGGTATAGCTCTAGTGGGGGTGGGGAGAGCATAAAAGATGTAAAAAATAAATAAATAAATAAATAAATATTTTTTTTCTGTTCCCCTGGTAATGGGGATTGTGGTCTCCACTGGAGGCACCTCCTCTGAGGAGGAAGAGAGGGGCAGAAGGGGGAGAAGGCCAGGTGTCCCTTTTCAGCTTCCAAGGGAGTAACCTGTGGGAGGAGAGGCGCAGGCACAAGGGGCGCTGGGCCAGCAAGTAGTCTAAGGCAGAAAGGGCCACAGAAGACCCCACTATCCTGCTGCCAGGGTTTACAGGCGGCAATGCAGCTACCTCAATATGTCCAAGGTACAATGCCGAAGAAGGCTCCGCCTCTCCAGGGAGACCGTGACCTCCATTTGTCAGATGATTGGATCTGAGATCAGCTCTGACTGTGGTTGGGCACCCCATGCCAGTGGCTCTGAAGGTCACAGTGACCCTCATACCTCCAGTTCTTTCCAGGGGTCAGTAGGAGTGTCTTTGTGGTGTGTCCCAATCAGCTGTCCACAGTTGTATCAAGCTCGTGACAGAAGCTCTGTTCTTGATATTCATTCATTTCCATACAGATGAGCCCAGCCAGACTGAGCGAGCCGGAGGGTTTGCAGCAATTGCTGGGTTCCCCCACATCCAGGGTTTAATCGACTGAACACATGTGGCCATCAAAGTGCCAGCGGGTCAGCCTTCGTCAACAGGAGGAGATCCTACTCGATGAACGTCCAGATATTGTGTGACCACAGAATGCAGATCCTGCACCCTTGCAGCTCCCATGATGTTTATATCCTCAGGCACATCCAGGAGCCCAGGCTATTTAGTGTTCCAGCCCCACTGGATGGATGGCTTCTAGGTGTCAAGGGCTGTCCATTGAAAAGGTGACCTATGACGCCTCTCCGCCACCCAAGAATAGAGACAGAGCAGTGTTATAATAGGAGTCATGCCTGCACAAGGGATGTGATAGGGAGGACCATAGGTCTTCTGAAGATGTGCTTCCGATGCCTGGACCATTCAGGGGAGCACTACAATACACCCCCAGAGCAGGTGTCACTGATATTGGTTGCATGCTGCACTTCCCACAATCTGGCACTGGCAAGGGGGGACACATTGGAGGAAGAGGATCTTGACACAGCTCCACAGGCCACAGAGGATGAATCCAGTGGTGAGTCAGAAGAGGAGCACAGTGAGGAGAACACTGAGGCAGACCTCTGTATCCTTCAGGGAGGCAGGGACACCAGGGACGCTTTGATCCAACACCCCTTCAGCTAGGCTGCCAAAGATCTGCTTCCACCTCATGCCAGGGCTGCCGCCTCCATCCTGGATGTCTGAAATGACCCTTTCATTTGAACCCAAAGTCCATGCAGTGCCTGTGGAATAAAGTTTAGAGCCACTCACGCCCAGTATTACACACTGGCATACCCTGCACCAAAAGAACAAAAAAGTGAAGTATAATCAGGCCATTACGACAAAAACAATGTTTTTCTCATTTTGACAATCCGAACAAATTAACATAACCTTCTCTGGTCTTCATTCCCAGACCAGTAAACTTAAACAAAACATTACACAACAGAAGATCACACGTGACCAGTCCCTCTTGTGCTCATGGTGCCTTAAATTTACATTTGCGAATGCTACATCTTGGTGGCTCCCACTTGTTGGCAGTGGCATTGGAAACAGCCAGCTGACTCTGCTGTCATGTTGGCCTTGATGACCCTGGCAGTCATCCTCTGGCCAGTGGAGCCTGTGCTGGCCCTGTCTGGGAGGGAGCAGCCAGTGTCACGGCTGGCATCTCCCCCAATCACCACAGCCTCGTCAGATGCCACGGTGACTGGCAGAGAAATGGAGGAGCTACTGCCGTCGTCCACTACGCCCTCAGAGGAGCCCACAGAGACAACGGGCAGCTCGTGCGGCAATGTGAGGTTGCTCTGCTCCCTTCCTGCTCGCCATTGATGGACGGGCACCTAGCTGGGATACTGGGTGCCTCATCCATCGCCCACACTGGCACTGACCACCTGAGGTCATTGCCTGTGTGAAAGCTTGCAGGTCTGAGTGCAATCCCAGGAACCCCTGATTCAGTTCCTGGAGATGCCTCCCCATGAGAGTCGCCACTCTCTCAATGGAGGAGGCAGTGTGCTCGGCCATGAAGGTCAACACAGTGCTCATGCTCCATATGGACTCCTCCACAATAGAGACCCTGGCCCACATACCCTCATGGATCTCCGCCAGATCCTCCCGCACATCCGGCTGGACATCCAGCATCTGCCACCTAATGTACAACTCCAGAGACTCATCATCTGCCTTCGACTGAACATCATCCTAGTCTCCAGCAGTCCACTGACTGCCAGCCTCCTCGCACTCTCTGTCTCCGCCTGTTCCTCAAGTGAGTGTGAAGTGCCCTCGCCGCTGTGCTCCAACATTCTAGCCAAGGATCTAATGCCCACCGAGGTGCTGGTATCTGCGCTGGTGCCTGGTTCAGAGAGTGGGTGCAACACAGGTGCATGTGAAGCCTGGCGGCCCTCTGGCATCAGGGGTGACTCTTCGGGGTCCTGCGATTGAGTGAGTGCTGGAGAATCTAAGGAAGAACAACAACATGTCATTAGTTTAAGTCATCACACTGTCATTGTGCATGCCGGGCACCCTGGTGGGACCATGGAGATCTGCATCACAGTGCCATCCTCTTTCATTGATCATTGGGAATCTAGTTTTGAGGCTCCCATCAATGATGAGACTACATAAAAATGTTTGCACCATCTGAAACTTTCACCTCTGTGCACTGCACTCTTACCTTCGTCTGACATCCCAGCATCTCTGCAGCTGGTTGGCCGAGATGCTGTGGTACCTCTCCAGCTCCAAGGCATCCTGCTCAAATCTGGATAGGATTCAGAGATTTGGGGGGCCTCCACCTGTCTGTGACCTTTCAATGTTGTTATGGTTCATCTTCTCCTGAAAGAGCAGAGAAGCATGGATTAGTCCACTCTCTACCTGAGGAACTCCTGGTCGTGGCCCTTGAGCCGCAAGGCACTCAGTCCAAGCAGCCAGGGCTCACCCCCTTAGACAGCTCCAGCATCCGCCGCCTAATGGATGACTCCAGAGGCTCATCATCTGCCTTTGATTCAGCATCATCCTGGTCTCCAGCAGTCCTCTAACTGCCAGTGTCATTGACAGTTGGCACTCAGGCCCTGACCTCCATTGGGGGACAGCCAGACCCTTTACCACTTCAACACACTGATCCATGCCAACACAGTACTCGCCCTTCCCAAGCACAGCAGGTCACTGAACCTTTTGCGGCACTGCATTCATGTGCACCTCACAACATCGTGGTCACTGACCTGCGCTGTCACCTCCTCCCAAGCTCTTTTTGTTAGGTGCAGTGGCTTCCTTCTTCCATCTCTGGAGACAAGGGTGTCCCTCCTGGCAGCCACCTCCTCCAGGAGGACCGCGAGGCACTCGTCTGAAAACCGGGGGGGGGGGGGGCCGAGTACCCACCCGACCTGCCCTCCCACCTGGTGTCTCCAGCCACACTTGGGGCCATAACTTCGGTGTTCAGAACACTGCAAATATGTTCTTCCCTGGCAGCCTTCAAGGAGCTGCCTGTGCCATTTTTAAACAGGCCACCAGGTCGCCATTGGACCCAGCAGCCGACAGGCCCCTCCCCCCGCCTGGACCTGTCCAACCATTGGGAAGGCCTGTTTTACGCTAGGCAGGCCTTAATTGGCCAGGCTGCATGATATTGCGGTCGGGGGCTAATCGCAGGCAGCGACCCTTTTCCCGACCGGTCACGGGCCCACCAATCACGTGCGCCCACCAAGGGTAAAATTCAGGCCCGTGTTTTCTGAGTCTTTTTTTTAATTCTTGAGATGTGGACATCACTGGCAAGGCTAGCCTTTATTGCTGTCACTAAGTACTTGAGAAGGTGGTAGTGATCTACCTTCGTGAAACTCTGCAGTCCATCTGTTGTAGTTAGATCCACAGTGCTGATTAGAATTTTTTGTTGTAGTTTGATACAACTGAGTGGTTTGCTGGGTCTTTTTACAGGGCAGTTATGAATGTTCTGGGTCGAGAGTCATATGAAGGCCAGACCGGGTAACAATAGCACATTTCATTCCAAATGAGTATTAGTGAACCAGGTGAGTTTTTACAAAGATCCTTTAGTTTCATGATCACCATTAACATTTATTTAATTAATTGAATTTAACTTTCCCAGTTGCCAGATTGAGATTTAAATTTATGTCTCCACATCATTAACCCAGACCTCTGGATTACTAGGATTACTAGTTCATAACATAGCCATGATGCTAGCTTTCCAGGGACACACAACCCTCCATTCATCCACACCACCTGAAAGTGCAAAGCACACTCTGATCTGGCTCCCAAGGAACATAAGACTTAGCAGCAGAGTATTCGGCCCTTCAAGCCTGCTCCCCCAAATGATAAAATCATGGCTGATCTGGTTGTGGTCTCCACCCTGCTGTCTGCCTCCCATGTTAAACTCCCTCGTCTATCAAAAATCTAACTCAGCCTTGAACAATTTCAATGACCCAGCCTCTGCTGCTTTCTCGGGAAGAGAATTCCACAGACTGATGACCATCTGAGAGAAAAGTAATTCTCCTCATCTTCGTCTTATAAAGGAGACCTCTTAGTCTTAAACTGTGTCCCCTTATACTAGTCTTCCCCACAAAAGGAAACATCCTCACTATTGCATCCTATCAAGTCCCCTCAGGATCTTATATGTTTCAATAAGATCACTTCTCATTCTTCTAAACTCCACTGTGTATAGGTCCAATCTGTTCAACCTTTCTTCATAAGATAATTGCTTCATCCCAGGAATGGGTCTAATGAACCTTCCCTGAACTGCTTCTTACACAAAAAAATCCTTTTTCAAATTAGACCAAAACTGTACACAGTACTCCAGATGGCGTCTCACCAATGCCCTGTACAGCTGCAGTAAAACTTCCCTACTTTCATATTCCATTCCCTTTGCAATAAAGGCCAACATTGCATTTGCCTTCCTAATTACTTGCTGTACATCCATACTAACTTTTTGTGATTCAAATATCAAGACCATGATCTCTCTGTACCAACGAGTTCCACAATCTCTCTCCATTTAAATAGTATACTGCTTTTCTATTCTTCCTGCTAAAGTGGACAGGTTTGCAATTTCCTATATTATACTCTATCTGCCAACACACTCACTTAACCTATCTATCACCCTTTGCAGACTCTTAACCTCCTCTTGACAACTTACTTTCCTAACTATCTTGATGTCATTGGCAAATTTAGTTACCATACATTTGGTTCCTTCATCCAAGTCATTGATGTAGATTATAAATAGCTGAGACCCAGAACTGATTCCTGTGGTGCTCCATTAGTTACAGCTTAAAAACCGGAAAAAGATCCATTTATCCCTACTTTCGGCTTTCTGTTAGCTAATTAAACCTTTTTCCATGCTAGTATCTTACCCCTACATCATGAGTCCTTATTTTGTGTAGTAACCTTTGTTGTGGCACTTTAACAAATGCCTTTTGGAAATCCAAGTATATCTCATCTACAGGTTTCCCTTTATCCAACTTGCTTGTTACTTCCTCAAAGAGCTCTAATAAATTAATTAAACATGATTTTCCTTTCATAAAACCATGTTGATTTGACCTGATTGTATTATGATTTTCTAAATACGTTTCTATGACTTCCTTACTAATGGATTCTAGCAATTTCTCTATGATAGATGTTAGGCTAACTGGCCTATAGTTTTCTGCTTTCTGTATCCTTCCTTTCTTGAATAAAGGTGTTACGTTTGCTATTTTCCAATCCTTCCAGAATCTAAGGAATTTTGGAAGATTATAACCAATGCATCCATTATCTCTGGAGCCACTTCTTTTAAGACTCTAAGATGGAGTCCGTCAGGTTCTGGGGTCTTATCAGCCTTTAGGTCTAATAGTTTTCCAGTGCCTCCCCGTTATGGTGATTGTTTTAAGTTCCTCCTTTCCATTCACCTCTTTCAAGTATTGTTGAGAAGTTTTCCAAGTCTTCTACAGAGAAGACAGACACAAAATACTTGTTCAATGCCTCTGCCATTTCCTCATTTTCCATCATCAATTCCTCAGACTCACTCTCTGGGGGGCCAACACTAGCTTTGGTTAATCTTTTCCTATTTAAAAGATCCTATTCTATCAAGACATTGACTCAGCCCAGTACCAGCTATTGTTCATTAGTCTTATTACCAGCCCGCCTGGTTACTCAGGTATTCTGGTTCTGGGAAATGGGTTTTTCTTCAGAAACTACGCACACTACAGGGGCCATCTGGGGATTTGTGGAGTTGGATCATGCACACTGCAACCACAGTGTAATTTCTACATATATTAAACTCCCCCTGTGAGTCTGCTCTTCCTACTGGTTGGAAACAGAAGATTGATAGCCCACCCACCAATCCCACTGTACCCACAGACCCACCCACTTTATTGACTGGCCACAGGACAGCCCGGGGTCATGTGGCTCCTGATTTGAACCCATGAGGCTGTTAATAGTATAGCATTCATTTTGAAGATGAGTTTCATGAGCCAGGGTATCTTAGTGGGTCATTATTTTCCCAGGGACACAGTACTTCATCGAGGCACTGTACACGGAAGACAGGGACGAGTGATCACCCTAGCTTATTTTCAGTAATGATGCATTCCTAATCTCTAATGTTATGCACCAATGGAGCATATTGAAATCCTGATTCACTTAGCCCTAGCTTCAAACCACAAAACTTATACATTACTGATTAATAGGTTGGGGAACAAGCCATTAAGTGAAGTTAGGAGAACAGAGGGTGATTATACTACTCTGAGGTTTCACTGTCAATCATTCTCGAATGTCAAATCAAGTTATACTGTTTCACTTTCAACCCATCATGGGCAATTTCATTGCTATAAAGGAAAACAAAGTTGCAGCTGGGGCAGGTTAAGTGATTAAGCCTCAATGGCATTCCCTACCTTGCTCAAGATGAAAAAACTCACACCCCTTTGTGGTAGTCCAACTTGTGACTTGACTAAGAACTAATAAAATTCACCAGCCAAGGCATGCCACAAAAGTTTGTAAGCTTCTAGCTGTTGGATGACAAAGATTATCCATTTCTGCAATACTCACCCCAACAGATGTAACTTAAGCGAAGTGCAGAAATGAACTATGTCCAGGAGACCCTTGTGCACAGCCCCACTGGTTGTCAAGTATCTAAGTCAGGCCAGTGACAACTCATAGGGGAATCACAGGGCAGTTCCGCAAACATGAGAAAATTCCAGGGGAGCCTCTTAAAGACACACAATTGTCAGAAGGGGCTTCCCCATGAGTTTCCTTGTTATTAAATTTTCCATCGTCATTCCAACACCACTCAACTGCTGGAACCAGCAAGGAAATTCAGGGTTATTATTTCAAAGCAACCCGACAGAAACAAGGAACAAAATCAAGTTGGTTCAAGGCACTTGTTCTGGTCACTGTGTAGCTACTTTAAAAACTATGAAGAGTTGCTCAAATTTATTACATTCATTTGGAAGTGAATATCCAAGGTAGCTAATAAAACATTGCTCCATTGACAGTTAATTGTTGAGATTCTTTCAACCCTGCCAAATGATTGGTACAACTTATGGTCTTTCATGCTTGAGAGAGTTTATTATGAGAATTGTCATTGGTGTGACATCCCAGTCTCATTGTACTCTACCCTTTATCATTAATAACTTTACAGCATGTATTTGCATCATGGATTGGTCCTCAGCATGTTGCATCGCTCTAAAATGTTCCATCTGCACCATGTGTCACAAGACACAAAAGGAAAACAATTTATTTCATCCCAAGGTCATTGTACAGTCTTTGGGGTGACAGAAGTGTGTGCTAGATACTGTAATGGACCAGATAGACCACAATTGCCCTGTCCCATCTTGTACATTCAAATGTATGGGGCAAATGTGATAAAAGATATTTTGCTGAGTTTTCCAATTATTCTCTAAAAATAATATAATAGTAGTAATATGAAGCTACATTAAAATGTGTTAGGAGTCAATAATACATGCTAAGATATTCAATTTTAAAAGTCTTCTGGTTAATTTTGTGTGAGATGGATGCATTCTAAACTCAAGACTATATTGGATACACATCTCCAGAGCCAGGTATTATATACTAGAGCTAAATGAGATTCAGGCCAAAGGCTACAAAGTGCTGACAATCATTATAAGGTAGTCAACTGGACTGAAATCAAGTCGGCATGGGTCCTATTTTCAAGAAAGGTGGCAAACACACCCATGGCGCAACATTAGACTTACATCAGTACTACAAAAGCAAAATAATGCAGATGATGGAAATCTGAAAAACAGAAAATACTCAACAGGTTCAACAGCGTGTGTGGAGAGAGAAGAGTTAACAGCTCTGGCTGATGACTGTTCAACTGGAAGAAGTTTGAGATTTAACAGTTTAGAAACAACTAGGAAAGTCAGCAGAAACAGCAGAAGTGGTAGGAAAGAGCCAATGGGAAAGGTCTGTGACAGGGTGGATAGCAGGACTGATTAAATGGCAAAGGGAATGATGGTGTAAGGCAAAAGGGAATAATAATGGGACAAACACCAAATAAAAGGTGGGTTCCGACGTTTAGGCACTTTGCATTGTTCAGCCTCAAAATTGAGCTCAATAACTTCAGATCATAACCACATCTCAAATTTTCTCAAACAGCTGGTCCTGGTAATGGTTCTGCTATTGTCATTTAAATCTGCAATTTTCTTTCTTTATTTCCATGACCACCCCCTTTTGCATTGCGCCATCATCCCTTTTGTCATTTACTCAACCCTGCCTTCTAATCTATTAAAGACATTCCCTTTTGTTCCGGTCTCCCATCCCCTCACCCCTCCTGTTCCTGAGCTCTGTACTTGAAAATCACTTATTTCTTCCAGTTCTGTTGAGGGACCATTGACCTTAATCTTAGCTCTGTTTCTCTATCCAAGCAAGCTGTTTGGCATGCTGAGTATTTCCAGACTAACATCAGTGACTGGCAAGGTAGTGGAGTTGATAACTAGGAACAAAGAAGAGGAGCAGCTATATAGATTTGATTGAAGTATGCAAGATCCTGGACGGCCTTGACAAGGTGGACGTCAAAAGGATGTTTCCTCTTGTGGGTGAGTCCAGAACTAGGGAACACTGTTTTAAAATTAGGGGCTACCTTGCTAGGACAGAAATTAGGAGATTTTCTTTTCTCTCAGAGTGACTGTGCAACTTTGGAATTCTCTGCCTCAAAAGGTGATGGAGGCAGGGTCACTGAATCTTTTTAAGGCAGAGATAGATAGATTCTTGTTAGGCAAGGGAATCAAAGGTGATTGGGGGTTAGATGGAATGTGGAAATCGAAACACAAGAAGATCAGCCATGATCCTATTGAATGATGGAGCAGACTCAGGGAGCCAAATGGTCCACTCCTGTTCCTATTTCTTATGTTCTTATGTGACCTAGAAAATGTGATGTTGGACAGACAGATTTCCAAAAACATGGACAAAGGCCCTGATTTTCATGGAGACAGCCTGACTCCAGAGCCATTTAAAAATAGTTTACAGGACCCAATCCTGGGACTCCCAGCACTGGCCATTTTCACAGGTGCAGTATAATGGTGCAGGCAGCAAGCCCACATCCTGCACTCCCAAATCCATTGTAGGGGGTGTAGGCATCCCATAGCTCCCCACAAGTTTTGTGGAATAAAGCCAGCTTCTCCATTACTCATTCATGGCCCCTCAGGAGAGTCATAAACCTTAGTCTGGATTTGGGACCCTTTTGAAAGGTAAGTTCAAAAGATCTTACCCATGCCTCCCATGCCCATTTCATGTCCTCCTTGTATCCAGTCTGTCTAGCCCTGTTAGAATTTTATACATTTCAATCCAATCCCCTCTCATTCTTCTAAACTCTTGTGAATACAGGCCCAGTCGAACCAATCTCTCCTCATACGACAGTCCTGCCATCCCCAGTATCAGGCTAGTGAACCTTCGCTGGACTCCTTCTATGGTAAGTATATCCTTTCTTAGGTAGGGAGATGAAAGCTGCACGCAATACTCCAGTTGTGGTCTCACCAAGGCCCTGTATAACTGTAGTAAGACATCCCTACTTCTGAGCTCAAATCCTCTTGCAATGAAGGCCAACATACCATAATGCCATTGAATTTGAAGGGGCGATGGTTAGGTTCTCTCTTATTGGAGATAGTCATTGCCTGGCACTTGTGTGGTGCAAATGTTACTTGCCATTTGTCAGCCCAAGCCTGGATATTGGTGTCCAGGTCTTGTTGCATTTGGACATGGGTTGCTTCAGTATCTAAGGAGTCACAAATGATCCTGAACATTGTGCAATCATCAGTGAACATCCCCACTTCTGACCTTATGAAGGCCTAGGACATTACCCTGAAGAATTCCTGCAGTGATGTCCTGGAATTGAGATGATTGACCTCCAGCAACCACAACGATCTTCCTTTGTACTAGGTAAGGCTCCAACCAGTGGAGATATTTCCCCCAATCCCCATTGACTCCAGTTTTGCTAGGACTCCTTGATGCCACACTCAGTCAAATGCAGCCTTGATGTCAAGGGCAGTCACTCTCACCTCACCTCTGGAGTTCAGCTCTTTTGTCCATGTTTGAACCAAGGCTGTAATGAGGTCAGGAGCTGAGGGGGCCCCTGTGGAAGCCAAACTGTGCGTTAGTAATCAGGTTATTGCTAAGCAAGTGCCACTCAATAACACTGTTGATGATGCCTTCCATCACTTTGCTGATGATTAAGAGTAAACTGATAGCACAGTAAGTGGCCGGGTTGGATTTGTCCGGCTTTTTGTATACCGGACATACCTGGGCAATATTCGACATTGCCAGGTAGATGCCAGTGCTGTAGCTGTATTCGAACAGCTTGGCTAGGGGCACGGCAAGTTCTGGAGCACATGTCTTTAGTACTATTGCCGGAATGTTGTCAGGGCACATAGCCTTTGCACTATCCAGTGCCTTCATCCGTTTCTTGATATCACATGGAGTAAATTGAATTGACTGAAGACTGGCATCTTGGAGGAGGCCAAGATGGATCATCTACTCGTGACTGGGGAGGGAAATCCCGCCATGCGAAAAATCCTGTCCATAGTTAATGCATGGTCTCAAACTAGGTACAGAGAAGCGGAAAGATGGCCAGGAATGATAGTAGTCCTAACATTTTGCATATCCAGCCATTGCAGTACATGAACTAACAAAAGGAAATAGAATGGTGAGCTATATAGTCAAATCTACTGCACACAAATATGAGGCCACAGCACTGAAGCTGGTCAGGCACATTTTCAATATTGTGCTCAGTTCTAGTCAGCTAGGCACAGGGAAAACATATAGGCCAGGATTTTCTGGTCATCGGGCAGGCCCAGGAGCGGTTGGGAAGCTGACCACCACCTGCGATCGAGCCCCGAACACAATTTCACACCGGCTGGCCAATTAATGGGCAGCTAGCATGAATCGTGCGCTGCAGCGCTCAGTGTTGCCAGGATGGTGGGGGGGAGGATGAGCGTGGAAGTTCACAAATGCTCACAGGTTCACGCAGTAAAAGCTCCCTGATGCAGCTCTGTGCCTCATGGCTGAAGATGTTTAACAGTAAAATTAAAGATACATAAAATAATGAAAACATTTCCCCTCATCGTGAGCAGGGATATGTTAAATATGAGTGTTAAAAGGTTTTTTTTTTAAATCACTGATCAAAACCCCATCCCACCCATGGATGAGGTTTCACCAAAAATGCAAAGGCCGCCAACTGAACTGGTTGGATGGGCAGTGAAAGATTCTCGTCAATTAATTGAATAAGGGCCTTAATAGGCTGCTTAATTGTTGGCTGGCGCACAGGCGACTCCTGCCCACGCCTGCCGACTGAAATATCGTGCGAGTGCGCAATGACATCAGGGTACTCGCCCCGACGTCATCACGCGCCATTTTATACTCGTTCAGGTCAGACGCGCACCCACCCGGCGAGAGAAAAATTCTGCCCCTAAATTCTGCAGTTACTACAGAGACAAACCATGAGATTATCTCTAGTGTCAGAGGAAAGGTCAGAAAAACTTGGACCCTGGTCTTGAAAGGAGCAAAATGTGAGCAGGCCTTAAAAGATATACAAAATAATTGGTTAGTTTTGAAGTTAAACAATGCTTGCAGAACAAGGGCATCAGCACAAACTGTGTGAAGACGTGCTTCCCGATGTTAGTGCTAAACTTGACTTTTACAAATAAATGATACCTGGGAGTTGGAGATAGCTGATGGAGCAGATTTTAGGGGGTGGGCAGAAGTCCCACTGAGCCAGAATTTTACTCCAAAACAAGGAATCCTAGCCCGTGTTTTCAGAAGTGAACAATCCCCCACCAGTTTAATTTGCATAATTCACAAGAGGCAGAACAGTTTATCATTTCTACGAAACAGCTTTCTAAAAGGACAGACACAGGCGGCACCATGAATGATACCCAGCTGCAATGTCTATATTGCTTCCATATCATCCCTTCTATATTATTCAGCTAACAAATTATAACCCTGTCATTTTTTTCCTATGACTGACATTGAAATTCATGATTCCAACTGCACCCAGTTAGACACTTTTCCCTCCAATTTTGAAATGTTTCCCTGTACACAAATAAACATTTGAGTCACAGCGGGTAATTCATTACCCCTTCCAGTTGTACATACACCAAGTCATGAAAAGGGACTATGCACATTGCAGCACTGAGACTGCTATTTTCCTGCAATAGCTACAAGATAACCAGTCTACACATTGTTTGTTGACATTAAACTAAATGTATACATCCACTGGTCTACTCAGAAATGTGATGGAAGAAATAGAAAGCTTCAGAACAAGTTGGACTTTATTTTTGAAGTTATCATAGTAAACTGTTGAGAGTTTAACTTTCTGGGTACCTGCTATATAGCTCAATGATAGCCTCACAACTTTTTCTTTCAAATGATTAATGTCAGCATGGACTGAGCATCCGCTCCAATAAATTAAACCAATATTATGTGATTCTGGTAAAAGAAGGGCAGTGCCTCTTGCCATAGCAATGGAATGAGTCTGGCAAAAGTTCAGTTAAAATACAAACATTTACATCGAAAATGAAGCACAAAATCCAAATAACGTTTCCATTATTGGTCTGGGTTTTTCTTTTTTACTGTGCCTTTTTGTATTCACAGACGTTAAAAAAACCCTACCAAGAATATTCTCCGAGGATCCTGAACAATCCAGGAATCCTGTAACTTAATTGAAGTTTGAACAAGGTTTTGGCCTATAAATTGGCCTGAAAGAAACTCTTTAATCTTCTTTCAAGCTGCCTTTTGAAAGGTGAAAACATAGAAGGGTAAACTTTGTGAAAAGAAATCTGTCGGATTCTGCTGTTAGTTTTCATTCTACTGTGAATTAAGTTATCAACCAGCTAGGCAAGAAGCAGACCGGTGAAAAAGGATGAATATGAGCACCAACAGAAAGGACCGAAGAAAATCTGCAATCTCATCAACACAAAGTTGTATCAGGGGGTTGGTGGACTGCCAGGGCAGGGAGGTTTCCTGTTGCTGGTAGTGCTTCTTCTGGTGCAGGTACAACATCTGATCCAACAATTGAGAAGGTTGATTAAAGAACACAGCATGTAAGTTGGTCATTTGGGTGTTTTACTCGGGGTGGCTAATAAATGCACTTTCTCCGTCCCATAAACTAATTTGATACCCAAGGAACAGACTTTGGTTAAGTGCCAACATTCCAGATGATGCAATTGAATAGCAATACAAAAAAATACTTGTTGGTTTTGATTAATAAATCCAATGACCAGAAAAAAAATAATGAAATGGCTTCCTTAGCAACTGTTCAAGGTGATTCAGTTGTGACTTACCAAACATCCGCTGATGGAAGAGGAATTTTCCTGCAATAAGGCCAGTAATAATACCTAGCAACCACAGTAGCACTTTTAAGAAACTCCATCCTCCTCCAGGATACTTATTTGCTATGAAAGAGAAGCAGTTTCCAACAACAGCAACATTGGCGGGAGTCTGACTGTGAGAAATAGGATCTTCAGCAAAAATAAGGAAATTGAAGAAAGTCACCAAGTAGGCCACAACCAGTCGACTCCATGGATGTTGGAAATAATAACGAAAGGCTTTAACCATCCTCATACACATGGGCCGTCCCTTCAACTTGCAGTCTGTATGAAAGAGAGATTAATTAATTAGTGATTCAGTAATATGTAGATGTAAATAAAATGATTAGATGTTTACCTGCTGCGCTGCTCAGTAAAGTTGCATCACCACGCTAAAGTTTCATAATGAACACTCTTCTAGATGCCCAAATGAGGGAAATTCTAAATATTAATTGCTTTTTCTCTGGTTTGGCAATTGTTTTGACGAGAAATAATGGCTTTCAATAAAATGCGTGTTCTATGGCAATTAAGGTGCAAAGTATGGCCAAAGAAGGAAAGACTGCCATTAAAAACTTCATTTGTTTCCTGAAAAGCATTAAGAAACTGAAAGACAACTCTTACTGGCCACAAGAGCAACCAATTGCCGTGCGTTATTGCACAAAATTTCCCTTGGGTGGGAAATTCTGGTCATTTCCATCTCATCAAAGGGCTCGGCAAAGTAAACGCCCACGTTCCACATAGTTTAAATAACAGGCAGCACAATGATGCATTCTTTTTAAAAAAAGATCAGAATCCTGCCTTTTATTTAAATTGCATTCACTGTCTAAACAATCCACATACCAGAATGTGACTGCCAAAATATCTGCCTCAGCATTTACGGTAAATGATAATTGTATATTTAAAATCACACACCTACAATGACGTAGGATGCATGCCAGGTTTAATACTAACCTTGCTGTCTACTCTTTTCTCAAGTTACAGCCCATCCTTTCCAGGAGTAAGTTTCTGGGCTGCTAGTGGTCTCCTCATGCTGTTATATGCTCAGATTAAAATTATGCTCTAAAGCAAAAAGCATAGCCTGCAACATGTGACCTGAGGCAGGAGTTTATGACTGCTTCCCTTTATCATTGGGAGGCTGTCATAAACAATGCCAGACGCTGCCTCATCAGCATGAGTAGGATGGAGTCTCAGAAAACATATCTACCCAAACAGTGAAATCAGAAAGCAGCTGAGCCAGTTTGACCAACCTCATAATAATTACAAAGGCAAAGCATGCCCAACAATGCGTTAAACCCACAAATGGAATGCAAGCTTTTAAAACAGTATCAAAGTTAAAATGGAAAGCAATTTTATAGTAGTTAATAAGTTAAACAGTGTTACCAGGAGAAGGCATTTTGGTCTCAAGTTATTCTGGAAAGAGCTGTTTACTCTCACTAAACACTGCGCACAATTTCAAAAATAAGTAGGGGTGGTTATTTGATATATCTTTATGTGGTGTAAATATAGCTGCTGTCCTGCACTTCCGCTGAACTCAAACACAACAGATTAAATACATGTAAAATAACTTATTTACTGCTCTCATATTACTAAACAAATCGAGTATTTCAAAAGTAACATTTTCACAAAGCTATTCAATTTGCGATTTAAAAAAATTAGGAATCTGCCCACAATTCCTCCCTGGCACAATGAAATGAAGCTCATATTACCTTATCATCTTACATTGGCTGTACTTCCATCCAGGAGGTTATACTTATACCAATTACACAGACTCTAATTTCAAAGTTTACGCTCAGTGTCTTACACTTTCCGTAAGCGGCCACTGAGGATTTCTTTTAAATGAAATGTATTGATGTCACATGAAAACACCTCGCGGGCTGCACTTCACCCAGGACTTCGAGGTTTGTTTGCCCACCTTGCTTCAGCCAGTATTCACAGTCATCAGCACCAGGCTCCACAGACAGCACCACATAACTTTTAGGGGAGCTCACAGATAGGTCTCTACCTATCAGATCAGCCATGTGTGGATGGTTTTTCAATGGCTGCAGGGAAAGGTCTTGATTGGAGAAGGGGGAGAAGTGGCCTCAGGCAAGGGAAGAGGCTGCAGGACAAGAGCTGTGTTGGGGAAGGGGGGTATCCCACCGTGTGTGTGGGGGCACATGTTGATCTGTGTAAGTGGCCTCAAGATGGTGAGGGCTGAGGAGGCAGTCTCCAGAGCAAATGAGGCCAGACGGACATGTGAGGGTATGTGTGTGTGAAAATGGATGGTAATGTCTCTTGAGCTGGCAGTGAGTGAGATGCCAGTGAATATGTGATGGGTTTGAGTGTGTGAGTTTAGAGCGATAAGATGGTTGCCATACCCTGGCTGCACTGTTGAGATCATTCTTCCTCTATCTGCATTGGCACTGACCACCGCCTGCCATGTTGGATTGATGATGCCGCTGCCCATCCTGCAACCAGAGCAGAGTAGAGGATATTACAGTGGGCCTCCATGGCATCCAAATGGCATTCCAGTGACATGTCATTAAACCTGGGGACTGCAGTCTTTTTGCCTTTCGTGGACATCTTCGATGCAGTAGTCGAGGCCTGGGATGTGTGTACGCGGCTGGACTTTAAACATGGCGCCCAGCGTGATGAAGCAGCGAGGTGATGGCATGGCGGGCAAATGAGATCCCGCACGCAATGAAAACGACGTGTTTCCCAAGAATGCATAAGTAATGTAGCGGGTTTGGGATGATACAGCACAAAAACCCACCATCGTGGCTGGCGGGTAGAATGATGTTTTACCCGCCTGCTACCGCACTTAGCGCAAATCTGAGATGATTCAGCCCATAATCGCCATATGTGGAGACTCCATCCTCCCAATGATAAATGAAAGTTGTTATAAGTTCCTGTTTGCCTGGGTTACTGGATCAATTAGTAAATGCACAGCCTGTTGCATTCTGAACCCGACAAATTACACTGTAATATTAAATTATAAATTAATTCGAATTCCCCAATGTAAAGAATAATAATTAAAAACAGCAAACCTATGATGCAATTAATTTTAACCATCACATAGAAATAACATAAAGCACTGAAACAAGTGTATGATAATGCCCAGTATCTATATCAGTTAATATAATTACTGAATCACATTTTACCTTCTCCTTTGGTTGGATAATAGCAACCATTTAAACTTGAGGAAGCAGCAAGTGGTGAATAAAGGAGGGGGTAAAGTAGAGGTAAAACTGAAGAACATGGCTGACGTTTATTGAGCATTGATTAACTATGTCATTCTTACCGTTGCTGCTTTGGAGAACATTTCTTGTGCAAAATGGGTGGGGTATTGATTTACACACAGTAATTCATCGTTTATGAACATGTGGGGACTTTTCAGAGAGATGTGGGAAGGCACTAAGCCTTTAAGTGCAAGTTCCTTTTTTCCCATCACTTGAGCAAACAACAGAAAAACCACCAATCATTTGACTCAGCAACAACAAAAGAAAATCAGTAAATGAAATGAGGAGGCACCACTAGGCCATTCAATTCTAAAATTACTATGAAATTTCTAAGTGTTACTGATAAATAGATTGTAGAATGCTCTAACTTTAACATGTAAAGGGAAGTTTAATGACAAAAAGTGTGAACGCTATCCCATTACTTAAAAATGGTTAGACGGCAAGCAGCTGAACTGGATCAAGAATGTCTGAGGTTCAGTCCTTGTTCTGTGCTGATTTGGTTCACGCCTGGAGCAGCAATCGGCATTCTGCAATTGACTTCATTGCCCTTAGGTCAGGAAAGAGGTACAAAAACAGCAAGATGCCCTAATCCAGTAACATCTGCTGACAGTATATGTGTGTGCATGAACAAGCTTCTTCAAAATATCATATCATGAACTGATGCAAAACATAGACACACTTAAACAGTGTAAAAGCCTTAAACTCTTGATTATCTTCTGCACAGATGGTTTGGATTGTTCTATGGATTAAGATATTGAAATGGTTTGGGTCCAACTGAGTTAACATGCTTAAACTACATCAGCATGCCAGCAACTTCTCTCAAGCTGTCTGCTACATATATTCATTAATATGCATCACAATTAAGCATTGAGGGTTTAGTGGACCATTGATGGTTTGCTATTATTCATGTATCTAATCGGTTTTAATTCAATATCTGCTGCAATAATTAGTTTTCTATTTCTAACCTCTTCGCAATAATTGTGTTTGTTTGAAAATTGTGATATGCAATTATCAGGGGTTTTTTTGAGTGGGGTGTGTGTGGGAGGAGAGGAGAGGAACGGTATCAGTGACACCCTGACAACCTAATAACACGTGTTGAAGCACTCACTTACAGCTCAGATGACCATGGGTTTCAGCCACATCCTCAAATCAACTTGTCATTGTTTTGAGATGAATTTAAGCCCTGGCTACAAGATTATAGGGAGGGGGATAGGTAACAACCATCTTATTTGATACAGCTTGTCACTAATCACAGGCTAGCACTGAAAGAAGCAATTAAAAAGTCTATGGCCAGATTTTTCCGCTCCAAATGACTCCGGGCGTCATGGCAGCCGTGAGTGGACGATATGGTGAGAAGGCCAAAAATCGGTTTCGTACCATCGTAAAACCAGTTTTGCGAACGTCTGCTCCACCCATCAATAGCTGGCCGCGTTTTCCGTCATCTAACTTCAAGAAATTAATTTTAATGTATTTGCATCTCTTAATTGTGCTCTACTCACCGGAATCACACCTCCCCCCCCCCCACCTCAAATTTACCTCCTGCATCAGCATGACTTCAGAGCGGCGTGATTTACAACCGCCATTAAAAGGTGTGCACCTGGCATCCTGAACTTTGAGGAGATTTTGGAGGTGAGCGCACACAACCTTGCACAGCACTTGCAAGGATCACCCATAAGACATCAAGGAAGAGGCACCACACACTTGGTGGGGGCACAGGTAAGTCGCTTTTTCACGGCTGTCCTTCAGTGCGGTGCCAGGTCCAGGGTTCCAATGTGGGTGGGGTATGGGGGTTGGTGTGTGGGGAGTGGGGGGGGGGGGGGGTTGGGGGTGCGGACTGGTGGTGGTGCAAGGCAGCACAGACTGATGGAAGTACACAAGCACATGCTGGGGTGGGGGAGGGGGGCAGTGACGGATGGTGAGAGAAGCAGCCTTGGAAAAGCTTGTCAAAAGTGAGCATTCTTCCACAGACTGTTCAGCAGCAGTTCCATTGACAGGTTTGGAGTTGGGCCTCTGAAGCATTTCTGCCCACTCAAGCAACACAAAAGCATGAACGTGCCACCAAATGCCCCATAACTTTTCACCCCTCAGGTGCAGACTGCAAATTAATATGCATTTTAGGGGTCTGCAGAGCAATTAGACAACTGGGTAAGTTGTACAATCCCTTCGTGAAAGGCGGCCATGGCACAGTCAGTGGTGGAGGTGCTCACAGCCCCTTGCAATGTCTTTAAGGTTTGGACCAGTATACATTATGGTTCAAGCTGACAGCGCAGCCTTGCAGTGCAGGTTAGGAGAAAGTCTGTGCCTGATTTGAGAGCACAGCATGCAGTCCAGTGGCCAAAGTTGCCACCAATCGGTCAAGTGGAATGGGGTGGAGGTGGGTGGGTGGGATTTCGGATAGTCATGAAGCGCACTACACACTGGTCATCCAAATGTTGGCCTGCACTCTCTGGCATGCGTAAAGGGGCCTTCAGACTTAACCAAGAGAGGTTCTCAGGACACATATGCCAACCCATGTGTCTCTCTCTTTGATCCTGCAGAAGGAGAACATCAGGATCCTAGAGCCTGGTGATCTAGCACTATGGCCATAAGACGTAGGAGCAGAAGTAGGCCATTCGGCCCATCGAGACTACTCTGCCAGTCTTGAGATCATGGCTGATCTGATAATCCTCTACTTTCCTGCCTTTTCCCCATAACCCTTGATTCCCTCACTGATTAAAAATCAGCCTTGAATATACTTAAGGACCCAGCCTCTACAGCCCTCTACAGAAAAGAATTCCACAGATTGACTACCCTCTGAGAGAAGAAATTCCTCCTCATCTCTGTTTTAAATGGGTATCCCCTTACTCTGAGATTATGCCCTCTAGTCCTAGACTCTCCCACAAGGGGAAACAACCTCTCAGCATCTCCCCTGTCAAGCCCCCTAAGATATTTCAATAAGGTCACCTCTCATTCTTCTAAACTCCAAAGAGTACAGGCCCAACCTACTCAACCTCCTCTCAAAAGAAAATCCCTCCATACTCCGGATTAACCTAGTGAAGTTTCTCTGGACTGCCTCCGATGCCAGTATATCTTTCCTTAGCTAAGGGAAACAAAATTGGAAGAGAGAGGCCAAAATGAACATAGGCCACTTAGAGAATGAGACTGGGGAAATAATAATGGGGAACCAGCAGCAGAGAAGTTGAATATTATTTAAATGGAGAAAGACTGCAGAAGGCTGCAGCACAGAGGGATTTAGGAGTCCTTGAGAATGAAGAACTCCTATCATAGGTGTGGTCTAACTAGTGCCTTGTATAATTTTAGCAAGACTTCCTTATTTATATATTCCATTCCCTTTGAAATAAAGGCCAACATTCCATTTGCCTTCCCTATTACCTATTCAACTTGTATGTTAGCTTTTTGGCATTCATTCTCAAGAAGTCCTAAATCCCTCTGTGCTGCAGCCTTATGCAGTCTTTCTCCAGTTAAATAATATTCAACTCCTTTGCCATTTCCTGGTTCCCCTTTATTATTTCCCCAGCCTCATTCTCTAAGCGGCCCATGTTCGCTTTGGTCTCTCTCTTCCTTTTTATACATTTAAAGAAGCTCTTCCTGTCCGTTTTTATATTACTTGCTAGTTTACCCTCAAAGTTTATTTTCTCCCTCTTTTTTTTTGGTCATTTTTTGTTGGTTTTTAAAACTTTCCCAATCCTCTGGCTTACCAATAATCTTTGCTACATTGTACGTTTTTCTTTCAAATTGATACTGTCCTTAGCTTCCTTGATTAACCATGGTTGGTTTATCCCCTTCTTTGAATCTTTCTTCCTCACTGGGATATATCTTTGTTGACAGTCATGAACTATTTTCTTAAACATCTGCCATTGTTCATCAACTGTCTTTTCTGCTAAACTGATTTCCCAGTCCACTCCAGCCAACTCTGCTCTCGTTGCATTGTAATTACCCTTATTCAAGTTTAGCACAGTTGTTTCCAACCCAAATCTCTCACTCTCAAACTGAATGCTAAATTCTACCATATTATGGTCACTGTTTCCTAGGGGATCCTTTACTCTGAGATCATTTATTAAACCTGCCTCATTACACATTACCAGATCCAAAATAGCCTGATCCATGGTTGGATTCACAACATATTGTTCTATGAAACTGTCCCAAAAACATGAATTCTTGCTCATGTCTACCTCTGTCAATTTGATTTTCCCAATCTACATGAAGATTAAAATCACCCATGATTAATGTACTGTATTTTTTATATGCCCTCATTATCTCCTGATTATTCTCTGTCTTACAGCATAGCTACTGTCAGGGGGCCTATAGACTACTCCCGCCAGTGTCTTCTTCCCCTTGTTATTTCTTACCTCTACCCGTATGGATTCTACATCTACAAGATCCTTTCTTGCTATTGTACTTATTCCATCTTGTATTAACAAAGCTACCCTATCACCCTTTCCTTCCTACCTATCCTTTTGAAAAGTCACATACCCCTGAATATTTTGTTCCCAGCTTTGATCTCCTTGTAACCACATCTCCATAATGACTATAAGATCATACCCATTAACCTCTATTTGTGCAATTAATTAATTTATTTGTTCTGAATACTACATGCATTTAAGTAAAAGGCCTGCACACACAGCTGAAGATCCACTGTGAACCATCACTCATAGGTGCCTGGCTAGAACCAGGGTCTATAGATGGTGCTTGTCATTCCTGCAGATGACTGAGAACCAGTGTCACTAAAGACTGTGCATGTCTGGGGAACAGCTGCAGGATTTGGCGCCACAGAGACATGGAGGGAACCCACTACCAGTGACTGTGAAAGTGACGGGGGCGCTCAATTTTCACGCCAATGGCTTCTTCCAGGGCTCCACAGGTGATCTGTGCAGGATCTCGCAAGCCTCCATCCACAAGTGTATCCAGGAGCTCAAGAATGCAAAGTTGAAGAAGGCACACGACTTTGTGCATTTTGACCAGGGTCAGGCAAGACAGGAAGCAAGAGCACTGGGATTTACGGCGATCTCTGGTTTTCTACAGCCGCAGGGTGCCATCAACTGCACTCACATGGCAATTAGATCTCCATGGCAACAAGCAGTCAACTACATCAACTGCAAGGGCTTCTACTCACTGAATGTTCAGCTGGTTTGCAACCACCACAAATGCATCCTAAAGGTCTGCACACAATTCCCAGGGAGCATCCATGACTCCTACATCCTCAGCAAGTCTCAGATCCCTGACATCTTCCAGGGTCCACAGTGGCTGAAGTGTTGGCTCCTCAGGGACAAGGGCTACCCACAGAGGACCACCGTGCGGTGGCCTCAGAATGCAACAGATAAATGGTATAACAAAGCTCATGGTGCAACCTGGACTTTGGTGGAGCAAACAGTAAGCATATTGGAATTAAGGTTCCAATGCCTTGACAGGTCTGCTGGAGCCCTGCAATACAGTCCCCAGAGGGTGTCGCGCATGTATCTTGTTACGTGCTATACAACCCGGCACTGCAATGGGGAGAGGATCTGACTGAGGAGGAGATGGAAGGGCTGCATATCTCTACCGATGAGGAGGACGTCAAAGGGGATGAGGTCCTCGAAAGCGAGGATGCCAGCGATGAGGTCATCACACTGGCCAGGCAAGGCAGGTGCACTCAGGAGGCCCTCATAGCCGCAAGATTCATGGAGGATGATGACACGATGCAGCGAGGACAGTACTGACATCCTCACCTTGCATCTGTGAACATTTGACTTCTGTGTGACTGATGGCAGCACACATACCCTCAGTGCTCAGGCTCATGTCATGGAGATGTAGCGGAGGCCCTAATAGTCTCAATATTCCAGTAGGATGATGACGACATGCAGTGAGGACACTCCATAGATCTTCACATACCTTCTGTGAATGTCTGGTTCCTGTCTGGCTGAGGGCAGTTTGCTTGTGCTCTTTGATCAGAATTATATCATGGAGACACAGCCGTGAAAATATAAATGTACCTGATCTTTTGGCAGCCTTCATCATCTGTCCCCTTCAGGACCACAGCATCAGCGGACACAGATGCTGAAGAAATGGGGGGCCAGCCCCACCTCAAATGTGCTGACAGCACACAGAGAGAATGAGGGAACTCTGTGACACCTGCCCACAACATTCTGGCAGCAATGACCAGCACCACTGAGGTGCAGGCTTCAGTAATGTGTCCACTGAGTGTGAAGCCAGACCATCACTTTGCGCTGAAGGTTACACACTGCACAGGGAAGAGGCCCTGGATTGAGACACCTGCCTTTGTCTTGTGCAAGAACCAAGGTTTTCACATCTAAATGACACGAACACTGCTCATCATAACAAGGACCCATAGACAAGGAGACATTCTTAGGAATTAATTACTATAGTGAACGTTATGTGCAAGGGCTTAATGCCTGTGCTCATGTGGTGCAACTACATCTTCTTAACTTTCCTAACCCTGCTGCTACGTCTTAGTGCTCCCCGGACATCCACAGTGGAGGTGGAGGCAGCCTGCTGACTGCTAAGCCCTGTTGCTGTGCTGACTTTGGCGGGCGGCCTCTGGAGGGCCAAGATCTGGAGAGCCCCGGTCTGGTTTGGGTTTCCTGCTGTGAGCCAGCTGTTACCTCCTCAGCCTGTGGAGCTGGAGATGATGAGGTCACAGGAAAAGGGGATTTGGATAAGCCAGATATTCCCAATGTCACCTGGGTGGATGGCCCTGGGTAAAGAGTATCCAAATGAACCCACAAAGTTTAGACCTGCTCTTACCAGGTCTAATCTGCACACTTAGGGTTGCACACTCCAAGGCTACCAAAATCCTATTTCAATGGAAGTAGTTGATGGTTTAAGTGGCTATGTGCGAATGTGTAAAACACGCTGTACCCCCATTCCTGCCCCAGCAAAAATGGGAAGTGATGTGTTTGGGGGTGGGGCTTACGATTTTCAGGCAGTATTTTTACCACGACAGAGAGGCTCTCTGTTGTGGCCAAAGTATGGGCCGAGTCAGAAGGAACAAGTTACAGGGATAGGAGACAATCCATAAGTCATTTGTGGCTGAGTTTCCATGTGAGCCACGAGCACAGCATCATCAGCATAGAGAAGTTCTCTGAAATAGCCCTCACTTTGTTTGCTGTCCATGCTCCTGACCTTTGCCTTCCCTGCAGGTATAGAAAGAGTTTACCTGCATACTATGTCAGACCACAAGCTCTTCAATCTATCCAGACAGAAAGTGAAGAGAAAAAAAAATTACAGCATGTCTTGGTCAGAGAACTGTTCAACGCTCTGAACTTTCAGGTATTTTTCATACACCACGTGGGTTGCCACGGTTCAAGAAAGCAGCACACCACCACCTTCTCAAGGGCAATTAGGGGTGGGCAATAAACGCTGGCCTAGCCAGCGATGCCCACGTCCCTTGAATGAATAAAAAAAAGTTAAAACTCACTTCCTGTTCATATTTCCCATATTAAAATCATTGGGGGGGTATTTTCTGGTCCCGCCCACCATGGGATCGGAAACTCCCGCCCAAAGTTAACGGACTATTTGCTGGTCCGTCAAATTTTCCGTCCCACGCGCGGTGGGCGGGACCAGAACATCATGGTAAATGTTTTCCCTCAATGCATAAATCTTGGGGTCAATCTCCCTGAGCACTACATATCTGTAATGACTCAACGGAGCAACCAGGTTTCAACAAGAAAGAGCTAAACTTTATTACAGAGATTTTCAGGTGCTACACGCTCAGCCAGGACTCTCATCAGGAAGCTCCACTCCCCGGATTGCCTGTGCTTAAGTCTCACTGGTCAGAGCCTTAACAGAACATCATGTGACCCCTGACTGATAACAGGAGAGTCTATACCCTCAGTTACCACATTTCCTCCTCCTTTAGTTTTTTACAATTTCTAGTAACAGGGAAACATTTGAACAGCTAACAACATATACACATATGCAATTTCAGGTGATTACATGTCAAGTCTCTGAGGTGCTCCCCTTATACAGCTGGAGCGGCGTAGCTCTGTTTCTTGAGGTTCCTCAACAGGATTGACAGGTTCTGGAATTGCAGCATGAGACACATCCTCGAAACATGGTGGTTCAGGGTTTGGCAACTCTACAGAGACAATGGGCATGTTTATTCTATTCAATCAGTCACCTCAGTTCGACGTTAATCACAGGTTGTTTGATGGAATGTCTCTCTGGCACGAATATGATCTACGCACTTACGGATGATTCTATCTCCCACATGTACTTGAAAAGATAATGGACCAGACTCTGAGACAATGGTTCCAGGAGCCCAATAGGGTCCACTCCGAAATTTTGCACAAGTACTGTGTCATCTACAGTGAATTTGCGAGCTTTGCTGTGTATGTCATGGTTCAATTTTTGATTACCTTCTCCCCTAAATTTGGAAACACTAAGTGTGACTGTGTATGTAGGCAGCGTTTCGTCAATAATTCATACGGTGTTGAACCCGCAGTGGAATGTTGTGTTGTACAATAACTGAAAAGAAAGCAGGAAAATCGAGATTCCGGAGTGCCTTCCGATAGTTTTTTCATACGAGACTTAAGGGTTTGCCCTCGCAGCTAGGCCATTCAATGAGGGATGGTAAGGGGCTGTTTTAATATGTCTGATACCAATTAGACCGATACATTTCTGAAGCTCTGTGCTGGTAAAAGCAATGTCATTATCTGAAATGATAACTTCAGGTGGATCATGTTTGCTGAAACTGTAACTTAGTTTCTCTATAATTGCGTTTGACACGGCAACTTGACTTCACGTCCATCCATCCATTTGGAATGTGCATCTGCAATTAACGAGAACCCAAGAATGGTCCTACGCAATCGAAATGTAATTGAACAGGGTTGACCAGGCCACTCCCACGGATGTATGGGAGCTGGAAGAGGCAACTTCTGTCGTTGCTGACAGCGGAGACTATGCTTTACCAAGTTTTCAAAATCTCCATCAATGCCTGGCCACCATAAATAGCTTTGCACAAGCATTTTCAATTTTGATATGTTCAGATGGGCACTATGGAGTTCTGTTAAGAGCAGCTCTCTGCCTTGATAGATTTGATAAGAAGCAGCTATTGTAGTTGATCTGTTACATTGGATGATCATGGTACATCTTTTATTGCATGAACTTTGTCTTCTACTGGGTGCAGCCCCATGGCATCCATCCTGTGGCCTAGATAAGTCACTTCTGGTGCCTGAAATGTGCACTTTTCCTTCTTTAACCTTATGCTGGCTTCTATGAACCTCCTTAGCACCTCCTCTAGGTTGGTCAAGTGTTCTGGCTCTGCTAACTTTGTGATGAGGACATCATCTAGTCATACAATTATTCATGGCCTTCCGTTGTCCTCTGGAAAATAGTGCACACTGATGAGAACCCACAGGGTAGACGGGTGTACTGCTATGATGGGCCAAATGGTCTACTTCTATGCTGTATCATTCTATGATTCAATCAGAAGGGGTCAATAATTGTAGTAGTTGGGTCTAGTTCATAAAAGGTTAATGTGGGAGTACAGTACTGCCCACACAGTGATGTAAGAAGGCACATGACTGAGAGCCAGGGTCAGTCTAGAGATGGATAGAGATGTATAAAGACCTAGACTGGAGTCAGCTCCATTCCTGCATCCTCTACTGTAAATATGTACATATTTATGAGTTATTCATAAAGATTTGCCGTTAACATACCCTAGACCACAAGGCCTACTTCATGGTGTCCAAAGCAGGTTTCTTCAGTGCTTACCCCAGGTTTATTAAACACTGGATCCTCCAACTCACGATGAACCATACTGAAAGCAGTATTGAAGGCAGAAAGAAAGAATCCCTTCAACAGATTGATCCATTTCTGGGCTGCTTCAAATAAATAAATCCAACCCACAGCTCCCATCGTCCAAAGTTTTCAGTCTCCACCATTGTGTAAATAAATAATTCCACTACACCCTTCCTGGTTACTTTCCTTTAGAAAAAAAAACCAGTAAGTTCCCCCTCATTCAAAAATTCATATTTTCTCCATTCCTGCTCTTCCATACTTACTTTCCCTCTACTTCCTCTTTCAATGTAATGTAAGTAAATCAAATAAATGGCAGGACCATATCTCATGCCCGTCCCCAATTTTTTTTCCCCAAAATCAATAATGCTTGCAGTTCTGCCTTTGCTTGAAGGGAAGAAAAGTCAATATACCTTGTCCAGACCATCATTCTTACTGCCTCAAAATGACAAGTTAACCAGCAATTAGCGAGCAGTTAACAGTTTTAACCCTGTTAATATTAACGTTCCACCAACTGCTCACACTTCCTATTTTCATATTTACTTCCTATTCTCTTCATCTTTATCACAGCTATTTGACACGTAGTAATATCTGAGTCATTTAGCAGCATGGTAATGTCCAGTGTAACTAGAATTATAATGCACTATTTCACTGCATTAAATCAGTGGCCAAATATTATGACCTTTGATCTAGCATAAGCACCTCTCTGGATAAAAACCAGAACCTCCTTCGTCCCTGTAGTTTATACCACAGGTAATTTAGATTTAGAGATGAGTGAAAAAGAGTCTGTAGAGCGGGTCTGTGCTAGCTTCAGTCTAACACTCTTGTGGTTCATGAAGACAAAGCTTAGTACACATCAGTCCGTCTGAACGATCGAGTCCGGTACCAGCTACTTGTCAAAGTCGATTGTTTCTGCTGTATAACGAGTGTGTTATAACCTTTTCACCTTTATTGTAAGGGGCTTGTGTGAACTTCGGCAAACAGATGTTGTTATGCCCAGCCTCAATGTTTGTTGTTTCCTGCTTTATCGAAATTCCTGTTATATTGCAATTTGCGAGGTTGCCCTGGCAACATGGAATTAAGTGAGTTCCAGTATAAAAGATGGGAAATTCTCATGCCTGCTTGTATTTGAGTCAGCCCAGAATTGGTTCAATTTGTTACAACCAATTATTCACAAGGACAGTTGGATAAGCACATTTTAATTGGAGAGCAGGAGAATGTTCCCCGGTGTCCTGGCCAATATTTATCCCTCAATCAACATTACAAAAAACATGTTATCTCCTTGTTCTTCGTGGCAAGGCCTGCAAGTCAGTGGCGGCTCCCATCCTTGCTAAGTGCCGCTCCCCAACTCTCCCTTTCCTGTAAATCTCATTGAGGGTCATGAGATTTGTTTTAACGTAGTTTCCCGTGTGAATGGCCTGGCGCCACTTTGGAGCAGCCTCACACCGCACACCCCCCCCAGACGTCCGAATTGTGGCCACTCCCCAAACTCCAAGTTGTGGCCTAGCGCCAGTCACCAAGTTGTGGCAGGATCTTGAACAGGAATGCAAGTCCAGGAGAGGGAAGCGGCGAGAGGGTGAGTCAGCGAGTGGGGGGGTTCTACGAGTGGATGGGTGATCAGAGAGGGGGAAGAGGGCACAACTCGAAGGCCAGGGAGGTGGAGTGACCACAATGCTGAGGGTTGGGGAGGAGGATGATCTCCTGCAACCAAGAGGATCAGGGAGCAGGAGGTTCAGGAGGCAAGACTGGTGGCAGGCAGAAGGTAATTTAGATAGAAAGTTACATTAAAATAAAATTAGTTTCAAAATATAAAAGTTATTTCAGTTACCAATGTAGGAATTCAGCAATGTAGAATATTGCAACTTAGAGGGAATAATGTTTAAATATTTGTCATTTTCTGAACAGACGTGGCTACCCCTCTGGCCTGTGTATCCCTTCAAGCCACTGCCCCCCACCCACCTCAACTTCCTAGCTACCCCCACCCCAGCCCAACCAGACCCAACTATCCACCATCCATCAACCACCCTGACCTGACCCCATGATTGCCCTGACCTGTCTACCACCCGCAACCATCCCCAGATCTCCCGACTATCCCCAGACCAACACCTCGGCCACCCAACTACCACCCCCAGACCAATTACATCCCCCAACCAGCCAACCACTCCCCTAGTCTGACCCAACTACCTCCTGACCATCCGCCTACTCATCCCGATCCGACAAGACTACCCCGTTCCCGACCCAACTAACCCCCACCCACGCTCAAAGGCTGAATGTTTAAACTTACCTGAGTATGGCAGCTAGTGCTGTAAAAAGGGGGCATGGTGTCTCTCTCCCCCACTCTGCTCCGGTCTGATGGAGTTCTGTGGCAGACGGCAGGTGAGATGAGATGGGTAAATGGGTGAGGCGGGAAGATCCCAGAAGAAATGCACAGCAGTGTCGGTTCGGGAGAATCTTCATGCACAGCTGCAATGGGCACAGCATTGTGGCTGCTCGGAAGATTCAGGCCATTTTGTTTTCCCTGCCCTTTTCAGCCTTGTGGTCTTATCTGATCTAGTCTAATGGTCTTTGTGCCCATCGCAATTATTTGCTGTGATGGTCAACCAAATAGTTCTAAAAATAGCATTAGAATATAATTAACTATTTGCCCACGCTTAAGACTCTGCAACTGCTTTTTAGCTTATCTATGCCTCGTTAATATTGACATCTTTTGTTCTCCTTTTCTGATCAAAAGACCTCCTTACCTGTTGTCTCCTATATTCTTGACACACTGCCCAAATTATTCTGTTGTCGTGTACATAGTTTTTCCACCATATTAATTCTTAATATTTGCTTCATTTTTATATACAAGTTTACACCATTAATTCCTATTTGATGTTCTTCCAACAAATTGTAAAAAAAAATCTTTTCTTTAATTGCTCATAATCCCTTTCTTTCCTGTAATCAAGGGATGAACTAATTTATGAATATTCTGCAAACACACAGATATTTCCACTAAATCTCATTTATAAAAGAGTCACCAAATCTTTTTATGATACAATCTAATTCAGTTCTTGCAAGACTTTTTAAAAAATTTTTGTGTAACAATCCTAGCGCAGTTTAAAACAAGTCTTCAAGACAGAAGAGCAATCATAGAAGTTGTGTACCAAAAAGGCAGGTTTGTACATGTTTAGGAGCCTGCTATTTAATGGGATTGTAAATTTGCTTATCAATCAGAAACACACAAGCCTAATTGGAAAGGAATCAGAACAATGTCAGGCAGAAAGCCTTTACATTCAAATTGAGGCAGTGCAACGACAAACTTGGACCTGAATTTTTCCTGTGTCAGGCGGGCTCGGCAGGATCGGGTGCGGACGGCCATGGAGTTGGCCTCCGCCCACGATCAGCTCCGCGCCACTATTTTACACAGGCCCCCAGCGTAATACGTGAGTGGAGGCGCTAGCACTACCTGTGTGGCACAGAGCTGCCTCAGGGAGATTGAATGTTTATTTAATTCATAAAAGCTTCAGGAAACCTCATCCCGCTCACGTCTGAGGTTTCCTAAAAAATGTAAAGGCCACTTGGCCTTTTCACCTGCCCGCTAACCTTAAGGTTGGACAGGCAGCGTTAACTTGACATTAATTCATTCATTAATGGCCTTAGTAGGCCCATCAATTATCGGCGGGCGCGCAACTGACTCCAGGGCGCACCCACTGAACGAAACATCGTGAGACAGCGCGATGACATCGGGACGTACACCCAACGTCATCGCGCATCATTTTATGCGCCAGCATATCAGGCCCGCCCCCACACGCCAACTGAAAAATCCTGGCCTTGGGGTTTATGAAATGTTGGGTCAGATTTTGCAGAAGCAGGGCACCTATAGCAGTTGCCATTAGTTATATTTGTCCGTGCGCTCTCCAGCTAAAGTTTGGCCCACAGAGTTGTTGAACTTGTGAGTTGGTAATGGCACAGAGAGGGAAACAGAGCACCCAGGACCTGAGTGAACAGGGCATCAACCCAAACTAATGAGATTTAATAACTGGAAAATAAACAGCAGAAGGATTGAAATGGAAGGTGTATTAAAAGGAGGGGAGTTCAATGGGTACAGAAAGAGGAATTAAGAGAAGGAAAAAATATTGAAATCAGTGAGAGAGGAAGAAAAGGTCAGAAAGGAAGAAAATAAATGCTTTAATTTAAAATTTCACATTTTTAAAACCTCTCCAAAAATATTGAAAATCTGAAGGGATGAAACTCCATACATGTAATATTTAATTTCTGGTGCCAGAAAGGTTGATTGAGAGTTACTTATCACATCATTAAAAGGGTATTTACATTTGGCTAACAGCTCCTTACAATTAAGAAAGGGTGGAAAATTTTAATTATTGTATATACTCCAATCGCCACCAGGAGGCCCCATTACTGTTTTATATCATTCAATTGTGAGAGATTTTTAAATTGTGTAAAAAACGCTGCATTTTTCAGATTTTGCAATCCTGCATGGTCCTCAAAATATGCTTACCAAAGTAGAAAATACACCATCAATCTTACTGGTACTTATGAAGCAACTTTCAGGATCAAATAACTTAAGGGTATTGCTGCATTATCAGAAATAAAAATGATTGCTGGAGTCAGATGTACCATTAAAAAAAACATAATTTATCAATAATATAATGAGGCATTGTTCTTCTGCAAGTTCTCGAGTACGCAGATAAAGAATGTTAAACGATGTTGCTGCTCTCAAATTGAACTATTGCTTCACTCTTTCAGATACCAACCTTGCCTTTCCAAATATTTCAACTTAAGTGCAATTATTTTTTTCTTCTTAATTCTTTTGCGGGATCTGGATGCCACTTGCAAGGCCAGCATTTGTTGCCCACCCCTAATAGCCCTTGAACGGAGTGGCTTGCCAGGCCACTGCAGAGGGCAGTTAAGAGTCAACCATATTGCTGTGTGTCTGGACTCACATGTAGGCCAGGCCAAGTGAGGATGGCAGGTTCCCTTCCCTAAAAGGACATTAGTGAACCAGATGGATTTTTACCACAATTGATGATAGTTTCATGGTCACTATTCCTGAGATTTGCTTTATATTCTAGATTTTTTAATTGAATTCAAATTCCGCCAGCATGGTAGGAGTTGAACCCACGTCCCCAGAGCATTAGTCTGGGTCTCTGGATTACTAGTCTAGTGACATTACGAATATGCTACCGTCTGCCCTAAAATTAAGTTCCAGATTTTATACTAAATCTAGTGCAAATAGAAAACTAAGTGGTCCATTATTGGTAGCTCTACCTCAAACGCCCTTACACTGAACCTTTGAAATGGCTTTCGGCTTCACATTGGGCCTACATCATTTGATTCATTCGTGTGTGCTCTGTCCAAAGGCAGCTCCTTGGTTCATTGTCTGCTGATGCTTCATCCTGAGCTATTTTTGGGCAGTGTTTGTCAATGGCGGATTGCCATTGCCTTCAACTCTGAGAGGCAGGGCAAGAAGGCAGGTCTCATCCACTTCAGACAGAACAGGAATCAAACCTGCACTGTAGGCCTTATCCCAAATCACATGCTAACCATCTGGCCAATTTAGCTAACTGCCCACCTTACAAGCTGATGTAAAAACAAAAATAGCTGAAAGAACTCAGCAGGTCTGACAGCATCTGTGGAGAGGAAGACAGAGTTAACGTTTTGAATCCTTGTGACCCTTACGGACTCGAAGAGTCATACGGACTCGAAACGTTAACTGTATTCCTCTCCACCGATGCTGTCAGACCTGCTGAGTTTTTCCAGCTATTTTTGTTTTTGTTTCAAGTTTCCAGCATCCGCAATATTTTGATTTTATTACAAACTGACATGTCTACTTAAATGGCCAGGACCATACTTGGGACTGACTGGGACGAAATGCCCCAGCTGTAAAAGACCAGATGAGTAGCATCAAAAATTCAAGTCAGTGAAACAATGAGTGTAAAAGCAATGAGTGTACCAGTTTTCCAGGAAGCTGCTGAACCCCGTGTGAATTCCAAAAGCAATGAAGCAACACATCTTGGATCTTAATCTAGGCTTCGTTTTAATCAATAGCTTCCCACCATCCCCCTCTTTAACTTTGTGCGACATGTTTTTAACTAGCAAGCCCCCTAGTTTCAATATGAGAGGAACTTTGATTTGATCCTATAGATGGCACTATTAAACATTTATACAGGCTATCCAACTGATTAAAAAAAGTGAAGAAATGGTTAGGCTGATACAAAGCTTGCATTTCTCCAACCTTTCTTCTTTATTCAGTGGCCTCGGTACATTCCATGAAGGAAATACTCAAAAATAAGCCCTTCAAATCAAGATGTTAAATTTCAGTACAAAAATAAAAATACCTGGAAAAACTCAGCAGGTCTGGCAGCATCTGCGGAGAGGAACACAGTTAACGTTTCGAGTCTGCATGACTCTTCAACAGAACTAGATCTGTTGAAGAGTCATACAGACTCGAAACATTAACTGTGTTCCTTTCTGCAGATGCTGCCAGACCTGCTGAGCTTTTCCAGGTATTTTTATTTTTGTTTTGGATTTCCAGCATCCGCAGTTTTTTGCTGTTAAATTTCGGTTCTGGGCAAAGTGTTGCTGGCTTAAAAGTAGCATCAGCACTCCCAGATCAGTTATATCATAGTTTTACATATAAAGCTCCAACAACTTCCAGTGACCCTGTCACAAGAACAAAAAAAAAGGATTGAGAAACAACCAATTGGTTCGTTAAGCACATTCTTTCCAACAGTTTGCATCATGTCCATGATGGTTCATGACTTTGTCACTCAGGAGGTATTAGGTAAAAAGTCCAAAGTGACAACATTTTTCCCAATTCCCAAAACTAATCATGTGAAAACTCTGTGGTCTCAACCTAACATTGTAATCTACATCATTTGAACTGTAAAGGGTAAAGGATTCTCCTGTAGTCTCAGTACGATCATCTAGGAACATAGAAGGAGTAGGCCATTTAGCCCCTCAAGCCTGCTCTTGACATTCAACGAGATCATGGTTGATCTTCTACCTCAATGCCATTTTCCCGCACTATCCCCATGTGTCCCTTGATGTCTTTAGTATCTACATGTTTCTGCAGGGGTGGATATACAATGAAACACACTGGGCACAGGGCCCCCAAACAACAGGGGGCCCCAAAATGAACGAGTTTCAAAACATTTAAACTGGGCGTGTGAACTGATGCAGCTGCAAATTTAAAAGGGGAGGCACCGAGTAAATGTATTATTTTTTGGGGCCGAGTCACGTGTGTGACAGGAATGACAAGCACCTGGAGTGGTCTCGGCAACATCTCTGCCTCTGATCAGCTACGAAAACATACCCAAAGAAAACACCTTTCAGGTGCACTCACTTTACTGACAAATGATCATTTTGCAAAGCAGGTCTGTCTCAGTCTCTGTCACAGAGTAAATAGTAAGACTCTGCCATTCCACCAGGGGAGCATTGCTTAGAAAAGCAAATTTGAAAGGAGATTGAAATGTTCAGAAAGCATATTAACCAATAGCCAGGAATTGCTCCTTTTCAACCAGGTGGCCACAGGAATTATATTTCCCCCTTTTTTTTGATAAATCCCTCTCCCCCGACATACATTCTCTCTCTCTCTCTCTCTCTCTCTTCTACAAGACATGCCACTTGCTAACAAGCCTAGAGCAGACTGCTAGGGGCACACGATGAGCCAACTCGCTTTACCCAACATTAGTGAAGTTCATCCGCTCCTCTCAGCTCATGACTGCCAGTGCAAGTAAGAAGCTCACTCACTGGTTGTTTGAATGAATAGCCAAGGCCACGTGTTAAAGGTGTCAGTGGTGGCTCCGGTGCTAGCAATCTGGTCTCTGGGTCAGGCAGTTCTGGGCTCACTCCCATCTAGACAGACTCTCCAGGGAAGTGCTAACTTGTCAGAGTTGCCACCTTTTTGATGTAAAAGACCCCTTGAGGCTATTTTGAAGAGCCAATATTTATCCCTCAATTAACATCACACAAAACAGATTCTGGTCATTATCACAAAAGCAAAAAACTGCGGATGCTGGAAATCCAAAACAAAAACAAAAATACCTGGAAAAACTCAGCAGATCTGGCAGCATCTGTGGAGAGGAACACAGTTAACGTTTTGAATCTGCATGACTCTTCAACAGAACTAAGGAAAAATAGAAAAGGGGTGAAATATAAACTGGGTTAAGGGGCAGGTGGTGGGACAAGAAGAGCTGGATAGAGGGCCAGTGATAGGTGGAGATAACCAAAATATGTCACAGACAAAAGGACAAAGAGGTGTTGAAGGTGGTGATATTATCCTTAGTTCTGTTGAAGAGTCATGCAGTCTCGAAACACTAACTGTGTTCCTCTCCACAGATGCTGCCAGACCTGCTGAGTTTTTCCAGGTATTTTTGTTTTTGTTCTGGTCATTATCACATTGTTTGTGGGAGCTTACTGGTTAATGAGGGGGATGGTGGGAAGCTTTTGATTAAAACGAAGCCTAGATTAAGATCCAAGATGTGTTGCTTCATTGCTTTTGGAATTCACACGGGGTTCAGCAGCTTCCTGGAAAACTGGTACACTCATTGTTTCACTGACTTGAATTTTTGATGCTACTCATCCGGTCTTTTACAGCTGGGGCATTTTGTCCCAGTCAGTCACGAGTATGGTCCTGGCCATTTAAGTAGACATGTCAGTTTATAAGGTGGGCCGTTAGCTAAATTGGCTTACTGGGTACAAACTGGCTGTGGCGTTTTCCACATTCCCGCTTCAAAGGTACTTCATTGGCTGTACAGCTTTGGGACTTCTGCTGGTCGTGAAAGGTGCTATATAATCGCAAGTCTTTAAATTTTGGTATGGCTCTGAGGTGGTTTTAAAAGCATCGGCCCACCATGCTGGGACAGGAGGAATTGTAATCCACACACATACACTTACAGCTAACTTCTTACCTCAATAATGCCAAGTTAGACTCAATGGCAGGAAACAAATAGAGACAAATTCGTTAGGCACTGCTCTGGGCTACATGGTATCAGCTAGTTTTATAGTCACAGAAATATTCAGAAATATTCTTTGGCTCTCACTCCAGACATCTTGTCCAGTGTAGAGAGGCACCAGAAACTGGATTGGAAAACAGACCATGGTCGGACGTTGGAGGGAAGATGCTGGCCAGTCCCAGGGCCTCACTCCGCACATTCCCATTCTCTCTTAATAATCAGCAAACTTTGATGGGGGGAGGAGTTTCAGTGAAACCTCAGCTAGTTTGGTCAGAGGTTGAAGCATTAACCTCGAGCTGAGGTTTAATTTGGTTTTAATTTTAATTATTGTAACGCAGTCCGGCCTGAAGCCACAACAGCAGCTCATGCTTTTCCACTGAGAGATTTTCCAGTGACTGATGAGATCTCAGTAAAGTGCAATGTTTCTCGAGTCTCCTAGGTAACAGATGTGCTGTTTTGCCTCAGTAAACTGTTGGCACCGGAGCAGGACCCCAGTCTGCTACCTCTGTCTCTGAACAAAGCTATACCAACGGACTGACACATCGATGTTTCAGTGGGCATCTAGTCAGCTTCCCTCACCTACCTGCAGGCACTCTCTCTCCCTCTCTCCATGTATAATCTGTCCTTGATTTTTGGCTTTTCTCGTCAGCAAGTTCTATGTTCACTCACCTCGCGTCACAATATTTACCAACTTTACCTTCATTCAGAGAAGAGGTAAGTTTGGATTTCAACAAGGCAATTCTATGATAGTTGGGGCCCAGATACAGGCATGTTTTTACCAGTGAAGAAACACTGATCAATTTGTGTATTTTCTTGGCTTCGTCTGTCAGACCAGCCCGGGGAAGGCCCAGAAATGAAGGTGAGCACAGAGCCCCACTAACTGTAAATCCACCACTGGACCTTCGTCTTGGATATACCCAATGACTGAGTGAAGAAATTCCTCCTCTAAATGGCCCAGCTCTTATTCTGTGACTGTGTCCCCTGGTTCTAGACCCTCCCAGGCAAGGGAAATATCCTCCCTGTGTCTACCCTGTTCAAGGCCTGTAAGAATTTTGTATGCTTCAGTGAGATCACCTCTCATTCTTCTAAACAGGCCCAGTCTTCTCAGTCTCTCCTGATAGGAGAATCCCTCCATCACAGGAATCAGTCTGGAATTTTTTTGTTGCGCTCTCTCTATTGCAAATATATCCTTCCTTAGGTAAGGAGACCAAAACTATAATACTCAAGGTGCAATCTCACCAAGGCTCTATACAACCGCAGCAAGACTTCTTTGCTCCTGTACTCAAATCCTCTTGCGATAAAAGTCAACATACCACTTGCTTGTAGCACCTGCATGTTAGCTTTCAGTGGCTTATGAACAAGGATGCACAGATCCCTTTGGACATCAACATTTACCAACCCCTCACCATTTAAGAAATATTCCATATTTCTGTTTTTCCTACCAAAGTGAATGACTTTACATTTTTCTGCATTATATTCCATCTGCCATGTTCTTGCCCACTCACTTAGCCTGTCCAAGTCCCCTTGAAGCCTCTTTGCATCCGCTCCACAACTCACATCCCACCAATTACTGCGTCATCAGCAAACTTGGACATATTACTTTTGGTCCCCACATCCAAACCATTAATATAGATTGTGGATATTTGGGGCCCAATCACTAATCCTTGCAGTACCCCACTAGTCTGCCAACCTGAGAATGACTCATTTATTCCTACTTTCTGTTTTCTCGACCCTCAATCCACGCCAGTACATTATTAACCTCCTGTGGGGACCTTATCAAAAGCCTTCTGAAAATCCAAATACACCACATCTTATCTATTCTGCTAGTTACTTCCTCAAAAAACTCTAAGGTGTTTGTCAAACATGATTTCCCTTTCATAACTCCATGTTGACGCTGCCCAAATCTACTGTTATTTTCTAAGTGTCCCGTTAGAACATCCTTTATGATACATTTTCTCTAAAACTGATGTCAGGCTAACAGGTCTATAGTTCCTTGTTTTCTCTCTCCCTCCTTTCTTAAATAGTGGGGGATGAGGGGGGATTTACATTCACTGCCTCTCAATCTGCAGGAAGGTTAACTCTGCTTCTCTCTCCACAGATGCTGCCTGACCTGCTGGGTATTTCCAGCATTTTCTGTTTTTATTTCAGATTTCCAGCATCTGCAATATTTTGCTTTTGTATTAATTTTCTTAATTTATGTCACTGCACTGTGGTGGTGGGGTGGGGGTGGAAAAGGAATCTCTAGTTTGTTAGATTTTATACTGTAAAAAATATTCCCACCTCCCAACGATATTGTGATATATTTTTGTGCAATTTCAAAATTGTATTGGGGTCCTATTGGTGGGCGGGGCCCCAATTTGCATGGACTAATGAGGCTGTTGCCCATTTCAAGTGGGTACCTGGCCACCTATTTTCATCCCAAACAAAACAGCAGAGACCCAGATGTGGCTGGAACTGCTGCTATTTTAATCAGGCTAAAGCCCTATTACCACCTAATCAAAGTGTAGTCACTTTTTTAATGCACACAGGCATGGCTAGGTCCCACAAACCGGACTGTGGTGATGATCAGATAATCTGTTCTTTCGGGGATTCAGGGATGTTGGTTGAGGGGTAATATTGGCTAGGACTGTAAAAAATATTCTCACCTGCCAAAGACATTGTGATATATTTTTGTGCAATTTCAAAATTGTATTGGGGTCCTATTGGTGGGTAGGGCCTCAATTTGCACGGGCTAATGAGGCTCTTGCACATTTCAAGTGGATACCTGGCCACCCAGTTTCATCCCAAACAAAAGAGCAGAGACCCAGATGTGGCGAAGCTCCTTGAAATAGTTCCCTGGGAATTTTCATGTGCATTTGTGAGTGACAATGTAACACCCCTAAGTACTGCACTGGAGTATCAGCCTAGATTTTGTGCTCAGGTCTCTGGAGTGGGACTTGAACCCACAGCCTTCTGATTCAGAATCAAGAATGAGACCAACTCAGCCATAGTGAGTACCTAAAAATGTTAGGATCAAATGTCCTAAAGATTAACTTCAGAAATGTATATGTCAATTTGATAATTTCACAATCAACTTTCAGCAAAGAGGCAAAAGTTATTACTGAAAAAAGAGACATGCTATCAGCTTTTATATAGCCTATAATTACTCAGGTCCTATTCCAACTTGACCAATGGAGAATTCCTGTAACACATATTCATTTCATCTTCCTTAAACATGCATTTGTTTATATTTAGCATGGTTTAAGATCAGTTCTCCTACTCAGTTCTATATGGACGACGTGTAACCACCATGTTCAGATATATAGTGACCAAAGTTGGAAAGTAGCAACTGCAGTTCTGCAAAAAAAAGTTGCACTGGCAACAATGATAGCGAATAAATGGCAGCTGTGCAGCTGAGAACTCTGAAACAAAATACCACATGAGAAAAGGATGGATCAACAAGAACGATTAACATGGTATCAATTGGAAGATGTTTCTATGGAGGAAAATAGAATGACCAATTCACTTCACACATTTACTTTCAAAGTTAGATTCTAGAATTGTCTCCACCATGAATTGATTCTCCATTGCATCATGTGGTATTATCCACATTGCTAAGTAGCACAAACTAAGATCAGATTTAGCAGACCAAAACTGGATAGTTATGAGATGCTGTGAGGACCAGCAGCAGCAGAATTGTATTCCACCACTGCTTGTAACTTCATAGTCCAGCACATTCCTTGACCACCATTAAGCTGGGCGACCTCATCCTCAACCATAGTGGTACTTAGCATGCGAGTGGGAGAGCCATGGTTTAAGTGTTGAGAAGCATCTGCTGAAAGTACTATGTGGATGACACTCCTTAGCTTCCTCATACCAAATGACGTTGAGAAGCTGTTGAAAAGACTGGGCCCACAAAAAACTATGGGCCCAGGCAACATTCCAGATGTGCTGCTTAAGACCTCTGCACCAGAGATGGCTAATCTCTCGCTCAGCTATTCTAGTACATATCTGAAACAAATATCTGCCTGACATTGTGGAAGGTAGTTCAGGTATGTCCCATTCACAAGAAACAGGATAAATCTAACCTGAACAATTACTGTTCAGTTGCCCCCCAATCGACAGTAAACTAATGGAAGGAATAATCAAAAGTACCATCAAGCAACACCTACTCAGGCCTGCACACCATTGCATAGTTCAGGTTCTACAAAAACCATTCAATCAATACTTGGATGCAAGAGCTGAATGTCAGATTAGAGGCATGAGTAGTTGCCCTCCATATCAAGACAGCATTGAATTATTTTGCACCAACAAGCCCTTTCAATAGGGAGGATGTTGGAGCCAAAGCTAAAACCCTCCATTGACTGGAATTATTCCTGAAACAATTGAATGACAGAATCTTTTTTAGCTCTGTAACTGCATGGTCTTTGAGTGAGTGAAAATCTCACCCATTCTGTCATTCCTTCATTGTCACTGGATCAATATCCTGAAATTCCCTTTCGAACATGATAATGAGAGCACTATTGTTGCAGCAGTTCAAGGAGTCTCTTCTCCCAAAACAAACAAGTGGATTCCTCTACTGAAATAAAAACAGAAAATGCTGGAAAACTCAGCAGGCTGGCAGCATCTGTCGCAAGAGAAAGAGTTAGCATTTCAAGTCCGTATGACTCTTTTTCAGAGTCCTCTACTTATTTCAGTTCTACTCAAAAGGCATTTGGCCTACAACTGTCCCCACTTGGGAAAGGGGTGTCTGGGCATAATAACATCAGCACAAACTACTTTGGAGGGTTTTGTATTAGAGATATCTAGTAAAAGAGAATTGCCAGGCCACCTTATGGAAGGGAAGGAAAATTAAGTTGTAAAAAAAGTATCAATCTTTGCTCACTGGTAGCAGCCCAAACTCTGAGTCAGGAGACTACGGGCTCAAGCCCTACTTCAAAGACATATAGCTGACACTTCAATGCAATACTGAGGGAAAGCTAGATTGTTAGGCATCCCATCTTTTGGATGAGACATTAACACAAGGCTTTGTCTTCCCTCTCAGGTAAGTCCATTACACTATTCGAAGAAGAGCAGAGGAGCTCATTTATCCTTCATCCAACATTATTTTTTTTAAATCTAGTCACTTATTATATTGCTGTTTGTGGAACATTGCTTTGTGCAAACTGTCTACATACCTTAAAACAGCAACTACACTTCATTCAAATTTTCATTTGAAGTTAAAAATACTCTGTTGGCTGTGATGTGTTTTGGGATGTTCTGAGGTGGTGAAAGGTGATAGATAAAATGTAAAATGAAGTTAGGACAAATTCTGGAAGGAAAGGTTGCAACTACATGGAAGGCAGTGTCTCTAAATAGCCCAGGTTTGGCAACTGCCACAGAATTAAACAAAAATAACCAAGAAAGAGAAATCCTTTCAATTCAATATGCCACTTAATATAGATAATGTTTAAATTTATGCAAAATCTAATTTTTAGATGTATCTAATTATGTTGTCAAAAATGATTCCCTTAGAGACTTGTCACTGGGGTGTTCCAGTCACAGCAGCAAACATCTCCGTTGAGGTAAGTAACAGGTGTGTTAATTAACAGCTAAAAGGCAAATCCCAAATCCGAGCATGAGGTATTGCCCTGAAAGTGTATTGGGAGACACAAGCCAACATTGGCTGATTGCACATTGTAATTAGGAGGCAACATATCAAAAAATGACAACGATTGGAAGAGGAAAGCCTTGACACTACAAGAGATGGCTAGAAATGCAAGGACTGCCAAGTATGTCAAGATCTTTGCAACTGTCATCAGCAACTGAAATTTCTATAGCTGCTTCCACTTGGAAACACAGGGTAAATGATTACAGCCAACAATATAACCAGGCATTCTGTTGATGTAATCATTCCTTTCGGCATGTCAATTATGGCAAAAGCTAATTGGACAATAGAGGGGAACTGTGACTCACAGTTAAATATACTGATTATGAAATGGGCCTGCCTTAGAAGGTCTGTTGTTAACTCCTGTGCCACAAGCAAAAGTATTCCACTGATAGACCCACTCACACTCCCACTCACATAAATTCCACTCAAAAAGGATATACTAAATAGTAGACAATTTTGTTTGTTGTGTCTGTAGTGGCTACTGCACACTCCATTTGATTATTCTTCAGGTTTGTATGTGATTGTAGAATAGAACCTGGCTTTTTAGAGGTACTCCCCTGAGCAGACATTTGTGAACTGATCACTTTGTGACGTTGGAGCATCCAACACATTTTGACTGATTCAAACAAAATAGATGTGTTAGTTAAAGAGTTAAAAGTTTACTAATTCACTCAGTAGGGTAAATGACTCCAAGTCAGAATTGCTGTTGAGACAGACACTCCCAGAAATGTGCTCCTCTCCGCAGATGCTGCCAGACCTGCTGAGTTTTTCCAGGTATTTTTGTTTTTGTTTTGGATTTCCAGCATCCGCAGTTTTTTGCTTTTTACTCCCAGAAATGTTGCTGGCTGGCAGGGTGATATAGTCCATCAGACCATGATAAAGAAAAATGGCTATATATGGATTCTTAACACCATTCCATTAAAAAAAGCTACATTACCTCATAAAATGTTTTTACTATTTCAATGGTGGCAATTGAAATCATTAACTAAAATCATCTATTTGACAAGATGGAAGCTGATCATGTTAGTCTTAGCTGATTGTTTTCTTTGAGCAAATACCCTGAAAACAAAGCATTAAATTAAAACTTACATAAAGTTAACAAACATGTTTCCATAGGGATAATGTCCAAGAAATTGGGTTTTGCCGCACACGAAACATGCACCTAATGAGGCTGGTAGCAAATTGGTCTCTCCATTTGCTCATTAGCAGTGAGCTATATAGATGCCGGTCACAACCCCAGAGGGAACCCAGACATCCTGGGGCACAGCAAGATCAGCCAGCATCTGTGCCAGTCGAGACCATTAGGTGAATTAATAGGCTGGATTTTCCTGTAGGTGTCACGTGTCCAATGCAGGCCAATATGGAAGTCCCGAGGCCACCCATGTCATCAGCACGCCCTTCAGCTCCAACCTTCCAAGAGGCAACGTCCTAATTGGCTGCCTCCACATTCACCATCAGAAGGCAGGTGGGCTCCCAATGTTGCAGGCCCACTCAGAGGGCCTGCAGTGATGTCAAGCCATCAGCCCCCCAGGAAGAGGCGGATGCTGCCGAAGCAGACAGGCCAGCGGGGGGGGGGGGGGGGGGGGGGGCCTCAACATGATGAAGGTCCCCTCAGCTGCCTGCGTTGAAGTAATAAAGTAAAAGGCCCTAAGGTAGTAGGGCCATTGGGTTAGAAGGGAAACATCTTCACAGACCTATTCACAGAGAGGGCTCAGGCCTTTCATCCCTGCAGCCCTGTCATTGGGGCAAGAAGTCTTTGGTTTCGTTGGCCCTCTGGCCTGTTGCCAGGAGACCACATCAATTGAGACAGGAGTCTCCGTACACAATGGCCACTCCGCATTGGTAAAGTACTGGTGCTGGCGCAAAATGACATATAATTGGAGCCTTAATTGGACTAATTGACTGCTCACACTGTTTCCAATCCAGCCCTGGGAAAGTCCCCTGGAGGTGGGAATGCATCAGTGAGCCTTCCCATCTCTATTGGCCCAGGAAAATCCAGCTTCAAAGTTGGGGAAGAGGCAATCAGCAGGAGTGCAATCGGCAACCAGCCCATGGATTCCACTGGGAGTTGGGAGGAGCTTTCTTGGCGCTCTCAGCTCCACAATAAGGTAAGTACAAGAGTCCATATTTTCCATTCTGGTGACTGCTGCTTTGGCTGCCTGAAGAAATTAATTGTAGCATGTGCTGTGCTTGCTGTAGTCGGTCACAATAGCATTTTGCAAAAGGAGCCTCAAACAAACACTATTTGTCCATTGTCCATTTCAGCATGTGCACTGGATGCTTACAGACTGCCCTTTACCAACATGGGGGTAGCACATTTTCAATATAGAATGAACACACCTTAAGTGCACCCCATTGCCATACTAGATCCTTCAATGCTCATTGTGCATATATGAACTATATTAGTGACGTAAGTGCAGGGACTGAGTGTAAAACATTCAAGTTTACTGATGATACAAAGTTTAGGAAAGTTAGCGTTGAGAGTGCAAGGAGCATGCAGAAGGACATAAGCAGGCTGGGTGAGTGGGCAAAAACAGCAGATGGAATACAATGAGGCGACGAGTGAAGTTATCTACTTTGGTAGGAAAAATTTAAAAATTGAATATTTTTTGAGTAGAGAGGGACTGGAAAATATTTGCGTGTTCTTGCATATGAATCACAGAAAGTTAGCATTCAGGTAGTGCAAGTAATTAGGAAGACAAACGGTACGTTAGCTTTTTCAATGAAGAGATTGGAATATGTGAGGAATATCTAGTTCATGGTTTATGTTAACATTTTAGAGGTAATGTTTAGCTCTACGAAGGTTAAAATTTAGAAAATGGGATAAATTCAGCTAAAGCAGCTTGGTGTCTATTACACTTAAAAGGTTGGGGTCATGTTGACTTAAGGGGTTAACATCTAGAAAGTTAAGACCCATAAAGCAGCAGGTGGACTTACTTATTTGGAGAGGTGATGTCTACACTGCTTGCAAAGAAGCGCACTCAAAAGTCAAGAGGTATGTTTTGTTTTGGGAGTTAGAGCTAAATTAGTCCAAAAAAATTCAGTGAATCTTCATCGCCATGGAGATTGGCGGAGCTTAAGAAATTTCTCTGGTTTTGGTTTATCTGTGCATTTGATGGGAGAGGGGTTTGGTTGCAGTTTGGACCTTGTGTGGTTTGCAGTTCACAGAGAACCCCTGGAAACTGTTAGCAGGCACTAGGCAGTTACGGCTTATAGAAGTCCTAGGGAGCTGAGAAGATGGCAGACATTCACTGATTCCGTGCTGGAGCAGGTCAAGGATCAGAAGAAGCCCTGGGCGTGATTTTCAACTCAGAGCAGCTGGGATACTGGAGTTCAGAGAAACACAGAGGCAGTGCCCGCTTACTGAAGCTAATAGTTTGCGCAAGAGTTAGAAGTGTGCCAGTAATTAGAGGCAGGATTGCAACTTTGTGAATCCGATGGAACCAAGTCTCAGGAGAAGGGATTGAATTATTGGTTGGTGAGCAATCATCGGGACAGTCTGAGTCAGAGCAGCTTTTGTGGGAATTCAGGAGCTAGATCTTCAAAAGTGAAGACTTGAAACCCCTTGTGAGAGAGACAGAGTTTTAACAAGATTATATGACTCACAGAGGTCACAGACATCTGGGCGGGTTGCTGAGAAATCTGTCTTGGTAACATCTGTCATTTAATATGCAATGTGGTGTGTTCAACCACAGGTTGCCTATTAATTCATATTTACCTCATGTTAATTCTGAATGTTAGAATATAAGATAGATATTGTAAATTGTTTTACTTTTTTGGCTTTGTACAGCAATGTGTATTTTGTTTGTTTAAAGCCATGGAATCATGTGGCTTCTTTCTCCTGGTGAGTAACTGGGATTTCAAGCTTTGTCTACTCTAAGCCAAAAGTTACTGTCCCTAAACAGATCGTGACAAGTTTAAGAGTAAATAAGTCTTCCAACAATTATACAGGGCATGGTGAGGCCACACCTGAACTACTTGTGTGCAAGATTTGGTCTCCATCCAAGAAAGGGCGTACTTGCCCTAGAAACATTGCAATGAAGGTTCATTGGCTTGTTTCCTACAATGAAGAGACAAGGCCTACATTCCACGGAGTTTAGAAGAATGAGAGGCAATATGACTGAAACATAAAATTCTTAAAGGGCTTGACAGTCTAGGCACAAAGAAAATGCCTACCCTGGTTGGGAATCTAGAACACAGGGGTCACAGTTGCAGAATAAAGGATCGGTCAATCAGTGACTGAGATTAGGAGAAATTTCTTCACTCAAAGGGTTGTGAATCTTTGAAATTCTCTACCCCAGGGAACTGTGGGTAATCAGTCACTGTGTATTTTCAAATGAGGCTGATTGATTTTTGAGTACTAAGGGAATTAAGAGATATGGAGATAGTGCAGGAAGGTGGAGCTGTGGTAGAAGATGATCTTTTTGAAAGGCAAAGCAGCCTTAAGGACTAAATGACTGACCCCAGCTCCTATTTTTGTGCCCTCATCCATAAAAATGGCGCAATGTGATCCAATTTCTAGGCAAAAAAAGTCACATTTGGTAATTTAACATAAAATGAACTCGGAACACTACAACATACATTGCTTCCCCAGTCACCAGAGTGAATTAAGACATTGCATCAGTCTTTGGTGTGCTATTGGGCATGTGTCTACATCAGTGCCCCATTTAGAGAAGCAAATAGATGATGGATTCAGCTAATCAATATGATTGATATAAGGATAACCTTCAGAGCAAACAAATAGGGGAAAAATCTATCTTCCACCTTCCAACATTTCCTACTGTTCATAACTGCCTTATCCCTTCACAATGTTCTCTCTCTCTCTCTCTCAAATGTGGTATCTAATTATACATAATTTTGCATTACAAAGGTTATTTTATTGGTGGCAACCTTCCTGTGGCAGTAAGACGATGGTTTGCACCATGGTGCTATAGCTAATGCTCAGCTAACCTGCCTGAACTCCCCAACTTTAGGAAACCAGCACTTTTGCAGCATCTGCACAAACTTCTCTGTCTCTGCTGGAGGGAGGGGACAGTGCCCCAGGGATGCATGCAGTTTGGTGTTCTCAGTCATGTTGCTGTTGTTCCACACTCTCTTACTCAGCTTGGACGGGACAGCTGCAGGTGTTATGAAGTATGTTGATCTCAGCATCAAGTGACAATGCTGGTGACTGTGGAGCCTACACATGTGAAGCTATCAACAGCTGCCAGTGTCACATTGTCAATGCTGATAGATGGTGGGATGGCAACATCCTGGACCATGACATTTGTCTTCCTGATGCTGATAGTCACACCAAACTCTTTACGTGCTTGAGAGAGTCTATCCATTTGCCGCTGAAGGTGTTCCTCAGGATGAAATGCTAGTGCAGCATCATCAGCGTAGAGCAACTCTCTGATGAGGACTTGGCACACCTTTGTCTTGGATCTTTTATGAGTAAGGCTGAACAGCTTTTTGTCAGTTCTGGTATGTAAGTAGACACATTCTGTAGATGACCTGAAGGCATATGACATCAGCAAAGACAAGAATATGCCAAAGAGTGTCAGTGCCAGAACCCGACCCTGTTTGACCCAGATCTCAAAGGGTTCTGAATGGCCCGTCATAGCTGACCTTGACCATCATGTTGTCATGGAAAGAGGAGATCACATGGATCAGCTTCAGCGGGCAGCCAATTTTCTCCAGCAGCTTAAATAGACAGCCTCTGCTCACGTGATCGAATGCCTTGGTGAAATGGATGAAGGCAATTTATAGTGATTTCCTTTGTTCACAGCATTTCTCTTCCAGCTGCTAGACTGAGAAGATCATGTCAGTTGTAGATCTACAAGTCTGAAAGCACATTGGGATTCGGGATCGACGCATTCAGCCAGCATCTGCGGTCCGACAAGGGCAACACGGACAAATACTTTTCCTACAATGCTCAGCAGGGAGATGCCACAATAGTTGTTGTAATCACTGTGATCGCTTGTGTTCTTGTACAGGGTCACAATCTTTGCATCACAGATATCCTGGGACACTGCCCTTCCCTTCAGCAGAGACAGAGAAGTTTGTGCAGATGCTGCAGAACTGCTGGTCTCCCATGCTTGATGAGTTCAGGCAATTTATCGTTAGTCAGTAGCTATGCTGAGGGCTCAATATTCAGCTCTGCCATGACAGGCAGGCTTTCTATGATGTCTAGAGCTCCCTATAGGGAAGTTCTTTCTGAAACAAAAACAAAAATAAAAATTCCTGGAAAAACTCAGCATGTCTGACAGCATCTGCGGAGAGGAACATAGTTAACGTTTCGAATCTGTATATCTCTTCAACAGAACTAAGGAAAAATAGAAGAGAGTGAAATATAAGCTGGTTTAAGTTGGGGCGGGGGGGGGTGGTGGAACAGGTAGAGCTGGATAGAGGGCCAGTGATAGGTGGAGATTGCCAAAAGATGTTACAGACAAAAGGACAAAGAAGTGGTGATATTAGATAAGAAATTTGCTAATTGGTGACATTAAGGGTAGAAAGCAGGACGAGCAAGGTACAGATAGCCCTAGTGGGGTGGGGTGGGGGGAAGGGATCGAAATAGGCTGAAAGGTGAAGATAAAACAATGGATGGAAATACATTTAAAAATAATGGAAATAGGTGGGAAAAGAAAAATATATATAAATTATTGGAAAAAAGGGGGATCAGAAAGGGGGTGGGGATGGAGGAGAGAGTTCATGATCTAAAAGTTGTTGAACTCAATATTCAGTCCAGAAGGCTGTAAAGTGCCTAGTCGGAAGATGAGGTGCTGTTCCTCCAGTTTGCGTTGAGCTTCACTGGAACATTTCAGCCGGCCAAGGACAGACATGTGGGCAGGAAAGCAAGGTGGAGTCTTGAAATGGCAAGCAACAGGGAGGTCTGGGTCATGCTTGCAGACAGACCGAATGTGTTCCGCAAAGCGGTCACACAATCTGTGTTTGGTCTCTCCAATGTAGAGGAAACTGCACTGGGAGCAGCGAATGCAGTAGACTAAATTGAGGGAAGTGTAAGTGAAATACTGCTTCACTTGAATGGAGTGTTTGGGCCCTTGGACGGTGAGGAGGGGGGAAATAAAGGGGCATGTGTTGCACCTTCTGTGGTTGCATGGGAAGGTGCCATGGGAGGGGGTTGAGGTGTAGGGGGTGATGGAGGAGTAGACCAGGGTGTCCTGGAGGAAATGATCCCTGCGGAATGCCGCCGGGGGGGTGAAGGGAAGATGCGTTTGGTGGTGGCATCATGCTGGAGTTGGCGGAAATGGCGGAGGATGATCCTTTGAATGCAGAAGCTGGTGGGATGATAAGTGAGGACAAGGGGGACCCTATCATGGTTCTAGGAGGGAGAGGAAGATGTGAGAGCGGATGCTCGGGAGATGGGCCGGACACAGTTGATGGCCCTGTCAACCACCGTGGGTGGGAAACCTCAGTTAAGGAAGAAGGAAGGCATGTCAGAGGAACTGTTTTTGAAAGTGGCATCATCAGAACAGATGCGACGGAGGCGAAGGAACTGAGAGAATGGGATGGAGTCCTTACAGGAAGCGGGGTGTGAGGAGCTGTAGTTGAGGTAGCTGTGGGAGTCGGTAGGCTTGTAATGAATATTGGTGGACAGTCTATCACCAGAAATTGAGACAGAGAGATCAAGGAAGGGAAGTTTCAGTGATGGACCATGTGAAAATGATGGAGGGGTGGAAATTGGAAGCAAAATTAATAAATTTTTCCAGGTCCAGACGAGAGGATGAAACAGCACCAAAGCAGTCATCGAGGTACCAGAGAAAGAGTTGTGGGAGGGGGCCGGAGTAGGACAGGAACAAGGAATGTTCCACATACCCCATAAAGAGACAGGCATAGCTGGGGTCCATGCGGGTACCCATAGCCACACCTTCTATTTGGAGGAACTGAGAGGAGTTTAAGAAGAAATTGTTCAGTGAGACAACGAGTTCAGCCAGACAGAGGAGAGTAGTGGTGGATGGGGATTGTTTGGGCCTCTGTTCAAGGAAGAAGTTCTTGCTAAGGTGACATTGTTCTCCCTAGAGTACAACTGAAGGTAGTATTCAAACCATCTCTCAGTGGGAAACCAGGGGATTGGGAAGCCTACAAAGACCAACAGAGGACAACTAAAAAAGAAATAAGGAGGGAGAAGATTAAATATGAGGGTAAACTAGCCAGTAATATAAAAGAAGATTGCAAGAGTTTTTTTAGATATATAAAGGGTAAGAGAGAGGCAAAAGTGGACATTGGGCCGCTGGAAAATGACGCTGGCGAAGTAGTTTTGGGGAACAAAGAAATGGCGGAGGAACTGAATAGGTAATTTGCATCAGTCTTCACAGTGGAAGACACGAGTAACATACCCAAAGTTCAAGAGAGTCGGGGGGCAGAGGTGGCCATTACCAAGGAGAAGGTGCTAGGAAAACTGAAAGGTCTGAAGGTGGATAAATCACCTGGACCAGATGGATTACACCCCAGAGTTCTGAAGGAGATAGCTGAAGAGATAGTGGAGGTGTTAGTGGTGATCTTTCAGGAATCACTCGAGTCAGGGAGGGTTACAGAGGACTGGAAAATCGCAAATGTAACCCCCTTGTTTAAGAAGGGAGTGAGGCAAAAGACAGGAAATTACAGGCCGATTAGCCTGACCTCGGTCATTGGTAAGATTTTAGAGTCCATTATTAAGGATGAGATTTCAGAATACTTGGAAGTGCATGGTAAAATAGGGCAAATTTAGCGTGGTTTCATCAAGGTGAGGTCATGCCTGACAAATCTGTTAGAATTCTTTGAGGAGGTAACGAGTAGGTTAGACAAAGGAGATCCAATGGATGTTATCTACTTGGACTTCCAGAAGGCCTTTGACAAGGTGCCGCACAGGAGGCTGCTCAGTAAGATAACAGCCCATGGTGTTAGAGGCAAGGTACTAGAATGGATAGAAGATTGGCTGTCTGGCAGTAGGCAGAGAGTGGGGATAAGGGGATCCTTCTCAGGATTGCGGCCGGTGACTAATGGAGTTCCACAGGGATCAGTGTTGGGACCACAACTTTTCACTTTTTACATTAATGATCTAGATGAAGGAACTGAGAGCATCCTGGCTAAGTTTGCAGATGATACAAAGATAGGTGGAGGGATAGGTAGTATTGAGGAGGCGAGGAGGCTGCAAAAGGTTTTGGACAGGTTAGGAGAATGGGCAAAGAAGTGGCAGATGGAATACAACGTGGGGAAGTGTGAGGTCATGCACTTTGGTGGGAAGAATAGAGGCATAGACTATTTTCTAAATGGGGAGAGAATTCAGAAATCTGGAGTGCAAAGGGACTTGGGAGTCCTAGTCCAGGATTCTCTTAAGTTTAACTTGCAGGTTGAGTCGGTAGTTAGGAAGGCAAATGCAATGTTGGTGTTTATTTCGAGAGGACTAGAGTATAAAAGCAGGGATGTGCTGCCGAGGTTTTATAAGGCTCTGGTCAGACCACATTTAGAATATTGTGAGCAATTTTGGGCCCCGTATCTCAGGAAGGATGTTCTGGCCCTGGAGAGGGTCCAGAGGAGGTTCACGAGAACAATCCCAGGAATGAAAGGCTTAACATATGAGGAACGTTTGAGGACTCTGGGTCTATACTCGATGGAGTTTAGAAGGATGAGGGGGATCTGATTGAAACTTACAGAATACTGAAAGGCCTGGATAGAGTAGACGTGGGGAAGATGTTTCCATTAGTAGGAGAGACTAGGACCCGAGGGCACAGCCTCAGAGTAAAGGGAAGACCTTTTAGGACAGAAAAGAGAAGAAACTTCTTTAGCCAGAGAGTGGTGAATCTATGGAATTCATTGCCACAGAAGGCTGTAGAGGCCAGGTCATTGAGTGTATTTAAGACCGAGATAGATAGGTTCTTGATTAGTAAGGGGATCAAAGATTACAGGGAGAAGGCGGGAGAATGGGGTTGAGAAACTTATCAGCTATGATTGAATGGCAGAGCAGACTTGATGGGCTGAATGGCCTAATTTCTGCTCCTATGTCTTATGGTCTTCTGGTCTCTCCAACTGTTCATTGTGATCAGGAATGGCTCCCCTGTCTTGGATTTCAATGAAGCCCTTTTCTTTGCTGATGGACATGAAGCCTTTTTTTGATCCTTTTATATGTGCCCCTAGCAATCCTGTCTCAAAAGACATTTGGATATTCTGGCAAAGTTGTAACTAATTACCATTGGCGCAGTGCCTAGCAGTCTGTTGGACTTATGATGTAAAGATAACTTTCAGAACAAGTAGGAAAAAGATCTTTCACCTTCCAACATTTCCTACTGTTCATAACTGCCTTACACAGTGCTCTCTCTCTCAACCAGAGTGACCAACCATCCCAGGTTTTCTGGGACTGTCCCAGGATTTGGCTTTCTGTCCCCCTTCCTGGGTCTGAGTTTCCTGGAATGCCTTTGGTTCCAGATTCTTCTTGAGTCTGAATCTTTAATGTCTGCACATGCCCACTGCGCTGCTCCACATGTGCAGGCCCAAGCCCACACAGCCACAAGCACTGGCCGGCATTCTCCTCTGGGTGTTGTTCAGCTTTGTCGGGTGGGTAATTTGGGTTAGACGAGGTTCAACAGGTGTCCAAGGGCTGTGGTCACAATTGGCAGTGACAGTCTTGGGCCCTATTCAGGGTAAGGGTAGTTATAAATCCAGGTCAAGCGATGGAGGCTGTCTCAGGCCTGAGTCCAGATTCAAAACTGAATGCCTTCTCCCCCGACTCCTACAGTCCCAGCAGTACCCCCTCTCCTCCAATGGCCCCCTTAGTGAAATGTCCCATTTTTTCCCCAGAATTGGTTACCGTGCTCTCAACCTTGATTGGTTTCTAGGTATCGGCTAATATAGCTTTACATTAAAAGATTTTTTAAACAGCTGTTAAATGTATCATGTACAGACAATCAGTGGGCTGATAAGGTGCAAAATGCCACAATCGAGCCCCTTTGTTTACTGTGTGGTCACAAAAAACAACTATGCAATACCCAGTGAAAGAATCCTCTGTGAATACCTAATGCATATTCATCACAAACATCAAATGCAAAGCTTACTAATGTTTTCTTTTCCAAAGTACTGTACTTTGTAAAGTATTCACTAGTTTAACAATAGATCAGATGTGGTCTGCTTAAAAATTGGGCCGACAGTGATAAGCCACGTCTCAAGTATTCCATACATGAAGTTTTCCCATGATTGTGTGCTTTTAGGGAATTAATATTTACCTGACCAAATACATAATTTAAATGATCATTCCCATAAAGCTCCTGGACTATTTCCTATCTTTTGTCAGTTTAATCTGATACCTTTTTGTCTTTTTTTAATGGATTGATAGTATTGTTCCATAGCTGAACCTAGTTAAATATAAAATAGGTTCAGATCACTAAATATATGTTTTTATTTTCAACAAAAGAGTTGTGCATTATAATACATGTGTTATTGTACATGTACAGACTAAGTATTCATAACAATTGCTATGTAAAATAGAAATTGCAAGGACATCTGTTAGCATGCTACTTTGAGATAGCCTGAGCCAGTAATAGTATTAGGGCCTATTTTACTTTAAACCAAATATTCATCCAATTCAGGTTTATTTGCTAAATGTATATTGTTTAAATTCAGATTTAAACCATTGGTTTTGATGGCCTGTGCCCTTACCTTTCATATTCAAATTCCTGCATTTTCTGCTGTCCTGATTCATGTCCTGGCCTTCACAAAGCTTTCCTTTTTCTCTTCTGTTGTCTCTGTACTCTGGGCTGTATCAGACTGGTGCATTTGTGGCAGTCACAGTGTGGTCATGCAGCTTTCCTTCTATTGGCCTCTTGTTTCATCCAGGATTTTGTAGTACGAAAGCACAATCTGGGCTGAGTCATTTGCTTCAATAAAGCACTTGGCCCCTACTGTCCTTTCATTTTCCACAAACTCAATATTTAGATTATGTTTCAAGAGTTATTTATCACTCCAGCAGTTGGAGATTTGTCAGGTTTATAAAGCTGCACTGTTCATCCTCAATTTAGAATTATTATTTATAGAAATTCCCCAAGCATGTGAGGGATGTGTTATTACTGTACAGTATAAATAAGTATCTTTGCAAAAGGAGGGGCAGCTGCTCTTTTAGCTAATCAGTTAAAGCTGTATTGTCAAGAATAAAATTATTTTTACATTTAAAGCACTTCTAAAAATAATACTACTCTGAAGTAGAAAATGATTTTAAATACCTTTCAACTCTAATAAAAGGCTTTTTGTAAAGGTTTATCCTCAATGATCAATTTGCTGCATTTGACAGTTTGCTGTTGCATCCATGATAAATGGACCGCTGCAAAACTAAAGAAACATTCTACTGCTACAGATCAAAAATTTGACATGCAGCGAATGGCTTTTTTAACGTTAATAATTACCTTGATGTACATTTCAGAATTTACTTGTAAAATGTTAAAAGACAAAATAGCCTCGGCTTTTTTTTTGATTGAATAGATTTCTGATCAATAACGCCATACAAAATAGCATTTGTACTGTCAGGGATTCATGCTTACTTTTAAACACAAAATTTACTTTTAACTTTTATATCTTGGGAAGATTTATTTATGCTATTATGCAAAAAAGAAAATAATTTAAAAACTGCCTCAAAACAGCAAGGCATAGAATCAGACAGCATAAAAGGAGGCTATTCCGCCAACCATGCCAATGTGACTCATTGAAACATCTATTCAGTTGAAATCTGCTTTCACCATCTTTTCAGGCAATTTGTCCATAAGGCCCCCAAAACAGAAAGTAAGATATTTGGTTGGTTGATCTGTTTTGAATAAGGGACAAATGTTGGCCGTAGTACTAGAAAAACTCCCTGCTCTTCTTCAAAAAGTACCATGGGATCTTTTTATCTGTCTGGACAGGCAACCAAAGCTGGTTTAATGTCTCATCTAAAAGGCAGCATCTCTGACAATGCAGCACTCCCTAAGCACTGCACTGAAGTGTCAGTCTAGGTTGTGTCCCCAAATTTCAGAATTGAACTTGAACTGGAAACTTTGTGCCTCCAAATGTGACCCTACCAACTAAACCAATGCTGATGTTTTGGAATTTCCCTCCCCTATGTTTACATTGTAGGATAGATTTCCATGACCTGACAGCAACTAGGACCATTTGTCATCCATCTGTAATGTAAACGGGCATATTCTAGAGCACTAATCCACATAGATCAGGCCGAAGCCCACTTACCACTATCTAGATGAATGTACCAATGAGGTTCAGTTGAAAGGAGAGCCAAGAGTTTTCCTATATTGAGGTTACTATTGTGAAATCCAGAAGGAAGCGCCTTTCAGGTCTGCCATCCCCAGTAAGGATATTAGGTTCCTAAATTTCAAGTGTGGACTTCAGTCAAGGCGGACCTTTTGAAATTAACTTTAAAAAGTGGTTAAAATGCTCCCCAAGTTGACCACCAAGGTTCAGGTGAGATTTTGGGATTTCCAAACAAAAGATTAACTCATGTCTGACATACTTCTGGAAAGTTCTTAAAACGTAAATAACTGTGGACAGAATGCCCTCCCTTGGATAGGCATTCACAATACGAAACCACTTGTGAATTTACACCTCCTGTTGACTGGGTATTCACCCAAAATTCAAGTCCAGATTTCATGTCTCCAAGTTTGAGGTTTGACAAAGAGAGATGTGCAGAAACCAGTTCATTGTAAAGCGGGTCTGAATAACCCATCCATTTCCCCATTGTGTAGCAATTGCTTCAGACTTCCAAATCATTCTGGATGGACAATAGAAATATTGATCATCTGACTGCCTACAGATAATGAATCTTATTACCCAAGAACGAGGGGGGAAACCAGACAGCCTGGAAATCAGCAGTATAAGAGGTACCAATCCTTCAGCCAGGAGGACAGAACCCAACGTAGCAATCAGTCAACCCAGGCAGTGCAAGGGGGAATAATTTGTTTTCTCTACAGAAACTTGGCCATAACCTTGTGTAGAAATCTAGAGACTTCCAACTTCCATTCATCTCCAAGGAACCATGAGAGAGAACCCATCCAGACCTGTACCATGTACATCTTAAATGATTCAATTTGAATGTGATTTACTTATTACATTCTGTTAACATTCTAGCTGCATGCAGTGTTCTCTAGAATCTAGAATTTTTACTTGTGTGTGTTTGTCTGCGTGCATGAGGGAGCAAGTGTTTTTCATTGTTTTCACATTTCGAGATGTTGTGTGAATAAACGTCATCCTTTTTTCTAATTTAAATTTACCCGAAAGCCTGCTTCATGTCTATTCATAAAAGTCTTAAGGCTAAAAAGGTGAAACACTCCCTCTAAACACAAGGACAATCGAGAGATGAGGGAAAAGGGAAAATGTTATTCCTCTCTCCATCTGTAACAGGTCTGATTCATGGGGTACATTATAATTTTACCAAGTATTTACAATGCAGAATTAGACCATTCAGCCTGATAAGTCCATGTGGTGTTTATGCTCCAAATGAGCCTCCTCCCAACATTCTTCACTTAACCTCATCAAAATACTTTTCACCCTCATGTATTTATCTAGTTTGTCCTCAACTGCTCCCTGTAGTAACAAGTCCCATATTCTAACAATTCTCTGGCAAAGGATGAAGGGTTTGATAAAGGGACATTAACCTCAAATGTTAACTCTGGTTTTCCTCCACAGATGCTGCCTGACATGCTGCATATTTACAGCATTTTCTGTTTTTACTTCTGGTTAAAGAAGTTTCTCCTGAATTTTCTTTTGGATTTATTAGTGGCTATCTTATGTTTATGGCCCGTAGTTCTGGTCTCAACCGCAAGTGGAAACATCTTCTCTATGCCCAATCTATCAAATCCTTTCATAACCTTTAACCTTTTGTGCCAAAATTGGGAGAGATGTCTCACAGACTAGTTGAGCAATAGCCTGACATAGTCATTACCAAGAAATCATACCTTACAGATAATGTCCCAGACACCACCATCACCATCTCTGGGTATGTCCTGTCCCACCGGCAGGAAAGACCCAGTAGAGGTGGCAGCACAGTGGTACACAGTCGGGAAGGAGTTGCCTTGGTATCCTCAACATTGACGCTAGACCCTATGAAGTCTTATGGCATCGCATCAGACATGGGCAAGGAAACCACCTGCTGATTGTCATGTTTTGCCAACTCCCCACCCCCCCCCCCCCACCCCCCCGGCCCCAGCTGATGAGTCAGAACTCCTCCTATACTGAACACCAGTTGGACGAAGCACTGAGGGTGGCAAGGGCACAGAATGTACTCTGGGTGGGGGATTTCAATGTCCATCACCAAGTGTGGCTTGGTAGCACCACTACTGACTGAGCTGGCCAAGTCCTAGCGGACATAGCTGCTAGACTGGGTCTGCAGCAGTTGGTGAGGAAACCAACATGGGAAAAACATACCTGACATCATCCTCACCAATCTGCCTGCCACAGATGCATCTGTCCATGGCAGCATCAGTAGAAGTGACCCCCGCACAGTCCTTGTGGAAATGAAGTCCATCTTCTATTGAGTATACCTTCTATCATGTTATATGGCATTATCACCGTGCTAAGTGGAATAATTTTTTAAACAGATCTATCAACTCAAGACTGGGCATCCATTAGATACTGTGGGCCATCAGCAGCAGAATTGTACTCGACAACAATCCATAACCTCATGACCCAGCATATCCCCCATTCTACCATTATCACCAAGCCACGGGATCAACCCTGGTTCAATGAAGAGCAGAGGAGGGCATGACAGGAGCAGTACCAGGCATACCTAAAAATGAGGTGTCAGCTTGATGAAGCTACAACTCAGGACTATGTGCATGACAAACGGCTTAAGCAGCATGCAATAGACAGAGCTAAGCAATCCCATAACCAACAGATCAGATCTAAGCTCTGCAGTCTTGTCACAAAATATAAGGCTGAAGTATTTGCAAGAATCTTCAGCCAGAAGTACCAAGTGGATGATCCATCTCAGCCTCCTCTGAAGATCCCAAACATCACAGATGCAAGCCTTCAGCCAATTACGTTCACTCCTCGTGATATCAAGAGATGGCTGAAGGCACTGGGCATTGCAAAGGCTATGGGCCCTGACAATATTCCAGCAAAAGTACTGAAGACTTGTGCTCTGGAACTTGCCATGCCCAGAGCCAAGTTGTTCCAGTACAGCTACAACACTGGCATCTGCCCAGCAATGCGGAAAATTGCCCAAGTATGTCCCATCCGCAAAAAGCAGGACAAATCTAACCCATCCAATTTGGTAGGATGGAAGCAGTGGGATGAGGATCCAAATTGCATGCAAGTGAGCACCTCTCATGCCTTCCCTTCATCTATGTCATGGCGCCATACATGCAGCCCCTCATGTTTTTCTGGATGCTGCAGTTGGTCATAAGCTTCTTCATCATCCCCCTCATCTGAGAATGCCTCACTCATCCTCCGTCTGCAGCATCAGGTTGTGTAAAGTGCAGCAGACTACTACTATCTGGGAGATTCTTGCAGCCCCACCAAAATGATCCAGGTACCCAAATCTCATCTTGAGGGTGGTCTACTCAATAGTGACTCAGATTGTTGCGTGGCTTACCTTGTATGTCCTAGAATTCCTCACAGGTAACAGCAGCCATCTCTTCAGTGGGTATCCCTTGTCAGTCAGAACCCATCCTTGAAGGCAAGTGGGTTGTGGGGTGGGGGGGTGGGGGGGAGGTGGGGGGGTGGGGGCAGTGGTGGGGGGCCAGGGTTAGGGAAAAGCTTGGGCACCTGGGAGCGCCTGAGTGTGTAAGTATCATGGTTGCTCTCTGAATACAGTGCGCACAATGCTGGTAATGGTTGCAGATCAATTGCACATTGATGGAACAAAATCCCTTTCTGTTGGTGAGGCCACTGGTTAGCCTACAGATTCCTGATGGCCACATGCAAGCAATTCATAACTCCTTGCACCTGGGAGAATCCAGCAACGGCACAAAATCCTCTGACTCTCACAGCCTGACTGGCAGCATCAGTCCGGCAGTGCAAGTATTGGCTGGGCCTCCTGCACAGGGCATTAGTCACTGCCTTGATGCCGTGGTGTATATTTGATTGGGGGATGCCACACATCTCCGGTGGCCCCTGGAATGAGCCGGACTTGTAGCCTCTTGACAACCACAGGCATTGGGTGACCACCAATGTAATCATGACTCTCATTCTCTGTCAGCATGGCACAAAGATCGGTCAAGGCCTCTCAGGAGAGGCACAGTCATTGGTGACACTGCTGCTCTGACTTCCAGAGGTAACTCATCCTCTGTCTGTACATACTTGCTACACGGCCCCATCTTCTCCACGCTGGCAGCTGCTCCCAGTCCCCTCTGCAGCCTTCTGCCACTTCACCTCCCGAGATTACCCCTGAAGGTCACCATCAGGGTTGCTCCCACTCAAGGTCTCCTCCCTGCCGAAGGACCCGCCTCCTGAGTGGAAGATACCCATGGCACAGGCACTGCAGGTTGTATGAAAATTTTGCCAGTTGTTTCATCAACACTGCCCACCCCACCCCCTTCTCAGGACCTTCTATATTGATCCCCGTGCCAGAACCTAGATGGCATGATGGAGGCTCAACCCCCCCTTTGCAGCATAACGGGGAGAATATCCCCCCCCGTCGGGGGGGTGGTGGTGGGGGGGTGGTTGTGCGGGGAATGGGTGGGGGCCCCTGATCAGGTCCGCCCTGCCACTTTACGTAGGTAGGACAATTAAGGCCCACCTAGCGTATCGTGCGCCCGGAAGTGCTGAATGCTCCCGATGAGGGCTGGGTGAGATTCCCTGAGTTCGGGCCTGTGCTCTTTGGTGCCTCAGGGAGATTAGTTTAAGTTTTAAAAAGCTGAATATAGGAAAGAAAAAATTTTAAGACATGTCCCCTCATGTGACATGTCAATGAATTCTTTTAAAAAATTTTTACTCAATTTATAAACACTTCATGAAACCTCACCTCGTCCGTGGATGAGGTTCCATGAAAAATGCGAAGGCTGCCTGGGCTCTTTGCCTGCCCGTCAACCTGAAGGTTGGATAGGCAGCACGCTTAACTGCTTTAACTGATTTCTTAATAGCCTTTAGTGGCCGTTGACATTTTGGCGGGCGTGCAGCCAACTCCGGCGTGCGCCCACCGAATGAAATATCGCGATGACGTCGGGACGCACGCCCAACGTCACCACGTGTCATTTTATGCGTCGGTGAGCGGGCCCCATCCCCGCTCGCTGACCCAAAAATTCTGCCCAATGGTTCCGGTCGTTCCATGCTGCACCAGCCTTCTTCTGAAGACAGCTACCTGATCCCACCGCTGCTGAATACAGCAATGAGCTCAGCTGCCACCTTGTTGCTGCCCTTAACTACCTGCCAGGGACTCTTATGCCCTGTGGCCCCCGTACACATCGTAAAATTCAAACGGGCCTGTAAAATGTCATTCAATTGGGTCTTTAATCATCTTAACAAGGTCTCAGTTGGTGCTTTTGAGGAAGTTCACACTGTTTGCTCAACTTGTCCTTCGCTGCCAGTAAAATCCAAACCCAACATGATAATAATAGAATTCGGTCCTCCCCTCACCCCCATGATTTTTGTTCCCACCCATCTCCAAGGCTGAGTGCTACGGAAGAGTAAAATCCCAGCCAGTGATTAGGAAATGAAGATTTGATGGGTGGACTTCTCAGGGATACATCATTTAAATGTAAATTTCAACTTCCAATGGTGTTATTACTCTCAGTTTTTATAATAGCCAATAAAAGTTAACAAAACATAATTATAATAAGCAATCCCTATCAGAATTGTTTTTCTAAATTCTATTTATTTTATGATCCAGAACAAAGACTCTTCCAAATCACCTAACTTAACACAGATTTTGACTGTTTAATGTTATTTTAAAATAATATTGCCATCTCAATTGTCCTGTATAATGTCAGCAAACATCTATTTGCTTTTTAGAAACAGAGTTTATAGAATAGGGGAAGAATTATTTTTAAATAACTGTTCTTCACAAAGTTTAAGATCGACTGAGTACATCTATATCAATGTAATTTTTAAAGCTATAAAGGCATATTCAGGTATAATCGTATACTAAGCTAAATGTTATGATAAATGTTATTAGAATTAATCTTTTTCTTAAAAAGTAGAGAGCCAATAAACTTCAAAGTGCTTTTAAAGTTAAACTTTTAAAAACATGGGCACAGTGCACATTGGCACCAGGTGGCATGCTCACCTTCGGAAATTGTCAACCAATCAGTAAATACCCCATCATTCTTAAAGATCATTATACTTCTTTTAGCCAATCAGGAATGATTTTCACTCGTGCCTGAACCAGGTATCAAATCACAGAGCTCTGCATCTGCACTCAATTCCTTCGATAATAAAACAGTCTGCAACCTTCAGCAGAACATTTACATATGTTGTGCTCAATAACCACTGATGCAGCCTCAGCATCAATATGGAGAACTAAAGCAATTGCCACAGACTCACTGAAAAGCTCTTACTATTTAAGTTTAGCTATCACCATCTCACGAAGCTTTGTAAGTAGACATATTGATTAATGCAGATCTAACAATTGAAGATAGTGGCTGCAATGCTCATATACTACATGGATTCTTGCATGCGCAGGAAAACTGCCCCAGTGATCCTTGTCGTTCCTTTCTTGGCAGCTGCAAGGTTTCACAATCAGAAAGAAAGCAGTACAGTATACAGAGTACAGAAGAATAGACTTTCAATGTCAAAGTGAATGACAAATAAACATGAAGCAGATGGTAGTTTACTCTTCAATAAAATGAAACACTGTTCCAATATTTCTAATTGTTCCTCAGCCGTAGTTTTTAGTTAATTTTCCAGTAGACAGGAAAACATTTAAGCTCCATAACAGCATTTTGGTAAAGAACACGAACACCCAGGATCCCTGACAGCATAAACTGGTTTTAAAAAGAAGTGGTGGAGCTATGGAAAGAAGCGTTTGCACAAGAGTGTTAATTGCAGTTGATTAGAGGGTGGACGAGTCTGGGCATTAAATTAATGTTGGGAGGAAATGGTGATCGTTGTTATAAACTTAAAAAACAAGGAAAGGGGAAGGGATTCCTAGGAGACAGAATGTTTTTCTTATTCAATAATGGTAGGGTAGAGTGATGGCACAAAAATGTGTTCTAAATGACTATCAAAATATAACAAAATGCAGGTTTGCATCAACAATTGGTAGGTTAGAAAGGACATTTATGATTAGCAAGATCCACAGATTCCAACCCCAGTAAAATATATTCAGCTTTTATTTTTAAAAGGTTGGCATACATAAAAAGAGATTGTCAAATCCAATGCTTGCCAAAGTTGCAACTTCCAGTGGGTAGATTAGAGTAAAAACAGAAAATGCTGGGAATGCTCTGCAGTTCAGACAGGATCTGTGGAATGAGAAAAACAGAATTAATGTTTGAAATGTTAACTCCGTTTCTCTCTCCACAGATGCTTTCTGATCTGCTGAGTGTTTTCAGTTTTTATTCCAGAGTTCCAGCATCCGCAGTGTTTTGATTTTGCTGTAGCTTCGTGTCGCTGGGATGTCATTAGGGATGAATTGCTCAGTGGAAACTGGACCTTTCCCTTGGGAAGGGAAAGCTGAAATGCAAGTCATCCTCTGCCAAGTCTTCCATTTACACAGCAGCACTGGAAAGATCTGGGGGTGAGTTCCATGGCCAATCTTTCAAGAAAGGAATGAGAAACATAAAATAAAGAAATAAAGGTGAGCAATTTGCAGAAAATAGGAGGCCTGATTTTGTAGGAAAATAAAATAGATCCAAAATATTGCTATGGTAATTGCACAAATGAATTTTTTTAACCTTGTTAAAAACACAAAATAATGGATCTGAACTTCCTTGGAGTGGCAATAAGCGTTGGATTGCCACTCCGTGCCCAATTGCTTAGCTCAATTATTTTTTGATGCTATGTTGCCCGACCTTCAGACTAGGGCCCGGCGAGATCCAGGCCGTGTAGCGTCGAAGTCCAATACAGTCGAAGGGAAGGAAGCCACATCCCCTTCTTTACAGCACTAGCTGTCTTAAACCAGATAAATTCAATGGGCCATTGAAATTTAAAGACCCTTGAAAGACCAGGAAGAAGGTAAGTGTCTAAGGTAAGTGGGTTGGATTTGGGTTGGGGGGGGTGGTGTTGGGGGTGGGGGTGGTGGCAGATCGGAGGTCAGAGTGGGGGATCGGAGGTTGGTGAGGATTGGAGATCAGGGGGATGTTGGGCGTCATGGGGGTCGGTGGGGGGGGGTGTTGGAGGTTGGGGGGTCGGAAGTCAGGCAGTTGAAAGTCGGAGGTCGCATCAGGTCATGCTGGGCTCAGAGGGATATGGGGGGAGGGTATTGGGCCTCGGGTGGAGGGTGGTGGGGTGGCATAAAGGCCTTGGGTTGGGTCCAGTTGGGCATGAGGAGGGAGTATGGGGGTGAGTTGGGACTGCTGGGGTGGGGGGAGGAGTCATGTGTGGGTGGCGTGGGTGGTCAGGGGGTGGGAGAAGGCCCGGGGGGTCGGGGGTTGAGGGTTGGGGGAGTCCCATGGGGGGTTGGGACTGTGGGTGAAGTCAGCATGTGTATAATAGTTACCCAGGAGTTAGAAGTGTTTTTAATCCTTTTAACTTTTTCTGGGTAACTATTGATGTAACCCAGTCGGGAACATCTGAAGTTCGCAACTTAAATCACATTTTCGGATGGTTCCCAGTGCAGGGCAATTGTCCAGGGGAAGTTTGCACTTCCGGGCAATTGCTGTGCAAACCTTACCTAGGAACTTCTGAAGGGGCTTCCCCAGTGCATCTTTGGGGTGCTCCCCCAATATGATGCTGGGGAGCTCGGAAGTTACGGCCCAAACAGCTTTATCCAACTGGTGATAATTTAGTAAAGTTAGCATTGAAATAGATTTGACATCTCTTTGAGCAACCTCTGACCCCCAAGTTCATGAAAATAAGCTTGGTTTAGCCTTCTGAAGATAAAACGTTGTTAAACGTTTGATTCTGCTACTATATTGCCAGTTTTGTGCTGGTGGCACCCCTGTTGGAATTATTTCAAGACGCTCTAAGAAGCATAGGTTATACGGGGATCTACATTACAATAGGTCAATGCAACAGCTTGAGCCAAAACAATGTAAAATGAAACAGGTCAACCTGGTTAATGATACAAATCTTGAGTGAATTGGCTGTATGTGTGTATGATGGATAAAGGTAGACACAAATTGAGCATGATTGTTTCATCCAAAGGCTGAGCACCAGGCCTTGGTGTATATTTATGAACTGTACTCTGAATTTTAAAGTAAATTGGCTGTGAAGTGTTAAAAAGCAGATTTCAGTGAGGAAATATTATAGAATCATTGAACAGTTGCAGCACAGAAGGAGGCCATTCAGCCTGTTGAGTCTGTGCCTGCTCTCTGTGAGAGCAACCCACCTAGTCCCACTCCCAGCCCCCTTTTCCCCGTGGTGCTGTAATTGTTTTCTCTTCAGATAATGATCCAGTTGTTTTTTGATTGAATCTGCCTCCACCACGATATCAGGCAGTGTGTTTGAGATCCTGACAAGTCACTGCATAAAAAGATGTTTCCTCATGTCGCCATTGCTTGTTTTGTCAATTGCCCTAATTCGGTGACACCTGCTTCTTGAATCTTCTGCCAACCAGAAGTTTCTCCCTATCTCCTCTGTCCGGAGCCCTCATGATTTTGGACACATCTATCAAATCTCTTCTTCTCAAAGTAGAACAGCTCCAGCTCCTATCCACATAATTGATGTTTAATATTAATATGTAGTTTTGTGTAATACCACCTTACTTGCTCCCAGCTTTGATATTAAGAAAAATGCAAAATCCCTCAGTTGTGGACTATAGTTGATCTCCTGTGGTGTTAACGCTAGAAGCCAAGTCCACGCGTAGTATTCAGGTGAAGCCAGGAGATAATTGAAACCAGGCAAGCAGATCTAACTTAGGCACCATTTTAAAGTTATGCATTATGTTCATATTTATAATGAAAATTGCCTTGCAAACTTATCTTGCTGTAATTATACCCTCCATTGGTGATGCTGTGTACCTCCACTGTCAGAATATTTTTTAAAAGGTAAGAAACTTAAAAGTGTTAATGTTTAAAGAGACTTGGGTGTGCTTGTACAGGTGAAGCAAGCAATTAGGAAGGCAAATGGCATGTTGGCCTTTATTTCAAGGGGATTGGAGGACAAGAACAAAAAGGTCTTCGTACAGTTTTACAGGGTTTTGGTGAGCCTGCATCTAGGGTACAGTTTTTTTTTTATTTATTGGATGTGGGCATGGGCTTCACAGGCTAGACCAGCATTTATTGCCCATCCTTAATTGCCCTTGTTCAGAAGGCACTTAAGAGTCAACCACATTGCTGTGGGCCTGGAGTCACATGTAAGGTAGACCAGGTAAGGATGGCAGATTTCCTTCCCTAAAGGATATTAGTGAACCAGAAGGGTTTTTAAGACAATTGACAATAGTTTAATGGTCATCATTAGACTTTTAATTCCACCATCTGGGATTCAAACCCCGGTCCCCAGAGCATTACCCTGGGTCTCTAGATTACCAGTCCAGTGACAATATCTCTACCCAATTGCCTCCCCTGTGTACATTTAAGAAAGGATATCCTTGCAGTACAACAAAGGTTCTCTAAATTGGTCCCTGGGATGAAGGGTGTTGTTCTATGATGAGAGCAAATTGGGCTTATATTCTCTGGCGTTTAGAAGAATGAGAGGCAATCTCATTGAAACCTACAAAATTCCGAAGGGGCTTGATGAGGTAGACTCTGAGAGATTGTGTCCGTTGGTCAGGGAATCTAAAACACAGGGGCACAGACTCAGGATAAGGGGCTCTTCATTGAGTACTGAGATGAGGAGAAATTACTTCACTCAAAGGATTGTGAATCTTTGGAATTCTCTACCCCCCAAAGGGCTGTGGATGCTCCATTGTTGAATACATTTGAGGCTGGGATAGACAGATTTTTGGTCTCTGAGGGAATTAAAGGATATGGGGAGTGGGCAGGAAAATGGAATTGAAGCCCAAGGTCAGCCATGGTTGTACTGAATGGTGGAGCAGGCTCAAAGGGCTGTCTGGTCCACTCTTGCTCCTGTTTCTTATGTTCTTAACATTAATTATAGTATGATGAGTTTGCACAGCACTTTTCATTATAAATTTGGTCATAGGAATTAACATAGAAAAAGTTGACATGAAGTGTGCATAAATGTTTTTTTTTTAATCTCTATATAATATGCTGATTTAATAATAATTGATTGCTTCAATTTTGAAAAAAGGATACAAACTTGATTGGACTAAACAAATAAAAACAGAAAATGCTCAGCAAACCTGGCAGCATCTGTGGAGAGAGAAAAACAGAGAGCGGAAACGTTCCAAATTTGCTCTAAGTGTGGTAGCGGGTGTGAAAAAAGGCGTTTCATCCATCAGCTGCAAATGCAAGTTTTCACGCCATATTGTCCTCTTCCCACCTCATAAATTATGCAGTCATGCAAATGATCGCTGGCTGCCAGCCTCTGATTTGCCCACCATGCCGTTACTTCATGCCAGGTGCCAAATTTAAACTGTAGCTGTGTGCACAGCTCTCAATGCTTGCAACCCAGGGCTGCTCCAGAAAAGACACAGCCTAAAAAGCACCCCTCCCCCCCAATTCCGTGAGGCATCCCTGAGACACCTTTTGGACGCCATGGAGGTCCACCATGACATCCTCTACCCCCACTCCCGCAGGAGGCCCATCAGTCTCATTCCAGCTTGGGAAGCAGGGGCAGAGGTGGTCAGTGCCAATGCTGCACACAAGAGGTTGGCCAGCCAGTGCAGAAAATGGATACATGATCTCATCTATGACACCAGGGTAAATCAACCATCTCATCAGTCTCAACTCACCCACTCACACGTCCATCACACATTCACTGGTATCTCACTCACTGCCAGCTCACTCATTACCACTCACCCTCTCACACGCATCCTCACATCTCCATCTGGCTTCATCTCCTCTGGAGACTGCCTCCTCAGCCCTCACCATCTTGAGGCCACTTGCACAGATCAACATTTGCCCCACGCACACCCAGGGATACCCCTCTTCCCCGATACACCCCTTGCCCTGCAGCCTCTTCCTTTGCCTGATGCCACTTTTTCCCTTTTCCCAAGCAAGCCATACCCGTGCAGCGGTTGAAAAGCCACCCCCACCTTACGGCTGTTCTGGTAAGTCGAGACCTGCCCATGAGCTCCCCTAAAAGTGATGTGGTGCTGCCTGCGAAACCTGGCGCTGATGATCATGAATGCTGCCTGAAGGGAGGTAGGCAAACAAACCTTGAAATCCCAAGCAAAGTGCAGGTCGCCTGGTGCATTATATACAGTTGTGAAACATGTTGGTGTGCAATCAAGCAGTCGTACCTGGATGATCCACCATGACGGGGGGATAATTCTGGTGAGCAGGGCTTATAATGAGATGCTAAATTATTGAAATTAGGTTCCTGACGTGCGATAGCGGGAATCTCAGCCCACCATTGATGGGTGGAGAGGATGATCACAAACTGGTTTCGTGACTGCATGAAACCTATTTCTGGCCTGCTCGCCGTATTGTCTGCTCATGACTGCCATGACCCCCACAGCCAAAGGGACCAGACGATTTTGCCCAGAGTTTTCAAATCTATGAACTTTCATCTTATGACCTGAAACGTTAACTCTGTTTCCCCCTCCACAGATGCTGCCAGGCCTACAGAGCAAATCCAGCATTTTCTGTTTTTATTTCAGGTTTTCAGCTTCTGCAGTGTTTTCCTTTAGACTAAACAAATGATTGATATCATAAACATTTAATAATTTGGGACTTAAAAAATTGAAGGCAAAAAAGTGTACGAAAACATTCTGTAAAACAACACAACTTCATAATTACCGCAACATGACACTGAGCAAAATAGTGTATTGGTGGCTGGGAAGGCAGCCATATGAATTTACAACATGGAATGCCTTCCTAAAGCCTTGCTGCCTCTCTCTGCTATTTTATGATGTTCCTTAACACCCAGCTCTTTCACTAAGATTTTGGTTACCGCTTCTAACGTCTCCTTCATCCATTTTTTCTGATTATAAGTCTGTAAAGTACCCTGGGATTTTTTTCACATTAAATGCGCTATATAAATGCAAGTTATTATTATAGTTTACTCTGGCAATTTAGTTAAAAAGTATAATGTTGACCATTGTGAAGCAGCTAAACAAATTAAAATAACTTTCTGATTGATACCATTTTACCTATAGTAAGTGAGCCAAATATTCAGAAAAATGAATAGTTTCTAGTAATACTAATTAGAAAAATATCTGGAACAATTTGTTTACATCTGGCAAAATATTTTATAAAATTAAATTTAAGTGCCTATTGTTTTTCATGCTATCTCTCCATAGTGCTTGTAATTTTTTTCCCCTTCAGGAGATGGTGGCATAGTGGTAATGTCACTGGACTAGTATTCCAGAGACACAGGCTAATGCTCTAGGGATATGTGTTCTAATCCCACAATGGCAGTTGGCGGGAGTTAAATTCAATTAATAAATCTGGAATGTAAAGCTAGTCTCAGTAATGGTGACCATAAAACTGCCATTGATTGTTGTAAAAAACCCACCTGGTTCACTAATGTCATTTTGGGAAGGAAATCTACCATCCTTACCCAGTCTGGCCTACATGTGACTCCAGACCTACAGCAATGTGGTTGACTCTTAACTGCCCTTTGAAATGTTTGGTTCAAGGGCAATTAGGGATGGGCAACAAGTGCTGCCTTTGTCAGTGATGCCCACATCCCATGGAAGGATAAAAATGGTTACCTTGTGAGATGCAGTACCCACAATCTAGAACAGGTGATGTATAGGCCAGACCTTCCCCAGTGCTGGTTTGAAAGCAATTATAGCTTTGTCAACTCTTGAGCATTTGTCACAAGAGCTGTGATTCTTACATAAAATTAAGCCTCACTCAACAATACACAATAGAATTCTCAAATCTCAGGATTTATTTTCTACTATCAATCTGATTGATGGTTAAGGCCAGGGCCCAGGGGAGAGGCTCATGGACAGCCTCAAAGGCACTCAGTGCTTGATCAAGGGACCTGACATCAGGAAGTGGGGAGCCCGCTGGGAGACAGCTCCCTTCCCTTGCTAACGAACCTCTACACCCCCCTACCCTATCCATGTGGGAATGAGGCACATTAGCTGCACAAACAGAAGATGAACATTCAATAATGAGGACAGGATGACTTTGCCTCCCATTCTATCACTCCCTTTCCCAACATAGTGATTGCAGATAAGATCTTCAAATATTTTTGTAAAGCATTTTCAGATGCAGTGATATCAGGTGGAATCTTGCATCCTCTCCTGTGACAAGTTTGATGGTAGAGCAGACATTTAATCAAACAGGAAGATGGAGGGTGGGGACCCCACCACCTTCCCACCTCTACCCTGATTAAGTCCATGGTGGGAACCAGCGGATAGCTTCAAAGGCTAATTAGGCACCACACTCAGCTCCAGCTCAGTTAGATTGCATCATAGGATCAGGTCCCAGAAATTATCCGGGTGTTCGATCCCTGACCCTGAATTGAAAATCAAATCCTTGATTTATGAGAAGGTAGGGTTAACAATATTGCGATCATCTCTGGGTGCATGTGGCTTTCAACTAGCACAGCACAAATTAAAAATTTTATCATTTGCTTTTTTACCAAGATCGAGCTTTAAAAATCAGGATTATCAGTATGTTAAGAATATTTATAAAGTCTTTGATTATAACTTAAACAATATAACTTATTTTGGTGAAAACGAGTGATGGGAGATGAGAAGCCTTGCTTTTCTTTATAGCTATTCCTGGAAAGTTAGCACAATGATTTAACAAATTAAGTCAGAACCAAAAACAGAAAATGTTGGAAACACTCAGCAGGTCAGGCTGCATCTGTTTATAGAGAAACAAAGTTAAGGTTTCAGGTCAATGACATTTCGCCAAAATTAAACATTTCGCATCTTTCTTTATTATATGTTGGATTGACTTTGGTATCGACACCAAGTATATAAAGTTTGGATTTTGATTTATAAAGGATAATGATAGCACTGTTAGATTTCCATGATCAAATGGGTAAATAAGTTTCGTGATAGATAGAAAGTCTCAGGATGCCTTTCGACATGAAACATTGATCCACCTAAAGATTTCTCCACATAGAAGCTAATGACCTATATGGTCTGGAAAGGTTTCTAAATGCATAATGCAAGAAGCGGTTGAGGATTTAAAAAATCGAAGGGATTAATGATTACGCTCATGTTGATTATTACTTTGGGTTGATTTTGATGCCACAAAAGGCCTTAAATAGAAGCCAATGCATTGTTCTTTTGCTCCGGACATGCAGTGGTTGGAGCAAATATCATAAGTGTACCAAGATGAGACATAATTAGACAAATCTATGGAAGGCAGATGATAGGAGCTCGGAAGATGGTAGAGGTTAGAAGCTAAGCAGCCACTTTAACAAATCCACATGGACTTTGCCAATTAACTGGTTTCTGTGATGGTTTAGTGTACCAGGACAGAGACACATTAACTCTTAATGTAACTAACCTTGTTCTACAACATTATTGTCCACCAATGTCTTCAAGAAATATTTTTTAAGGATGTGAGCAGTTTACATAAGTTATCTGCTAAGCAAAGGCCAACTGGGATTTAGACACAATTACTTCCTTGACAACTTTTATTTTTGAAGTACACCCCCATTTTACAGAAGAAAACAATCTAAGCAGAATTTCTTTTGATACTCCTTACCAATGAAAGGATCCTCCAGTCAGAGCTCCTGCACTGCTAGCCTGCTCCAGTGATCGAAGGGAGTATAATGGAGAGACTCACTAGTAAATAGCTCTGGTGGAGGTAGAGTGACTTCAAACCAGCTTGAGAGTTATTGCAGTGCCACCCAATGTCAGGAATCTGGCAATTCAGATATCTGAACTGCCACCATGCTTTATTTAGTTTGGATGGCTCCAGGGTTGTGCCATGCCAGAGCTATGTGGAGCCAGTGGGAGATCCATTTTGAGGAGACAGGAATCTGTATCGAGGGTTTCTCTGGCAATGAGAAATTTAACATATCGTACTACAGTATCAAAAATAAGATCCACTTGAGTATTATTTTGTATCACAAAATCTTGTTCCAATCTCCCCATTTGATCTTATTTTGGATTCACATGAAAAGTGATTGCCTGTTAAACGAATTGAAAAATAACAAGATCTTTTATCTTTGTACTCTGTTCCTCCCAACTCATCCTATTGTCTCCCTTGGTCAGTGTTGGCTTGTGCGTTTTTAAAAATGTATTTTTAAAGAGTGATGTAGATGAATATAACACATGTTCTTTTTCTGGCAAAAAACACCTATTTTCTTTATTGCCTTAGAGAAAGAATCAATTTCTGACGTGATTAAAACAAATACAGGATTGTGGGCTTCTGGCATTGATATGATCAGGTGAGGACATATGTCAGGACTTGGCCTTTCTTTTCCACTCCTCATAAGAACATAAGAAATAGGAGCAGAAGTAGGCCATTCGGCCCCTCATGCCTGTCCCACCATTCAATAAGATCATGGATGATCAGCCCCAGGCCTCAACTCCTCTTTTGTACCAGCTCCTCATAGCCCTCAACTCCCCGATATTTCAAAAATCTATCTACCTCCTCTTTAAATACTTTCAGAGATCTAGCCTCCACAACTCTCTGGGGTAATGAATTCCAGACATTCACTGCCCTCTGGGAGAAGAAATTCCTTCACGTCTCAGTCTTAAATAAGTGTTCCCTTATTCTGTAACTATGTCCCCTAGTTTGAAATTCCCCCACTAGTAGAAACGTCTTCTCAATATCTACCCTGTGAAGCTCCCTCAGAATCTTGTACGTTTCAATAAGATCACCCCTCATTCTTCTAAACTCCAATGAATAAAGGCCTAACCTGTTTAGCCGTTCTTGATAAGTCAACCACTTCATCCCATGAATCAGCCTAGTGAATCTCTTTTGTACTGCCTCCAATGCCAGTATATCTTTTCTTAAATACGGGGACCAAAACTGTACACAGTACTCCAGGTGCGGCCTCACCAACACTCTGTACAGTTGTAACAAGACTTTGCTATTTTAAACTCCAGCCCCCTAGCAATATCAGGCCAAAATTCCATTTGCCTTCTTAATTACTTGCTGCACTTGCATGCTAACTTTTTGTGTTTCATGCACAAGAACATCCAGATCCCTCTGTGCTGCACGTTTTTGGAGTCTCTCTACATTTAAATAATAGTCTGCCTTTTGATTTTTCCTACTAAAGTGCATGACTTCACACTTTCTAACATTAAACTCCATTTGCCCCAAGTTTTTGCCCATTCACTCAACCTGTCCATATCCCCTTGCAGATTCCTTATGTCCTCATCACAACATGCCCTCCCACCTATTTTTGTATTGTCTCACTTCTTACTGGTTGCAACAGAGTTTTTACAATTTATAAGGATAATGGTATCAGTGCAGTGTTTGTACTTAATCACTTACATGCTGATTGCAAAGAAACGCTGCTTTGGGATTGACTGGGAGTACCCTCTGGAACTTTTCTGTCTGTTGACCCCAGTTTGATATAAGCAGGCGGATTTCCTTTCAGTTGAAATTGCCTGTCTCTGTGAAGTATTCTAAAATGTAACATAAATAGGGGCTCTGAGCTTGAAACAGCAGGGAGAAAGAGATGGTGTTACTGCTTTTCTTCTAGACTGGCAAAAGCAACCAGGGTGTTGCAACAGAAGACATTCCAAAAATAGTGATTCTGGTCACATGACCTTTCTCAAAGATGAGTATTCCCAGAACGTAATTGATTAGATTTTTTTGCTTTTATCTTAGTAATTGATTAACTCATGTTTGGACAGACCTTGGCTATTGTATTATGGCCTATGTGATTAGTTTCTGCAATGTCCCAGCAATCACTTCTGAATGGATCATTCTTCCATGTGATGAGCTAGGAAGAACATACCAACACCTTCCATATAGCCATGGTCCCAGTAGACAACTGTCTCTGAAAGATAGTTTTATAAAAAAGCTAATGCTGAGTCAGTTCATCTTTGAGGTAATTCTTGACATCAGCAGGTATGAAATTCCATAGGAGGTTCGCCTTGGAATATCCTAATTTTAATCCACATTGGAAACTTCTTCCAGACTTGACCATTTGTAATTGTAGACAGGTCAGGTGACCTGTGGCAGCCATTTGTGGACACAAATGGCAACAGCAACCCATACATTGTTGTTAAATTACAGATAGTGTGGTTTAGTTGTCAGTAAATAAAAAGAATAACATCTGTAACTTAACCATTGACTTTTGCAATGTCGAGATAGAACCAAATCATGATGAAATTGTCAGAGTGAAACTTGCCCAGCTTTTGCTATTACAGCGTTGATATTTTGATACTGATATTTTTGTAGTTTGTTTATTTGATCCACATTTTTGAAATGATTAAAATACTGATTTTCTTTGTATAAGTCACATCAAATGTAATATTAGAGACTGAACAATGTATTTTTAGTACAACACAAAATGGTTGCTTACTGGACCAACAGCTGATGGGAAGAGGGTTAGGCTGTGGACAGAAAATGAACAGAAGAGACAGAACATGCCCAGACAATGATCAGAAGAGAGAGAACATGCCCAGATATGTAAGCAGAAACAAGTCAAACTGCACCTACAACATATAACCCTGGGACAAAGGATCTGCCCAGCTAGGTTTTAATCAGGAAGCGGGCAGTTGTGATGACCCCAAGGACCCATCACCTCATTGGGGGTTACCTTGAGGCTGAAAGCACCGTGCCAATGGGAAAGCGACATTACTGCAAATGTAGTCTGCAGGTCTGACAGAAGGGTATAAGAACCTGATATGCAGGAGGCCTATGGCTGCAGCTGGAGTTACAGAACAAGATGATTCGACCGCCCGAGCTTGTCTGTCTCTCAAGAAGCCAAAAAACCAGATTGTGATTATACATTGGCAGATATTTGTATCAGTATTTTTATATTGATATCAATTTATATGCTAAGGGTTTAGATTAATAAAAGTGTTTGTAACGCAAGTAAAGTGTACATTGAGTCACTGACATCCAGGGTAGACCTTCAAGCCACAAAGGTTAAGTAGCTGATCCAGGGAAGTGGGTAGCCTACACATCGAGTTGGTGTATTTGCTTGCTTTAAAAGTCCTTTTAGAGGTCAATATATATCTAACCAGCTGATGAAATTAAAGATTAATATTCCACATGGACAATTCACATCACTATGACAGCATTGATTACAAAAGCAAGGAAACTATGGTGGCTCTTCATAAGACACTGGGTCAGCCTCAATTAGAGTATTGTGTACAATACTGTTTGCCACACTTTAGGATTGATGTGAAGGCTTTACAGAAGGGACGCAGAAAAGATTTACAAGAATGATTACAGGGTTGAGGGATTTCAGTTATGTGACTGGATGGGAGAAGCTGGGGTTGTTCTCCTTAGAAAAGATTGAGGAGATTTGATAGAAGTGTGCAAGATCATGAGGGGTCTGAAAATGGTAGATAGGCGGCAACAGTTCCCATTGATGGAAGGGTCGAGAACCAGCTGACACCGAATTAAGGTGAATGGCAAAAGAACCAACAACAACATGAGGAAAAGCTTTTTTTACGCAGCAAGTGCTTAGGATCTGGAAGGCACTGCCTAAGAACGTGGTGGAGACAGATTCAACCCGAGGCTTATAAAAGGGAATTGGATAAGCATCTGAAGAGGGAAAAATTTGCAGCACTATGGGAAAATGGCAGAGAGGGAAACTAGCTGAGTTGTTCTTGCAGAGAGACAGCACAGATACAACAGGCCAAATGGCCTCCCTTTGTGTTCCATGATGGGGTACGATTCCATATCTGTAGGCCGCCCACCAGTATCTTGCCCAAAGGGCCAAGATGTTATGCGTGAACTGTCGCTTAGCTTCGGCAAGTCACTCAGCCAGAGGGGGAATTACCACCAGAGCAAGAGCTGATTCTCCCATCCACGGTCATCAGAAGCGGTTAACCCTTGAGGTTCCTCTTCACGTAGGTACATCAAAGCTGGTGTAGAACACCCCCCTCCCCCTCCTCCCCCTCCTCCTCCTCCTCGCGAGCAGTTATCGCGAGACTTGGATTAGAGTATCGGTAGGATTCGAAATTGAAACCCTGCCAATTTTAAACCAGCGTCCTGGAACGTGTGGCCGTTGGCACCCGGTTTCCACGGTAACCGGGACTACATTCTTCCCCTCCCCCACCCCGGTTTATAAAGCTGCAAAGGAAAGGTAAAGTGTCCGTGCCGGTGTACCGGGGTGGGCGCGCGCGTCAAACTGAGCCCGAGGTCGCAGGGCCTCAGCGCTTTGTCTCCCCGACTGAACCAGGCCGGGGTGGGTGTGAACCTCCGCCCCGCCGACAGCGAACAGGGTTTGTGGCGTAAATCCAGGCCTGTGGCCTGCCCCACCTCTTGGTAGTAGGCCCGCTTCGTCAAATTCGAACGCGTGAAACCATAGGACCGGCCTGAGGTGGGGGGCGGGGGTAATCGTGCCCTCGCTCTCCTGGTATTTTTATTCCAGGAGTGGGGTGGGTGAAGGGGTTCAGTCCGAGTGAACTCCGTGCAAACCTGCTCGTTTAATTGCCCAACCCCCCCCCCCCCGGTGTCTCGGGACATGTCCGGGCACAGCTCCCGGTGATTCAGCCACCGCTCGGCTTGACGCAGCTGTTTGTGTTGGGTGGACGAGTCATGCTCAGACATGTCAAGACGGCGAAACCTCCTGCGAAGGGAGTCGCCCTGACTTGCCCTCCCCCCCCGTTCCTTCCGTCAGGTGGGGTTTAAAAGGGGAACCTCAATACATTCTCTACAGAAGTGGAGTTTGGCTAACACGGCGCCTTCTGTTTTAAAGCGAGTTGATTAGTATCTTTCCATCCCCCCCTTCCCCATTGAAAGATGTACAAGGGACGAATCTTGTCTTAAAAGGAATATTCGGAAATATGGCAACCAACGGATCGGCAACCTGCCTCGGCACTTCACAAGATGATCAAGTACTAAATGAAGATCAGGAAAGTCAGGTATGTTTTATTTTTGGACCAGTTGTGAATTATGGAGCTTTCTTAAATCTGTTTACTGCCTAAGAAAATGTTGATTCTTTTTTTTTCCCTCCCTTTTGCAAATGGTTTTAGGTGAAACCCAAGCCACTCTTACTTAAGCTGTTGCGCTTTGCAGGTGCGCAGAGTGAAACCTTCACTGTAAAGGAGGTTAGTCAACGGTTAAGCTGGTTTTTTTATTCTGTCAGCTGTATTGCTTGTATTTGTGTACAGTGGTTGCCGCTCCAAGTACCAGTCAGGGCTAGTACTCGGTGGATCGGGCAGTGAGCTCAAGACCACGCCAGAGAATTGATAATGTAATCCAGACTGACACTCAGTGAAGTGCTGAGCTGTTGGATGTTAAACCAATATCTACCCCCCTCAGTGGACGTTTTAAAAAAAAACTCAGATGGCACAATCTTTAAAGGAAAAGCATAGGAGTTCTCCCCAGTGTCCTGGTAATTATACAGTACGTTATTTCCCGTAACATGCTAAAACGCTCAAAGTGCTGGAAAAACTCAGCAGGTCTGACAGCATCTGTGGAGAGAGAGAGACAGAGTTAAAGTTTCGAGTATGTATGACTCTTCTTCAGAACTAAAGAGAAGTAAAAATATGGTGAAATATATATTTTTTAAGGGGTGGGGGGTGGGACAGATGATGGGGTGGGGGGTGCAAAGGAGAGATTGCAAAACATGTCATAAACAAAAGGTCCAAGAGGTGTTGATGGTGATACTGGCTAAAAGAGGTGCTAATGGTGACATTAAGAGTAGAAATCAGAATGAGCAAGTGGCCCTGGTGGGGTGGGGATGGGGACAGTGGGGGGAAAAAGATTGAAATAGGCTAAAAGGTGGGGATAGAGCAATGAATAAAAATGGAAATAAATTTTTAAAAATGTGTGAAATATATATAAAAATTAAAAAATATTTGAAAAAAGGGGGATCAAAAATGGGTGAGGATGGAGGAGAGTGTTCATGGTCTGAAGTTGTTGAACTCACATGTTAAGTCCAGGAGGCTGTAAAGTGCCTAATCAGGAGATGAGGTCCTGTTCCTCAAGTTTGGGTTGAGCTTCACTGGAACATTGTAGCATGCCAAGGACGGACATTTGGGCATGAGAGCAGGGCGGTCTGTTGAAATGACAAACGACAGGAAAATCTGGGTCATGCTTGCGGACAGACCAAAGGTGTTCCGCAAAGCGGTCACCCAGTCTGCATTTGGGCCCTCCAATGTAGAGGAGATTGCATTGGGAGCAGCGAATGCAGTAGACCAAATTGAGGGAGGTGCAAGTGAAGCGCTGCTTCCATAAGGACTCCATCCCATTCTCTCAGTTCCTTCGCCTCTGTCGCATTTGTTCCGATGATGCCACTTTCCAAAATAGTGCAGCTGACATGTCTTCCTTCTTCCTTAACCAAAGTTTCTCACCAACAGTGGTTGACAGGGCCCTCAACCGTGTCTGACCTATCTCCCGTGCATCTGCCCTCACACCTTCCTCTCCCTCTCAGAACCATGATACGGTCCACCTTGTTCTCACTTTTCACCCCACCAGCCTCTGCATTCAAAGGGTCATCCTCTGCCATTTCTGTCAACTCCAGCATGATGCCACCACCAAACACATCTTCCCTTTACTACCCCACCCCGAACATTCCGTAGGGACTGTTCCCTGTGGGACACCCTGGACCACTCCTTCATCACCCTCAGCGCTTCACTTGCACTTCCCTCAATTTGGTCTACTGCATTCATTGCTTCCAATGCAGTCGTCTCTACATTGGAGAGATGGTTGACCGCTTCGCGGAACAGTGTCGGTCTCTCCGCAAGCATGACCCAAACTTTCCTGTTGCTTGCCGTTTCAATACATCACCCTGCTCTCATGCCCACATGTCTGCACTTGGCCTGCTGCAATTTTCCAGTGAAGCTTAACACAACCTGGAGGAACAGCATCTCATCTTCCGTTTAGGCATTTTACAACCTCCTGGATTTAACACTTGAGTTCAACAACTTCAGACCATGAACACTCTCCTCCATCCTCACCCATTTTTGATCCTTTTTTTTTTCAAATGTTGATTTTTTAAATTTTTATATATTTTTCCCACATTATTTTTAAAAATTTATTTCCATTTTTATTCATTGCTCTATCCCCACCTTTTAGCCTATTTCCATCTTTTTTCCCACACTGTCCCCTTCTCCCACCCCCGTTAGGGCCATCTGTCACTTGCTCATTTTGCTGTCTATTCTTAATGTCACTTATCTCCTTTGGTCAGTATCAACACCCTTTTGACCTTTTGTTTATGACATCTTTTGCAATCTCTCCCTTGCCTCCACCTATCGCTGGCCTTCTATCCAGCTTCATCTGTCCCACCCTCCTCAAACAGTATATATTTCACCATATTTTTACTTCTCTTTAGTTCTGAAGAAGAGTCATAATACTCGAAACGTTAACTCTGTCTTTCTGTTCACAGATACTGTTAGACCTGCTGAGTTTTTCCAGCACTACTTGTTTTTGTGAACAGTTTTTGTGATGTTGGTTGAGGGAGGCTGGATCTTAGCAAAAATAGTTCATTCACTAATTAATATTTGCTGCAGCAGTCGGTACATACATACGAATTAGGAACAGGAGTTGGTCACTCAGCCCCTTGACCATGCTCTGCCATTCAATAAGATCATGGTTGATCAAATTTTAATCTCAACTCCATATTCCTGCCTACCCCTGATAACCTTTCGCCCCCTTGCTTATCAAGAATCTCTTTATCTCTGCCTTAAAAATATTCGAAGATCTATTTCCACTGCCTTTTGTGGAAGGGAGTTCCAAAGACTCTGTACCTGCTAAGAGACAAAATTTATCCTGTCTTAAATGAGCAGCCCCTTATTTTTAAACGGTGACCTTTAGTTCTAGGTTCCTTTAGACCATGAGTTTTTATTTTCTGCAATAATCTTTGATGTAGCACCTTATCAAGTGCCTTCGGTAATCCAAGGACAAAACATTCGCTGGATTCCCATTACCCTCAGCGCCTGTTACTACTTCAAAGAATCCAATGAATTGGTTAAACATGATTTCCCTTTCATGAAACCATGTTGACTCTGCCTGATTGCCTTGAATCAGGTAATTGATTCATTTAATTGAATCAATTCAATTATTCATTCATAAATAATGCTTATTAGTGCTTCTAAAATTTTTCCTACAACAGATGTTAAGTTAACTGGCCTGTAGTTTCCTGCTTTGTCTCTCAAACTTTTTCAGTAAAGAATTTACATTCTCTATTTTCCAATCTAATGGAACCTTTCCCGAATCTAGTGAATTTTGGAAAATTAAAACCAATACATCAACTATCTCACTAGCCACCTCTTTTAAGACCCAAGGATGAAGTCCATCACGATCTGGGGACTTTTCAGTCCACTGCTCCAACAGTTTGCTCCGTACCACTTGCCTGGTGATTGTATTTTTTTTTTGAGTTCTTCCCTCCCTTCCATTTCCTGACTTACAGCTATTTCTGGATGTAACTCCAATCCCCTGTAGGAAAGACCGATGCAAAATACCTGTTCAGTTCATCTGCCATCTCCTTTTCTTCCCTTATTAATTCCCGTGACTCACTTTCTTTATGACCAATGCTCACTTTTTAAATATTTTTAAATATCTATAGAAACTTTTACTACCTGTCTTTATATTACTAGCTATCTTTCTTTTGGACTCTTAATTTTTCCCTCCTTATCAATCTTCGTCTTTCTTTGCTGTTTTTTATATCCTGTCCAATCTTCTGACCTGCTGTCAATCTTTGCACAATCAAATGCTTTTTTTCAAGTTTGATACTATTTTTAACTTTTTTTGTTAACCACAGATGCTGGGTCCTCCCCTTGGAATTTTTCTTTCTCCTTAGAATGTATCCATTCTGTGTATTCAGAAATATGCCTTTAAATGTTTGCCACTGCATCTCTATTTACCTATCCATTAACCTAATTTGCCAGTTGACTTTAGCTACCTCTGCTTTCTTGCCCTCGTAATTGCCCTTCTTTAAGTTTAAAATACTAGTCTTAGACCCACTCTTCTCTTCCTTAAACTGAATGTAATATTCAGTCATATTATGATCATAGCTACCTAGGGGTGCCTTCACTATGAGGTCATTAATTAATCCTGTCTTGTTGTACCAGGTTTGGTATGGCCTGCTTTCTGGTTGGCTCCAGAACATGCTGTTCTAAGAAACTATCCCAAAAACAAACATTCTATGAATACCTCAACTAAGCTACCTTTACCCATTTAATTTTACCCAGTCTATATGTAGACTACAATTCCCCATGATGATCACGTACCTTTCTGATAAGTTCCCATTATTTTTTCTTTAATACACAAAATTCCTGTACACTACTCCCACAAGTGACTTCTTGCCTTTATCATTTCTCATCTCTGCCCAAACTGCCTCTTTATCCCAGTTTCCTAAACTTAGGTCATCTCTCCTTTTTGTGCTAATACCATAATTAATTAACAGAGCCACCCCTCCACCTTTTCCTAGCTTTCTGCCCTTCCTAAATGTCATGTACCCTTCTATATTTGGGTCCCAATCTATGTCATCCTGTAGCCATGGCTCTGGAATGGCTATCAGATCATACTCATTTATCTCTGTTTACAGCAACAGTTTATCTGTTTTGTTTCAAATGCCATGTGTATTCAGATACATAGCCTTTAGTTTGGTCCATTTTATTAACCTTATTAACCTCTAACCTTATCTGCAGGTTTGTTCTTGGATTTATGCTCTGTCCTTTCCTGTCATGGTCTGTTTATCAATTCCCATATAAATATCTTTCTCTCGCCTCGTCGCTACTCTTTGATTTACTACTACTCGTTGATTTACCACATCTTCCTAAATTTGATCCCTTGCTCGTGCTATTTAGTTTAAAATCCTCTCTACTTCCCTAGGCGGCACGCTAGAACACTGGTTCCTGCATGATTCAGGTGCAGACTATCCCAACAGTACAGATCCCACTTTTTCTGATATTGGTGCCAGTGCCCCATGAACCAGAACCCACTTTTCTCACTCCAGTCTTTGAGCCATGCATCCATCTCTTTCCTGTTCCAAAACCTGTGGAAGCATACTGTGGCTCTATTAATAAGTACAGGCCCCTGAGAAATGTCCAAGGCATTCTTTTACCTGTAGAAACACTTGTCTTTGTAATTGAGTCTTCTCATTAAAGAAGTTACTGTAATTTACCATTTACAAGTATTGTACTGTGTTCAAGTTTGGACTGAAAATTGATGTTTGTTTTATTTTTGTTGACAGGTAATGCACTACTTAGGACAATACATAATAACTAAGCAGTTGTATGATGAAAAACAGCAACATATAGTTCATTGTTCTGATGATCTGCTGAGTCACTTGTTTGGAGTGCAGAGCTTTTCAATTAAAGAGCCACGGTAAAGTAAATTTTGAAGACAAAAGTTTCAAAACATGCTGTAAATATATTGTATGAGGGTTGTCATTTAAACTGAGTTACGTTATCCACATTTGCAGATGACAGACTTGGGCACAGTAAGTTTTGTGAAGTAACAGTCATCTGATTGAGGTTTAAACTTGTATACGACTTAATGGTGCAGGTACGGGATTGCTGAAGGGGACATGATCTTAAAATTTGAGCTAGGCCATTTAAGCATGAAATCTGGAAGCTCTTCTCCACAGAACATTGTGGAAATGACAGAATTCTTCTACCCTTGCCCCAAAAGGAAAAATAAGGCTGTCAGTGTTGAGTCATTTGAAATTAAGACTGAACTGAAGAAAAGTTACGGTGCAAAAAGAGGCCATTCAGCCCATTGTGTCCGTGCCAGCCAAAAAGAGAAAAATGAAACTAGGCGCTCATTTTAATCTCACTTTCCAGCACCTGGTCTGTAGCCTTACAGGTTACAGCACTTCAGATGCAGATCCAGGTACCATGAGTTGAGTGTTCCAGCCTCAACCAATAACTTAGGCAATGAATTCCAGACACCAATCACCCTCTGGGTGAGAGTTTTTACCCATGTCCCCTCAAATCCTCTACCAATTACCTTATATCTATGGTCCCTGATAATTGACCCCTCGGCTAGAAGAAACAAGTCTTTCCTGTCTACCCTATCTAGGCCCCTCATAATTTTGTGTACCTCGATTAGGTCACCCCTTAGCCTCCTCCGTTCTAATGAAAACAACCCCAGCCTATTCCATCTCCCCATATAGCTGCAATTTTCAAGCCCTGGCAACATTCTTGTAAATCTCTGCACTGTCTCCAATTATGACCTTCCTGTGATGTGGTGACCAGAACTGTATACAAAATTCCAACTGTGGCCTAACCATTTTATATAGTTTCATCATGAAGTCCCTACTTTTGTATTCAATACCTCACCCAATAAAGGAAAGCATTCCATGTGCTTTCTTGACCACCTTGTCCACCTGTCCTGCCACCTTCAAGGACCTGTGGACATGCGCCCCAAAGTCTCTCACTTCCTCAACCCCTCTAAATAACTTCCTGATCATTGAGTATTCCCTTGCTTTGTTTTCCCTCCCCAAATGCATTACCTCGCACTTTTCCAGATTGAATTCCATTTGCCGCTCCTCCGCCCACTCAACCAAACCATTGATATCATTCTGGAGTCGACAATTATCCTCTTCACTGTCACCTGTCATCTGCAAATTTCCCAATCGTGCCTCCTGCATTTAAGTCTGAATCATTACTACATTACAACAAACTGCATGGGCCCGAACACTCAGCCCTGCAGAACACCACTGGAAACTGTCTTCCATTCGCAAAATCATCCATCGACCATTACCCTTTGTTTCCTGTCACTTGACCAAATTTTGGATCCAAACTGCCACCTTCCCCTGTATCTCGTGAAATCTCACTTTTCTGACCAGTGTGCCATTTGGGACCGTGTCAAATGCCTTACTGAAATCCATGTAGACAACATCTACTACACTACTCTCATCAATCTTCCTTGTTACTTCCTCAAAAAATTCTATTAAATTAGTAAGAGACGATCTTCCCCTAACACAACCATGCTGACTATCCCCGATCAATCCGTGCCTTTCTAAGTAACAGTTTATCCTGTGTCTCAGAATTGTTTCCAATAATTTGCCCACCACCAAAGTCAGACTGACTGGCCTGTAATTTTCTGGCTATAACCTTGCTCACTTTTTTAAATAACGGTAAAACGTTCGCAGACCTCCAATCCTCTGGGACCTTCTTGTATCTAGTAAGGATTGGAAAATGATCCTCAGAGCCCCCACTATTTCCTCCCTGCCTTCCTTTAACAGCCTGGGATACAATCCACCTGGCCCTGGTGATTTATCCACCTTCAAGGATGCCAGTTCCTCCAGTACTTCTCTCTCTCACTATGCTTATTGTATCTAATATTTCAAACTCCTCTTTAACTAGAATGTCTGCATTGTCTCTGCCTTCACTAAGGAGAGGGATAAAGTACAAATTGAGAACCTTGCCCACATCTTCTGCATCAACCCGCAGATTACCGTGTACATCTCTGATAGTCCCCCAAGTTTTACTTAGTTATTCTCTTGCTCTTAATGTACTAATAAAACATGTTAGGATTTTACCTGCCTATATTTTTTCATATCCCCTCTTTGCTTTCCTAACTTTTTTAACTTCAACCCTGTACTTTCTATACTCCCCTTGGCTTTCTACTGTGTCTGTCATAAGCTTTCTTTTTCTGCTTTTATCTTGGCCTATATGCTTTTGGATAACCAGGGGACTCTAGATTTGGCAGTGCTACCCTTTTTCTTTGTAGCGACATGTCTACACTGTACCTGTAGGATCTGCCTTTGAGTGCCTCCCATTGATTTGACAGTTTTTTTACTTCTAATACATGTATCCAGTCCACTTGCCAGCTGACCTCAGCTTTGTAAAATTTGTCTTCCCCCAACTTATAACTTCTACTCCTGTTCTATCTTTGTCCATTTCCATAATGATGCTAAATCTCACTCTCTTCAAAATGGGCCCCCATTGCTACTTCATCCACTTGCCCAGCCTCATTTCCTAAGTCTAAATCTAGAATTGTGCCTCCTCTCATTGGGCTTGTTACGTGCTGGCTAAAAGAGATCTCTTGAATGCAGTTCAAGAATTTTGCACCCTCTCTGCCCTGCACACTGTTCGTATCCCAATTGCTATTAGGGCAGTTGAAGTCCACAATGATTTTTTGCACTCAGAAATTTGTATACATGTTTGCTTTTCTAATTCCCTTCCACTGTTTGGGGGTCTATAGTACACTCCTCATAGTGTGGCTACCCCCTTTTTTATTTCAGAGCTCAACCCATATGGCCTCATTTGATGTTTCATTTCGTGTATCATCCCTCCTCACAGCTGTAATTGATTTTTTTAACCAATAATGCTCCACCCCCATCATTTTTATCCCTCTCCCTATCCTGCCTGAAAACTCTATATCCAGCGATCAATGAGCTACCATTTTTGCCCTTCCTTAAGCCAAGTTACCATTAAAGCGATGATATCATGCTGCCAGGATATCTGCTTTCAGGAAATCATCCCCTTCCCTACCTAAGTCATTGGTACCAATGTGGGCCATGACCTCTGGCCAATCAACTTCCCCCAGAAGAATATCCTGCATCCACTCCATGGCATCCTTGACCCTGGCACCAGGCAGGCAACATACCCATCTGGAGTCACGTCTATGCCCACAGAAATGCCTCTGTTTTACCTGTGCCTTCAGCTTGTTGGCTTTATTTACTGTGCTTCTTGCTTTTACATATATGCCTTTTAACACTGCCAAATCCCTCTGCTGTACACTTTTTTTTTCTAACCTGTGCTGCTTCTGTCTTTCAGAGTCATTAATTTTCCATCTCCTGTTCCCTGTTCTGAATTTGCCCTCGGGTTCCCATCCCCCAACACTAGCAAATCTCCCTGAAAATATATTCATCCCAGCCCTGTTCAGGTGTAGACTGTCCAGCTTGAAGTTCCCATCTTCCCCAGAACCGGTCCCAATGCCTCAGAAATCTGATGTCCTCCCTCGTACACCAGCTTTCCAGCCATGTGTTTATGCTCTCAATTCTCCTATTTATTTACTCACTTGTATGTAGGACAGGGAGTAACTCTGAGATTGCTGTTTTAGAGGGCCTGCTTTTCAATTTTCTTCCTAGCTCCCTAAAGTCTGCTTTCAGGACCTCATCCCTTTTCCTAGCTAAGTCCATTGGTACTAACGTGGACCATGACCTCTGGCTGATCATCCTTCCTCAGAAGAATATCCTGCAGCTGCTCCATGGCATCCTTGACCCTGGCACCAGGGAGGCAACATATCATCCTGGAGTCACGTCCACTGCCACAGAAATGCCTGTCTGGTCCCCTAATGAACTAATCCCCTATTACTATTGCTCTTCCTCTCTTCTTCCTCCCCTCCGTACAGCAGAGCTGCCTGTGGTGCCACAAACTTGGCTTTGACTGCACTCCTCTGAGGAACCAACACGCTCACCGGCATCCAAAATGGAAAACCGATTGGTGAGCAGGATCCCAGGGGTCTCTTGCACTACCTACCTAATTTTCTTGGACTGCCTGGCAGTCGCCCATTCTCTTTCTGCCTCCAGGCTCCTAAGGCTGCAGTGTGACCACCTCTCTGATCATGCTATCCACGTAGCTTTCAACTTCGTGGATGCACCACAGTGACTCCAGCCATTCAAACTCCAAAACCCGGAGCTCAAGGTTCTGCAGCTGGTGACATTTCTTGCATATGTGTCTAGGACACTGATAGTGTCTACGACTTCCCACATATTACAGGACATGCATTCCACACAACTGAGCTGTCCTGCCATGGCTTCAATTTACTTCCCTTGCGTTAATTTTATTTTACTTTGGTTTACTTATGCAACTTTACCTGACCTCGATTTAACTTTATTTCCCTATTGTTTGTGTTTCTTTCTTAAATATAAGTAGCCCCTTCTTTTAAAAAGAATGTGTTTTTCTAACTTACTTCTTAACAACAGTTTCTCACCAGCTAACCAACTAACTCATCAGTTCTGATGAAGAGTCATATGGACTCAAAACGTTAACTCTGTCTTCCCCTCCACAGATGCTGTCAGACCTGCTGAGTTTTTCCAGCAATTTTTGTTTTTGCTTTCAATGTTAGGTGCTGCTGACTGCCTGTTCCAGGGTCCTCCTCATTCTCTCCTCTTGCCTGTTTTGGAGGAGGGAAAAAAGTACTGTGGGGTGGGGTAGGGGCATGTGATGTGGGAGAGAAAGGCATATATGCCTTCAAAGACTTAAACATTTAAGCCTGGAAATAACAGTTGTGATAATACAAACACTGAATGAGATCGATGGATTTTCATTAGATAAGCATATGTTTAAATATGGATAAATAAAGTTGAGGTACAGATTAGCCTTGATCCAACTGTAAGGCAGACAGGTACAAAAGTGTTGAAAGGCCTACTCCTTTTCATTTAGTTTGAGTAACGCTTCACTATTTCCACCTGCTCTCTCCTCTGTCTGCATTGTGTCTCTGTCAGTGGTACTTTGAAATTGGTCATTAACTGTGCATTAATGGATCATTTTATCCATTGACTTTTTGCTCACAACCCACCTTAGTTTCTGGGCCCCCAGTGCCTTAACTTTAAAATTACATTTTAAATCTACTTTTGCAGCTGTTGCATGCATTGCTGCTTTAGAAATCTTCTTGTTTGAATTTTAAAATTTTGGACACTTGCCAACCAATCAGCGCACTCCTCTTATACAATATAAATATGTTGTTTCCCCTGACATTGGTATTTTCTTGCAAATTGTCCTGATGAGTGCAAGACGAAAAGCTTTGACAAAAATGTCCTTTTTTTCAGTGACACTCAAGTTTTGCACTACCAGATCTCTAAAAGAGATATTATTGCAATACAACACTCTGTATGAGTGTTGTAATCAATCTTATCTGTGATTAGTTGTTTAATGCCTGAAAGACTGGGTCAACTTTAACGGCTAATCTCAGTCCAATCTGTCAACAAGGAGTGAAATGATAACTGAATTAATATACAAATGAAATTTCATTTCATGAAAGCAGGAATATTCATTACATAAAAATCATAATTAAATCAAACCCACGCCACCATAGTCTTGTTGGTTTATGAACCCAATATGCTTTTATCAAATTCTTCTCTCTCTAATTTAGCAGCATTAATACATTTAATATAAACATAATTGCCCTCCAGTTAAAATAGAGAAGCAAAGATTTATCACAAAATGCATTCAACGTTTGTAAATAACAACTTGTTATTTCCAGGCTTAAATGTCCAAGTCTTTGAAGTCGTGTGTGCCTTTCCTTCCCACATCACATGCCCTATCTCCAGTACTTTTTGCCCTCCTCCAGGATAGGCATTCTCCCTACTGTTTCCCAGCTCTTGTTGCTTCACTTGAGGATAGGATGTGCTAAAGGCAAGAACTTGTCATCCACCATTTTTTTCCCCAAATTGGGAATTCTCTTCTTCAGTAAAGGGAAGGTAGACCACTCCCAGAATAAAACAGTAGCATCATGCAAGAGCTAAATTTGGTACCAGCAATCAGTTACTTTTTTACTTGTTCATGGATTGTGGGCATTGCTGGCATGGCCAGCATTTATTGCCAACCCCTTATTGCCTTTTGAGCTGATTTCATGAACTGTCGTTCTTGTGGTATAGGTACATGGAGAGTGCTCATACAGAGTGTTGTATTGCAATAATATCTCTTTTAGAGATCAGCTTCTTAAGAATATCATAGTGAAAAGTTAGATGGTCAGCTAGCTTTGTTGACTGATATATTGGGGTTATACAGTAGAATGTATAATTTTGGGCTGAACAACCTACAGAAACTGTACTTCTATATTTTATAGGACATTGTATGCCATGCTGTCAAAAAATTTGACATCTGTGAACCATGAAGGTATGTAGTTCTAATTGCATTAATATTTCTACATTAGCAACTTGATGTATTGTGTTACTTTTAAGGGAAAGTTTTGGGAGGGAAAATTCAGGAGGAAAAATCCAATTATGGACAAAAAAAACCAAATGTAAATACACCACTGAATTACTTTTTTTTATATAACTAATTGCACCTTAAATATTGAGCATTGTTTCTTGAAGTAGATATATGTGCTTTTAAGCCCAAGAATCATTGTGGTTGCATAGTATATTCAGGCACCAACGAGCTATGCATTCAGCTTCATGCTGCTCAGTTACTAATCCTGTATAGGTAGAGCAAATGATTTGTGCTTCCCTGAATTAAATGGGTTAGTGCCTACTTTACCCCGACTCCCAGCTGATGTAACACTGGACCAAAAAAAAAAGTAAGAAAATGAATGGGCAGAAGAAGGGGATATTGTCCCCTCAAAGTGCTATCTTTTTTAACAAATCCCTTTTGAAGATGCATTAGTTGTGTACCTTCAGCAGCTGGGATGCATCGTGAAGGATGTGCATAGCTGCCTTCAGCAACTTCTTTGATCACCTAGCAGATGATCGTTAGTGGTGATGTTGAATTCTCGGCTTCAAATTTTTCCCCCCCTCCTAATGCCAATTCCTTGTTAATTCTGAATGGCCTTTAAGAACCAAAGAGAATGGTCAGAAGAGCTGGGGGATAAGGAGCTGGACTTAGGTTTTGAGTTGAGATTGGAGGTTAGCAAAAATTTAGATTAATTGAATAATGGGAATAGAATTATATCTAGGGCTTTTTTTTTATACCTGTTGTACCGAACTGTTCTGGTCACTGTCTTTTTGGTCAGTTGGATGTCTGAAATGGCTAGAGACCTACTGTGTTCCAGTCTCGAAATCAAGCCACTGAGAAATCTAAATGCATGAAATTTCTGTTTGTAGCCTAATGTCCTTTTAGGGAAGGAAATTTGCCATCCTTACCTGGTCTGGCCTACATGTGACTCCAGACCCACAGCAATGTGGTTGACTCTAAAAATGCCCTCTGAACAAGTGTAATTAGGGATAAACAATAAATGCTGGCCCAGCCAGTGATGCCCAAATCCCATGAATTAATTTAAAAAAAAAGTTTACAAAGTCTCAGTCTAAAAATGGCAATTAATCTAACTGCAGAGTGTTTTACGCAGACTGACATGACCCAGGCTTGGGGACCCATAAATATGCACGTGGTACTGTTAGTGTTTGTCCTGTTAAAACTGTACTATTACTAGAGAACTAGTAATATTTCCACTTTTGGTTGACATAGGACCAGCTTACCTGTTAAGGCATTGGTTTACATGATTATCTCTTGTAGAGTTGGAAAAAAACTCCAACCCACAGGGGTATACTTCTTTCTTCATATTACATTTGTGAGGCAGGTTGTCTAGTCAGTTATCAACCATGTGCAGCAATATTGCAGATTTGCCTGTATCAAATATGATGATTAAGTCAGCTATATAATAACACTAATCCAATCTTTATCATCTTTTCAATTCTAAAAGGCATATTTTCTCCCAGAAAGGTTGTCCCCAGTTGGTCATTTAAAGAGCTGCTCTCGCTGGAAAAGAGCAAAAATACCTGATGCTGCTTAGACAGGAGTTTGACAATGATCACAGCCTGGATATGTTTTACTCCATAGTGGTATCATCATTTAACATGCAAAATCTTTAGTTACAGCCTCTTCAGCTTAATTGTGAGGGGCACTGACATATGGATATGAGAGTATTTCTCTCGTATTCAGCATCTAATCAGCTGTTTGAGTCTGAGCTTCTTTATCAGTAACATAATAAATTTACGCCATTAGTTTGGTGAAAAGCCCTGCACAGGGCAACCTGTGGTATAACGGGCACCTTGATGTTATGAATGCATTGTGATGTACCAGGCTACTAACTACCAACCATTAATTGCAAGTCCTTTTTGAGAGGTTTTGGCCTATAGGCATAAACACCAGGATACTCAATGACATGTTGATGTGACTGGCCTAAACACTTTCCTGCTGCATTTGTTCACTCTTTTTGCTAAAGGTTAATCCTTAACCTCGTGAAAAGAAGTCCTTCCGTCGTGTTCTTGGGAACATGATTATGAAGGCGAACTGAATGCATGCTCATTTTATCTGTCACATGCCTGCATTGAGGCTTTGTTGTCATTGAAAACGACCAAAACGTCTACCTCTTTTTCAGCTTTTGCAGATTATGTTCAAACAAGTCATGCTTTGTAATCTGACCTTGTTTAGTACTGTACGTAACTCAATTGGAACACACTTTGAAAATTCAACAACAGCTTGTATTCATAGCACTTTTTATCACATTAAAAGCACTAAGCTGCTTCACGGAGGCATGAAAATTGAGCCACCAAAGAAGATTAAAGGATAGATGACCAAAAGATTGGTTTTAAGAAGCATAATGGAGGAGGAAAGAGAAGCAGAGAGGGTTGGGTAAGAAATTCCAGAGCTTGGGGCTCAGACATCTGAAGGCATGGTCACCAACGGTAGAGTATTTAAAATTGGGGATCTTCAAGAGGCCAAAATTGGATGCAGATTCTTATTCGCTCTACTCGCCCTTACGACTTACCATTGAAGTAACGAGTATTCATGCAAGATTTATACTCTTCCCTTCTCTGTCGGACCTGGCACTTTACTTTGTTTCTGTCATGCTGACCCATGTTGCTGTTTCTTGTCAATGCCTGCCCATTGCTTTAGGAGTCACGATTGATTTAAGCCATCTGCAGCCTACTGTCTCTGCTTGTGCCTCCTGCATACCAATGTTAGAGGTACTTAACACAATTTAATTGGAAATGCTCAGCTGCTGTCTTCCCATCTTTCCAGAATCTGGAAATCAGACTTCCATGAAACTCCCATTCCATCTTATTCCTGATTGCACTTTGCCATCTCTTCACATTTCACCTCTTCAGTAAGCAGATTTTTCTGATTTATTTCAATTTGGATTAGATGGTAGTACAGTCACTTCTAAATAACAGGGTTCTGCAGTCAAACTTCAATCCAGGATTTGAGCATTTAATCCCTATGGACTCTCCAGTGCTGCATTGTGTGAAAATAACATTGTTAGATGTCAGCCATTAGATCTTAAATTAAGATCTTAGTCATATTGTTCCGACAATTTTGTGTAGACTTTGAATAGCATGATAGAATTTTTTAAAGAGCAGAAAGCTTTACCTATGTTCTGATCAACATCTGTTCCTCAACCAATACTGTAAGAAACAGATTAATCAATCATTCATTTCATTGTTTGTGGAATCTTGCTGCTGTGCTTACCTATATAGCAACAATGCATTTAAAAGTAATCAATTGAAGTATTTTTTTGAGATGTGGTGAGCCGCTGAAGTAAGTCTTTCTTTTCACTACAATTCTAGTCAGGTTCCCATTATATTTGAAAGTAAAACTTCCTCCGTTGTGTCTCACTGATTTTAACCATTGAGACCCATATCAACTCCTACCTATTTTATGGATCCTCTGATGTATAGTCTTCTGATTTTGACAATGCCTCTGATTATCTTAAATGTGTGCCTCCAATCTTTGTTTCTATTCTGGGCCCCTTCAGTCACTCATTTCCCTTCAAATTATTGTCATAACGTCTTTGTGCTACAGTATACTAATATTATGGAAACTTCCATTAATGCCCAAATTGTACTTATTTTGGAAGTTCTGGTCTAATTCTGATCCTCAAACTCTTTATGTTAAGTATTCTCCTGGTTTAACAATTGCAAGCATGTGTTGAGAAGTTTTTCTGTGATGTAGATTCGATAAATGATCTCAACCTTGGAAAGATTACCAACCAGCTTGGGGGCGAAGATTGTCTCGTGGTAAGATTATCTTGACTTGCTGAAAGCCCTGGGCACATTTTCTAATAGCAGTATATTATTGATACAATATATATTGGTTATGATGCAATTTTTCTGTACTTGTAAGTTTTGAGGACTAGCATTCAACCTGAAGTAAAATAAATGTCTTGATTGCACCTTAGTTCACAAGACCCAATACCTATTTATGTACTACTTTTATATTGTTCCAGTAAAACTCAATGTAAAATATGTCAATGTCATTATGTCTAATCTAAGATTAATTTGAACTCTTTTAAATGTTAAAACTTGCTACTGAGTGCATCATGTTATTGTACCACTAAACAATGTTTGTTCTACTTTTTAGACAGTAATGCCAAATGATGGGAATGCATGCACATCATGCAATGTTTCCTATTCTCCTGCTGCAGGTAGAAGATCCAACTGCAGTGACTCTGGTAAGTTCCATGGTGGCTATCTGTGTGCAAGATGAATCAATGGACTTCTTGGATCATTGGTCTGTGTATCACTGATACTGATGATGGACTCACAGTTGCCTTAATTGCCTTGGGTTTGCATTCTTGATCCTGTGCATGTATAGATAAATAATAAAGGCAGAACTGGATTGAAGCATGAGGCTGTTTTTTTAAATTTTTCCCCCACCTACCTCCCATACAGTTGAATGACCTACAAACAGTTAGTCCTGGCTTGTGCATAGATAATGGAAATTTGTATAAGATACAGGAGTGTGCCAAGTGCACCTGGAACCATATTGCAGCAGGGAGTAAATGGCAAGTGAGAACAACATTACCAGAGAATTTAACAAAAGAGCATGCCAAATGATGAATTAGCCATAAAGCGTGGTGAACATACATTCACAGTCTAATAAATTGTACATGTTTAATGCTTCCAACTTCAGATCCTTGCAAATTATAAATATTGGCAATTATTCCACATTGTTCAAACAGCTGTGAAAAGTAAAGTTCAAAAATTGTAATGTAGATTTTTTTGAATAGTGTGGTCTTTGCTGCTCTCTGGTGTGGAGCATTGGTTCCGGTACACCATTCCACTCTTTGAAAGCAACACTTGAAAATGGGGACAGAAATGCAGCTATTCAGACTGCTGTGCGTGTTCTTTTCACCTAACATCCTTAACCAGTCCACCCATAGTCATTCACTATGTTATGCTGGGTGTTTCTATTAAATGCACACTTGTTACGAGCCCCAAAAAAAATTGAACAGGCTCAGTGAGCTTGGCCTTTAGTACACTTGGCTAGGAGACACAAAATCTGACACAGGGCTGACCATTAAAAGGCAAATTGCAGTGATCACAGGTTGGTGAATGGTTCACATTGTGCGATTGAGTCTCTTAACATCATAAGAGTAGGCTATTCAGCACCTCCAGCCTGTTCCACCATTCAGTTGGAGCATGGCTGATAAGAACTTGAACTCCGTTTACGTGCTCTATCTCTTTAGACCCTTACCTAACAAAATATATCAATCTAGGTCTTGAAAATTTCAGTTGACTTAGTATCCAAAGTCCTTTGGGAATTGGAAGAGGCAGTGGGATTGGAGATTTGATGAGAATTTCAGATTTCCATTACCTTTCTTATGTGAAAAGGTGCTTTTGATTTCACTTCTAAATGCTTATCTATAATTTAAAAATGTTCCCACACCAGAGGAAATAGCTTCTCTTTATATACCCAAACCTACCCCTTCTTATCTTTCCTAAGGTTTGGTAACCAAAACTTAAAACGGTCTGGAAGAGACTGACCAATAGTCTACACAACTGAGCATCACTTTCTTATTTTTGTATTCCAGCCCCTCGAAATAAAAGTCAACATTGCATTAACCTGTTTGATCACTTTTTGTACCTGGCACATTGTTATTCATGTGTTGGGAGGTTCTGTTGCAGGAGGTGCACTTAAAGGAGTGAATCAGTGTGTTTGGGCTGAAAAGTCTCACGCAGTAAAAACATAGGTGCAAGTTGCATGAAGGCCAGCTATTGAACCATTGCAGTCCCTTGCACCTCTTTTTGAAAGTAACGTATCCCAAGGAAGGGCAAAGATAGCTGTGCTTTCCATATTTGTTTGCATTTCTTTTGGGACCTATAACGTACGGCCCAAAAACCTAGGTTGGGCACTGTTGCATCTTTAAGGCACTATTGAGACACTGTACCTGACCATTGCTCTTTTGCACACTTAACTGCATTAAAGCTGTTGGGTGGAGTACTTCTCTTAAAGATGAAGGTGGCAACCAAGGGAAAGCAGACAGTGTAGCATCTTGACATGAATGCTTTGCTGTCGGGAGGTTTCTCAGTCGGTCATCAGTCAGTGATGCAAAGCAAGTCATCCACCCAGCAGTTTCTTTAGAGTGCGAGCAATGCAGATTAGTGTACAATCGGTGTTGCTTCCTGTTTAATTGCTTCTGTCGTGATAATCTTTCTTTGGCAGGCACCATCTGGCTAGTAATTAAATGTAAATCTTTTCTTTTTATGTAAATCATGGGGTTAATATGGAAGGACCTGATATCCATATTTTGGCCTATCTGCAATGCCCTATGCTTGCACTTGGTCACACAAGAAAGCTGAGCCTTATCCAACTGATATTTCCTGACTTTTTTTTAAAAAACGTTGAAATGTTTAGAGAGAGAGATATATATATATATTGAAACGTGGGGTGAGTATATGCCATCAAATTGTCAGTTATTATGCATGTGGCCTTTTTGGGATGCTGTGCTTTTTGTGTTTTTTAAATATCAAAGTTTTTGATACTCTTTATAGGTATCTTTTTAATTAGTTTCTATGGGCTTGTGCTATTGTCCAATTTATAATTAGTTACATGACCAAGGGGAAGGAATGCTCAAAGCTGTATGCTGCCCCGGTTTATGATACTTCAGGGCGATACTTTAATCAACAGCATGGAAACTGAAGCAATGAGGATCATTTATTGATGCAGTTCTGTTTGACTTAATTTTGTGTTGCTTGTTGCAGTATGTTTAGTGGTTATATTTGTGCAAAATTGTGACTCTTGACAAAGTTGTCCCTGTGACAATATTGTGACATTGTTGCTCCACCAGTGGACACACCCACTGGGTTATTATTGTAGTTGTACTTAACTGATGTGTGGAATTTGTATTTTAGATAATGACGTCTCATCTGATGAGCAGTTTTACAATAGACGGCGAAAACGACATAGATCAGATAGCATTTCCCTCCATTGGGATGATCTGTCTTTGTGTCTGATAAGCAAGTTGCGTCGTGAACGTGGAAACAGTGAATCATCAGATTCTCCCAGTCATCTGGTTTGTAAAACATCAAAATTTTGGAATTTGTCAGCTGAAGATGAAACTACTTTTTTTTCCTGTATGAAAGTAGTACTTATTTGATTCTCTCGCTATGTAATGTAGTTAATAGTGTACTTAAATTGATAAAGTACATAAGTGAAAAGCAAAATGCTGCAGATACTGGAAACCTGAAATATAAACTGAAAATTACCAAAACACTGTCAGCACCTGTGAAGGGAACAGCGAGTTAAAGTTCTGGTCCTTCTTCGAAGGATACTGGTTTTGAAGAATGATCTGCAGTCAAAATGCTGAGTGCCTTACTGAGCATTGTCAACACATTCTGATTTTCACAGTCCTTCACTCCATGTACTGCTTCAACTTGATACATTTGTGCAGTTCTTGAACCTTCACAAACTGTCTGAAAACATTCTTCCTCATAAATTGTCATTTCACAATAGCCACGCAAGCTTTATTAAAGAAAACAATTGAAGACAAATGAGATCAAACTGCATTGATGGAACTGTAGTATAGTATATTTTGGATATTTCTTAAATTTTTTAAACTCTTTCATGGGATGTGTGTGTTGCTGACCAGGCCAGTATTTATTGCCCATGCCTATTTGCCCCTAAGGTGGCAGTGAGCTGCTGCCTTGAACTGCTACAATCCCTGTGTAGGAATACCCACAGTGCTGTTAGGGAGGGAGTTCTAGGATTTTGACCCAGCAACAGTGAAGGAATAGCATAGTTCCAAATCAGGATGGTGTGTGTTTGGAGGGGAACTTGCAGGTGGTGATGTTCCCATGCATCTGCTGGCCTTGTCCTTCCAGGTGCTGGAAGTTGAGTTTGGAAGGTGCTATTGAGGGAGCCTTGGTGAATTGCTGTACTGTATCTTGTAGATGGTACACACTACTGTCACTGTGCATCGGTGGAGGTGGGTTGATGTGGTGCCAATCAAGTAGACTGTTTTGTCCTGGATAATGTTGAGCTTGTGTGTTCTTGAAGCTGCTACAAAGTGAAGAGTATTCCATCACACTCCTGACTTGTGCCTTGTAGATGGTGGACAAGCTTTGGGGAGTCAGGAGGTGAGTTACATTCCACAGAATTCCCAGCCTCTGACCTGCTCTTATAGCCATCGTACTTACGTGGCTAGTCCAGTTCAGTTTCTGGTCAATGGATGTTGCTAGTGGGGGATTCAGAGATGGTACTGACATTGAATATCAAGAAGAGATGGTTGGATTCTCTCATGTTGGAGATAGTAATTGCCTAGCACTTGTGTGGTGCAAATATTACATACAGCTTATCAGACCAAATTGGAATGTTGCCCATGTCTTGCTGCATATCTGCAGTCTGGGGAGAGTGTCCTGCAGTCAGTTCTTATTGAAAATAACAAGAGTGACATCACATGATAGCGCAAGAGAGCAGCCGAGAGATCAGAATCAGAGCGTGTGCAGGGAAATTTCAAAAAGTAACATTGCACAAAGGTGAGAGCTGATTGGTGGGTAGTGGGTAAGTGTTTTTCTCCAGTTTAAAATAGATTAAGCTAAGGAAAGGTAAAGGTTCTAGATTTTATTTAAAGTTTTTTACTATATTTAAAGTAAGGGTTTTTTTCAACTAGCGGCATGGCAGGGCAGCTCAGTCCCATGTTATGTACTGCCTGCAACATGTGGGGAATCCTAGACACTCCTTGCGCTCTGACCGACCATGTGTGTAGGATGTGCCACCAGCTGCAGCTACTTGAGCTCCGAGTTTTTGAGCTTGAGCAACAGCTGGAGGCACTGAGATGCATCCACGAGGCTGAGTTTTTCATGGCTAGCATGTTTTTAGACGTGGTCACCTCACAGCTTGGAGAAATGCAGACAGAGGGACCATCAGTCAGAAGAAAGGTATCAGGCAATCCCCAGGGCGCATCTCGCTCGAGAACTGTTTTTCTGTGTTGGAACATGGTGAGAGTGACGGTCCTTCTTGGGAGTGCAGCCATGCTCATGGCACTGAGAGTGGCTAAGCTGCACAGTGGTTGGGGAGAAAAAAGAGGGGAAGAGCAATAGTGGTAGGCGACTCGATAGTAAGGGGAACAAACAGGCGTTTCTGCAGCCGTAGACGTGACTCCAGGATGGTATGTTGCTTCCCCGGTGCCAGGATCAAGGATGTCACTGAACGGCTGCAGGGCCTTCTAAAGGTTTACTAGTGCTGTTGGGGAGGGTTTAACCTGACTCGGCAGGGGGGTGGGATCCTGAGAGGAGGTTCAGCAGGGGGAGATGCACAGCCAAAATTAGAACTGAGCCTGAACGGCATAGAAATCATAGGCCAGTTGAGGCACAAGGGAGCTTGGCAAGGTTGGATGGTATTTATTTTAATGCAAGGAGTCTGACGAATAAGGCAGATGAGTTGAGGGCACAAATTAACACATGGCAGTATGATGTCATTGCTGTCACAGAGACTTAGCTGAGAGAGGGGCAGAATTGGCAGCTCAATATTCCCTGTCTCGCCTGAAGACCCTATTTCCTGGAAGGTGGAAAAAGAGGGGGTATCGCAATATTGATCAAGGAACCAATTATAGCAGTAAGGAGGGATGACATCTTAGAAGGCTCCTCAAATGAAGCCATATGGGTAGAACTTAAAAACAACAATAAAGGAGCAGCCACATTGCTGGTAGTGTACTATAGGCCCCTAAACAGTCAGAAATAGAAGAGCAGATATGTAGGCAAATTCCAGAGAAGTGTAAAAATAATAGGGTAATAATAGTGAGGGACTTTCAACTTCCCCAACATTAACTGGGTTAGTCATAGTGTGATAGGTTTAGAGGGAGCAGAATTCTTAAAATGCATCCAGGAGAGCTTTTTAAGCCTGTACATAGAAAGTCCTACGAGAGAGGTCCTGGACTTAATTTTAAGTATTGAAGCCAGGCATGGTAGAGGTGTCAGTGGGGGAGCATTTTGCAGATAGTGATCTTAGCTCTGTTGGATTCAAGGTTTTTATGGAAAAGGACAAGGATGGGCTAGAAATCAGAGTTCTAAATTGAAAGAAGGCTGATTTTTAATAAGATCAGATATGATTTGGCCGAAGTGGACTGGGAGCAGCTACTTTTAGGTAAATCTGCGTCAGAGCAGTTGGACTCATTCAAGAAGGAAATAGGGAGAGTACAGGGCCAACATATTCCAGTAAAGATAAAGGGTGGGACCAACAAATCCAGGGAACCCTGGATGTCGAGGGATATACAGGATTGGATAAAGAGAAAAAGGGAGGCTTATGATGGATACCGAGGACTCAAAACAGCAGAAGCCCTAGAGGAGTATAGAATGTGTCGGGGGGGAACTTGAAAAGAAAATTAGGAGAGCAAAAAGGGGGCATGTCAAAACATTGGCAGGTAAAATAAAGGAAAACCCAAAGTTATTTTACAAGTACATTAAGAGTAAGAGATAACTAGGGAAAGAGTAGGGCCCATTAAGGACCATAGTGGTAATTTGTGTGTGGAGCCAGAAGATGTAGGTAGGGTTCTAAACGATACTTTGTGTTGGTGTTCACAAGTGAGAGGGTCGACGTGGGTATGGAAATCAGGAAGAAGAACTGAGATATAATATTTAAAAGAAGGAGGTTCTAAGTTGTGTGGCAGGCTTAAAAGTAGATAAATCTCCAGGCCTGAATGAAATGTACCCCAGGCTGTTGAGTGAGGCAAGGGAGGAGATAGCAGGGGCACTGGCAATTTTTAATACCTCTCTGGCCACAGGAGAGGTGCCAGAGGACTAGAGGACAGCCAATGTGGTACCGTTATTCAAGAAGGGAGGAATGGTTAAATTAGGGAGCTACAGGCCAGTCAGTCTAACCTCAGTGGTGGGAAACTATTGGAAGCAATTCTGAGGGACAGAATTAATCTACATTTGGAGAGGCAGGGATTAATCAACGACAATCAGCATGGTTTTGTTAAGGGGAGGCCATGACTTACCAATTTGATGAAATTTTTCGAAGAGGTGACCAGGTGTGTCGATAAGGGCAATGCATTTGACGTAGTCTGTTTGGACTCAGCAAGGGTTTTGAGAAGGCCCAGCATGGGAGACTGATAACGAAGGTAAGAGCCCATGGGATCCAAGGCAATTTGGCAAATTGGATCCAGAATTGGCTGAGTGGCAGGAAGCAGAGGGTGATGGTCGAGGGATGATTTTGTGACTGGATGCCTGTGCCCAGTGGGGTTCCACAGGGATTGGTGTTGGGTCCCTTGCTGTTTGTGGTATATATAAATGATTTAGACTTGAATATAGGAGGGTTGATCAGTAAGTTCACGGATGATACACAAATTGGTGGGGTGGTAAATATTGAGGAGGATAGCCTTAGATTATAGGAGGATATAGACAGGCTGATCAGTGGCAAATGGAACTTAATCTGGATAAGTGTGAGGTGATGCATTTGGGCAGGACAAACAAGGCACGGGAATACACGATGAATGGTAGGACCCTGGGAAGTACTGAGAACCAGAGGACCTTGGTGTGTATGTCCACCGGCCTCTTAATGTAGCAGGACAGATAGATAAGGTGGTTAATAAGGCATTTGGGATACTTGCCTTTATTAGAGCAGGGAGGTTATACTGGAACTGTATAAAATGCTGATTAGGTCACAGCTGGAATATTGCATGCAATTCTGGAATCCACATTATAGAAAGGATGTGATTGCACTAGAAATAGTGCAGAAGAGTTTTACCAGGAAGTTTCCTGGGCTGGAGAGATTGGATAGGCTGGGGTTATTTTCCCTGGAGCAGAGGAGATTGAGGGGGGTGGGGGGGGGACATGAATGAAATTGAGGGGCATAGATACGGTGGACAGGAAGGAACTTTTCCTCTTGTTGGAGGGATCAATAACCAGGGGGCATAGATTTAAGGTAAGGGGCAGGAGGTTTAGAGGGGATGTGAGGAAGAATTTTTTCACCCAGAGGGTGATGAGAATCTGGAACTCGCTGCCTGAAAAGGTGGTAGAGGCAGATACCCTCATAACATTTAAGAAGTATTTGGATGTGCACTTGTGATGCCATGGCATACAAGGCTATGGGTCTAGTGCTGGAAAATGGGATTAGAATAGTTAAGTACTTGTTTGACCGGCGCAGACTCGATGGGCTGAAGGGCCTTTTTCTGTGCTGTAGGCCTCTATGACTCTGACATAAGGGAATGGACTGCTTCAGTATCTGAGGAGTGGTCATTTGGTAGTGCAGAACTTGAGTGTTGCTGGAAAAAAGAGACAAGTTTTTTGACTTGCACTCATCAGGACACTTCACAAGAATACCAAAATAAGGAGCAAACAACAATTCCTACTATGAGAAGAGGGTGCTGATTGGTTGGCAGGTGGACTCTGGTAGAGGTGTTGCCATGGAGAATGCACCAGTGATGGTGACTGACAGTTAACTGTCAAGCATCATTTGAAATTTAAAGCAGGCAGCTTGACCCTGATTGGCCAAGGCACCACCTTGAGGAATGATTCAGTGAATGGCTGTCACTTGTACCTGTTTCAGCTAAACAAAATAAATGACAGCCATTCCCTGAATCATTCCTCAGGTCAGTGCTTTGACCAGTCAAGGTCAAGCTTCCTGGTTTAAATTTCAAACAATGCTTGACAATTAACTGTCGGTTACCATCACTGGTGAATTCTCCATGGTAACACCTCTACCATAAGAGTCCGCCTTGCAACCAATCAACACCCACTTATACAGTACAGATTGTTGTTTTCCCCCACATCGTGGTATTCTTGCAAAGTGTCCTGATGAGCATAAGACAAAAAGCTTTGACACTTTGTTTTTTCAGCAATATCTGAGGAGTCATGAATTATGCTGAACACTGTGTAATTATCAGCAAACATCCCCACTTCTGACCTTATGCTGGTGGGAAGGTCATTGGTGAAACAGCTGGAGATGGTTGGATACCTGGAAGAACTGCTGCAGTGATGTCCTGGAGCTGACATGACTGACTTCCAACAACCACAATCATCTTACTTAGCTAGGCATTAGGTAACCTAATTCTCATTGACTCCAGTTTTGCTTGCTCCTTGATGCCACACTCTGTCAAATGCTGTCTTGCTGTCAAGGGCAGTCACTCTCTTTTTTTGTCCAGGTTTGGACTAAGGCTCTAATGAGGTCAGGAGCTGAATGGCCTTGGTAGAACCCAAACTGATTGTCAATGGGCAGGTTATTGGCTGAGTAAGTGCTGCTAGATAGCATTGTTGGTGACCCCTTCCACCACTTTGCTGATGATTGTGAGTAGACTGATAGGGCAGTAATTGGCTGGGTTGGATTTGTCCTGCTTTGTGTGGACAGACATACCTGGGCAATTTTCCACATTGCCAGGTAGATGCCAGTATTGTAGCTGTACTGGAACAGCTTGCTTAGTGGTGCAGCTAGTTCTGGAGCACAAGTCTTCAAAACTATTGTTGGAATGTTGTTAGGACCCATAATCTTTTCAGTATCCAGTGTCTTGAGCCATTTCTTGATATCACATGGAGTGAATTGAATTGGCTGAAAGCTGGCATCTGTGATGCTGGGGACCTCAGGAAGCTGAAATGGATCATCCACTAGGCACTTCTGACTGAAGATTCTTGCAAATGCTTCAGCCTCATCTTTTTCCATGAAGTGCTGGGCTTCCCCCATCATTGAGGATGGGGATATTTGTGGAGCCCCCTCCGGATAGTTGTTTAATTGTCCATCACCATTCACAACTGGATGTGGCAGGACTGCAAAGCTTGGATCTCATCCATTGATTGTGGAATCACTTAGCTTGGTCTATCACATGTTGCTTTCACAGTTTGACATGCAAGCCGTACTATGTTGTAGCTTCACCAGGTTGACACATTTTTAGGTATACCTGCAGCTGCTCCTGGCATGCCCTCCTGCACTCTTCATTGAACCAGGGTTGACCCCCCAGCTTGATGGTAATGGAAGAGTGGGGGATATGCCAGGCCATGAGATTTTGGTTGTATATAATTTTGCTGCTGATGGCCCACAAACCTCCCATGGATGCCCAGTTTTGAGTTGCTAGATCTGTTCGAAATGTATCCCACTTAGCATGGTGATAGTGCAACACTTCGGTATTGTCTGATGGATTGTGTGTGTTTATTTTCGAGCAGCCAAATTTATCCTATCCTTTGTGAATTCTGATTCTATTTTTGTTTTTTTTTTGCTTTTCCCATGGATACTAACTTGCCTGCTTTTCTGTTCAGGATATTCATGTTGGTACAGAAGGTGAAGACTCCAGTGATAAGTTCAGCGTTGAGTTTGAAGTTGAATCCGTTCACTCTGAAGATTATAGTGATTTCAGTGAGGATTCACAAGACGGAAGTGACGAAGAGGCAAGGTTCAAACAACAAATTCTTTCATTTTCTATACACTTTGAAATCAACGATACTAAGAGTAACTTTTTTGCAGATTTATGAAGTTGCTATTTTTGAAGCTGCTGACAGTGATGAGGGCACTTTTATTGAAGAAATTGATCCAGAAATATCTGAAGCTGTAAGTTGGTGTTTTTGTTTGAGTGGGTGCGGAGCGGTTTGGGTTGGCTAGTATTTTTATATTGCAGTGTTGTTTTCCCTACTTCAGTCACACTTCTCTTCCTCCTACATCCATAATCCCTGCCAACATTTTTTTTTTTTGAAAGCTCTTACAGCAGCAGCACAGTGATTTAACACATTACTGACCTGAGTCAGGTCGCAGATGTGTCATTGAGCAAAGGCTAAATGTTTTCTTTCCAAACTAAGTAACTTTTTTTTGGTACTGAACTATCTGGGCACTACATCATCTGTGGCACAGTGCATAGACAGCTTACTTCTAAATCTGTGCTAAGCATGGAGCGGTAGTCCAGTGACTTTTGGTGATCACCAGCTAAATAGCAATAGTCAGTCTGCTGCATTGTCTGTTGTTAAGTAAAGCTGTCCATTACCTTTGTGTTTATTTGTACTTAAAACAATAGCCTTTCAGTAATAAAATTCAATTGCAGGATTATTGGAAATGTTCCAAATGTGAAGAGCTGAATCCTCCACTGCCACGACACTGTCATCGATGCTGGTCTGTCCGCCAAGATTGGCTTCCTGATAAACCTAAAATCCAGCAGTCTGACAAGGAGCAGGATGAAGGTATTGATGTTCCTGATTGCAAGAAGCCGCCACTTGAGTCAAAGGAATCAAACTGCTCAGATTTGATCAGTGAGGCTTCTCATTGCTCAGAGTCACAAGAAACTGAGTGCTCACAGCCTTCTACATCTGGTAGCTTCCACTGCTGCAGCCAGGAAATGGAAAAAGAAAATGGAGAGAAAGGCGAGTTGAACACTTTGGGACCTCTGGAAGCTTGTGTTATATGTCAGGCACGACCAAAGAATGGTTGTATTGTTCATGGTAGGACAGGCCATCTTCTCGCTTGTTACACTTGTGCAAAGAAGCTGAAAAAAAGAAACAAACCATGTCCTTTGTGCAGAGAGCCAATCCAACTGGTTGTGTTGACCTACTTTAGTTAAATGTATTTATTTATAGTTGGTTTAGATTTAACTTTTCATAAGATGGACACATTGCGGGGGGGGGTGGGAGGTGAAAATAGAATGACTACTGTTTTAAGTAGCACTCCATATTGGCTAAATTTTACGACCATAATAACTTATTTTGCCATTGACATCAGTAAATGTATTCATTTAAGTTAATTAAAGGTGACCCTCCAACTATAATGTTCTTTATGTTAAGGCAAGTACTTGATTTTTTTAAAATGAGCTTTCTTAATTTGTGTTTAGAGCATTTGGCAATATTCTAACAATGTAAGATTCTGTTGCGGTAATAAGAACTTCCTGAAAAATGTCACTTTCCATTAATAGGATTAACAGTATTAATAATTTCCTTCTCATCTAGTTTAAATTTCTTGCTTTGATTGCAGTTATTAATATAAAAGTTTTATAGGGTTGCAAGTATTTCTCTTTACTATTTCTGTTCAGTTCTAACCAAAATAATTGTATCAATGAACATCCCCAACTCCCTTGCTGTATGCACAGGTTAGCTTATGCTTGTACACAGATTTGTATAGTGCCTTTTGCACACAAGTGCTTCATAGTCAAATTGAGTACTTTTGAAGTATAGTCTTCTGTTGTAATGTATCAAAACTATAATTTATTTAATGTTGATGTATAATTTCTTGAATCAGTGTAAATTTATATTTCTAACTTAAGGTTGAGAGTCTTCGTAACTTGATGAGTTGGAAAGATCCATTTCTAACACTCTGGAAAGCCTCTTCCATTTTTGCCTTCTGTTGCTCAACCACACTGCACTACAATTTAACCAAGAGAGCCGTTCATAATTGCACTCAACAAAATGAGATGCTACTAGAATCAAAGAATGTTACATTTAAGTAGATGAGCGTTACCTTGGACCACTTTTGCACATTTGAATAGTTGTTTTCACTGCTGTATTGGTGAGTGACTAGGGCAACATTGCCACTGTGGGAAGTGCCTGGTACAGAGACAGCCAAGAAAGAGAAAATATCAGGGGAGATTTTTTAACAACTTTATTAAAGGGCTGCATCACCATGTGCAGAAAATTTTATGGAATTTTGTCATGTTCCAGAAAAATAACTTTCTTCTGTCTTTTACTCTGAAAAATCTGTAATTCTTAGTAACTATTGCATTGTCACAAAACAATGCTTTAAATTTAAATCAAATGGCTGTTTTCATTACAAATAGGAATTTGTCAAAGCTGATGTTTGATATCTGCTGTTATCACACTGGGTTTGCTCTTACTAATTCTCTGATATAGTCCATGGGTAACCTATTGATCAGTCACTTATATAAACATTAGTAAATATTCTAATGAGATTATAAAATCCAGAAATGTTTAATATCGTTGAGCTCCTGAATGACTCCCCTTTTGTAAAGCTAACATGTAATTCTGTAAGAGGACAGGAGAATTCTATGTCTTCTCTGTCTGCAATAGCAGATTTTTATCTAGCTGCTGCACTTGACCCTAGTGAAAAATTGGTTGTGATTTCTGATATCACCCATCATATAAATATGTACTTTACAGCATGATTGAGCTTGGCTCCTGATTAAATAATCTTCTAATACTGCTTATTTTGGTGACAAATGAAGAATGGCCATTTGGGCAAAGTACCAGAGAACAAATGGAAATGTATCTGAGTAGCAGTCAGTGCCTTCGGGAGAAAAACTAGTTATTGGAGTGGGGTGGGGGGCTACGGGGTAGAAACTGAAATATCACCAAGTTCCAAACTGTTGTAATGTGGAAATACTTGTTCAGCTATTGTCCAGATATTGCTCATTCACAATTGCACTATTTCCTTAATTACAAAACATTGCGTGACTTTTTTAGGCCATCCAGCATAAGTTGATTTATGGCTGTGTCCCCTCCACAGTTGTGAAACTGGAATGATTACAAATTGGGAGGTGCTTCCTGAAGTAGGTCAAAGTACTGTAGAATGAGTTGAGAAATCAGTTTTTGTTAAGTTTTTTAATTGTTCAGCAGAGTTAGTGGTTAATCGATGGAGCCAAAATTGTTAATTGCTGTTAACTGATTTTGAGATATGAATTAAAGTGAGAAGTTTTTAAAGGTTTTTCCTAAGAGTAAGAGATGGATAGGATTAGAAATAGCTTCACAGCATAGAATGATTGAGGGAAGAGCAACTTGAGTTTAAATTCCAGTCGATATGATTGCTTTTCCCTTAAAGATGTCCTTTGCTAGAGAGTTAGTAACACAAACTACTATTAATAGTAGACAAAATAGCATTTACATAGCCCATCAAAAAGTTTCAATCTCATTAAGGGTAAAGGCTCAAACATGGCTAGAGAATTCACAGGCTCATTCTTAATGAAGTCTTCAAAGAGAAATTGCTGACCTTGGTTGTAATGAGCAGGCCTTGGTCAGAACACTATCTGCCTTGGGAGTGAGGGGCATATTGCATTGTGAACAACCTGGACTGTTGCCCCCTATTTGCATTGGTAGAGACCTTTTGAGCAGTGAGATATGGACAGAATAGAGCAATTCCAGAAAGGTGAATACTTTTTATACTACCTTTTTTAATATTGCAGACCATTTCAAGAAATAGCTCTGTAATAGTCCTGTTTTCCAGTGCTGTGAATCTCATTTCCTACTGGGTTAGATCACACAATGAACAGTAGAAATGGAAATGTTGAATGGAGGAAAGTTGGAAAATGGGCACTTTTGCATATGTGTAGTTGAGTTGTGCCTACCATTTTAGTTATCAGGCATCCAAAAAGTTCAAGTGGCCAGCAAGGAAAACATCTACCTGTCACCAGACAAAGTAGCCATCTGTGTTTCCAATGTAGTGTACTCACTGATTGCTCTGAAAAAAACCTGGTTTAGATGACTGAACCTCCCTGGAGTAAGCATTGCCACCTCAGTTCTATAGTTCAGCTTCAGTTGGTAAAAAGATTTAAAGTATATGCAATATAAAAGGGAACCTTGCCTGTGTGAGCATTTTTGACTCTTGTATGAAGGGATGTTGCAATATGGAGAGAGAGCAGAGAGTTGTCCCTCTTGTGTTTTTCCCATTTTCCACCTCCCACCCTGTCTGTGACCACCTCTCAACTCGAGACACTTAGACTTAAATTCTCAACAGAAAAGTTAATTTTTCTAGGTTGTCAGCTAGAAGCATTCATGAGAATTGGTCTTCCATCTGTAATAAAAACCAACTTCTAATTGATGGCTACAATAATATTCAAGCATTACTAAGTAAATTTGTTACCTTCAGATGTTAATCCTGAACTTGGCACAGGAAACCTGTTGGTACGTGTTCACTAGAACATAGCTGATTTAGAAATTGATCCATTGGCCATGTGATGCACCCTCATCAAGAAAGAGTCTGGCTTTGGACTATTGCAACCTATTGCTTCGAGGAGCCTCTGAAGTTTTAAGTCTTCTTGACAAAGTGAAAACAAGTTTTGCATAGCTATTGATAAGATAAGATTTATTTTCCATATTTGAGTATAAAGTCAACAATTTGCACCCTGTCCATTTTATTTTCTTTGGAATTATTATTGCAGCTTTATGATGCACGTAGAAGTGATACAAGCTTGTCTAAAATGGCAACCATTTAACAAAAATAGGGTTGGTGGTCATTCTAATACTTGAATAATTGATTTTAATATTTTGAAATTTATCTACCTTTTTTAATAAAACACCTCTGGCATGAGTTCACTTATTTCAGACCTGGCATTTGCATTGATTAGTTAAACTATTGTGTATGATAGTTTAGAGAATGTATTAAATATATTTTGTACTGAATATAGGAACTTAATAAAAATATATTTAATATAAAACATCAGAATTGAATATATGGATAGGATAACCTTACCTTTGGTGAGGAAGGTGCTGTTTAATTTAATTAAATTATTTTCAAATTTCTATGTAGTTGGTTGAATAAATTGATTTTTGAGGGAAAAGAACTGCTTGATTTATTCAGTGGTAAACATTTAAATATTAGAATTATCAAGCCAGAGATTGCTGTTGGACTTGTTTCTGTGCATTTAAGGTTTTTTAAAAATTTTGTTTGCAATGTTGCTGAAAGTGCAAGCTGATAACACAGTGAAGGCAGCAAGGCATCTGGAGTCTTTGTTCACCAAGGGGCACTGGTATGTTTCTATACCCAATAAATTTAACAGATTAAGAATAGAGGAAGGAGGGCAACTTCAATATCCAATTAAAGTAACATCTTTGAGGGTAGTGGGATTGTGTGTGTGTGTGTATGTATGTATAACTGGAGTCATGTGCACAATGGTGGCCTCTAGAGGTCAGTGTTGAGACCACAGCTCTTGGTTGTGTATTAATAGCAAGGACTTGGGTATTCAGGACATAATCTCTTCAGCATCCTTCATCTATGAAGGAAGGACAGACACTCAGCACAAAATCCCTTACAAGTGAGGTGTCTTCATTTGGTGCATCTTTGCAGCTGGCTGAAGAGGCCAATCCTTAAGAGCAGATTCTGTTGCAAGTGCTGCACACCAAAAAGGCCTTTGATTAAACACTGGTTTAGACTGAAATTTAAACTTGAAAGGTTCTTTCACAATTGCACCTGTAAGCCTCCTTAAATTGTGTGTACAAACTGGTACATAATTGATTTAGCCATCCACTGTCAGATCTGACTGGACCACATTAAACTGAACTCTTGTAAAATACCCATTACTCTAGGGGGAGAATTGTGTCCCCATCGGGCGGGCTGGGTGGGAGCGGACACGGGTGAGCGCGCAGCTGATCACTGCCCGCGATTGGCTGCATGCCACCATTTTATGAGGGCGGGCCAATTAAGTCCCACCCAGTATGCGCGCAGAAGAGCGCAGAAATCTCCCTGAGGCACGGAGCTGCCTCGGAGGTTATGAAAACTTGGGGGGAAAAATTATTCAGATATGTTCCCTTGTGACGATGTCACATGAGCTGGGATATGTCAAATGAATTTTAATAATTATTATTCCCGCCCATGGATGAGGTTCCATGAAAAATGCGAAGGCCGCCTGGGCTCTTTGCCTGCCCACCACCATTAAAGGTGGACAGACAGCCCTGACAATTACCTTTTAATGAGGTGATTAATGGCCTTACCAGGCCATTGACAGTTCAGCGGGCGTGCAGCCAACTCTGGCGCGCATCTCCTGAAGTGAAGATTGGGATGCAGGCGTCATTTTACGTTTCGGCAAGCAGGGCCCACCCCCGCACACCGACCAAAAGATTCAGGCCTAGGATCATCCTAGAAAGCAAAGCTAATTGCTTCTGCTGCAGGCTTTTATCTCCCACCAGCTGCCCCCTTTAAAACTCGCTCTGAAATCCCTTCTGCCCTCTAGTTCTTTTTGAATCCTCTCCTTACAACATAAAGGCTTTCATCTCCAATTACCCTTTCCTCTCAGAGATTCTTTATCTGTGTTGTTGCATCACAAATTTGTACAGAACACCTTGTTTGAATCAGCAATGAGATTTTTACTCCTCCCACAGCTCCAAAATAATACACTTTTGACTGTGACAGCGCATTGTCCCTCTTTCTTGATTACTGCAAATTGTGGCTCATTCAACCACACCATCCTTCTCAATGCAGTGCTCCATTGTTCACTCGCTGTGCCTATCCTTGTTTAGTTCCACTCTTGCCTAACCAATTGTTGTGACGTGGCACGTGTGCCAGGCGGACCAAATCCATGAGGGAAACTTGACTGTGCCATCACAATGGTTTTGCAATTTTATTTATTACAAGATTCACTTACTGAATTCAGATGTAATAAGTCCACCAAGACTTGAGATTTTTTCAAATGAAATTAAAATATTTATTAACAAAAGAGAAGATTTCAAGCACATAAGGCCACAAATTACTACAATAATTCTTAAAATTCCTAATTAACCTGACTCCCAGTTACACCCCCTTTTAAGGCAACAGTCCAAAACTAGATTTTAGATTTTAAACCTTGGACAGTGGAATTCCAAATAGCTTTTCTCCAGCTTCACTTTTGGTAGACAGCAGACTTATGCGCAAATACTGGAGGCTCCATACTACTGTTAGATCTCACAATGTCTTCTGACAGCCTCATTCTCCTTTTATATATGTTTCTCTCTTTTAATATGTAAGTTTTATTGTTTCATATGTCTTTGAAACTGTATCTTACTCGCAATATAAAAACTTTCCTGTTGCTACCATTTATTGTCAGTAAACTTTTGGGAAAAATAAACATTCTTTAGCCTTGCTTATCTGGCTAGTTGTAAACAGACTAAAATCCCTCTGAAATCCAAATCTCCATCTATCTAAAAATGCAAATTTCCTTCAAACCTTGCAAGCTAAGCCAGTATCCATATTTACACATTAGCATGTCAAGCACCTACCTTCTTTTGATGAGTTAAAGCTTGCCATCTACTTGACTCCAAATATAATTAAATCACACACACACAGACCCAACTATACGTACCCCCATAAACCTACTTCACAATAAACCAGAAAAATAATATGAAAATTATTAGACCTTCGTGACAGTATATCCCAGTGACTTCTCATCCTGCAGTGGTACTCCATAATTCTAGAAGGATCTATCCTTGGCCTTCTCGTTCTTGTCTATATTCTGCCCCTTAGTGGCATCGTCCATGTGCCATGGGGCATCATTTCCATGGCCTAATGGGGCTGGGACCAGAGACTAGGCAGGCGAGTATTTTCCACTGCTGGCCAGCATATTGGTTTGCCAACACCATTCCACACCCCTTCACCCCTCGAGCTATTTTTGAGAAGATAGGGATGGAACAGCTATTTTGCCTGAAAGTGATGGGTAGCCAATTGACTTAATAAAAGCCTCACTTGCCAACTGGAAATTTCCGGTCAGCAGGTGGGCAGCACTGCATAATGCAGCCTAAACACAGTCCATTAGACAAGGCAGTCTCCAGTGGGACACTCCACCCCTCAGCTATCATGTCATTAGGCCACAGATGCCCCTCCATGATCACAGCAAGGCAACTGTGGCCTTTTAATTTTTCTCTTGTCCCTCCAGTCTCAGGAGCCCACCCTCTGATCATTAATTGGACAAACTTGCAAAAGTTGTCAGGTGACTATGCCTGACATAATGCAGGGTCAGGACGTGCATTTGACCCTGATGTTGGGATCCTGACCCTGATGTTGGGGTCCCAACCCCAAATGGAAAATCCAGCCCATGCAATCACTTTCTACATGTATGCTCATGACAACCAGCTCCATCTCTCTAGCCCTTCTGTGTTGTCAGACTGCTTGCTCAACATCCACTCTTGAACGAGGTGCAATTTTCTAAAGTTAAACTGTGGAAAGATAGTGACGTCCACCACAAATTCCATGCCCTCATCACCAACTCTCTCTCCAATCATTGTCTCAGGCTGAATCAGACTATTTGCAACCTCAACATCCTACACAAATTCAAGCTAAGCTGTTGACCCCACATCTGCTCCATTGCAAAGCTGGCTAATTCATCTCTGCAACATCACTTGCCTCTGTCCCTACCTGAACCCATGTTCTTTTGAAACCATTATTGAATTATACAGCACAGAAGGTGGCCATTTGGCCCATTGTGCCTGTGGTGGTTTGAAAGAGCAATTCAATCAGTCTTATGCCCCTGTTCTTCCTTGTAGCATTTCAACATTTTTCCTTTATCAAATACATTTCCAATTCCCTTTTGAAAGTTACTATTGAATCCGCTTCCACTACATTTCACGCAACGGATTCCAGGTTCTCATGGCTCACTGCACCAAAAAGAAATTCTCATCTTTCTGTTCTTTTGCCAACTATCTTAAATCAGTGTTCTCTGCCTGTCAACTCTCCTGCCAGTGGAAAGAGTTTCCCCTATTAAATCAATCAAAACCTTCATCATTTTGAGCATATTTAACAATCAATAATGCCGTTATTATCTTTGGACATTGCCATTTCTAACACTGTTCTGGCTGCTCTTCAAACCTCCATCTCTTGTAACCTTCAGCTCATCCAAAACACTGCTGCTAGTTTCCTGAACCACAAAAAGTCCAAATTATCCATCCATCAGTGCTATTCTTTCAGGTCAGCTCCCCAATGTGTCAAGCTCTGGTTCTTCTTTTCAAGTTTAAATCCCTTGATGGTTTCCCCATCACTGTATTCTACAACCCTACAACTATTCCTACAACCCTTCCCCACACTAGCCCCCTTACCAACACACATGCAAACTCAACATTCCCTTGGATTTTGACCTTTTGTGCACCCTTAAAAGCTTATCCAACTCCATTTCCTCCTGGCCTTTCTTAAAAGTCCTCTTTAACTTGTTTTTGACCCTCCTAATATTTGACTGGGTGGCCATTTTTAAAGTGGCTTCAACATTAAAGGTGTTATACAAGTGCAAGGTGCTGAGCACCAATTGAAACACCTGGCTAATTATAGTCAAAATGCTTTCTCAAATTTTAAATAGCTAAAATTTATATAAGCATGCCTTATAAAGTGTAAGTAGCCAACTAACTATAAATTTTTCACTCTCATGTCTGTGAATGTCAACAATTATATTCTGTTGCTGGCAGTTCCACCTTATGGTCCCAGATGCAATGTTGTCTGACAGTGAGCCAATTAATGTCAGTTTAATGTAATTGGCAAAAGAAGTAAAAGTATAAGGAAAAAACTTTTTCATGCAGTGAGTGGTTTAGGTCTGGAATGCACTGCCTCAGAGGTGGAGATGGTGGAGACAGGTTCAATCGAGGCATTCAAAAGGGAATTAGACTGTTAATTGTAAAGGAAGAATGTGCAGGGTTACAGGGAAAAGGCAGAAAAATGGCACCAAGTGAAATGCTTATTTGGAGAGCCAGTGCAGAAACAATGGGCTGAATGGCCTCCTTCTGCACCGTTAAAAACTCAGTTGGAAAGATTTGTCAAGTTATAGTGTGTTTTACAAATATTAAGTAGGAAAGCAGTGAGCATGATTTTGTTTTGTATATATTGTGATATAGCAACAGAATTTATGATTTATAATTTATACTATTCAACAGTAAAATGTGAATGCTGGAAATACTCGGCAGGTTTTCTGCATCTGTGAAGAGAGAACCAGGTTGCATTTCAGGTCTGTGAACTTTCACCAGAACTGGGAATAGTTAGAGAAGTAATAGGTATTGAACAAGTGAAGTTTGTGGGGGCTGTGGGGAGGTTGGAAAGAAGAATAAAAGGGAAGGTCTGTGATAGGGTGGAGGGGAGGAGAGATTAAATGACAAAAAGTTGCATGGGGCAAGGCCAAGGGGAGTGGTAATGCGACAAGTAAAGAAAGAAAATGTGTATGGAGGAGTTGTGAATAGCATGATCATGAATAGCTGCCATCTCAAAGCAAAGAAAAAAATGAGAGAAAACTGAACAAAGCAACAAAGAAAAATGAAACAAATGGAGGCAGAGGCTAAAATTGTTGAGTGCAAGTGCCCATTGATTGGCACCCCATCTTCAAACATTCACTCCCTCCACCCCTGATGTACAGTACTAATTGCACAAAAGGTCAAAATCCAAGGGAATGGAAAGTTTGCATGTACTATCTCCAAGATGCACTGCAGGAAATCACCAAGACTCCTTAGACAGCATCTTCCAAACCTATGACCATTCCCATCTAGAAGGACAAGATGCATGGGAACACCACCACTTGGAAGTTTCCTCCAAACCAATCACCGTCCTGACTTGAAATTATATCGCTGTTCTTTCACTCACTGGGTCAAAATCCTGGAACTTCTAACAGCATTGTAGGTGTACCTATACCATGTGGACTGCAGCGGTTCAAGAAAACAGCTCACCACAACCTTTAAGGACAATTAGGAATGGGAAATAAATGCTGGCCTAGCCAGCGATGCTCACATCCCATGAATGAATTTTTTTAAATTGGAAAATGACGTGCTGTGTTGAGCTTGCATTGAGCTTCATTGTAAGACTGCAGGAGACCAAGAATCAAAATGTCAGATCGAGAGCAAGGTGTAGAATTAAAATTACAGGTGACCAGAACATTAGAATCACACAAGTGCTAAATGGCGATGTTCCTCAAAGCAGTCACCCAGTCTGCATTTGCTTTCCCCACTGTGGAGGAAACCACATTGTGACCAATGATTACAATTTTATAAAGACTTCTTATTTTATTTAGACCTGTTGCCTGAAGCAAATTCCTCCAAAATAGCATTACAGGGCAACCTTTTTATTATAATCATCCAATCTACGACTGACCAAAAATAAATAGAAATAAATGGATATTGAACAGTGACATAGCTAATGCAATTTAAGAAAACAAGTGACTTGGGAAAGGAGAATGCTTTGTTCAGCTTCATAATGACAATAAAGATGGCAATTTATTGTCATGGTACATCCTTGGTCAAGATATTAGGAATAGGTTAGATTAGTGGTTGAGGGGGGGGGAAAAGGATATGAGATCAGGATAAACATTTGGAATGTTCATTCATCATGGGGAGATGGTGGTGTAGTGGTAATGTCACTGTGCTAGTTATCCAGGCAGAATGCTTTGAGGACATTGGTTCAAATCCCACCATGGCAGCTGGTGCAATTTGACTTCAATGAATAAATGTTGAATATAAAGCTAGTCTCAGTAATGGTAAACATGAAGTTACCATTGTCATTATGAAACTATCATTGATTGTTGCAAAACTGATCTGGTTCACTAATGTCCCTTTAGGGGAGGCTGTTCTTTCCTGGTCTGGCCTATATGTGACTGTAAACCCAACAGCAATGTAGTTGACTCTTAACTGCCCTCTGAAGTGGTCTAGCAAGGCACTCAGTTGTATTCAAGAAGATGGCTCACCACCACCTTCTCAAGGGCAATTAGGGATGGACAACAAATGCTGACCTTGTCAGCAATGCTCGCATCCTATCAAAGAATAAAGAAAAAAATACAACTACTGCTTCCATAGAAATCAACAGCAACACATTAAATAGCCTTGTTCTAACATGATTAGTTTCTTTATTATTAAGCAGAAGGCCTTACAAGATTCCACAGAATATCTACATTCTCTAATGGGATGAGTTTTTAGAGCCAATGGCTCTAATGTTTTTTGAACTTAAAATTACTATCGCACAAAGTATGAGATTTGCAAACTGAAACGTCAGTCTTTGGTGTCACCTTTCAAGATATCTTGTGTTGCAGTCATATCATTTTTTTCTCTTTTTTGCAAAATGTAATATTGCCTTTTATATTGTATTTTTCTTTGCATTTAGATGGGAAAACATTCCTGGTGTCTTTTTCAGAGGACAGCCACTTCCCCAAATGAGGCAGGGAAACATTGGTAGGTGAGTTACTGTAATCAGCTTTCACATAAGTCAAACAAATTAGAATGGCAGAGTTTGGAAGCTGGTCATCCGCTAGTGAACTCAGCCAAACAGTGATGCATGAAAGAAAGCAGATTGTGTGAATGGGTATTTATCGAGTACAGTAGTGGTCATGTTACCGGAATACTAATCCAGAGACTTGAATGCAAATTCAAATCCTACCAATTTAAAGATCCACATCCAGAGTCACCAAACTACAGATTTTATATTATTTTTTCACTTTTTGTGGACTATAATTTGGCCACCCTATCCTTTCGCACTTTGTGATGTGTATCTTGTCTGAGAACTTCGAGTGCGCTTGTGTGTGTGCGAAAGTCAGAACGTTTTTTACTATCTTACTTAGATTGGTTTAAGTGTAATAAAGCTAACCTCTTTCTTTCTTAAACTCAAGTAAACCTGTCTGATTGGTTCTTTCATGATCACAGTGCATAAACAGTTAAGTACTCACTGAATTTGGCAAGTATGTCCTTTTCAAACAAAAAATCTGTTGTGGTCAAACAAGGAGAGGGAAAAGAGTGGAGCCATTCAACCCCTCCTCACCTGGTCATCACACTCTAGTCAATCTATTCCATATTTTCTTTTAAAAAACTTAAGCAGTAATCTTTCTTTCCTAACCATCCAAAGCTGACGGTGGGAGAAACACTAAACAAGATTGGCATCATATGCAATAGACTTAAGCAATTTGTTGTAGGGTGACCGAGTTGTGCCGTTAGTAATAGAGTTGAACTGCAGACACTTCTTAAATGGAAACTTTAAGTTTATTTACAATATACTCAGCAGCAACTACATGTGTGCTTTCAACTCCAACTCTGTCTCTACACTGACAGCTGAGATAACCTGCACAACTCTCCTGTTGGTTACTACAGGCCATGTGATCTTCCCTAACAAGTATCGTTCCTAAAGACACATTACACACTAAATAAAACCATAATTACTACATCCCTCCCCCTTTAACTCAACTATACATATTATGTTTACAAGTACATATTTTTCAAGACAACATACTATTTACACTGGGTAAGAAATTTACAAATTCAGTCTTTCATATGGTTTCCTGGTACGTGTGGAACATCACAGCTCCACAACTTCAAATTCTTTTTCAGGAACGTCCTTTTCCAGAATTGCCTGAATGTTGCTTTGGTGGGCATTTACTGCTCTATATCCTCAACTCTTACAGGAACATCAGACATGTCAGTCCTGGGTTGAGTATCTTCAACAGGAAACACTGACCCAGTCATGGTCACTGGTAGAATTATATCTTGATGATTGTCTCTCTCTTTCTTAAATGGTCCACATGTTTACGGATGATCTGGCCTTCCACTTCCATGTGGTAAGATAGAGGTCCAGTCACCGCACTTAGTTCACCCTGTAAGCACTTTGGTCCTTCCCCGAAGTTTTTCACATATACCAGCTCTCCCATAGTAAATTTCCTCTCACGACTATGCCAGTCGTGTCTAGTTTTCTGGCTTCTGTAACTCCTTTCCACCTTCCCCATTAAATTTGGCATTATTAAGCTCAATCTCGTCCTGAGACAGCATTTCAAAACTAACTCCGCAGGTGTGACACCTGTAGTTGTGTGAGGGGTAGACCTGTAATGAAAAGGAAAGTGTGCTAGCTTGGTTGCCAAGGAATCACCAGTTAGGTTTTTCATGCCTGTCTTGAACATTTGAACCAGCCTTTCGGCCAGTCCATTTGAGGAAGGGTGATACAGTGCAGTTTTTACATGAGTGATACTATTGAGGCTGATAAACCATCGAAATTCAGCACTTGTAAATGCCGTGCCGTTAATAGAAACAACTACTTCTTGTAGTCCATGAATAGCAAAACTCTGACGTAGTTTCTCAATTGTAGCGCTCGACATTGGTGACTCCACCTCAGATATGTCCAACCATTTTGAATGGGCATCCACAATGAGCAGAAACATTGTTCCCAGGAAAGGTCCAATATGGTCCCCTAGTGTCTACCTGGCCACTCCAACGATTGTAATGGAGCTGTCACTGGGAACTTTTGCAGTTGCTGACATTGCCCACAATGCTTTAACATACTCTCTATTTTGCCAACCATCCCTGGCCACCATAGATAGCTGTGTGCTGTGGTCTTCATTCAGGAAATTCCTGGATGGGCATTGTGTACTTCCCTTTGGAGGAACTATCACTCGTGCACCCCACAATAGGATGCCACCCGGTTATTCCATGTCGTCTGTTGAAGTACAGTTTCATTTCATCAGATATGAACTCCTGTGACCAACCATATAGCATTTGCTCTGGGTAGTTGAGATAGGGCTGGGTCCCAACTTCTCCAGTCTCTGATCTGTCGAGCATATACCGGCGAGGGAATCTAAGAAATTTAACAGTAAAACAAGTTCCTGTGGAACTAAAACATGCTCATCATTTTCTTGTAAAGGCAAAATACTAAGGGCACTGGCATTTGCAATTTGATTGCCAGACCTACGTACAAAAGTGTATTCATATGCTGCCAGAATTAAGGCCCTATTAATATTTCTGTATCTTCTTTCTACATGCTCTCTTCTATTTAATCTCAGCCTTCTTTTTGACTTCACTATTGGCCAAACTTCTCTCCGATGCCAGCTCAGTGTCTAAGTTCAAAGCTGAGTCTCCCAAAATTTCATTATCTGTCCGCTTCTTGGAAAATTCAGCATCTTTTGCTTCCAAAGCCTTTTTGGCTTCATTTAGATGATTCTTCAGCTCTTCCATCTCTTTGTTGTATTTGTTTTCTGCCTCCTGGAACATTGAACATTGCTGTGTCTTCTCTGCCAACTCATTCTTCAGTTTGTTCAGAGAAGTGCTGAATTCTTTCTGTTTCTCTTGATACTTCTCCAGAAGTACAAACTCTGACCTGAGTGCATCTTGTAGTGTGTGAAGGCCTTTCAACCCGTTTCCTTTTTCCCTGTGAAGGTTGCTCACCTTGTCTTAAACTGTTGACATCAAGCAGGGTCTTTTCGAGTTCCATCTGCTGTTCTTCCAGGTTTTGGCTTAAGAGAGCCTGCATTTCTTCAGGTTGTTGAGTCCTTACACACTCCTTTTTCATAACAGGAACGCTTCCAGCTTCCTTTTGGAATCTCAGTGGCCAACCAAGAATGATTTCCCTTTGCCAATTTTGCCCTAGAAGGATTGGTCCTCTACCTCCAATACCAATACAAGTAGCTTTGCCAGTTGGCTTCCATAAAGGTATAATGCTTATACCTTTTACTTGAATGTCTTCACCTGTATACATCTTTAGTCTGGCAGATGTTCATTCTAAACTTAATTGATGTTCACCATAATTCAAATATCTGTAAGTAAGTTCCCCAATTACTTGAGTAGAAGCTTCTGTGTCTACTTCCATTTTAACAGGTTTGCCATTTACTTTCACTGTGACAAGTATTAGTTCTGTCTTTCCAACTTTCAGATTAAATGAGTAAATGTCAGAATTTGTTGTTTCAGGCTCTTCTACATAGTAGATTTCATTGGGCTTCTTCTTTTGTTTACAAGCTTGCTTGAATCTTTCCTTACACTGCTTCACTATATGTCTATTTCTGTGACAATAGTAGCATTTGATTTTTTTAAAACTGCCAATCACTAAAAGACTGATTGTTTCCACCTCTAATAAAATTATTCTTAGATCTCGCTGCTAAGTTATTTTTCTTTATTCTTCAGCTACTCGCTTCTCGGCAGAGTCTTGCTTTCTCACGCCATCTTTACTTGAGATTTCCTGCCTGATATGGAGGACACGCCATTTTGCGCACCGTGTGTTGCTTGTGAATCTCTTATAGGGCTTTCCATGACCAACACTATCTCTAACACCTTCTTGAAATCCAGATTCACTTCGGGCAATAATTACTCCTGAATAGTGTCCTCTTTCACATCACACATTAAACGATCTCTGAGTATGTCGTTCAGAGTCGTACTCTTAATGTTCTGTTAGCTGCTTCAAATTTGCCACGTAGCATGCAATTTTCTCACCCAGGCCTATTTCACAAATTAAACTTGAACATTTGCATGTGACTGAGGGCTTGGGTTGAAAGTGACTCTTCATGAGGTCCACCAATTCATCAAAATTCTTTGAATTTGGGGCACTGGGTGGCATCAAACTTCGAATCAAACCATAGGTTTTGCTCCCACAAACACTCAAGAGGACTGCTCACCTCTTCTCTTCCCCATTATCTCGTTTGCTTGAAAAAAGAACAAGAATCAGCTAAATGAAGCCAAGGAGGTTTTGGAAGCAAAAGAGGCGTTCTATGTATTGAGACGAATCATCTGTGGCTGGTTCAAAAGGATCAATTCTCCCAAATTGTGGCATTTTGAGAGACGATAACTTCTTCAATTCTAACGGAGCTTGCTACTTACGATCACTGGGGAAGCTACAGTACCAATTTCTTTTTAACTAGATTTCTTCTGTTGAATCCTATTTTATCCTCATCGCCGGTTTGTTGTAGGGTGGCTGAGTTGTGCTATTAGTAATAGAATTGAACTGCAGACATTTCTTAAGCGGAAACATTAAGTTTATTTACAAAATACTGAGCAGCAACGACACGTGTGCTTTCAACTCCAACTCGATCTCTGCATTGACTGCTGAGGTAGCCTGTGCTACTCTCCTATTGGTTACTACAGATCATGTGATCTTCCCTAACAAGTATTATTCTTAAAGGTACATTACACACTAAATAAAACCATAATTACTACACAATTCATCTGTCAATTATCTCTAAACCATTCCAATTTTAAAACTACAGAGATGGTCCTGTTGATCTATGAGATGCCTATACACTGGTCTCTAACATGACTTTCGCAAGTCAAATAGAGAGCTACTACAACTTGAAGAATTACCTGTGATGCCAATAGTATGATTGTGCCTAAATGAGAACTTGTCTATGGCTCTTCAAGTGTTAAGAGTTATTTATTGACTTGTATCATAACATTGCTATTGAAGCATCTTGGCTATGCCAATAGTTTAGCACCATATTAACCTGTATTAAACAAAATTGTAATATTGCTGAATAAAAAAACTGCTACAAGATCCTACAACTTAATAATTCCAGTGTTTTGTACAGTTAAAACCTAAGTGCACATCTGTAGTGCTCGTCCCTTTGAAGATGCTTAATTTTAAGGGGATTTTGAACCAAAGAAGGTTCTTACACTTGCACTTAATTAGATAGGTTACCCTTCTTGTGCCTTTTAAGAGGATTGGCAGCCATGTTGGGAGTCTTTTAAATGGAATTAGAGTCACATCAACATACGTATAACAAAGAAAATTAAATACTTCAAAATGAATGCAAAGTTACTACATTCTAAAATTTATTTTGAGCTGCTGAAATTATAAATCTCATTCCTAGCTATTGGCATGGAGGTAGTGTCCTTTGATTAAAATTGTCAAAAGTGTAGAATTGTTGTAGAGTGAAGAATCCCCTTCAGCAATCTTCCTCATTTACAAGAGAAAATTAAACCCTTTCAACAATTATTGTCCAACTTTTAATGAAAAACTCAATGATTAAACATGTTTAGTGTGGTCAAATTGATCATGTCGTAATTTGGAGAAGTTGACTTAAAAGGACATTTAGAACTACAGAAGAACCACAAGATGATTTAAAACAGTGTTACTTCATAATGACATGATGCTGATGTGGCATAATTTAATCATAACTTCCGATTAAGTTATCTGGGCAGTGTATCTGAGGTGGGGGTACCCAAAGATGTGCCGGGAAACCCCATGCCCCCCCACCCCTGGGAAGTTCCCAGTTAAAGACTGCATGGCAATTGCCCGGGAAGTGCAAACTTCCCTTGAGCAATTGTCCTGCACTGGGAACCATCCGAATATGTGCTTTAAATGGTAAACTCTGGATGGTTCCAACTGCCTTACATCAAATTACCCGGAAGAAATTAGAATTAAAACTGCTTCTAGCTTCTGAGTGACTATTGTACAGACCCACACCGACCCCATGGGACTCCTCCCCGCCAAACCTCTGAACCCCCAGGGGACTCCACCCTTTCCCCAGAACTCCCCCCCCTCAACACCTGACCCCCCCCCCCGCCCCCCCCCACCCACAAGGCCCACCCCGACCTCCCCCCAACCCCCACACCGACTGCCTGACCCTCCACTACTGAATGTCCAACCACCCCCACCACACCCCCACCCCCAATTCTGATCACTTACCTAACAGCCTATCTTCTCCCTGGCTTGAAAATGGCTGGACCTTTAAACCTACCTAATTTGCGGCAACCCATGCCATAAAAAGTGATCATGGCCTCCTTTGTGTCCGACTCTGAAGCCCTCGACTGAAAGTCCCGGGACCACACTGTCCTGCACAGTTCTCACCCAGCCTGAGTCAGAAGGGTGGGAAGAAAGGATCAGAAAGGAGGAGCAGGGTGGCAATCCAACTTGGACTGCCATTCCGTGGAAGTCCAGGCCCAAGATGCATTGGGACGTTTAAAATGTGTGGAAAATTGACACCAGCAATCATCCACAAGTTAGCCTAAGCTCACATAAATGCCAAGCATGCTTTTTCTCCTGCAGTCGCACAGATGATGCGAATGATGGAAAAGTCTGAGTGAAGCATCACCTCAGACTGTTTTTGTACAATTTTTAGCAGGAGATCTCAAAGAGACATCTGTGAACCTTTAAGAGAGTGTGTTGCATGGAAAGATTCAGGGAACAGAGAAACATAAACTGGTTAAAACTTTGGCTAAAATTATGAATGAGGAAATTCATACAAATGCACAGTTAGATTCAATTCCACCAATATCTTAAAAGAGAATAAGTGGAATTTATTGCCCTCCCCTGTGGCAAGATTGGTGGTGTGGGGGGCATTTAATCAGGCGAGAGGGTGGCAGGTAGGAACATGGAAGCAGGAGTAGGCCATTCGGCCCATCAAGCCAGCTCTGCCATTCATTTAGGTCAATGCCAATCGTCTACTTCAACGCTGCTTTCCTGCACTATTCCTATATTCCTTGACTCTTGCTGTCATTAGCAACATGCTCAATGATTGAGCCTCCACAGCCCTCTGGGGTAGGAAATTCCAAAGATTCACCATTCTCGGAGTGAAAATATTTCTCCGCATCTTAGTCCTAAATGGCCTGCCCCTTATTCTGAGACTGTGCCTTCTGGTTCTAGACTCACAAGCCAGGGGAAACATCCTATCTACATCTACCCTGTAAGACTTTTGTAAGTTTCAATGAGCTAACATCTCATTCTTGAAACTCTGGAGAATACAAACCAAGTTTCTTCAATCTATCCTCATAAGACAATCCTGCCAACCCAGGGATTAGTCTGGTGAACCTCTGCTGCACTCCCTCCATGGCAAGTATATCTTTCATTAGATAAGGAGACCAAAACCTTACACAATACTCCAGGTGCGGCCTCACCAAGGATCTATACAATTGCAGCAGGAACTCTTTACTCCTATACTTAAATCCCCTTGCGGCAAAGGCCAACATACCATTTGCCTTCCTAATTGCCTGCTGTGGGAACCTTGCTACCTCCCAGCCTCCTCCCCAATTAAGTCTGTGTTGGAAAGCCCGTGAACAGCCTGCCAATCACTAAAAAACTGATTGTTTCCACCTCTATTAAAATTATTCTTTGATCTTGATGCTAAGTTATTTTTCTTTATTCTGCCACTAATTGAGGGCCTTAAGTAGACAATTAATGCTGAATTAAGGGCCTCATCCCACTGCCGCTGGTGTTAACCCTGGGGTGAGTGGGGGCACATCCTACAGGAACATTACAAGCAAACCTGTGCTGGGTTGCTTTTTTTAATTTCACAGAATGTGGGCATCACTGGCAAGGCCAACATTTGGTGTCCATCCCTAATTGCCCTTGAGAAGGTGGTGGTGAGCCGCCTTCTTGAATTGATGCAGTCCATGTGGTGAACAAACATCTACAGTGTTTGAGGAGTTCCAGGATTTTGATCCCAACACAGTGAAGGAATGATAATATGGTCCAAGTCAGGATGGCTTGAAGCAGAACCTGCAGGTGGTGATGTTCCCAGGCGTCTGGTGCCTTTGTCCTTCTAGATGGTAGTGGTTGCAAGTTCGGAAGGTGCTGTCGAAGGAGCCTTGGTGAGTTGCTGCACTGCGTCTTGTAGATGATACACACTGCTGCTACTGTACATCGGTGGTGGAGGGAATGATTGTTTAAATTGGTGGATGGGGAACCGATCAAATGGGCTACTTTTTCTTGGATGGTGTTGAACTTCTCAAGTGGTTGGCATCGCACTCATCCAGGTAAATGGAAGGTATTCCATTGCTTCGCCTGACTTGTTCCTTGTAGATGGTGGACAGGCTTTGGACAGTCAGGAGGTGAGTTACTCATGTATATCATGAAGCTATTAACATTTTAGAAAATATTTTTCTTTTAAAATAGAGGTTTAGTCTGTGGGTGTGTCTTAATTGGATTAAAGCCAGCTAATCTGGATGCTTTGATGGGTACTAGTTTTGATATGGAAGAGAGTTAGTGTATTTGCATTTTTTGAATAGAACATTCAAGAAGGGTGAAAACTTGACGCCTCTCTAGCAGCTACCAAGCAATATGTTTATATTACTAATAAAATTGGTACTATGAAAGGGGTTTCATTGTTAAAAGGTGAAGTTCAAAGAGGCTGGTGAGACAATCAGTGGTGGTAGGTTTAGCAATTTTCGGGTGCACAGAGCAGAGGCAATGTAAGATCAAAAGGCAGCTGTAAACCTCCAACTGGCTGAACAGTATCCAAAGTGCAAAGAACCTCATTTTGAATTTGTACGGTGAAAATGCTTTGCCTGGTGTCTGGTTAAGCCTATGGGTTGCTGTTGCCTTAATGGAGATTAGTTTGGGAATTTTTTAAAAGTTATGATAGTAGTAATTTGAAGCCATGTGTATATATTTTAACCTGTGTAAATTAATAAAATGTTTCAATTAGTTTAATGTAAAGCCTTGAGAACTAGTGGTCTGATTCCTGAATTTAGAGTTGCATCTCAAACATGACACTTAAAATGATAGGTTATGACAGTTGTTTAAAGTTCCCCTCTGGGATTTTTTAATAACTCTGCTTTACCAACTACATCAGACATAACAACTGGGGGATATACCAAAATAAATTATATTTCTAATTCCTTAATTGGTTAGAAATTGGTGAATCTTAAGCTTATGAGTACGAGAGGCATTTTGAATTCAGGAGTTGATGAGGTATTTTAGAAGTGGTGAGACTGCAGGATGGCTTTGGCAATTGCTAAGACTTTCCTGGGAGTAGAAGAGGTAACTCTGATTGAGTTGGAGAGAATAACCAAAAGTAAGTTAATAGAGTTGGCAGATAAGTTAAAATTGGGGTTACCTGAGGGGGCTAGGAAATCAGATATAGTTAAAAGTATAGCACAGCATCTACAATTGGAAGTGAAACCTGACACTAGTGAGTCACAGCTGGAGGTGGTGAGACTTCAGTTGCAAATGAAAAAACTTGAATTAGAAGCAAAGGACAGAGAAATGGCTTTTAAAAGGGAATTAGAAATTGCAAAGATGGAGAAGGAGGAAAGAGAAAGAGAGAGAGAAAGAGAATTCCAACTGAAAATGTTAGCAGTTAGAAAATAGACTTCAGTAGGTGAGGAAGGATTTATCTCCAGAGTAGATCCCAGTGGGAATATGTTTAAATTTATACAAGCTCTTCCAAAGTTTGATGAAACAGATATTAAGCATTTTTTATTTCATTTGTGAACCAGCTAAACAGATGAAATGGCCACAGGAAAACTGGACATTATTACTCCAGCCTAAGTTGTAAGGCAGGGGCTTGAGGTACGTGCTTTGCTTTCAGAACAAATGCCGGTGAATTATGATGTGGTGGAAAAAGCTATTTTGAGTGTATATGAGTTGGTTCCTGAAGCATACAGGCAGAAACTTAGGAATATGACAAAACAGCATGGGCAAACTTATATTGAGTTTGAAAGAGTAAAACAAAGTAATTTCGACTGGTAGATATGGCCATTAAAAATAGAGACAATCTATGCAGCTTTTAGGCAAGTCATTCTTTTGGAAAAATTTAAAGATTCAATCCCTTTGGTAGTGAGAACTCATGTGGAGGAACAGAGGGTTGATTCTGTAAGACAAGGAACAGAGTTAGCTGATGATTATGAGTTAGTTTATAAAACTAAACCTTTTTTTCATCACCCTTTCAAATTGGAAAAGGATAAAAAGTGGGATGGTGAAAGGAAAGCAGGTAGTCAGGGAAGAGAAGGAGTAGCTGGAAGTTCCCAGGAAGTTTCTTTCTCTGAATAAAAAGGAAGGTGAAGGTAGAAGTGATATTTGGAAATTGAGGTGTTTTCATTGTTACAAAGCGGGACACACAAAGAGTGTGCGTTGGAGGTTGCAGGGAAAATCTGTAGGAATTACTGGGGTACAGAAAAGCTCTGAAAGTAAAAGCTCTGTGGGCTCTGAGGTTCAGGCACAGGAGAAACCAATGGTTTGTGTACAGGTGAAACAGAGAGAATCAGTGAAAGGTAAAGGAGTGGGATTGTGTTCACAATTTACTCAAGAGAATTCTGAGGAGCAGGTTGCAAAAATGTTCAAAGACTTTATGTGAAGGAAAAGTCTTTCCATGTGCATAGGGTGCGGTAGGTAAATATGTTAAAATTTTAAGAGACACGGGCTAGTCAATCATTGATGTTGTGGGATAATGATATTTGTTGTTCAGAGGAAGTGTTGCAGGAGAAGATAATAATAAGTCAGGTTCGTGGAGATGCTAAATCTATTCCATTGTGAAAGGTAAATTTAAAGAGCAGATGGAAGATGGGTGAAGTTATAGTTGGAGTGGTGGAAAAATTGCCCATTGCAGGGGTTCAATTTATTCTGAGTGATGATATAGCTAGGTCGCAAATGTGGGTGATGCCTATGATAGCTGAGCAGCCTGTAGCAGTGTTTTCAACACAACTGCTACGGAAGGAACATCCTGGATTGTTTCCTGATCATTGGGAAAAACAAAATAAACAAGATAAGCAAGCAGTCCAAAGGCAAGAAGGAGGTGTCAAAATCCAATTAGCTGGCACTGTATTTGATAATGTTGTTCAGGAGGAAGGAATGCAGGACAGTTCAGTTGAAGTGTTTAACTCAAGGAGGCTAGTGGAGTTACAGAAAAATGATTTACAATTAAAACCGTTATATCAGAAAGCTTATTCACAAACCGAAGCAAAACGTATTCCAGTACATTATCATCGAGGAGATATATTACTGAAAAAGTGGTGGTCGGACCATGTCTCAGCAAATGAAAGCTGGAGGGAGGTACATCAGATTGTTATCCCATTCAGTTATAGAAATGAGATTCTGAGGATTGCTCATGAATTTCCAATGGGGGGACATTTAGGAATTAGGAAAACACAGGAAAAGCTAGAGGTTTATTTTGGCCCGGATTGCATAGGGATATAGTCAAATTCTGTAGAACCTGTCATATATGTCAAGTAACAGGAAAATCACAAGCAGTGATTAAGCAGACACTTTTAATCCTAATACCAGCATTTGAAGAATCTTTTACCAGGGTAATGATTGATTGTATAGGACCCCTCCTTAAGACTAAAAGTGGAAATCAGTATTTATTGACAATAATGGATGTGTCTACTAAGTTTCCTGAAGCGATACCTTTAAGAAATATTACAACTAAGATAATTGTAGAGGAGTTAATTCAATTTTTTTCAAGATATGATTTACCTAAGAAAATACGATCAGAGCAAGGATCAAATTTCATGTCACAGCTCTTTAAGGAAGTAATGAACAGTTTGTGGATAAAAGAGTTTAAGTCAACAGCTTATAATCTGGAGTCACAAGAAGCTTTGGAAAGATGGCATCAACCTTTAAAAACTATGATAAGGGCATACTGTCAGAATTATGCACAGGATTGGGATACAGGAATTCCATTTTTATTATTTGCTATTAAGAGATGCTCCTAATGCATCGACTGGTTTTAGTCCTTTTGAACTAGTTTATGGTCATGAGGTAAGGGGACCTCTGAAATTGATTCATGAGAAATTGGTGGGTCAAAACTCAAACTATTTTCCAGTATCAAGTTTCAGGGAAAGATTGAATAGAGCATGTGATTTGGCTGGGGACCAAAGATAAAACAGCAAGTGATGGAAGTGAAAGCAGATAAGAAGGCTAAAATTCGCAGTTTTGTTTCCGGACAGAAAGTATTAGTTTTATTATCAGTACTAGGGGATTCCTTAACTGCAAGATTTAGTGGGCCTTATAGGATTGAAAAGAAATTGAGTGAAGTAAGTTATTTAATAAATACTCCAGATTGAAGAAAGAAGCAGAGGGTATGTCATGTAAATATGCTTAAAAAGTACTTTAACAGGGAAGAGGAACAAAAAGAGGTGTTGGTGATGGTAGATGATGAGAAAGAGGTAGAAGCGCAAGACCCTGAAATTGATTTTCCTCTAATCAAGTTGGATAATGAGGGGGTGCTTGAACATTTAAATGAAATATTGAGTTACCTTCCAAGCAACTGTCAAAGTGATTTGGAAAAACTATTGCAGTCACACAAATCTATTTGTGGAAATAAGTTGGGAAAGACAAATTTAGCTTTATATCATCTTCAGTGAGGCAACAACCTTATAGATTAAATCCGGCAAAGTTATCACAAGTACAAAAATAGATTGATTTCATGCTTCAAAGGGAAATCATTGAGTCTAACTGCAGTAACTGGAGTTCGCCTATTGCACTGGTACCGAAACTGGATGGAAAACAAAGACTGTGTGTGGACTATCAAAAGACAAAAGCAGTGACAAAAGCAGATTCATGTCCCATACCACAGTTGGAGGATTGCATTGAGAAAGTGGGGCAATCGAAATTTATCACAAAGATTGACTAGCTAAAAGGATATTGGCAGGTACCATTGTCGGAGAGGGCAAAGAAGATATCAGCTTTCATAACTCCAAGTGGACTATATCAGTTTTAAGTCATGCCATTTTGTACAAAGAATGCACCTGCAACGTTTCAAAGACTGACAAAGTAATTGTGGGTCTAAGCAATTGTGTGGTTTATATTGATGATCTAATTGTTTTCAGGCAGATGTGGATGGAGCATTTACAACATCTGGATGAATTATTTATTCGACTGCAAGAAACAAATTTGGTGATGAACTTGGCTAAAAGCGAATTTGCAAAAGCACAAGTTATGTATCTTTGGACGTGGTGAGTTGGCTCCGAGAGATGTGAAAGTCAAGGCTATTGTGGATTTCCCAGTGCCTACAATAAAACGAGAAGTTTTGAGATTTCTGGGCATGAGTGGGTTTTACCGGAGATTTGTACCAAATTTTAGCCAAGTTCCACTGGCTGAACTATTAAAAAAGAACAAGAAGTTTCAATGGACACTGGAGTGTTAGAAGTCATTCGATAGTTTGAAAACTGTATTAACTACGACGCCAATGTTGGAAGTACCCAATTACGCCAAGCAATTCAAGTTGGCCGTTGACACAAGCGAACAGACAAAATCTGTTCGTAGGTGCATTAAAAGCTTAAAAGATAATGGGACATTTTTTAAAAAAAATCTGGACACTGAAGTGATTTCTCTTGATACCAAGGACTTGTGTGTATATATATATATATATATATATATATATGTTAATGCATGCACCTGGTTATGTAATAATGTAATAAGTATAGGAGATGGTGAGAGATGGGTTGTTAAAATGAAGCTGTATTTTAGAATCAAGATGGTTCATTTTTCGATGAGAGGGATGTCATGAAGCTATTAGTGTATATATTTTGGAAAATACTTTTCTTTTAAAATAGAGGTTTAGTCTGCAGGTGTGTCTTAATTGGATTAAAGCCAGCTATTCCGGGTGCTTTGATGGGTACTAGTTTTGATATGGAAGAGAGATAGAATGTATTTGCATTTTTTGAAAAGAGCATTCAAGTTGGGTGAAAACTTGATGCCTTTCTAGCAGTTACCAAGCAATGTGTTTATATTACTAATAAAATTGGTACTATGAAAGGGATTTCATTGTTAAAAGGTGAAGTTCAAAGAGGCTGGTAAGACAATGAGAATTTGAATTCAATCAGTGGTGGTAGGTATAACTTCAGCAGTTTTCGGGTGTACAGAGCAGAGGCAATGTAAGACCAAAAGGCAGCTGTAAGCCTCCCAACTGGCTGCACCGGATCCAAAGTGCAAAGAGTCACATTTTGAATTTGTAACATGAAAAAGCTTTGCCTGGTGTCTGGTTAAGTCTATGGGTCGCCGTTGCCTTAATGGAGATTAGTTTGGGAATTTGTTATAAGTTATGATAGTAGTAATTTGAAGCCATGTGTATATATTTTAACTTGTGTAAATTAATAAAATGTTTCAATTAGTTTAATGTAAAGCCTTGAGAACTAGTGGTCTGATTCCTGGATTTAGAGTCGCATCTCAAACATAACACTTAAAATTATAAGTTATGACAGTTGTTTAAAGTTTCCCTCTGGGATTTTTAAGTAACTCTGCTTTACCACCTGCATCGGTCATAACACCTAAGAGTTCCCAGCTTCTGACATGCTGTAGTAACCATTGTATTTATATGGTTAGTCTAGTTCAGTTTCTGGTCAATTGTAATCCTTGGGTTGTTGATGGTGGAGGATTCAGCTATGCTAATGCTATTGAATATCAAGGGGTAATAGTTGGATTCTCTTTTGTTGGAGATGGTCGTTGCCTAGCACTTGTGTGGCACAAATATTATTTATCAGCACAAGCCTGAATGTTGTCCAAGTCTTGCTGCATGTTGGTACAGACTGCTTCAGTTTCTGAGGAGCCTTGAATGGTGCTGCACACTGCAATCATCAGCAAACATCCCCACTTCTGATCTTATGATGGAAGGTTATTGATGAAGCAGCTGAAGATGTTTGGACCTGGAACACTATTTAGAGGAGCTCCTGTAGCAATGTCCTGGGATTGAGGTGATTGTCCTCCAACAACCACAACCATTTTTCTTTATGCTAGGTATGACTCTAACCAGTGGAGTGTTTTCCTCCTGATTTCCATTGACTCCAATTTTGCCAGTGCTCCTTGGTGCCACACCCGGTCAAATGATGCCTTGCTGTCAAGGGCTGTCACTCTCACCTCCCATTGTGAGTTCAGTTCTTTTGTACTTGTTTGGACCAAGGCTGTGATTAGGTGAGGAGCCAAGTAATCCCGTCAGGACCCAAACTGAGCATCATTGAGCAGGTTATTTATGTGTAAGTGCCATTTGATAGCATTATCAACGACACTTTCCATCACTTTGCTGATGATCGACATGCAGTTGACCTAATTTTTGTGGATAGAATATACCTGGGCAATTTTCCACATTGTTGGGCAGATGCCAATGAGGTTGAGGGCTCTGAGGGGTTACTCTAAGGCACTCAGTACCTGACCAAGGGGCCTGGCATTGGGGAGGCAGACCATTGAGAGCCACCCCTTGCTGGCTACACCCCTCGCTGCCTGCCCCACAACCCCCAACCCGGGACCTCCCCACCTCCTGCCATCACTCACCTGTGCTCTGGAATCCAGTGTTCGATACTAGTCCTCAAGTGGGTGTAGTATCTGCAGCAGTCATCCTCTCCCTGATGACACTGCCATTCAAAAGAGCTGCCGTCCTTTGATTAGCTAGCAGCTCTCGCTGAGTGAGGTTTCTCTTCCTGGGGTCCTCAGTCCTGGGGCCTTGCTTAAAAGAAGTAGCATGGGGCTCTCACTGGCTCTCCAGTCAGTGGGCAGGACCCCCATCACCTCCATCAAATTTCTCTATTCCAAAACAAAATGATTTTATCGGTACAGGATGTATTCAAGTATGAACATTTATTTTAGGTTTAACAAAATAAAACTTTGTTTTTTCAAATCAGTGAGGTAATTATGTGTAAAACATTAACATATTGAAACCAGAATCACATCCTATTAGTAACATATGTTGCATAAAGATGTAATGGAATAATTGGCAAAATGAATTCATATGATAAAAGTTTCTATTCCATTAATAGTTGATACATTAGTCATAGAGACACTAGATTAGAACATTGCTTTCATTGAATTCAAACTGTTCCAACCAGGTATATTAACACAAAATGTATTTCTGATGTTATGGAACAATTACACTGTACAATTTGGAGAGCAGCTTAATCTATGTGAAATATGCAATACTAGTGCAGCTGAAGTAGGATGAGTTCAGGATTTGGTATCCGGTGTAAGATCCCCTCGGGAAGGAAGTTCCACATATCTTTAGTAACAGCACCTGTTAACTTTAAAAATGAAAGACAAACACAATTCACTGGACATTCTCTAAAATTATTAATGATAGGAAAGAGCCAACATGACAGTCAGCTCTTCACTAACAGAACTAAATATCACTGGTAGCTGACTTAGACAAGCACAAGTTCGCACACATATTAAAAGGCACACATGGAGGTCTACATTTTTCCTCTGATTTGAGGACAGTGCAAGTGAACTACTATAACTTGTTCCCTGCCCATGGCAATTAAGTTTTACCAGCGTAAAACTAGTTGGCAGTGTAAAACTAGTTTAGCTAAGATTTATAAGTTAGATACCCGTAGTGGTTTGGAGACTGTTTTTAAATGATGCCACAAATCCTTGCATATTTTGTGTTCCTCAAATTAAGAACTGCTGGTGGCTGATACAGGCCAAGTAAAGTAAACTTTCCCACTGACTTCATCTTATTAAGCCGAAGCTGCCCCTCTTTCCATTCTCTCTATACACTCTAGGTGGCATTACAAACTGAATGCAAGTAGAGCCTGCAAGTAGAATGATCCTTCCCCATGATCCTTAGATTAAGTGAAACTATTCTATAAAGCTTTCGAGGTCCAAATTCAGCAGTCATTTTAGGCAATGTTGGTAAGATTATATTGGGCTAAGAGGCTGCAAACTTTCTGTAGTGAAAAATTAATCCAGTGCTTTTATCCCCTCCCACAACTCTTTCTCCAGTACATCAATGATTGCTTCGGTGCTGCTTCATGCTCTCATCCGGACCTGGAAAAATTTATTAATTTTGCTTCCAATTTCCACCCCTCCATCATTTTCACATGGTCCATCTCTGATACTTCCCTTCCCTTCCTTGACCTCTCTGCCTCAATTTCTGGTGAAATGACTGTCCACCAATATCCATTACAAGCCAACCAACTCCCACAGCTACCTCAACTACAGCTCCTCACACGCCACTTCCTGCAAGGACTCCATCCCATTTTCTCAGTTCCTTCGCCTCCATTGCATCTGTTCTGATGATGCCACTTTCAAAAACAGTTCCTCTGACATGTCTTCCTTCTTCCTTAACCGAAGTTTTCCACCCACAGTGGTTGACAGGGCCCTCAACCGTGTCCGGCCCATCTCCCGCACATCCACCCTCACACCTTCCTCTCCCTCCCAGAAACATGATAGGGTCCCCCTTGTTCTCACTTATCACCCCACCAGCCTCTGCATTCAAAGGATCATCCTCCGCCATTTCTGCCAACTCCATCATGATGCCACCACCAAACACATCTTCCCTTCACCACCCCCCCCAGCCCCCGGCGAAATTCCGCAGGGATTATTCCCTCCGGGACACCCTGGTCCACTCCTCCATCATCCCCTACACCTCAACCCCCTCCCACGGCACCTTCCTATGCAACCACAGAAGGTGCAACACCTGCCCCTTTACTTCACCTCTCCTCACTGTCCAAGGGCCCAAACACTCCTTTCAAGTGAAGCAGCATTTCACTTGCACTTCCCTCAATTTAGTCTACTGCATTCTTTGCTCCCAATGCGGTTTCCTCTACATTGGAGAGACCAAACACAGACTGGGTGACCGCTTTGCGGAACACCTTCAATCTGTCCATAAGCGTGACCCAGACCTCCCTGTCGCTTGCCATTTCAACACTCCACCCTGCTCTCATGCCCACATGTCTGTCCATGGCCTGCTGCATTGTTGTAGTGAAGCTCAACGCAAACTGAGGAACAGCACCTCATCTTCCGACTAAGCACTTTACAGCCAGATTGAATATTGAGTTCAACAATTTTAGATCATTGAACTCTCTCCTCCATCCCCATCCCTCCTTTTTTTTTCCAATAACTTATATAGATTTTTCTTTTCCCACCTATTTCCATTATTTTTAAATGTATTTCCATCCATTGTTTTATCTCTACCTTTTAGCCTATTTCGATTCCTTCACCCCCACCTCCACCAGGGCTATCTGGACATTGCTCGTCCTGCTTTCTACCCTTAATTAACACATTCCTTAGATAACCTTCAACACCTCTTTGTCCATGACATCTTTTGGCTATCTCCACCTATCACTGGCCCTCTATCCAGCTCTACCCTCCTCCTCCTCCTCCTCTCTCCCCCCCCCCCCACCCTTTAACCAGCTTATATTTCACCTCTTTTCTATTTGTACTTAGTTCTGAAGATTCATATGGACTTGAAACGTTAACTGTGTTCCTGTCCGCAGATGTTGCCAGTCCTGCTGAGATTTTCCAGGTATTTTTATTTTTGTTTTGGATTTCCAGCATCTGCAGTTTTTTGCTTTTTTCTTTGGATTAATTTATTCCCTTACACCTTACTTAACTGGATAAGTAGCTGTGATTCTCCCAAATACATAAATATTGCCCAATTTAATGGCTTTTAATCTAATTCTAAGATTTAACCTATTGGTTCTTAGTCCGGAAAAATCCATAGCCCAACTGCCCACCAATCATGAAGAACAGTTTCACCCAAGAAGAAAAAATGAAGAGAATTGGGATGCTTATATGGATGCAATATCTGCAACAAAGGATATTTGTCCATATATAATTTTCAGAAACAGATACCCACACAATCCATATTTCTTCACTGCAGGTCTCCCATCCAAGTACAAAGGAGAAAAGTTAACTTTGCTAAACTGTAGAAAGAGCAGTTGGAATTAGAATATTGCATAGACCCTCTTTAAACTATTGCTTTTAAGTTTTAACAGTTGCAGGCGTTATTGGCCGAACCATATCTATTGCACATCCCCAGTTTACAACTGCACTGCTTCCTTAGCCATTTCAAAGGACATGAGAATCAACTATGCAGTGTAGAATTGTCATGTTACCCAGTTCAGCTATGACATTAATGAACCATTTGGACATTTTTTGGTCATTGGCAGTCCACAAATGAGAAAATTTATTGGGCAGAGTATTACACTTGTTGGGCGGGTGCATGCCTGACCCAAACGAGTGTAAAGTGACGCGCGATAACATCGGGTGAGTGTCCCAACGTCATTGCGCACACATGCGATATTTTGGTGGGCGGGCACACACACGAGTTGGCAGTGCGCCTGCCGACAGTTAACAGGGCCTATTAAAGATCTAATTAAATTAAAAGTTTTGCTGCCCGTCCAACCTTACAGTTGGCGGGCAGGCGAAAAGGTCAAACGGCCACTGGATTTTTAGCAAACCCTCATCCATGGGCAGGACGAGGTTTCGATCAGTGATTTTAAAAATAAAAAAAATTTTAAATTCAAACTAATTTGTAACATGTCCCTGCTCATGTGACAGTCACTTTATGAAAATAAAAAATAAAGAATTTAAAAATGCTAATAACATGTCCCCTCAAGTGACATAGTCACATGAGGGGACATGTTATTAGCATTTTTAAATTCTTTATTTTTTTATTTTCATAAAGCTTCAGCTCCGAGGCAGCTCTATGCCTCAGGGAGCTTTTACAACACATATCTGCATGCAGGCACGAAGTTCTGCGCTCGCCCTCCGCTGCAGCGCACGATTCACGTTGGCCGGCAATTAATTCGCAGGCCTCTCCTGCTTGTCCCTGCTGAGCCTGCCCAACAACCGGAAAATGCTGGCCATCAAATTCAGTTTGGCGTGGATGAAGGTTTCAGTAGCACATGAGCAGAAGCATAGCGGAACCTGGTGTTATTGTGAAGGTGGAAATAGGTGGTCTTAGCAATGACACAGATATGTGGTTGGTAGCTCATAGTGAGGTCAGATATGATGCCAAGATTGCGAACAGTCTGGTTCAGCCTCAGACAGTTGCCAGGGAGAGGGATGGAGTCTGTGGCTGGTAAATGGAGTCTATGATGGGGACCAGAGGCAATGGTCTTCTCAATATTTTATTGGAGGAAAGTTCTGCTGCTCTAGTACTGGCAAGCAGTCGGACAATTTAGAGACATTGGAGGGGGTTAAGAGAGGGAGTGGTAAAAATGAATATGAAGCTATTGGAATTGTTGTAAAAATCTAATTGGTTCACTGACATTCTTTGACAAGGAAACTTGCCATCCCTCACCTGGTCTGGCCAATACATGATTCCCACAACTTTGACTCTTGACTGTCCTCTGAAGTGGTCTAGTAATCCACTCTGTTTTATCAAACCAGTATATGAGGGCAACCAGGGATGAGTAATAAATTCAGGGTTTACCCACAAACACCATCCCTTCCAATTCCCTTTTGTTGTGTGCTGCCTATTTGTTTAAGTGTGCATGTCCTGGAAATTGCTTTTCAGTCAAGCAGTAACTTAAAGGGACTAACTTGTGCCCAGCCTGTATTGAAACTTCTGAGCTGCTATGCCAGAACACCAATAACAGCCACATCCTGAGAATAAGTAGAAGGAAATTGTGTCATTAGGTGATGGAATTTGCATGTATTGCATCTTATTCCTCTTGCATTTACAATTTGTTCTGTGAAAATGCAGATCATCGCACTGCAATTTTTGATCACAAGGCAGCAAGTGTGTCAAAACTTGGTTAGGCCATACTTGGCCTACTGTGCACAGTATTGGTCTCAACATTATAGAGACATTGGGGAATGTGCAAAAACAATTCATAACGATGCTACCAGAACCGGAGAGGGTATACTTATCAGGAAAGGCTGAACAGGCGTGGAGCTCTTTTCTCTAGGGAAAAAAAAGGCTGAGAGGTGACCTGATAATGAAAAGGTTCAATAGGGTAGGCATAGAGATGTTTCCACTTTTGGACTCCGTCTAAAACTAGAGGTCAAAAATGTAAGATAGTCACTAATAAATCCAAAAGGGAATTCACGAGAAACCTCAAAGAGTGATAAGAAAGTGGAACTCGCTGCAACAAGGATAATAGCACAGATGCATTTAAGGGGAAAATGCATAAGCATATGGGGGAGAAATGATAAAGTTTCCCAAGTTCTTTCAAACAAATTCTGGTACAGCACATAGCTTTACTCTCAAACTTCTCATTCAGATACTTATAGATGGTGCTATTGTTGTTTGTAAATTCTCAGCTATGTTAACCAATGTAATCAATAAGATTTTAAGTAAACCAACATGATAAATCCATGACAATATTGTATAATTCCATAACTTCCATCTTATAGGTGAAATTTGATCTTACCCAAATTTTAAAATATACTTATTCAAATGTCATCAGTTCTGACTTATTTTGATTGTCACATTAATATTTATAATTAGCAGATACAAGAATCTGAACAGACTTTATGGAACAAGATTTGGTTGTAGGTTATAATTATAGCATCAGAACACCTCTATCCATTAATTAATAAAGCTGAGCAAATCACAATTGAGATCAACAAAATTGTGTTTTGTTGTATTCCATTAGCAGTGCCATATTGTTGTTGAGTAAGAGATGACACATCAGTTGTATTAATGTTGAAATGAAAGTTAAGGACCAATGCAGAGAAATTTTCCATGTTATTAAAAACTTGCAGCTCAGTTGTGTTTGATCCAAATCCTGGCACAGTGACCTTAAAGAGAAAAAGTTATAAGATTTGGTTTATTAGTTTTCTATGATATCACAATCAGCAACAAGAAGCTTTCCTTTGAGATCAAGTAAAATACTCCACATGTGATTTACAGCAATTTCAGCAATTGAATCTGAAAGCTTTTTTTGTGGATGGATAGATTTTAAGCAGCATAGTTAATAAAGTAACTGAAGCATGGAATGGGAGGGCAGGTTATCGTTTTATGTTAAACATTTAGTGTAGATTTCTGAAACTGGCTCACATTCCTTTGTCGGATCTAAATTTCCCTGCAATTTTTTTGTTTATCTCCAGACAATTGCATGATTTGTGGGGTTGCAGAGGGTGGAGCTGGTGGCAGTTTGATGGCGCACATAAGCTGGATAAGACATATTGGACAGACCAATTATTTTTTTCCTGTTCTTATACATATGATCCTACAGACAGCATGTCAGCATGTTCAACAGTGTTAAAGAGATGCAACCCAAAAATTAAGCCAGCGTTTTTTCCAGATCATGGGAATGCAGGAGTAGGCTATTTGGCCCCTTGAGCCTGCTCCATCATTTAACTAGATCATGGCTGATCTTCCACCTCAATGCCATCTTCTCCCAATATTCCGTATCCCTTGATGTCATTGGTATCTAGAAATCTATCAACCTCTGCTTTGAACATATTCAATAACTAAGCCTTCACAGCTCTCTGAGGTAGAGAATTCCAAAGATTCATTACCCTCTGAAGAAATTCCTCCTCAACTCAGTCCTAAATGGCCTCCCTCTTATCCTGACACTGTTTCCTCTGGATCCCCCCTCCCCAAACCAGGGAAACATCCTTCCTGCATTTACCTTGTCAAGCCCTGAAAGAATTTTATACACTTCAATGAGATCACCTCTCATTCTTTGAAACTCTAGAAACTACAGGCCCAGACTCCTCAATCTTTCCTCACAAGACAATCCCGCCTTCCTCAGGATTAGTCTGGTGAACCTTCGTTGCACTCCCTCTTTTTTCCAGGCATTTTTTTTTTTTAAAACTGAGAACTGAAAATTAGACCACAAAAATGCATTTCACTGCAATTAAACTCAAGATCTTCGTTGTACTGATGATTGTTTCAGTTTGTTTTCAAGTGCTTTTCAAAAACAAAATAATGCAAATCAACATATCTCGCTGAAGCTCATAGCACTGAAGGCTCAGTTTTTTTGCGTAAAAGGAGTAGACCTTGTAAATCTAGTTTCTTCAATTGAGAAATGATTGTTCTGGAATGGCTGTTTCAAAGAGCCAGTACAAGCCCAATAGGCTGAATGGCCTCCATTTATGTTGCAAAATTCTACACAGATTTTATTTCAAGGCAAATGGTCTTCAATCCGTAAGTGTTCTTAAGGGAATTAGCAATACCCTTTCAACGTTTTGGGTATGATTTTCTGAGACCCCATGTCACTGGAAGTACATCCAGAATTTCCCACGAAGCCACTCACTACGTGCAAAGTCCTACCAGGGACTCAAGGTCTCAGGACATTCGGCCTTGGATGTGTTACCAGTTTATGTAGACGCTTTTTAAAAACTAAAAGTTACAGGACAAAGTCTGCACTGCATCTCAGTGTAAATGCTATGTTGCCTGGCAGTGAATATTACCTATTGAGTGGCAGTTCATCTTTGCACAAGGTGAGCCGAACTGTGATATTATTTCCTGTGCCTTAATGCATTTGTTATAAATACAGCAAGATAAATGTAGCTGGGCACAAGAATAATGACAGTAAATTGAACTTACATTCAGGGTATATAATCCAGGTAACAGGGGTCTGTAATATTCTCCCCATTTATTAGTTCGAAAAGGAATGATATGTTCTCGACCATGAACCTCTACAATTGCATTTTCTATGGGAGCACCATCCATGTTCATGACTTGACCTTTTATACCTGTGTAAATGGAAATGATTTTAAAAATAAATCATAAAGTAGATTTTCAAGGATAACTACTGGTTGGTCATAACTACTGTGTGCATGATGTCTACTACAACCTTCCTAAGGAAATGGGTACAGCTATGGTACAGTTTCTCCTGTTAACCTGGAATCTTCCAAACATTTCCTCCTACTCCTGTGGCAGAATTAGATAGATAGCAGTTTGAAACTCAATGGGCAGAATCTTCTGTTAGGCGTGCGGGGACAGGCCCTGCACGCTGGCGCATAAAATGACGCGCGGTGAGGTCGGGCGTGTGTCTCGATGTCACCGTGCGACATTCTGATCTTCCGTTCAGCGGCCACGCACCAGAGTTGGCTCCACACCCGCCAAACTGTCAGAGGCTTGTTAACACCATTACTAAAACAATTAAACCAATTGCGAAAGCTGCCCATCCAACCTTAAGGTTGCGGTGGGGGGGGGGGGGGGGGGGGGGGGTGCAGGCGAAGAGCCCAGGCGGCCTTCTCATTTTTCATGAAACCTCATCCACGGGCGGGATGAGGTTTCATGAAGGATTTATTAATGAAATAAAATTTTTAATCAAAATTCATAAACATGTCTCAGCTCATCTGACATTGTCACATGAGGGCACATGTCTGAATAATTTTCTTTTTTTTTTAAAACAACTTTACAATTGCATTTAATCTTGCTGTGGCACGGAGCTGCCTCAGGTAGATTTCTGAGCACAGGCCCTGATTCTCCCTCCTCCCCCCACCCACACAGGTAGCACTGGGCACACATTGTCACATTGGGTGGGCCTTAATTGGCTCGCCTACGTAAAATGGCAGCGCGCAGCCAATCACAGGTGGTGATTGGCTCCACGCCCACTCCCGCTCAGCCCCCCCCCCACAATGGGGAGACTCCCCGAGATGATTGTGGCTGAAACTCTGAACAGTATTCAAATTCCAAGGGAAGTGTTACTCTCAACCCAGTACAAATCTTAAAATCGACTACACAGCATGCCTTGTTGTAACTGAAGACTTTTGTTTCAGCTTAAGTCTATCCTAATTTTAAAAATTAAGAAAAAAAATTGAAAGTGGAAAAGAAAACTTGATAGCCTTAACATCCATGTGTACAAACTATAGACAACAACTATAGAAACACAGGTCAGGATTTTCTTCCAAACATCCCAGGTTGGAGTGGGATTACTGCCTCATGCTGCATTGACCCTGCAGTGGCCTCAGCTCTTTTTTCTAAGTTGGGGGGTCATTAGTTGTACAGGAAGATCTCCCTGATGGATGCCCATTGCTGCTGCAGTTCCTGAAGAGGGGGAAACCAAAGGAGGCAGAGCAGTACCAAAGAATAACATTATCGGTTTCTCTCTCCACAGATGCTGCTTGAACTTAGGAACATAGAAGGAGTAGACCATTCAGTCCATCGAACCTGCTCTGCCATTCAATATGAGCATGGCTGATCACCCACTTCAATGTCTTTTTCCCACACTCTCCCCATAACCCTTTACATCACTGGCATTTAGAAATCTGTCAATCTCTACTTTAAACATGCTCAATGACTGAGCTTCCACGGCCCTCAGGGATAGAGGATTCCAAAGATTCACACCCTCTGAGTAAAAATAATTCTCCTCATCTCAGTCCCAAGTGGTTTCCCCCTTATTTTTGAAATTGTTTCCATTGCTTCTAGACTCCCCAGTCAAGGGAAACATCATACCTGCATCTACCCTCTCTATCCCTTTAAGTATTTTGCTGGTTTCAATTAGATAACTTCTCATTCTTCGAAACTCTAGAGAATACAGGCCAGTTTCCTCAATCTCTCTTCACAAAACAATCCTGCCATCCCAGTGAAGTCTGATGAACCTTCGTTGCACTCCCTCTATGCCAATAATATCCTTCCTAAGGTAAGGGGACCAAAACAGCACACAGTACGCCAAGTGCAGTTTATCAAGGTTCTATACAATTGAAGCAAGACTTCACTATTCCTGTACTCAAAACCTCTCACGATAAAGGCCAACATATGATTAGCCTTCCTGATCGCTTGCTGCACCGGCATGTTAGCTTTCAATGACTTTTGGACAAGGATGCTCAGGTCCCTTTGTACATCTACACTTTCTAATCTCTTAGAATTTAAGAAATATTCTGCACATCTGTTCCTCCTACCAAAGTGGATAACCTCACATTTTTCCACATTATATTCCATCTGCCATCTTCTTGCCCATTCACTAAGTCTGTCCAAACCCTCTTGAATCTGCTTTGCATCTTCCTCACAACACACATTCCCACCTAGCTTTCTGTTATCCACAAACTTGGAAACATTATATTTGGCCCCCACTTCCAAATCATTGATATATATTGTGAACAGTTGGGGCCCGAGTACTGATCCCTATGGTACCCCACTAGTCACTGCCTGGCAGTGTGAGAATGAACTTGTTATTCCTGTTCTCTGCTTCCTGCCTGCCTATCCCATGTGCTCTAACTTTGCTAACCAACTTCCTGTGGCGGACTTTATCAAAAGCCTTATGGATATCCAAGGGCAGAAGTTTTCCCTCATCAGGCAGGTGTGTGCCCAACCCAAACAGGACAAAAATAGTGCACAATGCCATTGGGCAAGTGTCCCGTGTCATCGCGCATTCTCACAATATTTTGCTTGGTGGGCGTGTGCGAGAGGTGGCAGCATGCCCGCCGACAATTAAGAGGCCTACTAAGGCCCTTAATCAATTAATTAAATGGAGGGTTTTTTTGCTTGTTGGTTGGTGGGCAAGCGAATAGGCCAAGTGACCTTTGCAATTTTTGTGAAACCTCATCCACGGGCGGGAAGAGGTTTTGACCAGTGATTATAAAAAAAGCTTTTAAAAAATTCATTTTTAACATGTCCCTGCTCACGAGGGGACGTTTTCCTTATTTTTCCAATTGTTTATTTTTAAAAAATAAAAATCTTCAGCTCCTTGAGGCAGGTCTGTGCCTTCAGGAAGCTCTCTGTCAGCGCACCCGCGCGCATGCGCTGAGTTCAGTGCTCACCCTCCTCCCCCTCCACCCAGGCAGCGCTGAGCGTTGCAGCACATGATTCAGGCTGGCCGGCTGTTAGTTGGCCAGCCAGTGTGAAGTCGCAGTCGGGGCCCGATCATGGGCGGGGGTTGATTTTATGGCCTCTCTCGGACCCGCCCGCCGCACCTACCCGATGAGGTAAAAGTCCTGCCCCAAGTATACTACATCCACCGATTCCCCTTTACCAATTCTGTTAGTGACATCCTCAAAAAACTTCCAACAGGTTCGTCAAACATGATTTACCATTCATAAATCCAAGTTGACTACGCCCCAGTCAGATCATTATTATCCAAGTGTCCATTTATCACATCCCTTAGAATAGATTCAAGCATTCTCCCTACTACTGATGTAAGGTCTATAGTTCTCTGTTTTGTCTCTCCCTCCCTTCTTAAATAGCGGCACGACATTGGCTATCTTCCAATCTGCAAGAACCATTTCAGAATCTGTAGAATTTTGGAAGATGATCGTCAATGCATCCACTATCTCCATAGTTACCTCCTTCAACATTCTGGGACGTAGGTCATCAGATCCCAGGAACTTATCAACCTTCAATCCCATTAATTTCTCCAATACAACCTTCTAAGTAATACAGATTTTCTTCATTCTCTCTAGTCTCCTGGATCTCTAATTCTGGGAGATTTCTTGTATTTTTTTTTAAATTTCTGATTTCAAAACGTTACATTGTTAAAGGTTGGGCCTGTATCCATTGGAGTTTAGAAAGATGAGAGGCAATCTTACTGAAACATACAAGATCTTGAGGGGCCTTGGCAGGGGGTGGGGTGCTGAAAGGATATTTCCCCTTGTGGGAGGAACTAGGGGACCCAGATTAAAAATAAGGAGTCTCCCATTTATGACAGAGATGAAGGGAAATTTTTTCTCTTAGAGAGTCACGAGACTATAAAACTCTCTTCCCCAGAGAGTGGTAGAGTCCGGGTCAATGAATATTTTTAAGACTGAATTAGATAGATTCTTGATTGACAAGGGAGTTAAAGGTTATCGGGGTAAGAAGGAAAGTAGAGTTGAGGCCACAATCAGATCAGCCATGATCTTATTGAATGGCAGAGCAGGCTCGAGCAGCTGAATGGCCACCTCCTGTTCCTAATTTGTATGTTCTCTCCTAGTCCCTAGCTCAGTGTGTTCAGTAACAGAGACCAATAAGTACACTGAATTTCAATTTGCATGCAGCAGAACTGTAAAGGCTGAGGGTTTTTCCCCTGAAATTGCAGGGGTGGGGGTTGGGTGGGGTGGAAGGGGTAAAACGTAGGCCCAGGTGAGTGGGGGTGATAGGCCTAACCACCTGATTTCCCCACTGTCTCTGCCACTAACCAACTTGAAAGGGATAGCGCAGAAAAATCCGGGTCCAAGTGTGTTGAAAGATCATCACATCTGTACCCCCATAGGGAGCAGAGCAGAATCATTAGTTACAGCACAATAAAATTATTAAAGAGGCAGAGTATTCAACTTTGACCTTGAATCTAGTTTCAAGCCCAAAAGTACAGGAAGAAAAGATTAATCAATGTTACAAAACAAATGAGCACCAAACAAGAACAACAAGAAGATGCTTTACACAGAAAATGATGAAAATATATGGCATGTAAGTACATGTAGGTCAGACTATAGATTACTACTGAATGTTTCTAGACCATTGGGAAGTTCTACTTAGTCTGGGTGTATAGGTTTGAATATTCAGTGGCTATTTAGATCTGTAACTAATTAAAGATGAGTAGACGCAAAATTGGCCACTAATAGGATAAAATGAGTTAGAATATTACATAATAGATTTGGTCCTTTGAACTTATAAGACATGCAGTTTATGACAAAATAAATTTGACAGTTACACAGTCTCAACTGTATATATTATTATTGTTGCCACGAGCATGTGTAAAATAGGATGAGAACTTGCACATACCTAGGTGAACAAGTTTGAGGAAATTAATCAGGGACTGTTCATTTTCATTCCAGTATTCCACCAGATATTCTGGTGGTGGATTTTTACAGCAAGACAGCTCTACAGTTAGTTCAAAACACTGTCCCAAAACGTAGTTGAAGTCTTGCATTCCACCTAATGGAAAAAGGTTTAAAAGCCAATTTTAGGAGTTAATAATACAAGTTGAATAATAGTTATGATATTTGTTTAGTCTTTTGTATGCTTAAAATATTTATTTAAATATACATTAAAAACCAACAAGTGATTAACAGAAGACACTAAATACTTGTGTGCATATTTCATTCTGGGAACACATCACTGGTAATGCAAAAATAGCTTTACAACTGGAATACATCAATGGTAAATGGACAAATTGTCTGCTCAATAATAAGCCTCAATAAAGACACAAATGCCATCCTTCAAAATTAGGGAAATGAATCACTGGGATCACCAAGTTTTTCTTTTTAAAACAGTTTCATTGAGTGTATTTATGGAGAAAATAAGTCACAAAGATCAGGAAAGTCCAAGTTTTAGCTGAGCAAGCTAAACAAGTGCTAAAACTGGCCTCAGTTCCCCCAGGTTAGGGAGGGGACAATTAACCAGATCACTATTCCAGCCCTCCAGCTATGGACAAGTTCAGGTTCAGTTATGATGCCCACACCCCAGCCCCCACACCCCATACCAACCAGCAGTTGTCAAAATGGGATTCAGGAAGGAGTATTTATTCTCATGGACCTTTATAAACTTTGACCCTGGCTGTGAACTTTTTCTTACACCCGTACAACAGGAAAGCTGATTACCACAGAGTGATCAATAGTTTTGATCAATAAACTTAATAGCAAAAGGAATGGACTTGCTCATTGTGGACCTGTTGGGAATATCTCATGCGGTGAGTCTGATGTTCACTCAGTTTGCTTAAAAACATAAGAAATAGGAGCATATGGCCACTCAAGCCTTCTCCACCATGGTCGATGATTGATCTGATCTTGGCTTCGATTCTACTTTCCTGTCTGTTCCCCATAACTCTTGACTATAGTTTGAAAATCTGTCTATCTCAGCCTTAAATATATTCAATGACCCAGTCTCCACAATTCTCTGGGGTAGAGAATTTCAATGATTCAAGACCCTGAGAAGAAAATCCTCCTCACCTCCACCTTAAGTGGACAACCCCTTATTCTGAAATTATGCCCCCTAATTCTCGGTTCCCCCACGAGGGGAAACATTCTCTCAGCATCTACTCTGTTAAAGCCCTGTGGAATCTTATGTGTTTAAAAAATCTTATCTCTCATACTTCCAAAGTCCAAAGAGTATAGGCCCAACTTGCTCAACCTTTCCACATAAGACAACTCCTTCATCCCAAAAAGCAACCTAGTGAACCTTCTCTGAACTGCCTCCAATGGAAGTATTTTCCTCCTTAAATAAGGAGAGCAAAACTGTACACAGTATTCTAAGTGCAGTCTCACCAATGACCTGTACAGTTGTAGCAAGACTCCTTACTTTTAAAGTCCATCCCTCTTGTAATAAAAGACAACATTCTATTTGCCTTCCTAATTACATGCTGTACCTACATGCTAACCTCCCCATGCTAACCTTTTGTGTTTCACGTAAGGTGTGAAGATGATGTTATTTTTAAAAATATATTTGGGAATATGGCGGTATTCTGTAAAGAAGGCTGCGTGCGTGTGTAATTAAACTGGGGGAAGGTTAGTAAAGACAGCTTGTCTGTGGGAGCAGAGAGATGAAAAGTAAAAGTGCTGGATGCATGCATTTATAATGGGAGGGTATGGTGAAGTTGAATGTACAAGTAAAAAGGTTGGATTTGAAATTTGCATTATAAGATGAGTGGAACTTGACTTTTCAGCCATTAAATGACAAAGGGAGTTTAGAAGTGACAAGGGACTTTTACAACTTACAAAGGTTTCATAAGTAAACGAGGGAAGGTTATTAAATTTTATTTTACCCAAAAGTGAAGGCAAAGAAAAACATGAAAGATTTTTATATTTTGGGAAATTGAGGTGCTCAGAACAATGGAGGCTAAGATCAAAAGGGAAAAGGATATTTAAGGAAAGATGTTTAATTGCGTTATGTAGGCTGTGTGGGGCAGATGTCCTGAGACCAGCCCAGTGCTAAAAAATGTTGTAAATTTGAAGCAGCCATCCAATTTCAAGCCAGAAAAGTCTTTGTTTTCAGAAAACAGTCTGTTTCTGAAATTCCTTCAGTCCCAAGACCTGAATTTTACCCTTCGCAGGTGTACGCGATCGGCAGGCCTGGGAGCAACTGGGAAACAGACCACCAACCGTGATTGGCCCCCAACCTCAATTTCACACTAACTGGCCAATTAACGGCCAGCCAGCGTAAAACACGCACTGAAAATCTCAGCGCTGCCGGGGTGGGTGCAGGAAGAGGGCAGGTGATGTCATCACCACGGGCTCAGGTGAGTGCTGTGAGAGAGCTCCCTGAAGGCAGACAGCTGCCTCAGGAAGCTGCAGAGCTGCAAATAATTAAATAAAAGGTGTAAAAAGCTGCAAAAATATGTCCATGAATCACAATCGCGCACCTGAAAAACATATCTCATAAAAATGCTGTCCACTGATATTTTTATTTTATTCCATAACAGAGATTTCGTCCCACCCTTGAATGAGGTTTAAAGAAAAATGTAAAGGTCACCTGGCTGATTGACCCATCCACCAATCAAAAGGTTGTATGGGCCAGGAAAAATCACAGACAATTGTTCTGTCAATGGGCTTAATTGCCCACTTAATTGTCAGCGGGCATGCTTCCGACTTTTGTGCGTGCCCGCCGAGTGGAATATCACGTGAATGCACAATGATGTCGCGTGAACTCACAATGATGTCGGGACGCTCACCTGTCATCTTCTCGTACGATTTTACATCCATTCGGGTCAGGTACGCGCCTGCCTGCGGGATGTAAAACGCTGCCCCATAGTAGAGTGGAAGAGAGTGAGAAGCCGAGTGGTATAATTTATTAAAGCAGCAGCAGTTTTTGCCTTTGGTAATATTACTGGATCCTTATGGTGAAAATCTATAAGGGAGCTGTTGCCAAGTAGTTTACTTGTGTGTTTTGACCAAGTAGGTTTTTTTGGGGAGGGAATGTTTTGTAAGATTGTTTTAACTGTGTTATTTTTAATCTTGTGTGTTTAATTTTCTTTTTCTTATTAATAGATCTTTTAATTTTAAAATCCTAAAAGTTACTGGGCTTCTGGGATTAGTAGTTTTCCCCTTGTTTTCAATAAAAAGATTATGATTAGTAAGACAAGTTTCCCTCTGGGATTTGGCTTGCTCAGCGAATAACACTGGCTGCTTTTGTAACAAAGGAGACACCCATATCCCTCTGTACCCCAGCATTCTGCAGTCTCTCTCTATATAAATAATAATTTGTTTTTCTACTCTCCCTACCAAAGTGAAATCATTATCCAAGTCAATATAGTACTGCCCTTTCATCAAAATCATCCCAGCACAGATCCCTGTAACACTTCACTAGTTACAGTTTGCCAACCTGAAAATGACCCACTTATCCCAACTCTTTATCAGCTGGCCAATCCATTATCCATGTTAATATGTTACCCGCAACATCATGAGCTCTTATCTTGTGCAATAAATAATCCAGCACAACCTTATGTAATGTTGGAGAAGGTTCATTTCCCTTATGTTCTTCTGTTCTTAAACAAGCTCACCACATTAGACATTCCCAACAGGTCCACAATGAGTAATTCCACTCCTTTTGCTGTGACATTAACTAATCAACACTATTGAATGCTCTCTCGCTTCAACAAAAAACCTTGTGGTGATCAGTTTTCCTGATGACCAGAAAATTGTATGGGTGTGAGAACAAAAGTTCACAGGGTAGGTTACTGAATGCCTTTTGGAAATCCAAATACTTTACATATGCTGCTTCCCCTTTATCCACCCTGCTCATTACATTCTCAAAGAATACTAATAAATTAGTCAAACACAATTTCCCTTTCATAAAACCATATTGACTCTGCCTGATTGTATTATGATTTCCTAAATGTCCTGCTGCTGCTTCCTTACTACTGTAATGGATTCTAGCATTTCCCAGTGACAGATGTTAGGCTAACTGGCCTATAGTTTCTTGTTTTCTGTCTCCCTCCCCTCTTGAATAATGGTGTTACATTTGCAGTTTTCCAATCCGCTAGGACCTTTTCAGAATCTAGGGAATTTGGGAGATTACAACCAATGCGTTCACCATCCTTGCAATCATCACTTTTAGGACCTTGTATGCAGGCCATCAGGTCCAGGGCACTTATCAACCTTGAGTCACAAATGTTCGCCTAGTACTTTTTTTATACTGATAATGATTGTTTTAAGTTCCTCCTACCGTTACCCCCCCCCACCCCCCCCCCCGAAGTTCTACTATTATTAGGATGCTCTTGGTGTCTTTTGCCACGAAGACAGATACTTGTTCAAAACCACTGCGATTTCCTTGCTTCCCATTACTAATTCCCCAGTCTCATTCTCTAAGGGACTAACATTTACTTTTGCTGCCCTCTTCATATACTTTTAGAAGCTCTTACTGTCTGCTTTAATATTTCTTCCTAGTTTATTCTCAATCCCATAAAATGACTCCGAGTTATTGCCACAGTACCAAATCACCTCTAATCAAAGTCACACCTGACATCCTATACAACTGTGACAAATGTAAACTATCCCTCCTCGTCCTTCTCAACCTGTCTGCAGCCTTTGACAGTTGATCACACTATACTCCTCCACCATTGTCCAGCTGGGTTCTATTCTTATCTCCGTAATCACAGTTGGAGAATCGGCATCCACGGCTTTTCACTTCCCATTCCCATACAGTTAACTCTGGCATCACCCGAGGATCTATCTTTGGTGCGCTCCTATTTCTCATTGCTGCCCCTCGGCAACATCATACAAAAACACGTCAGCTTTCACGTGTATGCTGAAGACACCTAGCTCTACCTCAGCACCACCTCTCACAACCCCTCCCCTGTCCCTAAATTATCAGACTACTTAGCCAACATCCAGCACTAGTTGTGCAGAAATTCCTTCCGATTAAATATAGGGATGACTGAAGGTATTGTCTTCAGTCTCTGCCACAAACTCCGTCCCCTCACCACTGATTCCATCCCTCTGCATGGCAACTATTTGAGGCTGAACTAAACTGTTCACAACCTTGGTGTCATATTTGAGCTCAAAATGAATATTCAACTATATATGCATGTCATCACAAAGGCTGCCAATTCCCACCTCCATAACATCACCCATCTCTAGCCCTGCTTCAGCTGTTCTGTTGCTGAAACCCTCATCCATGCCTTTGTTACCTTGTGACTTGACTGACCTAACCATCTGTCGATCCTGCCACATTCCACCTTCTGTAAACTTGAGGTCACTCAAAAATCTGTGACCCATGTCCAAACTTGAACCGAATGCCATTCATCCATCGCCCTTGTGCTCGCTGGCCTACACTGGCTCCTGGTTAAACAATACTTCAATTCTAAAATTTTCATCCATGTTTTCAAATTCTTCCATGGCCTGGCCTCTCTCTATCTCTATAATCTCCTCTAGCCCTACAAGATATCTGCACTCCTCTAATTCTGGCCTGTTGGTCATCCCTGATTTTAGTGATTCCATCATTAATGGCCATGACTTCAGCTGCCTAGGTCCTAAGCTCTGTAAATCCCTCCCTTAAACTCTCTGCCACTCTGCCTCATTTTCCTCCTTTAAGACCATCTTTATAATCTACCACTTTGGCCAACCTTTTAGTCATTTGTCCTCATATCTCCTTAAGTGGCTTGGTCAAATCTGGTTTATAATACCCCTGTGAAGCATCATGGGACATTTCATTATGTTAAAGTGACTATATAAATACAACTGTTTGTTGTTGTTCCATTGTGTCTGATGATCCAATGGGAAGGTTTTTGTAATTGTCATCAAAATGATAGGTAGGGAATATCGAAACATGGCTGCAGACTGGAGTAGTACTGCAGGGCTGGAGGAACGTTCTGCTCTTCCCAGATTTGTATGGAGGTAGCAGCCTCCAGCAATCACTTCAGGGCCTTAGATTAGGCTGCTCATAGTCCAGCTAATGTTGAGCTGGGCTGCCTGCTTTTTATGGGGCAGTCAAATTAGATGAAAGGGTCCAGGAATCAATTTAGCAGTGGTCTCAGTGCACAAACAAATTGCATTTGAGCCTATGCAATACTAAATTTACTACAGCCGTTTTATGCCCAAAATAAAGAAAATCACCAAACAATACTAACTTTTCATCCCATAGAGGTGAACAAGATTTGAATGGATTACAAAACTTGATTTGTTTCAGGATAATCTAAAAGGGACAGAGATGAGGTATTGAAAATGAGCAGGAATTTTGATCATTTCTTCAATAATAAGCAAGTTATCAATCTGCTTACTAACAATTCTCTTTCATGGTTCTTTCATAATGTGATTTATAAACAATTCAGCCACATAAGGTTTACCTGAAAAATGATACCACTCAGCTCCGTTGGTAATTCCATCCTGGAAATATGGGGTATTCTGACATTCGTCTCCACTGAACATGCTTTCGTGGCTATAAGAGTAATTCTTTGCAAGATACACGAAGACATCATCATCGGGGCATTTGCTGTAACCTGTAGGTTGCTCGACTTTTGTATCTGGTAGTACAAGCACAGAAACTAGCATAGTAGTTATTCTTATAAAACCAGAAACGATTGTCAATTATCTTGCTTTACATTCCAGGTTTTGGCCCAACAAGAAATCTGCTCCTCCCACTGAATGACTGAGAGAACTCAATTTCCATAATGCCCTCCCAACTTTTTGAACATCAAGTGCACAATTTTAACTGGCCTGTCCCACAGGGGGCAGAACCCATCATTTGAGATTTTTTTCCCACTCTGTGGAGTTTTAGTCAGAGCATCTCTGACTTCAGTGATCAATTTCCTGCCCAGGGAGCAAGTTTGACCGACTGTTAAGAATGTGGAAAATCAGTAAAAGTGCCCATTAAAGTGTTGGATTGTTGTAATAATGAAGCTGATTGACTAATTTAGGGAAGGAAACCAATCTGTTGTAAGTGTCTCACCCCAATGTTTAACTCTTAACTGGCCTCTGAAGAGGCTGAACAAGCCACTCAGTTGTTAGGAAAAGACAGTTAATGGTCTTGCCAGCAACAGCCATGTTCATTTAATTAATTTTTAAAATGTGGAATTATTTTAAATATTTATATTCTCAAATGTATGCATATTTTCCATTCCAAGAATCTATTCCAAAAATAGTAGTTTACAACATAGATTATAAGTGTGCACATGATTAATATCCAAAACATTTAAACATTTTAAGTGTACAACGTCAGCTACTCAGGATCATGTATTTCTGCAGTGGGTCATGTGAATGAACAGACCGATTCTCGACCCACAGATCTTTGAGCAGATGGGGCAGGATGTCCCACAGGTAAGGGGTCTCAAGGGCAAGAGTTGTTTCTTTTTCCTTCCTTCTCTCACCACTCTGCCTTATCAAGAAGACATCATGACTCAAAGCATGATGCAGCTTGATGGACAAGTCTTCGCCATTCTGAATGATTGGTAGCAAGATCCTCCAGGTCATTAAAGTCAATGCTGCTGGGCTTCAAGAAAAGCTTCAGAGTGTCTATGGAGCATTTTATCTGTCCTCCCCTGGAATGCTGATCATCTGACAGTTGAGAAAACAAGACCTGGTGGGGGAGATGCTTTTCACCATCCGGACAATGTCCAAATTGATTTTGCAGGAGTATTTTCCTGAATGCTTGTGGATCTGGCCTCAAGAAAGAAAACCCTGATTGCAGCCTATGCGTGACTTTGTTTAATATGGGATACTTGGGTGCAGTCATTATCCACATGATCTTGATGGGTTGGTGGTCAGGTTTCGGTGATGTGTCCCATCATGATGACTGAGGCCATGTTGCCGCTGCAGCCTTCTTCTGCCTTTGCAGCTGGTGAGATGCAGTGCCTAGTTTTGCTTATTCTGCCGTTAAGGACTTTTTGGACCACACTTTGTCTGGCACCTCTCATCGACCTTGACATCAAGGAGCAAAGAGCTCTGGCTAGCATTGCTCAAGGAGTCATCAGAGGACACAAGGTGGCGATCCACGGAGGCACATTATAAGTACTGGGCCCTAGTATTGAATTAGAGGATAACATGGTTATGACTACTAACCCCACGCACCCCCCCCCCCCCACCCCGCCCCCACCAAAAAGAAGTGTTCAACGGATTAATAATTGAAATGCTGAGCTTTGAACATGATAAATGAATCTTCAGTATGTTATCTACCAGCAGGTTAGGTCAACACAATGTCAATCACTGTACAACAAACTTGCATCCTTTGAAAAAATCACTGTCTCCTGCCAACACAATATGGGCGCCTGTTCATGCGCACTGGGCCCACACAGATGTCACTCTGCCTGGCAATTATTCTATCAAAGTGCAACCAAAACATGGGTTTTGTAGGCAGGAAATGTATTCTGGTCTCAAGATTTTTAATATTTTATAACTACAGGTGAATGGCAGAAAAATGATTAAATAATTACATTTCCACTAAAGGCAATCAGGCAGAGTCAACATGGTTTTGTAAAAGGGAAATCATGTTTAACCAATTTATTGGAGTTTTTTTGAAGGATTCACATGTGCTGTGGATAAAAGGGGAACTGGTGGATGTGCTGTACTTAGATTTCCAGAAGGCATTTGATAAAGTGCCACATCAAAGATTATTGCAGAAAATAAAAACTCATGGCATAGGGGGTACCGTATTGGCATGGGTAGAAGATTGGCTAGCTAACAGGAAGCAGAGAGTTGGCAAGATGTGACAAGTGGTGTGCCACAGGGTTCAGTGCTGGGGCCTTAACTTTTTACAATTTATGTAAATGACTTGGATGAAGGGACAAAAGGAATGGTGGCTAAATGTGCTGATGACACAAAGATAAGTAGGAAAGTAAGTTGTGAAGAGGTTGTAAGGAGGCTACAAAGTGACGTAAATAGGTTAAGTGAGCAGGCAAAGATCTGGCAAATGGAATATAATGTGGGCAAATATGAAATCGCTCCCTTTGGCAGGAATAATTTTAAAAATGCTTACTGTCTTGTCACAATCCACTGGGGATAGAACCACAGAAAAGTTACAGCACAGAAGGAGGCCATTCAGCCCATCTTGTCCATGCCAGCCCTAGGACACCCAGGTGCCCTTTCTAAACCCACCTTCCTGTACCCAGCCCATAGCCCTGCAGCTTACAGCGCTTTAGGTGCAGATCCAGGTACTTTTTTAAAAGAGTTTAGAGTTTCTGCCTCTACCATCAACTTGGGCAGCGAATTCCAGACACCCACTACCCTCTGCGTAAAAACGTTCTTCCTCATGTCCCCCTACACCTTCTGCCACTTTTCTTGAATCTATGTCCCCTGGTTCTAGAATTCTCCACCAAGGGAAACAGTTTTATCCTGTCCACTCTATCTATTCCCCTCATAGTTTTGAACACCTCAATCAAGTCACCTCTCAGTCTTCTTTATTCTAAGGAAAATAACCCCAACCTATCCAATCTCTCCTCATAGCCACACTATTCTAACCCTGGCAACATTCTTGTAAACCTCCTCTGCACTCTCTCCAGAGTTATTACCTCCTTCCTGTAATGCGGTGACCAGAACTGCACACAATACTCTAGTTGTGGCCTCACCAGTGTTTTATACAATTCCAACATTATATCCTTACTTTTATATTCTATACCTCTGCCAATGAAGGCATTCCATATGCCTTCTTTACAACGTTGTCTACTTGAACTGCTGCCTTCAGAGACCCGTGTACTTGTACGCCAAGATCTCTCACTTCTTAGTATATTCCCATTTATTGTGTAATCCCTGTAACTGTTTGACCTCCCTATATGTATGACCTCACATTTCTCTAAGTTAAAATCCATCTGCCACTTTACCACTCACTCCACAAACCCATTTATATCGTTTTGGAGATTATGGCTATCTTCTACACTATCCACTACTTGGCCTATCTCTGCGTCATCTGCAAATTTCCCAATTGTGCACCCACGTTCACATCCAAATCGTTAATATATAACGCAAGCAGCAAGGGTCCCAACACCGAGCCCTGTGGAACACCACTTGAGACAACTTTCCATTCACAAGGGCATCCATCAACCATTACCCTTTGTTTCCTCTTATAAAGCCAACCTTTTATACAGTTTGCCACATTACCCTGAATCCCATGGGCTTTTACTTTCCTGACCAATCTACCATATGGGACCTTATCAAATGCCTTGCTAAAATCCATGTACACAACATTCACTACACTACCTTCAGCAACACTTCTTGTCACTTTCTCAAAGAATTCAATCAGATTTGTGAGGCAAGACCTTCCCTTAACAAATCCATGCTGACCATCCCTGACTAGTCCATGCCTTTCCACATGACAGTTAATCCTATCTCTCATGATTGATTCTACTAATTTGCTCACCACCAATGTAAGACTAACTGGCCTATAATTGTTCAGCATTTATTTTGATCCCTTTTTAAACAATGGAACTATGTTTGCATTTCTCCAGTCCTCCGGTACCTCCCCTATATCTAGTGAAGATTGGAAAATCATCCTCAGAGCATCTGCTATCTCCTCCCTGACATCCTTCAGCAGCCTTAGAAACAATCCATCTGGCTCAGGTGACTTTTCAACTCAAGGATTTCAACCCTTCGAGTACTTCCTCTCTCTTTATGACTATCCCGTCCAATATCTCGCAGTGTTCCTCCTGGACTACTATATCTACATCCTCCCTTTCCTTTGTAAGCACGGAGACAAAATTCAAAACCCTTCCCACAGCCTCTGCATCTACACACAAGTTTCCATCTTCATCTCTGGTAGGTCCCACTTTTTCCTTAACTAACCTTTTAGCATTAATGTATTGGTAAAACATCTTTGGGTTATCTTTAACTTTACTTGCTAATCTTTTTTCATGCCCTCTCTTTGATTTATTTTACTTCATCCCTGCACTTACTATATTTGTCTAGGCTAGCTGCAGTGTTTAGTTCTTTGTGCCTATCGTATGCTTTCTTTTTCTGTTTGATCTTCTCCTGTATTCCTCTAGACATCCAGGGGGGTTTAGATTTGGCAATACCACTCTTATTTTTGTAGGGGACATGTCTACTTTATACAATTAGGATCTTGCTTTTTAGTGCTTCTCACTGGTTTGCCACTGTTTTATCCTCCAGCAGTGCTGTCCAGTCCACCTCAGCCAAGTCCCTTCTCATTTCTGCAAAATTTGCCTTCCCCCAGTTCAAAAGACTTTTACTCCTGCTTTATCTCTGTCCTTTTCCAATTTAATGCTAAATCTAACTGAATTGTGATCACTGTCCCCAATATGGTCGCCAACTGTCACTTCACCCACTTGCCCTTCTTCGTTCCCCAAGACTAGGTCTAGAATTGCATCTCCTCTCGTTGGATGTGTCACTAATTGGTTGAAAAAATTTTCCTGGACACACTGCATGAATGTTTCTCCCTTAGTGCCCCTTATATTGTTTGAATCCCAATTGATATTAGGATAGTTGAAGTCTCTTACTATTATTACCCTCTTGTTCTTACAAGCAGAAATTTGCCTACATATTTGTTTTTCTATCTCCCTTTCACTATTTGGGGGTCTGTAGTATACTTCCAGCAGTGTGACTGTCCCTTTTTTATTTCTAAGCTCAATCCATAAAGCCTCATTTGTTGACCCATTTAGTATATCATCCCTTCTCACTACTGGAATTGATTCTTTATAACCATTAGTGCTACCCACCCCATCCCACCCTCCTTTTTTATCTCCCACTCTATCATGTCTGAAGACTCTATCACTAGGGATATTAAGCTGCTAGTTTTGTCCCTCCTTCAGCCAGGTCTCCGTTATAGCAATGATATCCTGCTGCCATGTGTCTACCTGTGCCCTTAACTCATCTACCTTGTTTGTAATACTCCTTGCATTGAAGTATAAACAGTTTAACCCCATCAATTTCCCTAATGCGCTGTAATACCAAGCCCCATTATTCCCCAAGCTGCGATAAATGTGAAAAGTTTGATCAGACCACCAAATTGCCCAATTCTACCTAACTGTTTAATTTAGGTTAACAGAATACGGGCACCAGGTTTGTAAACTTAACAAGTAAATAACTGTTCATTAAACAAATTGCCTTTAACCAGTGGCAAAAGAAAGAAATATGAACTGCTAATTTCTAACTCTATAACTTAACCTTCATCCCTTCTTGAACTCCTATACACAAACACACAAAACACGGATTTTAAGGGTGAGATAAAACTACTCAATAGCACCAATCCAGACTGCGGGATTAGATGGGTTGATTTTGATTGATGTCTTCCAAATTCCTTGTAGTTCGTTGTTAATAACACAAAGGTGGTCTTCCAGCACTTTCAGTCTGTAGTTCATTGGTTGAAAACTTGCTTTTCAATGCCTCTACTGGTGATTTTCCCCTTTTCCTCTTGACAGAGGGTTTTCGGAGAGAGCAGGTTACAGAGATATAAAGAAAAAGCAAGCTAGCTAGCCAGCCTTGTAGAATTACTGGAATCTTAAACACACAGGGAGAGGGGTTTTAGGTATGTTCTCTTTTGCAGGCTAGGAACCCTCTGCTCATTGCTATCACACAAAACTTTGGTCACCTGATCTGTAGCCAATTAAAATATTGTTGCTGGACAGTACCACCCCTTTCCGGCACCATTTTGTTCAATCTGGCACACCGTTCCAGGAGAAAGCAACATCGTATACTCATCCTGTTCCAGTGAAACTGTCTTCTCAACTGCAGCCATGGTAGTTTTTAAAGTGACAATCCAATTTTTAAAACTACAGTCCCACAGAAAAGGAAAAATAAAAAGCTATGTTTCCTAAAATCTAAATGGTAAGAGATTGTAGAGTCTGAGATTTAGAGTGCATGAATCACAAAAGGTTAGTATGCAGGTGCAGCAGGGAAATAGGAAAGCTAATAGAATGTTATTGTTTATTGCGAGGGGAATTGATTACAAAAGTAGGGAGGTTGTGCTTCAGTTGTACAGGGCACTGGTGAGACCACATCTGGAGTAGTGTGTACAATACTGGTCCCCTTAAAGCAAGATGCAAATGTGTTAGAAGCAGTTCATAGAAGGTTTACGAGGCTAATACCAGGAATAGGTGGGTTGTCTTACTAGGAAAGACTGGATAGGTTAGGCTCATTTCCACTGGAATTTAGATGAGTAAGAGGCAACTTAATTTAAACCTTTAAGATCCTGAAGGGTCTTGACAGGGTGGATGTGGAGGGGATATTTCCTTTTGTGGGAGAATCTAGAACTAGGGGTCACTGTTTAAAAATAAAGGAGTCGCTCATTTAAGACAGAGATGAGAAGAAAGTTTTTTTCTCAGAGGGTTGTGAGTGATTGAAACTCTTCCTCAAAAGGTGGTGGAAGCAAAGTCTTTGAATATCTTTAAGTTAGAGGTAAATAGATCCTTGATTAACAAGGGGGGCTGAAAGGTTACCGGGGAAAGCAGGAATGTGGGATTGAGGTTACAGTCAGATCAGCCATGGTCTTATTGAATGGCGGAGCAGCCTTGAGGGGCCGAGCGGCCTACTGCTCTTGTTCCTAATTTTGTATGTTCGTATGCATGTGAAAATGTTCAATCAGCACAGGCACCAAACAATAGCTGCACTGAACCAGCTCCCCCTCCTACTGTTTTAATTTTATCAAATAATTGTCAAAGAGCCATTATTAACAATTCCCAAAAGAGGCAAGAAAATTTTTGCTGGTGTTGCAACTCGGAAACGAGAAACTCTGGAGGCATTCAATGCAAGCTGCTGCCTAAGTGTCTCCAATACTTTGATTTAAAGCAGCAAGCTGACACTTATCGATTTTACTTCTGCATTAAAGTTTTTTTTTTCTTTGACACGGAATGAATTTTAACTTAGCAGTGTCAGGTCTATCAAATCTTGTTCTGTTCCCAGTCTGATACAATATGTCAATCTCAAAGTAGGACACCCCAATTAAACACAGCTGAGTGAGTCTGTAAAAGAATAAACGTGGTGGAGAAACACTAGAACTGTGAAGCATACACAGCTTTAGAAAATAAGAAATGTCCAGTTGCATTACCTGTTTGTCTGTTGTCATATGGATAGCTGGCTACAACAGCCCCTCCATGTAAGCTTATGGACAGGACAAAAGTTTCATTCAAAATCCAGTCCATTACCGCTATGGTTTCCGGTTGTAAAGGTGATAGGTTATTTTCAAAGGCATCAGGAAAGTTTCTATTCAAATCAACATGTTCTTTATTATATCTGAGGAGGGGGGTAAAAGTTAGAAACAACCCTCAGTTAAATACAGCAATATTGATTTCTCCTAGACAAATTATATTCATTGCAGGGTTAAGAAACATCTTTATCATTTCAATAAGTTCAGTTTTTGATTTTGGAAATTACCACAACAATAGACTCCCAATAGAAATGGGCAATTTCTAGCAAGAAAGAGCAAGAGCAGCACCAGGCATGGGGGAGGGGGGAATGGGGTGGATTCTGAGACCTCATGAGGCCCATGACAACTGGAAACATCTGTCTCCACGAGTTCCATACTCAATTGCAAGACTATTAGATGGGAAGGTAAGGCCCCCGCCATTTTCGGCCGTTATCACTTAAATCTCATTCATCTGTAATGCAGCCTCCACCACCTGCTGCGTGGCCATCTCCTTTTACTTACTGAAGTGCAGACACAGCAGGGGGTCATGCAATGCCTGAAAAATTGCAATCCCATCACAAAATGCCCATTGACAGGCTTCTGTGCTATAACCATTCTATGATTCTATAAATAGCTCACTCATTTGCTTGACTATCTGCCCACCGTGTGTTGCCATTGTTGCTGTGCTGCCTCCTCCAGGAATTATGTGAGGAAGCGGGAACATGTCAGGGAGTCATGACGCTTTCATTTCTAAAGTTCCATCTCCCCTGACCTCCAAAGCCACCTCCACTGCAGGCTGGGAAAATTCCGGCTCTTGTGTCTTTCCTGTGTTTCTTGTCATTGCTCATTATCCCTGTATTTGTCTACCTGAGTCTTTCTCATTCCTTCAATCATTAGTCATTCCTTCTCTGTACTGTACATCTCCTGTCCTGAAATCTGGCAGTCTGTGTCAAGCTCTGTATTTGTCCATTTGCCCTTTCTCTTTTTTTTGTCCCTAGCTGTATACAAGCTCATCACACGTTATCCTTTACTCTTCTCTAAGATTTATTTTTTCTCGAATGGTAATATCTAGTCTGACATTGCAGAAATTCCAAGGGCAGGGTCTCAGAAGCTTCGAGATAGCGAGGTTGAACAGGGTAGAAACAGGGTAGAGAGGGAGTTCAGTCAAGAGGGAAAATTTAGAAGCCTCAAGGAGAAAAAACAAATTTTAAAGAAGCAAAGAACATTTAAAGATATAAACTTGAAGTAACAATGAATCCCAAATAATTAAAAATATGGAAGTAGGATAAAAGGATATGGGTAGAAAGTACAAATACAAACAAAAACTGACTGCCTCGTCCATTCTTGCAAGATTGATTATGATTATCTGATTGGTATATAGACCTACCAGGAATGTTGCAATCTACAGTATTACAGACACACAACTTTTCAGGATGCAAATATATTTATTAAATTTACATTTACTAGCTCAGTGAAGACTAGGGTCAAATGAGGCTGTGTCATTGCACCAACACTCTATGCTGCACTTCATCTCCAGTAAATTATCCACAAGTGTGGAGATAATCTACAGAACAGACGAGAAACTGTTCAACCTACACCACCTTCAATCCAAAATCAAAACCTCAGTCAATGAGCTTCAGTATGCATATGATGCTTGTGTGTGTACTCAGAAACTGAGCTCCAGGTCAATGTTGACACCTTCACCAAAACATATGAGGTAGGGCCTTCTATTAAACACCCAGAAAACTAAGACCTTCTTCCAACCAGCTCCCACAGCACAAACCTGCCCCCATCCATTGAGATCAATGGCAACATCCTGGAAATATGAACCATTGCCTCCTCTTGATGAAGGCAGACAGAGACGAAAATCATCATCGCTTCCAATGTGCCAGCTCAGCCTTTGGCCAACTGAGGAAAAGAATATTTGATGACCAGGATCTCAAACCCAGGACTGAGGTCATGGTTTACTGGGTAGCAGTGATCCCCGCACTCCTATATGATTCAGCACTGGTTCAACCTAGGGCAGGCACCACAAAGCACTGGAGAAGTATCACCAGCGGAACCATCACAAGATCCTCCAAATCTAGTGGCATGAAAGGTGGTCTAACAGCAGCGTCCTCTGCCAAGCCAACTTGCCAAGCCTTGAGGTGCTAATCACACAAAACCAACTCATCTGGGCAGGACATGTCATTTGTATGCCTGGTACCAAAGCAACTACTCTAGTTGGAACTTGATTGTGGCAGGAGACTCCATGAGGACAGCGAAAACACTTTAGGGATGTCCTTAAAGCATCCTTGAAGAGGTCAATAATCCATGCCAAATCATGGGAGTCTCTGGCTTGTGACCAACCAAAATGGAGAAAGCTCATCCTGGAAGTCACTGAACACATTGAAAGACTTCATCGGGAATGTGCAGAGGCAAAGTCAAGGCATCAGAGGGGGCGCACAAACATCCAAATAACTCATCTACCCAACCCTCAAGCACCTCCTGCCCCTCATGTGGCAGATCATGCATTGTACTTATCGGCCATCTCAGAACCCATCGAACTGGAGTGGGAGCAAGTTATTCTAGATCCCAAGGGACTGCATAAGAGAGATGTTTATTAACCTCTTCAAACTTAAAGTTAAACCAGGGCATTTGCTGATCATGTTTAGTTGGAAATATTTAACCTTCCCAAGAATGACTCAAGGCAGGAAGAACAAAACTCCCAGTTACATCACAGATTTTAAGGCATGTGCAAAAGATATCACAAATTGCCACTTTGGAACAAAAAGATTGACATACATTGATAGATCTTCTTGAAATTAGATTAGTAACTTAATTCTATAACCTCTATGGCTATGAATAGGAAAATTTATCATGTTATACCTACAATTCACATTTGTTTGGATCAACAGAATTCAAAAGGCTTGTTCGTGTTTTTAGAAAGCAAACAAGTGAGTAGATGCCCCACAGTGACCCCAAAACACTTCTTTACATCTTTCATCATATTACATTTGACAGATTTGTATCTCAGGAGCCTGCTAAGAGCTGTCCATACCATTTCGAACAGTCAATTACCTAGCCAGTATATGGGATCAACAGTATCTGGTCTTAATGAGGAGGCTGTTGATGCTAAAATGGCATCAGAAAGCAATCCTTGAAGCAGAAAAACCTTAATAAAAATATAACCAGCCACATGGGCAAAATTTCCAGTGCTGCTGCAGGCCCTCCCTGCCTAGGTGCGGGTGTAGCCAAACACCGCATTGTAGAGGGAGAACCCAGCATCTCGCCACCATCACACCCCCATAACCCACAATGTGCGGGTCTGGCTGCTTTTTCTATTTTTTTAATTACATTTTTCAAAAGGTTGGCAGGAGAGCACTGCCATGTTGAAGCACCCTCTTGGGTACATACCCTTTACCCTGAGGAGCCAGCTGCTCCTCAGAAGCTGGAAGGCCTCTGATTTCTCCTCCAACTTGGAGAGCCCACCAGCTGCCTTTGAACAGGGAACCTGCCTCCATGCCAAATAAGGAGGACCCCAATCAAAATTCCAACAAGTGACTGGTTCCTCCCAACCTTAAGCGAAAATTTAATCCCATGTATGTGTCTTATCACGGGAAACCATAAATTAAAAGCTAGGAATAAACACACACTCTCAATATTCTACCGATGAACGTAAGCTTAATCCTTTGACTGAAAATTTCTTCTTTATCATAATCCATTTCAGCTTTGGAAAGTGTTGCAACTAAGAAGTGACAGGGACTGAAGCAGACCTGTAATTTAAAGCTGCTCCATCTGCAAGTTTCTTGGGGAGAAACAGTAAAATTTGGTACGAAGCAGAATTGCTGTACGTGTTAAAATCTTTTATTCTCCTTCTAGACTCCCTCCACTGGTACATGTGTGTATGGTAGCTTTAAGTGGTCAAAATGCACAACGCAATTTTCAATATGTTACATCCCTCCCCTTCTTAGTAAATGAGAGGCATGGCGAGTTTCAATGGTTTGTTCCCAAAAGCGTAAACAATAAAATTAAGCATATCATGAATATTCAACTTCACCAAACTACATATTCTAACTTTTCTATGAATTCAGTAATGTACAATGAGATGAACGAGTTGTTCACCAACTGAAAATAGTTCACTTCGGAACATAATCAATTAAGTTGGGGGGGGGCGTCTTCTCACAAGGAGGATATTGTCTAGCATCAGGTGTGACCTCATTTAATCACGTTCTTCACCTGAAATGTAAATACTTAAATCAGATTCAATGCTTCCGGATGGAGTTTTCAGCACTTTGAAGAACGTGTGATCTATGTATCGTGCTTAATGATCATTGATCCTTTTGTGTTGGTCACAACGAATGGCTGGATGTCATTAGGGGTTGTTTGCTTTCCAACATGACTATAAATGTTTCAGAAGCACTTTATTTCCTGGTTTTAGTGGTGTTATGCTGAATTTCATGTTTCACTTTGCATTCGATCCTTCTGTTCTCGATCGCGTTCACATACACGTTGATCATTAGCTCCATTGGGTGGCTCAGGAAGATATGTGCACATAGGATATACAAAAGCTAAGTGTAGCTGGAGACTCTCCAGTAGTGGCGTGAGGAGTCGTTCTGTAATTGCGAAAAACACAATATAGTTCTTGCTTCCACAACTTGCTCTTAACTGTAGCTGCACGTATCACTTTTCACACGGTATGCATAAATCTCTCAATTTGTCCATTAGCTCCTGGCCAATCAGGTGTGACTTTTTAAAGTGAAATCCAGATAGTTCACAAATTTACTGAACTCATCACTGTTGAATGGAGGTCTGTTGTCACTTCTCACCGTTTGATGGATTCCAAGTAAAGCGGAAATCTGGTCAAGCTTTGGGATGACTGCTTTTGTTAAAGTAGACATAACAATTTCCATGAAATCTGCTGTAGTTTTCAGTGACAACAAGCAAGTGTTCACCAGTGGATAAAGCTGCAAAGTCAACACTAACCTCGATCCATGGTTCTGAAGGTGGTTCAGACATCTTGAGCAGATCACAAAAATTTGACATTGTGGTTGTTTGACATGGAAAACATTGATTTGTGCTCTAGTTCTTGGGAACCATTCCTTTTCCCTAAGGAGCTGTTTGGTTTTGACAATTCCCTGGTGCCCTTCATGTGCTATATTGACAACACATTCTCTCAATGATTGTGGAATGACAATGCAGTTGTGTAACACGAGACGAGATCAGATGTGATTGTAATGGTGAGCTCATTTCGAACATTGTGAAGACCTTGTAGAGTGAGAGTGATTTTGTTTGTAGGCACTCTTGCGATCACGTCTTTCTAGCTTCATGATTCCATAGCCGTCATACATGGTCGCAATGCATCACCTGGTTTTGTCGCTGCTTTGACGTCAGCAAGTTTTAGCTGCTTTGGCAACACGTGTAGGCTTACGTAGTCAAGGTGTTGTTCCACAACCTTTTCTTCATGACTAGTAGGGCTGCCTGTCAACAATAACAGTTGTGCATAGTTTGCTATGTGGATTGCTGAACAAGCAAGTGATCTATGATCAGTTATGTCAAATTCACTTTCATACGAGTAGAGATGAAAGTATAAGACATCCCATGTGATTGAGAGTGGTTTTCTTTTTGTTTGTAAACGCTCTTGCTCTACAGGCATTTGCTATATGCCTTCCATTGCAATGACTGATGGGTTGCCTGTCTTGTCTTTCTGCATGAGAAATGCACTTAAGCCAATCAGGCTCACATCCACGACCAGCTGGGTAACTTTCTCAGGGTTGAAATAAGCATTTGTGAATTTGCTGACAACCATTGTTTGATCTGGTGTACAGCCCATTAGTGAGATTTAGTCCCACTTGGCGGTCTCTTTTGTCAGATCACATAGGGGGGCAGATAGCGTAGCGAGGTCAGGAATGAAACAACCACAGTACATGGGAAGTCCCAGTAGACTCCGGACTTCTGGGATATTTGTAGTATCCACGGCATTTACAATTGCTTCAAATTTTCATTGGATCAGGTGATACTCTTTCACCAAAGAATTCAATTCTCCTTCCATTGAACAAGTGCTTGTCTCTGTTCAAGGTAAGGTCACATTCTGCAAGACGTTATAAGCATGCATGTCAGTGTGTCTCGAGTTCACTTATCAGTGTGGCTGTGGACAAGAATGTCATCACTGATGTTCAAGTGCCTTCAAGTCCTTGAAGTGCAGACTGAATTACATGCTGAAATACTTCAGCTCCTGAATTAACTCCTAAGCTGAGCCTCGTGTTGAAAAAGCCCAATGTGAGTGCAGATGACTGAACACACCATGATTCTTCAGCAAGCTCCATTTGATGGTAGCCTGCATTGAGGTCAAGTTTACTGGTGTTTAGAACCATTGATTTTCTCTATGATGTCATCGATTGTTGGTATTAAGGCCAGGATTCCCCAGTTGTTGAGCAGGCTCAGCGGGGGCAGTCGTGGAGCCTGCGATTGGCTCTGCATCGCGATTTCATGCAGGCGGGCCAGTTAAGGCCTGACCTGTGTGGAACGCGAGCTGTAGCAAGCGCTACCTGTGCGGGCAGGGGGAGGAGGGAGAGTTGGGTCCAACGCATGTGGGCGAAAGAGCACTTCAATCTCCCTGAGGCAGCTCCCCCAAGATATTGAAGTGCTTTTTAAAAAAATCACTAAAGACAATAAAAATTTAATGAAACATGTCCCCTCATGTGACTGTCACATGAGATGAGCCATGTTTTTATTTTCAAAACAAAGTTTTTATTTAATTAGTATTAGCTTTAGAAAACCTCATCTCGCTCGTGGATGAGGTTTCCTAAAAAACGTAAAGGCCACTGAAAGCATTTTTCTTACCTGCCTTTAGAGAACATACAGTTTGCTTTTGTACGTTGGGTGATTTCAAATCCATCTGGGTTCATGGATGGCATGATGTGAATCCGAGCACTGTTTATTAATCTTGTTATAGTGGCATCTTTTTCATACATTTCAACCAGATGTTCGATCAAGTGGAGCAACATTTCTCTGCCCACCACCTGTATTAGATCACAATTTTGTTTTAATTCAACTATACCACAAAATGGCTAACATTTTAATCACTGAAGATTCTGTTTTACTTTCAGGTACGGTCACATTTTATTGTGAATGCTAGAGTCCAATTCATTATTTTCAATTCAACATACACAATAAAAATGGAGGAAATGTACTTTTAAATTCTTAAGCATTCCAAAGTTTCTACAAGAAATTCAGGATTTTCACTTTAAATCAGAAGTTAAGACAGCATAAGCTAGCCAAGAAGGCAATAATAAATCCTATCATCCCCCAAGAGAAAGAGCAAGAATGACAATCACAAGGTGGAAAATTATGTTCAAGAGGTTGGAGAGGACATGGTCAAGCTGACTCCTGGGTTTCTGGATCTATATCCTGTCTGTGTTCCTCTACCAATGCCCTCTCAATCTCACCCGCTGTGTTACTTGTTACTTCAGTGCATCATTTCAGATATAGGGAAGAATTACTTAGTGACAGTAAGATGGTGACACTGGATAATTCAAAGAACATGGAACATAGGAGCAGAAGTAGGCCATTTATCCCCTTGAGTCTGTCCTGCTATTCAATGAGATCATGTGATGTGCAACCTAATTCCATATACCTTTTTCCCAATATCCCATAATACCTATGGATAACAAAAATCTCACATTTAAAATTTACAATTAATCATTTTCAGGAGAGAATTCTAAGCATTACCATTCTCTATAAGTGTTTCCTAAGTTCACTCCTGAAACATCTGATTTTATTTTTTATCTAACCATAGGATAACCTGAGGCATACCTGAAGGCTCCCATGCTTTGGAATTGTGAGAACAAGGTCTCATGGGTATTCCCCCGAAAATATGGGTATCTGAAGAGTATTGCACCAACATTAGGGTCTGAGGATGTGCAGCAAACAACAATGCAGAGTCTAGGGTTTACAGCCAACATTTGCAGTAATATCAGAGAAGCCCATTGCAGGCATCGATTTGGACACGTGGCAACATCATTGAAACCTGGAATAAGTTTCACAAGCGGGCAGGGATCAGTCGACATATATTCCTCCGTGGAAGCAGACACTACTACCTTATTGGCAGCAAGGGGCTAGATATCTAGACAGTAACCTTCATTGCAACTTTTTGACTCTGGAGTTGGTGATCTAGGATGCTGTCTCTCAAGGCTTTCACTATTTCTTGGCAAATGAGCTTCACTATAACTAAGTGCAATATAATACATTTTGGTAAAAAGTATAAGGAGGCCGCATATTCCTCAGCAAATAAGTACCTAAAGATAGAGGAACAGAGGTCTGGGAGTATAAATACATAGATCACGTAAAACCATTAAAAAGAAAACAAACAAAGCACATTTAGAGAGGGATAGAATTGAAAAGCAGAGAAGTTATGTTAAACTTGTATAGAACTTTGGTTCAACTGCACTTGAAGCATCGTGAAGAGTGTGGTCTCCAAATTAGAAAAATATAGAGACACTGGAGAAGGTGCAAAAAAGATTTATTAAAATAATACCAAAACAGAGGATATACCTATCAGGAAATATTGAACAGGCTGGGGATCTTTTCTCTAGAAAATCGAAAACTGACAGGTGACCTGATAAGGTTCTTCAAGAAGGTTGATAAGGGTAATGCTCCTGATGCAATGTACGTGGACTTCCAAAAGACATTTCATAAAATGTTGCACAACAGGTTTGTGAGCAAAGTTAGAGCTCATGGATTAGAAGGAACTCTAGGAACACAGATACAAGAGAGGTTGCGTGACTGGAAACAAAGGGAAGAATCATCCCAGAATTGCACTAAGTGCAGTAGCAGACACTTTACCCACCGGCCGCAATGGCGGTTTTTCATGCCATAACGTCCCCTTCCCGGCGCATCCCGCTTCATAAATTATGCAGACCTGGAAAACACGCTGGATTGCTGTTGGGAGCAACCTCTGATTCAACCACCCTGCTGTCACCTCAGGCCCTATTTAGAGGCAGCCCCTGGACAGAGCTAGCACTCTTCAAGGGATAGGAAGCTGCTGGGATCTGATGGCTGCCAAAAGGAGGAAACATGCTGCCCCCAGACTTAGTGACACCTCCCTCAAGCACCTGCTGGATGCAATGGAGACCTGCTGCCAAGTCCTCTACCATTCTGGGCAAAGACCAGCAAGCAAGGTCACCAATCCAGCATGGGAGGTGGTGGCAACAGTGGTCAGCGCCAACACCCTGCAAAAGAGGACAGCCACCCAGTGCCAAAAGAGGGTGAATGATCTCCTCCGTACTGCCAGGGTATGTCACTCTTCTCATCACTCAACTCACAAACATCACACATCCACAGGGATTTCACTCACTGCCAGTTCTAGGGACATCATCATTCACTCTCTCTCACACACACACACCTCCATCTGCCATACGGATCATATCCTCATCCCTTCCATGACACCACTCACCACCCACATATGCCGGGCATCCTTCTCATCTGGCCTGGCAGGCATCCTGCTTACATTCTCTCCATCCATCTTCTTGCAGGACAAGCTGGCACACAAAAGGGAGGTCACAGAGTGATGAAGGAATGCCTGACATCAAAGGTCCTCACCAACTTGGAAAAGTTATCCAGCTGGCCAGTGATGGTCTGGACATTTCCTGTGCTGACGGTGAGGTCAGCGGTGCTCAACCATCAGGCAACCCATGCTGTGAGTCACTCCTGTTCCGCAGGCCCCTGCCATGCACTAGTTATTTCTTCTTGCTTTCGCAGGCATATCTGGGAAGCAGCCAATGGGGTCCATGACCCAGGTCCTCAACTCAAGCCCTGAAGACACCTTGGAAGAAGAATCTGATGACATTCAAATTGAAGACCCATCACAGCTCTCACCCACACCCTCCACCAGCGCAGAGACACACATCTCAGCGGGATCTAGCTCTCGAGTAGCCTCAGGGTCACAATCTGGTGAGCACATCACACTGTCTGATCCACAGCATGCAGCGTCAGGGACTTCGAGTTTCTGGCACTCTGTCAGTTGGAGGCCAGAAATCTACTGAGCCAGAGTCAGATGACGAGCCTCTGGACTTGGTCACGTCTCAGTTGCTGGAGCTGCAAAGGCAAGTTCAGGGACATCAAGAAGGGATGTCCGCTACACTCCTCAGATTGCAAGGCACAATGGAGGAGTCCACTCACCTTCAGTCTGAGGTGATAGCGCTGGCATGCCAATGCATCGAGGTCAACACCGGAAGGATGATGGACACCATGGAGACCTTGGTCCAGGACATGAGTGCTGCACTGCTGTGTGGGCCGAACTCCATCGCTGATGCCATAGTTGACCTCCAACAGTGTCAAACAAGGGGGTTGCAGGGCAGCTCGGTCTCACTCCAGCTTCCCCTCCTCCTCAAGGAGTGAGCCAGGGGCCCTCTTGCACCCATAGGGAGGAGGACCAGCAGCTGCAAGCCCTGGGGCCACCAACGCAGGTGACCCCAGGAGTGTCCGGCATATCAAATCCCCTCTTCCTATGACCCCAGCAGCTTCAAAAGGCAGAGGAGGATGCCACTGCCAGACAGCAGGACCCCGAAAGCAGGCCGGGCCCTCCAAGTCTCAGTCCTCCGAGAATGTCTCCCAAGGTCACCACTGACAGGGCATGGCAGTCAGCAGGCTGCCTCTACCTACATTGTGGATGTCAGAGGGCACTGAGACGTAGCAGCAGGGTTAGGAAGGTTAAGAAAATGTAGTTTCACCATGTGTGCATGGGCAATAATCACTTGTACATAATATTGACTATTGCAAATAAAATCCCAACTATGTCACAGTGTCTATGGCTCCTTGTTATAATGAGCAGTGTTCTCATCAGTCTGAAGTGAAAGCTTGGTCCCTGCACAAGATAAAGGCAGGTTTCTTAGTCCAGGGCTTCACTCCTGTGCTTTTGCAACCTTCCCAGTGCACTGATGGAGCGACTTCACAGTCACTGTATACATCAGTCGTCATGCCTGCACCTCGATGGGGCTTATCTTTGCTGCCAGGATGTCCAGGGCCGGCAGCACAGAGGTCCTTCATTCTCTGTGCTCTCAGCACCATTGAGGTATGGCTGGCCCCCCATCTCTTCAGCATGTGTCCAGTGACAGTGTGGTCCTGAAGGGTTCAGCTCATGAAGGATGCCATAGGATCAGGACAAGTTAAAGTTTCTTCGCTGCATCTCCATGATATGACCCTGTCTACAGAGCACAAGCGAGGTGCCATCAGCCAGACAGGAGTCAGGCATTCACATTAGCTATGTAAGGATCTATGGAGTGTCCCCACTGCATGTCTTCATCATCCTCCTGTAATGTAGGGACTAATTTGGAAGTGTTGTGAATCATGAGAAGGATAATGTAGAACTCCAAAAGGACAGAGGTCGATGGAATCGGCAGACAAGTGGCAGATTAAATTTAATGCAGAGAAGTGTGAAGTAATTCACTTAGGTGGGAAGACCACGGAGCTACAATTTAATAAAATAACAAAGGGTATAACTCTAAAGGGGGTGTAGGAGCATAAATCATCAGAGGTGGCAGGACAGGTTGAAGCAGTAATTAAAGCATATAGCTTTAGCAATAAAGGCATTTTATACTTCATTCATAAAATATCTGGAAAAACATTCCAAATCACCATCACAAAAGTACAATCAGATTCAACTTTTACACATGGATCATGAGGTACATCAATACAATCAATGAATATTACAATCATTTCAATATTGTCATTACAGACAATTAGACAATGGTATTGGAGTTATCAACATACATCATGTTGCACTCTGGAGGTGCTTCAATACAATTATTATTCAATGCAGACATTCATTTTGAGTTGTACAGCCCGAGGGGCTCTCAGTAGTTCCCAGCGCCTTGGTGCACTGTGGCAAAAAGGTCTTAGACAGCAATCTTTTCCCTTTGTGGTGGCTGCTCCAAGCTTTAGTGCATCCCTCAGCACGTAGTCCTGGACCTTGAAATGTGCCAGTCTGCAACACTCGGTCAGGGACAACTCTTTGCGCTGAAGACCAACAAGTTTCGGGCAGACCAAAGAGCATCTTTCATTGAGTTGATGATCCTCCAGCTGCAGTTGATGTTTGTCTCGCTGTGTGTCCCTGGGAACAGCCTGTAGAGCACGAAGTCCTGAGTCACAGAACTGCTTAGGATGAACCTCGACAGAAACCACTGCATCTCTCTCCAGACCTTCTTTGCAAAGGCACAATCCACAAGAAGGTGAACAGCGGTCTCGTCCCCACCACAGCCACCTCGAGGGCAACGTGCAGAGGGGGTGAGACTCCTGGCGTGTTGGAAGGATCAGATGGGGAGGGCCTTTCTCACCACCAGCCAAGCTACGTCTTGATGCTTGTTGGAAAGTTCTGGCGACGAAGCATTCTGCCAAAAGACTTTGACAGTCTGCTTGGGGAACCATCCGGCAGGATCCACCATCTCCTTTCCCCGCAGGGCCTCTAAGATGTTACGTGCCGACCACTGCCTGATGGACACACCCCTATCCTGCACATGGGCAATCGTATCCCTGAGCAGCGCGAGGCTGTCAGAGAGCTTCCTGCCCGGCACAGTGCAGGTCTGGTCAGGGTGGATCACCAGTTCCAGAGCGGACTTGACCCGATTGGCAATGACCTTAGACAGAATCTTATAGTCCACATTCAACAGTAAAATGGGTCGCCAATTTCTAATTTCCTCCTTTTCCCCCTTGTGCTTGTAGATGAGGGTGATGATGCCTTTCCTCATGGATTCTGACATGCTGCCAACCAGAATCATACTCCTGTACACTTCTAGCAGGTCTGGGCCGATCCAGTCCCACAGAGCCGAATAGAACTCCAACAGCAAGCCGTCGCTTCCAGGAGTTTTATTCTTCTAAGGACTCAAGGACCTTAGTCAGTTCATCAGGAGTTAGCCATTTGTCCAGGCTCTCCCGTGTACTGTCGTCTAAGACCTCTGTGATAGAGGACAGGAAGGACTGGGAATACGTGCTGTCTGTGGGCTTCACGTCATACAATCCGGCATAAAAGGATTTGCTGATCCTCAAAATGTTGGACTGCGATGACTTTACTGAGCCGTCTTCTTCGTTCAGGCTGTTGATCACAGAGCTCCCTTTGGAATAAGAAACGTGAGCACATCTCACCTGCTCCACGGAGCAGACTCTAGAACGGAAGATGATCTTGGAGGCCTCAGAGGCAAAGAGCAAGGCTTGCTGGCTCTTCACCTCTTGGAGTTCCTCCTCGACATCGACCCCCATCGACTGCAGCCACAGCGGGTCCTGCATGTTTTTCTGGAGTCGGGACATTTCCCTCTGTTCCTTTCTAGCTTTCTGGGTGCCTTTGAGGATGAAAAACCTCTTGATGTTTCCCTTCTCCGCTTCCCACCAGTGTGTCAGGGACTAAAAGAGGGGTTTCACGGTTCTCCAATCTTTGTAATCCCTCGAGCTCCTCAAACATTCCCTGGGGTCAGCAGTTGCACGTTTAGCTTCCATGCCCCCCTTGCCCACCCTCGTCTTCCTCTAAGTGACAGTCAGCCAGTAGGAGGCAGTGGTCAGAGAAGAACACTGGCATGATGTCAGTGGATCTGATTGCGAACGCACGGGACACAAACAGGAAGTCTATCCTGGAACAGACGGACCCATCTGGCCGTGACCAGGTGTATCTATGCTGTGCTCCGTCTGCAGGGTTGCTGACGACGTCGTGCAGCTTGGCATCCTTTACTATTTCCATCAGGGATCTGGACGTAGCGTCCAATCTGCTGTCGGCCCTGCTGGATCGTCCAGCCGCATCAATGATGCGGTTGAAGTCACCGCCCAGAATGACCAGCCTGGAGGTTGCCAGCAGCAGTGGGAGCTGCTGAAAGACTGCCAGCCGCTCGCCCTTTTGTGCCAGGGTGTACACGTTAATTAACCGGAGTGGAGCATTCTTGTACATTACGTCTGCTACGAGGAGATGCCCACCCACCACCAACATAACCTCAGACGGTGAAGTTGCCTCCCCGCAGCAGAATACCCAGGCCGGAGGAACGAGAGTCATTTCCTCCCGACCAGATCGATGGCCCATGGGACCACCATCGTGACCATTGCCTGTAGGAGCTGAGGTGCGGTATCGCACACTCCCACAGAAACAACAGGTCAGCTTTGACCTTGGCAAGGTAGTCCAAGGTCACAACACATCGCGCAGTAGATTTAAAGCTACACACATTTATGAATACAATCTTTACACCCATTTTAAAGCATTTAGTCTCTTACAAAACCTGTTGTCTTTGGAGAGTTCCAGACCTTTGGTCTGCTCCATAGTATTCACAAATTGCCTCACTTTGGATGGGCTGAGGAAACTGTCCTGAACCTCCCCATTGAAAATGTTCTGCTCAGGTGGCATCTGGGGGTTCGTGCAAAGAACGAGATTTGAAATGTCCTCTGTTGGAGAACCCTCCCCCTCTGGGGCGTAGCTGCTCCCGGCTTCCCGGAGCTGGGGTGTGCTAAGCGTTTCACTGCTCCCAGATTCCTGGGGTTGGGGTGCGCTGGCCTCTTCGGGTTGTGGGCAAAGTTGGGGAGCGCTGCTCTCCTCATTGTCTCCAATGTTCTGGAGCTGAGGTGTCTCATCCTCCAACTCCCTAGAGCTTTGCCGCTTCTTCTGTAGGTGCTGCCCTTGCACTTCTTCGTCTGAAGAGCAGCTGCCCTGGTCATCCATGTCAGATGGGAGACGCCTCTTGCCACTTGTCTGGGAAGTGGCTTGGTCCCTTCTTAGCCCATTCTTCCTTTTGGCTCTCTTCACCAGCTGCCACTCCCCCTGCTGATTTTCCGCTGCTTCCTCCTCCTCCATTGATTCGCTCTCCTGAGGAGTGGGAGGTTCAGGGGGCAGTGCAGTTGATTGGCTGTCTACTGCCTCAATCTTTTCCTCCACCTTGTCTTGGTCTGTGCCTTCCTTTGTCCCATTGTTCTCACTGGGGGTCTTGGTGGTTGGAGGGTTGAAAGTGTCCTTAGTAGTAGTGACACACTTTATCAATCATGGCATAGTGTACAAGGAGGTTAGGTTAATCCTGTGGTTTAGCCTTAACTGGAGTATTGCCTCCAGTTCTGGGCACCACACTTCAAGAAGAATGTGAAGGCATTAGAGAAGGTCCATAAAAAAATTAATGAGAATGGTTCCAGGGATTAGGAACTTAAGTTACGTAGATATTGAGAAAAGTTGGGACTGTTCTCTTGGGAAAAGAGAAGATTGAGAGGAGATTTGATAGAGGTATTCAAATCAGGAGGGGTCTGGAGAAGATAGAGAGAAAAACTGTTCCCATTGGTGGAAGGATCGAGAACCAGAGAGCACAAATTTAAAGCAATTGGCAAAAGAAGTAATGGCGAGATGAGCAAAAACTTTTTCATGCAGCGAGTGGTTAGGATCTGGAATGCACTGCCTGAGAAATTGTGATGGAGGCAGGGTCAATTGAGGCTTTCAAAAGGGAATTGGATTGTTATCTGTAAAAGGAAGGGATATGCAGGGCTATGGGCAGAAGACCAGGATTTGGCACTAGTTAAATACTCCTTTGGGGAGCCAGCACAGGCACAACAGGCTAAATAGTCTTCTTTACTGGAACCATTCCGTGATTTTGTGTTCCCATATATGGTAGCGAAGAACCTCTCATCTGTTGTGATTTCACTCTTTTGAATATGAAATTTATAAGAACTAGGGGAAAAGAGTTGCATATTTTCATTTAAAGTATGACAGCTGAGGTGTCTAAAGTATGACAAACAGCTGCAAGACCCTATTTTTACTTGCACACATTTACTGTATAGTCAAGTTTCGGTCAGGCATTTATCGGTCAGGCATGTCAACATAAATAAGATGTCAACATTTTGCTGTCTGACTCAACATGCTAAGGCAGCGGCAGATCAGAACTAAGCAGCAGGATGCTGCCTCCACCACAATTTCTCAATCAGGGCATTCTGGATCCTAACCACTCGTTGCATGAAAAAGTTTTTTGCAAATCATGAGCTAAATAAGTGGCTAGAAAGCGGGAAATGAAACAACTAATTGACTATAGGTGAAAGTACCAATACCAAGAAAAACATTAAAAAGATGAACCAACTGAATCAGCGAACACACTTTTTGAAAACACTTGTGCCGTTTATTTTTTCAGGAACAATTTTTAGGGGGGGGGGGGTGCGGGAAGGTTTCTTTAGGGCAGAGCGATGGCGAGCTCAAGGCCCTACAAACGTCAGTCCTGGTTGGAGGCTAGGTCGGGCACTGAGGAAAGGAGGGCTCTACAATGCCTTCTCTTGAGGATATAATTCAGTGTTGCTGTGGTACCAATAAAATATTCTGTCGACACTTTGGTCCAGCTCACGCATGAGGAATGATCACTCATGCAGTGTACCAGAGCACCCATCAGCCCATCACAAATCATCTTGGAGGGGGAAGAAAACACTTCCACGCAGCCTAAATGTCACACAATACCCAGTACCTTTTACATATGGGAGTAAAATGCTACATTAATCTACATCGGCTGCCAAGCACATCTAGTTCAATGCACATGTTGAGGGAAATCTGTCTCCACAGATCAGACAGCATCGCTAGTAGCCCAACTAAGAAATGGTGCCAGATCATTGTGGCTCAGATTCTTCTCTCCAATTTGCAGAAGGAAAATAACTGCCTCTGGGTGATTCCAGGCACAGAAAACAGAAGTTCAGTTTAGTATGGGTTGGCTCAGAGAAGTGCAGGTTCCTATCACAAGGCATTGCCAGCAAAAGCTTGAAAAGGAAGTAAACTATTGGGAACAAGTGAAGCAACATAAAAGTCAGCCAGTTCTGGTTGGAACTTGTTGGATTAGAGACTCCAGCCACAAAGGTTCAACTGCAATGAGGTTTGGGTTTAGAAATCTGTACAAAGACAACTAACTAATGATCAGGGAGCAAAAACACATTTACCAAAAAAGGTGGAGATAGTGTGATGATAGTTACAATGATATTTATCCTCTAATGTTCCCCCCTGAATTTACTAATGCGTGCTGGAACACAGTTGCACAGATTTTGCAAGTGACTATATTTTCTGTGAAGTCAGAGTGATTATTAGTTTGTGTGGGGCATCATGGAAAATCCTGCATTCACCCAACATCCACCGTATACATATTTCAGTAGTGGTCACTTGAAAAATGATCTTTGGTAGACCCTTCCCTAACCCAGACTGGGAATTGGCCTGGTATCATTCATATTATTGTCACACAGCAGAACATTTAGGCAGCATTTTTTTTTTATATATAGATTAGCATTTGGTTTCATCCCACATGATTAAGGTTTTTGCTATTTTATTTATAAATAGCCTGTGGATTTGTATTGTACCTAAAATGAAATGGCTAATTTGTCCACTGCCAAGATGCTTTAGTGTTTGATACATCAGTGTAAAATTTAGCTAACTGTGCTACTGAGATGCAGGATTGGCGATTCATGTATATTTGACTGAGCTTTGTCATTACATTGGGAAATGAGGTTGTCTGGAGATAATGAATTATGACAATGAGGTCAGGGTGACTCTTCTTAGGCAATCCCTCAGGAATTGAGGATGACTTGCTTCTATTCCGGCTCAACGGGTTCTGAGATGGCTGATAAGTCTGGTTACAGATATATACGAAGATACGATTTAGGAGCAGGCTGATCTGATTCTGGCCTCAACTCCACATTCCGATTACCCCCAATAACCTTTGATTCCTTTGTTAGTCAAAAATTTACCCACCTCTGCCATAAAAATATTCATTGACCCTGCCCCCAATGCTCTCTAGGGATGAGAGACCCAAAGATTCATGCCCCTCGGAGAGAAAAAAAAACTTCTTCTCATCTCTATGGGAGATGATGGGAGAATCTGGGAGACCTCTTATTTTTAAATTGTGCCCCTTAATTCTAGTCTCTCTAGAAAACATCATTTCAGCATCCACCCCGTCAGGTCCCCTCAGGATCTCATATGTTTCAATAAGATCACCTCTCATTCTTCAAAAGATTGGTGAAGACAAATGTAGGTCCCTTACAGTCAAAAACAGGGAAATTTATAATGGGGAACAAAAATGGCTGGGCAACTAAATACATACTTTGATTCTGGTCTTCACAAAGGAGGATACAAATAACATACCAGAAAATGTTGGGGAACACAGGGTTTAGTGAGAGGGAGGAACTAAAAGAAATCAGTATTAGTAGGGAAATGCTGTTAGGGGAAATTGATGGGATTGAAGGCCGATAAATCCCCAGGGCCTGATAATCTACATCCCGGAGTACTTAAGGAAGTAGCCCTAGAAATAATGGATGCATGGTGGTCATCTTCCAAAATTCTATTGACTCTGGAACAGTAGCTACCCTCCAATCTGTAGGAAATGTAACCTCATTATTTAAAAAGATAGGCAGAGAGAAAACAGGGAATTATAGACCAATCAACCTGACATTGGTAGTGGGGAAAATTCTAGAGTCCATTAAAAAGATTTAATAGCTGAATACGTGGAGAACAGTGGCAGAATCAGACAGAGTCAGTATAGATTTATGGAAAGGAAATAATGCTTGACAAATCTACTGGAATTTTGAGAATGTATCTAGTACAGTTGATGAGGGGAAGCCAGTGGAAGTGGTTTATTTGGACTTTCAGAAGGCTTTTGACAAAGTCCCACATAAGAGATTGGCGTGTAAAATTAAAGTGCATGGGATTGGGGATAGTGTATTGAGATGGATAGAAAACTGGTTGGCAGACAGGAAACAAAGAGTAGGAATAAACGGGTCTTTTTCCCGAATGACAGGCAGTGACTAGTGGGGTACCGCGGGGATCGGTGCTGGGACCCCAGTTATTCACAATATAAATTAATGATTTAGATGATGGAATTAAATATATCTCCAAAATTTGCAGATGACACAAAGCTGGGTGGGAGGATGCAGAGATGCTTCAGTGCGATTTGGACAAGCTGAGTGAGTGGGCAAATGCATGGCAGATGCAGTATAATGTGGATAAATGTGAGGTTATCCACTTTGGTAGCAAAAACAGGAAGGCAGATTATCTGAATGACTATAAATTGGGGGTGGGGGGGGGGGGGAGGAAAAAGAGTGTGCAACAAGACCTGGGTGTCCTTGTACACCAGTCACTGAATTTAAGCATGCAGGTGCAATAGGTGGTAAAGGCGGCAAATAGTATGTTGGCCTTCACAGCCAGAGGATTCGAGTACAGGAACAGGGATGCCTTGCTGCAATTATACGGGGCTTTGGTGGTCTACCCCATATCCTCAGACTGTGACCCCTGGTTCTGGACTCCCCCTCCTTCGGGAACATCCTTCCTGTATCTACCCTGTCTAGTCCTGTTAGAATTTTATAGGTTTCTATAAGATCCCCCCCTCGTTCTTCTGAACTCTGGCGAATATAATAATCAACTCAATCTCTCCTCATATGTCAGTCCCACTATCCCAGGAATCTGTTGGTTAAACCTTCACTGCACTCCCTCTATAGCAAGAACATCCTTCCTCAAAAATGTTTATAACCAGCTTTAGGACAGTAACCAAGCCTGTTTTACACCTTTCCGATTGGGCTGCCAGAGTTTTACTATCATCCTATACAATTCCATTTTTTTTTAAAGCAAAAAAAAAACAAAATGTTTAGTACCCACATTTCTGTTTAAGTTTACACCCTTAGACAGGAGTCAAACAAACAATGGCGCCTGTTTCATCTAATATCAATATAAATCATTGTTGCTGTTGAAGAAGAAAGATGAGCTGTCAGGGATCATTTTTTCCCATTTTACTTGGCCTCTGCCCATTATGATTTATGAGGAGAAATTAGACTGACTGTTGACTTAGATGTTTTTATTTATTTAACATAATTGGAAAAGAAACATGTTTTTGATTTGAAATTATAAACACCTGTCCAAACAATTTCAGTATAGCCTGAATCCAAACACAAAAAGCAAGAACATCCTCAGTGGTATATTGTCTTTGTAATAGTAATGTAGGAGGTAGCAGAGTGTAAAATGATAGGGGTAAGCCGTCACAATGTTTACAATTACAAAAGTGAGGAAGTTAAACAGTATAACAACATTAACAATTTCTAAAACAACTGCCATTTATATAGCACCTTTGGAAATGTGGAAAAATGTTTCAAGGAGCCTCACAGAGATATGAGGAAAATGGGCAACTAGGCAAATAATGAGAACAGGGAGGGGAAGTTAATCAAAAGCTTTGTCAAAGATTTTGAGGAGGAAAGGGATGTAGAGAGACAAGTGGCAACTCTTTAATAGTCATCCAAACTCAAATTCAAGTACCTTATTATGAAAATCATGGGCAGAATTTTATGGCACTGTCAGGGCGGGGGCAGGTCCTTAATATGCAGTGAACCATTCAAAAGTCCATTGATTTCAGCGGGACTGGAAAATCCCACCAGCATAAAATTCCACCCCATATTCTGTTAAGTTGGCAAGAGATGAACAAACAACAATGGAGCTCCAAGTCAGACCGGAGAGAGAGACTTGGACAGGAATGTGCCAGCTATTGCTTGGTTTATGATGGTTCATAAATCTACACAAATTGTCCATTCATTGTCTAATTCATCCCGGCATGAAATGGCATTACTTCATGCCAAGAAAATGTATGAAGTTCATTTTAAAAATGTGTCCCTTAGCATGTTCTCTTCCACAGCAAAATGCACTTGTGTAATGCTAAATCAGTTAATTTTGTTTGCCAAGACTTCTTCAACAGCACTTGCCAAACTCACACCCATTCCCACCTAGAAAGATAAGGGCAGTGGGCACATCAGAACACCACCACCTCCAAGTTCCCCTCCAAGTCACACACTATCCTGACAGTGTTGTTCTTTCATTGTCACTAGGTCAAAATCCTATGCCCTCCCCAACAGCGCTGTTAGTGAACCTTCAGCACACGGACTACAGTGGTTTAAGAAGATGGCCACTACCATTTTTTTTCCCCCCAAGTACAATTAGGGATGGGCAATAAGTGCTGGCCTTGCCAATGATGCCTACATCCCATGAGTAAATAAACAAAAAAGTTTACATACACAAAATTGGAAGCATGATGAAGACAAGGCTCTACCTTTAAATATTATTGTCTGTGATGCATCCATAATAGGACCTTACATCACCAGGACAGTTCAAATGAAAATAACTTACTGGAATTTTCAATAGTAATTTAGTCCACGTGTATTTCTTTCAAGATTAAAGCTAGGGCAATTCAAGCAAAATTGGCTAACTAAATTGTTTCCCCAAATGAGTGTGCATGTTGCAACAAACAACAACTTCCATTCATATTTGGCACAGTAAATTGACTCTTGTGCTGCCAATGAATTACTTAACCATTTATTTCACTACTTATTCCCATATTTTTTAAGCTGGTGAATATACCATATGCCAGGTTGCAATGTGAAGCCTTTATAGAACACAAAGGAATAAAATTTCGTCAACTCGCTGGGAGTGACAATTATCAAAAGCATTAACCTGGATTTTGCAGTCAGTGGTGAAGGGACAGTAATAGCCATTGACCTTTAAGAAAGCTTCTCAGAACTAGCAATCACCATGATGTGAATTTCCACTTTCCTGGCATCACTTTGTATTTGGTGCCAGTGAATTCTCAGACAGAAATCAGGAAGTAAAATGCATTAATTGTCCTTTACTTTTTTTATAAATTTTACAGAGATCATCAAAATAAAAGATCGCGACGTACATTTTAGAAACTATGAAATCATAATGGAAACACTTGACATTATATAAACATAAAATTAAGTTTTCCAGGGACAGAGGTTGGTCAGCAATGGATATGCCTTAGTATGCTGTTAAAAATCCAGTTATACCTCAGGTGTGACTTTTCCAGGGGTTTTTGAAAATCTTCACTAAATTGCTTTTTAGGCATGCACGAGCTCAGCAAAACATGGAAATAATAAATTGAACAATCTGGGGTACATAGAGAAAAAAAAAATTACCTCATCACCATGGATGTTACCAATGTATTTCATATCTGGAATCCCTACAGTGTGTCCTTCTGGATATTTTCCAATTGCCAGAACCCAGAGATTAATACCTAAATCAGAAGCATACAAAATAAATCTTTATTGATTAGAAAGATTGAAATGCAAATCCTTTGTCCATTACGACCTATTCTTTAAAGAAAAACAAATGACAACAATTCTTCATTCCCTTACTGTTTTTTCCTCCTTCTCACAATAAAGCATCTTGGAATTTTTTTTTTTTTCATAAAACGTTAATTTTGCAAGTTGTTGTTCTTGATAGCCCACTAATACATCAGGTACGTATGTGTGTCATAGTGAAGCATTATTTGGGATGTACACTGAAGCAAAATATGCCCATTTCCAGGCAACAGCTCAATTTATTCCGTTTTTCAGACATTTCTATTTTTGATAATATTCTGGGAGGGGAGGAAAAGAAAAAAGCTGGTATTGAGCCTTTCAATTTGGTTTTCTTAAAAAAGGTCAAGAACATTTTTCTCAAATCTCCTTTTAAAGATGTTCACTCATGGCTAGGGTATGCTTCTGCAGACACCAGTCACCTCCATGCCTTACCCAACTGACTAGTATTCTCAGGTGAGGCATGACCACGATTGCCATCAAGCATTCCAGATTTGCCTGATCTTCTCCACTGGCATCTATATGTGTGCACTTCTAACCAGGGTCAGTGAGAGCAATCATGGACCCAGGTGCTTCTGTTTCTGAGCCGCTTATTTCCACCTGACGCCCCTTTAACCCTCCCCCTCACATCCTTCAGATGGCCAGAAATAGAAACCGTAGTCAGAGTGGGTTGAACTGTTTCATATAAGTTTATCAAAGCTTCTTGGCTTTTGTACTTTATTCTCTCTCTCTCTCTCTCTCTCTCCCCCATTGTGTGCACGGCCCCCCCATCCTTCTCTCTCCCCCGCTCCCCCCATTCATGTGTGCACACGCATCCCCCTCCCTCTCTCACGCTTTCCCCCTCTCCTCACGCACACTCAATTTACCTGGTTTATGCAAGTAGTGCCGTAAAAACGGGCATGGTTTACTTACCTTCGACTTTATAGCCCTTGACAGCAGGCTCCGGGAGCACGCTGCATTTCACAGATCTCACCCAGCCTGATTCAGAAGGTCAGGTGAATAGGAGCACCAGAATTTGAAGGTAAGAAATTACAAGCGGAGTGGCAACCCGACTCAATTGCCACTCCACCGGAAGTTATGACCCAACGTTTCAGGTCAATGATCTAACATCATCTATCCCCATGTTATTCATCAGGGCTGGATTTAGACAGTTTCAAAAGTCAATTCAACAGTGGGTAATATCATAGGCAAGCCCAATTCTGTCCTCACCTGAATTTCCCCACACTTCCCAGCAAAAATCACTGGGAGGCAGTCAAGAGAAAAAGGTTCAAAGTTCAGGACTACCTACCAGTATCCTGGCTGAGAGCAGATAACTCAGTACAAATTAGAAACCATGGACTTACCTGCAACACAACTCCAATGCAGAAAATTAAAAAGCAAATAAATGACACCTTACAGAAATTTGCTACTGACTTTTGGAAATAAGCCATCTACAAAATTTGTTGGTTACCTTTAAGAGGCCTGAACAAAAATACACCAAGAAGCAGAAATGCCTGTTCCAGAAATTCAAATCTGTTCTTACTAATCAGTTAGTACAGAAAATGCTCTTCAGTCAGTTTTGATGGAGTCATACGGACTCGAAACATTAACTCTGCATTTCTCTCTACAGATGCTGTCAGACCTGTTGAGTTTTTCCAGCAATATTTGTTTCTCTTTAGTCACATTTGTCTAAGTTACTGAAACAAAATTCTGTACTAGTTTCATGAATAAGAATCAATTTGTTTGCAATTATTTTAAATGTTCATTAACAACTTGTAGATCAACTAAAAAGAATGCATGTTTACTTTTGATTACAGATGGATAGAATATAGTTAAATATTGGTTTTGAACCAGAACAGTTGAGTCACAACAGGAATTATTTGCCATAAAGGGAAAAATGATCACAACACCACTTGTTTCCAACACTAAATTTATGAAATGTTTCCAAAGTAATGGGCCACAATGAAATCACAACATCTGCGAAAAAGATTTATAACTTCAAATAAAAGAGAAACTGTTGGAAATACACAACAGGCCCAAGTAATATTTGTTGAGAAAGGGCAAAAGAGATAAAAGGTAGGAGCAGGAGCAGACCACACAGCCCATCAAGCCAGCTCCATAAGTCAATACGATCATGGCCGATCTTGGCTTCAACTCCACATTCCTGTGCACTTCCATATCGCTTGAGTCACAGACCAAAAATCTGTCTATCCCAGCCTTAAATGTATTCAACAGTGGAGCATCCACAACACTCTGGGGTACAGAATTCCATAGATTAACAACCCTTCTGAGTGAACAAATTTCTTGTCATCTCAGTCCTAAATGATCGACACTATCTTGAGACTGTGCCCCCACCACCCCCCCCCCACCCCCCCCACCGTGTTTTAGATTACTCAAGCCCCTTCAGAATTTTATTTGTTTCAGTGAGATCACCCCTCATTCTCCTAAACTCCAGAGAATATGTTCAAACTTCTAGAACAACCTTCTCATCCCAGGGACCAATCTAATGAACTGTTTGCTGCACTGCCTCAAAGCAAGTATATCCTTCCTTAAATATACAGAGACCAAAACAGCCCACAGTATTCCAGACGCAGTCTTACTGTAGCCCTGTACAATTGTAGCAAGGCTTCTTCATTTCTGTACTCCAAGCCCCCTTGCAATAAAGGCCAAAATGCCATTTGCCTTCCTAATTGCTTGCTGCACCTGCAAGGTAACTTTGTTCTCCTTGTACAAGCACAGAAGTCTCTCTGATCATCAACATTTACAAGTTTCATGCCTTTTAAAAAATATTCTGCTTTTCTATTCCTACAACCAAAGTAAATAACCTCACACCTCCCTATATTATACTTCACCCGCCACCTCGTTGCCCACTCACTTAACCTGTCCATCTCTTTTTGCAGCCTGTCTCCTCCTCTCAGCTTACATTTTGACCTAGCTTTGTATCATCAGCAAACTTAGACATATTACTCTGCTCTGTCTCTTCTAAATCATCAATATAGATTGTAAATAGTTGAGGCCACAGCACTAATCCTAGTGGCAACTCACTAGTCACTGCCTGCCAACCTGAAAATGCTTCATTTATGCCAACTCTTTGCCTCCTGTCCATTAACCAATTCTCTATCCATGCTAATATATTATCCCCAATGCCATGAGCCCTTATCTTGCCAATTAATCTTTTCCACGGTAACTTATCAAATGCATTTTGGAAATCCAAGTATACTATATCTACTGGGCCCTCTTTATCTAAAACTAATAAATTTGTCAAACAGGATTTCCCTTTCGTGAAACCTGTTGACTTGTTCTAATCATACTATACTTTAAATGTATTGTTAAGACTTCCTTAATAATAGATTCCAGCATTTTCCCATGACTGGTGACAGGCTAACTGGCCTGTAGTTCCCTGTTTTCCCTCTCCATAATATCCTGAATAACAGCGTTACATTTGCTGACTTTCAATCTGTTGGGACCATTCCAGAATCTAGGAAATTTTGGAAAATCATAGCCAGCGCATTCACTATCTCTGCAGCCTTTTTCAAACCTCTAGAATGTAGGCCATCAGGTCCTGGGGATTTGTAGAATTTTAATCCAAGTTTTTCCAGTACTTTTCCCTCTGCTGTTATTAATGACCTTAATTTCCTCACTCTTTTTAGCACTTAGGCTACTCTATGGCCAGGATTTTAATTATGGCGGGTGGGAGCAGGTGGGTGAGGAGCTAATTGCTGCCTGTGATCAGCTGCGTGCTGCCATTTTACACGGGCAGACCAATTAAGGCCCACCCAGCGCAACGCATGGCTGATAGCGCTCGGGGTGAGGGTGGGGAGTCAGGGCCTGCACTCTCGTCCACGTGCACGAAAGAGCACAGCAGTCTCCGAGGCATGGAGCTGCCTCAGGGAAATTGAATAAATTATAAAACATTTTAATAAATGAAGTAAAAATTCATTCGTGTCCCCCCCCCCCCCCCAATGTGACAGTGTCACACGAGTTGGGACGTGTTTGTGAAGTTGGGAAATTTAATAAAAGTTTCAGGAAACCTCATCCCGCTCGTGGGTGAGGTTTCCTGAAAAACATGAAGGCCACTTGGACTTTTCAGCTGCCTGCAAACCTTAAGTTTAATTAATCCCTTAATAGGCCGCTGATATTTCTGTGGGTGCACAGCCGCCTCCAGCGCGCGCCCGATGTCATCGCGTGTCAGGCCCGCCCCAGCATACTAAAATTCTGCCCGATATTTCTGGTTTGCAACTTGTGTCTTCTACTGTGAAGACAGACAAAATATTTGCTCAACATCTCTGCCATTTCCTCATTCCCCATGTTTCTCTTGTCCCTACTTATAAAGGGACCAGTGCTTACTTTAGCTATTCTCTTCCTTTTTATATACAGCTGTAAAAGCTCTTACAATCTGTTTTTATATATTCCCGGCCAGTTTCTCATTCTATTTTTCCCTTTTTATTAACTTTTTCTGGTTATTTGCTGGTTTAAAAAATGCTCACAACTTTCAGACTTGCTACTATTCTTTGCAACATTATAAGCCTCTTCTTTTAACCCATTAACTTCCTTAACTTCCATTTGTGGCTTACTGAGAATCTTTCTTGCTAAGTTTTTGTTTGAAATATAATGTATTTTTGTTAAACATTTTGAATTGTCTCTTTAAATGTTTTCCACTGTTTATTTACTCAATCAGCCCTAGCCAGTTCTCCCACAAACCTATGTAATTGGCTTAAGTTTAAGATTCTTGTTCGTGATTATTTTGAAAGTGACAAAAACCAATGGGCACTATTTCCCAGTGGATCTTTTACTTTGAGATTACTAACTAACCCTGCCTCATCACACAATGCTATATCTAAAATACTTTCCTGTCGAACCAACTAGGGATGAAGCTGTCAAAAACATTCTACAAACTCATCTTCTTGACCAGTCTTGCCAGTTTGATTGGCCCAGTTTATAGGAAGATTAAAGTCCCCCACAATTATTACATTGCCTTGTTACACCCTTCAACAATTTCTTGTTTAATGTTCTGTTTAAGTGTTAACATTTCAGGTTGTTATCCTCTCATCAAAACTGTTCTCTCTCTTTCCAGATGTTGCCTGACCTGTGCATTTGCAGCATTTTGTGTTTTTATTTCAGGTATCCAACATCTCCAGTATTTTGCTTTCCTAACTATAAACTGTCAGTTTTTTCTAATAATTGAAAAGGAGCAGCGTGTAGGATAACCATCATATTTTATTCCTGTTTGTGGGTTAACTTTGAAGTAAGGACACAGGTTTTGTGGAAGTGGACAGGCATCCATTTAACAGGAGTGTTCACTAGTTAATGATTGGCTTGAGAGTGACCCCTAGAGCCCCAATGAGCAACAACAACTCAAAGTCCTGGAATTCCCTCCCTAACAGCACAATGGATGTACCTACACCACAGGGGCTGCAGCAGTTCAACAATGCAGCTCACCACTACCTTCACAAGGGCAATTAGAGATAGACAATAAATGCTGGCCTAGCCAGTGTTGCCCACACCCTATGAATAAATAATAAACAACCACCACTTGCACTTATATATGTCTCCGATAACATGGTAACGTCTCCCAAAGTGCTTCAAAAGGCACAATCGGTCAAAAACAGATGCCAAGCCAAAAAGGAGATATGGAGGAAGGAGTAGTGTAGTGAAGTGAAATGTTTAGTCAAAGAAGTGGGTTCTAAGGTCACTTTTTTGTAAATTGTACAGGCTGAATTTTCTCCACAAGGAGGTGGCGGGGAAAAAAAAAAAATAGGAGCCAGGTCTGTTTTTGGATTAGAAGTCAATCTTCAGTGAGAAATTGGATTAGAGTTCAGATTTTCACAGGGGTGAGTCCTTAATTGACATAGAGGCTGATTTCCTGTCCACTTAGAACCAGTGGGAGCAGAGATAGGAGGTGGGTCAGATGAAGTCTGAGACTCATTTAGACATCCTCAGGACAGCCAGTAGCCTCAGTGATGGCTCCATGGGAGATGATCTACAGTTTGTACCAAAGCTTTCCACTTCACCAGAGGGAAGCGAGATGTCACAGGGGAGTCGGAGGCAACCAGGGCAGGTCAGACCCTCATCATCGATGCTGACCTCTATCTAATGCTGGGGGCTGTGGGGGAAGATGGCAGGAATTTGCAGCAGGGAAACCTTTCCAATTCCTCCTCTTACCTCCTGCTCCTACCCAATGAGCTGACTGCCAGAAGTTAGAGAAAGTAAGTCCACATTTCTTTGGAGCACCCGGTTATGGAAAGTGCAGCAGACCATCACAATGTCAGAGGCACAGACAGGATGGTTTGGAGGGCATTACCTAGCCAGTCCAGGCACTGGAATTGCCTTTTTCGAAGCCCGCTGGCCTGCCCAATAGCTAAGTTGGTGTTATTGTCCCTGTGCTGGAGGCTCCCGTATAGGGGAGAGTAACCATCTCTTCCAGGGATTTCTCGTCCCCCCGGATGCCTCCACACATTTTTTGGGTGAAGGGTGTTGGAATGAATATTTGAGACTGCCTGGACTTTAAGAGGATTTATGGCAGCTACCAGGAAAGTGAGTGCACATATGGAGAATGCTCTTCTGGTCACAGACCAATTGGACATTGCAAGAGTAAAAGCTTTCCCTGTGGATTGATCTCACTAGTTGCTGGCAAACTTAATGGCCACATGGGTGTAATCGATGATGCCCTGCAGCTGAAGGAATCCTGTAATGGAGGCAAAATCCACTGCCCTCTGTCCATTGGAGGCTGTGGTGTCTGTCAAGAAGTGAATGTGCTGTCCAGCTCTGGCAAAGAGGGCATCAGCAATCAGTGGGATGCAGCGGTGTGCATTGTTTTTGGGACGCCACTAAGGTTTGCATCTGATCCTTGGAAGGAACTGGAAACAAAGTTCAAGGCCGCAATGACTTTAAGGGTCACTGACAGGGCATAGTGCCCGTTTCTGCAAGGTCTTGGCCGACAATGGCACAGATATCTGTGACCATCTGCCTGCAGAGTCGCAGTCTTGTGGTGCTAGTTCCCTATCACCTCCATCTTGGGCAGTCAATCCTGTGTTGGGTTCAGCCACCATTGTCTTCCTGCCCTTCTTTCCTCATCTTGATTCCTGAGGTTCTGCCCTTCCTCCAGAGAACATTGTCCCTCATTGTCACTGGTTTAGCCCTCATTGCCAGCTAGACCATTTCATCTGGGCACATGGCTGCCCAATTGTCCATGGCAGCTTTGTCACTGCTCTTCTGCCCTCTGCAATGGTAGGGGATGCTGACCCCATTCAAAGCCCAGGTGCTGAGTGCCCACCCTCCCTGCCACCTGTGCAGCATCAAGGGCACCACTTCCCAAGTACCCAGTTCCTCTTTGCCTTGCTGTCCCTCTATGGGGCCAGGGTGATGCCCTGGGGCAGCCATGAATGACTCCCACTCTTTACCCACCTCCCTTCAGCTGGTCAGCTTCTGAAAGCACGTGTAGCCTTTCTACCCCTTTGAAAATTTAAAGGTCAGCCCTTGACAAACTCTAACAACTTTAACTAATTTAATTGGTCTCAAATTAGAGGTGAGCAAGATTCCTGTCTTGTCCTTCCCCACCCTGGTGATTATTGCTGGCACTGGGATAAGCATCTTGAAATTTGACATTCCACCCAGCACCAGTATTTTCAGGGGCTTTCCTGCCTCCGTTCCCGCCTTCTGGGATGGGGTGGGCCCCAAAAATTCAATGTCTGAAAACGGCACTAATGATATGTATATGGTCTTCAAAGTCATATGTTCATCAACATCCTGGGGGTTACCATTGGCCAGAAACGGAACTGGGTCCCCCAGATCTCTACTGTGCCTACAAGAGCTGGTTCGAGGCTGGGAATTCTGCAGAGAGTAACTCACCTCCTGAGTCCCCAAAGCTTGTCCATCTACAAGGCACAAGTCAGGAGCATGATCGAATACTTTCCACTTGCCTGGATGAGTGCATGTCCAATAACACTCAGGCTCAATGCCATCCAGGACAAAACAGCCCCCTTGATTGGCACCCCATCCACCACCTTAAACATTCACTCTTTCCACCACCAGCGCACCATGGCAACAGTGTGTACCATCTACAAGATGCACTGTAGGAACTCACCATGGCTCCTTTCACAGCATCTTCCAAACCTAGAAGGACAAGGGCAGCAGATGCATGGGAACACCACCAGCTGCAAGTTCCCCTCCAAGCCATACACCATCCTGACTTGGAACTGTTATCACCATTCCTTCACTATTGCTCAGTCAAAATCCTGTAATTCCCTCCTTAACAGCACTTCTATCTGTGTATTATCTATACAATATGGACTGCAATGGTTCAAGGTGGAGGCTCACCGCCACCTTCAAGGGCAATAGCCAGCGATGCCCACATTCAGGTAAACAAATAATAAACATTTTGAGAATATATGAATTTTTAAATTTACCATGTAGCGGCTATGATCTGATGTTCTAATTTGCATGAAACAAAAACAAAGCGATACAAGAGACAAGTTTGCAGAGAATCGGGATATAGAAAATATTATTAATTTTCCCCCCAAGTTCACGAAACAAATGCTAGTCATAGTAAATAGAGATATGTGGTCTCTAACATGTGCACCTAATTAAAAAATAAATAAATATGTGCTGGAAAAACTGGAAGTAATAAAGTTCTTGTCCCAAAGGTGAGGGTCCATTTGCATCCTTTAGGCATCCTTAATGATGCTTTGACAGTTTTCTGAATGCCATAAATGCTGAAAAGATGTCCAAGGACTGGAGGATAGCAAATAGTTATTTCATTTTTTATATTAGCCTAACAATGACAGATTGGCTAGCCCTACTTGCTTGTAATCATTCCAGTTTACTGGGAAAGGAATATCTAAAGTGCATAGCAACAGTTTGTGACAGAGTAAATATGCTAGCTGTTCCAGCAGATGTAGTTTACTTGTTCCTAGTGGGAAAGTTAAGAATCATGGAACACATGACAAACTGATTAGCTGGATTGAGGATTGGCTGAACAACAGAAGACACAGAGGGTGGGGATAAAATGGATAAAAAAAGAACCTAGGGAAAGAACAAGTTCAGTAACTACTTCCACTGGGTTCTGACCAAAGACCCCTGTTATTCATTAAAGTTTGTGAATAATAGAAACTAGCTGCTGTGGGCATAATGAGTGGAAAGGACACAGATTATTTTGAGACGTCAGCAGCAATCGTGTAAATGGGCGGAATAAGACAGGCAATTTTAAATGTGGAAAAATTCCAGTAACTTTATCCAGAATTTCTGTTAGAGTATATAACCAGGGTTTCCACCAATCTTCTGCCAAGGTTACAGCAGCTGATGGGGAATCCTCTGTGCCCTGAACGAAATTTTACACTATACTAGGGGTGGAATTGTTCCAGATTTGCACTAAATATGGTAGTGGGTGGGTAAAACAGTTTACCCGCCAGCCATGAAAGCAGGTTTTCACACTGTATTGCCCCAAACCCCCCCACGTTATTTATGCATTCCTGGGAACATGTTACCATGGCAGGCCCCCGCCCACCATCACCTCGCTGCTTCAACACACCGGGCGCCATATTTAAAGTCCAGCTGCATGCAGTGCTTCCAGCCCACAACTGCTGCAGGGAAGATTTCCACGAAAGGCAAAAAGACTGCAGCCCCAGGTTCAGCGATGCATCATTGGAGTGCCTTTTGGATACCGTGGAAGCCCACCGAGATGTCCTCTACCCCCGCTCTGGCCGCAGGATGAGCAGAGGCCTGACCAATCAGGCTTGGGAAGGTGGTCAGTGCCAATGCCCTTCAAAAGAGGACAGCCACCTAGTGCTGTAAGAGGATGAATGATCTCTTCCATTCCGCCAAGGTTAGTCACTCGTCACTATCAACTCAAAACCATCACACATCCACAGGGCCTCACTCACTGCCAGTTCAAGGGACATCACCATTCACTCAAATCTCACACATCTTTGTTGTCCTTATCCCGTCCATGGGACCACTCATGCATGCCAGGCATACTTATCATTTGGCCTGGCAGATGTCCTGCTTACACTTTCTCCATCTCTATTCATGTAGGACAAGCTGGCATGCAACAGGGAGAGATTGCAGACCAGTAGAGGAATGCCTGAAATCAAGGTCTTCATGGTCTTTGAAAGCAGAGCCATCCAGCTGGCTGGCAATGATCTGGACCAGTCCTGTGCTAATGTGGAGGTCAGCAATACTCTACCAAGTGAGGATCCAGCAGTGCAATGTACATCAGATAACCATGCTGTGAGTGATGTCATGTTTCAAAGGTCACTGCCATGGGCTAATTATCTCCCCTTCTTCCACAGGCGCATCTGGGAAACAGCTGACAGAATCCATGACCCTGGGCTACCAATCAAGCCCTGAAGAAGCCTCTTAAGAGGAATCTGGAGGCACCCTCCTTGAAGTCCCATCACAGCACTCACCCACACCCTCCAGTAACATAGAGACACACCCCTCAGTGGGACCTAGCTTTAGAATAGCCTTGGGATCACAATCTGGTGATAACATTGTACTGATCCGCAGCAGGCAGGGACTTCCCAGATCTCCTACACTCGGTGGACTGCTGGAGGACAGAAATTTGCTGGAGGACAGAAATTTGCTGAGTCTGAGTCAGATGACGAGCCTCTGGATTCGGCCATACCATAGCTGCTGGAGTTGCAAAGGCCAACTTGCGGACATCCCTTCCCGATGTTCCCTACACTCAAGATTGCAGACATGCCGGAGCAGTCCATATGTCTCACTGGAGGTGATAGTACTGGCATGCCAATGCACTGAAGTCAACATTGGCAGGATGGCAGCCACCATGGAGACCTTGGTCCATGATGTTGCTCCTGCACTGGTGCGTGGGCACAACTCCATTGCTGATACCAGTTGGCCTCTAACACTGTACACGAGAGGGGTGCCAAGCAGCTCAACCTCAACCCAGCTACCCCTCCTCAAGGAGTCAGCCATGGGCACCCATAGGGAGGAGGATCAGCAGGTGCACACTCCAGGCCCATCCATGCAGGTGGCACCAGGGGTGTCTGGCCCATCTGAATTCTCTCTTCCTGCAACCTCAGCAGCTCCAGAGGCCAAGAAGGGTGTCACTGTCATACAGTACGACCCTGAAAGCAGGCCAGGGCCCTCGAAGTCTCGGTCCTCCATAGGATGCCCAGCAAGGTCATCAGACTGGAGGTGTTGCCATCAGCAGGCTGCCTCCATCTTCACTGTGAATGTCTGGCGACCACCAAGAATTAGTGGCAGAGTTAGAAAAGCTAAGAAGAATTAATTGCACAGCCTGGGCACGGGTGATATTCACTTGTACATACTGTTCACTATTGTCAATAAACTCCCAAGAATGTCTCTCTACCTATGGCTACTTGTTCTGATGAGTAGTGTTCTTGTCGCTCAGATGTGAAACCTTTCTGCACCAGATAGATAAAGGCAGGTGTCTCAGTCTAGGGCTTCTTCCCTGTGCAGCCTTCAGACCAAAGTGACTGTCTGGCCTCACACTCCCTGGACACATTACTGATGCCTGCACCTCGATGATGCATGTCATTGCTACCAGAATGGAGTGGACAGGACCAGAGAGTTCCATCATTTTCTGTGCTCTCAGCACTTTTAAAGGTGGGGCTGGCCCCCATCTCATCAGCATCTGGTAACCACTGACTCTGCTCCTGAAGGATTCAATTGCTGAAGGCAAACAAAGGATCAGATGCTTCTGAAGTTTCATGGCTGTATCTCTATATGACCCTGATCACAGAGCGCAAGCGAGCTGCCCTCAAGAGGCTACGTGAAGATCTACGTAGTGTCCTCATTGTATGTCATCATCCTCCTGCAATTGAGCAACTATTAGTGCTTCCATCTCCATGGCAGGAGCATTCTCCCTGCCATAAGCCAGATTGCACCTATGAACATTTTGACTCCAATGTGAGGATCTATGGGGTCATCATCTGCCACAAATCTAGCAGCTCTGAAGGCCTCCCGAGTGTACCTGCCTCGTCTGGCCGGTGCGAGGGCCTCTTCCCCTTCATTGTTGCCTGAGGACCTCCTCACCCTCATTGGAGTCCTTCTCTGAGACCTCCAGCTCTTCCATCTCTTCAGCCAGTTCCTCTCCCCGTTGCGGTGCCAGATTCTAAAGGGCGCAGCAGATGATGCATGACATCCTCTGTTGGCTGTATTGCAGGGCTCCACCAGACGAGGCACCGGAACCATATCTTCAGCTTCCTGATGGTCTGCTCCACTAAGTTGCGAGCTGTGGCATGAGCCTCATTATACCATTGCTTTGTTGCAGCCTGAGGCCGCTGCACGGGTATCATCAGCCACATCCTCTGTGGGTAGCCCTTGTCCAAGGAGCCAACCCTGCAGCCTCTGTGGACCCTGGAAGACTTTAGGGATCTGAGACCGACTGAGGATGTGGGAGTCACACACATTCCCTGGAAACCATGCACTTACATGCAGGATGTGTTTCTGGTGGTGGCACACCAGCTGCACATTCAGCAAGTGGAACCCCTTGCTGTTGATGTAGTTCACTGCGTGTTGTGATAGAGATCTAAGCGCCACATGAGTGCAGTCATTGCACCCTGCACCTGTGGGAAACCCAAGATCTGGGCGAATCTAATCACTCTTGTATCCTGGCACTGGGCAAAATGCACAAAGTTGTGCCCTTGCAAAGATGGCATCTGTGACCTCATGGTTGCATTTGTGGGTGGAGGCTTGAGATCCCACATAGGCCACCTGTGGACCCCTGAAATGGGCCACTGGCATAGAAATTGAGTGCCATGGTCACTTTCATGGCCACAGGCAGTGGATGCCCTCCATCTGCCCATGCTACCAAATCCTGCAGTAGCTGGCAGATGTGACTGAACAGTTCCCTATACATGTGCAGTCTTGGGCAACACTGGTTCTTGGTCATCTGCAGGAATGAAAGGCTGTGTCTATCGACCCTGGGCGTCGCTAAGCACTGATCAGCATCAGCTCACTGTGGCTCATTGGCAGTGTGTGCAGGTGCCCTAGCTGACCCCTTCATGAGGTTGCTGCTCCTGCCTCTGCACAGCCAGAAGCCTCACTCTATCCTCTGTCATGTTCACTCTCTGTAGGCCATCAGTCATACAGCTAGTCCATCAGGCTCCATGATCCTGATGTACTCCTCCTGCAGGAGGAAAGAGACACACATTGTCAGCATGGGTGTACTAAGAACCTGTCTGGGTTAAGTCTGAAGGCCCCTTAATGCTTCCCAGAGAGTGCTGGCCACCACTTGGATGGGGAGAAATTAGTCCGCTGCATGGCTGCCCAAAACTCCACCCACCTCTGCCCTACTCCTGCCCAACCAATTGGCAGCAGCTTCGCCCATGCTGTGCTCTCAGCTCAGGCATTCTCCTAACCTGCACTGCAAGGCTGCGCTGTTAGCTTAAACCAAGGGGGAGACTGGTCCCACCCAGGATGCTGACATTACAAGGGGCAGTGAGCACTTCCAGCAGTGACTGCTCCATGGCCAGCTTTAGCGAGGAGATTGTACAACATGTTCAGTCGTCCAACTGTTCTGCAGTCCACTAAAATGCTCATGACTTTGCAGTCTATGCCGGGGTTGTGGGGTGGGGGGGGAAGCTTTGGAGCACTTTGATGCCTCTGCGTTGCTTGAGTGGGCAGATAAGCTAGAAGCCCAACCCGATTTTATCAACGTGGCTACGCCTGAACAGTAGCAGTGGAATGAATGGTCACCTTATGCAGGTTTCCCTAAAGCATGGCCACTTCCCTTACCCACCCCGAATGCTTGTATGCTATATTCAATGGCAGGGCTGCCCTTAACTGCCCCTTGGCAATGCTCCTCAAGTTTGATGTCCAACAGGTGACCCTGGCGAGTGCTGCGCAATGTTACTGAGTACTCACCTCCGAGTTCCCCTCAAAGTGCAGCCTGCCAAGTGCACATTTTTTTATGCTGTTGTGAAGCACATTGGCGTGCCTTCCACCAACGTGGATGGACAATCCAGCAGAGGGGTGGGGTGGCTGGCCTAATAATGGACATGCTGATGTATTACAATGAAGTCCCTGACGACTGATGGTGGGAAATGTGGCCCGCCAGTGGGCTGAGCGGACGATCACAAACTGGTTTCACGCGGTCATGAAGCTGATCGTGCCATATTGTCCGCTCATGCCATGGAACACGCCCAACTCCAACAGGCACAGAAAATCCCGGCCTAGACTATAACAGTGAACTATAAACAGTCACCTCTCCTGCATTTAATCGGAAATAACACTGATCTCCCCAATGCTTGACTGTCTTTACAGTGAGAAGTTGAGTCATTTGAACAACAAGTTCGGAGAATCACTCCCTGACATGCTGGGCTCACTGGCCTCAGTCAGGGTAGTGGTGGGGATGATTCAATTAGTCTCAGTGATTTATGGTTACAGCTGGTAAGAACGAAAAAAAAAAAACAAGGTTTTCAAACATAATTGTCACCCATATACTCCAGCTGGAATAAAGTTGTGACTGCACGTCATGCAACAAATAAAATTAGCCCTGGCTGTGATGCTTCCAGGGTTCAACAGCCTGACACTTAAGGCCCAATTTTAACTCTAAGTAAATCGGTTGAGAGTGTTCTAAAAACAGGCCCTTACCCTCTACACATGCAGAATGACAACTTGGCTGAGGTACCAGATGACAGCTGGCACCTCCAAGCAAGCATTGGACCAGATTCTGGCTGGGGTGCAGATGAATTTTGTATAAACAGTAGGTATGCACAGTTATAATGGCCTACTGAATTAGTTTTGATTACCCCCAAAGCAGTCAGAAAAGACATTTATTTCTTCCCCCACCCACTGCACCCCCTCCCACCCAAATTGGCCCGGGTTTTTCAAATCTAAATTTTTCACTCCTCCTGGGAGATCACATGGCTTTTGGATAATGAGTGGATATATTGAGATTTCGCAATATCTAAGCCCATTTCCAAGAAAAATATGCAAAATTAAAAAGAAAACAAACAAATAATTGGTTGGCAGCACCAAGGCCTTCAATACATTATAAACAGGATGTATAGAAAAGTACTGCCTTTCTTCAGCATCTGTTTTATAGCTATTTTAAGAATAGTTCCTCAGAACAACTATGCACGTACAGAACTCAAGAATATAAGAATTTCTGGGATCATGAATAGCCATTATTTATTCCTTCGACACCTCTGCCCAGCTTCTTGCTATGTTAAGTTGTCATTTTGTTTCAGTAGCCAGCACCCTTGCCTTGGATTCACAAAAGGCTGTGAATTCAAGACCCACACCTGTATTCAAGCTTATAATCTAGGCTAGCACCAGCGCAATACTGATTATATCCTGCATGGTTAGAAATGTCGCTTTTCAAATGAGACTTTAAACTAATGACTTATCTATTTAACCATTCTCAGGCAAACATTACCCACATCCTATCTCTGGTTACCCTGAGAAGAGGTTAGCGGACCAATCATTTGTGCTGGTTCAATCCAACCAAATGGTTTGCTAGGCCACTTCAAAGCGGCTAGAGTCACAGAAGCCAGATGAAGTAATGACAGAATATTTCCTTTCAGGTTATTAGTGAAGCAGGTGTGTGAACCAGTAAAGAGCAAATCCAGCTTCCTGATCAGTTGTTATATTCTTGAGTTAAAATTCAATTTTAATTTGCCTTCTGTTCATTATTACTCTGGGACCATAATTAGCCACTACACTGCTGCCCATTCAGGTGGAACTCGGATCCATGGCACAATTTGGAGAAGCCAGCTTTCTTGGAAAATATTCATCCATCAACCTACACAATCAAATCACTTTCACTATTTGACAGACCTTACTGTGTGAACATTAGCCCTCATGTTTATCTAATAGCAGTAATCACACCTTAAAAATAATTAAAATGACTGAACTTCTTTGGGATGGCCAGTGGGTATTAAAAGTGCCACCTAAATTCAAATTATTTTTGTTTTCTCAATTCCTTCTCTCGTTGAAAAGCTGGTCAATTGTGTGTCGGAATACATTTTCTAATCAGCAAAGTTCATATCCAAACATTTTAATCTGCTCACACTACATTCCTCAAAAATAAATGAGCTATTACCTAGCTAGCAGAAACACAGGAATGTATATTAGGATCATGGTTTAGGATTAACTGACCAATAAGTGCAACAGCACTAATAGTCTGCTTCAAACAAACAAACAAACAAACAAACAAACAAACAATCAGGTCCACAAAATTCAAAAGGATAAATCAGCAACATGGGATAGAAACAACTGAAATATAGAGTTGCCTGTGCATCAAGACTGGATTGCAATGGTTGCATATAGTCTCTAGCCCACCTTTTGTACACACTCTGCTGTGGAGAAACTTCAGTCTATTGATTCACATAAGCACATTTCATATGCTATTGATCCTTAGGTGCCATTTGATCAACCCAGCCAGCAACGGGTTGATTTGTTTACCATCAGGCTCTTTGCCATGGGTTTCATTGGTACTTAAAACTGACTCTGCCTTTTATCCCTTTTTAAAAGGTACAATTTCCTTTAAATGGAATGTATACTTTTCCCAATGATAAGCAACCATAGTAGTATATTACAGCCAGAAATCTGCTGGAGTTCTTTTACATGTTTATTCACTTTAAAGAACCATTTTATCTAATTCAGGGTCGCAGGGAGTCAGAGCCTATCCGGTCAGGCAATGGGCACTAGGCAGGATACACCCAGGATGGGATGCCAGTCTATCACAGGGCACACACTCACCACAGGGCAATTTACTGTAGCCAATGCACTTAACCTGCTCGTCTTTGGACAGTGGGAGAAAACCTGAACACCTGGCAAAAACCCAGACAGACAGATACCCAAGGTCAGAATCAAACCCAGGTCCCTGGAGCTGTGAGGTAGCAGCACTAACCACTGCCCCTAAATGTTTATTCTTCCTCTTTAATCTACATGTGTCCACTGATATGGATTACTGACTGTTGCTACTTGATTTGAAGTCACCTCATTGTATATTACAATTTGTTCTTTCTTCAGAAACAGTGGCTCTCATCTCTTCCCCCCCCCCCCCCCCCCCCCCCCCCCCCACCACCATCATCATTTAACATTAAAACTCTGCATACATTTTGGCAGCATGTGTATGAAGGTGGAGGGGGCAAACCCATTTTTAATCTTTTGGATGCTTAAGTTCTGGGGTTGGAATAGCCAATCAACTCTAGCAATTACTATATATTTTTTAACTACTCACAGGGACCTGCAAAACATATGCCATAAAATTAATATGTATTCCAATAATATTTCTTTTAAATCCCCATCCCTTTGTCCTTCCTATGCTTCTCATGCCCTACCCATCCCTTTCATTCCTCCCATTTCACCCCATCCTTTCTCCCTATGCCACCCCCATCCCATACAAGCCACCAGCTCCCATGCCGTCCCTCCTCCATACCGACACTCCCTCCCATACCATGACCCCCCAAATGCCATCACCTCCCTCACAGGCCATTCTGCTACTGTCCCCACCCCCTTCAGCCAGGGTAATTGTTATTGGGATCCTAAACTTGAACTGTTTCTCTCCCCCCTAATCCCTGCCACCACCAGCACCAATTGTTGGCAGCTACATGCACATCATGTGTTTCTGTCCTCTAATGCCCCATGTGCCCTCACCCATCAAATCAACCCATGGACCAATCAGAAAAGTGCATTCAGGCAAAAACTGTGCATTATAGATTGAGTGACTGAGCCTAGGAATTACGGGTTTGTATTAGCAGAAATGTTTAAGATGTGTTAAAATAGTAATCAGGAATATCATAAATTAGTAACAGAAGAAAAATCTAATGTTTGATGTACAGTATATATACACACTTCTAAAATTGCCATTGAATTGCTTACACTACTGAGCATGACAAGGTCTTAATTGTATACCATAACTATGAACAGGTTATAATCCTTTAGGTACAGTTAATGCTTAGAGAAATCTGGACAGCTTGTTTTAACCAATAGAACTCCACCACAAAATTTCATGTTTATCATATGTAAAAGACTAATAAAACACAACTATTAACTTAACAATGGTTCTTAACTGCTTAGGTTATCTGTTCAGCTATACTACTTATTTCCCCAAGAATTCTCTTATACCAAATGATAGAGTTATTTACTTCTGTTGGGGACCACTCAAAAGTATGCCAGTCCTCTGGAATTTACTTTAATTCTCCTCTGTTCCAGCTATTCTCTGAGGTAAGACTCTTCGTCCCAGTCCCATGTACTTGTTGCCTTCTCAATGCTTCCCAGCTAATTCTACTGATTGCTTTGTCACAAGGCTCTATGAGGACTGCTGTAGCTTTCTTCCACCAGCTGCGAGCTAGAGTTAAGTTTCCAGCTGCTTTTCCCTCAAAATCCAAACTGAGATGAAGATTCCATGCAGAACAATGAAGATAGTATTTCCTTAGTTTACTTGCTGGCCAAATGCCCATCAGCTTTGGCTATCTTCTCTCAATCAGTTGCAGACTGCCAGAGATCAAGTTGATTGTTTCCAGAACTCCAATTGCAACAAGGTTAGCCTCCTTTTATTGAGGGTTACGGTACATTTCTTTCTTTAGCTTCCAGTTAAACAAATCTTCCAATCATTTTCCCCCTTTCCAACTTTGTCTTATACTAACTCCCATTAGTAGGCTGCACTATGTATGAGAGATCTAACATTTACTCTACTCTAGGTGTAGGTCTGGCTTTATCTCTCGACTTCCAAGGAGCTACAAACTACATAAGACCCAAAGCTGGCACTGACTTAGTTGCTTTCACAAACATTAATCAGTCCTGCCTGTTGGCTATGCCCTAACTCAATTCACAAATAATTCGAACAAAGAATCTCATTAAGTTCCACCCATCTCCATGGCAGTGTGACACAGCCAGTTCCCAGGTAGAAATGCGGATTACCTAATTTATTTCAAAGCTTTCCTTTAATTTTATCGAAGACTACTGGAACAACACGGCTTCTACCGGAATAGCCTCAAATCTCAAATTCTTTAGCTAAGTGAGCCCACCTGCTGTTTTAGGATCTTACCTTTCTAGCTGTTAAAGTTGGGGTCATGTTGACTTAAGTGTAATAAACTCCAAACTTGTTTGAATTATATTCACGCCAAGGTCGCTGATCATCCCAACCAGATGCCCCCATTCTCCATAGTCAAAACTTTAATATCCAAAACTAAAAATAGCTTTCTCAAACAGACGAACCATGAACTGGACAATCGCAACAAAGTCGATCTATAACATTTACAAATGAAAAGTCCAATGTGTTGAATTGCATACTTGAAGTTAACAGAGGAACCGTTTCGCAACGACAACTTTATCGCTTCCGAATGTGGGGTTCTGCACTTTGTGGAGCTGACCTCAAACTTGTAAAGAAGATCGATACTGTATATAATTCAATGCAGACCATTAAATAAAAAGAACATTCCTAAGCAGCTTTAAAGGAAATTTGTTTCGTTGAGATTAGGCAATTTGAAGAGGAAATGTTTTTGTATATTTATAAAATCTCCCAGAGAAATAGATAGAACATTACATCAAGTTTGCATCCACTGCTAACGAATTCCTTCAAACCAATAAGCGCTTCACTTGCATACCCACCGGTCACAGATTTCCCAACGCTATACAAGTGTGTAATTGATGGGTACTTTGTGTTGATATCGCGTAAAAACGATTCCAATTCTTTGGTATTGTGGTATTTAAATTCTAGCGCCGTCACGTAGGGAATAATTGCCCAAACCCAGAGAAACTTTATGCTGCGGAACATCTTTCGAAAGGCTTTCTGAAAGAACAGAAATATAAGTTGCAGTGTATCCGCTGTCAAACTCCGGTCCTCCCGGACTATTTAGCAATTTTTAAAAAATCTGAAACCTGAATATTCATGTAATTTTTCTTTAAGTCTATTTAAAACGAGGAATGAATAGATTAGCACACTAAAAAGGTTAACTTTTTTTGAAAAATATACTTTATTCATAAAATATCTGGAAGAACATTCCAAAACATTTCAAAATCACCATCACAAAAGTACAATCAACAATCAGGTTCAACTTAGGAGAGCAAAAAAGTGTTCCTTACCTGGTAGTTCTATTGACGAGCTCAAACAAACACCATCTCACGGGGTTTTTTTTTTTGCTATTTATTCTGCTGCGCTGCTCCGATTCACCAACCAGCCGCCTCTCTTTTGATTGACAGCAGAAGTAGCCATATATACGTTGCACAGGGTTAAGACTATTAGCCGGTAAGAAACTCGAACACTAATCAACACACAGCAAGGCAAGTCTCTCACCCACCTCACCCCTCTATCCACCCACCATCCACCTTCCCCCCCACCCCCGCAGACAAACTGCTTTTGTTTGAGAGATAGGATATCAGTTTTGCCTGTTGTGGTTACTGTTAGTGGCAGTATCACTGATAGATGTGGGCTTAGTCAGCAGTACTGCCTGCCTGTAGTACGGTACTCGAAGAGGAGGCACCTCCTTGAGCGTACATTCCTATGCTAGCATGATAATACCGTCCGTGGTCAAAAGCACAAGACTGCAGGTCGATGCTGGAAACTTAAAATTCAGCAGGTCAGGTAACATTTGGAGAAGAGTTGACTTCTCAGGGTCAATGGCCTTTCATCAGCAAGCTATTCAATGTTACACTTTTTTAACTTCAATTTAATGTCTCAGCTTTTGCTGTTCCTATCTCAGAGAGGCGGTAAACCTAAAAAGGAACTCTTCAATCTCTCCAATTACATCTACTGAGAAAAAATGTCAGAATATTTTTTAAAACAGCCCTAAACGACATGAAACTTCGAAAGCAAGGGGGTTACACCAAGGGTATAGTGGCAGGCTGGCTGATCATAGGTTAAACTCAAAATTAAGTTTTCTCCGTTTAAGAGAGAAATGGATTTTTGAGGGAATTAGAGGAACATAGCTCTGGCGTGCCTACCTCCATCTTGTCTCGCCCTCCCTGGCTACAGGTGTTGCTATTCCTACCCCCAATCTCCTTACCCCATACCATCCAGATTCTACTTCCTTCTGGGCAATGTTATTGCCACCGTCTGCCTCAACCTAGTCATTACACACTCCACCCATCCTGGGTCATGGTGATGAATTTGCCCCAGCTGCTTCCGCCCCCCCCCCCCCCCCCCCCCCCCATAGACTTAATTCATAAAATTTATAGAAGTACACTACATAAAAGCTCAATTTATATAAAATGCAATACAAGTCAGTTTCTTTCAATACAATACTTGACATGCCTTACTACACTTACCATTAGGGGTTATGTTTACAATATTCATTTGCATTTCATGCCAAACATTCTCTGGTGTGTACTGTCTGAGACGTTGGACATGGTTTCCGGTCCTTCGGTGTACAATGGCAGGGCGGCCTTAGAACGTGGCCCTTCCCCATTGAACCTTTGTGTCACTATAGTGCTGCAGTTCCCAAAGTGTAGGTTGCAACCCAAATTAGGGTTGCAGAAACAGAGACTGGGGTCACAAGCTCCCCCTGCTCCAAGACTATGTCTGGCAGCAAGGCCTAGGTGGCACCCAGTTCTGCCCTTGCTTTAATCACCTCAGTCTTGGGATTCTTCTCAAGAAGCTCGACACCATCCAGGATAAAGCAGCCCACTTGATTGGCACCCCAGCCATCGCATTCAATATCCACACTCTCCGCCATTGACAACAATATCAACAATGTGTATCATGGACAAGATGCACTGCAGCAACTCACCAAGGCTCCTTTGACAGCACCTTCCAAACCCACGACCACTACCACCTAGAAAGACAAGAGCAGTAGATGCATGGGAACATCACCACCTGCAAGTTCGCCTTCAGGCTATATCACTGTTCATTCACCATCACTGGGTCAAAATCCTGGAACTTCCTTCCTAACAGCACTGTGGGTGTACCTACACCACATGGACTGCAGCAGTTCAAGAAGGCGGCTTACCACCTGAAGGGCAATTAAGGATGGGCAATAAAAATTGCTGGCCCAGCCATGGACACCTACATCCCATAAAAAGGATTTTTAAAAAATTTAAATGCTGCCAGTGGGGCCGCATCCACAGCTGCTCAGGCTGTCAGAGCTGCTGCACCTCCCTGCTGGCTGCCACCGGCTGGATGATGTGTGTGTGGCGTGTGTGTGTGTGTGTGAGATGAAGCAGGGAAAAGAGGGGCAGATTACAATGTGTGTGTCAGTGGGGGTAAGAGGGGATGATTACAATGTGTGTGCGCGTGTGTGTGTTTGGATGGGGAGGTTTGGAAAGAGGGGCTTCACTTAGTCTTTTGTCACTAGGCAATATAGAAAACTTGGCTGAAATCTAAGGGGCCACTAATTGTCGCACGTTATGTTTTATACCTGTTCCACTTTCCACTTTCCCTGTGTTATGACACAGCAGTTGGTAATGGCTGAGTTGTTTAAACCCCAGAAGGAAACTTGAACAACTGTCATAAACTATATTTTTAATTGATATGTTTGAGTTGCAGCTCTGAATTCAGGAATAAAACCACCAATCTTCGAGCTTTTTATATAAAACTAAATTAAACTTTTATTAATTTAACAAGAAACTAAACACATAAACATGTCTACAAATTACTACCATAATAACTTTTAAATGAATCCCCAAATTAATCACTCCCAAGTAAATCTTCACCAAGGCAACAATAACTCATAGGCTTTAAACAGACACCATTTCAACTCTTTCTTGGACTCGAACGCAAGTTCTGTCGAAGGGTCATGAGGACTCGAAACGTCAACTCTTTTCTTCTCCGCCGATGCTGCTAGACCTGCTGAGTTTTTCCAGGTAATTCTGTTTTTGTTTTGACCAGGCAGAGCATGTTGGATCTTACAAATTCAAAATGAGGTTCCTTTCCAGACACAGTTGTAGGCTTACAGGCTGATTACATCTTAAATGCCTCTGACCAATACACACAAATTCCTTTCTGTATATACCTAGCTTTCCCTTTGAATGTAAATTTTCCATTGTCTTACAAGGTCTTTTAATTTTACCTCTCCTAAAAATAATCTTTTCATTCCACCTATTTTATTAGTAATATAAACACATTGCTTTGTGTCTCCTAGCTAGGTGCAAGATTTTACCCATTCTTTTGAATGGTTTATTCAACAAAGGCAAATGTACTCTACCATCTATCCTTACATTTATCTAATTAACATCTCAAACTACTATACATCAAAGCACCCAGACTAGTTGGCTCTAATCCAATTAAGCCACACACAGACACACGCATAGTCACAAACCCTATTACAAGCTCAATTAAAAAATAATTTCCAATAACATTATAGACAATCTCTTCATGACACTGGGGTTGGGAGGAGCACGGCTGCACAGTCAGGTAAGTTACTTGCCTTGTGAGTAAAATCTATTATATTTGAAAGCTGTGTTGGGTGCAGCAGAATCCACAGTGAAACTCCAGCCTCTAGGACGATAAATATTATTTTGTGTCATTTAAAATCCTCAGTAGAAAATTAAGCTTGTTTTACTTGACCAAATTAAATCAATGACGCAAGATGGTCTTTAGGGAACCTTTGTGTAAAGTTGCTATATATTAGTGCAAATGTGAACAATAATAATGTTTTGCTTCCTGGCCAAGGTCCAAGAACTGAAGCACCTTAAGGTAACAAAGAAAATGCAACATGGGGTAATGTGGAAACATAGTGACATAGAACCATAGGAGCAGGAGTAGCCATTCGGCCCTTCAAGCTTGTTCTGCCATTCAATAAGATTATGGCTGACCTGGTTGTGCCATATACATCATGTCCCCTATTCCCAGGTTATGCACATTAGTTTCCATTTCACCAAGCCAGTTTTAGCCCTCAACCTCATTGCCCCCCTCCCACCTTCCACCACAGTACCGTTTGCTGCTCTGCAATTTAAAGAGAAAGCTCAGAAAATCCCACAGATTAAATTTAAGAAGGATCCAAATCCCAGTATAACTGCACAAGAACAAGTAGCTGACTTTCAAAGTCGTGATCAGAGAGAGGGAGAGAGCATGAAATTGATATTCCATGTGTGCCATCTAGATGTGTATAAGTGTCTTCCTACTTCAACCACAAAGGGCACTGGGATCTGAAAGAGATAGTGTGGAAAGCCACAATCATGGATCAGCATCTGTTCGTAATGTCCTAAGAGGCTTTTTGGAAAGCAAGTAGAAGTCTACTGAGCCCCAGATTGTGTTTTCAGACTAATTTTAGAATCATTATTAGGCAGTCTTTCCTGGGCATGATTGTAATATTGATTATAGATTGAAAATAAAGCAGTCGCGATTGGGGCTGTGCATGAATGATGTGCAATTAGTGATGTTTACGACCCTTCCAGTGATAACCACAATGAGGAGTGGGTGACAGGATGGATGAACTGGAAATGGGAACCAGTAAAATCCAGAAAGGTAAAGGTACATTCAATGCAACCCTCTAATGAACATCCCAATCCCCCTCACCACCATGGAAGAATGAGGGACGGCTGAAATATGGACACCCCATCCAGAACTCCCACAAAACCTATGCTGGATTATCCCCAAATGTTGGTGTTGTGGGAAAATGGGCCACCTTTACAGAGAATGTGGGAAGAGGAACTAATGAGGTGTTGCGTTTGCAGAAGGAAATTGAGGAATTAAAAAGATGTATGAGGAAGCCTGGGCAAGTGGGCCAGGTGTACTAACAGGGCCTGAGCTGACTAAGGCCCTAATCATGCTACGATGGCCAGCGGCCATGCCAGTATAGGGATCTTTGAGTGATTTGCACTTGGATTACTTTGGCAGGCCTCATAATTGCAAGAGCAGGAAATGTTGTTGGTTGATACTGGCGCAACTCATACATGTATTTGGAAAGAGATCCCCCCAAGCATTTGTCTATAAAGGGTTGAGGGAGATGACCAGCAGGAGGCAGATGCTGTACAGCACTGTTTCTAAAAGCTTACTAGGTGGTGTGGAGGGTGGTGGTGGGGAAGGCACAGTTTTATTGACAGCTTGCGATGTACTCCATTTACAAGGGCTTTCATACAAGAAATTGGAAGAGACTTCCTGCCAGCCAGCTGGGTGCTGCGATGTAGCTCCAGTGTCACTATCAGTCATGGAAATCCGAGAGATTCCCAGTGGACAACTGTGTTGGAGACTTGTTAATATTTCACTCTATCAAACCAACAAGCTTGTGATGGAAAAATCTCCAAGGAGATCACTGGGCACTATTGCTACACAGAATTCACCACAAACAAGCTACTGGAAGAGGTTAGCTATCTCTTGTGAAAGGTTCTCATAGGGGCAGGGCATATTGGTGGGAATCCTGACCTGAAGGAACTTGAAGAACTTTCTGAGGTACAATACGCTGGAGTCCTGGGTACAGAAAAAGAGGTGGTGAAGGAGGAAGAGAAGGCAACTTCAAGGAAGTCACAACTTGGCAGAGAAATCGCCACAGCAAAGAGCCAGCATTGGTCACTCGTTGTTAAAGGTTAACGCTGGTGACATAAGAACATAGGAAATTGGAACAGGAGTAGACAATATGGCCCCTCGAGCCTGCCCTGCCATTCAGTACGATCATGGTTGACCTTCAACCTCAATTCCACTTTCCAGCCTGCTCTCCATATTTCTCAATTCCCTGAGTGACCAAAAATCTGACTGTCTCAGTCTTAAATATATTCAACGATGGAGCATTCATAATCTCTTGGGTAGAGAATTCTGAAGATTCACAACCCTTTGAGTAAAGAAATTTCTATTCGTCTCAATTCTAAATGATTGAGATTGTAACTGCAAACCTCAGCAAAAAAGTCAAAGAGGAAGGTTAAACAAGGAAGTGTGGCAATTTAGGAGAAGATGGTGATGTAACACTAATGACACTGGATTAGTAATCCACAGGCCCAAGCCCCTGGGGATACAGGTTCAAATCCCATTTTGGCAACCTTGAATTTCAATTCAATTAATAATTCGGAAATATAAATCTAATCTCACCAATGGTGACCACAAAGCTATTACTATCACTGATTGCTGTAAAAACCCATCTGGTTCACTAATGCCCTTTAGGGAAGGAAATCTGCCATCCTACACATGACTCTAGACCCACAGTGCAGTAATGTGGTTGACTCTTAACTGTCCCCTGAAATGGCCAAGCAAGTCACCCACTTCACGGGCAGTTAGGGATGGATAACAAATGCTGGCTTGCCGGCGATGCCCACATCCCGTGAAAGACTAAAACAAAATGCACAAGTAAGAGGGTTTCGGGACAATCGCCTTGTGTCACTGCTGTCAGGTCTGTGCCTGAGCAGGGGTCTGTCAGTAAAAGACATGCATAGAAGTCAGACACAAAGTGGCAGTGACTCAGAGGATGCTGTTGGCACAGTGCCTAAGCCCAACCTTGCAGATAATGAAATGCAGACAGAGATTTGAAAGCTCATCAGAGAGACGAGCAAGCTGTACACATGCTGTCACGCTAGAGAAGGTAAACGTTGCAGTTTTGAACCAATGCTGGGGGCGGTGGGCAGTGGGGGTGGAGGGGGTTAGAAAGCAGGAAGTCTAATGGATAAGTAGCCAAAATGTATTCCAACCCCATAGTAACAGCCGATATTTTATAGCCTGGGGATTTGCAGGCTATGGAGCATCAGGTGTCATAACATGACATCAGAAGAGAACATTCCAGACTTTAGTGGGAAGTATAAATAGGGTTTCCCTAGGGTAGTGAAGGCCCGTTTTTTATATGTATGCAATGACGGGATGTGGGCTTCGCTGGCTGGGTCAGCATTTATCACCCATCCCTAGTTGCCCTTGAGAAGGCGGTGGTGAGCTGCCTTCTTGAACCGCTGCAGTCCATGTGGTGTAGGTACACCAACAGTGCTGTTAGGAAGGGAGTTCCAGCAGTAGTGGAGGAATGGTGATACATTTCCAAGTCAAGATGGTGAGTGGCCTCGAGGGGAACTTCCAGGTGGTGGTGTTCCCATCTATCTGCTGCCCTTGTCCTTCTAGATGCTAGTGGCTGTGGGTTTGGAAGGTACTATCGAAGGAGCCTTGGTGAATTTCTGCAGTGCATCTTGTAGATGGTATACACTACTGCTACAGTGCGTTGGTGGTGAAGGGAGTGAACGTTTGTGGATGTGGTGCCAATCAAGCTGGTTGCTTTTGTCCTGGACGGTGTCAAGCTTCTTGAGTGTTGTGGAAGCTGCACTCATCCAGGCAAGTGGAGAGTATTCCAGCACACTCCTGACTTGTGCCTTGTAGATGGTGGACAGGCTTTGGGGAATCAGGAGGTGAGTTACTCGTCGCAGGATTCCTAGCCCTGACCTGTTCTTGTAGCCACAATATTTATATGGCTAGTCCAGTTCAGTTTCTGGCCAATGGTAAGCCCCCAGGATGTTGATAGTCGGGGATTCAGTGATGGTAATGCCATTGGACGTCAAGGAACTATGGCTAGATTCTGTATTGTTGGAGATGATCATTGCCTGGCACTTGTGTGGCGTGAATGTTACTTGTTACTTGTCAGCCCAAGCCTGGATATTGTCCAGGTCTTGCTACATTTGTACATAGACTGCTTCAGTATCTGAGGAGTCACGAATGGTGCTCAACATTGTGCAATCATCAGCGAACATCCCTACTTCTGACCTTGTGATGGAAAGAAGGTCATTGATGAAGCAGCTGAAGATGGTTGGACCGAGGACACTACCCTGAGGAACTCCTGCAGTGATGTCCTGGAGCAGGGATGCCTGACCTCCAACAACCACAACCAACTTCCTTTGTGCTTGGTATGACTCTAGCCAGTTGCAAATTTTCCCCTGAATCCCATTAACTCCAGTTTTGCTAGGGTTCCTTGATACAACATTCAGTCAAATGCTGCCTTGATGTCGAGGGCAGTCACTCTCACCTCACCTCGGGAGTTCAGCTCTTTTTTCCATGTTTGAACCAAGGCTGTAATGAGGTCAGGAGCTGAGTGGCCCTGGCGGAACCCAAACTGGGCATCATTGAGCAGGTTATTGCTAAGCAAGTGCCACTTGATAGCACTGTTGACCCCTTCCACTCCTTTACTGATGATCAAGAATAGACTGATGGGGCGATAGTTGGCCGGGTTGAATTTGCCCTGCTTTTTGTGTACAGGACATACCTGGGCAATTTTCCACATAGCCGGGTAGATGCCAGTGTTGTAGCTGTACTGAAACAGCTTGGCTAGGGGCACAGCAAGTTCTGGAACACAAGTCTTTAGTACTATTGCCAAAATATTGTCAGGGCCCATAGCCTTTTCACTATTAAGTGCTTTCAGTCATTTCTTGAGATGACGTGGAGTGAATTGAATTGGCTGAAGACTGGCATCTGTGATGCTGGGGATCTCCAGAGAAGGCCAAGGCCGAGATGGATCATCTACTTGGCACTTCTGGCTGAAAATTGTAGCAAATGCTTCAGTCTTATCTTTTGCACTGATGTGCTGGGCTCCTCCAACATTGAGGATGGGGATATTTGTGGAGCTTTCTCCTCTAGTGAGTTGTTTAATTGTCCACCACCATTCACGACTGGATGTGGCAGGACTGCTAAACTTAGGTTCGTCACTTGGCGCGCAAGTAGTCCAGTGTTATAGCTTCGCCAGGTTGACACCTCATCTTTAGGAATGCCTGGTGTTGTTCCTGGCATGCTCTCCTGCACTCTTCATTGAACCAGGGTTGATCCCCTGGCTTGTTGGTAATAATAGAGTGGGGGATATGCCAGGCCATGAAGTTACGGATTGTGTTTGAGCACAATTCATCTGCTGCTGATGGCCCACAGCACCTCATGAATGCCTAGTCTCGAGTTGCTAGATCAGTTCGAAATCTATCTCATTTAACGCAGTGGTATTGCCACAAAACACAATGGAGGGTATCCTCAATGTGAAGGAGGGACTTTGTCTCCACAAACGTCTGTGCGGTTGTCACTCCTACTGATACTCTCATGGACAGATGTATCTGCAATAGGCAGGTTGGTGAGGATGAGGTCAAGCATGTTTTTCCCTCTTATTGGTTCCCCCACCACCTGCCGCAGTCCCAGTCTAGCAGCTATGTCCTTTAAGACTCAGTCAGCTCAGTCAGTATGGTGCTACCGAGCCACTCTTGGTGATGAACATTGAAGTCCCCAACCTGTGCCTTTGCCGCCCTCAATGTTTCCTGCATGTGGTGTTCAACATGGAGGAGCACTGATTCATCAGCTGAGGGAGGGTGGTATGTGGTAATCAGTAGGAGGTTTTCTTGCCCATGTTTGACCTGATGCCATGAGACTTCATGGGGTCTGGAGTCAATGTTGAGGGCTCCCAGGCCAAATCCCTTCCAAACTGTATATGACTGTTCTGCCATCTCTTCTGGGTCTGTCCTGCTGTTGGGACAGGGATGTTGATGGTGGTGTCTGGGACATTATCTGTAAGATATGATTCCATGAGGATGACTATGTCAGGCTGTTGCTTGACTAGTCTGTAAGACAGCTCTCCCAATTTCGGCACTAGCCTCCAGATGTTAGTAAGGAGGGCTTTGCAGGGTTGTCAGGGCTGAGTTTGTTGTTGTCATTTCTGGTGCCTAGGCTGATGCCAGGTGGTCCATCCAGTTTCTTTCCTTTTTTGAAACTTTGCAGTGGTTTGATACAACTAAGTGGCTTGCAAGGCCATTTCAGAGGACATTTAATAGTTAACCACATTGCTATGGATCTGGAGTCACATGCGGGCCAGACCAGGTAAGGACGGCTGATTTCCTCCCCTAAAGGACATTAGTGAACCAGATGGAGAACCTGCCGAGGAAAACCCATGGACAGTCAGAATTAAAACTCCTATAGAAGCCAAGCCTGATAATGTGGTTCTGCAAGAAACCAGGTGGTTTGAGTTTATTTTGTAACCATAATACTTACCATTTGTGTCTGAGTAATAAATTGACATTTTGACAATGCACTCAAGCCTAATTGAGGAGGAATCATTTAACTAATCAAAGGAGCATTCCTTACAGGGCATTACTGACAAAGCCAGTATTTATTGCCAAACCCTAGTTTCCCTTGAGAAGGTGGTGGTGAGCCTCATTCTTCAACCACTGCAGCTTGTGTGCTGACAGTACCACAATGTAGGGATTTTGACTTGGTGACAATGAAGGAATGACAATATTATGTCCAAGTTTATGTGGTATGTGATTTGGAGAGTTTTTGGAGACTATGGTGTTCCCATTTATCTGCTCCCCCCTGTCCTTCTAGGTCTCCCACCCCTGTGTTGATTTCCTTGTTTCCCTCAAGTTGACCCTGCATGTTGACTCCCCCACTCCCACCATGGCCATCACTTGATTTTGTCATCAAAAGTCTCCACGGCCTTAATGAAAACAATTGTTCAATTTGCCTCAAAAAACTACTCTAAACCAATATTTCCTCTCATTTCCTTTCACTGTGCACAGCCCTTGTTTTTCACTGCATGGTCCCCTGTAGCCTCATATTTTTTTTATTCATTGGTGGGACGTGGACATCGCTGGCTAGGCCAGCATTTAATGCTCTTCCATAATTGCCCTTGAGAAGGTCGGGGTGAGCTGCCTTCTTTAACTGCTGCAGTCTATGTGGTGTAGATACATCCACAGTGCTGTTAGGGAGGGAGTTCCAGTATTTTGACCCAGTGACAGCGACATATTTCCAAGTCAGGATGGTGAGTGTGTTGGGGGGGATCTTCCAGGTGGTGGTGTTCCCATGTGTCTGCTGTCCTTGTCCTTCCAGAAGGTTGAGGTCATGGGTTTGGATGGTGTTGTCCAATGAGGAATGGTGAGATCCTGCAGTCCATCTTGTAGAAGGTACACACTGCTGCCGCTGTATGTCAGAGGGAGTGAATATTTGTGGATGGGTGCCAATCATCAGGTTGCTTTGTCCTGGATGGTGTCAAGCTTCTTGTTGTTGGAGTGGCACTCATCCAGACAAGTGGAGATTATTCCATCACACTTCTGACTTGTGCCTTGTAGATGGCAGGCGGGCTTTGGGGAGTCAGGAGGTGAGTTACTCATCACAGGATCCCTAACCTCTGGCCTGTCTTAGTAGTCACAATATTTATATGGCTAATCCAGTTCCGTTTCTGTTCAATGGTGACCCCCAGGATGTCGATAGTGGAAGATTCTGCAATGATAATGCCATTGAATGTAAAGGGTCGATGGTTAGATTCTGTCTTGTTGGAGATGGTCATTGCCTGGCACTTGTGTGACATGAATGTTACTTGTCACTTGTCAGCCCAAGCCTGGATTTTGACCAGATATTGCTGCATTTGGACATGGACTGCTTCACTATCTGAGGAGTTGCGAATGGTGCAATCATCTTAAAAGAACCACTTCTACTTGCAATCTGTTTCTCCCCTGCAAATAGGTTTCAGATTGCTCCCCATAATAACTCAGAGGGAATGTTGCCCTCAACCTCATTCCTTTGTTCATTCAATTATTGCCTCGAGTGGCATGTTAGGCCTTATTCAGAAAGCAGTTAAGAGTCAATCACATAGTGTGGGTCTGCAGTCACACATAGGCCAGTTGGCAAATTTCCTTCCCTGAAAGACATTAGTGAACCAGATGGGTTTTTAAACAACCATTCATAATAGCTGTCATGGTCACCATTATTGAGACTAGCTTTATATTCCAGATGTATCAATTGAATTCAAATTCTACCAGCCGGCACGGTAGGATTTGAACCCAGAGCATTAGCAGCACCTCTGGATTACTAGCCCAGCAACATTACACTATGCCACCATCTCCCTCATATCCTCCATTTACTACCCCGCATCCAGTCTTTCTTTTCTCTTTAAAAAGTCTGAAATTACTATTTTATTTATAGCATCATTCCACATTTAAAGTTCTTCAGGCTGCTTCCGCCTACCTACAGGACCCATTAACATTGGTCAAATTCACCAATAGTTTTTTTTTGACTGACAGTGACTCAGTGTCTCTTCTCAAAGATCTCCAAAATCCATCTCTTTCTCCTGGTTCCACACCTTGTTGCATTGTAGAAATGGTCTCTCCTTCCTTTCAGACATGTTTACACCTAGAATTACCTGGAAAAACTCAGCAGGTCTGGCAGCATCTTTCAGCTCTTTCCTGGACTCGAACTCAAGTTCTGTCGAAGGGTCATGAGGACTCGAAACGTCAACTCTTTTCTTCTCCGCCGATGCTGCCAGACCTGCTGAGTTTTTCCAGGTAATTCTGTTTTTGTTTTGGATTTCCAGCATCCGCAGTTTTTTTGTTTTTATCTCTATGTTTACACCTAGTGTAAACTAAGATTCTAGCCTTGACCCCCCTCCTCTTCACTGTTTGCATGCTATCTCCAAACAATGTTATCTGATATTGCTGATGACGCCCTGTTCAATCCCACTGTATCTATTTGAGCCCACCATGTCTATTTGACAGTAAGACCTGAATGAGCCAAAACTAATGTCAATGAAAATGAAAATATTGTCATATGTTTCCCAAAATACTTACGTGCTGCTGGCCATTACTAAATCTCCCACCATAGCCTCTGGCTAAGCTTATAGGTGCGGAACTTTGTGTATTGCTGACCCCAAGCTTCTCTCCACATTTGATCTGTCGCCAAACATTATTTTTCACATTTACAATGTTGCCTGCAGCTGGCTTCACCTTAAGATGGCCCTTCTCTGCCATTAAAACTTAAATTCAAGCATTTTACAACTCCATCACTTTTCTTCCCCCCTACCTGTTTCTTCCATTGATAAGCTGCGAGTGGTCCACAATGCCCTATCCAACATTGTCATCTGTATTAAGCACCACATCCCATCATCTCCCTTGACCCCATACCAACCAATTGTAACCGAGCTCCTACATCCCAGATAATCAGTTTAAGATTATTTTCCTCAGCTTCTAGTCCCTTTACAGCTGTAGTCTTGTTATCTCAGTGCTTCTGTTTCAGTTATGTCAACATCACAAACTAATATCCGTATTCTGCCAAATCTGTGACCTCCTGCAGCTTTATGTTTCTGCACGGACCCCAGCATAACTCTTGTTTTCTGCTCCAGCATCAGTACTTGTCCCTTCACCAATCTTGCCACGCCCTGTGGAACTATTTACCTTAGCATACCACTTTTCTTCAAAAAGCTCTTCTTTCACTGCTATCTCCTCCTCAGCATCTTTAATTCCTTCACAGTCCATTCACTATTTGTCACTCTGTGAGGTGCGATGTGATATCTCTTCATATATAATAAGCACTCTAGAAATTTAATTTATTTATTCTCAAACCATCTGTGCAATAATATAGTGGGATTTTCTGCAATGTTTAAGATGTCTTCAGTGATGCTTATCATGCTTATGCTTATTATGGGGAGATGATGGTCTAGTAGTGACGTCACTGGAATAGTATTGCAGAGGCCTAGGCTCTGGAGACATGGGTTCAAATCACATCACAGCAGCTAGTGAAATTTAAATTCAATTAATAGAACTTGTTAAAACCTAGTCTCAGCAATAGTGACCATGAAACTGTTGTCAATTGCCATAAAAACCCTTTAGGGAAAGATGTCGCCTGGCCTGCATATAACTCCAGACCCACAGCAATGTGGTTGACTGTTAACAGCTATTGTGAAGGAATATAGATGCAGTTAGGTGGAATTTAGTTAGTTAGATAGAATGCAGATATAATTAGGATGTTACAAATTAGGAATAAAGATTCTCTTATTACAAATGAAAATAAAAAGCAGAAAGGGGTTAAAGTTTCACCCAGTCAGGGAGATCTTTATACGTGACTTAAAACATGTTTGTTACCGAATGATCTTAGAAGCCTTTTGAACATAAGGTACCTGGTATACTTTATTACAAGAAAAGCAGAAGGTTTAAGTTCTACCTACTTTATCATTCTGATAATATAGCTTTTAGCAAAAGGAATGTAAAAAGGGTATTAACAGACATTAACAAGCATGACCAGTTTGGTCTGTAACCTGGAAACCTTAATGGGTAAGTTTGAAAAAGGAATTTGTAAAAGCTGGTACCATATAGAATTAGGTGTCACCAATGTCTTATAAACTATTATCAATTCACTTGAGATGATCAATCATAGAAATGGAACATTGCACATCAACTTTACAAAAAAAACAGATACAAAGGTATGTAGCCCCTAGTTGAACCATAAAAAAACTGTAGCCTTTGGTTGAACTAGAAGGAAAAAATGATGTTGGTGAAATTACGGTTCTTTGACCATTCTTTGTAAAAATTTAAAAGCTCTTTTAAGAATAAGATCAAATTCTAATTTTAAGAAACGAGTAAACAGAAGTTATAGTAATTGTTATTATAAGATATTACAAACATTTTTGACCAGATAAAAGCATCACAAATTCATAATAGGAGAATTTTCAACAATTAAATAATTTACTAATAATGGTGAACGATATAGCCTTATAAGGATAATGAAAAGGGGATGAACCTACTCAGAGAGGCAAGACCCACATTTGCAAAAGATGAGCTAATCAAGTAAGAAGCAGTATAAAGATAGGAACTTAGCCATTGAAAACTCAGAAGCATTGAAATCCTCATTCAATGCTTCTCGTTGTAAAAGGGCCAAATGCATAATTACTTCCACTTTAAATTGCAGAGAAATGTCTTGCTAAGCAGAAGGCTTGCTGCTTGGGGAATTTAAGGTAACACTTTAGATTTTGATGGACATTCCAAGATATTTTGACTGTGATATTTTAGAGGTTGAACTTTTGGATTCTATATTAGAAATAAAATTATGTTTTCCATCTTTTTATAATCATTAATGTTGTGATGTATTTCACGACTTAAAGTGCATGGATATTCAGTTCTTTGACAAACTTTTAAACAAGTTAGTAAAATATAATGTCTCACAGAGTATTCTATATGCAACTCCAAAGAACTCCTCTTTGTATACTCCTAAGTGGGGAGATACACTATTGAAGAGAGAACCCCGAACTTTTATAATATCAGGGTAATTGTAACCTAGCTGATGCTTATCAAAGATGGTTCTCTGGAAGAAGGTAACATTTTCTGCTAATTACTGCCCTTGAGGGAGAAATAGATCATCTCTTCAGACCCAAACAAGTGAGCTGACTGTTTTAAACTTATAAGTGATTATCAGGAAAATGCTCCTGATTTAGAATAGCCACATAAGGTGTTAAGGTTCTAATGCACTTCAATATGACACCCAACTGGTTCTCAGTTGTTACAGAATTCTGTACTTATGTTTGTGTCTAAAATGTATACTTTAGATTTTTAAGTATAGGAATGTTTTACTGGCAGTGATACTAAGATCCAGATTTAAGTGTCTAGAGATGGCAAACCCCTGATCACAGTTTGTAGAACTTAAATCAGGACTTCCTCAATTTAATTTTACAGTTTGGGAATTTCCTTTAAAGTTCACTTTAATTCTGAGCCTAGGTTAAGTTCTGACATAATGGCAAATGGTGAGGGAGTTGGCTTAGTCTTTCAATTGAACAATCTCACAACTTGTTTCAGTAAAACAAATAATGTTATTCCAATACCTCTCAGGACCAGGTCATTGTCTTTGAGATAGAAGATTTTGCTGCCGATGCAGCCATTAGAGCTCTGGTAATATTGTGGTTGATCCCTGGGATGAGGGAATACAACACGTCCGGTAGGATAATTGGACTGATATCCCAGACCCACTAACTTCCCTAATGATAAAGTATATGCCCACACAATTGGGTGCCCTGATGACTGGTGCACAACAGGACGGGAATATTCATTGTAGGATTAAAGGTCCTGGGTATCCCTATATTCATGGTGGCCATGGGTTTAAATGAGGTGGCTCCCTAAAATGAGGTTTGTGATCAAATCTGTGGGAGGGCTATAGTCAGCTTGTGATCCATTATATTCAATGAAGACATGCACTTGTTCAATCTTATGCTAACACTGGGGCAACAGGACTCACTACACCTATGTGGCACCTACTATAGCCACAAATTACATCCCTAGGCAATGTAAATCTTAACTCTATGTGCCATGCAAGGTAAACCTGGGAACACCAACCAGGGCAAAGAAAGAGAGGTGGGAGCAACTAAGGAGGCCCTTTACGGTATAGTCAAGTCTAGTGGCTTAGTAGTCACCTACCGGTTAGGGAGAATTCTTACACATGATAACTACTCACGATTGTCTGGCTAACCAGTTTCAGAATTCTACTGTTAGGTGACCTGCGATGATGCTCTAAGTGCCCAGGCCAATAGCCAACAGAAACGGGATAATGTTGAATGCATTATCCGCTTGAATCATGACCTGATAACCCTGGACCAAACTCACCCCGTAGTAAAACCTGACCCTAAAGATAAAAGTACTGCAGACAGTGACTCTGCTACTCAGAGGCAGGGCCAGCATCAGCCCTGTGCTCCTACCTGTTTTGGTCAACCACAGCCCCGTGCCTTTGCACTCCCAGATGGGCATTCCAGTCAACCTGTGCACCCAATTCATCAGGACTGCGAGGAGCGTCCCTCCCTGGAGAGGCGCGATAGGTATGCTACTATGCCTCATGGGGATAGCAGAGAATGCTGGGATCCCTATGGGTATGACTTTTACATTGGCCCTGACTATCAGAGGGCTATGGGAGATTCAGGGCCAGGGATCAAAAAGATTCCTAACAGGACCGGAATCCGCCCCAAGGGAGTGGCTGTTGTGATTGCAAGCTTCCTGCTAAACCACTTAAAGGGTCAGGGAAGGATGAAACTCCTAAAAAGGAGCACGCCCCTCAGTCAAAACGATCATAACTGAAGAAAAAGCTGACGATCAGGATTCTGCAGAATACGATTCTCAGGATTGATGGGCTGGCACCTGGCCAGGGTTTTGTATTCCCCTATGCCCTGGCAACCCTGCCCACTAATGAGCAAGTAAAAGCCCTGTCTGATAGGGGAACTGATTATACTCTAATGGATCCTGCAATTATACAAACTAAATGGGCAGATTTAGGAAACCCGATTTATCAATTATCATTAGGGGGATTTACACAATGTCAGATGCAACTGATTGACTTTTACCATGTTACTGTCTATAGCATTATAGCCACCCTAGGGGTAGGACTGGCATTTAGTTTGGTTTGCCCTCTTGTGATAGAAAAGCATTTCCTTAAGATCCATCCAGGTCTGTGGAGGTATCAACAGACTGGAACATCCAGTATATTCAGCTACAGCAGGACTGCACTTGCCTAGAGCGGGGAGATAAAGACCTCTTGGAAGCAGGTCCTTAGGAAATGCTACCCTTGTTTAGGGCCTTATTCAAATCAATGGTAAGGTAGAAATAGAGCCTCACTCTCTTGATGCAGGTTAGCTCAAGCCTAAGTAATAATGGCCTATTCAAGATCGCAAAGGGAAATTGGATCTTCTCAATACTGTTCAAGATTTAGAAGAACAAGATGTCCTAGTAAAAATGCCTTCTAGAACTAAGTCAACTTTGGCATCCCTAAACCTGATGGCAGATGGAGGTTAGTGGTTGATTATACGTCCTGGAATAAAGTTTCAGCACCACACACTGCTCATTTGTCTCTGTAGACAACCTGAAGTGGTGTCTTGAAGGGTACAGGAATGGAGGAAGAGTACAAGGTGCAGTCGTACACTGCCTTCCAGGACCCAGCCTGGAACACGGCACTGGAAACACTGTCGATTGAGCTATAATCGACTGTATCATGAGCTGTTCCCCTGTATGCAATGTCTCAAAGTCTAGTTTTACAGGAAACCACATTTGATGCAGCTGGGATGGTGTTGGTTCCACAACAAAGTCTTTGTAATCTTCTGCATGTTAACAGCAAGCCTTTATTAACTACTTATAACTATATACATAAATACAGTAAAGGATACAGGCAAAGAGCTATCTCCATGTCTAGGTCTTAACATGCCCCTGTTCAACACTACACTGACCCCAGGTCTGGGTCATGTGGCTTCTTACATTATGTGGGCAGTGCTGTACTCAGTCCCACATTAACCCTGTATGTGCCAGACCCTTATATTACACTTCCCCCAAGTCTTTATCCCATGGATATGGAGTTACACAAGTTTACTTCATGTCTTGCGTTGTTATTAGTCTTATGCATTTACCTTGTGACTGCTTTAATGCTATTCCAACATTATTGCTGTTATTGTATTAGCCTTATTACAAATTTCTCTCTATACCATCTTCCTCCCTTCCAGTCCTTGAAGTTAGAGGTTCAGGTGGTCCAGAAGCTGTATAATCCTTCCACATCTCGTTCGCCGTTCAGTTGGAAGAGTGGAAGGCTCTGTTGGTTCTGATTCTTGAGGTTGGACTGGCCTCCAGGTATGCTTTCATTCTTTTCTTCCGTTATTTTATGTTGAACCATGCCTGGTCAGTTCGGCTATTGTGTTGATCCAAGTTTGCTGTTACTCTTGATCATTTCTTGAGAGGTGGACGAACAAGGTATTTGTCTCCTTTGTGCTGCTTTTTCTTCTTTTTCCATGTGGGCCTTGAAGCCCTCCAGGCTGAAGAACAGCCTTCCAGTGGTGAGAAGATGGTTTTTAGTGAACCAGGAGTTTTACCTACTTGCCTCTTGTGGTTTGATTACATGGTTAGCGGCTATCTTTCAGGTTGGTTAGTTTGTTTCTGTAATGAACTCATGCAGTTGACGAGATGTCTTCTGAGCAGCACAGATGAAGATCTCCTCTTGTCTCAGACTTTGAATTATTTATGCATTTAAAACCTTTCCCTTAGTCTGAGCTTCACTATCCTATATTATCTACATACCTTCTATTCTGGCTCTCTCTGGTTTCCTTGGTCACCAGTGCTCTCATCTAGAGGAAATTATATATATTTTTTAAAAGTTCTATTTACCCTTAAAATCATAATATTTTTAGATATGTGATATATAAGTATAAAGCTAAGCCAAGACACAATGTTCCCCACTGCTAATCTCATCATTGCTGCAAATGCAGTACATTTGAATGAAGATAAATCAAATAGATTTCAGTTGCTTTGTAAAGAGTCATCAGTATCTGTACTAAACTTTAAAACTCAGTTTGAAAATGCACCAATAAATTAAATGGAACACTTAAGAGATTAGACAAATTAAGGGCCAGCGATCCATTTTTCTGTCCTTTTACATACCGTTTGCACATATGAGGATGAAAAATGGGAGGGGGGGATAAAAGAGAATGTTCTGTTTCTTGGCTGAGTCTGGGGGGTGGTGGGGGGGGGGTGGGGGAACGAAAATGGAGCTGTGCACAGGGCCCCATTACTCTAAATCTACCACTATCTTTCTCCATTAATATTTATTTGTTTCCCTCCTGTATAGCTAAGGAAAGTAATAGCTCATATGTTTTGGTGACCTTCCTATTATCCTTACATTCATTCTTTTGAAAACATGGAAACTGCAGTTATTTCACATTATCTATTAGCTTGAATGTTCTAGTATTTTTCATTTACAAATGAGTCATAATCATGTGTTTACCCACCAAAGCTATAACATGGGTCATCCAACTTCCCATCACTCCATATTTGCTGAGAACAATTATTTTCTTGAAAGAGAAGCAAAAGTGCATTAACACATGATGCAAAATGACAGCTGTTGAAATAAGTAATGAAACTAATTTACACAATGAAAAGATCTGGGAGAAGTTACAGGACAAGTTCTCTTGGTAATGGGAGGGACCAATCCTTAAATACGAACATACGAGTTAGGAGCAGGAATAGGCCAATCGGCCCCGCAAGCCTGCTCCGGTATTCAATAGGATCATGGCTGATCTGATTATAACCTCAACCCCACATTACCGCCTACCCTGATAACCTTTTACCCCCTTGTTAATCAAGAATCTATCCAGCTCTGCCTTAAAAATATTCAAAGACTCTGCTTATACTGCCTTTTGAGGAAGAGAGTTCCAAAGACTCGTGACCTTCTGACAGAAAAAATTTCTCCTCTTCTCTGTCTTAAATGAACAACTTCTTACTTTTAAAACGTGACCTGTAGTTCTAGATTCTCCCACAAAAGGAAACATCCTCTCCACCCTGTCAAGACCTCTCAGGATCTTAAAGGTTACAATCGAGTCACCTCTTACTCTTCTAAACTCCAGTGGACACAAGCATAACCTGTCCAACATTTCCTCATAAGAAAATTCACCCATTCCTGGTATTAGTCTAGTAAACCTTCTCTGAACTGCTTCTAATGCATATACATCTTTCCTTAAATAAGGAGACCAGTACTGTACACAATACTCCAGATTTGGTCTCACCAGTGCCCTGTAGAGCTGAAGCATAACCATCCTACTTTTGTAATCAATTCCCCTAACAATAAATGATAACATCCTATTAGCTTTCCTAAATACTTGCTGTACCTGCATACTAACCTTTTGTGATTCATGCACTAGGATACCCAGATCCCTCTGAATCTGAGAGCTCTGCAATCCCTCACCATTCAGATAATAAGCTTCTTTTTCATTCTTCCTGCCAAAATAGACAATTTCACATTTGCCCACATTATATTCCATTTGCCAGATCTTTGTTCATTCACTTAACCTATCTAGGTCCCTTTGTAACCTCCTTATGTTTATTTCACAATTTACTTTCCTACTTATCTTTGTGTCGCCAGCAAATTTAGCAACTATTCCTTAGGTCCCTTCATCCAAGACATTTATATAAATTGTAAAATGTTGAGGCCCCAGCACTGATCTCTGTGGCACACCACTCATTGCATCCTGTCAACCAGAAAAAGACTCATTTATGTCAGGTCGCTGCTTCCTGTTAGCTAGCCAATCTGCTACCCATGCCAATATGTTACCCCCTATACCATGAGATTTTATTTTCTGCAATTTTGGTGTGGCACTTTATCAAATGCCTTTGGAAATCTAAATTCAGTACACCCACCAGTTCCCCTTTATCCACAGCACGTGAGTCCTTCAAAGAACTCCAATAAATTGGTTAAACATGATTTTCCTTTCAGAAAACCATGTTACCTCTGCCTGATTGCCTTGAATTTTTCTAAGTGTCCTGCTATAGCATCTTTAATATTAGCTTCTGACATTTTCCCTATGACAGATGTTAAGCTAACTGGCCTGTAGTTTCCTGCTTTCTATCTCCCTCCCTTTTTGAATAAATGAGTTACATTTGCTATTTTCTAATCTAATGGAACCCTTCTCGAATCTAGGGAATTTTGGAAAATTCAAACCAATACATCAACTGTCTCACTAGTCACTTCCTCCAAGACCCTACGATGAAGTCCTGCTGGACCTGGTGATTTGTCAGTCCGCAGCCCAACAACTTGCTCAATGCCACTTTACTGCTGATTGTAATTTATCTATAGAAACTCTTACTATCCATCTTTATATTGCCAATTAGCTTTCTGTTATACTCTAATTTTCCCTCCTTATTAATTTTTTTGTCATTCTTTGTTGTTCTTTATATTCTTTTCAATCTTCTGACCTGCCACCCATCTTTGCATAATTATATGCTTTATCTTTAAGTTTGATACAGTGTTTAACTTTTTTAGTTAACCACGGATGGTGGGCCCTCTCCTTGGAATTTTTATTTCTCATTGGAATGTGTATATTCTGTCTATTCTGAAATATCCCTTTAAATGTTTGTCACTGATCTTCTATTGACGTCTCCCTTAACCTCATTTGTCAGTTCACTTTAGCTAGTTCTGCTTTCATGCCCTCATAATTGCCCTTATTTAAGTTTAAAATACTAGTCTTGGACACATTCGTTTCTCCCTCAAAACAAATGTAAAATTCAATCATATTATGATTGCTGCTACCCAGGGGTGCCATCATTATGAGGTTATCAATTAATCCTATCTTGTTGCTCAATACCGGCTCTAGTATAGCCTGCTCTCTGCTTGGCTCCAGAATGTGCTGTTCTAAGAAATTATCCTGAAAACATTCTATGAACTCCTCATCTACGCTACATTTTCCCATCTGATTTTTCCAGTCTATATGTAAATTAAAATCTCCCATGATTATTGTTGTACCTTTCTGACAAGCTCCCATTATCTCTTCTTTTATACTCTGCCCTACCTTGTAGTTACAATTGGGGGGCTTGTATACAACTCACACAAGTGACTTCTTGCCTTTATAATTTTCTCATCTTAGTCTAAACCGCTTCTACATCCTGGTTTCCCGAGCTAGGCTCATCCCTCCCTAATGTACTAATACCATCACTAATTAACAGAGCCACTCCACCTCCTTTTCCTAACTTCCTGTCCTTCCTAAATATCACGTAACCTTCAATATTCAGGTGCCGGTTTATGTCATCCTGTAGCCATTTCTCCGTAATGGCTATCAGATCATATTTAGTTATTTCTATTTGCACTGTCAGTTCTTCTGTTTTTTTTCGAAGGCTACCTGCATTTAGATACAGAGCCTTTTGTTATTTTTGTAGCGTCCAGCCTTATCTACTTTGTACTCTCTGTCCTTTCCTGTCACGGTCTGTTTATCATTTCCCATTTTAATACCTTTCTCTCTTGCCTTGTAAACTGCCTGTGGTAAAATCTTTGGTTTACCACATCTTCCCAAATTTGATCCCTCACCCAAACTATTCAGTTTGAAACATTCTCTATTTCCCTAGTTAGGCTGCTCGCAAGGACACCAGCTGCAGCATAGTTCAGGTGTAGAATGATGGTACAGATCCCACTTTCTCCAATACTGGTCCCAATGCCCCACAAACAGGAACCCAATTCTCCTGCACCCGTCTTTGAACCACACATTCATTTCTCTATTCTCTATGCCAATTTGCACATAGCTCAGGTAATAATCCAGAAATTATTACCTTAGAGGTCCTGCTTCTTAATTTGGTGCCTAGCTCCTCATACTTACTTAGCAGAGCCTCCTTCCTCATCCTGCCTATATTGTTGGTAGCTACATGGACCACGATCACTGAATCCTCCCCCTCTCACTGCAAATTCTTTTCCAGCCCTGAGCAAATTCCTGAACCCTGATACCAGGCAGGCAACATAGGCATCTGGACTCTCACTCCTTGCTACAGAGAACTGTGTCAATCCCACTCACTGGCCCCTACTACCATTACATTCCTTTGTGATCTCCCCACCCGAATGGCTTCTTGTACCACAATGCCATGGCCAGTCAGCTCATCCACCCTGCAGCCCCCGCTTTCATCCAAACAAGCTGAAAGAACCGAAACCTGTTAGACAACTGCAGAGGCCGACACACCTCCACTTCTGCCCTCTGGGTCCCCCTTACCTGCCTCAGCTACAGTCACACCCTCCTGCCCCTGACCACCATCCAAATCAGAAGACCCTATCCTAACAGGTATGACTGCCTCCTGGTACAAAGTATCCAGGTAATATTCCCCTTCCCTGATGCGTCACAGGCCAGGATTTTTCCCTCGTCGGGTGGGCTCAGTTGGGGAGCAGACCACCGCCTGCGATTGGGACCAGACCATGATTTCACGCTGGCGGGCCAGTTAAGGCCCTCCCAGTGCGAAACACGGGCGGCAGTGCTCAGCGCTGCCTGTGTGGGTGGGGAGGAGAGCAAGCGTGCAACTTTGTGCATGCACACGCCTGCGAGCTGGAAAAACTCCGAGGCACAGAGCTGCCTCAGGGAGATGAAGATTTTAAGAAATAAAACTAAGGATTTTAAATAGTTTTTAAAAAGTCTCCTCATGTGACTGTCAAGACACTCGCCCGACGACATCACACGTCATTTTACGCTCTGTCAGGTCGGGCGCACGCCTGCCCGACGAGCGTTATATTCTGACCACAGTGTCTGCAGCTCAGCCTCCAGCTCAATGGCTTTGAGCCAAAGCTTCTCAAGCCTTAGACATTTACTGCAGACGTGCTTATCCGGACAACACTGGTATCCAGGAGCTCCCACATGCTGCAGCCATGACACATCACCTGCCCTGCCATACTTATGTGCTTTAATTAATGACTTATTTTATTCAATTATTTATTTTCTTTTATATATTTATTAATATTTTCACAAATTCCTGCACTATTTTATACCTTAGGAATAGAATAGACTTTGACAATACCAGATACTCACCAAACAGCTAGCTTCTTCCCCTGTAGCAGAGCAAGGACCAGTTCCTACAGAGTGAAAGAATTAGAAAAAGCAAAGGAGCACCTCCCTCCCCTCCTTACCAAACTCCCACAATCCACTGAGGTCGCACACTCAGTGCTGGTTGCACTGAGAATGTCTGAATTTATATGTTCTAAACAAAGGGACGGGCGGAGTCCCTGAGTCTCTGGGTCCTCTTTTCACTCATTCTTCTAGTTTTTTTTATTTGGAAAAATATACTTGATTCATAAAATATCTGAAAGGACATTACAAAAAAATTTCAAAATGGCCATCACAAAATGTGCAATCAGATTCAAGTTTTCCACATAGATCATGAGGTGCTTCAATACAATCAAAGGACATCACAGACATTTTAACATAGCCATAACAGACAGTCAGTGCAATGGTATTTAAGTTATCTACATAGATCATGTTGCACTCTGAAGTGTTTCAATACAATTGTGATCCATGTAATATTCACTGCATACTTTTTTTTGAAAAAATGCTTTATTCATAAAATATCTGAAAGAACATTACAAAACATTTCTAAATCGCCATCACAAAAAATACAATCAGATTCAACTTTTACACATGGATCACGAGGTGCTTCAATACAATCAATGAATATTACAGTGATTTCAATATGGTCATTACAGACAGTCAGACAATGCAATGGTATTGGAGTTATCAACATACATCAAGTTGCACTCTGAGGTGCTGCAATACAATTATAATATAATTAGTATTCAATACATACATTCATCGTGAGCAGTACAGCCCGAGGGGTCTATACAATTTCCAGCCCCTCAGTGCCCTATGGCAGAAAGGTCTTAGACAGCGACCTTTCCCCAGTGCGTCTTTGCGGTGGCTGCCCCAAGCTTTATTGCGTCCATCAGCATGTGCTTCTGGACCTTGGAATGTGCCAGTCTGCAACACTCAATCGGGGACAACTCTGCGCTGGAAGACCAACAAGTTTCAGGCAGACCAAAGAGTGTCTTTCACTGAGTTGATGATCCTCCAGCTGCAGCTGATGTTTGTCTCAGTGTGTGTCCCTGGGAACAGCCTGTAGAGCACAGAGTCCTGTGTCACAGAACTGCTAAGGATGAACCTCGACAGAAACCACTGCATCTCTCTCCAGACCTTCTTTGTAAAGACACATTCCATAAGGAGGTGAACAGCGGTCTCGTTCCCACCACAGCCACCTCGAGGGCAATGTGCAGAGGGGGTGAGACTCCTGGCATGTTGGAAGGATCTGACAGGGAGGACCTTTCTCACCACCAGCCAAACTACATCTTGGTACTTGTTGGAAAGTTCTGGCGATGAAGCATTCTGCCAAATGACTTTGACCGTCTGCTCGGGGAACCATCCGGCAGGATCCACCTTCTCCTTTTCCCTCAGGGCCTCTAGGACGTTACATGCCGACCACTGCCTGATGGACTTGTGGTCAAGGTGTTTGTCTGCATAAATTTTTCCATGAGGGACAAGTGGCACAGCACAGTCCAACTACTTGGAGCGTTCCGCGGCAGCGTGGCCAGATCCACCCTTCGCAACACCAGGGACAGGTAGAACCTTAGCACATAGTGACACTTGGCGTTTGCGTACCGAGGGTCTACACACAGCTTGATGCAGCTGCACACAAAGGTGGCCATCAGTATGAGGGCGATGTTGGGCATGTTTTTTCCCCCCTTATCTAGAGGCTTGTACATCGCATCCCTGTGGACACGATCCATTTTCGACTTCCAGATAAAGTAAAAGATGGCTCGGGTGATCGCCATCGCGCAGGAGTGTGGAATGGGCCAGACCTGCGCCACGTACAGCAACAGCGAGAGTGCCTCACACCTGATGACCACTGCAATGGAGAGGGAGCGTTGCTCCCACATGCCCAGTTTTCTTTGCACCATAGACACTCGCTCCTTCCAGTTTCTAACGCATGCCCCAGTCCCTCCAAACCATATCCCAAGCCCTGACTGTGAAGGGGACAAAGGATTGGTCAGCCCAGTTCCCAAAGAACATGCTTCGCTCTTCCCGCGATTGACCTTGGCTCTTGAGGCCAGTTTGAACCAGTTGCAGATGTTGATCAGTTTGCGCACCAACAGCGGATCCGAGCAGAAGATGGCGACATCGTCCATGTACAGGGAGGCTTTGACCTGAGTGCCTCCACTGCCTGGGATTGTCACTCCTCTTATGCCCGGATCCTTCCTGATAGACTCAGCAAAGGGTTCTATGCAACACATAAATAGGACAGGGGAGAGAGGGCAGCCCTGCCTGACTCCAGATTTAATAGGAAAGCTATCTGATTCCCACCCATTGATTGATTGAGGCTGCGCTACTGATGTTAGTGTAGAGCAGTTGGATCCAATTGCGTATTCCCTCCTCAAATCCCATTTTGGAAAGCACATCCACCATGTAGGTGTGCGATATTCTGTCAAAGGCCTTCTCCTGATCCAGGTTGATGAGGCAGGTGTCCACACCCCTGACCTGCACATAGGCAATCGTATCCCTGAGTAGTGCGAGGCTGTCAGAGATCTTCCTGCTCGGCACAGCACAGGTCTGGTCAGGGTGGATCACCAATTCCAGAGCAGACTTGACCCAATTGGTGATGACTTTGGACAGAATCTTATAGTCCACATTCAACAGTGAAATGGGTCGCCAATTTCTAATTTCCTCCCTTTCCCCCTTGTGCTTGTAGATGAGGGTGATGATGCCTTTCCTCATGGATTCTGACATGCTGCTGGCCAGAAGCATACTCTTGTACACTTTTAGCAGGTCTGGGCCCATCCAGTCCCACAGAGCCGAATACAACTCAGCCGGTAAGCCGTCGCTTCCGGAGTCTTACTCTTTTCGAAGGACTCAAGGGTCTTAGTCAGTTCGTCAGGAGTTAGCCATTTGTCCAGACTCTCCTGTGTACTGTCATCTAAGACCTCCGTGATAGAGGACAGGAAGGACTGGGAAGACGTGCTGTCTGTGGGCTTCACGTCATACAATTCTGCATAAAAGGATTTGCTGATCCTCAAAATGTCAGACTGCGATGACTTTACTGAGCCGTCTTCTTCCTTCAGGCTGCTGATCACAGAGCTCTCTCTGTGTACCTTTTGGAAGAAGAAATGTGAGCACGTCTCACCTGCTCCATGGAGCGAACTCTGGACCAGAAGATGATCTTGGAGGCCTCCGAGGCAAAAAGCGAGACTTGCTGGCTCTTCACCTCTTGGAGTTCCTCCTTGACGTCGACCCCCATCGACTGCAGCTGGAGCAGGTTCTGCATGTTTTTCTGGAGTCAGGACATTTTCCTCTGTTCCTTTCTAGCTTTCTTGATGCCTTTGAGGATGAGAAACCTCTTGATGTTTTCCTTGATTACTTCCCATCAGTGTGTCAGGGACTCAAAGAGGGGTTTCACAGGTCTCCAACCTTTGTAATCCCTCTTGAGCTCCTCAATGTTCTCTGGGGTCAGCAGTTGCACGTTCAACTTCCATGTCCCCCTGCCAACTCTCTGGTCTTCCTGTAAGTCAGTCAGCCAGCAGCAGGCAGTGGTCAGAGAAGAACACCGGCTTGACATCAATGGATCTGACTGCGAACGCATGGGACACAAACAGGAAATCTATCCTGGAACGGATGGACCTGGCCGTGACCAGGTGTATCTACACTGCACTCCGTCTACAGCGTTGCTGAAGCCATTGTGCAACTTGGCATCCTTTACTATTTCCATCAGGGATCTGGACGTAGTGTCCAATCTGCTGTCGGCCCTGCCAGATCGTCCAGCCGCATGGATGATGCAGTTGAAGTCACCACCCAGAATGACCAGCCTGGAGGTCACCAGCAGCAGTGGGAGCTGCTGAAAGACCGCCAAAAGATTGGCATTTTGTGTCGGGGCCTACAAGTTAATTAACCGGAGAGGAGCATTCTTGTACATTATGTCTGCTACGAGGAGGCGCCCACCCACCACCTCCTTAACCTCAGAGACGGTGAAGTTGCCTCCCCGCAGCAGAATACCCAGGCCGGAGGAACTGCTTCACTGCTCCCAGATTCCTGGGGTGGGGTGCGCTGGCCTCTTCGAGTTGTGGGCAAAGTTTGGGTGCGCTGCTGTCCTCATTGTCTCCAATGTTCTGAAGTGTGTCTCATCCTCCAACTCCCTAGAGCTTTGCCGCTTCTTCTGTAGGTGCCGCCCTTGCCCTTCTTCGTCCGAAGAATGGCTGCCCTTGTCATCTGTGTCAGATGTGAGACGGCTCTTGCCACTTGTCTGGGAAGTGGCTTGGTCCCTTCTTAGCCCATTCTTCCTTTTGGCTCTCTTCACCAGCTGCCACTTCCACTGCTGATTTTCTGCTGCTCCTCCTCCATTGATTCACTCTGCTCAGGAGAGGGAGGTTCAGGGGGCAGTGCAGTTGATTGGCTGTCTGCTGCCTCAATCTTTTCCTTCATCTTGTCTCTCTCCATGTCCTCCTTTGTCCCATTGATCTCTCATTGGAGGCCTTGGTGGTTGGAGGGTTACAAGTGTCCTTGGTAAAAGTGACACAAAGCATTTCATCTGCTTCCCCCTTGTTGGCGTTGGCTGCCTGTGCATAAGTGAGGCAATGTTTGGGGCAAGTCTTGTAGAGGTGGCCTGCCTCACCACACAGGTTGCAGCACTTAGTCTGTTTGCAGTCCTTTGTCTGGTGCCCTTCCTGTTTGCAGTTCTTGCAGACGGCAGCGCTGCAGTTGGCCGCCACATGACCAGACTTGCCGCATGAGCGACAAAGTTTGGGCTGCCCCACGTAGACAAGGTAGCATGGCTTCCCCCAATAGCGAAGCTGGAAGGAGGGTGGAGGAAGGCTCCCTTACCTTCCGCCTTGACCGTGACCTTGACCTGGCGTTTGTATGTCCGAATCCCGAAGGCATCTTTAACCTCGGTGCAGCTCTCAACCTTGTCGACGTACCTGGCGAGGAAGGTGAGCACATCGATGACAGGGACGTGGGCATTGTAGAGATGCACAGTCACCACATGGTCCCATTGCAACGGCAGAGCAAAAAGCGACTCCACCTTCAGGACCCTCATCTGCGGCTGGTCTCTCTTCTCGAACACCTTCAGGAACTTGACGCAGTCAGCCACACTCCTGAAGGTCACTTTGAAATATCCAGCACTGGGGAAGTCTTGCAGGGAATAGATCTCCGCAGCTTCAAATCCACACGACTCCAACAGGATCTGCTTGATGAAGAAGGCACAATCCATGGGTGTTCTTCCTAACGGTATTACGTACCCCATGGTTTGGGGCGCAATTGGTTATAGCCATCGCTTCACGACTACTGTCTCCAGGTCCTCTTTTCACTCACTCTTTTAGGTGGTAGGCACAGTCTCCGTATACTCTTTTCTCTCACTCTTCTAGATGGCGGTTACTGCCTATGGGTATATTTAAGGTATTTTAGACAGCTGATGTAGTTATGTACAACGGGGTTTTCCATTCCATCCATGGTCAATAATGCAAGGTTTAAACCAGTTGTCAATCCTCTAACTGTACATGTAAAACTTCCACCGGTAATAAATTAAGTTGTCCAATTGGATATTCTTTGAAAATAACCGAAGTGACTGCTCGAATAAACAAAAATAAGCATTTTTCTTAAGTAACTGAAGATAACTTGTAATGCTTGTGTCAGCAAAAGCCAAAGATTGCAATGAGAACACGTTTAAGAATTCCATAAAATTAGCTATAAATTAGAAAACGGAAACAAGCCAGTTGGTTTTAGTTAGTTTTCATCCTCCACACAGGCACTAGTCTTATTCCCGCAGCTCTGCTCTAACCCCACATTGTTTTATTCCCAATTTCCTATCTAATTCATTTTTAAATGTTAGCATGGTCTCTTGTTTCAATTACTGACTTCCATAATGCATTCCACAGCCTTAGAGTGCTCTGAATAAAAGATTTCTTCTCTCTATTGTAAATATTACATTTAATCTTATTTCTGTGCTCCCTCATTCTAGGCTCATTAGCCACTGGAAACAGTCTGGTTTTATCTACCCAGTCCCTTCTCTTCATAATTTTAAACATCTCTCGTCATCTTGTAATCTCTCTTCAAAATATTGGGGCTGTTTACATTAATGAAAAGGAGAAGGCCTTCAAAACCATTCTAGGTAGCATTCGAGTGCATCTGCACTATACCCTAATGCCTCAACATCCTTCCAGCAGCTTGCAGGTTTGCTGGGTTTAATAAATATTTTTAGCAAATAGATATCATGTCATGCTCAGTACAGGCATGCCATATTTTGAACTTTCAGTCAATACTTTTAAACATTGGAGACAAACAAGCTGTTTAGGTGGCTGCTGCAAATCATGTCTTTTTTGGCATTTGGACTACAGACTATGTCAAGTCTCTGACACATACCTAATTAAATATGGACATAGGTGAGGCTACCTCACAGCCATTTGTGTAATTCACACACCTCATTGCTTAAGGATGGGCCAACACCTTAAGACTTTGGCATTTCCAGACTGACTGTTTCCATGTTTCATACTGGGTAAAAGGGAAAGTAGAAACTTACTGGCCACTGTCAACTTCCCATTATATCACAATGGCCTCCCCCCCACCCCCCCCCCCACTCCCGCCACCATCCAAACTAAACTAGGTGGGCTTTAGAAACCAGCAGTCACGTGATCGAATCTGGTTTTCAAATCTGTACCCTTATTACCCCAGGACCCAGTAGATCCATCAGAACCTTCAGTCATCAACTAGTCTGAGAACCAGCCTCTGAAATTAGCTGCAAGTCATCAAGCAGCCCAAGTACTTAATTTCTTGAGTTTCAAGGTTTGCTTCAGAACCAACCTCCTAGGTATTCGACTACAAGGAACCTCGCAATGCGCTTGGAACCTTTCGCTTTACAAGTCCCTCACTTCAACGTTAAATCATCAAATCCATTCAAGAAACCACAGTCCTGCCACATGGAAGACCAGAAATATTAAAATCGGTGACTGGTGATCAGTAATCTGTAAAGTTCATTATCTTGATCTGTATTCAATTTTTGTGTGTGTGTCTTTCCATGTGTGCGTGCACAAGACCGAGTGTACGCGTGTGTGTGTGTGTGACATTTGCGTTAGTTCAGGGTAAATGCGAGAAAATAAATAACCTTCTTTATTTTAAACTACTGAAAGCTTACCGCTGAATTATTTAATTGGAATACATAATCCAGGGCAAGAAAAGACAAACCTCTTCCCATACACACATGCTGATTACAGGTAATAAAAAAGCACATATATTCTGTTCATGACAATAGTTAAATTAAAGCAACATTTCTGCCACAAAATAATCAAATCTGTTAGTTTCGGAATAAGTTTCCAATTCTTTCAGGTACTTTATTTATATTTTAAGTATGACGTCCATGCTTAAACAGATATAATTTAACAAGTGCAGGGGCCATGGACCTGAAAAGTTAACTCTTGTTTCTCTCTCCACAGATGCTGCCCGACCTACTGAGTATTTGCAGCGTTTTCTGTTTTTATTTATAATTTAACAAGGCACCTTTTGTGCTTCGTGCTATTAATGCATACTTGGTACTAACACATAATCAGAATAAAACAGAACCTTTTCAAAACAAACAAAATGGAGTCATAACCGAACCATATACAAGAAGAATGAAAGCTAATTATACATAACATTAAGTATGTACTTATAAATTAATATAGAATCTCTTTTGTTGGCCTGAAAAAATATGGTAATATTCTGGTTTACATGATTTCCAATTTGGCACTGTTACCAAATTCATTGTTCTCATACCTGCAAGAAATTGTGCACACTGTACTAAATCTATAGGGTGAAAATATAAGATTATCACTAATAAATCTAATAAGGATTTCATGAGAAACCTCTTTCCTAAAGAGTGGTTAGTAGAATTCACTACTAACTATCAAAAGGAATATTGAGGAGAATAGCGTTTAAGGGGAAGCTAGATAAGTCCATGAGGGAGAAAGAAATACAATGTTATCCTTATTGCATTAAATGAAGTAGGATGGGAGGGGTATCAAACACTGGAATTAAATAGTTGGGCTGAATGGCCTGTTTATATACAGTACATTTTATGTAATTGTATGTTGTAAGGAGCATAAGATTGAAAACAGTACTCCACCTGGAGTCATACTAAGCTTTTACATTGATTCACAATTACAACTCAAATTTTATATTCTATACCTCTTGCCATAAAACCCCCTAACTTGAAAGCAATTTTTAAAGACCTTATCCATGTATTGTGGTTCTTTGAATGTCTTATGAACCTGAACCCTTAAATCCTTCTGCACTCCCGCATGAGCATGCCTTGCCCCATTTCAAAGTATAATTTTTTAATAAACCAAGATATATTACCTCACACATACTGCAATGAATTCCATCCACAACTGATTTGCCCATTCTATCATTGTTTTCAATGTCCTCTTGCAGATTCCTTTGGTCCTCAAAATTATTTATGATTTGAGTTCATAAAAGGACTGATATAAATTAAAATCCTGTCTTTCATTTTGTCCTGTCTAGCTAGTGTCATCATTGTCCCTGCAGGAAGTTAGTTCTTCCAACTTGTTGGAGAGGGTAATTTTCTGTGGCATTATTGGTCTCTTTCTCTAACCTGTGGAGAGTCACCGCTCTTTCCTCTAGCGATGCCAGCTTTCTATATCTCTCAGCAGATGACTAAACATTTGAAACTCTTTCTCCAAAACCGATCTACCTCTCTGACCTTTTAGTTTGTCTCCAATTCTGCCTCAAATTCTCAGATCATTGCTTTCAATGTCTTAGTCAGAGACATTCCTGGCAATGCGTTTATTGGCGAAAAATGCATAGGATTTTATAACACAGATTCAGTCCATCATGTCTGTGCTAGCCCCACACCGCAGCTTTCTCCCAAAACTCTGCAAATTAGATTTCTTCAAATACATGTCCAATTGCCTTTTGAAACTTCCTATGGAATCGGATTCCACCACCCTTTCAGGTAATGTGTTCCAGATCATATCAACCGTGTGTGTGAAATAATTTCTCCTCCTTTCCCCTCTAGTTCTTTTGCCAATTATTTTAAATATATGACTTCTGGTTATCGACTTATTTGCCAGAGGAAATAGTTTCCTCCTAGTTGCTCTATCAAAACTCCTGAATTTTGCATAACACTATTAAGGCCTTACCTTTAACTGCTCGAAAAAGAGCAATCCCAGCTCCTCCACATTAACTGAATTCCCTATTCAATAATGTCTTCCTGGTAAACATATATACCATCTCCAAGGCCTTTACATCTTTCCTGAAGTGTGGTGCCCAGCATTGTACACAAGACTACTCTAATTAGTCATTTGTTACTTGCTTGCTTTGTATTCAATGCTTGCTTTGTATTCAATGTGCCTATTTACAAAGCAAGTATTTTTAACTGCCTTATTAGCTTGCCCTGCCACCTTCAATGATTTATGAATATGCATCCCCAGGGTGCCTCTGTTCTTGCACTCCCCTCAAACCAGCCCAGTCAATCCTGCAAAGTACTCTTCACTAATATCAATACACACACCAATATTGGGAGTGCTGCCCCACAGACTAGTCAAGCAACTTCTTAACATAATCATACTCGCAGAATCAAACCATACAGAGAATGTCCCAAACTCCTCCATCACCATCCCTGGGTATGTTCTGCCCACTTCCAGGATAGAGCCACCAGAGATGCCAGCACAGTTGGGAGGAAGTGGCTCTGAGAGTCCTCAACACTAATTCGGCCGTTATAAAGTCTCATGGTATCAGATCAAACATGGGCATGAAAACCTCCTGCTGATTACCACCTACTGCCCTCCCTCAACTGATGAATTAGTATCCCTCATGCTAAACACTACCTGAGTGTCACAAGGGCACAGCACATGGGGAATCTGGATGGGGAGTTTCAATATCCATCCCCAAGAGTGGCTCGATAGCACCACTACCAAGCAAGCTGGCCAAGCCTTGAAGGACATAGCTTCCAAAGTGGGCCTGCAGCTTGTGATCATAGAACCAATGAGGCAAAAATCTATTCAACTGCCTCCACTCAAGTTTACCTGTTGATGACAATAAAGGCAGGAGTGACTACTAGATACTCTTTATGAAGACGAAGTCCCATCTTCACAATGAGGACATCTTCCATGGTGTCATGTGGCACCACCACCATGCCAGATAGAACAGATTCAGAACAGTTCAAAACTGGGCATCCATGAAATTCTGTGGGTCATCAGGAGCAGCAGCATTGTTTCAACTATAATCTGTAAACTGGTATATCCCTCACTCTATCCATTACCATTGCTTTTGTTAAGGGCAAATCATGTTTAACTAAATTGCTTAAGTTTTTTATGAGGTAACAGAGAGGCTTGATGTGGATTATGCTGTTGATGTATACCACACATGATGTATACATGGACTTCCAAACTAACTCTGGTTCACAATGAGCATTCCCGGAGCAGTATCAACTTGCTGCAGCTACAACACAGGGCTACATGCGTGCGAGACAACGGAAGTAGCATTTTATAGGTGGAGCTAACAGATCCCACCATCAACAGGTCAGATCAAAGTTCTGCAGTCCTGCCATGTCAAATCATGAATGATGGTGGACAATTAATCAACAAACAAGAGGAGGAGGCACACGAATATCCCACCCTCAATGATGGTGGAGTCCAGCGCATCAGTGCAAAAGACAAGGCTGAAACATTTGCAGCCATCTTCAGCCAAAAGTACCAAGTGGATGATCCATCTCGGCCTCCCGCTGAGATCCCCACCTTCACAGAAGCCAGACTTCAGCCAATACAATTCACTACATGTGATATCAAGGAACGGCTGATCGTACTGATACAGAAAAGGCTATGGGCCCAGACAACATCCTGGCTGTAGTGCCGAAAAATTGTGCTCCAGAATTGGTGCATCCCTAGCCAGGCTGTTCCAGTTTAGCTACAACACTGGAATAATGCAGGTTAATTAAGAAAAACCAGCACGATTTCTTAAGGTCAATAAAAAAAAACAAAAATGCCCGGAAATATTCAGCAGGTCAGATAGCATCTGTAGAGAGAAACAGAGTTAACATTTCAGGTCGATGAGCTTTCATCATGAATTCTAATGAAAAGTCATCAACCTGAAACGTTAACTCTGGTTCTCTCCACAGATGCTGCCTGACCCGTTGAGTATTTCCAGTATTTTTTTTTAAATTTCAGATTTCCAGCATCTGCAGTATTTTGATTTTGTTAAGGGCAAATCATGTTTAACTAAATTGCTTAAGTTTTTGATGAGGTAACAGAGAGGCTTGATGAGGATTATGCTGTTGATGTGGTATACATGGACTTCCAAAAGACAGTGGATAAAATGCCACACAACAGACTTGTGAGCAAGGTTAGAGCTCATGGGATAAAAGATACAACAACAACACTGGGATGTATTTTACGCTCCCTCATTGGCATATTTGAAGGTGGGAGGGCTTATAAAATAAAACAGGTGGCCTACCTGCTGACTTACCACCCATCCCCAACCTGTCTCCCACTTGAGGGTGGGCAGGCAATGCATCAGGCAGCCCACCTATCCTTGGGCCACTTAAGGGCCTCATTCAGCCTCTGCTGCAATTTGAGGTGCGACTAGGGAAGGCAGAGGCAAGGCAAGCAGCCTGGCAGCTTTCACTGCGCAGGCTGCTATTGACCAGGAAAGGGCAATACCTCCTTTGGGGGGGGTCCTCTGTGCCCATAGGGGGCACCCCTCCTCCAAAGATTGTGTTCCCCTTTTATCTGTCTGTGGGCCTGAGGCCTGCATGCCTGCTGCCACTAACTTTTGAAATTTTGTATTTTTGCATTTTATTTCTGCTTTGCTCTTGATTTTAAGCCTTTAGAGAATATTTAAAGTTATTTTGTATTAAATCTTACTTGGTAAACATTGATCTTTCCCCAGCTATGCTTGTGCTTTGACTAATCAATAATCTGTTTTCCCAGACCTTGCTTTGTCACTCTGGCTATGCACAGACTACGCCTTTGTTTTCCAGTTTTCAAGGTAAAATTACCAAAATAAGTCGTCTTTTGTTTGTCAGAAGTCTTTTTTTACTGCATTCGGTGACCCTTGGATTACAGGCCAGGACAATGAGTAACCTTATGGTGGTCACCTAGTATAGTCTTAAAGAGTGAAGTTTGCTTGGTGATTGATTGAAGGATGACAGATGGGAAGACCCCTTCAAAAGATGCGTAAACAGCTTGGATATTGCAAAGTTTACATGGCTTTGCAGTGCCTGTGAGGAGAATTGATAAGGACTGAGACTTGTTTTGATAATATTTGTACTAGTCCTCAGAAGGCTGGAATGGAGCCAGAAATTTGGCTTAAAGGGTCGCTGCTCCGAGGACTCGCTGCTGCAGCCGTAGTGGAATAGTCACCACTAAAGGCAGGAGGAAGGGGCAGGAATGGAGTGACTGACCATAATGCCCACCTGTAGGTTACTCAGTGACTTGTATGTGCTATGGAATTGGTAACATTTGTACCAATTTAGGGTGCTGTCGTGAAATAGACCAAAATGCGCTTGCTCTTTGTGCATAAGAAAACCTGTCTTTCTTCTTTTCTTCTGATATATATATATATATATATAGTGCTTTCTCCTTTCAATAAAGTTATGTTTCTTTCTTTATACTTATTTTTCTCTCATTTTATATATTATCAATTATAATTGTCATATTATTATTACAATCATTATTCAATATTCAATAAAATTGTTGTTCTAACACGTTACTTGTCATTGAGGTGGGGGGGGGAATTTTACAGTGGTGGGATTTTACAGTCCCGCTGAAGTCAATGGATTTCTGGGTGGCTCACGGCATTTTGCGGCCCCACCCCCGCTGCGATGGGTCTGTAAAATTCCGCCCCAATCACTTGTTCCTGTTACGTCCAGAATGCGGCTCCGAACCTAAGTGAGACTCCAAAAGGGACTCTCACGTCCCTCCTTACACTTCCCCCCAGTCTCTAAAGCCTAACCCCTAACCATCTTCCCCCCTAACTGGAGTCTGCAGGTCTGACCAAAGTCCCTCACTTACCTGAAATCTGGAATCCATCACTTCTTCATTTTCGTGGACTACCTGCCTGTACTCCCAGCAATGGCCATTACTTGATTCTGGCACTGCTGGGACTACAGAGCTGCCAGCCAATCTGATTGTCCAGCAGTTCTCTAGAGCGGCACTTCCTCCTAGATGGGGGCTGGATCCCCATTCTGATCCAATTAATGCTGCCCACACTGTGTTATTGCTGCGGGGCAGTTGGGTTTCAATAAAGTCTATATATGAAAGTCTATAAATGCACAATATCTACTGCACTGCCATTATCAACCTGTTCCATTACTTCAAAGTCTGCTTTGCAAAACATTAAAATGCTGCTGGAAATGCAAATTATTGTCTGTTTTTGTGCTGTAATTCTTGCAATTAAGGTTAATTAATTTATATTTAAGGGTTAAGTTCATATTCTTTTAACCATTAAACAACTGAATCAGGCCCAAGGCTCAGTGGTCAACTAGACACGCAGATCAGAGTTTTAAACAATCAAGGTTTGGTCAAGCACAACAGTTGTGTTTCTTTAAATGCAGCAATGAACAAATCAGTAAAAGAAAAGGTTTACATTCCAGCATTCACCTCCTACCTTCTCACGCTCAACTTCTTCCTCCCTCAAACAAATTATCTTCCAGTCTTCCATCCTTCCAAGCTGGACATTGTTCTTGGTTAAAGGCAATTAAGGTTTACAATTGCTTAAAGCTATACAACCTTGCCTTGGTCATTCTAATGCTTAACCTCTTAAAGCTGGACCGCAATGGATGCAAAACTCTCACAAGTCTTTCACTCACATGTTGTCCCTCTCATGCTCTGTAATTTCAATTAAATTCCAAACATCACGTCCAAACGTGCGTTTTTCTATACCAAATTATCAATGTCTGCAAAATAATTCCATCAAAGCCCTGGACCATTATAGTACATGAAGATAATGAAAAATTTTAAACATTAAGAAATGTAGGGGGCTTTGGGATATAAGGACATAAGCCATATCATGCTCCTTAAGGTTACTCTGCCATTCAATAAGATCATGCATATCATCCATTTCAACTCCACTTTCCCACCCTATCCTCATCATTCTTGATTCCCTTAGGGCTGAAAAATCTATCAATCTCAGTTCTGAATATACTCAATAACTGAACATTCACAGCTCTCTGGATTGGAGAATTTCAAAGGTCAACAACATTATGGATGATGCGATTTCCCCTCAGTTCAGTCACAAATGGTCGATTCCTTATCCTGAGACTATGACCCCTCCTTTTCAGCCAAGGAAAACAGCCTCTCAGTGTCTATCCTGTCAACTCCTTAAAAATGTTATGTTTCCTCTCATTCTTCTAAATTCCCAATAATATAGGCCCATTCCACTCATGGGACAATTTTCTCATCCCAGGAATCAATCTAGTGAACATTCCAAGGCAAGTATATACTTCCTTCAGTATGGAGAGCAAAACTGTACACAGTATTTCAGATATAATCTTACCAAAGCCCTTACTCTGATAGAAACATGGAAAACATAGACAAATTTACAGCACAAAAGGATCATGTCCATGTCAGCTGGTTAAGAGATATCCAATCCAATCCCACTTTCCAGCTTTTGGTCCATAGCCCTGCAGGTTACGGCACTTCAAGTGCATATCTGAGTATTTTAAAAATATAATAAGGGTTTCTGCCACTGCTGCCCTTTCAAGCAGTGAGTTCCAGATCTCAAAAAACCTCTGGTTAAAACTAAATCCTCTTCAACTCCCTAATTCCGTAACTTCTGCCGATTACTTAAAAATTATACTGCCTGGTTATTGACCTCTCTGTTACTACGTCCTTTCTAACCACTCTGTCTCTCTCTCTCTGTAGCATCCTCATTATGAGAGTTGTTAATCATGGTTCAAGCCATGAATGTAGGCCCAAAGAGCCACCTCAGAGATTGATCCCACACTTTTGACATTTTTCTAGTCATCTAGCCAACTGAATTAACCCAAACCCCTAACCACTCTAGATAGGCCCCTCATAATTTTTGCACCTGAATTCAATCTTCCCTCAGATCATTCATATGCTTGTGAATTATACTCCAGCCTCTTGCAAAAAGGGTTAGCATACCATTTGCCTTCCCGATTTCTTGCAATACTTCCATGTTAACTTTCTGTATTTCATGCATTTGTTACACCAAATTTGTGAAACTGCCAATTTCGTGAAGTAGGCAGTTTGCTCATTTCATGAAATGGCCAGTGCTATGTACAAGTTTTAAAATCTAATTTGCGGAATTGTTGCTCAAGCCTGTTGAATGTACAAGTTTAACATCATGTATTAATTTGCTCAATAACAGCATGAACATTGTAAATTTGGGAAAGCAAGTTTGACTACAAAGGCACAAATGGTGGTTGGTCCTATAAAATCCAAGACATCAGAGCTCTACATGTTCTTCAGTCAGATAACGGAAGGGAGTTTACAGCACAGGTCATCCATGAACTGGCAACACTCTGGGAAGAACTGGTGTTGGTCAACGGGCATCCCAGACATCCCCATAATCAAAGCTGAAGCTAATGCCCTGGAGGTGTGACAACAACTGTGCTCAGTGGAGCTGGGTATGATTTTCTGCACCCACCCACTGCTGGGATCATCCGATCCCGCCGCAAGGCAATGGACTTCTGGCAGGGACGCAGCCTCGCCCGCAGCGGGTCCCGCCCGCAACAGGGCTGGAAAATCCGGGCCATGTCCGTTTTGTTCAGTGGGCAATGAACAACAGTTACCATGAGACTATAAAGCTGGCTCTTTACTAAGTACTCACTGAAAACAAATTATGATGCAGCCTCAGATTGAAGTTGCCAGATGAGTCCCTCAACAGAATCTCAACAGCCAGTGAAGAAGAAAAATGGGAAAGGCTTCTTGAGAAGCACCTGGAAAATCCTGATCCTGAACTGGCCCTTGAACCATCCTCCATGGACAATCCTGAGCTAGCCCCAGAATCACCCACCATAGACAACTCTGAGACAGCCCCTGGACCATCCAATATGAAAGATCTTGAGCGAGTCCCAGAACCATCTAACTCAAGAGATCAAAGTGCTACTGAGCTACAGCTCACACCACGGTGAAGATGTGCCTGAATTGGCCCTGGACCACCCAACATGGACAACCCTGAGCCAGCCCACGAATCATTCAACATGGTCTTTCCTGAGATATCCCCAGGACCATCCCCCATGAATGACCCTGAGCAGGCCTTTGGGTCATCTTCTACAGATGACCCTAATTCTGACGAAGAACTTCATTCTGCCCGACGTGCAAGGAAGATGACACACCAGGCATTACACAGAAGCCAAGCAGATGGTGGCACGCAGCACTGGGTCACTTCAGGCTGTTGGTGTTGGAGACAATGTGGCTGTCCCAGTGTCAGCATTTGACAGCAGCAAAGGTGACCCACCAAATGTTCTAGGTGTGGTACTAGCAGCAGATGGGACTGGCTACACCACTGGAACAGCTAAGGGGATTGTGAAAGGAAAACTTGTCAGGTATCAGTTTGAATTTGTGCAGTACAGTGGACTGAGTGCAGAAGACATTCCACCAGAATAACCCAGCCTTGGTGAGATTGTATGTGCTCAAAGTGTTTGTGGTGGACAAGACTTCCAGAGATGTTACTGCAGGAATAACTGATTATCAAGACGATGTTCCTGCTTGAAAGCAGGTCTCTGCAGTACCTGTCACAGCCACAAGTCATGTGGCAACATTGACCAGTGCTGACAGTACTGGCATATTAACTATATATGAATTGTATTTATGTTGTTTTTTTTAAACATTGATGTATAAGCTATCTGAATGGTTTAGATGTAATACTGGATGAAACATGAGAGGACAGGAACAGAATTAAGCAGATTATACATTTATGAATGAACTTTTATTTTTTGTCCATAACAGTCGGCCATTTCATGAACTAGGCAAGTTTTCCAATGCCCATTTCATGAACTGGGTGCTCAAACTGCCAGTTTCATGAACTGTGCATGTAGGCTGCCCATTTCTTGAAATGGGCAATTTGACTGGCCATTTCATGAAATGGACAGTTTCACAAATTGTGTGTAACACATGTATCAATGAATTAAAACATGTCCAAATAGAAATTACATAGAACAAGGAACTTTATGGAGAAAAACACAGACAACAGGTCACCAAGAAGATAGCCAGTTGACCAGGGAAAATGTTAGACAATCATTTTCAGCTTTCTAGATGAAGGAGCCAACATTTCTTTGGAGTAACGTTTTGCTGGTAAGCTTTAAATACATTTGTTTACTTTGTCTTATAACTAAGAACAAGGTATCAATAGCATAAAGTTTCTATGATGGGTTTGCCATGATTTTTAGTAACAAGTCTGAAATTCACACTTGGGATATCACTTTGTTCCCTTTGTTTGGGATATATAATTATATTTTGGTTCTTCTTCCCTGAAATGGTTTTGTTATAAGTACATCTGTAGGTCATGGAACGAATTCCTTAACATCTTCAAAATGGTATGAGCTGTAGCTCAGTAGCACTCTCATCTCTTGAGTTGAGCATAAAGTCAAGACTGACACTTCAGTGCAGTACTGAGTACTGTCTTTCAGATTACAGGTTAAATTAAAGCCCCTTCTGCCCTCTCAGATTGACATAAAAGGTCTCATGGCACTATTTTGCCAAGGAGCAGGAGAGTTCTTTCTGGTGTCTCAATCAATATTTATCCCTCAACCATCATCACCAAAAAAAATTAACTGTTTATTATCACTTGACCGTTTGCAGGATCTTGCTGTGTGCAAAATGGCTGCTGTGTTTTCTACATTACAACAATAGCTACACTTCAAAAGTACTTAATTGCCTGTAAAGCACTTGGGATGTCCTGAGGTGATGAAAAAGCATTTATAAAAATTGTGACTCACAGTGTCAGCTGTAGCTAAGTGGTAACACCCTTATCTATGAGTCAGAAGGATGTGGGGTTGAGTCACACGACAGAGGTTTGAGCATAAAATCTAAACTGACATTTCAGTGCAATACTGAGGGACTGCTGCAATTGGGAGGTGCTGTCTTTTAGATGAGACATTAAGATGAAGCCCCATCTACTCTCTGAGTTGGCACTATTTCAATGAAGAGCAGAGGACCTCTCCTGTTGACTCAACCCACGTCATTAAGAAACAGATTATCTGGTCATTCTTCTTCTTCAATTCTCTACGAGTCTGCCAGAAGGGCAGGTCCTTGGCAATTATTCACTGAACCACAGCAAAGTGTCATGATTTTTTTACTACAGGGAGGGCACAAAGGCAGGCCCTGAGTCTGCCTCAGCTGGACCAGAGATCGAACCCCGTACTGTTGGGGTTAATCTGATTCACATGCAACATCTAGCTAATTAGCCCCCCAACCGGTCATTAGCCCATTACAGTTTATGGAACCTTGCTTGTGTGCAAATTGACTGTTATGTAAATTACTATGGTGAGAACACTTCGAAAGTACTTTATTGGCTGTAAAATTCTTTGGGATGTCGTGAATGGCGGTATATAAATGCAAGTCTTTCATTTTTCTTTCTACAGCTTGGTCCTCAAAGTCAGTGATCAGAGGACATCAGGAAGGATGACAACAAGATATCTGGCAAGTAATAAAACACTCAAAGACATGGCTGCAAAATTCATCTCTGTTGCAGCAAAGCCTATCCCTCTTTTAGGGTGTTGGCTGCCACTTCTGCAGTGGCCTGCATGACATGTCATCTTGAGAATGGCACCCATGTGTGCATTCCCTCATACGCCAGAAGCAACTGAACCAGTGCTAACCTGATACCACAAAACCTTACTCATTATCCAAAATTGGACCATGTAAGTCCACTGTCTGAATTTGTACATCAGTCATCAAAGAGACACAGGTGTCCTTGTCCCGTTCCAGCTCTGCTCAGCTCCCCTTTGTTGTGTGCTACCTTGCCTTGAAAGAGAGAGGGAAGAATGTCAGTGATTGAGCAGCACTCTGTTTGGCTGATGTCCCTGCCATAGCTGAGTAGCTGGAGGTATATGGAGGCACAAAGGTATGGGTGTGAATCTGGCAGCGTTGCTAGGTATGTTAGGGTGAGGTAGTCTGGAGTTAGGCATGAGTCCTGAGTACCATGGGCTGCTGATGGGTGAGTGACATGGGTCTGGCATATCAGGCAATGTGAGAGGTTTGTGGTGTGGTGGGTACAAGATATCATGTGAAGATGCATTCACTGACTTGACCACCTGCATGAGTTTATTAGGCTTTTTGTGACATTGCTGCCAAGTCCTCAGGCTCAAACACAATGGATTGACCTTCCCAGTCACCTGTTACCAAGGAGGGTGGCCCTCGAGGGCCCCTTACCCCTCACTACTCAAAAACCCCTGTGCAACCTTGTCCAGCTCTACCACTAAAGCCTCCAGTATCACATCTGTGAATCTTGAGCCCTTTCTATGCCCTGATGTTCCATTTTCCTTGTTTAGAATTAAAGCAGTAGCATTCAGAGGGTGCCTCCTGGCTTCCGGTTCTCTTTAAGAGGGACTAGACTGCCTTTAGCAACAGAAGGCTGGTTTCCTTCAGCCTATCAGCAACATGCTGCTTAGCTCCTGACTGAGCACAGAGGCAGCCAGGAGCACAGGAGCCACTCAACCCAAAAAAATCTGCAAGCTGCCTCCCTCCACCAGTGTGCAGCTCACAAATTGTGACACCTGCCATGAGTATTAGCGCTGTCCAATTTTTATCCCGTGGAATTTCGCTTGCACACTGCATGCATGATGACCTTTTATCCACTTCAAGGCAAACCGTAGATCTGGAAAATGTCATAGAAATTAAAGGATCAATCACCAAAGGTTAGCCAAAATGGTAATTTCACACTTGTTATAGTGAACATAAAGTGTATGCGGCACTGCCATACTATATTAGAATAGAAATTGTAGCTGGCCTTTAACTGACTTTAGTATACAAAGCAGTTATTGTTACTCATCAAAATGGGTAACTGTGACCACATCTGTGTCGGAGATAAACTGCATCTTGTGAAATAAATTTGGAGCATGTCCTAGAAAGGAAATGAAGCACTATTAGTTCAAATGTGGTTCAACCACCATGTACAAAGAAACTGCATAATTGTTAAGGTTTGACATATATTTTAGCAGTGTTCAAGGAAAACCAAGAATTCACATAAATCAAGTAACAGGTTTACTTATTTAAAAAAGTAAGTACTGTCAGTTGTGACTACGAAATCAATGACTACAAAGTCAATGAACAGAAATCACACGTTAATTCTACTTTAATTTCATTCTGGTGGTAATAATAGCACACGGTTTGTGAGACACATGCAGTTAGCACATGACCTGGGAAGGTTATGAGGAGAAAACCAAAGATAAGTTAATTTCCCCAGTCCCGTGATGGCAGGCTTGGAGGGAGGGTTACGAGGAAAATAAAGGGAGCTCATCAGGATTCCCACCACTGGGGATCTTTGCCAAGGTGGGCTGGGAGTAAGATTGGCTGCCCGCTCCATGGACCCATTTACGCCCCAATTCGGGATGATTTTGCAGCCTCACCAGCATTTTGCAGAAGCTGCCAGCTCAAAGGTGGAGGCCTCCCTGCAACAAGCTGCGGAGGGTGGGGATATCATCGGAGTTGGTGGTTCCATGCCCCATTGACGGAGTCGGGAGCATGAAAGACCACAATCGTGAGCGATCCCAATCCAGTGGACACTGCTGTGCAAGCCTGCTGTGAGAGAGTCTCCAAGTCGAAGTGCCCCTGTGGTTGCCGACTTGCCTCAGCAGCACCTGCCTCTCACAGTGAGGCTGTCATGGCTCCAGAGCTGCCAGCCCTCTGACTGGGCCTGCAGCATTGGGAGACTGTCAGCTGTCCTTAATTGGATGGCGAGTGCAGAGAAGTCTGCCTCCCAGAAGATTGCTGAGCCAGTTTCATTGCCAGCAAGTCCGGACTCAGGACTCCCATTTGGTCCCAACATCCCGAAGAAAATCCAGCCCTATGTTACACAGGTGTTTTTAATACCGATTCCTAACACTATAATCCAGAGTCGTTAATCCAGTCAGTGTAGATGATTGAATGGAGCTACTCCATTTATATTGCTTTGCTGTTGCACACCTTTTATTTTGTAATAAATTAAATAACATAGACATCCCTATCAGCACTAAGGCCACCTGTGACTGGGAGAAGCAATAGAGGTTAATGAGGGATAGTCATGGCTTGAAAGTGCAGACGGATGAACAATAAAGGCCACAAAGACCAGATGAATAATCTAAACTCCAGGAATGGAAAATAATCCAATCCCAGATCCCTGGAAGAGGTGAGACCAATGGGACAAAAATAATTGGAGATTCATAATTACACTTAGACACGTTTACGAATCATTTTGTTATATTTAGCTGGATTGTTCGATTGTTAATCACTTGCACCATTCTATTTATGGGTTCCAGCTACATCTGGGGGCCTATCCACTGCCTTGAATTCCAAATGGCTTGTGAGGTGCCCTGAACTGTAACATTAAGTGATCTAGTTGATTACTCACTGCTGGTAGGCAGGTAGCTGCCACACACATCCCCAGAAGCCTCCTCCCTAAAAATAGGCCGGCAGTGGGACATGTCGGATGCCGCCCCCCCCCCCTTTCCAGATCCTTTAGAATTCATCCCTATGAGGCCTAACCCACGAAGAGGGATTGGATATGGAGGGGTGTGTGGAAGTCCCACTCTGCTTCAAATAGTGCTTTGTTCAACACATAATGAAGCTGATTTTAACTCTTCCCACTCAGTGGAAACTTGGCCAGTTGGCAATTAAAATATGCCAAGTTACTTACCCACCCTGGAGCCACCAAGATCCACCGTCCATGATTTTAACCTGCCCACCCAAACCCAGCTTGGTCCTCCTTTCTATATTCATGTCAGATCCCAATGATGTCACTGGGACCCAGCTGTAATTTTAACTCTGGCTTGAGCAGGGCAGCTTTCCCATCCCAGGTTAACACAGGACAGAAGAGGATCAGCCCAGAGAAATAATTAAACGTAACTGTTTTCCTTTCTTTCTTTTGTGAGGCCGGTAGGGGCAACAAACAAGTTGCAACATGTTTGGTTCATATTCTCTTGAGTTTAGAAGTTTGGGAGGTGGTCTAACTGAAGTCTTTAAAATTATAAAGGGATTCGACAGGATAGACACAAATAATCTTTTGCTCAGAACAAAAGGACACAGTTTCAAAATTAGAGCTAAGTTAGTTAAAAGTAAAATCAGGAAGTAATTTTGCACACAAAGGCTAGTTGAAATCTCTAACTGCCTTTATTAAAAATCTGTAGATGTTGAGCCCATTGACATTTTCAAGGCCGAGATCATTAGGTTTTTGCTAGAAGAATATCAAGGTATAAGAAGCAAAGACGGGTAAATGGAGTTGAGGTACAAATCAGCCATGAAATGAATGGCTCAAGGCCTGAGAGGTTGACTGATCTAACCCTATGTTCCTATAGGGTGGTTCCTAGTCCTGTAACATACCATTCATGGTAGCCATGAGGCTGTAGATTTTGGTTGATAGGAGCCTCAGTTTGCTTATGCTGTCCACATGAGAGAATAGGACAAAACCTGGATCATAACAGCAAATATTCTTGTAATTTTTTAGATTATGAATTAGAACAAAAGGACCAATATCTTTGATGGGGTAATCATTGCCAACAGCATTTGCTCTGTGGGGATTTGTTGAATGCTGTTCTCTAATTTTTGCACAGTCATTCCTAGGGCTGGGGAGACAGTGGTGCAGTTGTAATGTCATTGAGCTGATCATGGAGAGGCCCATGTTAATGTCCAGGGGGCAAGAGTTCAAATCCCACCACAGCAGCTGGTGGAATTTAAATTCAATTAATAATCAGGAATTGTAAAGCTAATCTCTCAATAATGGTGACTATGAAACTGTTGTTGATTGTTTTAAAAACCCTTCTGGTTCACTAATGTCCTTTAGGGAAGGAAATCTGTTCTTACCTTATCTGGCCTACATATGACTCCTGACCCACAGTAATGCAGTTGACTCTTAACTGCCCTCTGAAATGGCATGCCACTCTGTTCAAGGGCAATTAGGGATGAGCAGGCCTTGCCTGTGATGCCCACATCCCATGAAAGAATAAAAAAAGTGATAATTTCTCTTCAACATTCCCTAACTAGAACTTTTTAAGTGTGGCAGGTTTCTGGTACAATGCAAGGGAGCAGTTTAGCAGATTAATGAAGATGAACTTAATAGATTGTTGCACTGTTGTCCATATAAATGAAATGTTTTATGAAACATGGTTTTAGGAAAGATGTCATTGCTTTTGAGAGACAGAGCCGAGGTGATCTACAAGAATAGTACCAGTTACATGGAGACACTAGAGAAGCTGTGGTTGTTCTCCTTGGGCATTGAAGGCTAAGGGGAGATTTAATAAAGGGATTCAAAATCATGAGGGGTTTTGATAGAGTAGATAAGGAGAAACTCTTTTCAGTGGCAGAAGGGTCAGTAATCCGAGGACACAGATTTAATGTTATTGACAAAGGAATCGGAGGCAGGATGAACAGACATTCTTTCACACAGCAAGCTGTTATTAAGTGTGGTGCACTGCCTGAAAGGATGATTGAGGCAGATGTAAAACTAATGTTCAAAACTGAATTGGATAAATGCTTGAATGAAAATTTGGATGGCTGGGGGGAAGTAGCAGGGAAGTGGGACTAATTGGGTAGCTCTAGAACTAGGGGTCACTGTTTAAAAATAAAGGGTCGTTCATTTAAGACAGAAGTGCGGAGAAATTTTTTCTCTCAGAGCGTAGTGAGTCTTTGGAACTCTCTTCCTCAAAAGGCAGTGGAAGCAGAGTCTTTGAATATTTTTAAGATGGAGCTAGACAGATTATTGACTAACAAGGGGATGAAAGGTTATCGGGGATAGGCAGGAATGTGGGGTTGAGGTTACATTCAGATCAGCCATGATCTTCCTGAATGGCAGAGCAGGCTCAAGGGGCTGAGTGGCCTACTTCAGCTTCTAATTCATATGTTCATTTTTTCATATGAGCTAACACAAGCACAATGGGCCAAGTGGTCTCCTTCTATGCTGCATCATTTTATGATTCTATGGTCAAGGTTATAACATCAATTTTAGCAGCAAATGAACATTCTCTGTGGTAAGCAACCAAAACTTTATACACATCATTCATGTTTGAGCTTATTTGATTTTCATGTGCACAGTAACCAAATCTCAGTACAACACCCGAACCTTGTGTATGGAACAGTGCAAAGGAAGGAGCCCAGTATCAGGTAAGTGATTGTACAGATTAAAACAATGCACAAAGATAAAAAGGAGGGTGCATTCATGCATGGTTAGAGAGGCAATGTGATGGGATAAGTGATAAATTTGTGAAAAGGAAACAATATAATTTTAGTCATGGAACAATGAAAGTCTCTTGTATCATTGTACCAGTTATTTCAATGATCAATTACAATCGACTCTATCGTGAATTCTACTCACCCGATCTGCAGAGGAAATATTTTGCAAAGTTCTTCCGTGTAACTCTACCTAAGCCTTCTTACAATCATTGGGAATAACCCCTGTATCTAGTGGACTATTAAATACATAACCCAGGAGCTCAATAAATACATAAAGAAAGAAAAAGCTGTATTTATAGGGCACTTTTCACGACCGCCAGACGTCTTAAAGTACTTTACCGTCATCAATGATCTATTTTCAAAGAGTCACCACTGTTGTAAAACAGGAAACGCAACAGCCAATTTTGGGCACAGCAAACACTGACAAACAGCAATGTGATAATGACCAGACAATCTATATTTGTGCTGTTGATTGAGGGATAAATATTAGCCAGGACACCCAGTCTAACATAGAGATCATGATGTAGTAATAATGTTATTGGACTAGTAATCCAATGGCATAGGCTAATGCTCTGGGAACAAGAGTTTAAATCTCATCAGCTGATGGAATTTAAATTCAATTAATAAATCTGGAATATAAAGTTAGTCTCAGTAATGGTGACCATGACAACTGTCATGGTTGTAAAAACCTATCTGCTTCACTATTGCCCTTCTTTTTGAGAAGGAAATCTGCTGTCCTTACTGAGCCTGGCCTACATGTGACTCCAGATCCACAGCAATGTGGTTGACTCTTAACTGCCCTTTGCAATGGCCTAGAAAACCATTCGTTTCAAGAGCAGTTAAGGATGGGCAATAAATGCTGGCCTTGCCAGTGATGTGCACATGCCATGAAATAATTAAAAAAAAGAGAAAGCTCTTCAAAATAGTGCCATAGGAGCTTTTGCATTCAACAGAGCAAGCATCTCATCCAATCGATAGCACCGATGAGTCTACAGCACTGCACTGGAGCATCAGCCTTGTTTTTTTGTTCAAATGGACCCAGAACCTTCTGACTCAGCAGCAAGGATGCTACCTACTGAGCCAAAGCTGACAATCATCTCCCATTTCTTTCAGCACATTGATGTGAATGTCATCAAACCTAGTCACACCATCATGTTTGAGATCTCTTATTCTTCTCTGGATTTTGTCTGCACCCACTTTGATATTCCCAACTTCTTTTCGATGATCCTTTTACTGTCCTACTGGCAGCTCTTGTTGCCCTTAGCTAAGCCAGGAATCTATCGCTGTTCTTCTGAGAGTTATTTTCTTCTACTTTGCAAAGATACTTTGGTTTTAAGTCTGATTTGTCCTTGAAATGATCTTTTCACCACTTAAGTTCTGTTTTACCATGTGCCATTCATTTTTACCTGAGAGACATACATGGCTTGTTTCTAACTTTGCCTATAAACGGGTTTAAAAGTTCCCATTTTTCATCAGCATTAATAATATTTGTGTCTAGTCAAATCTACCTGTCTCAAATTCTCTGTATTTTTAACAAAAAAAGTTTGTCTTCTTGAAATGCAGATCTAGCATTAAATTGTCAGTGCCTTTTTGGTTGGTTGCTCAGACTGAATCTATATTGCAGTCATTTATTGTAAGCAGAGGTTTGGACAATATTTAAATTGTTGCCCAGATGTTGTTCCCCACATGAAAGTTTGATACTGAATTAGGATGTTTGCAAAAAAATTAAATCAAGTAATCCACTATCCCTGGTTTCCACACTAGCATGTTGTGTTATGGAAATGTCAGTTATGGTATCAACAAATCTTTCAGCTGATTTGCCCTCTCCACTTGATGGCTCAGCAAAATATGATAGGGTTAAAGAAATGGTAAAGAAGAAAGAAAGACCCGGATTTGTATAGCGCTTTTAATGATCACAAGATGTCCCAAAGTGTTTTAAAGCCAATTACGTACTTCCCCAGCAAAACCACTCTTGCAGTGTAGGGCAAGGGACCAGTTTGCACACAGCGGACTCCCACAAACAGCAAAGTGATGTCAACCAGTTAGTCTGTTTTGGCAATGTTGACTGAGGAATAAATATCCACCAAGACGTCTGCTCTTCTTCAAAGTAGTGCTGTGCGATCTTTAATGTCCACCCAAGATACCTCTGCATGTCACAGGTGGTAAGACGCGTTCTGCGCCGACATGTTTTCCTGCCGATGTGGGCGGACGATCCAGCGGGTGGGGGGATGGCTTTGATAGGCTGGCCTTCTAATGATATGCTGATATATTACAATGAGGTTTCCGATGTCCAATGGTGGGGGATGTGGCCTGCCATTCACGGGCTGAGCGCACAATCACAATCTGATTTCACGCCGCCATGAAACCAATTTTTGGCCTTCTCACCACGTTGTCCGGTCACGCCACCGAACACACCCAACTCCAGCAAGCACGGACAATTACGCCCAAATGAGAGGCTGTTGCTTGGGCCTGGATGAAATTGTGGAGTGGATCGGATCAGTTAAACACTATTGAAGTGGGGGAAGGTGAGAATGATTATATGAACCTAGGAGATAGATTTATGCCAAAAGTGAAAAACATGGAGAAAGGATAAGGCTAAGGGATGATGTAGAATGATAAGTCATATTACTGGGAATTCATGAGTAGAATTTTCCCATTGGCGTGCGGGGGCAGACTCTGCACGTCCGCACGTAAAATGAAGCATGGTGACGTCCGGTGAGCATCCCGATGTCACTGCGCGCCATCGCAATATTTCATTGTGTAGGCATGCAATGATATCCACTGTGGGCCCGCCATTAATTAACAGACCACTTAATGCCCTTGACTCTCCAGTCGATGCCGACTTTTCGGCACCCGTGCAATCTTCAGGTCAGCACACGGGCACAACGGGCAGGCGGGTAGGACCCGGCCATATTTCTTGCCCCTACTGTGTTGCAGACAACTTCAGAGGCACATCACGAGGCACCGACTAAGCATGTGCCTGGTCCCCTGCAGTCCTCCGACTGCTGGCGCCATGGGCACTCTCTGTCTCCACCAGCTCCTCCAGTGACAATGAAGTGCCCTCACCGCTGTGCCCCAGGACACCAGCTGATGTTCTCACTCCCACCGAGGTGCTAGTATCTGTGCTGGTGCCTGCCCGGCAGAGATGGTGTGATGCTAGTGAGGCTCCCGGACCCTCAGGTGTGAGAGGGGGCCTCTGCTGCTCCTCCTCCCGGCTGTGCTCCATTGATGCTGAAAGGAAGAACAAGGACATTGGATCAGTTAACGTGGAGACAATGACAAAGTGCATCCCTATCCCCTGGATGATTACGCGCACTCATCCTTCCATAAGCAATGGTCAAGCCATGTTGTAAAATTAAATCACTTAACATTCAGCACTGCTATGGTTGTTGGGAGAACAATGCTGACCTCACTGCTGGGCATACATACATGGCCATGGCACCCCAGCCTCACCCACACCAGTGGATCTGGGCACATGGCACCTCTCCAAATCCAGGGTCTCCTGCTCAAACCGGCTGAGAATGGCTAACTGTGCCTGGCCGCCACCAGTCCTCACACGCTCTGCAGCACTTTGAGCATTCTCCTCCTGAAAATGAGAGAAGAGCATAAATTTGTGCAAATTGTACGTGGACTCTCTTCGCTTTCGGCCCACCCCAGCCAGAGTGGGACATATCAGGGCTCCAGAGCCTCCATACCTCGCTGCTGCCGAACACTCACACAAAGATGCTAGGCCTGTTCCCCACTCCCCCACCCCCCACTTGGCCACATGCTGCCTACATCACATTAGGCACCACAAGGTATATCCTTCCATAGCAAGGAGGTGAAAGCACATGGAGCGGGGAGAACAGCAGATGGTTCGTTGCCACACCATCTTGAAGCTCCTCTCCCAGCATGTCATCACCCTGACTTCGACATGTCCTGCAGTTCAAGCACTGCGCCTAGGCACAGCTCCTCCAGGTTGCCCCAAACCAGTCAGGTGGGTCTCATTGTGCCACATGCTGCGGGCGCAAAACCCATCTCTTCATCACCCTCTCAGGCTGACCTCGGCATGGGCAATATCTGCTGATCAAAGGACACCCAGCAAAGGACACATGGTGTCAATGATTCAGTGCAGTCACTACATTCAGACTTGGTGGGGGGTGCAGCAGCTGGGAAAGCCGACCTGCTGGGTTAAGTAACCAATGCCAACATTGTCCTCACCCACCCAGAAAGCAACAAGTCATTGAAGCACATGCGACACTGGATCCAGGTGCGCCGCACAACGTCGCAGGAGCTCACCACCTCCGCCACCTCCCCCAAAGCACATTTCATCATGTTAGGGGGGGGCCTCCTCCTCCCGTCCTGGGGAACCAGCACCTCCCACCGTGCTGCCACCTCCTCGAGGAGGGCAGCAAGGCAGTCATTGGAAGAACGAGAGGCACACTGGCTCCCCGCCCTATCCTCCGGCCTGGACTGGCCTACCCTCCGGACTTGCATAACCTCCATTGCCCCTCTGCAGAGCCCTTCGCCCAGCCATGGCGAACAGCCTTTCCAAGGCTGCCAGCTCTTCGTTAATACAGGCCGCCGGGTCACCATTGGATCCGACAGGCTGAGCGCGCCCACCACCAACCGCCCACTCCCACTATGCTTAATTGGCCTGCCCGTGTAAAATGGCGGTGTGGACCCAATTGCAAGCAGCGATCAGGTCCACCCCAGCTCCCGCTCTGCTCCCCCTCCATCCAGAGAATTCTGCCCCATGTTCCCAAAGAGCCAGAATGCATGTTTTTCATATGAATATATATGTATGAATAATGTTAATTGATTTCATGGTAATATATCATTACTACTTCAAAAATGTTAGCAGCTTAGATTTTTCAGTTAATTTAATAAAATTAAATCAATGTTTATTTCTGTTGTAATCTTCAAATTCATTTTCACATCTTTAAGTAAAAATTTACTATTCCATAATGTACCAAGCTGAGCGCCAATGTGTATAAAATTGTGGGAAGCTTACAACTAGACCGATAATCTAAATATTTTTCTACTTTTGGAATGCTGAGGCAGTTCCTTGTTTTAGGAATGTAATTGTGGTTTTGTGATTCCAGTTTAAACAACGTGACATTAAATCCTAAAAGAACATTTTTCAAACAAAATCCAAGCTGTAAGTACAGTTTGCCTCATATGTATGTCAGTTTGAATAATAAATTATTAAAACGGGAGAACCTCAAAATGGTGCTGCAAACCTTCTATATCTGTGTTAGTGGCATTTCTGCCACACTCACAGTGAAGTTAAGGCAGCTTCAATGAAAGTACTGTGCATAGACACTATCTCTTCCTTCTCTGTTGTTTTTTGTGTTCCCTTTTCTTTCCCTTTCTCTTCTTACTTCTTTTCCCTTTCTCCCTCTTTTTTTTCTGTCTGTCCTTTTTCCTTTATCTTCTTTCCTTTCATGTGCTAGGTGATGTGTGCTACGACAGGGAAAACAACTGCTGATGGGTACAGGGTGCATTTACCAGTATCTATTGGAGGCAAATGGGATCCTCAAAAGCTCCTTCCCTCCCCATCACTCATGCTTCCCCTAATATTTTGACTTCCTATCACCCCCTCACTCTCATCACTACCCCTCTTTCTGGCTAGCGCCATCCCTAAATCCATAGAGCTACAAATTATTGCTATGATAACTTCTAAATCCCCTCGTTAATCTAACTCCCAGTTACAGTTTTATGAAGGCAACAGTAAGACACATAGATTTTAAAAGACCTAGGCAAAGAAACACGAAACCCTGAACAATCCAATTCAAAGTGAGTTTTCCTACTATAAGCAGCTTGAGACATAGATGATGGTAGGCTTTTCACACTTGTCTGAGATCTTAGAATTGGACTTTACCTCTCTAATAATAAAAATCTCTCATAATACCAATTTTACCAGTAATCTTTGGGAAAAATAAACACACTGTTTCTTAACTTCTCCTGGCTAGGCGAAACACTTTACCCCTCCTTTGAATTCAATCTAGTCTGGTTTATTTAAAAATGCAATTGTTCCCTTTGCAGTTTACATCCTAAAACGTCCCCCATGTTTACCTGCTTAACACTTCAAATCTAGCTTATCTTCTGTTACATCAAAGCCTTCAGACCCACTGCCTTTTGTTTAATTAAGCCCCACACACAAACACACACACACACATATACATACATGACCCATAGACACAGACCCCACTATTAGTCTACTTTACAATAAATTCCAATAGCATTATGAAAATTATTATATCTTGCTGAATTTTCCTATATTGCCACAGTGATTTCATTTCAAAAATACTTCATCTGTTGTGAAGCACTGTGGGATTTTCTGAGGTAGTGATTGGCAATACATAAATGCCAGTTCTTTTGTTGCCTACTCAACTCCTATATCCTCCCTTTCCCTTCATGCTACTGTTACTCCCCTTAACCACGATCCTCGATCAACTCCCCACCTCATTCCCACTTCCTGCCCTCAGCAACAGGGCCAGAGGCCTTTTGAATCTTAACCTGTTTCCCTCCTCCCCTCCAATCAGTTTCCCTCCAAGAGGCTTTATTTAATTTCAAACTTCAACTTTTTTTTGGCAAAGGAAGAGAAATGGAATGAGAAAGAAGACACATGGGCCAGGATTCCCATGCCGACATTCTGCCTTCCCCTTTGTCACCATGAGAACCCCCATTCCAGTTTCTTGGATAAGTGCTCAATCCATTTACGCCATGGTTTCCTGATAGGATTCCCATCACAAGGATGGGGCCTGCCATTGCCAAGCCATAGGGCTCAATAATATTCCAGGAGGCAACAGGCAGGTATTTAAAAAATGCAAAACTAAACCTACTCATATAAGAATATATTGTATTTCTTTTCTTTTATTCTCATATATACATGGGCCTGGATTTTCACCAAGTCAGGATATGACTCAGGAGCCTTTTAAAAATGGTGCTGGACCCAATTCAGAGATTGTCCACCCCATTCTCAGTGTTTCTAATTTTCAACAGTGCCTTCAAAGGGTGGGAGCTGGTTTGGGTCAAAAGCCTGCATCCTGCACTTCCATCCAAGCTGGCTCCATTGCAGGGATAGGCACTTCCTAGTCCTCTGTAATTTTCATGGACTAGGGCTAGGTTTTTAATGAGGGTTGGTTCACAGCACCTCAGAGGAGTCGTGAACACAGTCTGCATGAGGGGACCTTTTAAAAGGTAAGGTCAAAATGTCATCCTCATGCCCCCAAGCCAAGGTATGCCCCCACCCCCACCATGGTCCTTCAGGACCCCAAGCCAAGGTATGCCCCCCCACCTACCTCTATGGCTCCTCATGCTCCCATGCCAAGATATGCCCCCAAACAATCCCTATGGTCCCTCATGCCCCCCATGCCAAGGTCCCATCCTCACGGCCCCTCATGCCCCTCAGGTATTTTAACACTCCAAATGGATGCCTGGGCTCTCAGCCAAGTATACATAATGAAGTTTGGCTGACAGCTCATCAATTCATTAGCCTTTTGAAACACCTGAGCCCCAGAGAAAGCATTGTTTGATTAACAGCTCTGGCTCTTTGATCTCTGCCGTCAATTTCACAATGTTTACTTATGCAGGATAAAGAAGTTTCAAGTGCCCACAGTTTCAGCTATTGAAACTTTAAAGGACCTAGATGACTGATACTTTTATTGCCTTGTAGTAAAATTGAGGGGTTTTTTTTGAGTAAGTGGAAAGCTGTCAGTTTGCTTTAAAGCTTTTTTTTTACACACCCCACTGCAATTATGGGGTTCAGTGCTTCTTTACAGTGTAAAGTGGGTTAATGGCAAAGTTTGATATGGGAAGCATGAGAGGCCATAGCAAGTGGGTGGGGGCGTACCTTGGAATGGGGCATGAAGGGCCATAGGAGTTGTTTTGGGGGGTGCAACGCCTTTGCATGGTGGGCATGAGGGGCCATAGGTTTGGTGTGGGGTATGAGGTGGCATGGATGGGGCATGGGGAGTACGTGGGGAGTGAGAGAGTTTGAGGGGTGACAGCTGGAAAGCTTTTCTGTTCTTATTTTAAATGGGACAAAGTCCCACAGCACTGATGTGGACTTTTAAATAACCTGCCTCATCATCGTACAGCCCCTGTGGCTGCCTCCAAACTTTTTCCTAGGCTGACTAGCTGGACCCCAACCTGTATCTGTTCCCTCACAATGAAAATCCCACCTTTGTGAGCACTTTTTCCTGAGGTAGGTGGGCCGAGCCGGGAATTTTCCTGACTCCAGCTGCCCGCCTCGAGAATGAAAACACCTCTATGCAGCTCATTTTAACCTAATCTGCATGCCAGGTACATCATGGGTTCTTGTCAACTGTAGGCTTTACATTAAGTAAATATATTTAAGTCAATGGGGTTTAAAATTGGATGTAGTATAACGCTGGAGTCCGAGTCAAACACACCGTTACCCCACCAGGAGCAACTGGATAAAAAGTATCAAACAAACCCAGTGTCATTTTTTTTTAAGAAACATCATAAGAACATAAAGAACATTAAAAACATAAGAAATAGGAGCAGTAGGCCATTCGGCATCTCCAGCCTTGTCCACCATTCAATAAGATAACGACTAAGCTGATTGTGGCCTTAATTTCACTTTCCTGCCTGTCCCCAAAGCCCTTGATTCTCTTGTCAATCAAAAACCTGTCTCATTAACTCACCTTGAAAATGTTCAATGACCCAGCCTCCACTACTTGCTGGGGAAAAGAATTCCAAAGATTAACAGCCCTTAGTGAAGAAATTCCCCCTCATCTCCATCTTAAATGGAAGACCCCTTTATTTTGAAACTGTGTCCTCTGGATCGAGATTCCCCCACAAGGGGAAACATCCCCTCAGTGTCGACCTTGTCAAGCCCTGTCAGAATCTTATATGCTTCAATAAGATCACCTCTCATTATTCTTAACTCCAATAAGTGTAGGCCCAAAATGCCCAATCTTTCCTCATAAGATAACCCTTCATCCCAGGATTCAGTCTAGTGAACCTTCTCTGCACTGCTTCTAATGCAAGTGTGTCCCTCCGTAAGTAAGGTGACCAAAACTGTACACTTTACATAACTTTACCTGAATAAAGTTTTCAATATTTTGAGAAAATAACAGAGCAGAAACTGGCGAAACTAAAGAAAATTATTCCTGCATTTCAACTGACTTAATGTTATTGATGCATCCACAGAAATTGGATATACTACATGCTCAGACTGCACAATCTGAATTCAATGAACAACATCAAAGCTCTGGGCTGAAATATAAAATTCAGGCTTTTGGCAGATGCTGATTCATTCAAATGAAAATGTTAGTAAAGGCATTAAAATACAATCACGTCATTGCAAAATGTGTAGTTTTTGAAATTTGTTCAAACTCTAATTTTGGAAATAAGATATTTCAATTAAAATGGCTTTTGATTCATGGAGTAAAGATAATATGATGCCACCTAGTTGTTGGTTTGCCCAATTACAGGGTAGAAAGGTTCCTTTGCGAACATGGATGTAGGGATCAATAAAGAGTAAAGATAAAGTGACAATAGACAGGCTGCGTACAAGGGAGGTGAAACTCATATAACTGGCAACAGTGAGTCAGCAAACTCATTTTACACCATGCGTAATTTTCTTTCCAATTGAATCTTAAACCAGCCTGGGAACTGCCACTCCAGCGCCTTTTTCCTTCAGAGGCTGGGGCTCTGTCTTCTAACCTACCTTCTTGCAGCTTGGAAATCAGTCACTCTGCTAGGAGCATTCAAGAGCACTCTTCAGCCTGCTGGTCCAATGTGCAGGACACCTGGCCCCCAAATTGGACCAGGCCTCACATATGAACGCTGCTAGATGGCCCAGTTAGTGTGTTCTGCTATTCAGCCACCCAAAAAAACACTCAAGAGGAAAATGCACCCCGTAGAGTTTTATTGTGATATGCTCCCACTCATTAGATGAGCCCTGCATTGGCCTCTTCCTCTCAGCCAATTAGAAGATAACAAAGATTTCGGAGCCAGTTTGTCCACACCTTAAACTACCCACATTGGTAAGGCCAGCTTTCACACCGTCACCCATTCAGCGTGTGACTGTACATCATTCCACCAGGTTGTTTTAAAATGATTTGAGATGCTATGGCATTGATATTGGTTCATGCCTAAAAAATGGCCTGATCCAATGTCAGGTTGGAAATCTTTTAGCTTTACTTTAGGCATTAGAAATTGGTCCCCAGAATTGTCTGTCATTACCCATAAAACGAGCCGCAATGAGGTCCATATTCTATCCCAGTGGACAATCAGAAATCTGCTTGGACTGTTCTCTTTGGAATAAAGAAGGTTAAGAAGGGACCTAATAGAGGTTTTCAACATGATGAGGGTTTTTGATTGGGTATGACGGAGGAAAGCTGTTCACTCAAGTGAGTGGGTCAGTAAAGGTTATAGATTTAAATCATCGGCAAAAGATCTAGAGGGGAGATGAGAAGAATTTTCTCACTCAGAGAGTTGTCAGGATCTGGCATGTACTCTCTGAAAAGGTAGAGGAAGCTGATTCCTTAAATAATCTTAAGAGGGGGTTGGACAGGTGTTCTGTTCCAGAAAGCCAGAAAGTTAATAAAGGATGGTATTGGAAGTAATCTTTACTCAGTCTTACATTTATTTACAGTGTGAAATATTACAAACATATACCTCCTAACTCAACAGTACTCAACTATACCTCACAGCTTCAGTTAGTGTTTCGTTTTATATACTCAATTCATGAAACCCCAATTCATGCCCTCCACCTACATATAACTAAATACAACTGATATACAATTAGCAATACATACTTCAGGATGAGGAATTTACAGGATTAGGGATGACTAAGCATGACTGCTCTTTCAAAGTGTCAGCATAGGCATAATGGGCTGAATGGCTGCAATTTTCTCTGGCTGGGATTTGTCAGTCCTGCCCTTGACAGGAATCATCATGAGCGGGATGGAAAATTTGACAGACCAGCCAAAGGTCTGTTGACTTCGGGCGAGAATTGCGGTACTGGAAAATCCCAGCCTATGTTTCAATGGCTCATTTGGTAGCATTCTTGCCTTTGAGTCAAGAAGTTGTTGGTTTTCCAGTCCCATTCCAGAGAATTGGGCACAAAAATCTAGGCTGACACTCTAGTGCAGTACTGACGTAGTGCTGCATAGTCGAAGGGGCTGTCTTTTAGACGAGATATTAAACCGAGGTCCTATTTGCTCTGTTGGGAGAATCACTAGCACTATTTTGAAGAAGAGCAAAGGAGTTATATCCATTGTCCTAGTTAATATTTATCCCTCAATCAACGTCACTGAAAACAGATGATCTGGCCATGATCACATTGCTGCTTGTGGGAGCCTGCTGTGTGCAAAGTGGCTGCTGCGCCTCCTTTGTTATAACAGTGACTACATTTCAAAGGGTATTTATTGGCTGTAAAGCACTTTGGGATGTCTTGAGATCATGAAAGGTGTGAAAAATGCAAGTTCTTTATTTTCTTTCAATGATCAATGATGAACCATTCCTTGTTTGGCAAGACAGACAGGTCATTTTAGCTTCTTTAGATAATACAGACTTAAATTGTAGAACTTTGATGGATTGGGTTATGGTTTTATTATCCAGCCCTTTGCATGCAGCCGGCACTTTGGAAGTAGTTGTACCTTCCACCTGTATCCATTTCTGCCAGAATTCCATTTGGTGGAATTGTCCGCTCCGGGCCTAAGTTCTACAGCTGGGGCGGGAAACTAGAGTGTCTTCTGCCATGGAGCTCAGCGGGAAATCACGCTGAATCGTGTGATGCTGGGCTCATTAATTATGCAGCTGGTGGTTTCCCTATGTTTCTGACGACATGGCAGGAAGGATGTCATGGACCCTGCCATCCTATCTAGACGCCATATTTAAAAGACAGCTACTTTTATCTCACTCTTTACAAGGACCAGGACATGACACGCAGAAGCCAAGGAGCACAGGTACTACTGAGGAATGGAGAGATGCCTCCCATGCTGTCTCACCAGTCCTGCCTGGGAGCCAGTCGCCAGGGTGGTGAGTACCAACTCCACTCACAGGAGGACTGTCCTGCAGTGCAGGAAAGGGATGAATGACCTCATCCGCACCACCACGGTGAACCCTCTGCTGCCCATACACATCTCATGGAATGGGAACTGACATGGGCCTCAGTGGCAAGGCCACCATCTGCGCTGCCCATGCATGAAAGTGAGCATCAGTGTGCTGAAGTGATGCCTCTTCACCCCACTGTCCATGTAGCCTTCAGATAGGGAAGCGACTGCAGATCTCTGACCCTGCCACACCGAGAGCTCAAATTTTTGATGGGGGGTGTGCGGTGTGGATGGCATAGAGGGCAACAGCATTCGCTGCTGATGCCATGCCTCTCTTGGCCTTGGTCTTGTAGCTGCAGGAGTTCGCCGCTCTGGGGAGAGCTGCCGAAGAACCCTTGTGGATTAGCTGCACTGTGTCTTTTGCCTGGCACATAGTTGCCATTGGGTTGGTGGTGAAGGTTGGCAGCATGCGAACGCCACCTGCATCCCAATTGCTCTCAAAGTATCTTTTCTCCTTGCGCAGGACAAGCTAATGAACAACAGGCGGGAGAGAGAGGAGACAGGAGGGGGCATGCCCAATCTCCGCCCCCACCCCACACCATTCTGAGCTGGCAGGGGAGGATTGAGACTGGAGTGTGGAGACAGCGAGGCTGGCCTTCCCCAGCCATCCAGTGAGGAACCATGCTTAACGTCTACACATAGAAACCAAAGGGTCATGCTCAGATCTGTGTTGGAGGCAGGTCATGCAGTCACTCGTTTTTTACCTCTTTCCATTACAATTGCCAGCAAGAAGAGGGTTAGGCCAGACTCCAAACCCCAGTTTAGCTCCAGCCCGCAGAGGAGCAAGGACGATGACTACAACGATGACATTGCACCTGTTGAGCCATCACAACAGTCATCTGCACCCTCTACCAGCACAGAGACACAGACTCCGGTTGGTACTAGAACTATCTCAGGCTGGGTCTCACATTCTGGTGGTCACCTCATGGACATGCTTCCGCAGCAGGAGGAGGCAGGAACAGCCAAGATCACCGGCATACAGAGGACTGCTGGGTAAGAGGCCTCTGCAAGGTCCAGGTCACATGACGAGCCTCAGGCTCCTAGAAAAGATGCTGGAGATGCAATGAGAGGCAGGGCAAGTTCAGGCAGAAGTGTCAGAGGCCTTCTACAGAGTGACACATTAGGTGGAGGAGCCCGTCCACCTGCTGGCTGATGAAGTGGTACCGACATGTGCACGCATGGAGGTCTCCATGGGAGGGTGGCAGGTTCCTTTGAGAACCTAGTCCAACAGAAAACCCAGTTTCTGCCAGAGGTGCACTCGGACCTGCATTGCATTGTTGTAGCCAAGGGCGAGCTTTTGCAGTGGCTATGCGAGAGGGGGACGGTGCACCTTGACCTCCGTCCAGGTGCTAATTCTCCTTCCTGAGTGAGGGATGGGCTCTCGGCACCCAAAGAGAGGAGCAGTGTCTAATGGACACCCCTGGAACCTCCACTCAGAACTCCCTGAGGGTGCCCAGCCCTTTCGAATCCCCAATGTGTGTGACCTCATCAGCTCTGGCCTTTGGGACCATAGAGGGTGCACCTGCCCCAGAGCAGGGTACCCAAAGTAACCCGAGGCCCCCCAAGCCTCGAGGATCCAGAGGGCGCCTGCCAAAGTCATCAAAGACAACAGGGCATTGTGGTCAGCAGGCTGCCTCCACTCCTGCTGCATATGTTGGCAAGGCACTTAGACAGTGTGGCAGGCAATAAAAAATTAAAAAGTTCTGATTTCACTATGGTAGCACGGATACATTCTCATTGTTCATTGTTGATGCACAGTGGCTAATATATGTACACTTACACTTTAAGGATGTCTGATGTGGTTTATTGTGTCTGTTAGTTTTAAAGCCTGTCCCCTATATTCAAGGGGACAACCCAGTCTTGGTCAATTCCCTGTAGGATCATGCATTTGCAGGGCGACATCGATCTTTGCCAGGGCCCTGGTGAGCCATGTGCGTGAAACCTCCCACAGACACTAGTCCTTTGTCCTTCACACCCTCTTCAAACCCAATGCCTTAGCATACTCAGAACTACACGCTGGTGTTTCCCTTCAGTGCTCCAGTTGAGCTGACCTGCAGCTCTGCCCACCTGATGACCCAACTCAAATCCAGCATTTTGATTTGTGGACTTTGAGGCACTGGGTAGTTCGCAACAGCCATGTCCCGCGTGGGAAACTTGTTCCAATACCTTCTATCCTCCACCTGTTATTCACACCCTCCTCCCCCACTGAACTCCTCGGTGTCACAGTCAACCTCCCCATGTTTACCCTTGAAACTGCACCATCCCCAATACCCTTCGGCCCATCACATTCACCATCCACATTGCCTCCCTCCTGGACACCCCACCCCAGTCACCATGGAACTGTCCATCCTTGACCTTTACACCCCAAAGATCCACATTTCATGTTGTGACCCCTCCAACAACCCTAACCACTGCTTCACCCATCATCACAGGACCCTTACCCTCCCACCCTACTGTATACCATTGCCCCTTTTAATAGTCACAATTCCATTCTACAACCAATTCCATTGCTTTGCCCCCCAGGATTCATCAATCGATTCCACAGACATATCTATCTGAACCCTGCCCCCAACTCATGATCCCTTTCTACACCTGCACACCCTCACTGATGGTCCCCATCTACACCTGCACCCAGCTCCCAACCCAACTCACAGATCCCTTATACACCTGCATCCCCCCCACTCCTGGTCCCCTTCTACACCTGCATCCCCCCATTCCTGGTCCCCTTCTACACCTGCACCCCCACACTCACAGTCCCCTTCTTCCCCCACAGCTCTTCCCATGCTCCTGCTCCACCAAGGAGCCCCACCAGACTTCAATCTTTCCTACCCCCCCCACATTTGGCCTCCACACCCACCCCAGCTCCTTGTGCCTCCCCTCCCTGTCTTCTTCCCCTCCCCGCCACAAAGGCCATCGACGGACTCCATTATCTGCTGCAGCCGTACACCTGTTGCTCTGTGCTCCAGCTGCTTGATGGTCCACTTGCTCGATGGTCTACATGCTGCTTCAGGGTCCACCACTGTGAGACTTCACCATCTGCTCCAGGGTCCACAAACTGCTCCAGGCCTCCATCCAGTTAAGCCCCAATATGCGCATATCATGCCGGTCCTGATGTGTTCTGGACCGGCCTGAAATCCCTGGCAGGGCAGCTGATTGGACAGTGTGTGTGTGTGTGTGTGTGTGTGTGTGTGTGTGTGTGTGTGTGTGTGTGTGTGTGTGTGTGTGTTTTGGGGGGGTGGTGGTGGTGAGGCAATTCGGTCAGTCAGTTCATTTGAATCCTGACAATGGGATGCTACACGGCTTCCCAACAGCCTCTGGCAGGAATGGTGGCCTGCCATTATCCCACCATGATGGTCAGGACCGCAAGTTCCGCCGTCATATCCCGCCATCAGAAAACCGCCCCCCGCTCACCTCAAACCCCACCACTGGCGGGAGGGGTCGATTCCATGCACTGTGTATTTTAGAAGGGCAATACACAAGTGTGTCTGACGCCCACCATAAATTGTGCTACCATTTTTTCCCCACTTGATTTCCAGAATCTGCAGTATTTTGCTTTTGTGCTAAAAAGGCAACTTAGCCAGAATCTTGTACCAAAACTATTCTGAAATAAATGTTGTAAATTCCATCGGTTACAAGCTGTAAAGAGTAATGTTTCAAACTTAATCACTACTTTAATGATTGGTTCACGTTGAATATGACTGACAGTTCCTTCTCAAATTTAAATTGTTAGATATTCAAAACCTAGGAAGTCCTGAAAACTCTTTTCTAAAAGTAAAAAGGACTGTTCTTTTTAAATCCATGATCGGTGATTCTTTGAAAGAAACTCCTGAAAGAAAAAAACAAAATCAATATGATGTTTCCAAGAAACCATTTGTGTAATTTAGGTGCCCACGCAATAGGCAATTAATGGTGAATGTCCAAAATTCCTGGGTCTCCGCTCTATGCCAGAAAATTGCCACTGCGATTGCGATTGTAGATGATAACCCTGTTCCAAATCCTGGAAATTAGGTAATTAATATGTTTGGGTTGGCACATCAATTCTATAAAGATACATCAGCCACCCACCTCCGCCAACAGGAAGGAGGAATGACACAAAGTCACTCTACTGTGGAGAAACCAGAGAAATCTTGGGCCAAAGAAAACATAACTCTATGGAATTTTTGGCTGCAACAAGAATCAAACTCTGATGCACTAAGATTCTTGACCCTTTCCATTTTGACTATCTTATGCATGGCCAGGTATAAAGTCTTTTCTTGGGCCTCAGCAGGACTTACATTTTCTATCTCCTGGTGTAAGTTCCACTGATTCTTTTAAAGGCAGAAAGGTTGTTGCTCCTAAGGTAGCCAGGGTCTTCCACGGATGTTCCATTGATACAACAGGGCAGGCAGAGAAGATCCATCTATGACATTACCCCACTGGAAAATAGCTTGTCTATCAAGGGGTGGAGTTCACTGTAAATTTGTTCCATCTCCTGACAATTCCTGACCAGATATCTTTCCTAGTTGTGTGCCATAGCCCAGACCAAAACTTCAAACCCAATGTGTATTTGAAAGTTGATTGTCAAGATTAGCCCTCAGTACCTTTGCAATCTCTGCTGCTGGCATCATAGCAAGGCATAGAGCATAACGTAGATTGTGCCTTACAGTGTGGGTGGGGGAGAGCAAATGATAAATCACCACGCACAGTTTTAGTTTGCTCCCTAGTGTTCATTCCCTGACTGGCATTCACAAAACTCTGCCAAAGAATCAATGAATCCAATGTGCCTTGGCAAAAGGTAGAAAACAGAAAATGGCAGAACATTAACTTGAACACATTTTTAAAGGCCACAGCAACCATTAACCCTGATGTGGGTTGAAGCCACAGAGGTTCAAGGTTTAATTTTCTGCATGTGCTGAGTTAGCTGATCATGAGAAGATGATGAAGAGGCTAAAATTAGTTATGCGTCTTTTTGCCAGGGAGTAGAAAGAAGAGCCAAGGTATCCATTCTAATTCCTATTCAGCGACTTGCACTGAAAAACTACATGTGTATGTAACCATCAGGCCATAAGAACATAAGAAAAAGGAGCAAGAGTAGACCATTTGGCCCTTCAAGCCTGCCCCTCCATTAAATAAGATCATGGCTGATGATCTACTTGCTTGCCTGCCCCCATAACCTTTGACTCCTTAGTAGATCAGCCTTAAAAATATTTAATGACCCAGCCTCTGCTGCGCTCTTGGGAAGGCAATTCCAAAGATTAAGATCCCTCTGAGAGAAGTAATTCCTCCTTATTTCAGTCTTGAATGGGAGACCCCTTATTTTGAAACTGCTCCCCATAGTTCTAAATTCCCCCATGAAGGTAAACATCCTTTCAGTATCTATCTTGTTATGTTTCAATAATATCACCACTCATTCTTTTAATGAATATGGGCCCAAATTACTAAGCCTTTCCTCATAAGACAATCTCTTCATCCCAGGAATTGGTATCATGATCTTCTTTGATCCCATAGGTGGCAAAATAACCTGCCAAAACTCAGCACTGAGGATAATGGTCACTTTAGTGAGATGTCTCCTAGTGCTGTGAAAATGTTCCTGATAAGGAATCGTGCCTTCAAGAGAGCAGAGAAGAAAATTGCAGAGAAAACAGGATTTTAAAAAAAGAGATAAATGAATAGCAATGTTAAATTATATGAGTGGGACAAAGGGAGAACATGAAGAAAGAGATAATTGTGAAAAAGAGGAGGGAGAGGGCAAACAGAAGTAAAGTTTCATTTTTTTTTTTGCCAGTTCTGTTCTCTGGGTCCCAGAAAAATAATCTGGGTCATATTCCCATCCGACAAACCATTCCCCGGCCCCAACCATCCCTCTGCAATTGCAATCACCTTCACTTACCTCAATGGTTGCCAAAGCAGCCCAATATTTTCCAGCCTTCCTCCAGCACCTTTGTAAAGGTGTCCATTTGCTGCTCCACAGCTTAACAGCCTGAAGTAAACATAGCCAATGCCTCAGACTTGCGGCCACCTCTTCACCATGGTTAGTGGCTAGCTGGTGGTCTTGACAGCTATCAAAATCAACCTTAGAGATTATATTTCTTAGCCTCTCAGGCTGGCAGTGTGCTGAGTGCAGCTAGAAACATCCTGATGCCTATTTCTGGGTATGCACGTGCTTTAACTCCTGCTTTTATCAGTGTTCCAGAGACCTCCAAATACCTCAACACGCCAACCCCTCACCCCTCAGGTACTCTCTTAAAGTACTTCCACACACTAGTTAGATCAAAAGCTTTCAGGTCTCATCCCTCACTGCACCCTCCACTCACCACTATCACCCCCTCCCCTCAGAATTCCCTGAATGCAGGCCCACTTGCAATGAGCAGAAGTTGTCAGGTCTCTACCTCCAAACCTTGGCTTGAACCTTACTTTCCTTCTTCTCTTCCTGTCCCTCTAGTCTCTTACCATCTACCCTATTCGTACCCAATGCATGATGTTTGAGATGTAATTTTACTAATATTAGTCGGAGACATTATTTGCTCTATAATCTTAATTCTTTCTTTCTATAATGGCCGGTGTTGTGGTAGCTTTGACAAACAGACCACAGGAGGCTCAGGTACAGAAGTAAAGTTTCTTCAAGCAATTGCAAGGAGAGAACCATCTCAAGGCAGCTTGAGATAGCACACTGCTAAATTACAAGTGTTCAGCATATTTTTACTTTATTGGTCACATACATCTCTGGCACCAGGTACATCCCACTTTTCACCCAGGCAGAGACCTTCCCTCTTATCTAACTTGGAACCAACTGTCCCTCCCCTATCTTTTGAAGAGCACACTTAATCTTAGTTGTTTTCCAACCTAAGTCTCCAGTCTGACTACCAGGACACCCAATCTATCTTATTTTTAATTCCTTCATGTCCAGTCTAGCTCCCAGGACCTTGATGGTGATTGTGAGCCCTGCAGGTGTACAAAGTTCATCTGGTTTAACTGTTTAACTGTTGATTTACTGGTTTTGCTGGCATGCCTGTAGATTTTAATGTAAATAATTCATTCCCTTATAATGAATTTTCCCTTACCATAAATTCTCACTTACTATCTTCTCCCTAACAGCCAGTCATCTAAACCCCTCTCCAACATCAAACAAGTATTTAGACAACAGAGTTCAGCAGCACACTTCAACACATTACGACCTTGAATGTGCACATCTTGGACAGAAATGTGAAAGATAATTCACCCCTCAAGACAACCATTTACTTTTTATTTACACTGCAAAGCTACAGGAGAGCGACCAGTATCTATTTTGTTAGCTCTTTGCACACCTTTCTCTTTTCAAATGAAAAGACAACATAATTTCTTGCCAGTTAAAAATATTGCATTGAGCAATACCATGGAGACCAACTAATAGGTCTAATTTGCATTTTGAGTGGGGCTAGTGGTGGAAAGTATAGACAGAGAGAACAAGGAGTTGCTGCTGTTTTCTGTCTTGATGCGAATTCAGTCATCCACAATGTAGTCAATGTACCATTGACCAGAAACAGAACTGGACCAGCCATATAAATACTGTAGCTACAAGAGCAGGTCAGAGGCTGGGAATTCTGCAGAGAGTAACTTGCCTCCTGACTCCCCAAAGCCTGTCCATCATTTACAAGGCACAAGTTAGGAGTGTGATAGAATACTTTCCTCTTATCTGGATGCATGCAGCTCCAACAACCTTCAAGAAACTCAACTCCAGTCCACTTGATTGGTGCCCCATCCACTATGTTAAACATTCACTCACTCCACCACTGACACACAGTGGCAGCGGTGTGTGCCATTTACAAGATGCACTATTGCAACTCACCAAGGTTCTTTTGACAGCACCTTCTAACCTGCTACTGCCTTGAAGGACAAAGGCAGCAGATACATGGGAACACCACCACCTGCATGTTCCCCTCCAAGCCACACACCACCCTGACTTGGAACTATATCGCCGTTCCTTCACTGTCACTGGGTCAAAATCCTGGAACACCCTCGCTAGCAGCACTGTAGGTGTATCTACACCACATGGACTGCAGTGATTCAAGAGGGTGGCTCACCACCACCTTCTCAAGGGTGAGCAGGGATTGGCAATAAATGCTGGCCTAGTCAGCAATGCCTACACTCTGTAAAATAATAAGTTTAAAAGAAGTCATGAATAGCAAAGGCCTTGTTTGTATGAGAATCATTTGTGGGGCCATTATATAAAGACAGTCATTGATTGATCTCAGTAGGGTCATGAAGATGACAATGGAAGTGGCAAACAGGATGGGATGATGTTGGAGAGATTAAACCACCAACAACTGTGCAGGGTGAGAATTTAAGAATGTAAGAAATAGGAGCAGTAGTAGACCATCCAACTATATCCTTTACTTCATTGTGGGATCAAAATTTCTCTATTCCAGCCTTAATTATATTCAACAACTGGTCATCCACAGCCCTCTGAAGTAGAGAATTCCAAAGAATCATAACCCTATGAGTGAAGAAATTACCTCTCATTTCAGTTCTAAATGATCGGCCCCTTATCCTGAGACGGTGCCCCCATGTTCTAGATTCCCTAGCCAGGGGAAACAACCTCTCAGAATCTACCCTGTCAAGCCCCTTCAGAATCTTCTGTGTTTCAATGAGATCACTACCGCATTCTTATAAACTCCAGAGAGTACAGGCCCAATTCACTCAGCCTCTCATCACAGAACAACCCTCCCTTCCCAAGAACCAATCTAGTGAACCTTTGCTGTATCACCCCCAATGCAAGTATTTCTTTCCTTCAATATGGAGGTGAAATCTGCATGCAGTACTCCAAATGTGATCTCACCAAATCCCTGCACAAATGTAGCAGGACTTTTTATTTTGTACTTCAATCCCTTTGCTATAAAGGGCAATTAGAGATGGGCAATAAATGCTGGCTAAGCCAGCGATGCCCACATCCTGTGAAAGAATAATAAAATAATGGCCATTTTCTTTCCTAATTGCTTGCTGTATCTGTGTGCTATCTTTTGCTATTTCTTGTACAGGTACACCCAAGTCTCACTGAACATCAACATTAAGACATTTCATCCCTTTTAAAAAGTATTTTGCTTTTCTGTTCTTATGACCAAAGTGAATAACGTCAAATGTCCCCACATTATCCTTCATCTGCTATCTTGTTGCCCACTCACTCAACCCATCTATACCTCTTTGCACCCTCTTAGTGTCCTCCTCACAGCTTATATTCCCCCATTGCTTTGTATCATCAACAATCATAGATACATTACTCTTGGAAGATTGGAATAAACAGTGGTTAAATAACTCCGAGGCTGTGAAAATGTGACATTGCTGGCATCCGTATGAAAACTAATCTAAGTAATATAGCAGAGTTGCAATGACTAATATGAATATCAGTAAAAAGGCAAAATTCTGAGTTGACAGCACCAGTATCAAGGATTACAAAAGGCTGGAATGGTGCATCTCTTTCTAACAAATTGCATTTTAAGTAAGATAAGATCAGCTGTTTTATTTTCTAATTTTTTGAACATTATTGAAGATATGAACAACATGAAATTGTATGAGGTACGGGTAACCATTGAATTTCCTGCCTTGCCCTTCCATTCCCCTGAACCATCAAATTTTTCCAATTGAGGCCAACTATAGTACAGCATGATCACTCATGCACACATTTCAGCTCAAGCTTATCATGACTGAACAACTGCAAACACGGCAACCACAAGTTTTTTTTTTCTGATTCCCTACCACTGTGAACCTAAAAGAGAGGTTAAGTTAAATTTGTATGGCACCTTGGTTATACTGTACTTGGAGTACTGGTCACGATATTATAAAAAGGATATGAAGACACTGAAATGGGTGCAAAAAGAAGCATGATGATACCATTATTAGGAAATGCTATACAGGCTGTGCATTTTTCTCCAGAAAAGAATCATAGAATGGGCACAGCATAGAAGGAGGCCATTTGGCCCATCATAACCATGCTGACTCTCTGCAAGAGCAATGCATCTAGTACAAATTCCTAGTCCTTTTCCCATAGCCCTGAAAATTTCTCTTCTGCAGATAATGATCCAAGTCTCTTTTGAAAGCCATGATCAAAACTGTCTCCACCGCATCCTCAGACAATGGTTTCCAGATCCTAATGACTCGCTGCACAAAGAAGTTTTTACTCATGTCACCGATGCTCCTTTTGCCAATCACCTTAAATTGGTGTCCTCTAGTTCTCAATCCTTCCACGAATGGGAACAGTTTCTCCCTATCTACTCTGTCCAGCCCCTCATGATTTTGAACACCTCTAACAAACATCTTCTGAACCTTCTCTTCTTCAAGAAGAACTGCAGCAGTTTCTCCAATCTATCTATGTAACTGAATTTCCTCATCCCTGGAACCATTCTCGTGAATCCTTTCTGCACCATCACTAATGCCTTCACATTCTTCCTAAAGTGTAGTGCCCAGGACTGGATGTAATACTCTGGTTAAAGCCAAAAGAGGGTTTTATACAGATTTAACATAACTTCCTTGCTTTTGCACTCTATGCTTCTCTTTATAAAGTCCAGGATTCTGTATAGTTTATTAAACCCTCTTTCAACCTGCCCTGCCACCATATACTCCCAGGTCCCTCTGGTCCTACACCTCCTTTAGAATTGTACCCGTTATTGTTTCTTCATTCATCCTACCAAAATGAATCACTTCACACTTCTCTGCATTAAATTTCATCTGTCACTTGTCCACCCATTCCACCAACCTCTCTGTGTCCTTGTGAAGCTCTACACTCTTTTCTTCACAGCTCACAATACTTCCAAGTATTGTGCCATTCACAAATTTTGAAGTTGTGCCCTGTACACCAAAGTCTAGGTCATTAATACACATCAGAGAGAACAGGGGTCCTAACCAACTATTGGGAGTCCCAATATAAACATTCCTCCAGTCTGAAAAACAACCATTTGCTACTGTTTTCTTTCAATCAGCCAATTTCATAACTGTGTTGCTATTGTCGCTTTTATTCCAGGAGCTCTAACTTTACTCAAGTCTTTGATGCTGCACTCTATCAAGTGCATTTTGGAAGTCCGTGTACACCAAGAGAAGGCTGATGAGTGTTCTCATAAAGTAACCTGGAGAACTGTGAGGTGATGTATTTAGGGAGGTCAAATAAGGCAAAAGAATACACAATTAATGGGAAAATACTGAGAGGTGTAGAGGAAGTGAGGGACCTTGGAATGAATGTCCACAGATCCTTCAAGGTCACAGGACAGATCGATAAGGTGGTAAAGGAGGCATGTGGAATTCTTTCCTTTGAAAAAGAGTCATACGGATTCAAAATGTCAACTATGTTTCTCTCTCCACAGATGCTGTCAGACCTGCTGAGTTTTTCCACCATTTTCTGTTTTGAATCCTTTCCTTTATTAGCCGAGGTATAGAATATAAGTGCAGGGAGGTTATGCTGGAACTGTATACATTGTTAGTTAGGCCACAACTTGAGTACTGTGTGCAGTTCTGGTCACCTCAATACATAAAGGATATAACTGCACTAGAGAGGACACAGAGGAGCTTTATGAGGATGTTGTCAGGACTGGAAAGATGCAGCTATGAGGAAAGATTGGATAGGCCGGGGTTGGAACAGAGGGGGCTGTGGGGAGATTTGATTGAGATGTACCAAATTGTGAGGGGCTTGGATAGAGTGGTTGGGAAGGGCCAATTTAACTTAGCAGGGATGTCAGTGACTAGGGGGCATAGAGTTAAAGTGATTCGTAGAAAGATTAGAGGGGAGATGAGGAAAACATTTTTCAGCCAGAGGGCAGTAGGGGTCTGGAATTTAGTGCCTGAAAGAGTAGTAGAGGCAGAAATCCTAAGAAGTATCAGGATATGCACTTCAAGTGCTGTAGCCTGCAGGGCTATGGACCAAATGCTGGAAAGTAGAATTAGGCTTGTTTTTCAGCCAGCACAGATGCATTGGACCAAGTGACCTCTTTCTGTGATTCTGAGAGTAGTTGAGTCAAATAACAAAGTCATATAGCATGATGGGCCGAACCACTATCATTCTATGAAAGTTGCACTTAAGGGAATCTGGACAAGCGTATCCGGAAGAAAGGAATAGAAGACTATGTTGATAGGGTGAGATGAGGAGGGATAGGAGGTTCCTTGGAGTATAAACCTATTGGAAAGAACAGGCGGTTTCTGCAGGTGTAAATTAGGATGTCAGAAAAACAGGCAAAGTTATACTCCAAATCTTAAAGACGGTGGCAGTGTTTTGGTCCCCAAGAGGTTTTGGCTGGACCTGCCCAATCGTTCGCTCTGGTGTTTGTCTGCAGAACTGGGGGTGTAATTCCGATGGCGGCCTGAGGGGAGGGTGGGGGCACTGTTTCCGGAAGTGATGCGGTGACCCTTCAAACGGCCGCTCGAGGCGCAGAGTGGGGGAGAGGGAGAGAGAGAGGCGCCGAAATGGCCGACGGTGTGGATCACATCGATATCTACGCCGATGTCGGCGAGGAGTTTAACCAGGTAACGGTCGGGGGCGGCCGGATGGAATCGGTGCGCTTCGGGAAAAGGAGCGAGGCCGCTGCTCACCATCTCTTCCTCCCCCCCCACCCCCTCGCCCCTCCTCCACCACCCCACACCCCCCTCTCCCCCTCCCCCAAAAGACAAACACACACACACGATGGAGGGGGAAGGGAGGGTGAAGTCGGCCTGTTTCCCTCGCTTGAACCGAGCCGCCCGCCTCGGCTAGAATAAGAATAATAATTCCGAAACCGCAGGGCCCACAGGACGGGCCGCTTCCCTCCCGCTTCTGCCCTCACATGGTTTGGGTGGGTGGGTGGGTGAGGAAGCTCAGCCTCGCTAGTTCTCCTTTCCTCTCCCTCTGCCCCTTTTCCTCCCTGGGGTTAATTTGCAGGGGATTTTTCCCCCTATTATTATTATTATTGTTGCTGTTTATTTATTATTTTGGAAACTTGTGGATTTTTATTTTTCTTGGCTGGCGTTGCTTGCGTCCCCGGCCGGCGGATCCCGCGCTGCTGAGCGAGGCGCCGCTTTTTTTGTGAGAACAAAACAGGACAACATGGCGCCCGAGAGAGGGTGGCGGGCGAGTAAACAGCAGCTACTGATTGCGTATTTTCTCCTCAACACATTCCTGGGGCCTGCCTTTAACTTTGAAACCTCTCTCAACCCTTATATATTTTTTTTTTAAAAAAGGGGGGGGTGCGGGGTGGTGGTGACTGGGCAAATAAAGTGGAAATACTTTGGATTGTTGGGGTAGGTGAAAAATTGGGAATCCGTTTTTAATTGATCTGGAATTTGCAACATTTTTGCTCCCTTGACTTGGAGTCTCCTTAAGATCCATTTTCTCTTTAAAATCTAACCTTATGTGGCCTAACAAACTCCTTTGGTGCAATTTTGTATTTTTCACGATTGGAATGCAGTTTCAAATTAGAGTTCAAGAAATTTTGAGATGGTGGGCTCATTTGTTTCTTTCTGGGCCCTTGGAACATAAGAAATAGGAGCAAGAGTAGGCCATTCGGCCCCTCAAACCTGCCTCGCCATTCAATAAGATCATGGCTGATCTGTCCCAGGCCCCCAACTCCTCTTTCGTGCCAGTTCCTCAGAGCCCTCAACTCCCCGCGTGTTACTGCGTGTTTCTTTACATAATTTTGTGAAAGCATTCATTCGTGCTTTGGGGAAAGTAACTTATCATGAAATAGGGTGTCCTGAGATTGGAAAAAATATTTTGTACAATAATTAATTGCCCATGCGATATGATTACACAATTGTAATTTTTTTTGTTTTTGCTTTGTGTTTACAATTTCAGAAAGTCAGCATGAATAAACTTTTCCATAAATCCTTTCTTAAAGCTAATTAGTTGTGAGCTTGAGTAATTCGCAGATATAGCATGTCAGTTGAAGAAGGCATAGATTTTTAGTACAAATTAGATTGTTAAAAGTCCGAAGAAAGTGAGAGCGTTACATATTTTGTTTGGGTAGAGAACCAAAAAATGGGTGGGACGAAGGAGCGAAAAGGAAGAAAAGGTAATGTGCAATTTAGAATTCTAGCAGCAGAACAGGAAATTGTGACTGGCTATGCATGAGTGGCAGAAATGTAAATATATTACACTTTCACTTTTTGGTGGTTTACTATGTAGGGACCAATCCACTGAACCTTTGCTATAATACCTCTAATGCAAGTACATCCTTCCTTAAATATGGAGGCCAATTTTTTTTTCTTTTACGGAATGTGGGCATTTATTATCGATCCCTAATTGCCCATGAACTGAGTGGTTTGCTAGGCCACTTCAGAGGGCAGTTAAGAGTAAACCACATTGGGTCTGGAGCTATGTGTAGGCCAGACAAGATAAGGGTGGCAGATTTCTTTCCCTAAAGGACATTAGTGAACCATATGTGTTTTTATACCAATCAATGATAGTCTCACATGGTAGGATTTGTGTCCCCAGAGCATTATCCTGGGCCTCTGGATTACTAGTGACATTACCACTACTCCATCATCTTCCCCCAATTACACACGATATTCCAGGTGTGGCCTCACCAAATCCCTTTGCAGTAATGGCCAACATTCTATTTGTTTTCCTAATTGCTTGCTGAACTTGCATGATATTTTGGTGTTCCTTAAACGAGCACACCCAGGTCTATTTGAGCATTAATGTTTTCAAGTTTCAAATCTTTTAAAAAATATCCTGCTTTTCTGTTGTGACCATAGTGAATCACCTCACACTTACTCACATTATAGTCCATCTGCCACCTGGTTGTGCGCCCGATTAATATTTGTGTATCCTCCTAATAGCATGCATTCCCAGTTAGCTTTGTATCATCAGCAAACTTAGATCTATTACACTCCTAAGTCATTATGATTGTAAATAGCTGAGACTGCAGCACTGATCATTGTGGCGCTCCCCTAGTCACAGCTTGCTGACTTGAAAATGCCCCATTTATCCCTACTCTCTGCTTGCTGTCTGTTAACTAATCCCCCATTCATGCTGATATATCACCCCCAACTCCATGAGCCCTTATCTTGCGTATTAATCTTTTTAGTGGCAACTTATCAAATGCCTTTTGCAAAATCCAAGTATACTGTATCCACTGATTCCCCTTTAATCTACCTTACTAGTTACATCCTCAAAAAACTAATACATTCGTCAAACAGGATTTTCCTTTCATAAAACCATGTTAACTTGTTCTAACCATATCATGCTTTAAGACTTCCTTAATAATAGATTCCAGCACTTTACTGATGACTGCCAGGCTAACTGACCTGTAATTCCCTAATTTTTCTCTCCCTCCTTTCTTGAATAGCGATGTCACGTTTACTAACTTCCAATCTGTTGGGACTGTTGCAGAATCTAGGGAATTTTGGAAAATCATAAGCAGCCCATCCACTATCTCTGCAGCTAACTCTTTTAGAGCCTTAGGATATAGGCCTCAGGTCCTGGGGATTTGTAAGATTTTAGTCCCTTGAATTTCTGCAGTACTTTTTCTCGGCTGATATTAATTACCTTAATTTCCTCACTTTTTTTAAGCTCCGAGGTTACCCTCTATTTCTGGTGTGTAACTTATAAATTCTGTGAAGACAGACACACAATATTTACGCAGTGTCTGCCATTTCCACATTCTCCATTATAATTTCACCTGGCTTTGCTTCAAAGGGACCAACTTTAACTTTAACGACTCTCTTCCTTTTTATATACCTGCAAGAGCTCTTATAATCTCTTTATATTCAAGGTTAGTTTACTCATTCTATATTTTCCTTTTTATCAACTTTTTGGTGACCCTTTGCTAGTTTCTAAAACATTCCCAATTCTCTGACTTGCTACTATTATTTGCAACATTATAAGGCTCTTTTTTTAATCTAATACTACCCTTAATCACCTCAGTAAGCCACAGATGGATCTTTCTCGCTGTGCTGTTGTTTTCCAATGGAATGGAGTTTTATCGAAGATTTTGAATTATCTTTAAATGTTTCCCACTGTTTATTTATCACCATACCTTTTAGTCTATTTACCCAATCAACCTTGGCCAGCTCTCCCCTCATAACTAATTAATTGACTGTTTAAATTTAAGATACGTGTTTGAGATTGGCATATGTTTTCAAACTCCATGTGGAATTTAATTGTATTATGATCACTATTTCCCAGCGGATCTCCTACTATTAACATTAATCATACCACATTGCACAGTACTAGATTTAAAAGAACTTTATCCCTAGTTGATTCTACAAGATATTGCGCCAGGAAACCATCACAGAAGCATTCTACAAACTCATCTTGCCGACCACCTTTGCCAGTTTGATTGGTCCAGTCTGCATGAAGGTTAAACTGCAACCATTACATTGCCTTTGTTACAAGATCCAATAATTCCTTGTTTAAAGCTCTGTCCAATGGTATAACTACTGTTAAGAGGTCCATAAACTATTTCACCAGTCTTTCCTGACCCTTGCTAATCCTAATCACCCATACTGATTCTACTTTATGATTTTTCTGAGCCAATATCCTTTTTTATGTTCTTATGTCATCCTTCATTATGGGGCTTCCCCTCCTTTTCCATTCTGCCATGTTTTTAAAGTATTTTTTGTACACTGGAATATTTATTTCCCAACCTTGGTCATCTTGTAACCATGTTTCTGTAATGGTGACTAGGTCTAATCCATTTATCTCCATTTCTCCCATGCTAACCTGAGCCATGCATTCAGCTCTCAGATCTTATTTACCCTATGCCAATTTGCTTGTGGCTCAGGAAGTAATCCAGAGATGATTATCTTTGTGGTTTTGCTTTTTGATGTAGCCCCAAACTGCTCATCTTTCAGCAGAACCTATTTCTTAGTCACATCTATGTCATTGGTACCCATGTGCATCACAACAACTGGATCCTTCCCTTCCCACTCCCAAGTTCCTCTCTGGCTCAGAGGAGATGTCCTTAACTCTGGCACTGGACAGGTAATGCAGCCTTCAGGACTTGCTCTCAGCTGCAGAGAACAGTATCTATCCCCCTGATTTGTACTGTACCCTATGACAATTACATTTCTTCAAAGTATATCTCTCTTCCACTGACGCCCCCCGCCACCAAGCAGTTGAATGGCTCCCTGGACCATGGTTCCATAGTAATTTTATTCATCCACCCTGCAGTTTTCCCTCTCGTCTGCACAAGCTGCAAGGACTTTAATATTTGTTAGACAATTTCACGGGCTGAGGTTCCTTCATTTCCACCTTCTGGGTCCTGTGACTCCTGGAACAAAGTGCCCAGATAACTTTCCACCTCCTTGTTACAATGCAGTGTCCAAAGCTCTTCCTCCAGCTCATCAGCTCTGAGCTGAAGTTCCTCGAGTTGCAGACACTTAACTGCAGATGTGGTTACCTTGGATCACACTGGTCCGCCAGTTCCCACGTGCTACATCTGCAACGCATCATCTGCCCTGCCAGTTTTATTGTTTTATTTATTTAACTAATTAGGTTTCAACATTAGAAATGTCCTCAGATACTGAAGCAAACTGTGTCCATATGCAGCAAAACTGGACAACATTCAGGCTTGAGCTGAAATATGACTAGTAATATTTGTGCCACACAAGTGCCAGACACTGACCATCTCTAGTAAGAGATAATCTAACTATCTCCCCATGACATTCAAAGGTGTTACCATCACTGAATCCCTCACTATCAGCATCCTGGCAGTCACTATTGACCTGAAACTGAACTGGACCATATAAATACTGCGATTACAAAAGCAGGTCAGAGGCTGGGATTTCTGCGGTGACTAACTCGCCTCCTGATTCCCCGAAGCTTATCCACTATCTACAGGGCACAAGTCAGGAGTTTTATAGAACGCTCTCCACTTGTCTGGATGAGTGTAGCTCCAGTAACACTTGAGAAGCTCAACACCATCCAGGACAAAGCAGCCAGCTTGATTGACACCCCATCCACTAGTTTAAACATTCACTCCGTCCACCAAGGACTCACAGTGGTAGCTGTGTGTGCCATCTACAAGATGCACTGCAGCAACTCACTAAGGCTCCTTCGACAGCACCTTCCAAACCTGTGAACTATACCACCTAGAAGGACAAGGGCAACAGATGCATGGGAGCACCATCACCTGCAAGTTCCCTTCTAAGTCACACACCATCCTGACTTGGAACTATATCGCTGTTTCTTCACAATCGCTGAGTCAAAATCCTGAAACTCCCTTCTTCACAGCACTCTGGCTGTACCCACACCAGATGGACTACAGCAATTCAAGAAGGTGGCTCACTACCTCAAGGGCAGTAAATACTGGCCTAGCCAGCGATGCCCACATCCTGTGAAAAGATTTTTAAAAATCACTCTACTGTTATCTGTAGTTATATTAAGTAGTTTAATGAATTAAGCTATATTTTTAATGCAATACTTGTGTCTCCTCAGTACTGATTTAAACCACTGCCCTGTTTAGAGGAATAAAATATTAACTCAACAACCAGTCACCTACCTGCTCACCTAATTAATGCCTTTGAAGACTCACCAGGTAGTGGATGCTGAAAGAAAGGTATAAAAGGCTGCACCTTCTGGCCCCTCTGCACAGAATTCCCACCTGCACCAACTTCCCAAGTTAACACTCATTCCTCATTGCAACTGCTAAGTCTGCTCCCTGCTACAGTAATTCAGGCAACCACTTTCAATTGATAGACAGATAACTGCCACTGGCAAGCAGTTTCTGTTACACTAGGCTTTTTAACTGCTTTGCAATTTTCAAGTTCTAAGTCAAGAGTTGGATTGTTAATATAAATTATAGCTTGAGAAAATTTACCAGAGGTCCCCATGCATCAAATTCCCAAGTTAGCACACGTTCATTGTCTCCACTCTGCTTCCTGTTATTTTCCCTGTAATTAGAATCAATCACACCTGTACTGTTTGCCACAAAAACATAAAGTTTTTTTAATCATTTTGGTCATGGGCATGTTCTCACTCTTCTGTCTATTTTAATGAAATACTTAATTACATTACAGTTTCCCTTTCTCTGAAATGTTGGGTGAGTTTTTCTACTTATATGAATGTGACTATACTCTGGTCAAGAGTTATGTTTTTGATGTTGATTATAATGCATTTGGCCCAATGAAACTTAATAGGTGAAATTGGCAGCTATAATATATAATTTATCATGTTACTGAGCTTGGAAAATTAACTTGTAACCACATAATTGACAAGGAGGTAGGGAAAGCTTTCCTTATAGACCTTTATTACCCTCGCCCTGAATGGAAACCAGCAGGAATTCACCAAGGCTCCTTAGACAGTACCCTCCAAACTCATGACCACAACGACCTAGAATGACAAGGGCAGCAGATAGATGGGAACACCACCACCACCACCACCTGGAGGTTCCCCTCCAAGTAACTCACCATCCTGACTTAGAAATATATTGCTGTTCCTTTGCAGTCCCTGGGCCAAAATCCTGGAATTCCTTCCTTAACAGCACTGTGGGTGTACCTACACCACATGGACTGCAGCGGTTCAAGAAGGCAGCTCACCACCACCTCTCAAGGGCAACTAGGGATGGGCAATAAATGCTGGCCTAACCAGCGAAGCCCACATCTAGTGAATGAATAAAAATTTTTAAAAACTATTGCTTCTGACAATCTTACAAAATCCCAAATGACTTATGATTTCCAAGTTTAATTTCTTACATGAAGTTATCACCTCACTTTTTTCTAGCTTCTTGGCTCAGATAAAATCTGGAATAAACACAGAAGATGCTAGAAATGCTCAGCAGGCCTGGCAGCATCTGTGAAGAGAGTAACAGTTAACATTTCGAGTCAACGGCCTTTTGTTTTGCTTCTATAAAAGTATAAATTCTGTTGTGAGCAAAGTTTCTTGCTGCTTTGGGCATGGTACTATTTTGAAGAGAATGCAAGAAAACAGAAACCTAGGGGTGCTTATGCACATGTCTTTGAAGGTCACAGGACAGGTTACCAAAGTATATGAGATCCCAGGCTGTACAAATACAGGTTTAGAGTGCAAAAAGCCAGGGTGTTAGCCTGAACCTATGTAAAACATTATTTTGGCCCTGAATGGAGTATTGTATCCAATTCTGGGTTCCACACTTTAGGAGAGATGTGACATCTTTGGAATAGTTCTGGGTTAGCAGTTACATGGATAGATTAGAGAAGCTGGGATGGTTCTTACTGCAGAGAAGGCTAAGAGGAGATTTAATAGAGGCATTTAAAATAAAGGGTTTAGATAGCATAAATGCCTGAAGGCTCAAAAACTGGAGGATACATTTAAGGTTAGCAAAAAGAAACAGGTGACATGAGCTAAAACATTTTTATGCAGCGCATGGTTAGGATTTGGAATGCCCTGCCTGATTGGGTGTTGGATGCGGGCTCAGTAATTAGCTAAATGTCTGAAGGAGAAAATACTGCAGGGACATGTGCAAAGTGGGGAAGTGGAACTAACTGGATTGCTCTTTTGAAGGAGCTGATGCAGGCTCGATGGGCTAAGTGGCCTCCTACAGTAGCTTGGGCTAGATGGGGTTGGTTCAAGATTTTCTTTCCATGGAGCGAGAGAGTAACGTTGAGTCAGTTGATCTTAGAACAGTATAATTGGGTGCTATTCAGTGCTGTCAGCTGACAGTTTCTTCTGAGAAAGCTAAGCCAGGCAGCAAGACAAGTAGCCACAATCAGAGCTGACATTAAACTTATATCTGTATATAATATCTGGAAAGAACTAGTCCCTGTTAATGAAACCTTGAACTACTTTGGGAGAATGGCTTCTGGTACTTGGAGAAGATACAATTTCTCACAAGGGGCAGGTTTTTTAACTGAAATTTTCCCGATATGAATATTTTCATTTTCCTTGACATCCTTTCTGAATTGCAATGGGAATTCATTGAATAAGCTGTAACGTACTTGTAAATGGTTCTTTTTGTCAAAGCTTCTGCCTGTGCCTCCTGCAACGTAAGTGGACCCTAAGCCCCTGCAAGCTGGCCATCGAACTTCAGCAGCTGAAGACATTGCTTCACTTAGCATCTTTACTGGTTTGTCTTGCTTGAGTTTAAAGAATTTGAGAGATTTTAGGAGCTGTTATTTGTACTGATGTCTCATTGGTGAATAAATCCTGATTCAAAACATCTAAATCTGTTAGTGATTTGAACTAAGTAGGACAATTGAGGAAACGTGGATTTAAGCTTTTTTTTCTTGGAAGGTGTGGCACAGGTTGCTCCATTTTGTTCTATGGAAATTCATTTGTTACTGATGTTAGGTAGTTTTACACTGTAATATTTCTGTGTGAATTTTCTCAATTATGCGGATTCTAAGATGCATCCTCTGAAACCTTCTGCCACTCAATTTGAGATCTGGCTACATACCAAAGGCCAGCTTGCAAGGACCCTAGATTTATGTCCAGAATTTAAACTGGACAAAGCTCGATATCAGTCTCTCAACCTAACTGCAGTTTTTCAAGTTTAACGATGAAAATATCATGTTCGGTTTTGCACCTTAATGACGAAAGTCCTTCAGTCTTGGTGCACTAAAATGTTTAAAAGGTGTGAAACTTGTAAATATTGGTGTTCAGAGAGACCTGGGTGTACTCATTCAAGGAACATGGAAACTTTAGGTACAGCAGGCAGTCAGGAAGACAAATGGCATGTTGGTCTTTATCACAGGGCAATTAGAGTGCTTTGCAGAGTTTCAATCTCCATATCTGAGGAACAATGTTGCGATAATCAGAGGCGATAATGCGGAGGTTCACTAGATTGATTCCTGTGTTAAGACGATTGTCAGTAGTCTTTTGTTTGTAAGAGACTTAGTAAATTGGGCCCAAATTATCTGCAGTTTAGAACAGTGATTCTTAAATGTTTTTGTCCGGGAACCACTTAAAGCAGGGGAAAAGACACCACGGGCCATGTACCAGTTCTACCTCACCCACCTTTGCTTACCACCCCAAAAGACTCATCAGAATTAGTGGAATTGTATTATATTTGCATTAATTTTTCTAAATAAATATCAATAAATTAATTTCAGCATTCGTTCCCGTTACTAGTTCTGTGTAGAAACTGGCATCAATTAAAATATAATTTGTGCAAATACAACCCAGGAAGTTCTAGGCCTAACAAATATGTAATTTTTTAGAGTTGGAAGTAGGCAAACACTAAACCATAGGCGACCCCACTCTTGAGTTTCTTGCTGGAGATGAGAAGTCTGCAGCTGCCTCCATAAGAGATTTAAATTGTTCATATGGTTTCCCAGAACAAAGTGGGGGGTGGGGGGGGGGGGGGGTTTGGGAATCTGAGATAATTCACAAACTTTAAAGATTTAAAATCTTTATCTGGGGATAGATTGCAGGGAGGCTTTTTTTTTGTTTTGGCTTAGCTGTGTGTTTTCTCAAAGAAACAGGCAGTTGAAGCCTGGAAGCAGCTTTGAGACAAGTAGAGAGAGAATCTGCCAGGAGCTATAGACTAGTAGCAGAGGCCAAGGGTGTTTTCTGATTTGGAAACACTAAGCAAGAAGCCCATGCTTGAGCTAGAGAAAGTATAATTGTGAGGGTTTGATGGAGAGTTGGAGGGTTGCCTAGCGGATGCTAGTGTAAGGATTCCAAGAAATATTGTACATCGGAGAATAGTGGGAACACTGAGGAGAATAGTGGGAACACTGAGGAGAATCAAAGTGAATCTCTGGGAGCTGTGGCACACCTTGATTTGGTCCCAGGAGAAGTGAAGGAACCCTAAAATCTGTAAAATATAGGGGAACTCCTGGCTGGAAATTAAATAGAATAAGAAATGTGTTGTTGAGATTTTTGAGTGTAAATATTTGTGGAAAAAATAGTGTTTAGTTAGTAGTACTTTAACTCTTGTACAGTAAAAGTTTGTTTTAAAAAGTGAAATCTTATGGTGTAATTCTTTCAGTTAATAATTGGGAGTTTGAATTTGTCTCCAATGAGATCATAATGTTGTAGAAGAGTTGGGTTTTTGCATTTAATTTTCTTTTGGTTATGCTGTCTTTTATTGACTGACTTACACTTCAGGTTGCTTTATTCTAGAGGATCAAGTTGTATTTATGTTCATGCAGAGCACTTTGTTTAATCATGATAATTTTAGTTAATTGAGCATTTTTATTTAAAAAAATCTTAATGGTGTTCTTATCTTATTTAGGAAACTGAGTACAGTGGTCATGATCAGATAGATTTGTATGATGATGTCATATCACCATCTGCCAATAATGGAGATGCACCAGAGGATCGTGATTATATGGACAGCATGCCACAGTCTGTTTCAGATGATGGTGGCAAAACTCCCAATTCATTGGGTCCAAATATTGTTTATACCTATACCGGCAAGAGAATAGCTTTGTATATTGGGAATCTGACTTGGGTAAGTGTTTAGATTGTCTCTAACTTTGCTAAGAATTTTATTTGTCCAATGGATTCTGAGCTTTAGAACATCCTCTCTCTAGGCAGCTGCAAATACAATTAGTTCAAATTTCAAAGGTTTCTTATTTAGCTCAATAACAGATCAACAAAATATTTTAGGTGGAATTGAGAGTTCTATGCTTCTTTGCAATAGAAGTTGTATAAGGTGTACCGACAGTGAGTTGAAAGTAACTTTAAAAGACCTATCCTATCTAGTGAGTCATTTTCCACCATCTGACCCTAGGGATAGATTTCCAGGTTCCTATGGACCAGAAGGGGCCTCCACCTTTTCCTTGAGTATCTGATTATCAATAGCTAAAGATTGGCATGATTAAGAATTAGGATCTGCATATATTAGCTATCTGTCTAACATGAGATATACACTAACTGGTCCCCAATTACAGAACAAGTGTGTCATGTCCATTGTCCCTAAGACTAAGAGTTTTGAAGATTAATGTCAGAAACCTATGAAGAATTGAGAACAAAATTTAATGAACCTGTTCATAAAACTGCATTTCAGTACTGTGACATTGAAGGATTTTGAGTGTATTCTGAAAATCCTCGTGTGGTGTTCATACTTGATAATGCGGTTATCTCCACTCCACTCCTCTATATTTACTTGTCAAGCATTGTTCTAAATTCAGAAACTATTCTTTTAAAATCTGAGATGTGTAATTGAGATATGTATTCTAAAGCATGATGCTTCTTCGATGTGTCCGTTTTCACATTCAACACTTTTTTTCCTACATTGCTTTACAGTGGACCACAGATGAGGATTTGACTGAAGCCCTTCATTCAATGGGCATTACTGATGTTTTAGAAATAAAGTTTTTTGAGAACCGGGCTAATGGACAGTCAAAAGGGTGAGAGCATATGATGGATTGGCGCTTTTTAGGTATTGTGTTGGCAGCTGCTTTACAGAAGAACTTGTACCTGAGTGTTAAAACTGTAATTTATTTGAGTTCAAGGTATTAGATCGGCAGTAAACTGTAATTTCAATATGTTCAATAAAACCTGAATTGTGTAGTTCCAGGGGTGTTCATCAGCAACATTTAATAGCAAGTGACATAAGCTGCAAAAGTTTTGAGTAGCTTTTGCAGAGAAAAATTGCTTTTAATAATAAATCATGTTGAAAGTTAACTAGTTATATAGATTTATATAAATATTATATAAAGCAGGATTTGCCACTTAATTGCTATAAAACATACTGCAAAGGCTATGGGCCCTGACAATATTCCGGCAATAGTACTGAAGACTTGTGCTCCCAGTACTTGCTCTGCCCCCTAACCAAGTTTTTCCAGCACAGCTGCAACCCTGGCATCTACCTGGCAATGTGGAAAATTGCCCAGATGTGTCCTGTCCATAAAGAGCAGGACAAATCCAACCTGGCCAATTGTAGCCCCATCAGTCTACTCTTAATCATCAATAAAGTGATGGAAAGGGTCATCAACAGTGCTATCAAGCGGCACTTGCTTAAGAAATAACCTTTCCGCTGATGTTCAGTTTGGATTCCACCAGGATCACTCAGCTCCTGATCTCATTACAGCCTTAGCTCAAACATGGACAAAAGAGCTGAACTCGTGAGGCAAGAGTGACCGCCCTTGACATCAAGACAGCATTTGACCATGTGTGGCATCAAGGAGCCCTAGTAAAACTCGAGTCAGTGGGAATTGTTTGGAGGGGGGGGGAGAACTATATCTAGCACAAAAGAAGATGGTTGTGGTTGTTGGAGATAATCATCTCAGTTCTAGGACATCACTGCATGAGTTTCTCAAGGTAAAACCCTAGGCTCAACCATCTTCAGCTGCTTCATCAATGACCTTCCTTCCATCATAAGGTCAGAAGTGGGGATGTTTGCTGATGATTGCACAATGTTCACCATTCGTGGCTCCTCAGATTCTGAAGCAGTCCATGTCCAAATGCAACAAGACCTGGACAATATCCAGGCTTGGGCTGACAAGTGGCAAGTAACATTGGCGCTGCATAAGTGCCAGGCAGTGACCATCTCCAACAAGAGAGAATCTAATCATTGCCCCATGACATTCAGTGGCATCACTATCACTTGGTGGGGGGGGGGGGGTGGTGTTGGTGGTGAGTGATTACCATTGTCCAGAAACTGAACTGTGGCTACAAGAGCAGGATAAAAGCTAGCGAGTAACTCACCTGACTCCCCAAAGCCTGTCCACCATCTCCAAGGCACAAGTCAGGAGTATGGTGGAATACTCTCCACTTGCTTGGATGCGTACAGCACCAACAACACTCAAGAAGCTTGACACCATTCAGGACAAAGCAACCTGCTTGAGTGGCACCCCATCCACAAGCATTCACTCCCTCCACCACTGACGCACAATGGCAACAGTGTGTACCATCTATAAGGTGCACTTCAGGAACTCACCAGGGTACCTAAGACAGCACCTTCCAAACCTGCTACCACCTAGAAAAACAAAGGCAGCAGATGAATGGGAACACCACCACCTGGAAGGTCCCAATCAAGCCACACACCATTCTGACTTTGAAATATATAGCCATTGCTTCACTGTCTCTGGGTCAAAATCTGGAACTCCTTCCGTAACAGCACTGTGGGTGTACCTGCACCACATGGACTGCTGCAGTTCAAGAAGGCAGCTCACCACCACTTTCTCAAGGGCAATTAGGGATAGGTAATAAATGTTGACTTGGCTAGTGATGTCCATATCCTATGAATGACAAAAAAACATTAACAATGCTTTTAAATGGTCATCAAAGTGTAATTACATTTAGTTACTTTATATTTTCTTTATTTTTAAACCAGGTTTGCTCTCATTTGTGTGGGATCTGAAAGCTCATCCAAAAAATTGTTGGATATGCTTCCTAAACGAGACATGCATGGACAGAACCCTATTGTCACACCATGCAATAAGCAGTCACTCAGTCAGTTTGAAATGCAATCTAGAAAATGTAAGTTTACACAATGCTTAATGTGATGATTATTTGGTATACAAATGCTCAGTCAAGGAGAAGTTGTATAAACTTGTTTAATTTTTTGTGAGATTTACAATTAACTTCACTTATACTAATTGCAGCATTTTTAATATAGCTTAGTCGGTTTAAAAAATGTTTCGCCTCACTCTAGGCTTTGATTTCAACGTCCATTCCAAAATATGAGCATTTAACCTAATCTAGTGCTTCTATGCAATTTCTAAGGGATTGTTGCAATATTAATGGTACAGTCTTTCAGATGTGTTTTAATAGAACCTCCATCCAGCTACCTGTTTAGGTGAACATAAACCCACGTCGTTATGTTGAGAATAAGGACTGTGCCTGGCGTCAGACAATTTTTCTTTTAACCAACTGAAAATATTTAACTAGCCATTTATCTTGTTTTGCTGTTTCTGGCAGCTTTGTGTTAACTGACTTTGCCTGCATAAGGGCACTGACTATCTGAAATTCTTGGAACATAACTGTTACATAAATGCAGTTTTTTTTCTAATGAAGCTGGATGCTCTACTCTTTCTGTAGAGCATGCACTTGAAAATAAGTGCACTTAAACATTAGTGTACTTGACATATCCGTGTATCTGTTTGGTCATATACGTGAGTTTTACCACCACCGGCCTATAGAATGCTCTCTGACACTGCAACTTTGCAAAAGTACAAATATAGAGTTATCCATCAGTTGCAGGATTGTCAACTTGATCTCAATATATATTAGGTACAGTAACTACTTTTGATATTTGTATACTATTAGTTATTAAATCATGATTTTAAACAATGCGATTGGTATTGATCACTCTTGCAGCTACTCAGTCTGGCCAGATGTCAGGGGAAGGCAAAGCTGGGCCTCCTGGGGCCAATAGTCGCTTAGCATTTTCCCAAAGTGGAAGAGGACGCGGTCGTTTCCCACCATCTGGCCCTGGTGGGGACAGATTCCCAGGGCCTTCTGGACCAGGAGGGCCTCCACCTTTTCCTGGTGAGTGTCAATGATTATCAGTATTTAATGAACACCACTGGGGAAGATGGTAACAAAGTGTGACACATGCTTTAATATCCAAATCTTTGGATTCTAAATTTGGATATTACATCATATCCATGGTGCAGAAGCGCAACTGACCTAGGTTGAGCGTTCCTCTTCCATGTGAGCATTCTTGTGCTCCAAGTACTTCTTCATACATTTCTTCTAGATCCTTTTTCACTCATGTATGCGTCAAGCTGCACCTTAACTGTGTCAAAGCTATCTGCTTCAACTACTCCTGCATGACAGCAAGTTCCACATATTCCTCATTTTCTTGTTCTTTGCTCTCAAGTTATTAGGAGTGTCATTAAGTCATTGGGCTTAAAAGTATTATTCCGGCAGTTGCTTAGTTGGTAAGTTCACTGCCCACCACCCCACATACACTCTTTGGAGATGAACAGGTAATAGTCAAGTTCAGATATCTTCCACTGAATTTCAAAAATTTAATTCATTTTCTAGACTTCATTGATGCCAAAGCAAATTTTTAAAAAAATGTTTAGTGCTGAGAGTTGACATGCTGTTTTTCATTGATTTTTAAGTGTCAAGGACTTAAGTTTTAAGAAATTATAATGGGAATATAAGTTACAATGAGAAAGGGCTAATTAATCTTTTGTAAGGGAGCCTTTAGGCAAGAGTGACCAGAATATGATAAAATTTTACAAGAAGTTTGGAAGTGATGTAATTCCATCCAAAACTAGGATTTTTAATCTAAACAAAGGAAACTACGAAGGTATGAGAGCCAAGTTTGCTGAGGTAGATTAGGGAACTACATTAAAAGATAGTAGGCAGGCAATGGCTAGCACTTAAAGAATTAATACGTGGTTTGCAACAAATTTACATTCCTTTAAGGTACAAAAAGCCAGTAGGAAAAATGATCCAAACATGGCTAACAAGAGAAGTTAAGGATTCTGTCAGATCTAAGGAAGAAGCATATAAAGTTGCCCAAAAAAGTAGTAAGCCTGAGGATTGGGAGCATTTTAAAATTTCAACCAGAGAACCAAGAAATTGATTAAGAGAAAGAAAATAGAATATGAAATTAAACTAGTGAGAAACATAAAAACATACTGCAAAAAGCTTCTGTAGGTATGTAAAAAGGAAAAGATTAGTCAAGAAAAATGTGGGCCCCAGGCAGAGAATGGAGCATTTATAATTTGTAATAAGGAAATGGCAGAGAAACTAAACAAATACTTTGTGCCTGTCCTCATGGAGGAAGATACAAGAAACCTCCCTGAAATAATTGGGGAGGCAAGAGATGAGTGAGATTGAGGACTTGAATGAAATTAGTTTAAAAAAAATAGTGCTGTAGAAATTAATGGAGCTGAAATTTGATAAATCCTCTGGCCCTGATGATCTACATCTGAGTGTTGAAAGAGGTGGCTGTGGAGATAGTGGCTGCATTGGCGATCATCTTTCTAAATTCTATAGATTCTGGAATGGTGCTTGCAGTCTGGAAGGTAGCAAATGTGATCCCACTATTTAAGAAAGCAGGTAAGAGAGAAAACAGGGAACCAAAGTCCTGTTAGCCTGACATCAGTAGTAAGGAAAATACTAGAATCTAATCTAAAGGATGTGATAATTGGGCATTTAGAAAATAATGGTTAGATTGGGCAGAGTCGCCATGGATTTAAGAAGGGGAAATCATGTTCGACAAATTTGTTGGGGAGTTTTTTGAGGATGTTACTAGCAGAATAGATGAGGGAGAACCTGTGGATGTGAATTTTGATTTTCAGGCTTTCGATAAGGCCCTGCACAGAAGGTTAGTAAGCAAAATAAGAGCTCATCGGATCAGGAGGAATACAATGACATGGATTGATTATTGGTTAACAGGCAGAAAATAGAGTACGGATAAATGGATCATTCTCAGGTTGGCAGGCTGTGACTGGCGGGCTACCATAAGGGTCAGTGCTTGGGCCCCAGCTATTCACAATATATATCAATGATTTGGATGTGGGGACCAAATGTAATATTGCTGATGACACAAAACTTGGTGGGAATGTGAGTTGTGAGGAGGATGCAAAGAGGCTTCAAGGAGATCTAGACAGGCTAATTGCCTGGGCAAGAACATGGCAGATGGCATATAATGTGGAAAAATGTGAAGTTATCCATTTTGGTTGGAGGAACAGAAATACAGGGTATTTCTTAAATGGGGAGAGATTGGGAAATTTTGATGTCCAAAGAGACCTGGGTGTAGTCTTTATAAGTCACTGAAAGCTAACATGCAAGTGAAACAAGCAGTTAGGAAAACAAATGGTACGTTTGGCTATTTTGCAAGGGAATTTGAGTTTTTATTCATTCACGGCTTCGCTGGCTGAGTCAGCACTTATTACCCATCCCTAGTTGCCCTTGAGAAGTAGGTTGTAAGCTGCTACCTTGAACTGCTGTAGTCCATGTGGTGTAGGTACACCTACAGTGCTGTTAGGAAGGGTGTTCCAGGATTTGACCCAGCGACAGTGAAGGAACAATGATATGTTTCCAAGTCAGGATGGTGAGTGACTTGGAGGGGAGCTTCCAGATGGTGGTGTTCCCATCTATCTGTTGCCCTTATACTTCTAAATGGTAGTGGTTGTGGGTTTGGAAGGTGCTGTCGAAGGAGCCTTAGTGAATTCCTGTAGTGCATCTTGTAGATGGCACACACTGCTGCTACTGTGAGTCAGTGATGGAGGGAGTGAATGTTTGTGGAAGATGTGCCAATCAAGCTGGCGACAAGTTTCTTGAGTGTTGTGGGAGTGGCACTCATCCAGGCAAGTGGGGAATATTCCATCACAATCCTGACTTATGTCTTGTAGGTGATGGACAAGCTTTGGGGAGCCAGAAGGTGGGTTACTCATTGCACGATTTCTTGCCTCTGACCTGCTCTTGTAGCCACCGTATTTATATGACTAGTCCAGTTCAGTATCTGGACATTGGTAACTCCCAGGATGTTGATAGTGGGGAATTCAGTGATGGTAATGCCAATGAACATCATGGGGCGATGGTTGGATTCTCTCTCGTTTGAGATGGTCATTGCCTGACACTTTTGTGGCAGACTGTTACTTGCTACTTATCAGTTGGACATGGACTGCTTCAGGAAATAAGGAAGTCTTGTTACAGTTATATAGAGCCTTTGTGAGACCACACTTGGAGTATTGTGTGTAGTTTGGGTCTCTTTACCTAAGGAAGCATATACTGTCTATAGAGTGTGTAATGAAGGTTCCCCAGACTAATCCTGGGGATGATGGGATTTCCCTATGAGGAAAGATTGAGGAGATTGGGCCTATATGCTCTAGAGTTTAGAATAATGAGAGGTGATCTCATTGAAGTGTACAGAATTCTTACAGGGCTCAACAAGGTAGATGCAGAAAGGATGTTGTCTCTGGTTGGGGAATCTGGAGCCTGGGGAGACAGTCTCAGAATAAGAGGTAGGCCACTTAGGACCAAGGTGAGGAGGAATTTCTTCAGTCAGAGGATGGAAAATCTTTGGAATTCTCTACTCTAGAGGGCTGCGAAGCCTCAGTCATTGAGTATGTTCAAAGCAGAGGTCGATAGATTCCTAGATACCAGTGACATTAAGGGATATTGGGGTTGTGCGGGAAGATGGTGTTGAGATAGAAAATCAGCCATGATCTTGTTAAATGGCAGGGCTGGCTGGAATGACTGGCCCCTGCTCCTAGGTTCCTAAAAATAATCAAAGTTGAATTTTGTGGTTCTAAATATAATGTATATAATTTATAGTGCAGATGATTCTTATAAATTTCATTCCTTTGAATGTGACGGCATCTTTTTATTTTTGTCAGGACAAGGTCCACCACGGCCACCTCCAGGCCCTCCTGGTCCACCAGGGCCCCCGGGTCCGCCTCCACCTGGGCAAGGTCTTCCTCCTCCATTAGGTGGGCCACCAAATCGTGGTGATCGTCCTCCACCCCCAGTTCTCTTTCCAGGACAACCATTCGGGCAACCTCCCATGGGACCACTCCCTCCTGGTCCTCCCCCTCCTGTTCCAGGCTATGGCCCTCCTCCTGGTCCTCCCCCTCCTCAACAAGGACCCCCTCCACCACCTGGCCCTTTCCCACCACGTCCTCCAGGCCCACTTGGTCCCCCTATTAATCTTGCTCCACCACCCCATCTTCCTGGACCCCCTCCTGGTGCACCACCTCCAGCCCCTCATGTCAATCCTGCTTTCTTCCCACCACCGGCCAATAATGTAATTCCCTCGTCTGACAGTCGTGGACCGCCTCCATCAGATCCATATGGGCGGCCTCCACCATATGATCGAGGAGACTATGGACCTGCTGGCAGGTAAGTCTCGTGTATACTTGAATTATTTTTAATAAATGTCCCATTATTGATTATCAGTGAAAAATTCTTTATGAATTCTCCAAATATCAAATAGTTTCAAGTTGACTTTAACTGGGAATAGTGGGGAAAGGGGGCAATTAGATTTTATATACAGTACTAACCTTTCACCCTTAAGACTTGGGTTCAAATTCAGCAGTGGTGAGTGACCCTTTAAATAACATTGTGGTTTCAATGTTTATTCACTAGCCTAAATGCACAATATAACACTATAATTCATAACTACATTGGAAATCATCAAGGTTTCATTTACATTGCATTCATTGGTCTGAGATTAATAGATGCAATAAAGTACCTAGCTAGTAGAACTAATAGTCCAACTTTGACATTGTGCTGGATTTGTAATCAATGTAAAGTTACAGGAAGTAGCTGCTCCTTTCAGAAGGTGTTGCTGCGCTTTGCTCTGCGATTAAAGTTTCTGGCATTTTCAAGCCAGACTGAAATCGCTTTGTGATTTCCCCAAAAGGCAGTAATAACTCATGTATGAAATAGTATTCTCACACAGTGGAGTTGATCTTCAGAAGTTAGGTTCAGATGCAATAGAAATAGTAATTTAGCCTTCATCTGACTTTTGCAGTGTCGCCATTCATCATTCCCAAATGTGGAACCAAATTCCATCATCAGCATTCACAAAAAAAAAATCAATCAAAATTACTCCATAATTTTTTTCTCTTTTTTTCAGCTTAGAATGTTGACCAGAATTTTGTTGCTGTGGTTATTGGGAAATAAATTTATACTAATTTTGCTATTATTTGCATTATTTCTTTTCATGACAGAGACATGGATTCTTCAAGGACTCCACTGAGTGAAGCAGAATTTGAGGAAATCATGAATCGAAACAGAGCCATTTCTAGCAGTGCAATATCGAGGGCTGTATCAGATGCTAGTGCTGGTAAATTGCAGCAACTTCTTTCCTTCTCCTTCACCTCCCCCCACCCCCCCAACCGATATATATCTTTATTATGAAAATGGAAACTTGTGCAAGATATGATTGTACTGATTTCAGTAACCAACTAGTGCCTCACCCAGTTTATTGCTCTTGTGAACTTAAACAGTGAGTATTGGCAGCCTGCTTTATTGAAGCACGTTGCAGTAGATCTTCAGATGGAGCACATTACATGTGAAAAATTACCCTTTGTTTAACTTCAGAATTATTAATGCTGACTCAATATGTCAACACGTATGTTTTAGGAGAAACCTTTGGAAAGCATTCACAGTGGATGCACCCCACCCCCTCCCCACCAATTTCCAACCAAAAGAAACATGTGCCAGTTGTAACTCTTTCGAGTGCTTGACTAGCTGAGATCAGCTAATTAAACAAATGAGTCTGGAGATTAAATTAGGACACTTTTGGTCTGTACAGCTTAGTGCAGCACTAAGCCATTCATTTATTCATTCGGCCATTAACTGACCAGAAATTAATTTAATTTTGAAATCAAAATGAATGTCGGAAGGTAAGATCAAAAGTACAAGTTGCAGGACTGGGGTTGAATAAGATGCAATACCCGTAATAAAGGAGGAATTTCAGCTGTGAATTCATGGATTATTTGAGTGAATACATTTATTATGCAAATCACTGAACAATTGTAATAGACTAATGGCCATTTTTTTTTCATTTGAATTGCAGGTGATTATGGGAGTGCTATTGAAACCCTGGTCACTGCTATTTCTTTGATTAAGCAGTCTAAAGTATCTGCTGATGACCGTTGTAAAGTTCTCATAAGTTCTCTACAGGATTGTCTTCATGGAATAGAATCAAAGTCATATGGTTCTGGGTCACGGTAAGGTGATAATTTTCATCCTTAATCAAAATTCATTAATGTTGCTGGGGTTAATAAATTATGCAACAGTTGTGTTGCATTTAATTTGTGTGACTATCAGTTGCCAAAATATAATCGATTGTACAAGTTAATCATTAGAAAATGACTGTGTTTTGAACTGTAAAACTTGCTTTGTTCTAAGTGGAAGGGCTTGCCAGAGCCGAATTTTGCTTTGAAGAGGATGTTCACACCAGAATGTTGTAGGCAGAGAACAATTGCAATTTTTTTTTAACAAACAGCCTTGTGGTTGGGAATGGGCTGCTGAGTTTTAGCAGCAACAAACTTGCATTGTCTAAACTTAGAACTTGGAATCTGGTCCTGTGCTGTATTTGCTGATGTTCGATGTTATCTGAGCTCTCAAGTGTTTTATTCTGTACTAACATAGTTGGCTTCTGCAGGAGCAGTTGCCTCCAATCCTAGATTTGACACTCCCACAAGCTGAACAACAATGTTCCCATAAGAGAAGGATCCAATCATCAAATGAGAGTATTTTATTTTATTCCATTTAGAGATTGTCTTTAGCCATTTGAAAGCTTGTCACAGCATAGGGTCAGCCTTCTTAAATAAGCTAGTAGTCCCATTGCAGGTAGGTCTGTTTCATGTGGCCTTGTCCATTAATTCAGTGCCTGTTTCATTTGAGATGGGGGCCATTAGAACTTTTTGAAACCAGAACACACTTTTTTGTTTTTGTTTTCTTGTTTCCCCCTCCCCCCAACGATATTTACTTGCAGTCACTTTCCCTGGCATTCCTGTTTAGTATTAGTAATGTCCCTTCCTCAACCTATCCATTGAGAATAGAGCAAAAGTTCTCTCATAAAAAATTAACATTTGCACACAAAGGAGCTCTTTGTTATCACAGTTTTGAAGATTAAACTGGGAAGACAAAAGGAAACAAGGTTAAATTCTCCTGTTGGAATTCTGGCTAAGACTGGAGTGAAATTAATTTCACTATGGTGTCAGGATAACCTCACAGCTGAGGCTTCAGCTCTAAGCATGACCGTGCAACAAAAAAATACTGCCTTGGACCATAATTGTCACTGAGTTTTCTCTCAAAATTTCCTTCCAAATAGTCTAATAAAAGTGAAGAGGCTGTTAGTAATGTTTGGTTGTTCGTGTTCCTGTGCACCCATTTATACGGTGGCGTGCAAAAACATTTTTTAGTATCTCTCAAAAAAACCTCGCTCCCCACAAGCTAAGAACACTTTTACTATTAAGATCATTCTGGAGTTTCAAAAGATGCTTGATAAGATACCATGTATTAGACATTTAAGGCTGGGACATGTAGCAGAATGGATAACAGGCTGGCTAGAAAACAGAAGCGTAGAAGTTGAAGGTAATCAGTCAGACTGTCTTAAAGTGGGAAGTAATGTTCAATGGGGATTGTTGCTTGGACCACTGGTGATGCTTCACCACCATTTGCATAAATTATTTGGACTCAACTCAAGTACAATCTCAAAATTTGCAAGCAGTGCTAAATTGTGGGGGTGCGTTTAATGCATAAATGGATTGCAGTAAAATAACAGGATGGCATTAATATATTGCACAATGGTTATGTAATTGGAAAATGAGCTTCAGTATAGGTGGTACATTTTGTAATAATGAGGCTACATACTACTTTGAAAATAAGAAATGAGCAGAGTGATTTGGGGGTACACAAAAAATTGCTAGTTGATCAATAAGGCTATTTTATATTAAAAACACTGGGGTTCATTTTCTAGCGGGGTAGTATTAAAAGTAGAAAAGTTACGCTAAACTTGTATAGAATCTTGATTAGGCCATACTTGGAGTACCATGAACAGTTTTAGAAATTATAAAAATGACTTGGAGACACTGAAGAAGGTGCAAAAATAATTTACTACAATGATGCCAGAATTGAGAGGTTATACCTATCAGGCATGATTAAACAGGCTGGTGCTCTTTTCTCCAGAAATGAGAAGACTGATGGATAACCAGATTGTGGTCCTCAGGATTATGAAAGGATTTCATAGGGTAGAAATAGAAAAGATGTTTCCACTTCCATAGGGTACCTGAACTAGGTACCTATAATATAAGGTAGTCACTAATAAATCCAATAGGGAATTCGGGTGAAAATGTGTGCCCAGTGAGTGGTTAGATTCTGGAACTCGCTTCCATAGATGTAGTTGAGGCAATTGGCACAGCTGCATTAAAGAGGGAGTTCAGTAAACACATGAGGGAGATAATAGATGAGTGTGTTGATGGAGTTATGTGAAGGGTGGAAGGCATTTGTCTATGGACCTGTTGAGCAGAACTGCCTGCTTCTGTGATATAAATACGATGCAAATACAAAAAAAAAATGCTGTGTATCTGAATTTTAGGAAATCTTAATTTGTACAGGAGTCTGTTTATTGATTTTAAAGTGGACAAATTTTGAGTTCCAGACCCTAATGTTAGATTCAAATCAGCCAATACTTCATAAGGCAAGGGAGAGCGAGAAAGCATTGGGAAAGTGTGGGAGAGGGAGAAAAGGCTTAAATGGAATGTTGCGTGGACAGTTTCAGACCACTTGATAAAATTATGCACATTGTAATACCCTTCAATTAAACTCTGCTTCTCTGGATCTGGATTAGTTTAATTGGAAGCTTTGTCGCAGTTTAAATACATTGAATTAAAAAAGTAAAAATGATCACACTGTTCCACAAAGTTCCAGTGATCAGTGCTCTCGGTCTGAACCAAATAAACTGGACATTCTTTCCATTTTGCCACTCAACATGCCCCCCCCCCCATTTCACTTTTTTAACTTTTCAGGACAAAAGACATTGTAGCTTTCTAGACAGACAGTAGCTTATTTGAGGTGGAAGTTCATAACCTGTTTGTTACAATACAAAAAAGTTTTTGTTGGTCATGAGCAACCAGTAGCAAATACTGGAAGTAGTCATCCTGATGTGACGCTACTAGTGATGGAATTTAGTTAATGAACCTGTACAAACAGACAAAACAAATGTAACATTTTAATAAACGTTAGATTAATAATTTATTTAAACTCTTAGAAAACGTGAACGTTCACGGGAGAGAGATCACAGTAGATCGAGAGAGAAAAGCAGACGTCACAAAGAGCGCTCACGAAGCCGTGATCGGCATGATGACTATTACCGTGAAAGAAGTAGAGAGCGGGAAAGGCATCGCGATCGTGAGCGAGATAGAGACAGAGAGAGAGACAGAGAACGAGAGTATCGTCATCGTTAAAATAGGTGGGTTGCTCTGTTCACTTTATATAACTATAAAGCGATTTTTTTTGCCTATTTTACAAGCAGATTTGATAATTCTTCAATTTTATGCAGCAACATTCAACTGGGGCCTTATGTTAAGTTACACAAGCTGTATAGCACATTTGTCAAATAACATTCTTAATTTTGGTAAGTATTATTGAAGCTATCGCCATTAAGATGAGTGCCTGTCTAGTTTATTTACTTAATTTTACTTTTTAATTCACAGATTAAAGCCTTGCTTTTCATGTAAGACATTTTTAAAAAAAAATCTTTGGCCACTGATTCATACCGTTTTCTCAATTTCTTCTACAATTTAGAATTTTGTTTGGTGCTGTATGTTGCGTTGAAATAATTCTTTGCAGAAATAATACCACAGATTTGTGATTCTGGGTGTCTCTGGTTGCATAGAGTTCCACTTCAAATGATGATTTTTATGTTTATCCATTCTTTGCTCCCCACCATCCTCACCTTTGTGCCATTTCAAGCAAACTGCCTTCAGAACGAGGTGCTGTGGGCCGCCATTTAATTTCCATTGCTAATAGGTTTAACGCTAAGCCCATTCATGCAGGAACGCTGACTTTTGCAAATCTCCCTTTTTTCCAACTTGTGGGGAAGGTTTACAACCAGAAAATCAAGTTCCATTTGGACTCAGGTTAAAAAAAAATTCTATATGCTCAGTTGTTTCTCTGCCAACTGTTTAAGCAGGGTAGATTCCTGGGCAATTGGCATATTGTAGGAATGCTTCAAGTAAAAGTGGTTGTGTGATTTAAACTGACCAATTTACCAGAAGTATAGTTTTGGCCTCTAAAGGATAGAGGAGTACGAAGTTTTGGTTAAATGCACAAGTCATTTTGTCACTAATGTTTCGAGGTTTGAATATGCATTAAATTTAAGTTTCTTTTCTGTAACCGTGTGGTGGTCTTCATACTTGAGTGATGGGACTCTGCCACGTATTATCTTCAGATTCTGAGAAACAGATTTTCACAGCAATCTAATATTCAGAAGCTTTGAAAAAACAAATTAAATGGCTAGGTTTATAAACATTGTGTATAATTGGTCCACTGACTAATAATCTTAGGCCATTGTGAGGATGGGAAGCAGCAGCATTGAAATTCCCCACAGGGAAAGCAAGAGGCCATGTTACCCTGAACAAAAGTCACAAATCTAACCAGTTAATAACAGCATTTACAAAGGTCTTGTAACAAATTACCTGTTGACATTTGCGGCAGCTGATGGTGCCTGAGAAAGGAGAAACCCTTCTGAAGGATTTGGGGGTTTGTGACACATTTATGAAAAGAGCAACTTGATGTGTCCTGCAGTAAGTGTTGGCTGACAGGAATATATTTTACCTAAAAGAAACTTTCAGGTGAAACTCTTAATTTTTTTCCCCAAGTTGTTTTCTAGTCTGTGACTGTTCAGGTTTTATCCTGTTTGGTAGATAAACATTCCATTTAAAGCTTTTCACTCTTTTACACCAATTGGTGTAAATAGACTTTCTTGCACAATTATCTTGGAATAATTTTCAAAGTGGGGCATGTCCTTTTTTCCTAATATTCAGTTTTGTATCTTTGTGGCTTTTTTTTTGCTTTGATATATCTATTCAACAAGCTGCATCTTAATTTATATACTGTCAAGATTTTATGCCATAACTTACTTGTATTTATGATATTAGTATTTATGAGTTAGCCCATAATGAATAGGCAAAGGCAGCATAGTAATGATGAGTAACGATATAAAAAAGATGTTCAAGTGATGGTTTGTGATGCAGTCTTCAAGTATCACATGCAGAAAAACTGTAAAATAGCAAATTGGTTGAGTTTACTTATTTCCCACAGGTAAATAGATTAATATAACAATGGGATGTTTTAATTTTTGCTTTTTTGTCAAAGCTTATTATAAAGCTAGCTTAAAAATTATACACCCATTCGTACCTCTTTGATTTGCACTTTTCAAAGCAGTGACTAAGTTCTAAAAGTCCATATGATAAAAATTGCTCAGAGAAACACTTTTTTGAGAAGTTTACAAATCCAGCCATCAGTGTTATTAGAGAAGTACTGTAATTTTTATGTTTTTTTAACTTAAAGGCACTGTTGGTAAAAAGACTTGTTTATGGAAATTTTTACTCTGCAGTTTTTAATTCAGTGGGTATAGTATTACAGATAATGTCATGGACGTTTTAAGGCCTGCTTTGATGGTTTCTTTAGTGAGATTGTTAAAAAGACCCAGGCTGGTGAAAGTTCATTGTATGCACTGTTTGTATGTAAAGTACTATTTTTTTCCTCGCTTTAAATCTTGTAAATTTCAGTGTGTTCACCCTCATCAGTGTTTTCTCCATAATGGGGAAATGTGTTTGTATCATAGTTTCAAGAAGTTGTAAATGCCTTTCTAGTATGCTGAGTGCAATTTATTTTGTGAAATCTATACATGACACTGATTTGGTCATTTCCCTAGTATTGCTGCATTGATGATTCACTCAAAGTATGTTGGTAACAAACCAACTTGTTTTTAACCTTTTTAATGTATTGAAACTAATAATACCCAATTAGTCATAAAGACTTTGCTGTATATCAACAGACACCCCCTCACTATTGTTACACCCGAATTGAATGGCACTGTTTAATATTTAGAACACTTTTGATTTAAGGATTCTAATGTGGGGCATTTTAGGAATTTAGGTTGTGAATTTTATCATTTAAGCCTACATGCCTTGGTTGGATGTGATTAATAGTGTTGTTGTGCTGCAAACGGTTCACGTTAAATTTATATTCTATGTTGTTCCCAATTATTCACAAATGGAACTATACTAATTGTAGCTGTGGGGGAAACCTGTCCTAAACCCTATGGACAGAGGAGAATAGATAGAGGCCAGTGATTTATACGAAAATGAGAAAAATTGACTCAAAAATCTTGTTGCACATTTTCATTCTGCCATATTTGGCTGTTGACAATTATTGCCCACTATTCTTAAACTTATTGGATAGTTATCCTGCCCCTTGCTCTTCAATCCCATCCTCAATTGAAGACCTGTCTCCCTTGATGGATGCATCACTGTTAGTTTGTAAACAGGTTTCAAAGTTTCAGCTTTACTTTAGCTTGTCAAAGATTGTTTTAGTCTGATATTTGTGTACATTTGAAGGCTGTTTGATTATTAAGGATTTTTTAAAAAATCTAGCAATACAATTCCTTAAGTTGTCATTCTAAGAATGTGTACATCACTACAGACAATCATAAACGGATGAAACATGCATCAGTGATGTAATGCTGCCTTAAAGCCATGATACAAGAAAACATAATTTATTTGCACAACCAGGCACTAGATAGGTCCAATTTTAATTGTAGTAATTATTAAAGTTCTTAATGCACAGTCTATAAGTATATGGAACTTGGGTGCCACAAGTTGTAGGCTTACCTACGTTTTATTTTCTGCATGCTTTCACTATGTGTATCCTGTAAGTTGCCTGCAGTACGAATCTATGCAACTGAATTGCACAGTATATCCTAGAGCTATCTTCAGAATTAAGAAACGGTGAAAGCCACATGAAATGTTAAATAACATTAAATTAAATAAAACAGAAGCTATATTAATTTTGCCCAATATGATCTATCTAGTAACTTGAATTAATGAGTGTGATGAATTGCGAGTCCATTAGTAAAAAGCAAATGAGGTTCTTTGCCGGGATGGGGAGTTAATCTTTAATGTATTGTACTGAAAAATGAAGAATGTTCATTGAACATATGCACTTGAAGCTACATAGTATTCTCCAAGAACTTCCCACTTGCTGGTAACTTTAAGTTCTGTGTTTTGTTAAAAAGTTATAACTAACATTTAAATAAATTTGATCTAAGGTTTAAAATTTCACCAAATTTCTCAAATGGTTTGCACGCATCCTTTCGAAAACTTCCAAGGGCACAAATACTTGTTCTGACAACATAATTCAATGGTGGTTGGCACCTGTAACTGAGACTGATTGTAAAATTTTGCCTTGTATGAAAGGTTGAATTGGATGGTTTGTATATTTTTCCCTGCAATCTAATGTCCTGTCAATTCTAAGCTACTAAATTGGACTTTTTATAGGTTACCAGTTCTACACTACCTTTTGCCTTTATTAAATTTTCCCTTGGGTTTCCAATGGAAAAACTAAAGAAGTTGCTGTTGCCCTGCAATAAAAAGTTGGCTGTGCCTTGTAGCTAACAAAAGTCTAATTATTTAATCTTCACTAATTCCAAATTTCAAAATAAAATCAATTTCTTACGTTGCTTCAAAACTTTGAATTGTGTTAGCTGCCTAAAGATATAAATGTTTAAAAACGTACTCCAGTGAGATATCCCAATTTAAAATCAATCTCATGTTTCTTTCACTATTTACTTGTGTCAACTTTTTCTGCAGACTTAGGAAACCTGTGTAGCCTGATGTTTTTTGTTTTGTAAACTGGTAGCTATGTAGTGCTTATTGTGTCATTTCACAGTTGCAGAAAATTTCTATTTCATCTTTATAAACCAATTAAGGATATTATGCCTTAAAGTGGTGAATAAAATATTGTTAATGGTTATCTTGTATACAAAAATTAGGCCACAATTTGCATGAGGAATTATCCACAGTAATCAAAACTAGAGACTTGTACAAAATACGCTTGTAAAATTTTTGTATATTGTGTACACGCTGTAAAATGCTGGCTTTGTTACCTGTATAAATACAATTTTTAAAATGACCTGTTACATGGGTGTGAAAAATTGCTTTGTAATATAATTCGAATGTGATCTCTACAAGTTAAAATTCAATAATTATCCCTCATACTTCAAAGCCTTAAATAACAAATCACTTATGTTCTGTGCCATTTCTCGTTGTGTTTTTATTATTAGTTGATTTCTTAATTATATCTGTGGATTATGAATGTTTTGACAATCCTTAAAGCTACATATGGTTGAATTGATTGCATTTTTTGGTGGAATAGAAATTATGTGCATTGTTTTGTGATCCATATTTGGATTCAGCTTCAAATCTATTTCTTTTAAATGGCTTAATCAACTGAATTCTGTATTTCCCAATCCTGTTCCTTTGGACACATTGCCCAGAAAGAGGACAAAGCTTTGCCTATTGGCTATATGTTGCTAAACAAACAATACATTCTACTTGCTTCTTTTCAAAACTCATCAAATCTTCAAATGTTTAATATTTCTACTAAACATTAAGTGTAGAAAGCATTTATAGGTGTTAACGCCTGGCTAAATGTACTATGATACCTTTTTCAATATTTTACAATTCTAGTGTGCCTTAAAGGTTTATACTTTGCAGAATTTTCGTTGTAAAAGCTGGACAGATGATTTTTTAAAGCTTTTTTTAAATATTGATAAGCACCTATATAATCACCATGAGACATTATTTCCCATCTGGAGATCCTGGGACATGGATTTGCCATATTCACATATGAGCATTTAATAAAGTTTATGGAAGTGATTTTATATGTTGGTTTATTCATTTAATCAAAGTTTTCTTTCAACAAGTTGCACCACAAGACCATCTCCAAGGAATTATTGCTCCAGCATGTATTAAAATTACAATCAAAAACATTTTTTTTAATGTGTGGTAGTAGAGATGAAAATAGTCTGTGAACAAGTTTGTAACATTTAACATTAGCCCTGTCACACACGTTTATACCCACCTTCGTGTCATTGCATGGAATTGCTTTAAAACTGTTGGTATCATTTGCCACATACCAAGTCATTTGACACTAGCTTTTTTTATAAAAGGCAGGATAAATTGACTAAAAATTTACTACCATAATTTCATTGCAATCAACAGAGGAGGCTATTCTGACCATAATCTTAAGGATTGTACAAAAGATAATAGATGAACCCAAATTTATGTCTTTATCTGCCTGTGCTTTCAAAATTGCTGGTCAGAGGCACCGTAGGATCATTTTAATAGGATCGCTTCACAAAGTTGACCTTATTGATGTCATTGGAAATGAGTTACACAATTAACTGTTGCCTATCAGGTGAATACCTAAAACACTGGAATGGGAGCAAGAGATTTTTAGAAATAGGATCTTGGAATGGCCTCCTTTTGTGTTGTAATCATGTGGCCCATCGTATTCATTCTGGCTCTCTAAGAGCTATTCGGCTCATCCCATATGCTGCCTTTTCCCTGTAAGTCTCCAGATATTTTCTCCTCATAATTATCCAATTCTCTTTTAAAAGGCTCGATTGAATCTACCTCCACCATACTCAGGCAGTATGTTCCACATGTTAACCAGTCATTGGTTTTTCCACATGTTGCCTTTGGTTCTTTTGCCATTCACCTTACATCAGTTCTTTTGGTTCTCAGCCCTTCTGCTAATGGGAACAGTTTCTCCCTATCTTCTTTGTCTAGACCCCTCAATGATGTTGAACACTGTCAAATAACATCTCAACCCTCTCTAAAAAGGTGGTAATGAAAAGGCTGGTGTACTTAGTTGATAAGCCACCAAGGTCCAATCAGATGCAGCCTAGGAGACTGAGGAAGTAAGGATTGGAGTTATGGAGGCATTGGCCACATTCTTCCAATCCTCAGATACAGGGGTGTGCCAGAGGATTGGGGAATTGCAAATGTACTCCCTTATTCAAAAATGGATGTAAGGGTAAACCCAGCAACTACAAGCCAGTGAGTTTAACCTCAGTACCTCGGTGGTGGGAAAGTGTTTAAAAATAATAATCCGGGATAAAATTAACAGTCACTTGGGAAAAAGTGGATTAATTAAGTGAAGGCAGTGCAGATTTGTTAAGGACAAATCATGTTTAACTAGAGATTTTTAAGTAACAGTTGATTCATGAGAGTAAATAGGGTTGATACGGTGTACGTGGACTTCAAAAAGGCCTTTAATGAAGTACCACATAAAAAGCTTGTCAGCAAAGTAGTAGCCTATGGAATAAAAGGAAAAATGGCATCATTGATACAGAGTTGGCTCAGTGACAGGAAATGGAGAATAGTGGTTGATTTTTGAATGGGATAAAAGTATATAATAGGGTTCTCCAGAGGTCAGTATTAGGGCCACTGCTTTTCTTGATCTGTATTAATGACTTGGACTTGGGTCTACAGGGCTCAATTTCAAAATTTGCGGATGACAAACATAGACATTAGGAGTGTTTATAGGGAAAAAAACTAAACTTTGAGCATCACTACAAGATCTGCTAAGGAAGTGGGACAAAAAGAGCATTGGTCTTCTGCCCCTTGCAATAAATTTAATCCTTGTGAAGTTTTTGGTGCAGGTACTGATATTAAGCCTTGGAAAGCACAAAGGTCTTTAAAGTTAACAGTTGGGGAAGGAGGCAAGTTGGATGGGCTACAGTTCTGCAGGTTGTTTTTCTTGATGTCAAGGTGTATTCAGATGTTTAACATCTTTTAAACAACATTTATGATTATTAATCTCTGCAAAATACTCTTCCCCTGAGTTGAGAACCTATTCTAAATCTGGTGGTGTGATCTCTTGTGTATGAATTAGAAATGGGGAAGAGTGAGGTTGTAAATCATGAATGGAATGGTTTTCTCTGCAGCATTGTTTCCTGTATAAGAACCTCTGCATTGCGCTAGTAATTTCAATTTAATACCTGAAACTGTTGAAAGCATTGCCACAATTTATGAATCCAACTCTTCCTGTAACATGCATCTCAGCATCATTCTCTCAACAAAAGTCTTGTACAAAGCTATTACATCTTCAAAATTCTCATGTAGAAATGAGATCAAAAACATTTGCTTTATAAGGAGAGAAGTAGGGAAGACTTTGCACCATCATTGTTCTGTGGCCAAAATATGTTGTGAAATTTCACTGCAATTGACTTCAGGTGTATTTCCATGGCAATTATAGAAGTTAACATAACTATGTCTTGGGCTGTGAGGTTGATCACTATTTAAATATGCTTTTGTCTTTGAAATATCTAGTATTTACAAACACATGAAAGTATTTGGGATTGACAAATATTGGACTGGTGTGCTGAAATTGATTTTTATTTCATTTTAAATTCACTAGTCCAGGATCTAATCTTTAAAAGTACCCCCAAAAAGTGGAAATCTTAATAGCTCCATTGCGTGCACCAGTTTAAAAAAATGTTCTTTGGACCTTTTATCTATCATTATTATATCACTTTCAGACCTTTTTTGTAGTGGATGTTATAACTTCCCACTCAAGACTACAGCATGGAGTTTGTGGATCTTAGTTTTAATTTCCTGCAGCCCAACTATTATGCCTTATGGCGTAATTTGAGTCATTATTATTTATATATTCAAACATCATAAACTGTTTTTGTGATCATACGAACAAGGAGTACGTCGTTCAGCCCTTCGAGCCTGCTCCGCCATTTAATAAGATCATGGCTGATCTAATAGTAACCTGAAATCTGCATCCCACTTAGCGCCGATAACCCATCACCCCTCGCTTACCAAGAATCTATCCAGCTCTGCCTTAAAAATATTCAAAGACTCTGCTTCCACCATCTTTTTCAGGAAGAGACTTGTGACCTTGAGTGAAAAAATTTCACCTTACCTTATTTTAAATGGGCGACCCCTTATTTTTAAACAGTGACCCCCAGTTGTAGATTATTCCAGAAGAGGAAACAGCCTCTCCATATCCACCCTGTCAAGACCCCTCAGGATCTTATATGTTTAAATCAAGCCACCTCTTGCTCTTCTAAACTTCAGTGGATTTTGAGATTCTCTTGAGTGTTGTTTAGCCAGAGTAAACTTGATTCCTTTGCAGGGAGTTAGTTACTACTTATTGCTATCATTTTCTACGGATAAACTTTGTCTTGCTTATACAAATGGATGTGGCCAGAGAAAATGTCCAGACACCATATTTTCAAGTCTATATTCTTACCTCACTAGATTAATGTTCAGTAGCACTTTTAACCTCTGCACATGGCCTAAATAAATAAAATAGCCAAAGTAACAACCACGCAGAGGAAATGTGCTGAATTTGTAAATGTCAGGGCATCATGTTAATTTTAGCCTTTCCTATTGATCAGTGTTGATTTTCTGTATTGTTGCATTAAACCACCTGTGAAATAAATGTTTGCTAAATTGTAACCATACTAAAAATAGTGTACGTTTTCTATTTAATAATGTGGCCTAACGTGAGTTGTCTATAATTGTAATCTTTTGAAGATTTGAGCAAGATCTGTACTAATATTACCAGCATATTCATTTTCTGTATCAACATTTTCTTATTATCCCAGTAACTAATTGTTTACTATGACCCACTTATAATTTTCAAGCATTGTAACACCAATTTGGTGAACATTAATCATCTGTATTGGATCCACAAACTATCCACAATGTTCTAATTTTGGTATCAAAAATTCTTTACGTTTTACTTTAGCTAGCAACCTTTATCTGATATGGAATCAGTTGCTCCCAGTCTTTTAACAATTCGAGGGCCAAGACATTTTGTGCAACTTTTAGTCATTTGAGCTGGAAGCAGGTTTCCTGTTGCTCGTGCAGATTGATAAATAATCTTCTATCATAGATGATAAGATGTAGATGGCGTTGTCTGAAGATGAAGAAATAAATTGACTCAGTAGAAAGACAAAAGCATATTTGATTTATTGAAAATGGCTGACAAATTTGAATCATGAACTCAAAGACTCCTTATAACTTCCAACCAGTATTTTTAAGAGTGCTTTTACAGTATATTTATCAACATTGGAATGGTAACTTGGGCACTGCACTGGTTGAACAATTGATCTATGTATTGGATTAGCTGTTATCCACTTTAGATGTGTTTCACTTCACTTGTTCATTGCTAAGGCAGGTGGGAGGGTTTTTAATTATCCTTCAAAACCACAAACAGCAGTAAAAACTTCAGCTGTGCTTTGGTTTAGGATCAGTCATTGTAATCTGCACACTGTGGTCAACTGTGAAGGCACAGTGTTTACTTTTAAATGTGGATGTTGTCCTTGGTAGTATTTGCATGCCACTTAATCAAATAAATCTACTTTGTTTGAAATGTTGAGTGAGTTAACACATTGCATTAGTTATTTTTAGATTGGTCATTATATTTCCCTACTGCCTAGCACCTTTTATAGACTGTTGACACTGGATTAAGTGGTGGATGAATCCTTGCACCTCGTGTGTCCAAGGATTCACAGTTCTTAACCTCCATAAAGCTATTACCTCTATACAAGCATCACTGTTCACTGGATTTCAATGTAATTACATTTCGATGTGTGACCAAAATACTCAGGAGAATTTTAATTAGTTTGAACTGTAACATTAATTATTGGATTTATGGTTAAACAATGTTTTAATGTAGATTTGCGTATAGTCTTAAATTCTGAAGTAACACAAAGGTGTGATTTTCAAGGTTAATCTGTTGGTGCAATTTGAGCAACTTTTTGGGGTGGAGGTTGGTTATGGTGCAACATGGGGAAATGCTGTCTCATGGAGATTACGTGAAATAGGTTCAGTTTTATTGAGTGTAAAAGTTTTTCATTTCTCCCCCCCCCCCCCACCCCCCACCAACAAACAAATTTCTGGTTCAGATGATTACTGAAAAATTAGTGTGCTAGCGGATATGGTATTGCAACATTTCTAGATTGCTGCAAAACTGGATTGGATCTCTTGATAAAATTATACTTTATATGGCTTTGCTTTTTAATAGACTGTGCTATTCATAGTTCAGCTAAGCATTAAAATATACATAAACAGGCTTGAATATTGTTTGAATGTAGTACAAAAGCTGTAGCTTCTTAAGGCCACTGAAGGAATTTTATTAAAAGACCTAGTCTGATGCATTTAATACCGTGTAACTTGAGGGGAAAATGCGGTGTACAGTAACTTCTATTAGCAGTGGCTGCATCAGCAGTTAGGTTTCAAGAGTAATTAACACAAAATCTTAGTTTATTTATTCCTGCTATTAAGTAATGGAATTCATAGTCAAAAGACTTAATTTAACTAATGGTGTTGACAGTAGTTAGTGTAAATACTTTTTGAGGAAACCATGAATTACAGGACTTGGAGAAACTTGTGGTTGTTGCAAAACTTTGTAAAATTGCTTTAATGTTTTTTATTCACATTGCAATAATCTAGATGATATTTAAATAGAAGATAATGTTAAGAGTTTTAGCTCGAAACATTGTATATCTGCATGTCTGGTTGTTATGCAAGAACGCAATTCATGTCTGTTTTTGTAAGGTGCGATATAGTGACAATTTTCCAGCAAATACCATTTATCAATTAATGCCTATATTGAAAATGTTTCAAGTTTGAAAGGGAGTATTTCCACAAATTAACCCAGTTGTGATCTTTGAGCTGTATTTCAAGAATCTCCCTAGGTTTCAAGTTAATTTTCTTTTTTTAATATGCTGTTGTATGCCTTTTAATTCCCTCTTTAACTGCCTCTCTTTTGTTTTCAAGAATTTAAGTGTTAAGTGCAAACTTTCCCAAAACTAACAAACAGAATATTTTAACATTAACATACACTTTGGTTGTCAAGTAATGCATTATGACTGGGCACTCAGTAAAATGTGACTGTTAGCTCAATAACTGTTTTGAAATAAAATAAAGCATTTAAAACTCAGCCATCACATCTTGGCACTAGTAAACAGATTGTTACCACTATTTTACTGAGTCAGCTGGTGAAAGGTCACAATTGGGCTCAGTTTTCATGCTTGAAATGTTTTCTAATGAATCCTGAGTGGTTCAAGTTTTTAAATGGTTTACTTCTAAATGTTATTGAAAAATACTTCTGACGAATGTTCATCAATTAATTTACTGATGTGTAGAGTAATATTGGTCTTGAAAATGCATATTTTGGTATATTCTGGGATTTTTAGAATGTGTGGAAAAATATTTGGAAAAGTTTGCAACTGCTGAAAGCAAAAGTTTAAATTGTTTCGGATTTCTTTGATCTGTAGTATTTGAACACTAATGGGGAAAAATTGTTCAAGCCACCAATATTAATACACAAATGCATGATTTATAAAATGTACTTCAGTAAATTCAGTATGAAGGTGTAAAGTATGTACAAACGTAGTCAGGGAAGAACAAAATCTACATCATGAATTTTGACACATTACAGCTGTCTGAAGAGAAACGTCTCCAGATAAAAGAAACAACAAAGGCTCTTCACAGAAAAGACTGCCCTTTATCCATCTGTTGGAATTTCATGGTTGAACAGGAATTCTCAGGCTACGTGGTTAAACGGAGCAACAGTAACGAATAAAGCAAATCCACTGTAATGGTAACTGATTGCTCTACATTTTTTTTATGTTGCTTGATTAACCATTTTATTTGGACACAACCTGTGTGACTTAAAAGTTACTAAAAGCTTTGGCAACTCTTCGTATTCTAAGCGTTAGAAGTACATGATATGTAAAATTAAAAGTCGTTAGCTTCACTGTTTTTATAGTTCTTTCATCTTGTTACCAAAATTGTTACAAAAATGTTAATGTTCAAATAATGACTGTAAACAGCTAAGTTTCAGTTTATCAAAATAGATGTACTATTAGTGTTGTAATAAACTGTTAAATGGAGCCTACAGTTGTAGATTATGCAAGTTCTCAGATTCAGTTTCTTGATGTTGAATTCCTTTTGAAGGCTGTATGTTGTGGTATTTTAATTTGATAAATTCCAACATGTGTAATTTGTCTCAATTGGTTTGGACCTTGTGTTAGTCAATCTCCCGTTGTAGTTTTAATACAGAAGCATCAGAAATGTAGATAAAGAAATCCAGATGTGGTTGATTAAGGACATTTTTAACACGTTCACTACACGTCTTGGACATAAAATCAGTAATATAATCTGTGACAAACACTACTTGTGTAGAAGAAGACATTTTTCCTGTTTTGTATGTCAAAGCATAGTGTGTTGGACATGAAATTCTGATTTTAGTGAAAGGACTTTTTAATGTCCTGTGTTAATTGTTTATATCTGCCTCTGCTACCTCAAATGGGGAGAGGAATGGTTTACTTCAAAAATGTACAACAGTTGCATTTGTATTTTAATGTAGACTATTTGGGACTACCAAATATTTAGATTTTTTTTAAATAATTGAACTCAGTACAGACAATCTGAATATAGAAGTAGAAGCCCATGTTCTAAGTTTTTGTTGTGGTAATTGAAACTGAAAGCTCTGTATCTGTTTTCATTTTGTCTTGAGTTTGAATTTAAAAACCACCAAAACCTCTACACACTGCATTTTACTTTGTGAGTAGATTTCTAGCTTTCAGTAGAAGATGCAGTTATGTCAAGTACTTTTCGGTAGCCTTAGTTTCTAAAAATTAGCTAAAAAGGTGTCTAAAAGCATGTATGGTTAAAAGGGCAGTTCGTGTAGATTAATTTTTGATGGTTTTAATGTTATTGTACAAATCCAGAACGAAACAAGGATAGCACAGCTTTAACTGTCTGTATATTAGCACTATTTTTGCACTGAAAAATCTTAAATGTTAAATGTGTGAAACTTGACTACTGGCCAAATACAAAAAAATGTTTAAGCTTTTTAAAGAAAGAATGCTTTGGGGCTGAGGTGTGATCAGTCTAATGCACATTGCAAAATGATATGTCCTGAGTGTAATAAAAATGTCAGTTCAATGGGTGACTGGTTGAACTAGTGGTAGTGGTTGACTCCCATTTAGAGGCCCTGGTTTTGAGATCTAGTGTCCATTGAACTTGGGACTCGGTTACTTTCTTGAGAATTATTTCCTCAGTCCCTCATAGCTAGATGTCGGAGTCAGAGTTGCTGTGGCAGCATGTACTTTTACATGCGTGTTGCAGCCTAGAGTGATGGTAGAGGCTCCAACTTTTTTCCCCAACTTATAGCTACCAGGAATCTCTCCCACTCTTGCTGCCTGCCATTGGCATGTGTTGGAAGGATAATTAACCTGTCAGAAACACATTTTTGGTCATCAGGTCCTGTGGTGTGATTCGAACCCATAGCTTCTGACTCGGGCATTGGTGCCATCCACTGTACCAGAGACCTCCCTCATAGCTAGATAGGAGTCTCTTTTTATGATCAATTATTTGACTTTGAAAAATCAATTGGAAGATTTAATCCCGTTATGTAAAGTTTGCTTCCTTTTGGCTAATCTTGAGCGTTACCGATAGCATCTGTGGAGAAGTTTGTTGATCGGACTGTCTCTTACGGACAAATTTCAGCACTAGAATTGGAGCACTTAAAAAGTGAGAGTAAATGTGTTTTTTTTTCTTTAAAAAAAAAAGATTGGTCATACTTTTTATTCTCAAACTTAGCCAGCAACAGATTTTCAGTATCCAAGTTATTTATGGTTCCTCACTACATTAAACATATCAGCATTGGAAGGAAGGAAAACAAGGAAACAACTCGCAAGCAGTGTTATGTGTGTGTGTTTTTTTGGAGGGCGCGGTGGTGGCGGCGGCGGGGTGCCATTGATGTAATTCCTTAGTCCGTGTAACAGATTATTCACTGTTTCGTGTCATTATAATGTGCAAAATTTTCGTGTTTTACACAAGTCAGTTTTTTATTTAAAAAAAAGACAGTGTCTACCATAACATTTTTTATTCTAAAAGTGGTAATTTTGGTTTAGCATTATATTTTGTTTTGCTGGAAAACCTTTGACCTGAACCAGTATTTGAAAAGTACATTTCCAGGCATTGAAAATAGATCATATTTACATGAAATTACTTCATCATTTACTGCTTCTTTTGTAACTAGAGCTGTAATGGGTTGGACATTGTCTTTTTAAAAATGATGATTTTTGCTTAGTTGTGAACGTTAACCTTTCTAACTCTTGCAAGCTGTGTTTACCAAGAAACCAGACAGCTCATAAGGTTTTCCAGTCCACAGGTATGAGATCTTTAATTAAATAATGTTGGACATTTACCAAAAAAATTCTTTAAACATGTGTTCAAAAACAAGACTCAGGTAAGTAAAATAAGTTTTTAAAAAAATTAAATTTGGATAATTTGCTTATCTGCTTTTAAATTATTGACTAAGCACTTCTGTTGCACATTTTTAAACAGCTTTTTTTAAATAAAAGGATTTATATAAAATTCAGTGTTTTTATTTAAATGGTATGCAGTTGGATAATGTATAAATGTATCAAAGGTTTGTCTACAGTTTTGAAAGAATTTTGGATATTTCAGTGTTGCAACAGGTTAGATTGTGTAAATGGGTTGATTTATTGAGTTAAATAGTTTTTAATTAAAGAAAATATATTCTACTTTAGACCAAACACACATTTGTCTTACTGGCCCAGATTTTATTGCAGTTCTAACGGCAAATTTTTCACCTTCATTACAACTATAAAACTGACAGCTGCTTCTGACATCCACACGTGCAGTTAAACTTCGAAATCCAGAAAGTGTTGCCAGTGATTTCCCTGCTCCCCCACGGGGTTAGAAGACCCTACAAATGGGAATCTTCTGAAATTGCTTGTATTTCCACTTCCGCACTATTGGTCTTGCTGTAAACCTGTTGAAAAAAGTTGCACCTTGTTGAAAGAGATGTGACTGGGTTTTTAACAGCCTTCCACATTCACAGTTACAATCTCTCTAACCCTGAAACACTTTTTTATGGAACGTCATTTAGATTTTTTAATTTGATATTTCAGCTACCTTAATCCAATGCTTATGTCCCAAGCTTTTTTCTGATCCCAAAATTTGAAAAATGTGAAGGATAATTAGTGGTTTTTACATTTTTTTGGCTGAGAATTCTTGAAAGTGATTGGCTGCTTGCCTCACCTGATGGCATCACTGCTGGATGCTGGCAATCCTTTTGAGCTGACACCAGAATTAACAATATCGCTCGAAGATGAAATCCATGCCAGAGAGATCGTTAGATCTTTGTGGGCTGCTTTCTTCGAAGTCACTGGCAAATGCTGTCGCTTGGCTGCTGATTGCAACATCTGGGCTGATAGGATTTCTCCTGCTAGTGTCAAATTATGTTAAAACTCAGTCCTTGGAAAATTATATTTCATGCTGGATCAATACTTTTAAACCATGTTAATTGGTATTTTGCAGTGTTTTAGTAGAGCCTTCTCAGGTAACATTTACACTGTTGAAAACCTCAACTTTCAGTAGAGCATGTGTAGGGAACAAAAAGGTGTGACCTTCATGTCACAGCTCTCATTCTTTGAAGATTCAACCTGAATTCCACGGAGCATTTGTATTTAGTGTAAGCATTATCCACATGCTCTGCTCCCGTTGACCTTTGTCATGTGCAGGATCCTTCTGTCTATGAAAACTGATGGGCACGCAGTGAACAATCCACTTTAGATGTGGTGTCTTCATATTGCCTACCTCTGCTAATAGCTGAACCCTTGAGAGGCATATTCTGCCACAAGTGCCATGCGTGCAGATTCCAAATGTTGTAGCTTGTTTTTGGCATTGGCGCCTGTTGCCAAACCACAATAGCCACTGTCTATTGTGGGTCGTGCCAGCACAAAGGTGTTGCCATTTTCTTCTGTCATCAGTTCATGACTCCCAGGTGTGATAATTTATATTTAGGGCTGTGTTTCCCAGTATTACACTATGTTAATGCCTCAGATGGCAGGGGGTGTGGAGATGTTGGAGAGTTGTTGAGCCCGGTGGGGGGGATTGTTGAGGGAGTAGGTGTTTGAGGGCAGGGCGTTTAAAGCTGCTGGGTTTGCCCTGAAAAAGTGAAGACCCAGCATTTTACAGGCTGTGGTTGTAACAGACTTCAGAACTGGTGCTTAAGCCACTTCCACCAACAGAGAAAAGAAACATTTAAAGGAGTCACTCAGCTGTCAACAGCTGCCATTGCTGCCTCGGAGCTCTTGACCCCAAAATCTTATCATTGTGACCCACAGTTTGGGAACCCCTGGTTTAGAGTCTTCATGTCATGCTTGTAAGCATCCTTGAAGCGGAGCTTTGGGCATTCCACTGATTGTGTGCCTCTGACTACCTCATCATACAAAAAGTCCATGGGCATGTGACAATCTTCCATTGAGTGGATGTGCCTGAGCCAATGAAGCCACCTCTGTTTTGAGTGCTAACAAACTTGGGAGCTCTGCCTTTGAGAGATCTGCCATATTTGTAATTTTTCTCCTGCCAGGATATACCCATAGTGCACTGCAGGCAGTGGAAGTGGAGATGGGAATTAATATTTTCTTGATAATCTGTAAACCCATGTTTCACAGCCATGCAATAAAGTTCTGAACACAGGCCCTATAAACCATCAGCCTGTTCTTAAGGTTCAGCTTGATATGCTATACATGTTTCATAAGTCAGCCAAAGGCGGTAACTGCTTTCCCTGTGTGTGCATCAAGTTCTGCATCAAGGGATAGATGGTCTGTCACTGTGGATCAGAGGTAGCAGAATTCGCTAACTATTTCCAATGGTGGGGTGTCTAGTGTGATCAGGGGCAGACATGCAACACCTTGTCCCATAGCCATGGTTAAAGATGCTTATAATCATCTCCCTGTGGTTATTGTTTGACGGAGGCTCCGTCAACATCACATATGCCTGGGCACCAATTCAGCATCTCTGGCAAAATAATTTCTGTGACTCCTTAGGTGACATTCAGGCGAAATTCCAAAAATCTGGAGGCTATTCACCCTGAGTAACTTGAATGCATATGTTGGAGCAGACTGATTCATTGCCAACGTGCCTTGGTTGTCATGGGCTAGGCAAGATCATCAATAACGGACAACGCATTCTTGGTCTTTGTGCCCATGAATGCTGCATCATCAATGCCATCTTTCAGGGCAGACATCATCACATGTTGTCACCTAAGAGCTGGACATCATGAGAAGGCCCAGTGTTCTCCACACCACAGTGCAGATTGTGACACCAACCATTCTCATTAACAACAGATTGAATGTGCATCTCTCCACCACCACCACCCTGCCAACGTTTCATAGGCCCAAACACAATAGCCCAGCTTGCATCAACACCCCATTAACTTTAATGATAACTCTACCAAATGTGGGAATCCTTTCTACAACATATGCAAAGCTGGGCAATTTGGTAATGAGCCATCTCAAAACTTGAGTAGCCATTAGTAATAGGCTAGCAATATTACTGGGATTTACTTGACAAGCAGCAACATCCTTTGATGTGAGGTATATCTGGTGCCCATCTAGACTTAATTCAGTGTATTAGTTCAGCCCATCCAAGTTCTAAGATGCCCTCAAGCATAGCCACTGAATTCACGGACTCACCATTTTCAATCAATTTTATCCACGTTTTGGAAGCAGATAACATAATATTCAACCAGGAGAAAAGCATTGTGATAAAGGTATCCTACACATTGCTGATGAAGACTTTATTCTCTTTTCGGCTCTTAAGCCCTTCGCATTCCAGTGTGAAACAAATGGGAGTTATTGAATTTTGAGATCACTGGTAGGGAACAAGAACAAGTAATTAAACAACAATCCAATCAATGCTAAACATTGAATCTATAAATATCAAGCAGTTAAACTGCCAAATGAGCAATCCTTTATTTTCGGGCATTGTCTAGCCATATACTTCCATACCCCCAAAACCACAAAAAGTCATGGTAAACCAATACACTAAAGTGCTACACGAGATGCTCTGGATTAAGCAAGTTCTAATGACTCCACATCTATGTTCTTAAAATTGCTATCACAGGCACAATAGCAGCTGGTGGTCAATGCTGTTTCATTGGGTCAGTCAAATGAGAAGGAGGTTTATCATTAACCTGAGATTCAATTGGTGACTTTAACTGATACCTTGCAGTGCTTGAAGATGATTAAAATTTTTCGCCTTGAAATTTCTGGTGTCCATATCCCATATGCTGCAAACCCTGGACAACATCAAGGCTTGGCCTTATCAGTGACGAGTAACGTTTGCTGCATACGAGGGCAAGGTAATGACCAGCTCCAGCAAGAGTGAATCTAACCAGCTCCTCATGACATTCAAAGGCGTTATCATAGCCAAATTCCCTCATCATCAACATTCTTGGTGTCATTGTTGCTGCGGCTATCAAAGCAAGTCAGACGGGTAGTTGATGCTGAGTATCTCACCTTGAAACCTCCCAGTTCTCAAGGCACTTACAAGAGCATGATGGAATATGCACAACTTGTATGAATGAGTACAGAAGCAGTGAAATGCATGAAGTTTGCACAATCCAGGATGAAGCAGTCCACTTGATCAGTTAATCCCTGCTTAAACATCCATCGCCAGCATAACATGTTTACATTGTACACAGCCTGGAGAATATATTGCAAATAGCCAAAACTATTTCAGAAGTGTCTCTCCTTCCCATCTTGAAAGCCTTCAAATTGGACATATATCAACGTTCCTTCATAGCCACTGGGTCAAAAACCTGACCATATTGGCCTTTTTCAAAAGGAGAAAGTGCAGTGGTTAACGTGTAAGTAATTACATTTTTAGTATTTACTATAGATACATCAGTATAATTACATAAAGCTTTGATTTATCCTGCAAAGTGGGACTATTATTTGGTGTAGTTGCAACCCATTTTTATATTTTTTTGTGAAATGCTGATGGCAGGATTTCATGACTATCTTGAATCTGCTCTGGTGTAGTTGCAACCCATTTTTATATTTTTTGTGAAATTCTAATGGTAGGATTTCATGACTATCTTGAATCTGCTTTGCAACTCCAGTTTGTAGGTTTCAAGAATAAGTTTTTGCCTTAACCAATAAATGGAAAATGGTGCGATGAGTTGTGACACTTAATTTTTGTTATGTAAATTTAATTGCAGTTAATTACTGCAGCGATTTAATTGCAGTTAATTACTGCAGCACGCAGCTACGCACGAAGGGGTAGTTCAGAAATTCCAGAGTTGCTACTTCTGTAAGTATTGAAGATTTGCTTTCTGCTTAAGTTCTAATTCATTGTAAATTATGATAATTGAGGTGATGGTATAAATGTTGGAGAAAAACCACAATGAGTAATTCAAGAGAATGTTTCTGTATTTTAGGCCTCATTCCAAGGACATAGTTGACAATGAGAACACACTTATCTGAACCCATAAACAAAAAATAAAGCTACAGTATTGCATAATGTATGTCATATAAGTGACTAAAGAAAAGTACTTTCGTCATTTTTTTAAAAATCAACACAAAAGGCCTTAATGTGCACTGAAAAACTACATGAATTTGGCCTGAATTTTTGGGGTGGGGGGTCAATGGCCAAAAAGATGGATGGAATTGGCGAAGAGGCACAATCTCAAGCTACTCTGCAGACTTCCCACGCAACTAACGTTGCTGTCACTTCTTAACAGTTAAGCAAAGAGTGACCTTAGTTAATGCATTCAGTTATTTAATGCTGAGTTATTCTCTGTTCATTGTTTTTGTGCTGGATGTGTTAATTTTCGTATATTTTTACCCACTCCCTACCAAGTCTGCAGTTGAGATCTGAGCACTAAGAATTGTACCTGGGCTTTCTTGGTCCTTATGGATCAACAGCTAGTGCATTCATTCACTGAGCCAGAAGCATATCCAAAAGCCATCACATTTTCACTGTAGGTGAAATTCTTTAGAGAAGTCCAAGTGGATCAAGCAGCAGGCAAAATCTGCTCTATTAGAAAATAGATATTGGATTGCTATAGTGTAACTTGTGCAAAACCAAAAAGACATTTTTGATAACTTCCCTGAAATGAAAATATGTATTGTAAAGTTCAAAAATGTTTCCAGTTCACTCATTGCTACAAAAAGATTTGTTTTTTTAGCAATGTAAAGTTTACAGTGAAACTGCTGTGAATGTTTACGTATCAAACATTTGGCAAGGTCTGTCTTTGTCTTTGCCGTTTCCTCTTTATTTCTCTTAAAGAATAAATTGACTTTTCTCAGCTTTGGTCTGTGAATGAGGCCTTGAAGTTGAAGGAGTGTGCTGTATCTTCATGTACTGTTCATAACCATTTTTACTTTACAGATTCTTTTCTATAGATTAATTTTGTATGCAGTAGATATAAATGCTTTCTCCTTTCAATTTCATAGTGGTAAATGCAGAAGTGTGGCTCATGGTTTTCTGCAGAATATTTCAGGGAAACCAATAGGATGGTGAAGACTTCAGAAAGGCCACTCTATTAAAATGTTTTACAGTATTTCATAATTGATACATGATGCATCACACTATGACATTTTGTTTGCAAGGAAATGGTAAATTACCATGGTCTCATTGCATTTATTCATTAAAACTACAGTTGGTAGCTTGGAAACCAATCCACTTTAAACATACTGCAGTTCTTAATCTCATGTTGAAGATCATAATGAACTATCAGAGTAAAAACTGGATTGCACGTGTTGTTTTGAAGCTATATTGAGTAGGTTGTATGCCAGTTGCTGTGAAGTATATCGAGAACTTCTAGCATGTGATTTGTATTAAAAATGTTGAATACAATATTTTAAATATTTTGAAGAAAGACAGCATGAAATCCATGTAGCAACTGTAAGCGAAACACAAAATAATCAACTATTGAATTATGAGGAACAGTGCACTCACTGGACCCTGGAATCCATGGCTTGAAATCTCGCAATTGAATCTTGACCTATAGTACTGATAAGTATCCCCTTAAGCCCCCCACAACAGAAGTGTGGGAAAATCAGGAAAGTTAACACTGGGTCAAATGGGTCCTGCTTCAGGTAACAAACTTCATAATAGACTTGGAAGTAATTTGCATCAATAAAGGGGTTTTGTAGCATCTATTTCCAATTAATCAAGCATTTGTGTATAAATGTCACTTTACTGGTTTGCTGGAGTAATGAAATCTGCAAATCGAGATACTATTGCACATCCACGTGATGTTTTTGTATTTGTGGTTCATCGTGTAAGTTAACGTGATTTACTGCAGGAATCAAGTGAGTCAGTTCTAAATATTGATCGGAGATATTCTATGTAAGAAACATAAATGAGAACAAATAGATGTACTTTGTAAATAATTTCTCTAAACTCTTTTTGAGTACTGAAAAATTATCAACACCAAAATGGGGGGGGGAATCTAACAGCATTTTATTTCATCATAGCAAATACTTAGATGAAAAGGCTTTGATTATTTATTATTCCACACATCAAGTTCTCACTGGAACTATATTCCTGTAGGTTTTATTTTCCATGGGAACAAAAATGTGGAGTTTCAAATAATGGCAGTTGCTGAAGTCAATCACGGGAACACCATAAAGGTATACACAACAGTGACCACCAATGTTAAGTTCATTTTAAAAGCATACTTTTTCACTCCAAAACCCTGAATGCATCATAATTCCCAGTTATACTAAAGTAGGGGTGTATACGCACTGGAAGGAAATAAACCACAATATGCAACCTATGAAATATTAGGTCCAATATAATCTCTTCTTCTAGTGTCATTTAATACAAATTCAATAACATTTCTAATTTTTTTTATGTAACTTTAAAAAAGTGGACTATAATGCATCCATCTCAAAGAGTTAATTAAATTTAAAATGCTGTCCTAGAAACAGTTCTGTAAGACTTGAGTGTACAAGCTCTCATAAAATTCCACTGTATTTAAATAGGTTAAGCCCTCTGTTAAAATAATGGACTAAGTAAACATATGATGGTATTAAACATCCATGCAGTGCAATTTTAAGGTTATTGAATATGAAGATATTTTTTGCTTTCAGTATTTCATCCAAAATCCTGCTGCCTGCATCTTAACACATACTGAATCTTGCTCGCCCTTTGTCCCAGTGCTTACTGATTTACATTGGTCCATGGTTCAGCAAAGCCTAAAATTCTCATTCTTATATTCAAGAACCTCCATGGCCTCACCCCTCTATTTGTAACCTCGTTCAACCCTTCCAAGTTTCCACTGCCCTCTAATTCTGCTTGCTCATCCCCGATATTCTTTGCCCCACCATTGATGGCTGTGCCTTTGGCTACCTTGGCCTTAAAACCTGGAATTTCCTCCCAGAACCTCTTCCCTTCTAACCTCTGAGTTGTTCCTTAAGACCTAGCTCTTTGACCAAGCTTTTGGTCACCTGTCCTAATATCTCCGTGGCTCCATGTCAGATTTCATCTGATGACACCCTGGGTTGTTTTACTACAGTTTTATTATGCTGTATTTTATCAAAGGTGCTACATTATGCAAGTTATTGTCAGTATATATCTTCCAAGGTAAGCAAACAAGATAAGTTGTCTTTATTAAATGTATATTACAGAGTTGTTGATGGTGTTCATAAAAAGTGACCCAGCTAGATTTTTCAAACAATGCATGAATAAAAAAATATTGGGAACAATTTGGCTTTCATGTCACTAAATTAGCTCTCAAACCCTCACTAATCTGATATTATGTTCAACAGCTCATGAGACTTCCAGGGCTGTTCTGACAACTTTGGTTTGTGGATCACAAGAAATGCATGCTAGTTTAGTCAGAAAATGACAACGTGAAGATGTTGGTCTCTAGGTTTGCAGTGTAGTTTTATATTTTCCGTGTTTTCAAATGGTATGTTGTTGTGACTAATACTTAGAAATATTTTTTTTCTCTATCTGAGAGGCACTGATGTGCAATAGCTTACATCTTTGTGTTGTGGACTTTCTTAGATCTGTATATTTTCTGTGTGCATTTTCTCTTACATTTAGTTTACAGGAACTGTGGCATTTTAAAAAATAAAACAAAATCAACATTATCTTGAGTTGATGTTCAGTCCTTTAAAGTCATGCGTACTATATGTAAAGTTTCTCAATCCAAACTGCTCATTCCTATATAAGGATATTTGGTGTATTTAGTCAAAAATACATATGCTTTCACAAAAATTAGAAGACTATATCAGTTGAACTGAACATTTTATGAAGTATTTCATACCTTATTTTTAGCAGTAAATAAGTTGAGTTTTAAGTTATCCCGTGTAAATACAAAGCAGCTTTTTCCAGCTAATTTTAGTTATCTTGTGTATCTTCATAAACACACTAAAAATATTAAGGAATTGTCTTTGTAGTTAAAAGCCTACAATTTTCCATGGTTATGAAACAGTTACCTGTGGTAACTTTGATCCTCCTCTTCACCCCCCCCCCCCCCCAAAAAAAAACAAAATATTGGGCTGAAATTTACCAGCACCAGGGTGGCAGCAGTGAAGGCATGGGCCAATAAAATGGTGGAGAGATCCTATGATCTGTGAAGGATTTCTGTCCTTAGGCAAAACTTTTTTTTTTAACTTAACTTACCCCTCTGACCCTTCTTGATCTCCTTGCTACCTTAGCAGTGCCTACCTCTCCCGATAGTGCTGCTGGGGCTTCAGAGTTGTCAGTCGTCCAGGCCAGCAGCATTGGGAGCCTGCCTGCTGTCCTTAATCAGAAGGTGGGCCTGGAGGCAGCCAACTAGGTGGCATCTCTGGGGAAAATCATTGAGTGTGTCCCACTGCAGGTAAATGTGGACTTGGGACTCCCATTTGGCCCTGAAGTCCATGGTAAAAGTCAGCACACTGTTTTTGCTTTTATTTGTGTCACAAAAATAAACACCTAGGGGTTAAGACTTGCTATCTATATATGGTCCTGGTTCTTCTCTCACACACAAATTAGCACTAGATCAAAGTGATGCATCTTGGACAGAAGACTGGGGTGAGGTATTATAAACTGAATGATACAATTTTAAAAGGGGTAATGGGGGAGGGGTGGGTGGGAATGGATTACTTGCAAAGCCAAGATCCTTTAAAGATGTGTGTAAGTAAAAGCATACAGTACAAAAACAAGAATGTTTATTATAATTGTTTACCAATCATGGCTAGGCCTCAACTGGAGTACTGTATCTAATTCTAGGCACCATGTTCCAGAGAGAGAATGTCGAGTCTTCAAGAGATTTACTAAAATGTTACTAGGTAGGTGTCTTGAGTTATCTAGAGAAGCTGTGATCCTTCACCTTGAAGCAGAGAAAGGATAGTTATGATAAGTGGGGTAATGTCATGAACAACTTTGATAGGGTAAATGAGAATCTTTCCACTGGCAAGTGGGCCTATAACAAGATGGGACAGATTTAAGGTGATTGGCAAAAGAAACAGGTGCAAGGTTTTTTTTCACAGGGTGAGTTCTGATCAATAATGCACTACCTGAAGGGGTGGTAGAAGAAAATGCAATTGTAACTTTCAAAAGGGAATTATATATTTAAATCCATTTATGGGATTTTGGTGCACTGGCTAGGCCAACATTTATTGTCCATCCCTAATTGCTGTTGAAAAGGTGGTGATGAGCTGCCTTTTTGAACCGCTGGAGTGCTTGTGGTGTAGGTACACCCACAATGCTGTTAGAGAGGGAGTTCCAGGATTTTGACCCAGTGACAGTGAAGGAATGACAATATATTTCCAAGTCAGGATGGTGAGTGGCTTGGAAGGGAACTTCCAAGTGGTAGTATTCCCATGTATCTACTGCCTTGTCCTTCTATTGGTGGTGGGTTTAGAAGGTGCTGCCTAAGGAGTAATGGTGAGTTTCTGCAGTGTCTTGTAGATGATACATACACACAGCTGCCACTTTTTTGGTGGTGACGGGAGTGAATGTTTGTGGAAGAGGTGCCAACCAAGCGGACTGCTTTGTCCTGGATGGTGTCCAGCTTCTTGAATGTTGGAGCTGCACTCATCCAGTGAACTGGAGAGTATTCCATCACACTCCATTATTGTGTTCTGTAGATGGTAGACAGGCTTTGGGGAGTCAGGAGGTGAGTTACTCACCACAGGATTCCTAGCCTCTGACCTGCTGTTGTAGCCACAGTATTTATATGGATAATCCAGTTCAGTTTCTGACGTATGGTTACACACACACACACACACACACACACCAGGATGTTGATGGTGGGGGATTCAGCAATGGTAATATCATTGAATGTCATGGGGTAATGATTAGATTCCCTATTGTTGGAGATGGTCATTGCCTGGCACTTTTGTGGTGCAAATGTTACTTGCCACTTGTCAGCCCAAGCCTGGATATTGTCCAGTTCTTGCTGCATTTGGACATGGACTGCATCAGTATCTGAGGAATCACATATGGTGCTGAACATTGTGTAATCATCAGTGAACATCCCCACTTCTGACCTTATGGGAGGAAGATTATTGAAGCAGCTGAAGATGGTTGGTCCTCAAACATTACCTCGAGGCGCTCCTGCAGTGATATCCTGGAACTGAGATGATTGATCTCCAACAACCTCAACCATCTTCCTTCGTGTTAGATATGGCTCCAATCAGTGGAGAATACCCCCAATTCCCACTGACTCCAGTTTTGCTTGGGCTCTTTGATGCCACACTCAGTCAAATGCGGCCTTGATGTTAAGGGCTGTCATTCTCACCTCCCCTCTGGAATTCAGCCTTTTTGCCCATGTTTGAACCAAGGCTATAACGGGGTAAGAAGCTGAGTGACCCTGGCAGAACCCAAATGTGAAGGGAAAAAACTAGTGTTATGGGGAATGAATTGAGCACAACAGTTGCAAATAGCTAGTACAGACACTATTAGGCCAAATGGCTGTATTGTAAGACCATTAAAAAGTAAATGGAGAAATGTAAGTATGGATGTAATTAATAACTTAAAATGTAATGGTCAGTAGAGTTTGCAATTCTTGAATTTGTAAAATGTCAACCAGCTTTTCTTCAGTTAGTATTTACCATCTATATTGATGACTTGGATTAAAGCTGAGTGCCCAAGTTTGCTGACAATACAAAGCTGGGTGAGGAAGTAAGTCATGAGAACATAATAGGAGTAGGATAAGAACATACAGCCTGTCCAACCTATTCTGCCATTCAATATGACCATGACTGATCTTGGGCTTCAGCTCCCTTTACCTGTTTTCCCCACATCCCTTGATTCCCTGAGCACCAAAAATCTGTCTTTTTCTGCTTTAAATATAATCAGTGATGGCACATCCACAACCCATGTGTAGAGAATTACAAAGATTCACAATCCTTTGAGCGAAGAAATTTCTCCTCATCTCAGTCTTAAATGATTGGCCCCTTACCCTGAAACTCTGTCCTCTTGTTCTAGTTTCTCTTGCCAGGGAAAACAATGAGCCAGATTTTTGTGGCGTCATGGAGACTCTGTGGACCCTTTAAAAAATGGTGGACGGCACAGGATTTGAAGTCCTACCCTCATTTTCGCCATAGAGAACCCACACGTGAGGGAAACCCAAACTTAGCAGGGCAATTTGAACTCAGTGCCAAGGGCCTTAACCGGCAGCATGGCAGTGTGAACTCTTAGTCATAAATGCGGCAGGTCAGGTCTGTAGAACTGTCAAGTTATTTAAATGCCAAACCTTTAAAGATTATAAAAACAACAGCTTGTCTGTGTTATGAATGTAAAAAGAACTCAAACTCTGAAGTTATTTAAACCCCCAGCCCTTTATAAAAAAAACAGCCAGCCTGCCTGTGTCAGTGAGAGTTGGAAAAATCTGTTCCAGCGGTTGCAATATTTATTGATATGATCCAAAGGCTATCATATCATTAATTGTTGGCTGCTTTCCACAACAAACAATTATCTCAGCAGGGATGTTGTAAGCTTCTGACAGTTCAGAGGTTATTAATGGATCAGCTGCCCTTGTGGGTTTATGGATACAAGTCTGTTTTGATAAGGGATTAAGTATTGAGGGTTTTTAAAGTTTCAAATGGGCTTTCATGAATGGTGTTTATTATACTGAAAGAAGTAATAGATGTTTATTTTTTATTTAATTTTTATTTTTATTTCATCTCAACATGGCTCCCAATGTCTGCCCATGGTGGACACTGAGTGAGTTGGCATGAAGGATGTTGGGTGGAGAGCATAAGTTGACAGGGGTCTATAAGGGGCCTTGGATTTTCATGATAAAAGCAAAATACTGTGGATGCTGGAAATCTGAAACAAAAACAAAAATAGCTGGAAAAACTTAGCAGGTCTGACAGCATCTGCGGAGAGGAATACCGTTAATGTTTCGAGTCCGCATGATTCTTCATCAGAGAGGGTTTTCATGAGTTGGGATTAAATTGGCAAAAAGATTCATGGAGGTGGATGGGAGGGAAATGATTTGTCATGGATGGGGAGTGGGTTGGGGGGGGGGGTGTGGGGGCGGTGCTAAAGGGCCTATTATTTAGCACAACAACTGGACTGAAGTCCAAGAGAACCAATGCAGGCCCCTGCATTGCTACACAGTAGCTCCTGGGGCTGCCACCAATCCGTCTTCACCCTGCACTTACCTGGCCTCAGTGCAAAAATTGCACCATTCAGGGCACTTTTTCCCAAGGCAGGTGTATGGAGTTGCTGAAATTTCCTGTCTTCTGTTACCGACTCAGAGCGAAAATCTGGGTCGTCTCGGTATCTATCATAACATTGAATGTTTCAATCAGATCATTTCTTATTCTTCTAAATTCTAGAGGACATAGACACAGTTAACTCAACCTCTCATCATAGGATAACCCTCTCATCCCAGGGAACAATGTAGCGAACCTTCACTGTACTACCTCCAGTATGAAGACCAAAATTGCACACTGTATTCCAGGTGTGGTCTCAGCAAAGCCCCATACAATCGTAACAAGACTACTTTATTCTTGTACTCCAACCCTCTTGCAATAATGGCCTATTTTCTATTTGTTTTCCTAGTTGCTTGCTATACCTGCATGATATTTTGGAGTTCCTTGTATGAGCACACCCAAGTCTCTCTGAACATCAGTTTTCAAATTTCACGCCTTTTTGAAAAATATTATGCTTCTCTATTCTTATACCAAAATGTATAACCTCACTTCCTCACATTATACTATTGCCACCTTGTTGCCACTCGTTTAACCTGTCTGTCTCTTATTGCATCCACTTTGTATCCTCCTCATACTTTGCATTTCCACCCAGCTTGTATCAGCAGCAACCTTTGATACATTATTCTGTCTCTTTGTCTAAGTCTATGTAGCTGAGGCCCTTATCATACGGACTCAAAACGATAACTTTGTTTCTCTTGCCGTAGATGCTGCCAGGCCTGCTGAGTTTTTCCAGCATTTTCTGTTGTTATTCCTGATTTTCAGCATCTGCAGTGTTTTGCTTTTATCACCTCCTCTACCATTTTAATAGCGTTTTATTTAACTAATTAGTTTTAAAGTTTGGGAATATCAGTTTCTGATATTTGCAGTTATATTAATTGGTAAAACTAGTAAGCTATGAATTTAATGCAGCACATCCCCCAGTACTGGTTTAAACTACTGCCCCCATTTAGAGGGATAAAATCTCAAACTCGCTAACTAGTATGCCTACCTTCTCACCTAATTAATGCCTTTGAACACTCACCAGCTACTGGAGGCTGAAAAAATATACAAAAAGCAACACCTTCCCCCTCTGCACCAAATTCCCAAGTTAGCACTCACTCCTCACCATCTCCACTCCCACAGAGATATAGTCTGCAAGGGGATATAGATAGGTTAAATGAGTGGGCAGAATGAGGCCAATGAAATTGAGGTGGAGAAATTGAAGTTATTCACTTGCTATGAAGAATAGAAAAAAAAATCTTTTAAATGATGAGTAACTATTGAATTGGCCTTCAACTATTGGGCTTCAGTGATTTCTGTGTCCTTATGCAAGAAATACAAAATTAATATGCAGGTACAGCAAGCAATTAAGAAGCAAATACTTGGCCTTTTTTTTGCAAGGGCTGGGGAGTACAAGAGTGAGGAAGTCTTGCTGTAATTGTGTAGGTCATTGGTGAGACCACCTGGAGTACTGTGTCTTGTGGTATCCGTACCAAAGGAAGAACATACTTGCCTTCGAGGGGATGCAATTAAGTTATACTGGATTGATTCCTCAGATGAGGGGGTTGAATACAGTGGTCCAAACTTTCTGCATTTTCAGGGGTGATACCTTTGAAACATAAGATTCTGATGGGGCTTGAGAAGGTAGATGCTGAGAGGCTGGTTTCCTTGGCCAAAGAGTCTAGAAGCAGGGGACATAATCTCAAGATCTAGGGTTAGCCATTTAGGATTGAGATGAGGAATTTCTTCACTGAGGGTTGTGAATTTTTGAGCGTCCAAAGTTCTCTTGGGTTGAGCATTCCAGTCATTGGGTACATTCATGGCTGAGGAGAATCTAGAGTTATGGAGGTAGGATGAGACCAATCTATTGAATACCCTAGTTGTGCTCCTATTGCATTTTGTTTCCAGAAGCTCCGACTTTAACTCTTAGGTTTTCTATAGAGCTTTTTAGTACAGTACAAAACATTGTCAAATGATCATACTACACATATGCTTGGTACCAATTGACTATACACATCAGTTTTAACTTGAAGACTTTTGTTTCTGGATGAAAAATATATTTAAATAGAGCACTTCATGTCATGCAGACAATTTCCAGTTAAAAATCCATGTCAATGGGTTTTGATAGTTAAAATGATTAAACAATTAAATACTAGTTCTAACTAGCAAGTAACTAGTTGAGGATTCAATTCTGTCTCACTATTTATTTGTCTTAATTGTGTGAATTTAAGTATTTGAAAATTAGTTTTTCTTCAAGGAGACCATACTTTTTTTTTCTTTCCTGCCCCCTCCTGATCATTATTCACAGGCCATAATGCCCAGAAAGAAGCTAATAGTGCACTTATAGAAAGCATTATCATGTCAAGCCATTTCAAAATGTGTCACAAAAAATTATATACTGGTCACTGCACTTCAAAAAGAAACAACTACTGCAGTGTTTTCCACATTTGTGGAAGCTGATGACTTGATTAACCTGATTTGTAATGGCTGAGGCCTTGCACCCTTGTGACTAAAGAAAAATGTGCATAGTTTCTGAAAGGGGTGGGGGGGGGGGGGGAGTTTACTGACAGTTATCTTCATTTTACTTGGAATTAGGATATCACAGTTAATTATGAATGTCCTTGTGCCTTTCATTGTAACTTAAGTTTTAAAACATTTTCAGACAGTAGCCATCAGTCCAAAGTCATTGAGGAACAGCTGTACCATAGGCAGTAAAACTTGTCGAAGGGAAATATTGCATATTTAGGTTATCAGTGATTGATGTGGGCATCTTGAATCCTGCATACATTTATTGCAGCTATTCCAGTTTTTAAAAAAAATCTTTTTCACTTTTGATGCTGAGATCTCCTACTCCACATATCAGTGCCATCACTAAGACCATCTGTTTCTACTTCTGCAATGTCACCAGAATCCACCCCTGCCCTTCAACTCATCTACTGCTGAAACCCTCATCCATGCCTTGGTTAATTGGAATAGTCTGTCTAGTGGTAACAAATTACTCTGGAATTAATGTAATTTAGGGATGGAAATCTGGCCTACATGTGATTCCAGACTCACAACAGTATGGTTAACCCTTCACTACCCTCTGAGGAAGGGAAGATGGTGGTATCGTGGCAATGAACTAGTAAACCAGAGGCCCAGGCTAATGCTCTGAGAACATGGATTCAAGACCCACCAAGGCAGCTAGGGGGATTTAAATTCAATTAATAAAACCTGGAATTATAAAGCTAGTCTCATTACTACCACAGAGATAAAAACAAAAAACAAAAAAAAACAAAAAAACTGCGGATGCTGGAAATCCAAAACAAAAACAGAATTACCTGGAAAAACTCAGCAGGTCTGGCAGCATCGGCGGAGAAGAAAAGAGTTGACGTTTCGAGTCCTCATGACCCTTCGACAGAACTTGAGTTCGAGTCCAGGAAAGAGCTGAAATATAAGCTGGTTTAAGGTGTGTGTGTGGGGGGTGGAGAGATAGAGAGACAGAGAGGTGGAGGGGGTTGGTGTGGTTGTAGCGACAAACAAGCAGTGATAGAAGCAGATCATCAAAAGATGTCAACAACAATAGTACAATAGAACACATAGGTGTTAAAGTTAAAGTTGGTGATATTATCTAAACGAATGTGCTAATTAAGAATGGATGGTAGGGCACTCAAGGTATAGCTCTAGTGGGTTTTTTTTTATTTTATATAATGGAAATAGGTGGGAAAAGGAAAATCTTTATAATTTATTGGGGAAAAAAAAAGAAGGGGGAAACAGAAAGGGGGTGGGGATGGGGGAGGGGACTCACGACCTAAAGTTGTTGAATTCAACATTCAGTCCGGATTTCTCTGTTGCCTTGTTCACCTTCATTGCTTTCCATTTCTCTCCTGACTAGGGACTTTACAGCCTTCCGGACTGAATGTTGAATTCAACAACTTTAGGTCGTGAGTCCCCTCCCCCATCCCCACCCCCTTTCTGTTTCCCCCTTCTTTTTTTTTTCCCCAATAAATTATAAAGATTTTCCTTTTCCCACCTATTTCCATTATATAAAATAAAAAAACCCACTAGAGCTATACCTTGAGTGCCCTACCATCCATTCTTAATTAGCACATTCGTTTAGATAATATCACCAACTTTAACTTTAACACCTATGTGTTCTATTGTACTATTGTTGTTGACATCTTTTGATGATCTGCTTCTATCACTGCTTGTTTGTCGCTACAACCACACCAACCCCCTCCACCTCTCTGTCTCTCTATCTCTCCACCCCCCACACACACACCTTAAACCAGCTTATATTTCAGCTCTTTCCTGGACTCGAACTCAAGTTCTGTCGAAGGGTCATGAGGACTCGAAACGTCAACTCTTTTCTTCTCCGCCGATGCTGCCAGACCTGCTGAGTTTTTCCAGGTAATTCTGTTTTTGTTTTCTCATTACTACCACTTCTTGTTTTAAAAAAATATATCTGGTTCACTAATGCCCTTTAGGAAAAACTTCCATCTGTACCTGATCTGGCCTACACATGCCACTAGACCCACAGCAATGTGGTTGACAATCTTAACTGCCCTCTGTAGTGGTCCAGTAAGCCATTGGGCAACAAATACTGTCCTTGCTTTTGACACCTACATCCCATGAAAGAATGGTGAAAAAAATGACGACTCAGTGACACCAAATAGTTACAGAAAAGTTAAATAAAACTAGACAGTCCAGCTGCAATTGATTCAGGCACCAGTTGATCCTGCAAAACCTTCCTTTCCAATCTCTAGAGATTTATGTGAAAATTGGGACAGCTGTCTCTCACACCCACACACATTCATCAAAGCATACCTTACAACCAATGTCCCGGACTCCTCCGTCACCATTCCACCCACCAGAGGTGGTGCACAGTAGTATACAATCAGGAGGGCGTTGCCCTGAAGAGTCCTCAACATTGACTCTTGACCTCCTGCTGATTACCACTTACCTCCTCCTCCATTTGTTGCATCAGTGCTCCATGTTGAAGGACATAACTGCCAGACTGTATGTACAATAGATGATGAGGGAACCAACAAGAGGGAAGAACCTGCTTGACCTTGCCCTCACCAATCTACCTGTTGCAGATGCATTTGTCCATGACAGTATTGGTAGGAGTGATCACCACACAGTTCTTGTAGAGGTGAAATTCCATCTTCATGCTGAGATCTAGAAGCTCAAAACTGGGCCTCCATGAAGTGCTGAGGGCCACGAGCAGCAGCAGAATTGTATTCAACCATAAATTGTAACCTCATGACCTGACATATCCCTCACTCTAGCATTACCATCAAATCAAGAAATCAACCCTGATTCAATGAAAGAGTGCAGGAGGACGTCAGGAACAGCACCCAGTAAAACAAAAAATAAGGTGCTAACCTGCTAAAGCTACAACACAGGACTGCGTACATGCAAAACAGCACAAGCAGCATGCAATAGGCAAGAGCAAGGAATCCCACACCAATGGACCAGATCAGAGCTCTGCAGTCCTCCCATTTCCAGATGTGAATTGTAGTGAACAATTACACAAAATGATGTGTAGAGGCTCCACTAATATCCCCATCCTCAATGATGGGAGAGTTCAGTAGGTCAGTGCACAAGACAAACCTGAAGCACTTGATACTTTTTGCTAAAGATGGTTGCAAGTGGGTGATCCATCTTGCCCTTGCACTACGGTCCCCTACATCACAGATGCCAGTCTTCAGCTATTTCAATTCACCCCATGTGATATCAAGAAACAGCTCAATGCACTGGATACAGCAAAGGCCCTGACAATATCTCAGATTTGTGCTCCAGAACTAGCTGGAGCCCCTACCCAAGCTGTCCCAGGACAACACTGGTGTCCATCTAACAATGTGATATTAATCAGCTGTCCGCAAAAAGCAGGACAAATCCAATCCGATTAATTATTGCCCCAGTCTACACTCAATCATCAACAAAATGATGCACGGTGTCATCGACTATGCTATCAAGCAGCACTGATCAGTTTTTTATTTGTTCATGGGATATGAGCATCGCTGGCTAGGCTAGCATTTATTGCCATCGCTCATTTTTTTTAAGAGTCAGTCACATTGCTGTGGGTCTGGAGTCACATGTAGGCCAGACCAGGTGAGGATGGCAGATTTCCTTAGTGAACCAGATGGGTTTTACAACAACAATCTGTTTCATGGTCATCATTAGACTTTTTAAATTCCAGATTTCTATTGAATTCAAATTTCACCATCTGCCATGGTGGAATTTGAACCCAAGAATACTAGTCCAGTGACAATACCACCACCTCAGTTGGGGTTTTGCCAGGGCTACTCATTACAGCCTTAAGTCTAAACATGGATAAAAGATATAACTCAAGAGGGGAGGTGAGAGTGACCTTGACATTAAGGCAGCATTTAACTGAGTGTGGCATCACTAGTAAAATTGAAGTCCTTGAGAATTGGGGAAAATTCCCCACTGATTGGAGTTATATGTAGCATAAAGAAAGTTGTCTGTGGTTCTTGGAGAACAATTATCCCAGCCCCAGGACGTCACTGCAGGCATTCTTCAGGGAAGTGCCCTAGGCCCAACCTCTTCAGCTGTTTCATCAATGAACTTCCCTCCAATATAAGGACAGCAGTGGGGATGTTCATTGCTGAATTCACAGAGTTCAGTACCTTTCGCTTAGATGCTGAAGCAGCTAGACCTGGAGAACATTGCGGCTTGGACTGATAACATTTGTGCCACACAAGTGCCAGGCAATTACCATCTCCATTAAGAGAGAATCTAACCATCTTCCCTTGACATTCAATGAATCGCTGAATTCCCCACCATCAACAACCTGGAGGTTACAGCATAGACCAAAAACGTTACCAGATCAGCCATATAGATACTGTGACTACAAAAGCAGGTCAAAGGCTGGGAATTCTGCAGAGAGTAACTTATCTCCTGACTCACAAAGCCTGTCCACCATTTATAAAGCACAAGTTAGGGGTATGATGGAATACTCTCCATTTACCTGGATGAGAGCAGCTCCAATGACATTCAAGAAACTAACACCATCCAAGACAAAGCATACACCACCATAAGCATTAATCCCCACCACTACTAGTGCACAATGCCAGCAATATGTATCATATACAAGATGCACTGCAGCAACTCTCGAGCATAAGAAATAGGATCAGGAGCGAACCATACAGTCCCTCCAGTCTGTTCCGCCTTTCAATGCAATCATGGCTGAACTTTGACAACTTCACTTTCTCTCCCACTCCCTATATCCTTTGATTAGTGGAGAGCCAAAAATCTAGCTGAGGTCTGTCTCAGCTTTAAATCTATTTAACAACGTGCCATCCATAACTCTGTGGGGTAGAGAATTCCAAAGATTCACAAACCTTTGAGTGAAGAAATTTCTCCTCATCGCCATCCTAAACAAATGAAGAGGATACTCAGTAGAGCACATATCTTTGTCATGCTGTGGTAACTCAACATTATTACAATTATGCAGCTCTTCCTTGAGATTCTTCCCTGCCTGGCTGATGATGTAACTAAAAAGATGAAAAGAGAAATATTTTTATCAAGATCTTTCATCTCATTGAGGAAACTTCAAGTCATCCACACCCAACAATCTTCTCTGAAAACACTGCTCGCGTTTTGACAGCAGTGACAAATTCCACTGCGGCAGCTGACACAATCCATAACATTTGAAAACACAACCAACACCATTCTAAATAAAAAAACCTACATTTTTAAAAAAAAAAGTCAATTCGCCCTATCTCCCAATGTTAACAGATAATTTAAAATGCTCCAGAATCAAGATCCACATCTTCGCCAAAAAACAAATCAGTTCTTCTTTGGACCATACCCTATCTGATTATCAAGTCTCGTTGAAATCTATCCATTGGTTTCTGAGAGATATTGTTTACTAATAGATGGGCAAAAATTTTACCTCAACCCACATTCAGTTTCCAAATTCAGTGGATCATCCTTCTCCACTTCCAATGTGATGCCACCTACCAAATATGTGTCTCCCCAACCCACACCGCACCCCCTCCCCAACCTTCAGAATTCTCAAGAGACCATTCCCTCCATAAAATCCTGATCCACTCTTCAATCACCCCCCAAATCCCCTCTCCTTCCCACAGCTTCTTCCCATGCTAGTGCAGGAGAGGAAACACCTGCCCTATTACCCTCCTCCCTTTCTGTCATCCAAGTCCTATGCTCCTTCTCTGTAATACATCAATTTGCTTCTATATCTTTCAATTTGGCATACAATGTTTGCTGTTCATGATGTGGTCTCTTCCACTTTGAGAAGACCAAACACAAATTGGGTGACCATTTTGGAACACACTTTAACAAAAGTAATTAGGAGAGCAAAGAGGGGACATGAAAAACACTGGTGAGCAAAGTAAAGGAAAACCCCAAAGCATTTTATAAATATATTATGGGCAAGAGGATAACCAGGGAAAGAGGAGGGCCAATTACGGACCAAAGCAATCTGCATGGAGCCAGAGGATGTAGATGAGGTTTTAAATGATTACTTTTCATCTGCGTTCACTATGGAGAAGGACGATGTAGGTGTAGAAATCAGGGAGAGGGACTGTGATATACTTGAACAAGTTAGCATTGAAAGGGAGGAGGTTTTAACGGGCTTAAAAGTGGATAAATCCCCAGGCCCAGATGAGGTATACCCAAGGCTACTATGTGAGGGAAGGGAGGAGATTGCAGGGGCTCTGACACTAATTTTCAAATCCTCTCTGGCCACAGGAGAGGTGCTAGAGGACTGGAGGACAGCAAATGTGGTACCATTACTCAAGAAGGGTAGTAGGGATAAACCAGGTAATTACAGGCCAATGAGTCTAACATCAGTGGTAGGGAAACTTGGAAAAAATTCTGAGGGACAGGATTAATCTCCACTTGGAGAGTCAGGGATAGTCAGCAAGGTTTTGTCAAGGGGAGATCATGTCTAACAAATTTGATTGAATTTTTAGAGGGGGTGACTGACTGTAGATGAGGGTAGTGCAGTTGATGTAGTCTACATGGATTTCAGTGAGGCTTTTGACAAGGCCCCACATGGGAGAATGGTCAAGAAGGTAAGAGCCCATGGGATCCAGGGCAATTTGGCAAATTGAATCCAAAATTGGCTTAGCGGCAGAAGGCAGAGGGTGATGGTCGAAAGTTATTTTAAATGACAAAAGGGATGATGATGCAAGGCAAAGGAAGATGGTAATGGGACATGGAAAGAAACAATAGATGGGCCTAGGGGAGGTCATAGAGTTATACAGCACAGAGACAGGCCCATCGTGTCCATGCTGGCCATCAAGCACCTATCCATTCTAATCCCATTTTCCAGTACTTGGCCCATAGCCCTGTATGCTAAGGTGTTTCAAGTGCTCATCTAAATACTTCTTAAATATTGTAAGGCATCTACCACTCCCCCCCCCCCCCCCCACCCCCGCCGCCACACCACCTCAGGCAGTGTGTTCCAGATTTCAACCACCCTCTGAGTGAAAAAATTGGAAGCCTGTGACGTGGTGTACCACAGGGATCGGTACTGGGACCCTTGCTGTTTGTAGTGTACGTTAATGATTTAGATTGAATATAGGAGGTATGATCAGTAAGTTCGCAGATGACATGAAAATTGGTGGTGTGGTAAATAGTGAGGAGGAAAGCCTTAGATCACAGGATAATATAGATGAGCTGGGAAGATGGGCAGAGCAGTGGCAAATGGAATTTAATCCTGAGAAGTGTGAAGTGATGCATTTTGGGAGGACTAACACAGCAAGGAAATACACAATGAATGGTAGGACCCTAAGAAGTACAGAGGAGCAGAGGGACCTTGGTGTACATGTCCATAGATCCCTGAAGGTAGCAGCTCTGGTAGATAAGGTGATTAAGAAGGCATTTGGGATACTTGCCTTTATTAGCCAAGGCATAGAATATAAGAGCAGGGAGGTTATGTTGGAGCTGCATAAAACGCTAATTAGGCCACAGCTGGAGTACTGTGTGCAGTTCTGGTCGCCACACTGGAGAGGTTGCAGAGGAGATTCACCAGAATGTTGCCTGGGCTGGAGTGTTTCAGCTTTGAAGAGAGACTGGAGAGGCTTGGGTTGTTTTCCTTAGAGCAGAGAAAGCTGAGGGGGGACCTGATAGAGGTATATAAAATTATGAGGAACATAGATAGGAAGAAACTTTTCCCCTTAGTGGAGGTGTCAATAACCAGGGGACATAGACTTAAGGTAAGGGGCAGGAGGTTTAGAGGGGATTTGAGGAAAAATTTTTTCACCCAAAGGGTGGTTAGAATCTGGAACACAATGCCTGAGGGGGTGGTAGAGGCAGGAACCCTCACAACATTTAAGAAGTATTTAGATGAGCACTTGAAACACCTTGGCATACAGGGCTATGGGCCAAGTGCTGGAAAATGGGATTAGAATGGATAGTTGTTTGATGGCCAGCATGGACATGATGGGCCTGTCTCTGTGCTGTGTAACTCTATGACCTCCCCTAGGCCCATCTATTGTTTCTTTCCATGTCCCATTACCATCTTCCTTTGCCTTGCACCATCATCCCTTTTGTCATTTAATCTCTCCTCCCTCCCATGCTATCACAGACCCCTCTTTTCTTTCCCCTTCCTCCTTTTCCTGCCTCTGCTGAAAACCTGTTATGTACATCCCTTACCTTTTTTCCAGTTTTGGGGTGGGGGCTGCAGTGGTATAGTGGTATTGTCACTGGACTAGTATTCCAGAAGACCCAGCATAATTCTCTGGGGACCTGGGTTCAAATCCCACTGTGGCAAATAGTGAAATTTGAATTCAATAAAAATCTAGAATTAAAAGTCTGCTCATGACCACAAAAACCATTGCAGATTGTCATAAAAACCCATCTGGTTCATTAATGCCCTATAGGGAAGGAGATCTGCTTCCCTCACCTGGTCCAGCCTACATGTGAATCTAGACCCACAGCAATATGGTTGACTCTTAAAGGCTCTCTGAACAGGGCAACTAGGGATGGGCCATAAATGCTGGCCTAGCCAGCGACATCCACATCCCATGAACGAATTTAAAAAACATTAACTCTGTTTCTCTCTCCACAGGTGCAGCTAGACCTTCAGCATTTCCTGTCTTTTTAAGTTCAGATTTCCAACATTTTGTTTTTGTATTAGCAATAATTGTTCCCCTTCTTTAGACTTTACTCCTCCCCCTTACAAAACTGCCACCATCGTTGCTCTCCATCTAACAACTTCCGTTTTTCTAATCTCTCTTTCCCCTTTGTTTTTTACATCCACTAGTATGACCATCTCTCCTGAAACTCTCCAGCTCAATCAATTATTTAAAAGCAGTCTGAGCACTTTTGTTGTGAATTGGCTCACGCTGCCTTACATCTGACCATACAATAGTCGATCATGAGTGTAACTCACCCATGAGTGTGACAGCAATGTGCCCTTGTGACCCAAACTAGACATTCATGCCTTTGGCAAATGATTTTTTCAACCTCTGTATATACATTACAAGAAGATATTTGTTGAGTTTAGGACTGGTACAAATTAGTAAGTTTCTTTATTTCACGTGAGTTTACATGGAGAACAGATGCGTTTCACTTAGTTCAATCAATGTAACTTATCTTAGTTTAATTTCTGAAGGAAAGTATCTATCTCCACTTGGAGAGGCAAGCTTTGATCAGGGATAGTTAGCATGGCTTTGTCAGAGGGAGGTCATGCCTAACAAATTTGATTGAATTTTTTGAGGAGGTGACTAGGTGTGTAGATGAGGGTAGTGCAGTTGATGTAGTTTATATGGATTTCAGCAAATCCCCAACTCTGACACGCCCATCAAGCAACCTTGCTGGTGAGTTGAGGAGGGGGGGAACATAGGAAACGCTCCACCTGTTTGTTCTTTCCCCTGCTGTTTCAGCATGGCGAATCAAGCATCAGCCGGCTGATTTGCGGTCACCCAGTGGAAAGGCTGGCAATTTAACAGTGGAGAGGGGGGGATCCAATGCTCAAACTGTATAGAGGGACATTCAATGGGAGCAGGGTTAGGCCTTGAACCAAATGACAGTCCTCTTCGACCACAGACTGGCTGCTGTTGTTGTCTGCCTTGTTCTGGCCCTTGTGCAGCAGGAGGTCCCACACCTGTCTGGACCGCCGAGTGGCCCTGTCCCTGGACAGCTGGCCTCCTCTGTCTCCTTCTCATTTCCTCCCCACTGGAGAAGCCTCCTGCAGAGTGTACAGTCTCCATGGGGACAGTGATCTCTGGTCCCTTTGTTAACCCTCCAGGATAGCCCTATCTCCAGGCCCCCTTCCCTCTCACTATATTTGTAATGTCACCCTATAAAAACAGAAGAAATAAAGTCTACTAACAGCCGAACAATGCCACCTTCAGCAGCCAAACCCTGTTGCCACTGCTGCCTTGGTCCTGTTTGCAGCCTTTTCATCCGCCTTTGTGCCACTTGCTCACATACTTGGCATGAGCCACTTGCAATACGTTTTCCCCGTGCGACGACTGAAGAATGGAATGGGCAGCATAAAGTTGCAGCCGGTTGCCTCTTTAACAAGTTCGACAGCCTGCTAATTATTTTTTCAAAATGGCAGGTGGGCTTCCGATTTTGGTGCCTGCTGCTCCTCGGTATTATTGGACACTGGCACGATGATGTCAGATTGTCAACCCGACATCATCACGCCGTATTTGACATAAGTACGAGACATGGCCGGCCCAATTTAAGGCTGTAAAATCCAACTCCACGTGTCAGAGCTATTGCTCACAACGTTGGACTCTCTGACCTGCACCTCCACTGGACAAGAATCCTCATTTTTTTTAATGCAGGATCATGAATATAATAATCTTGGATATTTCATAAAGGATTTTGCAGCATTACATATATATATTATAGAATGACCTACAAATCCTGTATTGATGTGTTTTTATAAGTTATTACAGTTTATTAAGATTTTTTTAGTCTTGTAGGATTTGAGAGGTGAGACAAACATTTATAAAGGCTACTGTATCTTTTTGTATATTGAGGTGTTCCAAGGAGAGTAACAGTTCATTATTTACACCATGAATAGGAACAGCTCGTTTTTGTGGTTTTACTGAAGGAGGATATAGGTCTAATACCGCCTTTACAGTTTAAAATACAACTGAAGCTAAGCACTCACAGCATATGCTCACCTTTCGGTTAATTGTAACTATTATACTGTGGTTTGCCCACCATCAGCTTCGGGAATAAATAACATTTCCTGGCAATATATTCTTAAGTGAACAACACTGTAGAATCACATTTATTTTTCCAGTTATTTACCGTTGTCTTCAAAAATTGCTTTGTTGGACTTGGCTGTCCTGCTTCTGCAGTGAATAATCTTCCAAAATACAAAGCTCACAAATAAATAATGCCACATGATGAGCTAACGGAAGTATCTGTGAAAATGTTCGATAGATTACACCTTTATGAGAGGAGGCAAGAAGAATAAAACATACGTAGTTATTTACAGAACACCTGTTTTTACTCATGAACATTATTTTGTGTTTGAGTGATTTGTTTTGTTTTACCTGCATATTCCCCTTAAACAGATGAGTGCTGAATCTCAAATGCAGGCTGCCATGAAGAGGGATCTGCGGGCCCTCCTGAACAAAGTTGAGTGAAAGCTGGACTCGTTCACACCTTCCCCACATCCCACCCCTCACATGGAGGTGGGTGGGGTAGGAGAAGTCAATCACCACACTCTCTTTCTTTCTTCCCTGCCCACTGTGGGCACCAATAAACTCGAGCCCCTGAAGAAGAGCTTGCACTTGTACAGTGCATTTCATAAATCCAGACCATGGCAAAGTGCTTTATGGCAAATTAAGTACTTTTCTTGAAGGCCCAGCTGCACATTCACCTACTCTTACCATTTAGCCAAGGCTGATGTCTTTACTTTGCTGTGATTCCTTATTACTGCTAAACCAAGATTTTCTAACTACTTAAATATTTATTCAACTTCATGAAGTGCTTATTAAATTCAAAAAAGGGAAATTATGTATAGTTTGTATTTCATACTAAATTTAATTTGTACTCTAATTGTTTGTGCACACAAATACATCAGTATTGGACCCTTTGCTACATTGGGATCTTGTACTCTGTCAGTGAAAATCTTTGCCACTGTCTGCCCTCTGACCTCTTGAAGTGACGACACATGTACAACACCCTTCGGATCCCTCAACTGCAGCTCAGAACCTTCCCTTCAAACAGGCTCCTGTTAGCACATTAAGATTCACATGTTCTAAAATGGCAATTTCTTTGGAGGTGACACTATAATCGGTACTACAGGTTGGTTTCATTCATTATAAGGTATCTTTCTTGCTAACAGAGATGTGTATGTAATTTAAGATGTACTATTATCACGTAAGTATTTTTAAGCTTAATGCATTTAGCTAACTGTTTGTACACCTTCCACCATGATTTTCTGTAGTACATTCTACACCACCTAAAAATGTATTTTGATTAACAATCAACTTTATTTTGCTACGGTGAAGGAGAAATCCCAATTTTTAATTAGGTACTGTAACCTACTTAAACTTATCCAAAATGCTTTTGACTAAAAATGCTCCTGCCAGGATAGAAGTTTTATAATGTCTGTCTATGTTTAAAATACACCAAACAAAATCAAGGGCATTGCAATATGGCAAAAGAAAAATAAGTGCTCTTTAACTTCCATGGCAAATTCTAAAATAGATTACAACACAAAAACAAAAACAGAATTACCTGGAAAAACTCAGCAGGTCTGGCAGCATCGGCGGAGAAGAAAAGAGTTGACGTTTCGAGTCCTCATGACCCTTCGACAGAACTTGAGTTACCTGATGCTGCCAGACCTGCTGAGTTTTTCCAGGTAATTCTGTTTTTGTTTTTGTTTTGGATTTCCAGCATCCGCAGTTTTTTTGTTTTTATCTAAAATAGATTAGATTGTGACTGGACAAAAATCTGATTATGTACAGGACGCTGTCATATCGACATGCTGCAAAGTACCTTCATGCATGGAGGTCAAAATAATGGATGACAAACAGGTAAGAAGATCCTGAACGTTCATCACCATGGAAATCACAAAAATCAGTGTTAAACTTTTTGCAAGCAGACCAAAGAGTCACCATGAAAAAAGTGTTCAACTTCCCCCATTTAATGCAGTATAAATATTTAAGACAAAGGTATTGGCAATTATTGGATTTTTAAAATATTTATATTTTATGAGGAAAATAAACAGAATTCACTTGAAACATTCTGAAGTCATAAATGTTGAATCCTTCACACTCAACACATAATGATTTAAACACCACTGGTGCAATATTTTCTTTATTTCTCCAGCTTATTCCTCCGAATGCGTCCTCAAATATGGTCATAACCCATGCACATATAACTAGGTACAAGGGAACATGTATAGATATATTTGACAAATCCATATTATTATAAAATGAAACTGAATACACAAGTAACAATATAATTACACATTTGTGCCCCATGTTTTCATTGGTGTTGCTTATTGTAAGAGTTTTGACACTGACCACCCAGGACAAAACAACACGATTGATCGGTATTCCATCTACACCTTAAACATTCACAGCACCTGCACAAAGTGGCAGCAGTGTGCTGTCACATCTTTCAGATTTACTTGTTTTATTTGTTTGTGGGATGTGGACTATTGCCCATCCCTAAGAAGTGATTGTGAGCCACTTGTTAAACTGCTGCAGACATGGGTACACCCATAGTGCTACCCATAGTGCTGTTAAGGAGCGCGTCCAGGATTTTGACCCAATGACAGTGAAGGAACAGTGATATATTTCCAAGTCGGGATGGTGTGCAATTTGGAGGGGAACGTGCAACTGGTGGTGTTCCCATGTCCTTCTAGGGCTTGGAAAGTGTTTTCAGAAGGTCATTGGTGAGTTGCTGTAGCGTATCTTATGGATGGTACACATTACTGTAAATGTTTAAGGTGGTGGATGGAGTGCTGACCAATCAGGTTGTTTTGTCCTGGATGGTATTAAACTTCTCTAGAGCATTGTTGAAATTGCACTAATCCAGGCAAGTTGACAATATTCCTGATTTACCTTGTACATGGTGGACAGGGTTTGGTGTGTCAGGAGGAGAGTTACTTGCTGCAGAATTCCTAGCCTCTGACCTGCACTTGTAGCCACAGTATATATAGGCTGGTCCAGTTCAGTTTCTGGTCAATAATAAATCCCAGTAAGTTGATAGTGGTGGATTCGTTGATGATAATGCCAGTTGAATTTTCTCTTTCTGGAGTCATTGGCACTTGTGTGGTGCAAATGTTAACTGTCACATAGCCCAGAATTTACTGCATGTGCGTACAGACTGCTTAATTATCTGAGGAGTCGTGAATGGAACTTAACATTGTACAATCATCAATGAAGAAGATCCCCACTTCTGACCTAATGATGGAGGGAAGGTCATTGATGAAGCAGCTGACAATGGCTGGGCCCAAGCTTTATTCTGAGTAATCCTGCTTTTGCAAGAGTTCTGATGATCTAATTTTTTCTTTCCCTGTTCTTGGGCTCTCCATTTCAGAGCAGCTGAAATCTCCACATTCAGCTGGTTAATCTGGTCAGGTATCTCTGGCTGAATGGCTTGACAGGGAAGTGGGAGGAAGGTCTACCTAGGGCTAAATATAATCTCAAAAAAACTATTCGGCAGGATAAGTACCATCAGTGCAGAGAGAAAGAGAGTAAACATTTTAGGGCAATGGCATTTCGTTAGAACAAGTTGAGAGGATGAAGGAGATCGGAGCAGAGGAGACAAGATGGGAGGGTGTGTCCGCCATGTTGGTGAGGGAATGAGCCAAGAGGATGTATCCGCCATGTTGAGGAGGGAACGAGGCGGCCGCCATGTTGATGAGGGAGCGCGACGGCGGGTGCGGTCCGTCATGGCGATGAGGGAACGCGGTGGAACCATTTTGGTGAGGGAGTGAAGCCGGTGGCGCCAAAAGTGAAGGTAACTCCGAGAGGCGGGCGATCGGTCGGTCCGGCTTCGCTCCGTGTCACTGAGGAGAGCAGCGTTTCGCGGAGAGAGTGAGGCGAAGCGGGCCAGTTCCCCCCAGGGTCCAGCAGGGGGAGCGGTAAGCCGGGCGAGGCCAGGGCCAGGGCCAGGGGGCAGGGAAGGCCGCTGCGGCCTAGTGGCTCCAGCCGGTGCTGCCGAGAAACCGCGGGCTTGGGTCTGATTCCGGAAGCGGCGTCGCTCCCAACAATATGTTCAAGAGAATGGCGGAATTCGGTCCTGACTCGGGAGGGCGAGTGAAGGTAAAAGCGTCTTTACGGGCTCGCCAGCAGCAAATTCTCCCGCTCTGAGAGCAGGAAAACATGAGAAAGTTCTAGCATTTCTAAGACATGTTAACGGTACAGTGATAAAGAGTTGTTATTAACGATCCTATGCGGCATCGCCAACCAGCCGGATAAGCGACTCCTTTTGTTGGAAATCGGACAACGCCGTCAATTTTATACTCCCCGCAGAGAATTGATGTTACGTGAGGCTGCGTGGACTAGATGGTTTTCATCTGTATTGCCCGTCGTTGGGGAAGTAGACGGTGAGCTTGGATAGGATAGGTTAGGATAGGATAGGATAGGATAGGAGCAGTTCCCGAGCACAGATGGTGTCTGCTTTGTCCTTTAGTCTCTCACGTGAAGAACTTTTTTTTTTAAAAAAAAAAGAGGGCTGTCCAAGAAAGAGGTGGGAAAAATATAAGGTGCAAATTCGACGTCGAGTAAATATCCAGCATGATCTTACTCTCGGGTATGTCTGCAGGGGAAAAAAAAAAGAGAGAACCCGAGCAGGGATAAACTTTCTGCCTGCCCGTTATCTGGTAACCTTGTGCCACACTCTTCTCCCCACCCCCTCCCTTCTCTCTGTGCTAAATTTCATCAGCCATTTCTCTGAACAAACCGGCAACATCTATTGAGGGTCATAAGTCGCAAGTCGTCGTCTGGCACTGTATTCAATTTGTGACACTTTTTTTTTGGATGGTGGTGGAGCCACACTGGGAAGAAGCTATTTTAGATTGTACTTTGTGTAACGAGACAGGATTGATTAGGTTTCTTTTTTCATGATGTTATGGAAAAAGGGGAATCGTTGTGTCTGTTGCCCATCCCGGATATTGAGAAGGTGGTGATAAGTGAGTTGCCTTTTTGAACTTCCACAGTCCATGTGGTATAGGAACTTAAAATAAAATAAAATGTATTAGGGAAATTAATGAGAATGAAAGCCAACAAGTGCCCTGGGCTTGATGGTCTATATCCTGGGATTCGAAAAGAGATAGCTGCGGAGATATGCGATGCACTGGCTATGATCTTCCAATATTTGCTAGTTTCTGGAACTGTCCCAGTGGATTGAAAGATAGCGGATCTGGCACTGTTATTCAGTAAAGGAGTGAGAGAGAAAACAGTTTGCCTGACATCAGTAGTCATTATTGAGGAAGTGGTAACAGGGCATTTAGAAAATCATAATACTGTAAATGACGGCGTATAAGTTGACCCAACATTTAAGGTTTCCCCATTTTCCAGCCCCGCAAAAATAATGTTTTTGCATATACTCAGCATATAAGTTGATTCCCCCACTTTTCCCCCCCTCCCCCACCCCCTCTTTTTTCAGCCACAATATGTTTTACCTTCATTATTAGTCAATCTCAATTTCTCATCCCACAAATGTTGTACTTACTGGTACCATATAACTGGGCGCAAGGGATCAAGCAGGCAATTGTATCGAAGATGCACAAGGGTTTAACACACGCCCATTCGTTGTGTCAGATTTCAATGACATTTCAAAATGGTGACCACCCACACTTTTGGAAATTCACTTTTATAATGACGTATAAGTTGACCCCTGTGTTTGGAGGGCTGTTTTAGACTTTGAAGGTTGACTTATACATCGACATCTACGGTATGTTTAGGCAGCGTCAACATGCTGTTTGGAATTGTTTGAAAAAAGTTTTTTGAGGATGTAATTAACTGGGTAGATAAAGGGGAACCAATGGATGTAATATATTTTGATTTTCAAAGGGCATTCAATAAGAAATTTGCCATCCTTAGCCAGTCTGACTTGCACATGATTCCAGATCCACAGCAATGTGCTTGATTCTTAACTGCCCTCTGAAATGGCATTGCAAGCCACTCAGTATCAAACTGCTACACAAAGCACTGTGGATGTACCTACACCACAAGGACTGCAGCGGTTCACGAATGCAGCTCACCACCAACTTCTCCGGGGCAATTAGGGATGGGTAATAAATGCTGGCTTTGCCAGCAACACTAACATCCCAAGAATGAATACAAAAAGATGCTGTACAAAAGGTTGTTGCACAAGTTAAAAGCTCATAAGGTTGATGGTAATGTAATAGCATGGATAGAGGATTGGATAAAGTCTAGAAAATGGAGAGTAGGAATAAGCATGTGGCAGGCTGTTACTAGTGGTGATCATCATGGATCTGTGCTGGGGCCTCAGCTATGGATTAATGACTTCGGTGAAGGGAATGTATCTAAGTTTGCTGATGGTACAGAACTAGGTGGAAAAGCGAGCTGTGAGGAGGGGACAGCAGCTGGAAAAGGATTTAGATACTGTTATGATCCCTTGGGAGCAACCCGTAAACCAAAATAACCAAATTTACTGAATGACCCCAATAGAAGAAATTACCAACAAGACTTTTAGTAGCTTTTACTTTAACACAAATCAGAACCAATGCAAATTACACATGAATTAACAGTAAAATGATACTTCAAATAAAAAGGTAAATTTCACTTTAAATAGTCTAAACAACAAAGATAAGTCCTAAGCAATCACATCAGTCCCTGCACAAATGTGGCACTACATAGCTATACATTTCTGTTATATGCTGCCCTTTATTCACGCAGGGTAGGTCAAGAGTCATATCCGACAACAGCTTTCAACTTTGAGTTCCATGGTACAATTATCATCAAGACATGCTGGTGTGAACCCTCTCTCCCTCGGGTCACGACGGTCCTGATGGTGAAGCTTTCCAGAGTGCCTTTTCAACCAACCAACCAATAACAGCTGGTTCACGATTTGGCCGTTTCAGGGAAAACACCCAGCTCTTTAATGTCTCCAAGTTATTCATAGTTTTCCAGGTTTTAGACCTTTTTAGCCAGCTTGCAGAGTGTCACCAAGAGCTCCCATCTCCTTTTCTGCCAAACAAAAAAAAACTGACCTCTTCCTGAGAGTGATTTGCTTCTTTTCCTCACAAGAATGTGTTCCTCTTTCCGTTTCTGCCTGCTTTCTCTTTGTGTCTGCACCTGTGCACTGATCGCCTTCACCCTCCAGCTCCTCTGCTTGTAGCTCTCCTTTGTCTGCAGCTCTCCCTGCTGTCTGCCTGCCACATGGCTCCTGGTCTTAACTTCCTTCCTGTTGGCACTGCTTCTGTGTCAACAGTTGCCAGGTAACATGGACTAGTACTTCTTATCCAAGAAAATTACAATTGATCCCTTTCCTATTGTTGCAGACTCTTAAAGTTCTTTCCAAACATTCTTAAAAACAACTGCATTTTAAGGAAATTACAAATTTTTGTTACTTTACTGCTCCCAGGTCAAAGGTTGTTACAGTAGGTTGTGAGTGGGCAAGAAGGTGAGAGTTGGAATATAATGTAGGTAAATGTTTTTCTATTCCACTAAAGTGAATAACCATTTTTTATTAAATGGTGAGAAATTGTTAAATGTTGGTGTTCAGATGGATTTGGATGTCCGTGTACAAGAAAACACGTGGGTACAGCAAGCAATTAGGAGAGCAAAAGTCACATTGGCCTTTATTGCAAGGGCGTTGAAGCATAAGAGTTAAGCGAGTCTCGCTGCAATTGGACACGGCTTTGGTGAGACCATAACTTAGAGCAGTGTGTGTAGTTTTGGCCTTCGTACCTAAGGAAGGACATGGAATGAAACAAAGGTGCACTAGATTGATTTCTGGGCGAGGAAAGATTGAGTAGATTGGGCCTGTGCACTCTGTGGTTTATCTCAGTGAAACATAAGATTTTGAAAGGGCTTGACAAGGTAAATGCTGAGAGGTTGTTTTCCCTGCCTGGAGCACCCAGAATGAGGGGCAGTATCTCAGAATAAGGGGATGAAAGTAGGAGAAATGTCTTCACTCAGGGTTTGCGAGCCTTTGGAATTCTTTACCTGAGAGGGCTGTGGATGATCAGTCGTTGGCTACATTCAAGGCTGAGATCAATAGATCTTGGACTCCAAGGAATTGGGTGTTTGGCAGGAAAGTGGCATTGAGGTTGAGGATCAGCCACTATCTTAATAAATGGCAGAGCAGGTTCAAGGGGCTGTATGGTCGATTCCTTCTATTTCTTGTTCATAGTCCCTTCCTCTAAATTATGTATAAAAATTATAAACAAGGGGCCCCTGCAATGAACTCAGGCAGGTAACTGACTGGAGTGCCAATGTTTTACAACCAGTTATTGTCTGTCTACCAGTCATTTAGCAATCCATTGTAATACGTACTCATCTGGATAACATCTACCAGCTATGTCACCTCCTCAAGGAATTGCAATAAATTAGTCAAGCATGAGTTCCTACTCCTAAAACTGCTGATTCTCTAATGTTAACTCACACACCACCCCTCCCTCTCCCTCCCCCACACCAACCATTTGAGATGTTCCCGCGTTCTGTCCTTCATTAAAACTTTAAAGCTCAACAGTTGTCAGTAAGGTTTACAGGTCCATAATTTGATGGCTCATCCTCATCCTTTTTCTTTTTTCCACTCCTTTGTGATTTGGCCTGTGTCCAGTGAAGTGTGAAAAATATCCCCTAGGGCAGGGTTCTCGACCATTTTCCTTCTGAGCCACCCCTGCCCCCCTCCCCCCCCCCTTCCCCACCCACCACCGTGTTGTAAAAATTCTACTGATCCCCTAGAACACAACATAAGTATATTTTCAGAACAAAAGTTGTTATACAATACACTATAACTTTATTTTTTGTTTTGCTTATTGTGAACCTTGTTGCTGGTGCTAGGCAGATCAAGCCTCAGTTGCGGGTGTAAAGACACAAGGTGTAGCAATGTGTTGCAGCTTCAAACCTTTTGCACCTGTGCCAGTGGCGAAACTTTGTTACTCTCCCAACGGCTGAACCAAGTGGGTGGTGGTTTTCAAGAGCGCGTTTAAAAGTCATTGGAGGGAGGGGCACAGGCTCACGTTCTACACATTCTCTGACTATTTTTGGTGGGCCCCTTGAAATCTTCTTGTGAACACCTTGAGCGCTGCAGGCCCCCCTGTTGTGAACCCCATTCCCTAGAGTATTCGCAGCCAGTTCTCTCGGGCACCTGAAAGCTGTCGGAGCCAGGAGTCCAATCCACTTCGAGCAAGAGCAACCGCTCCAATTATGCCCTTTCTTGTGATTTAATTCCTTTTCAGACTATATCCACCTTTAACCTATACTTTCAATTTTCCCATTTTGGGTGCAGGAGCAGAACAACTTGGGGGTATTTGTGCACAAATTATTGAAGGTGGCAGAGCAAATAATAAAGCTTACTGGAACCTGGGCTTTATAAATAGAGGCATAGAATGCAAAAAAGAAGATTTGATAAATCTGTATAAAACGCTGATTCTGCCTCAGCTGGAGAATTGTTCTCAATCCTGGCACCACACTTTAGGAAGGATGTGAAGGCACTAGAGAGGGTGCAGCAAAGATTCTTGCAAATGGTTGCAGGGATGACGGACTTCAGTTACATGGATAAACTGGAAATCCTGGGACCGTTCTCTTTGGATATTTGAAGGAGGTTTTCTAAATCATGAGGGATCTGGACAGAGTAGATGGGGAAATACTGTTCGAGTTGGTGGAAGGATCGAGAACCAGAGGGCACCGATTTGAGATGAATGGCAAAAGAAGTAATGGTGACACGAGGAAAACCTTTTTATTGCAGAAAGTGTTTAGGATCTGGAATTCACTTCCCGATGGGAGCAGATTCATTCAAGGCCATCAAAAGACAATAGAATAATTATCTGAAAAGAATTGCAGGGTTATAGGAAAATGGCGATTTGCTTTCGCAGAGAGCTGGCACAGACACACTGGACTGAATGGCCTCCTGTGCTATAACCATTCTGTGATTTCTCTCATTTCTTTTGTGAGCATTGTTGAAAAACAATGGTTAAGTATTTCAGCAATTTCCCTAACTTCACCATTGTCATTTCTTGGGAGGACAACCCCTCATTTCATCATGTTTATAATTACATAATCTCGTGATAAATTTGGTATATTATGGAATCCGTTATGCAGCATTTCCAGATCAAGCTGGTAGTAAACAGAAGGGAAAAATGTTGGGAAATTTTGGAAATGAACTTAATGTACATTTTGTGCTGTGAAATTTTAAGGTTGCTCCTCTCTTTCAATCAAACGGCTTTACTTTATGGTTCTGTGCCAAGTACCAATCTCTGCAAATAGTACCAGCCACCATGCTCAGTGTTGCCAGTGTTTCTAAAAGGTGGATAAAAGTTTTCTCTTTAAATGAGAGTTGGTCTCTTTTTATTTGTACAGTCTTTTGATGCTGGGCCAAGATAATCATAGAAATTTAGAAGGAAGCCTTTTGGCCCATTGTGTCTGTGCCAGGAAAGCCTCATTCCCTGTCTATTATTTAAGATGTTACAGCAGGGCACTTAGAAAAATTCAAGACAATCAGGCAGAGTCAACATGGTTTTGTAAAAGGGAAATCATGTTTAACCAATTTATTGGTGATCTTTGAAGGAGTCACATGTGCTGTGGATAAAGGGGAACCAATGGATGTACTGTACTTAGATTTCCAGAAGGCATTTGATAAAGTGCCACATCAAAGGTTATTGCAGAAAATAAAAGCTCATGGTTTAGGGGCTAACATATTGGCATGGATAGAAGATTGGCTAACAGGAAGCAGAAAGTTGGCATAAATGGGCGTCATTTTCTGATTGGCAGGGGGTGATGAGTGGTGTGCCACAGAAATCAGTGCTGGGGCCTCAACGTTTTACACTTTATATAAATGTCTTGGATGAAGGGACCAAAGCAATGTGGTTGCTAAATTTGCTGATGACACAAAGGTAGGTAGGAAGGTAAATTGTGAAGAGGAAATAAAGAGGCTACAAAGTGACATAGATGGATTAAGTGAGTGGGCAAAGATCTGGCAAATGGAGTGTAATGTGGGCAAATGTGAAATTATTCATTTTGGCAGGAAGGATAGAAAAGAAGCTTATTTTCGACGGTGCAAAATTGCAGAGCTTTGAGGTGCAGAGGGATCTGGGTGCCCTGGTGCATGAATCACAAAAGGTTAGTATGCAGGTACAGCAGTTAATTAGGAAAGCTAATAGAATGTTATCATTTATTGTGAGGGAATTGATTACAGAAGTAGGGAGGTTATGCTTCAGTTGTACAGGGCATTGGTGAGACCACATCTGCAGTATTGTCTGCAGTACTGGTCTCCTTATTTAAACAAAGATTTAAATGTGTTAGAAGCAGTTCATAGAAGGTTTACTAGACTAATACAAGGAATAAGTGGGTTGCCTTCATGAGGAAAAGCTGGACAGGTTAGGCTTGTATCCATTGGAGTTTAGAAGAATAAGAGGTGACTTTATTGAAACCTTCAAGATCCTGAGGGGTCGTGACAGGGTGGATGTGGAGAGGATGTTTCCTCTTGTGGGAGAATCCAGAACCAGGGATCACTGTTTAAAAATAAGGCGTCGCTCATTTAAGACCGAGATGAGGAGAAATTTTTTTCTCAGGATTGTGAGTCTTTGAACGCTTCCTCAAAAGGTGGTGGAAGTGAAGTTTTTGAATATTCTTAAGGCAGAGCTAGATAGATCCTTGATTAACAAGGGTTGGGGGGGGTGCAAGGTTATCGGGTGGTAGGCAGGAATGTGGGGCTGAGGTTACAATCAGATCAGCCATGATCTTATTGAATGGCAGAGCAGACTCGAGGAGCCGAGTAGCCTACTCCTGCTCTTAATTCATTTGTATATTCGTAATAAACCTGGGCCATGGCAGTGCTCGTGCCAAATCCTAACCATTAGACCTAATAAATTTGATTTGTGCTGAGTGACGATCTTGAACCTACACAGTACAGATGGATGGCGTGCAGTTGCCAACATGTCTAATATCCACTGACTCTTGCTTGGGTCATAGATCCATAAGTGCCTTCCAATATGCTGTCTTAAGTGTCCCGTCTGGAGTCAAGGCCAGCATAAAACTGAGTGTATTCATTTTGGGCATAAAATATACTAATGCATACCATACGATATTCATAGAGTGATTTAAGTAAGAACATCAGAAGTAGGAGCTAGAGTGGACCATTTGAGCCCTTTGAGCTCGCTCAGCCATTCAGCAAAATCATGGCTGATAATCTATCTCACCTCCATCTTCCCGCTCTATCCTATATCCCTCAATTCTCTTAGCAACCAAAAATCTGTTGATCTCTGATTACTGGGCAATATTTAATCCAAGGAATTCAGGTGAGTGTTGTAAATTGCTGCAGCTTTGCATCTGTGGATTGCTAATATTTGATTTCGATCACTATCGTAATTACTCCTTGATGGGAGTTGTTCTTGAGTAAGTTACTTAACTCTCAACAAGAAAGGCTGCTTTGTGATTGAGGGGTGACTACTTTTAATATGTTCCTTTTGCATTGTTTGCTGCAACTTGGTATCAAAGTATATAATTTTTTGCTTTCTTGCATTCTTTTCTGTACTTTTTTCTTTAAGAGCACAACATTCCCTAAGATTTAGAAAACATTGAGAAACTAAAACATATTTTCTTAATATTCTTACATCTATAGGGTGTCACAATAGTTAAACCAATAGTCTTTGGAAACGTTGCTCGTTATTTTGGAAAGAAACGAGAGGAAGATGGACACACTCATCAGTGGACGGTGTATGTAAAACCTTACAGGAATGAAGTGAGTTCTGCTATTTAGTCCTTGGTATGTATATTAGAAAAACTGTAACAGTGTATGGAACACATTGTGAAGCAAAACATATAATTCATTGTATCATACTTTCTTTCAGACCATATCATTCCTTGTACACTCTAACATGAATTGAATAAGATGACCTTTCTAGCCAAGTTTTTGTTTTACGTTTTAAGTGATTAATTTTGGTACTGCTTCAAGTTTGTGAATAAAGCCCGGCAGGAGCCTCATCGGGAAAATTAAATCATGAGTATTCTGTGTTTATAAAATTCCTATTCCCCTGATATCAAAGAATAAACTTCAGGTTAAAACAGCAAGCCACTGATCTATACGGATCAAGAAAGTCATTGGTTTGCTGCCTCATTGTGTTAGCCTTTACTCAGTGGTAGCACTCTCACAGCTGAATCATAAGGTTATGGGTTCAAGCCCCACTCTATGATCAGAATGTCTTCACACTATTTTTATACTTTTTTAATTGTAAGAGACCAACCTGATGAGCACTAAATATTTTTTGTTGCAGGACATGTCTGCATATGTAAAGAAAATTCAGTTCAAGTTGCATGAAAGCTATGGAAACCCCCTGAGAGGCAAGTTTTTTTTTAAAAAAAAAGTTTTAAAAAAAAATTTTACTGAAGCATATTTTGCAGAGTTGTAAAAATTAGAAACAAATTGCTGGAAATATACAGGTTCATCTCTAAAGACAGGTTAATATTTCTGTTGTAAGTTTGTTGCCAGAACTGGATATTGGAAGATAATTACGCGTATTAATAATTGTTTTGTAATCTAGAATTGCAATTACTGTGATCTGTGTGGTATTCTGAACTAATTTGTTATAAGGTGTTATGCTGTTAACAGACATCATCAACAGATCAAGTTTTGCCATGAAGATCACACAGACAGAAAGCATGCTATATCTGTGATTATCCTGAACTGCACTTAAATGATTCTAATCCCATGGTTTCAAAAAACTTCAGTAATAATGCAAGATGAAATGATGAAAGAAAAACATTCTGTAAAGTCAAAGGGATTCTGTACTAAATTTTAGGTGATTTTATGTCTTTCCTAGTTGTGCATAGTTTCTAACACTGTAAAATATACAACCAAATCATAACTTTGGTGCACATCAGCACTTGGCTTTTTTTTTCTGAGAATGAATGGATTCCTTCTTGCGTAGTGGAGAATCTTTGTTGGGGTTGGCGGGGGGGGTTGATGATTAAGATATTGGACTAACAAGAAGTTGCGAGTGCCGATTCCATCACGGACAGGAAATTGGATTCAGCAAGTCTGGTCATATGTCAGCTAGCATGAGGTGCAGGTATCATTAACGTTCAACAATGTCCTTCAAGGAAGGAATACAGCCAATATGTGACTTCAGTTTCTCTCAATGTGGCTGACTTCTAATATCCTCTGGCAACTAGGGGTGGGCATTAAATACTGCCTTGCTAGTGTCATCTGCATCTCCAGAACAAGCTTTGTTTAAAAAAAAAAGAGATTTACAAACTTTCAGTGGAATTGCGGAGATGAAAATACATTTTTGTGCAGCAATTCTGCTCTATATGTTGAATACTTCAATCCAGTAGACTTCTGTAAAACACCTTTTAAGAAGTTGATTTACCTTTCTTTATCCCCGCTCCAGTTGTTACCAAGCCACCATATGAAATCACTGAAACTGGATGGGGTGAATTTGAAATTATAATCAAAATTTTCTTCATAGATCCGAATGAAAGACCGGTAAGAAACTAGCAAATTTCTAATTTCAAACTTAGCAAAAATCTTGATAGCGAAGAATAGCATTTATAGATACTGTACCCTAAGTTTAACAACTTGCAGTTGGATTTTTGGAAATTAAATCTCTCTCTTTCACCCTTTTTGCTCTAATACAGTCTCAGCCACAACTCTTCTTTTGATTCTCTTCCCCTCACAGCAGGGAGGGGCAAAATATCGGTGAGGTATCTTCCTATAGGGTGATAGCAATCGTGCGATTGGGAACTGAGGGGAGGCTGGGGGTTAGGTGCAAATGTAGTTATTTTTCTCCAAAATTGTGTTATACCTGTCTTTAAAGGTAATGGGGTATTTCCCCACTCTGTGACTTCAGCCGAAACTGCACAGAGATGGTCAAAGTTGCAGCGCAAATGTGGGATAATAGCCATTGAAATTCTTCCCCAATGGTTAATGTTCCATATGAGGTGACACTTCACAAGCACATCCTTTTAACCCAGTGCTTTCACAGTTTTAAGTCGCTGAATGTGGGTTACAACAACTAAGGAGACTGTGTCTGACCTACTGTAGAATTAGCCTGAATACACCTGAACATAAAGGCTTGAACTTTCTTCCTGTATGCATCAACTCCTCGGTAACATCTTATTTTGTTGATTTTAGTATCGCATTGTTCAAATGTTCTGTATTTAAATAACCAGCTGTGCTCTTTCTGTTGTAAACAGGTGACTCTCTATCACTTGCTGAAGCTGTTTCAGTCTGATAGTAATGTAATGTTGGGCAAAAAGACAGTGGTCTCTGAATTTTATGATGAAATGGTAAGCACAAGAAGTTTTCTTGTAGGGTCACTGAATATAAAGATTCTTCACTAAGTCCTTAAAATTGCAATTTATTCAAATTTGAAGGACTGCAATGGTAGTTTTCAAACTTTCTTGTGAGGTTGAAAGTTCCCTGAAAATATTGCACGTTCTTGAGACGCCTGTCCTAATTTTGTCAGAATACTGAAGGCCAATGACCTCGATTTTGAAACGTTTTATACTATCAGAGTAACGTAACTCGGAATAGAACAAAATCTTTTGTAAAAAAAATTATTTTTCGCTGACAGAAAAGTAACAGTAATGCCTTCAGTTTACCACTGTGGTTTTAAAAATGTACAGAGAAATCTAGATAATCTAACTCAAAATTTATTACATTTAACCATGTTTGAATCTAGATTTTCCAAGATCCCACTGCAATGATGCAACAGCTGTTGACAACATCTCGACAATTGACACTTGGAGCCTACAAACATGAAACTGAGTGTAAGATCCTGTTAATATATCCGTATAGTTAAATTACATGAAAAGTACAATTATGTAATTCTTATATATGATCGTGATTACAATCTTTCCTCAAGTATAAATTCAGACTGCCCTTTGTGACTACTGACAGAATGACTTGCGTTTATATAGTGCCTTTTGGAACCTCTGGATATTCCAAAGTGCTTCATAGTCAATTATATATTTTTTAAGTGCCACTGTTGTTGCTGCCCGATTATCAAATATTGCACGTTCAAGGTTCTCTTTGCCAATTGAGCAGTCTGCATCAAATAGTTGTAAATACTTGGCATTGTGTAGTAGATGTGACTCAGATGAACATCTCCAAATTATCGTAAATGACGAAAACGAGTAATGCGACCAGTTTAATACAGAAAGACTACTTCTCACCACCCACCTATATACATTTTATGGGCCAGCAGTGCAGGAGCACCCATAGCATGAATTCAACAATAAAAGTAATCAGATCCCTTTCCAGATCATGAGTGCATTACCAGGGCTGATACTTAAGTGCAGTACAGGAAGTGCTGCACTGTCACAGGTGCTGGCTTTTACATGAGACATTGATTTGAAGTTGATTGCTCAGGTGGGTGTGAAGATTTTTAATGAAGAAGAGCAACAAGTTGTCTAGGTGTGCTGACCAATGTTCAGTCCAAATTAAATAGAAAGATTTACGGCACAGGAGACCGTTCAAACCGTGGTGTCTGTGTTGGCTGAAAAAGAGCTGGCTAGCCAATTCCCACCTTCCAGCTCTTAGTTTGTAACACCAACTAAACTGGTTAACTGGTTGCTGTTTTTGGGACCTTGCTGTGCAAAGATTGGCTGTTGTGGTTGCCTACATAACTGCAATGACTACACTTCAAAAGTAATTTATTGACTTTGAAGCACTTTGTGATGTCCTGAGGATCTGGAAAGTGCTTATGCTGTGTATGACCTAAATCCCCCAGGGTAGTTTACACAGGTGGTGGCCATTTGCCAGTCCCTCAATATCTTAGCCCTTTAAGTATGAACCTAGACTCTGTTCAGCAGGTTAATTAGCTGTGCAAGTTACACCAAGCTTAATCTTGTCCACAACTGAAGTCCACCTACTGGTTTAGGAGTTGGAAGTGAAAACCCTGGCAGATTTTCCACTCCCTAGTCACTGAAGCCACTTGTATTACTCCTGTTTTCAAAGTAGGTTGGATCAGCTAACTGAGCACACAAGAGATTGATGGTCAGGATTACTCCTTCACACTTTACATGATACAGTTGTTAAACACAGTGAGGAACTCAACAGCCAGTGATTGACACTGACTATTTCTGTTACAGGTATTGTCATAATCTGTGTGTATTTCCTTCATCTCTTATTCTCCCTTCCTGCCCTCCTTTATTTTTGTAAGTTATGTTTTTTTAAAGCTCCTCGGTGTAAGGATAATCTGTAGTATGATTAGAATATTTATCCATTTTGTTCAACCAGTTTTAATGCCAAGCACATCCTAGTTGGGTATAGTATAGGCCAGCTGGAGAGTAAAGCTTCTGCTTAACTGGGCCAACAATGTGTCTTAACCCTGCTCCCTGAGAAAGGCATTTAATTTGAGAATCATTAAAAACTGGTTTATGCTTCAGTATATCTATTTTCAGCTGTTAGTACTTCTTGATTTGAAACTGAATGATTTATTTTTGTTTTAAACTCCTTGTTTTTCCTAAATGATTTACCTTTTGAGGTGGGGGGACTAAATGAGTCCAAGTCCAAAGGCAATTCATTTTCAATATATAAATCACCCAAAAGTTCAAAGCTATTGAAAAGGGTGCTTTAAAGTACACAGAAATAGTTGCCCTGGCAGTTTTGAGACCATTTAAACAACTGTCAGCAATTCTGTACAAGAGTGAAATATGTAAAATATCTAAATTTGGTAGTCTTATAAAATTTATGCTTCTTATGTGTGTTTTTTTTTAGTTGCAGAGCTTGAGGTGAAAACCAGGGAAAAGCTGGAAGCTGCCAAGAAGAAGACCAGTTTTGAAATTGCAGAGTTTAAAGAAAGATTGAAAGCAAGCCGTGAAGCCATCAACTATTTAAAGAGTGAAATCAAAAAGATTGAAGATGATGATCAGGGAAAGGAAACTTGAAAAATGTTCATTAAGTTAACTGGAAATCTTCAAAAAGAATTTAACGCCATTTGCTGAGAACAGTTTTGCTCTTTATAAAGCAAAAGTTTGCATTGCCTGCTCAAAGACTGGAGGTCAAATCATTCAATCAAATTATACTTCAGAGAATCCAGAGCTAATGTTTTTTTTTAAATTTCAAAATGAACTTGTTAACATCTAACTTGAGAACCCCATGTTGAACAAGCTTACTGGTCCAAATGGTGTTGTCCAACAAAGAAGAAAAGGGAAAGGATGTGGCTGTTTTGTATGTGGACTTTCTGTGTATGCGTTTTTATGTTTTATATTTAAGGTATTTGTTAAAGTTGATTTTTAAAGCATATGTGTAAATAAATCAAATTTTCTTTAAACTTGCAGTGCTGTACACATGCATTAGAATTGTATTGGGGAAATAACTGGGACTATATTTTATGCATTACAACACTCTTCTGTTATGATTATATGTTTCAATGAGCTGTATAGTTTTGTAAGATAATGTAAAGCTACAGAGCAGTTCAACTTTATTTTTAGTACAATATTGGGTTCTTTCAGTACTTAATGCCCACCTTCTGTGTGCCTTCACCAACAAGCTTTTTAAAAAATAAAAGTCTCCCCCCACCTCACTCCAGTAACAGTTCCAAAAACTTTGCTCAAATTCTTCAAATGAGAGTACTTGACAAACTGTTCAACTTGTCTGGGTTCCCCTAATATTCATTTGATTATTGGAGGAAAACTTAATTTGATTTTGAATGAGAATTGATGCTGTTGACTGTCCACATAAATGTCGGTTTGGTGTTTGACAGAGAAAATTAATTTCTTGCTGTTAGACTCAGATCATTGTAGATGAATAGACTGAAGGAAGATGGCTTACTCTCTACTGGAATCTGACAGCAACATGAAAAACAGTGGCATGGCTTCAGACCGATCAAGGTGATCTGGCACTAGAAGTCACATTGGTTGTTGAGATGCATTGAAAGGTCAACATTGAGCTGAAAGAGAGGTAATCCTGTCACTTTATAATTCATTAGTGTGAGCACACTTAGAATACTGTGTACAATTCTGATTGCCACAATGCAAAAATTACATTGCAGGTATGGAAAGGATACAGAAAGGAAGCAATCGTATTGTGCGAAATTATGAGGAGCAATTATGTAAATTGGGCATGTTCTTGCTGGAAAACAGACTGAGCGGTGATGAGATTATTTTTTTTTTAGGATTTTGAAGAGGTCAAATAATGTGGGTCATGAGAAGTTATTTCATCTTGCCAGAATGGTAGAAGCAGAGGGCATGACCTGTGCTTGAATAGGCTGAATTCAAAACTAATCTTGAGCAAGTGGTCAATGTGTGGAGCAGACTACCTTGAGAGATGGTGGAAGCAGTTAGTATTGATTCATTCAAATGTAAATTAAATGTATTTCAAAAGTAACAATGTGGGAGGCAGTATGTGAGTAATTGAGACATGACATGGTAGATGTAGCAATACTTGAGAGGAATAAGTAACTTTGGATCTTGGGTTCCCAAAGCTCTCTGTCACTGGGTTTTCCTGTGTGTCGTGTCTGGGTCCGTTGTAACCGATAGAGATTGATAGCAATGATTAGTCAACAACTCCATTATCGTTGTATTATGCAACTACAAAAGGGCAGGAGGTGAATTAGATAATGTCTGCATAAAATGCCAGCAGTGAAACTTGTTTATGGATCTCCTATCCACACTATGTGGGGTAAGGCCCCAGGCCAGGGAATTCATTTAACCAAACTGATGCTTTTCCAATTTGTGTTCTGAAACATTAAATAACAAAACCTGAAATTGCATTTCTCTATTCAAAATGCATATAATCTTCATCTACCTGGGCTGCACACCCATGGTTTCTCAGAATACAACATTTCCTTTTCATACTATCCATTTGAGAAGATTTTTTCCATTCATTCACTAGATGACCAAAGACCAGAAGATCATAATTACCTGGAAAAACTCTGCAGGTCTGGCAGCATCGGCGGAGAAGAACAGAGTTGATGTTTCGATTCCTCATGACCCTTCGATAGAACTTGAGTTCGAGTCCAAGGAAGAGTTGAAATATAAGCTGGTTTAAGGTGTGTGTGTGGGGGGGCGGAGAGATAGAGAAGAGAGAGGTGGTGGGGGGGGGGGTGTGGTTGTAGGGACAGACAAGCAGTGATAGAAGCAGATCATCAAAAGATGTCAATGACAATAGTACAATAGAACACATAGGTGTTAAAGTTAAAGTTGGTGATATTATCTAAACGAATGTGCTAATTAAGAATGGATGGTAGGGCACTCAAGGTATAGCTCTAGTGGGGTTTTTTTTCTAATAATGGAAATAGGTGGGAAAAGGAAAATCTTTATAATTTATTGGAAAAAAAAGGAAGGGGGAAACAGAAAGGGGGTGGGGATGGGGGAGGGAGCTCACGACCTAAAGTTGTTGAATTCAATATTCAGTCCGGAAGGCTGTAAAGTCCCTAGTCGGAAGATGAGGTGTTGTTCCTCCAGTTTGCATTGGGCTTCACTGGAACAATGCAGCAAGCCAAGGACAGACATGTGGGCAAGAGAGCAGGGTGGAGTGTTAAAATGGCAAGCGACAGGGAGGTTTGGGTCATTCTTGCGGACAGACCGCAGGTGTTCTGCAAAGCGGTCGCCCAGTTTACGTTTGGTCTCTCCAATGTAGAGGAGACCACATTGGGAGCAACGAATGTAGTAGACTAAGTTGGGGGAAATGCAAGTGAAATGCTGCTTCACTTGAAAGGAGTGTTTGGGTCCTTGGACGGTGAGGAGAGAGGAAGTGAAGGGGCAGGTGTTGCATCTTTTGCGTGGGCATGGGGTGGTGCCATAGGAGGGGGTTGAGGAGTAGGGGGTGATGGAGGAGTGGACTAGGGTGTCCCGGAGGGAGCGATCCCTATGGAATGCCGATAAGGGGGGTGAAGGGAAGATGTGTTTGGTGGTGGCATCATGCTGGAGTTGGCGGAAATGGCGGAGGATGATCCTTTGAATGCGGAGGCTGGTGGGGTGATAAGTGAGGACAAGGGGGACCCTATCACGTTTCTGGGAGGGAGGAGAAGGCGTGAGGGCAGATGCGCGGGAGATGGGCCGGACACGGTTGAGGGCCCTGTCAACGACCGTGGGTGGAAAACCTCGGTTAAGGAAGAAGGAGGACATGTCAGAGGAACTGTTTTTGAATGTAGCATCATCGGAACAGATGCGACGGAGGCGAAGGAACTGAGAGAATGGGATGGAGTCCTTACAGGAAGCGGGGTGTGAGGAGCTGTAGTCGAGATAGCTGTGGGAGTCGGTGGGTTTGTAATGGATATTGGTGGACAGTCTATCACCAGAGATTGAGACAGAGAGGTCAAGGAAGGGAAGGGAAGTGTCAGAGATGGACCACGTGAAAATGATGGAGGGGTGGAGATTGGAAGCAAAATTAATAAATTTTTCCAAGTCCCGACGAGAGCATGACGCGGCACCGAAGTAATCATCAATGTACCGGAGAAAGAGTTGTGGAAGGGGGCCGGAGTAGGACTGCAACAAGGCATGTTCCACGTACCCCATAAAGAGACAGGCATAGCTGGGGCCCATGCGGGTACCCATAGCCACACCTTTTATTTGGAGGAAGTGAGAGGAGTTTAAGGAGAAATTGTTCAGCGTGAGAACAAGTTCAGCCAGACGGAGGAGAGTAGTGGTGGATGGGGATTGTTCGGGCCTCTGTTCGAGGAAGAAGCTAAGGGCCCTCAGACCATCCTGGTGGGGGATGGAGGTGTAGAGGGATTGGACGTCCATGGTGAAGAGGAATCGGTTGGGGCCAGGGAACTGGAAATTCTTGATGTGACGTAAGGTGTCAGAGGAATCACGGATGTAGGTGGGAAGGGACTGGACAGGGGGAGAGAGAAGGGACTCAAGATAACGAGAAATGAGTTCTGTGGGGCAGGAGCAAGCTGAGACGATCGGTCTACCGGGGCAGTTCTGTTTGTGGATTTTGGGTAGGAGATAGAAGCGGGCCGTCCGAGGTTGGGCGACTATCACGTTGGAAGCTGTGGGAGGGAGATCCCCAGAGGAGATGAGGTCAGTGACAGTTCTGGAAACAATGGCTTGATGTTCAGTGGTGGGGTCATGGTCCAGGGAGAGGTAGGAGGAAGTGTCTGCGAGTTGACACTCAGCCTCCGCGAGGTAGAGGTCAGTGCGCCAGACAACAACAGCACCACCCTTGTCAGCGGGTTCGATGACAATGTCAGGGTTGGACCTGAGAGAATGGAGTGCAGTAAGTTAAGAGAGAGACAGGTTAGAATGGGTGAGAGGAGCAGAGAAATTGAGACGACTAATGTCGCGCCGACAGTTCTCAATGAAAAGATCGAGAGAAGGTAAGAATCCAGAGGGAGGGGTCCAGGTGGAGGGAGAATATTGGAGATGGGTAAAAGGATCCGTTGAACTGGGAGAGGACTCCTGCCCTAAGAAGTGAGCCCGGAGACGAAGACGGCGGAAGAAGAGTTCAGTATCATGCCAAGCCCGAAATTCATTGAGGTGAGGGCGTAAGGGTATGAAACTAAGTCCTTTGCTGAGCACTGAAAATTCAGCATCGGAGAGGGGAAGGTCAGGGGGTTTAGTGAATACACGGCTGGGGTTGGGATTGGAAGAAAGGGTGGGGACGGAGGGACAGGCAGAGGCAGGGACGTCCAATCCCTCTACACCTCCATCCCCCACCAGGATGGTCTGAGGGCCCTTAGCTTCTTCCTCGAACAGAGGCCCGAACAATCCCCATCCACCACTACTCTCCTCCGTCTGGCTGAACTTGTTCTCACGCTGAACAATTTCTCCTTAAACTCCTCTCACTTCCTCCAAATAAAAGGTGTGGCTATGGGTACCCGCATGGGCCCCAGCTATGCCTGTCTCTTTATGGGGTACGTGGAACATGCCTTGTTGCAGTCCTACTCCGGCCCCCTTCCACAACTCTTTCTCCGGTACATTGATGATTACTTCGGTGCCGCGTCATGCTCTCGTCGGGACTTGGAAAAATTTATTAATTTTGCTTCCAATCTCCACCCCTCCATCATTTTCACGTGGTCCATCTCTGACACTTCCCTTCCCTTCCTTGACCTCTCTGTCTCAATCTCTGGTGATAGACTGTCCACCAATATCCATTACAAACCCACCGACTCCCACAGCTATCTCGACTACAGCTCCTCACACCCCGCTTCCTGTAAGGACTCCATCCCATTCTCTCAGTTCCTTCGCCTCCGTCGCATCTGTTCCGATGATGCTACGTTCAAAAACAGTTCCTCTGACATGTCCTCCTTCTTCCTTAACCGAGGTTTTCCACCCACGGTCGTTGACAGGGCCCTCAACCGTGTCCGGCCCATCTCCCGCGCATCTGCCCTCACGCCTTCTCCTCCCTCCCAGAAACGTGATAGGGTCCCCCTTGTCCTCACTTATCACCCCACCAGCCTCCGCATTCAAAGGATCATCCTCCGCCATTTCTGCCAACTCCAGCATGATGCCACCACCAAACACATCTTCCCTTCACCCCCCTTATCGGCATTCCGTAGGGATCGCTCCCTCCGGGACACCCTAGTCCACTCCTCCATCACCCCCTACTCCTCAACCCCCTCCTATGGCACCACCCCATGCCCACGCAAAAGATGCAACACCTGCCCCTTCACTTCCTCTCTCCTCACCGTCCAAGGACCCAAACACTCCTTTCAAGTGAAGCAGCATTTCACTTGCATTTCCCCCAACTTAGTCTACTGAATTAGTTGCTCCCAATGTGGTCTCCTCTACATTGGAGGGACCAAACGTAAACTGGGCGACCGCTTTGCAGAACACCTGCGGTCTGTCCGCAAGAATGACCCAAACCTCCCTGTCGCTTGCCATTTTAACACTCCACCCTGCTCTCTTGCCCACATGTCTGTCCTTGGCTTGCTGCATTGTTCCAGTGAAGCCCAATGCAAACTGGAGGAACAACACCTCATCTTCCGACTAGGGACTTTACAGCCTTCCGGACTGAATATTGAATTCAACAACTTTAGGTCGTGAGCTCCCTCCCCCATCCCCACCCCCTTTCTGTTTCCCCCTTCCTTTTTTTTCCAATAAATTATTAAGATTTTCCTTTTCCCACCTATTTCCATTATTAAAAAAAACCCCCACTAGAGCTATACCTTGAGTGCCCTACCATCCATTCTTAATTAGCACATGCATTTAGATAATATCACCAACTTTAACTTTAACACCTATGTGTTCTATTGTACTATTGTCATTGACATCTTTTGATGATCTGCTTCTATCACTGCTTGTCTGTCCCTACAACCACACCCCCCCCCCCACCACCTCTCTCTTTCTCTATCTCTCCGCCCCCCACACACACACCTTAAACCAGCTTATATTTCAACTCTTTCTTGGACTCGAACTCAAGTTCTGTCGAAGGGTCATGAGGACTCGAAACGTCAACTCTTTTCTTCTCCGCCGATGCTGCCAGACCTGCTGAGTTTTTCCAGGTAATTCTGTTTTTGTTTTGGATTTCCAGCATCCGCAGTTTTTTTGTTTTTATGACCAGAAGATCATCCTTGATACAGGAATTTAGTTGGAAGCCATCAAAGTTTTTATAAATATATATTCATTAGAACTGGATGAGATATTTATGTAAAATCTATTAGTAATACATATTAAATTCTAACACTGGTCACAAATCGACCTTTTTATTGTTGATCTCAGTTGTTTGTAAGATAGCCCAGATAGAGATTGTATGATTGAGCCAGGTTGATAAATATGCTGTTGTAAAGTGCTTCAGTGTACACAAACTGATTAGCTTGGCAATTTCATGATCAAAGACCTGTGGGCAATTATGTGCAAAAAAGATATAAAATTGTTCATTTTTATATTTTCAAATAATTAAGATTTTCTTTTAAGTTGCTGAGCCTGAAGACCAGAGATAATCTGGAAGTAGCTTTGAAATTGCAGAGTTTAAACAAGGGTCTATTAAATAATCCACTGCATACAAATTATAGTTAAATGTTTTAGTCAGTACAACCTGACTTTTCTCAGCCCACTTGTTTACCAAATTTAAAGCAAGTTACGTACAATTGTTATATGAGTTTAGTATAATTAAAACAAATAAATTACTTATGTTTCAGACATATATGATTATATAGATTGTATTAAATTTAGTTCACTTAATATTTTGACAGGTTTCAAAAGTTTGTATTTTAAAAATGAGAAGCAACTACTCTGCTCATTGGAAAGATTAAGCTGTATAACATCTAATTTCGCCAATCATGTTCAGATAGTTTAATTTAAATCATGGTTACATAATTATTTACACACATGTAACTTTATCATGTAATCTTGGTTTAAAATAGTTTTCACCTTCATCCTTCCTAACCCTTCCATCACCAAATCCCTACCTTCAAACCTGCAGGATGGCATAGTGGTAGTATTGGCATTAGACTAGAAATCCAGAGATCCAGGATAATGGTGTAGGACCCGCGTTCAAATCTCACCATAGCAGATGGTGGAATTTGTATTCAATAAAATATCTGGAATTAAAAAGTCTCATGATGACCGTGTCGATTGTTGTTTAAAAAAAACTGGTTCATTAATCTCCTTTAGGGAAGGAAATCTGCTGTCCTTACCTGGTCTGGCCTACATATAACTGCAGACCCACAGCAATGTGGTTGACTCTTAAATGGCCCAGCAAGCCACTCAGTTGTATTAAACCGCTAAACAAGTCAATAAGGAATGAAACCGGACAGACCAGCCGGCATCGACCTAGGCACCGGCAATGACGATGGCAAACTCAGCCTTATTGACCCAGCAAAATCGTCCTCACTAATGTCTGGGGGCTTGTATCAAAATTGGGAGAGCTGTCTCGTAGACTAATCAAGCCTTACATAGTCATACTCAAAGAATCATACCTTACAGATAATGTTCTAGACACCACTATCACCATCCTTGGGTATGTCTTGTCACACCAGCAGGACAGACCTAGCAAAGGTGGCAACACAGTGGTATACGTTGGGAGGGAGTTGCCATGGAAGTTCTCAAAATTGACCCTCGATCCCAAACATGTGCAAGGAAACCTCCTGCTAATTACCACAGACTGTCAGTCTCCAATCATTCTCCCCAACCACAACCCCTCCCCCCATTTCCCCAGCTGATGAATCAATACTCCTCCATGCTGAACACCAATTGGAGGAAGTGCTGAGGGTGGCAAGAGCACAAAATGTGCTCTGGATGGGGGAATTCAATGTCCATCACAAGAGTGGCTTAGTAGTACCACAACAGAGTAGGCTGGCCGAGTCCTAAAGGACACAGCTTATATACCAGGTCTGTGGCAGATGATGAGGGAATCGAAAATAGGGAAAAACACACTTGACCTTATCTTCACCAACCTGGCTGCTGCAGAGGCATCTGCCCATGACAGTATCGGTAGGAGTGACCACCGCACAGTCATTGTGGAGATGAAATCCCGCCTTCACATTGAGGATACCCTCCATCGTGTTGTGTGGCACTACCACCATACTAATTGGAATAGATTTCGAACAGATATACCAGCTCAAGACTGGGCAACAATAAGGCGCTTTGGGCCATCAGCAGCAGCAGAATTGTACTCCACCGCAATCAATAACCTCATGGCCTGGCATAGCCCCAACTCTACCATTACCGGCAGGCCAGGGGATCAACCCTGGTTCATGAAGAGTGTAGGAAGGCATGCCAGGAGCAGCACCAGGTATACCTAAAAATGAGGTGTCAACCTGGTGAAGCTTCTACTTCTGTGCCGAATAGTATAAGCAGCAAGCATTAGACAGACCTAAGCAATTCCACAACCAACGAATCAGATCTAAGCTCTGCAGTCCTGCCACATCAATCGTGAATGGTGGTGGACAATTAAACAACACACTGGGGGAGGAGGCTCCACAAATATCCCCATCCTCAATGATGGGGGAGCCCAGCACACCAGTGCAAAAGATAAGGCTGAAGCATTTGCAACAATCATCACCCAGAAAAGCCGAGTGGATGATCCATCTCGGCCTCCTCTGGAGGTCCCCAACATCACAGGTGGCAGTCTGCAGCCAATTCAACCCGCCACGTGATATCAAGAAATGGCTGAAGGCACTGGGTACTGCAAAGGCTATGGGCCCTGACAATATTCCGGCAATAGTACTTGTGCTCTAGAAACTGCTGCGCCCCTAGCCAAGCTGTCCCAGTACAGCTACAACACTGGCACGTACCTGGCAATGTGGAAAATTGCTGAGGTATGTCCTGTACACAAAAAGCAAGACAAATCCAACCTGGCCAATTTCAGTCTATTCTCAATCATCAGTAAAGTGATGGAAGAGGTCGTCAACACTGCTATCAGCAACACTTTCATAGCAATAAACTTCTCACTGACGCTTAGTTTGGGTTCCGTTCGGGTCACTCAGCTCCTGACCACATTACAGCCTTGGTTCAAACATGGACAAATGAGTTGAACTCAAGAGGTTAGTTGAGACTGAATGCCCTTGACATCAAGGTAGTATTTGCCTGAGTGTGGCATCAGGGAGCCCTAGCAAAACTGGAGTCAATGGGAATCAGGGGGAAACTTTCCGCTGGTTAGAGTCGTACCTAGCACAAAGGAAGATGGTTGTGGTTATTGAAGGTCAATCATTTCAGTTTCAGGACATCACTGCAGGAGCTCCTCAAGGTAGTGTCCTAGGCTCAACCATCTTCAGCTGCTCATCATAAGGTCAGAAATGAGGATGTTCGCTGATAATTGCACAATGTTCAACACCATTCACAGCTCCTCAGATACTGAAGCAGTCCATGTTCAAATGCAGCAAGACCTGGACAATATCCAGGCCCAGGGTGACAAGTAATATTCACGCCACACAAGTGCCAAGCAATGGCCAGCTCCAACAAGAGAGAATTGACATTCAATGGCATTACCATCGCTGAATCCCCCACTATCAACATCCTGGGGGTTTGACCAGAAATTGAACTGGACTAGCTACAAGAGAAGGTCAGAAGCTAGTAACCCACCTCCTGACTCCCCAGAGCTTGTCCACTATCTACCAGGCACAGGTCAGGAGTGAGACGAATACTCTCCAGTTACCTGGATGAATGCAACTCCAACAACACTCAAGAAGCTTGACACCATCCAGGACAAAGCTTGATTGGCACCCCATCCACAAACATTCACTCCTTCCACCACTGACCCACAATGGCACTGCATGAAATCCCAAGGTTCCTTAGACAGCACCTTCCATACCCACGACTGCTACCATCTAAAAAGACAAGGGCAGCAGACACATGGGAACACCGCCACCTGGAAGTTCCCCTCCAAGTCACTCACCATCATGACTTGGAAATATATTGCCGTTCCTTCAGTTGCTGGGTCAAAATCCTGGAACTCTCTCCCTAACAGCACTGTGGGTGTACCTACACCATATGGACTGCGGCAGTTCAAGAAGGCAGTTCACCACTACCTTCTCAAGGGCAACTAGGGATGGACAATAAATACTGGCCTAGCCAGTGACACCCACATGCCATGAATGAATAAAGAAAACTTGTGTTTAAAGACTAGTATGCAGTTCTGAAGTTAACCACTGGAGGACATCCAATAGCAGACATTTCCCTTTGGTCCTCCAGTATTTAGATAGTAGATATTATGGGAGTCTGAATTTGTCACTAGAGGGGGTTGTTCTCTTTCAAACATTGATTTTCATGGGTCAGGTGAAAGCTGGCTGAGGATTCAGTTTGAAAGGTACAGTTTCCCAAAGTTCTCGCTAGGTGATTTTTACTTGTGACAGATCTGCAAAGCTTCACTTTTTAAACATTGACGCAGGCTGAATAGGATTTTGTACATATACATTTGTACGTGCAAGTATTATAAAAGTCGCAATTTTGGTGGGGTGTCTTTAATGACAACAGGGCAGACTAAGAATTTGAGAGCCAGAACAGATTATTAAAATTAAGTAAATAGAACTATTAAAATCAATGGAAAAGGTACAAAACAAACATATATGCATGATTCCTATTATTAAAAATGAAGCTCTTGGCGATCTCTTATATTTTCCCAGCACCCTGTTAAAAAAATTGAGCACCACTGAAATAAAAATGATAAATGATGTCACTTCTGACACCAAATGTTATCGAGTCCTCTCAGTCAGGTATAGCACAACCAGATGCAAAAGAAATGTCCCTTTACCATACAAATTCTGTACAGTATCCTAATCCAGAAGAGCAACATCCACACAAGTGGTCCTTGTGGATCTTCAGAAGTGAGATTGCCAATTGTGTACCAATTAATGGCAGATGATAAAAACAAAAAAACTGCGGATGCTGGAAATCCAAAACAAAAACAGAATTACCTGGAAAAACTCAGCAGGTCTGGCAGCATCAGCGGAGAAGAAAAGAGTTGACGTTTCGAGTCCTCATGACCCTTCGACAGAACTTGAGCTTTTATTTTAAAAAAAAGGAAGCGGGGTGTGAGGAGCTGTAGTCGAGATAGCTGTGGGAGTCGGTGGGTTTGTATTGGTGGTTTTGGGCTATGGTTCATCTTTACTCAGAATTGGACTGAGCCTGCTCAAATTAATTTCTTGTGGGGCTTTTAAAGTAGAAAGACTTTCATCCCGTCAATCTGGTTAGGTTCTGTTAACATTTGAAGAGAAATCCGAAAACCTCATTTTAACCAAAAGAACTGCACTAAAAGATTTAACTTTATTTAACAAAACAAATGTTATTGTATACAAAAGAATTAAACAAAACAAGCACTGTCACCTTAACGATATTGTTTATAACTGCATATCTTATGCACTCAGGTTTACTTATTACTTCCTCCAACAATTCTCTTATTAGACGTATCAGCCTTAAAAGTTATTTACTTCTATAGGGCCCACCCATAAGTCACGGTCCTCTGGAGAATTCTCCTCAGCTCCAGCTATTCTTGAAATAAAACTTTCATTTACCACATCTTGCCTGTGGATACCTTGGTCCCTTGTTCTGGTTACTTTTCAATAATGTAATCAAATCACCTGATTACTTTCTTTTGTAATAAGACACTGTGAGGCCCACTGTAGATTCTCCCACTATCTTCAAACTAGGCAATCATGCAGCTTCCGTTTCCTCACAAAATTCAAACTAAGATTAAGCCTCACCCACATTCCACACAATCAATGACAAAGTTAGGTTTTTAGTCTGCTTACAGTGCAGGTCTATCTGACTGTCATATACTCTAGCTATCTTCTCTGTGAGCTACGAACCACACGAGGTTCAAAGTACAGCTAACTCTCTCAACAAACATCCTGATAAATTGAAACCAGAGAACCTCCCTAAGCTCTACCTATCTCCATGGTGACATAGCCTGCTCTGGGCTGTCTTCAAACTGATCTTTAGATTAATTACTCCTCATTTACAATTTCTTCTTGGATCTGATGAGTAAATGGATTTTACAACATTTCAGGATTTAAACTAATTTAGCTGTAACTCCTGAAACAGAAACAACTCTCTCGGATGCCATTACTACAAGGAGTGCAGATGTCCCATCTCCAGTTCTTTAGCTAATCAAGCCCCCTGCTGTTTGGCGATTTTTTTTTATCTATTAACCTTTTAAGTCAACATGGCTCCATTTTTTTAAGTGTAAGGCTCCAAGCTTGTTTTAATCACATTTATACCATTTCTACAGTTAAGACTTTAATTCCCAAAATCAAAAACGCACGAAGCATGAACTAGATTTTCTCAACAAATGATAGTGTACTAATCAACCACATCATCCTGGCCAACATACACCAGAGTCTTAACATGAACTGAGCAAATATTTCAATCTTTTGTGTGACACTCTTTGACACACAAGCAGCACAATAAGGACAATTTGCAATTTCTTCAAAAGGTCTGTGGAATTTTTAATTATTTTTAAGCATGTTTGAAAAGGACTTTTGAGTGCTTGTCAGGTAGTTAACAGTGAGGTTGAGTGTCTTGGGCTACAGGAAGATATAGACGGGATGGTCAAATGGGCAGATAAGTGGCAGATGGAATTTAACCCTGAAAAGTGAGAAGTGATACACTTTGGAAGGAGTAATTTGACAAGGAAGTATTCAATGAACGGCATAAGACCATAAGACATAGGAGCAGAAATTAGGCCATTCGGCCCATCAAGTCTGCTCCGCCATTCAATCATGGCTGATAAGTTTCTCACCCCATTCTCCCGCCTTCTCCCCATAACCTTTGATCCCCTTACCAATCAAAAATCGATCTATCTCGGTCTTAAATACACTCAATAACCTGGCCTCCACAGCCTTCTGTGGCAATGAATTCCATAGATTCACCATTCTCTGGCTAAAGAAGTTTCTCCTCATCTCTGTTCTAAAAGGTCTTCCCTTTACTCTGAGGCTGTGCCCTCGGGTCCTAGTCTCTCCTACTAATGGAAACATCTTCCCCACGTCCACTCTACCCAGGCCTTTCAGTATTCTGTAAGTTTCAGTCAGATCCCCCCTCATCCTTCTAAACTCCATCGAGTATAGATCCAGAGTCCTCAAACGTTCCTCATATGTTAAGCCTTTCATTCCTGGGATCATTCTCGTGAAGCTCCTCTGGACCCTCTCCAGGGCCAAAACATCCTTCCTGAGAGACAGGGCCCAAAATTGCTCACAATATTCTAAATGTGGTCTGACCAGAGCCTTATAAAGCCTCAGCAGCACATCCCTGCTTTTATATTCTAGTCCTCTTGAAATAAATGCCAACATTGCATTTGCCTTCCCAACTACCGACTCACCTTGCAAGTTAACCTTAAGAGAATCCTGGACTAGGACTCCCAAGGCACTTTGCACTCCAGATTTCTGAATTCTTTCCCCATTTAGAAAATAGTCTATGCCTCTATTCATCCTACCAAAGTGCATGACCTCACACTTCCCCACGCTGTATTCCATCTGCCACTTGTTTGCCCATTCTCCTAACCTGTCCAAATCCTTCTGCAGCCTCCTCGCCTCCTTAATACTACCTGTTCCTCCACCTATCTTTGTATCATCTGCAAACTTAGCCAGGATGCCCTCAGTTCCTTCACCTAGATCATTAATGTATAAAGTGAAAAGTTGTGGCCCCAACACTGACCCCTGCGGAACTCCACTAGTCACTGGCCGCCATCCTGAGAAGGACCCCCTTATCCCCACTCTCTGCCTCCTAACAGACAGCCAATCTTCTATCCATGCTAGGCATGACACTAGGAAGTTCTGAGGTACAAAGGGATCTTGGTGTGTGTGTCCATAGATCTCTGAAGGCGGAGAGGCATGTTAGTGGGGTGGTGAAAAAGGCATTTGGGACACTTGTCTTTATCGATCAAGGCACAGATTACAAAAGTAGGGAGGTCATGCTGGAGTTGTATTGGTGAGGCCACAGCTGGAGTACTGTGTGCTGTTCTGGTCTCCACATTATAGGAAGGATGTGATTGCACTGGAGGGAGTGCAGAGTAGATTCACCAGGATGTTGCCTGGGATGAAACATTTAAGTTATGAAAAGAGGTTGGATAGACTTGGGTTGTTTTTGTTGGAGCAGAGAAGACTGAGGGACAACCTGATCGAGGTGTACAAGATTATGAGGGGCAGGGTGGATAGGGAGCAGCTGTTCCCCTTAGTTGAAGGGTCAGTCAAGAGGGGACACAAATTCAAAGTGAGGGGCAGGAGGTTTAGGGGGGATGTGAGGAAAAACATTTTTTACTCAGAGGGTGGTGATGGTCTGGAATGCGTTGCCTGGGAGGGTGGTGGAGGCGAGTTGCCTCACATCCTTTAAAAAGTACCTGGATGAGCACTTGGCAAGTAATAACATTCAAGTCTATGGGCCAAGTGCTGGTGAATGGGATTAGGTAGTTAGGTCAGGTGTTTCTCACATGTCGATGCAGACGCGATGGGTCGAAGGGCATCTTCTGCACTGTGTGATTCTGTAAAGGTATCAATTGTAATTTTCTTGGATAATAAGAAATTCTGGTCCATGTGATCTGGCAACCCTTAAACTGGAAGCAGCACCAACAGGAAGGAAGTTAAGAAAGAAGCCATGTGGTTGGCAGACACTAAGGAGAGCTACAAGCAGAGGAGCTGGAAGACGAAGGCAATCAGTGCACAGATGTAGACACAAAGAGAAAGCACACAGAGATGGTAAGAGAAATACACAGAATTCTTGAGCGAAGAAGCAAATCACTCTCAGGAAGAGGTCAGTTTCTCCATTTGACCGAAAAGCAGATGGGAGCTCTTAGAGACATTGTGCAATTGGTTAAAAAAAAAGCCTAAAATGTGGAAAGCTGTGAATAGCTTGGCGATGTTAAAGAGCTGGGTATTTTCCTTGAAGTGGCCTAACTGTGGTATTGTTAGTTGGTTGCTTAAAAAAGGAACTCTGGAAAGCTTTGCCATCAGGACTCGCATGAGCCGAGGGAGAGTGGCTTTGTAGAAGTGTGCCTTGCTTACGATAATTGTACCTGTGAAACCTGAGAGCTAAAAAGCTGGTTTGGATACGACTCCTGACCTACCCTGTGTGAATAAAGAACAGCATATTGTGGAACTGTGTAACTACATAGTTCCACATTTGTGCAGGGAGTGATGCGAATGCTTGTAATTGTGCAAGATGCATCTTTGTTGCATTGATTAGGTAAAGTGAAATTTACCTTTTTATTTGAAGTATTATTTGCCTGTTAATTCGTGTGCAATTTGCATTGGTTCCTATTCATGTTAAAGTAAAATCTACTAAAAGTGGAATCTTGTTGGTAATTTCCTGACTTGGGGGCCACTCAGTAAATTTGGTTATTTTGGTTTACGGTTTCCCCACTTGGAACTTGGAATGCCTGAATCCTTCGGAGCTGTGGAGAGGAGCTGAGTGATCAGAGAACATCACACATACAATTGTAAAACATTAATTTTCTGAAAAGAAATAAAGGTGCCATTGCAAGGCCATACAAACTCATGGAGCTATGTTTATCTTTAAGTGTCATACATCAAAACTGATCATTATTAAATGAAATGAATAGTTGGCATTCCTAATGACAAGTTTAATTATGTAGTCATTAAATATAATTTATAAAAAGAATCTAATCTTTCAGGGCACCACAATGGTGTTATGACTGTGGCCTAATAATACACTGTTGGTACCCAGCTTTATGGAAAATTTGGGCAATATCATCATAAAAATAATCAAACTCGTTGAAAAGATTGAATAGAAGGATCATGAATGACACTTGAAAATTTTCCTGATCCATTACATTTTCTTTTAATATAAACTTACTGATTCACAATTGTTATTATCTGACATAAATATGTTGATTTAACAGTTCAGTGGAGTACTTTTTGGATGAACATAGTTAAACTCCTTTTAAAAATAAATCTTGAAGCATTATAGAAACATTTTAAAAATATTTTGATTTTATATTGTCCCCTTTTTAGAAGGTGTTGAATCATGCTGAGATATGACTCCATGAGCAAAAGCAGTCATAAGCCCTTCACACAAATAACTATTCTATATATGTGAGGTCAGACAGTGAATATGAGCAGCGTTTTATCATGAGAGCTGATCCCATTGCTGACCTGAACCAACACATATAACCCATTTTTCAGCCTGGGCCATAGAATATTGTTTAGAAGTGGAAACTTTGATTTCAGTTCCCACCTTCACATTCCTTTATCTACCTAACGTAGGGATGTTGACTTTGTCTCAATGTCAAGCTGCACCACAAGATGCATTTAGCAAATTAGCCACTGAAGAATTTCAGTTTTATATTAAAACTGAAGAGTTTTAAATGTAATCTATAATATATTGAAAAATCTAACCAACTACTTAAAAAGATAGTAAGCTAACGATTATGGAAGTGATCTGGGAAGTGTTTTAACTGTGTTGTACATTAGCCAGCTGTGATGGCTGCCCTGGAGCAGACCGAGTGACGGTGACAAAACTTTTGACTCTGTCACTGGCGAAGACCAAGCATTAGTTTTGCATTTCAGCAGCAGAAAAAAATACCAACTCCATGTCTGGAATCAGACCAGGGGAGGCCACGCTCATTTCTTCTGCCGCATCATCTCAAGAGCCTTTTTTAACCAGCAGCTAAGGTAACCATGTTTTGAACAGCAACTTCGTACTGCTTTTGACCGACCAGCATATTCACACTGGTAACTATGGAGTTTTGCTACCTTTTATATTCATTAACAGTGATTCCTGGGAGCCATCCAAGGTGCCAGTGGCTACCTTAGCTCCATGGGGAGGTCCAGTCACCAGTTTTTTTTTAACAATATGGTCTCAGGAAACATTTAATGATTGGAATTCACACCCCACTGCTCTCTGTCTTTATATATCTTGCCTATCAGCCATCTCACCACTTAGACATCAATTTGTCACTGTAATCACGTCTGTGTAGCTTAGTTATTGAGTGTCCATATGCATTTGCGTTTTGGCTGCAGCTGCAGATTTGAGAGCAACACTTTTAATTCTCCTTTTCCTCTTTTCTTTATCCTTCCAGACATCATATCCTTTATTTTGTCCAACTTTGGGTTGTCTACATTCACAAATCCCTAACCTTCAGTACTCATCATCTTTCCTACTCTCCTGCTGCCCTCCCAGGCTTTATTCATTCTTATCCTAAGCTTCCCTCTGTACCTCTCTTGGGATTCTTGCCCACCAAGACACTTGTTGCTGCCTCCTATCCATCAGCAACCCCAACTGTCCCATTCTACTCTCTCTTTGACCTTCTCACTCTGCACACCCTGCCCCCCCACCCAGCAGGGGCTTACCAATCTCCTTCCAGTCCCTCCCAGCTGAGACCCACTGGACTCTGCTAGTGAACTGGTTATCGCCTCTCCTCTCCAGATCTTCTTCCAGAATGTACATCACTTGTAAGTGAGGGCTTAGCCATCCATTACCTTAATGTGGACGATCCCATTGCCATCACAGCTTTAATGGTGGCATGGTTGAGAGGTAGTGCAACTTTCTCCTTCAAGAAGTTTCACTGCTTGGCCATGCTTTCTACCATATGCCCTGCTGAAACTGTGGCGGTGGTGTAGTCCTTACCTATAAATTGCACCTTAGTTTGTTTCCCTACTCCTCTGGCAACTTCATTCTTGTCCTCTCTGAGCTCACCTGGTAGATGAGCTTGTTCTTGTTCTCTTGACCCTACTCCTTCAAAACTATTCACCACTCAACTTCCCTCCCTGGCTTGATGTAAGCTGATACTCTCTCACCTCAGGTACTGCTTCCCTCTCCTTCAAATCTGCCACCACCTCTTCTCGTAAAAGCAACTTATGTTTATGTAGCAACTTTAAGGTAATTAAACGTCCCAAAGTGCTTCAAACAAAGCATGACACTGAGCCACATAAAAAGATATTAGATCAGATGACCAGAAGCTTGGTCAAAGAAGTAGATTTTAAGGAAGGCCTTAAAGGAGGAAAGAGAGGTAGAGGAGCAAAGGTGTAATGAGAGAAACATTGCATTCCCTCATCTCCCTTCTCAACCCCTTCACTGCACTGGGGCTTCCCCCCTAACCCTCACTGCACTGGGGCCTCTCCCCCACCTCCTCTCGCTGCACTGGGATGTTTCCACCTTCCTGCACTGGGGCCCCTCCCCCGCCCCACTGCGTCCCCCGCCGGGTCCTCTCCCTATCCCTTTTGCAGTGCTAGGGCCTCTCCACCAACCCACCACCCCCACCCCTCCATCCCGTCAACACCGCACTGGGGCCTCTCCCCCTTCTACACCGCACTGAGGCCTCTCCCCTTCTCCCCCATCCACACCGCACTGGGGCCTCTCCCCATTCCCATCCCATCCCAACCTCCACCGCACTGGGGGCCATCCCCATCCCAACCTCCACTGCACTGGGGCCTCTCCCCCATCCACACCGCACTGGGGCCTCTCCCCCTTCTCCCCCATCCACACCGCACTGGGGCCTCTCCCCCTTCAACACCACACTGGGGCCCATCCCCATTCCCATCCCAACCTCCACCGCTCTGGGGCCCATCCCCATCCCAACCTCCACTGCACTGGGGCCCATCCCCATCCCCATCCCAACCTCCACCGCACTGGGGCCCATCCCCATCCCCATCCCAACCTCCACCGCACTGGGGCCCATCCCCATTCCCATCCCAACCTCCACCGCTCTGGGGCCCATCCCCATTCCAACCTCCACTGCACTGGGGCCTCTCCCCATCCCCATCCCAACCTCCACTGCACTGGGGCCTCTCCCCATCCCCATCCCAACCTCCACCGCACTGGGGCCCATCCCCATCCCCATCCCCATCCCCATCCCAACCTCCACCGCACTGGGGCCCATCCCCATCTCCACTCCACTGGGGCCCATCCCCACTCCACTGGGGCCCATCCCCATCTCCACTGTTCTAGGGCCCATTCCCATCACTCTGGGGCCCGGGCACATCCCCATTGCTCTGGACGCTGTCTCCTCTCCCCTCTCCTCCCCCACCCCCTCCCCAGCTCCCCACTCTGGGCCCCCTCCCCCACCCTCTGGGCCCCTTCCCCTACCTGCTCTGGGACCCCTCCCTCACCACTCTGGGCTCCCACCTCCTACGCTCTGGGGCCTATCTCCATCCCCCCACACTACTCTGGACCCACTCTCCTCTCCACCACACCCCTTCCCCACCCCCCCACCCCCAGCTCTGGGCCCCCTACCCCACTCTGGGTCTTCTCATCCAGCGCTCTGGGCCCCTGCCCCCACCGCTCTGGGTCCCCTCCCCTCCCCTCACCCTAACATCTCTGGGACCCCTTCCCTCCCTCACGACCTCCCCCACCCCCTCCCACCCCACAGAATCAAACAGTGCAGAAGAGGCCCTTCGGCCCATCAAGTCTGCACCGACACGGGAGAAACACCTGACCTACCTACCTAATCCCATTTACCAGCACTTGGCCCATAGCCTTGAATGTTATGTCATGCCAAGTGCTCATCCAGGTACTTTTTAAAGGATGTGAGGCAACCTGCCTCCACCACCCTCCCAGGCAGCGCATTTCAGACTGTCACCCCCCGAAACCTCCTGCTTCTCACCTTGAATTTGTGTCCCCTTGTGACTGACCCTTCAACAAAGGGGAACAGCTGCTCCCTATTCACCAGGTCCCCACCCTCCCCCCACCTGCTGCTCGGGGGCCATACCCTTCCCTCCCTCCCTCCCCCAACTTTGATGTGGGGCCTCTCCACTCCAGGGCCCCCCCCAACCTCACCCCCACGCCCGCCCCACCCATCCTCCCATACCTCCCCCCAACCCCACCCCCCATACCTCCCCCCAACCCCACCCCCCATACCTCGCACCCCCATCCATCCCCCATACCTCCCCCCCACCCATGCCCCCATCCATCCCCCCCCACCCCCCTCCCCCATCCACACCCCACACCTCCCCCCCATCCACCCCCCACACCTCCCCCCCATCCATCTCCCCACCCCTCCCCATCCTTCCCCCCCACCCACCCCCATACCTCCCCCCACCCACCTCCTCCACCCCCCTCATACCTCCCCCCACCCAGCATCCATCCCCCCCATCCATCACCCCCACCGTCCACCACCCCCCCACCCCCCATACCTCCACCCCATCCACCCCCCCACCTCACCGCCACGCCCCCCCAACCTCACCCCCACGCCCCCCCCACGCTCCCATTTCCCCCCATACCTCCCCAACCCCATTCCCCCCCACCCCCCATACCTCGCCCCTCCATCCATCCCCCATACCTCCCCCCCACCCCCCACACCTCCCCCCATCCATCGCCCCCACCCCTCCTCCCATCTATCCCCCACCCCGCATCCATCCCCCCACCCACCCCCCATCCACCCCCACACCTCCCCCCCATCTATCCCCCCACACCCCCACTCACCCCCCACCCCCCACTCACCCATCCCCCCCACCCCCCATACCTCCCACCCAACCCCCATCCATCCCCCCATACCTCCCACCCAACCCCCATCCATCCCCCCATACCTCCCACCCAACCCCCATCCATCCCCCCATACCTCCCACCCAACCCCCATCCATCCCCCCATACCTCCCACCCAACCCCCATCCATCCCCCCATACCTCCCACCCAAACCCCACCCCCACCCCCCATTCTCCCCCACCCATTCCCCCACCAATCCCTCTCATCCCCCCCCACCCCACCCACATCCCCCCCATCCCACTCCCCCCACACCTCCCCCCCATCTATCCCCCCCACCCCCCCCACTCACCCCCCACCCCCCCCACTCACCCATCCCCCCCCACCCCCCCACTCACCCCCCCACCCCCCCACTCACCCATCCCCCCCCACCCCCCCACTCACCCATCCCCCCCCACCCCCCCACTCACCCCCCCACCCCCCCACTCACCCATCCCCCCCCACCCCCCCACTCACCCATCCCCCCCACCCCCCATCCATCCCCCCATATCTCCCACCCAAACCCCACCCCCACCACACCCCCCATTCGCCCCCACCCATCCCCTCACCAATCCCCCCATCCCCCCCCACCCATATCCCCCCCATCCCCCCTAACCCATCCCCCCATCCCCCCCATCCCACTCCCCCCACCCTCACCCCTCGCCCACCGCTCTGGGGCCTCTCCAGTGTGACCCCGCCTCCCGCTCTGTGACCCGGAAGTTCTCCCCGGAAGCCCCGCCCTCTCGGGCCTGACCTCTTCCGAGAAGCAGCGCCGCGGGTTCGGATCCTGATCCCGGACTGTCAGCGATCGCCGGACTGGCCGGAGCCGAACCAGGAATGTGAGTACTGGGCGGGGGTGGAGAAGTTGAATAGTCTGCCTGTAATTTACAGATCCGGACCAGCTCGGAGCTGTGGGAGAAAAAAGTAGAGAGAGAGAAAGGGGGAGAAATACTTGGGAGAGAGAGAAAAAGAAATGCAGAGGGAGAGATGGGAGAGAGAGAAAAACATTCAGGGAGAGAGAGGGAGAGAGAAATGCAGGGGGGGAGAGAGAGAGAAATGCAGGGGGGGAGAGAGAGAGAAATGCAGGGGGAGAGAGGGGGAGAAATGCAGGGGGAGAGAGAAATGCAGGGGGAGAGGGAGAGAGAGAGAAATGCAGGGGGAGAGAGGGGGAGAAATGCAGGGGGAGAGGGAGAGAGAGAGAGAGAAATGCAGGGGGAGAGGGAGAGAGAGAAAAATGCAGGGGGAGAGGGAGAGAGAGAGAAATGCAGGACGAGAGGGAGAGAGAGCGAAATGCAGGGGGAGAGGGAGACAGAGAGCGAAATGCAGGGGGAGAGGGAGAGAGAGAGAGAAATGCAGGGGGAGAGAGAGAGAGAGAGAAATGCAGGGGGAGAGGGAGAGAGAGAGAAATGCAGGGGGAGAGGGAGAGAGAGAGAAATGCAGGGGGAGAGGGAGAGAGAGAGAAATGCAGGGGGAGAGGGAGAGAGAGAGAAATGCAGGGGGAGAGAGAAATGCAGGGGGAGAGGGAGAGAGAGAGAAATGCAGGGGGAGAGAGGGGGAGAAATGCAGGGGGAGAGGGAGAGAGAGAGAGAGAAATGCAGGGGGAGAGGGAGAGAGAGAAAAATGCAGGGGGAGAGGGAGAGAGAGAGAGAAATGCAGGACGAGAGGGAGAGAGAGCGAAATGCAGGGGGAGAGGGAGACAGAGAGCGAAATGCAGGGGGAGAGGGAGAGAGAGAGAGAAATGCAGGGGGAGAGAGAGAGAGAGAAATGCAGGGGGAGAGGGAGAGAGAGAGAAATGCAGGGGGAGAGGGAGAGAGAGAGAAATGCAGGGGGAGAGGGAGAGAGAGAGAAATGCAGGGGGAGAGGGAGAGAGAGAGAAATGCAGGGGGAGAGGGAGAGAGAGAGAAATGCAGGGGGAGAGGGAGAGAGAGAGAGAGAAATGCAGGGGGAGAGGGAGAGAGAGAGAAATGCAGGGGGAGAGGGAGAGAGAGAGAAATGCAGGGGGAGAGGGAGAGAGAGAGAGAAATGCAGGGGGAGAGGGAGAGAGAGAGAAATGCAGGGGGAGAGGGAGAGAGAGAGAAATGCAGGGGGAGAGGGAGAGAGAGAGAGAGAAATGCAGGAGGAGAGGGAGAGAGAGAGCGAAATGCAGGGGGAGAGGGAGAGAGAGAGAGAAATGCAGGGGGAGAGGGAGAGAGAGAGAAATGCAGGGGGAGAGGGAGAGAGAGAGAAATGCAGGGGGAGAGGGAGAGAGAGAGAAATGCAGGGGGAGAGGGAGAGAGAGAGAGAAATGCAGGGGGAGAGGGAGAGAGAGAGAAATGCAGGGGGAGAGGGAGAGAGAGAGAGAAATGCAGGGGGAGAGAGAGAGAGAGAGAGAGAAATGCAGGGGGAGAGGGAGAGAGAGAGAGAGAAATGCAGGGGGAGAGGGAGAGAGAGAGAAATGCAGGGGGAGAGGGAGAGAGAGAGAGAAATGCAGGGGGAGAGGGAGAGAGAGAGAGAAATGCAGGGGGAGAGGGAGAGAGAGAGAGAGAAATGCAGGGGGAGAGGGAGAGAGAGAGAGAGAAATGCAGGGGGAGAGGGAGTGAGAGAGAGAGAGAAATGCAGGGGGAGAGGGAGTGAGAGAGAGAGAGAAATGCAGGGGGAGAGGGAGAGAGAGAGAGAGAAATGCAGGGGAAGAGGGAGAGAGAGAGAGAAATGCAGGGGAAGAGGGAGAGAGAGAGAGAAATGCTGGGGGAGAGGGAGAGAGAGAGAAATGCAGGGGGAGAGAGAGAGAAATGCAGGGGAAGAGGGAGAGAGAGAAATGCAGGGGGAGAGGGAGAGAGAGAGAAATGCAGGGGGAGAGTTAGAGAGAGAGAGAGAAATGCAGGGGGAGAGGGAGAGAGAGAGAAATGCAGGGGGAGAGGGAGAGAGAGAGAAATGCAGGGGGAGAGGGAGAGAGAGAGAAATGCAGGGGGAGAGGGAGAGAGAGAGAAATGCAGGGGGAGAGAGAGGGAGAGAGAAATGCAGGGGGAGAGAGAGGGAGAGAAATGCAGGGGGAGGGAGAGAGAGAGAAATGCAGGGAGAGGGAGAGAGAGAGAAATGCAGGGAGAGGGAGAGAGAGAGAAATGCAGGGAGAGGGAGAGAGAGATAAATGCAGGGAGAGGGAGAGAGAGAGAAATGCAGGGAGAGGGAGAGAGAGAGAAATGCAGGGAGAGGGAGAGAGAGAGAAATGCAGGGAGAGGGAGAGAGAGAGAAATGCAGGGAGAGGGAGAGAGAGAGAAATGCAGGGAGAGGGAGAGAGAGAGAAATGCAGGGAGAGGGAGAGAGAGAGAAATGCAGGGAGAGGGAGAGAGAGAGAAATGCAGGGAGAGGGAGAGAGAGAGAAATGCAGGGAGAGGGAGAGAGAGAGAAATGCAGGGAGAGGGAGAGAGAGAGAAATGCAGGGAGAGGGAGAGAGAGAGAAATGCAGGGAGAGGGAGAGAGAGAGAAATGCAGGGAGAGGGAGAGAGAGAGAAATGCAGGGAGAGGGAGAGAGAGAGAAATGCAGGGAGAGGGAGAGAGAGAGAAATGCAGGGAGAGGGAGAGAGAGAGAAATGCAGGGAGAGGGAGAGAGAGAGAAATGCAGGGAGAGGGAGAGAGAGAGAAATGCAGGGAGAGGGAGAGAGAGAGAAATGCAGGGAGAGGGAGAGAGAGAGAAATGCAGGGAGAGGGAGAGAGAGAGAAATGCAGGGAGAGGGAGAGAGAGAGAAATGCAGGGAGAGGGAGAGAGAGAGAAATGCAGGGAGAGGGAGAGAGAGAGAAATGCAGGGAGAGGGAGAGAGAGAGAAATGCAGGGAGAGGGAGAGAGAGAAATGCAGGGAGAGGGAGAGAAATGCAGGGAGAGGGAGAGAAATGCAGGGAGAGGGAGAGAAATGCAGGGAGAGGGAGAGAAATGCAGGGAGAGGGAGAGAAATGCAGGGAGAGGGAGAGAAATGCAGGGAGAGGGAGAGAAATGCAGGGAGAGGGAGAGAAATGCAGGGAGAGGGAGAGAAATGCAGGGAGAGGGAGAGAAATGCAGGGAGAGGGAGAGAAATGCAGGGAGAGGGAGAGAAATGCAGGGAGAGGGAGAGAAATGCAGGGAGAGGGAGAGAAATGCAGGGAGAGGGAGAGAAATGCAGGGAGAGAGGGGGAAATGCAGGGAGAGAGGGGGAAATGCAGGGGGAGAGGGAGAGAGAGAAATGCAGGGGGAGAGGGAGAGAGAGAGAAATGCAGGGGGAGAGGGAGAGAGAGAGAAATGCAGGGGGAGAGGGAGAGAGAGAGAAATGCAGGGGGAGAGGGAGAGAGAGAGAAATGCAAGGGGAGAGGGAGAGAGAGAGAAATGCAGGGGGAGAGGGAGAGAGAGAGAAATGCAGGGGGAGAGGGAGAGAGAGAGAAATGCAGGGGGAGAGGGAGAGAGAGAGAAATGCAGGGGGAGAGGGAGAGAGAGAGAAATGCAGGGGGAGAGGGAGAGGGAGAGAAATGCAGGGGGAGAGGGAGAGGGAGAGAAATGCAGGGGGAGAGGGAGAGAAATGCAGGGGGAGAGGGAGAGGGAGAGAAATGCAGGGGGAGAGGGAGAGGGAGAGAAATGCAGGGGAGAGGGAGAGGGAGAGAAATGCAGGGGAGAGGGAGAGGGAGAGAAATGCAGGGGGAGAGGGAGAGAAATGCAGGGGGAGAGGGAGAGGGAGAGAAATGCAGGGGGAGAGGGAGAGGGAGAGAAATGCAGGGGGAGAGGGAGAGGGAGAGAAATGCAGGGGGAGAGGGAGAGGGAGAGAAATGCAGGGGGAGAGGGAGAGGGAGAGAAATGCAGGGGGAGAGGGAGAGGGAGAGAAATGCAGGGGGAGAGGGAGAGGGAGAGAAATGCAGGGGGAGAGGGAGAGGGAGAGAAATGCAGGGGGAGAGGGAGAGGGAGAGAAATGCAGGGGGAGAGGGAGAGGGAGAGAAATGCAGGGGGAGAGGGAGAGGGAGAGAAATGCAGGGGGAGAGGGAGAGGGAGAGAAATGCAGGGGGAGAGGGAGAGGGAGAGAAATGCAGGGGGAGAGGGAGAGGGAGAGAAATGCAGGGGGAGAGGGAGAGGGAGAGAAATGCAGGGGGAGAGGGAGAGAGAGAGAAATGCAGGGGGAGAGGGAGAGAGAGAGAAATGCAGGGGGAGAGGGAGAGAGAGAGAAATGCAGGGGGAGAGGGAGAGAGAGAGAAATGCAGGGGGAGAGGGAGAGAGAGAAATGCAGGGGGAGAGGGAGAGAGAGAGAAATGCAGGGGGAGAGGGAGAGAGAGAGAAATGCAGGGGGAGAGGGAGAGAGAGAGAAATGCAGGGGGAGAGGGAGAGAGAGAGAAATGCAGGGGGAGAGGGAGAGAGAGAGAGAAATGCAGGGGGAGAGGGAGAGAGAGAGAGAAATGCAGGGGGAGAGGGAGAGAGAGAGAGAAATGCAGGGGGAGAGGGAGAGAGAGAGAGAAATGCAGGGGGAGAGGGAGAGAGAGAGAGAAATGCAGGGGGAGAGGGAGAGAGAGAGAGAAATGCAGGGGGAGAGGGAGAGAGAGAGAGAAATGCAGGGGGAGAGGGAGAGAGAGAGAGAAATGCAGGGGGAGAGGGAGAGAGAGAGAGAAATGCAGGGGGAGAGGGAGAGAGAGAGAGAAATGCAGGGGGAGAGGGAGAGAGAGAGAGAAATGCAGGGGGAGAGGGAGAGAGAGAGAGAAATGCAGGGGGAGAGGGAGAGAGAGAGAGAAATGCAGGGGGAGAGGGAGAGAGAGAGAAAAATGCAGGGGGAGAGGGAGAGAGAGAGAAAAATGCAGGGGGAGAGGGAGAGAGAGAGAAAAATGCAGGGGGAGAGGGAGAGAGAGAGAAATGCAGGGGGAGAGGGAGAGAGAGAGAAATGCAGGGGGAGAGGGAGAGAGAGAGAGAAATGCAGGGGGAGAGAGGGAGAGAGGAATGCAGGGGGAGAGAGGGAGAGAGAAATGCAGGGGGAGAGAGGGAGAGAGAAATGCAGGGGGAGAGAGGGAGAGAGAAATGCAGGGGGAGAGAGGGAGAGAGAAATGCAGGGGGAGAGAGGGAGAGAGAAATGCAGGGGGAGAGAGGGAGAGAGAAATGCAGGGGGAGAGAGGGAGAGAGAAATGCAGGGGGAGAGAGGGAGAGAGAAATGCAGGGGGAGAGAGGGAGAGAGAAATGTAGGGAGAGAGAAATGTAGGGAGAGAGAAATGTAGGGAGAGAGAAATGTAGGGAGAGAGAAATGCAGGGGGAGAGAGGGAGAGAGAAATGCAGGGGGAGAGAGGGAGAGAGAAATGCAGGGGGAGAGAGGGAGAGAAATGCAGGGGGAGAGAGGGAGAGAGAAATGCAGGGGGAGAGAGGGAGAGAGAAATGCAGGGGGAGAGAGGGAGAGAGAAATGCAGGGGGAGAGAGGGAGAGAGAAATGCAGGGGGAGAGAGGGAGAGAGAAATGCAGGGGGAGAGAGGGAGAGAGAAATGCAGGGGGAGAGAGGGAGAGAGAAATGCAGGGGGAGAGAGGGAGAGAGAAATGCAGGGGGAGAGAGGGAGAGAGAAATGCAGGGGGAGAGAGGGAGAGAGAAATGCGGGGGAGAGAGGGAGAGAGAAATGCAGGGGGAGAGAGAAATGCAGGGGGAGAGAGAAATGCAGGGGGAGAGAGAAATGCAGGGGGAGAGAGAAATGCAGGGGGAGAGAGGGAGAGAGAAATGCAGGGGGAGAGAGAGAGAAATGCAGGGGGAAACAGAATTGCAGCAAGAGATAGAATTGCAGAGGGGGGAGAGAGAGATTTCCAGGGAGAGAGAATTACAGGGGGGAAGAGAGAGAGAAATGCAAGGGGAATGAGGGGCGGAGAAGTGGGAAATGTGGGATTGAGGGACATGCGAGGAGTGGGAATTGCAGGGGGCGGAGGGCGGGAAATGCGGGGGGAGCGAGGGGTGGAGGTTGGGAAATGCAGGGGGGGTGCGAGGGGCGGAAGGCGGGAAATGCAGGAGGGGTGCGAGTGGCGGAAGGCGGGAAATGCAGGAGGGGTGCGAGGGGCGGAGGGCGGGAAATGCAGGAGAGGTGCGACGGGCGGAGGGCGGGAAATGCAGAGGGGGTGCGAGGGGCGGAGGGCGGGAAATGCAGGGGGTGTGCGAGGGGCGGAAGGCGGGAAATGCAGGAGGGGTGCGAGGGGCGGAGGGTGGGAAATGCAGAAGGGGTGCGAGGGGAGGAGGGCCGGAAATGCAGGGGGGAGTGGAGGGCGGGAAATGCAGGGGGAGCGAGGGGAGAGTGGGAAATGCGGGGGAAGGGAAAGAGGGTGAAATGCAAGGGGAGAGGTGACAGAAAAACAGGAGGAGAGCGGGACAGAGAAATACAAAAATGAAGAGAAAGAAATAGAGAGAAATACAGCAAGAGGGAGGGAGATAAATACAGGGAGAGAATGAGGAAGAGAGAAACATGGCAAGAAGGGGGGATAGAGAGAGAAATGCAGAAGGAGAGCAATACATTCGGAGTGAGATAGAGTAGTACAGGGATTGAGGGGCAAAGGAGAGAGATGGAGGTAGAGATGGGAGGAGAGAGGGAGAAAAATACAGATAGGGTGCGATAGAGGGGGGTGGGGGGAGAGAGATAGAGAGAGGAGAAGTTCAATCTGAACCCCAGGCTGAACTCTGTCCACCGTTCCTGCATCCATCGTTTGAACCAGACTCTGACTCCCCTCACTTGAGCCTCAGTGTTTGCCCCACCCCCACCACCCTGTGTGAGCCCCAGATCCTACATTGTCACCAATATCTTGACCGGGGAATCATCAAACTGGTTGCAGGGCGTTGTCCTAGACTGCATCTGGTTCTTTCCCTCCCTCTGTTATCCAACTGTCAAGGCTCCATAGCCCCCATGCCTTGGAGTTTCCACTTCTGAGCTCACTGTGTTCATCCAAATATGTAACACGTGATTACTTTTATTTTTTTTGATTCACCTCTGTAATACGAGGTTAGCATTTGTGAAATAAAGCTTCCATGTTTATGTTGGAGCTCATTGCTAAGTGTCAATGAAAGGAATTGGCCATGTATTTTTTGTTTGTATAACTCTGAAATCGCCATCTTGAGGAGAAAAGAAGTGTGGATGGTCATTGGCAAGGTGTAGCCGGTGGGAAAAAAAAGCAAAGTTCCTATCAGAACTGTCAACTTCAGAGAGGGTGTTGGGGGGTTGCTGGGTTTTGCTCCCAGATTCCATTGTCTTATTATGTAATTTTTGAAAACTAGAAACCATACAGTTGTGTTTTGAACATTATCTCCTAGAGTCCAGAGAACATATTTCATTTAAATGGGTCATTTTAACCTGAAATGTCAGTTCAGGGTTTCCATTTTGTGTGGGAAATTATGCCTTTCTTTGAAGACACATAGATTAGTTGTTGATTGTTGTTTAGGCAAGAGCATTGGATTTTCACTAATTAGTGTGTTTGGGAAAAAAAAATTAAGGCAAGTGCAGAACAGGTCCAACAGTGAGGGAAAGTCTAAGCTATCCTGTTGCAGTGTTTTATTATTTTTGCTGTACCATTTCAAAAGATAAATCAGAGTTTTGTGTGATATGTTTGGAAACATTACTTTCTTGGGATAACTTTATTTAAAATGTATAATGTTGACAGAAATTTGAATTTGCATCACAGTAGCTCTGTCAATGATTAACTGTATCTCGGGAGTGTGACCATAACAAACACTGGCATCATCTCTCTAGTTGTATTCAATGTGATCAGTCGCACGTTACCAGATACAAGCTTTATGAACACAACAGTTTACGTGAGTTGTTGCCTTAGTTTGGACGATGACTTGAATTTCACATGAGACACTTTGGCTTGCCCAGTACAGACTTTTTTTTACAATGTTTTCTTCATGATGATTAAAGGCCTGAGTTAAATTGTGTATGGACGTGTTTTATGTTTCTCGGATTCTACTGTCTTTTATTTACGTTTTGAAGACTAGAAATCATATAATTGTGTTTTGGAAATGATCTCAAAAATGAGAGTCATAATTTGTATTTGAAACCTTGAAGCTTTTTAGTGTATAGATTTGAAAATTGTAATATTTAAAAATGGGATAATTGCTATATTTCTTTAAACTTTAAAAAAAAGTTCTGAATTATGCACTATACTTCGCTACAGATGGTTCAGTTCTGTTTACAGATTTTTTCATATTGTACGATCGTGGTTATTTTGTTGCTTGGGACTGATTTTCTTTCTGTTAGAATATCTCAAAGTCTGGGCTGTAATCAGCTGATTTTTCAAATGTTTGCAGAATACCTTATATTCGTGGTAACAGTTTCTTGGCAGAAATGCTTGTAAAAAGAATTGTCAGGAAGTGACTGATCACCACTTGGCACGTGATGACATCTGTCAATGTTACTGCTAAGCTTAGAAGTTTATTGCAAACTGTGCATATCAACTGATAGTGAACGTTCAATTTTCAGAATGGAAATACCAGCTGGTTAGTATTTTGACTATATCAAGGTTTCACTGTCCGGTTGCATTCTGCTACATATCACCTCTTTGCACAGGTTGGCCGAATGTAGCTTGGCCTAAAACTGCGTGACATGCCAGTGTTCTGTTGTGCTTCAGAGTATTTGGAATGCTGTGCAGCATAACTTTCTTCATGCTGTCAGAATATTATTTTTATTATTTGCCAAAAACTTCCGTGAGATGATATAACCTGCCCACATCAAATGCTAATTGTCAGGACAATGGAGGTGGTCAAACCTATTCCGTTCCCCACTCTCGGGCAATGTTTAATTTTTTTTCTCTAGTTCCCTATCTTTTCTCACCTCCTTTTGAAGAAACATTGACTTCTGCTGGGTTACAGTCCCAGAGGTGCTGGAAGTGCACTTTTTCTAGACCAGCCAAGTGACTCTTCTAGTGTTTGAACCTGTGTGTGAGGGAGGGAGCTGCGTTGGTGTAATTAAGCCATGGATGTTCACCTCGACGACAAGTTGCATCTATATAGCACCTTTTAAAGTAGTAAAATGTCTGAACCAAAAAGGAGACAGTAGAACAAGTAATAAAAAAAACTTGATTTTTTTTAATAGATTTTATGGCGCATCTTAAATGAGAGAGAGAGAGAGAGAGAGGTGGTGAGATAGAGAGGTTCAGGGAGGGACTTCCAGAGATTACAGCTTAGACGGCTGAAGATGTGACTGCCAGGAGAAAAATATAGATGTGAATCAGGAAGAGTAACTTTTCCGCTGGTGCTAAGTATCAGACTGTTTATCCAACATCCAGTTAAATATTAGGAAGACATTGTTTTCGGACCCTACTGCAAACTCCATTTGACTAATATTTTTATGTGGCTTGGTGTCATACTTTATTTCACAATGCTCCTGTGCAGTGCCTTGGGATATTTTGTTAAATGAAAGGCGCTTCATAAATAAAAAGTTGTAGCATTTATGACAGACCAATGATTTGTTTTAATTGCTAGAACTGGGTACTCTCCCTTTATGGACTTTATGTGCCAGGCAACTGCAATAACAACTTGCATTTATATAGCACCTTTAACATAGCCAAATGACCCAAGGTGCTTCACAAGAGAGCATTATCCAAAAAGATTTGACACCATAAGATGTTAGGAGAGCTGAGCAAAAGCTTGGTCAAAGCAGTAGGTTTTAAGGCACGATTTAAAGGAGAGTTGAGAGATAAATAGGCGGGGATCGCAATATAGTTAGAAGTGACGAAAGCCATTCAGCCTAACTCAATTCCTTAAGTGAGAATACATTCTGGAGAGCTCCATTAGTCCCAGTCTATAACTAGCTAATAAAAGGTATGTGTGATTATTCCTGGTGACTTGGTCTCTGGTGTTCTTTTTTCTTTTCTGTGTGGCCTGTTCTTTTTGTTGGCCTTGTCATACTGCCTCAATTAAGGTTGGGACTTTGCCATGTTGAGGAAACATGCAAAACCATGAGCTATCACTGACTTGGTGTTTTGGAGTTTCGACATACTGTGCTATCCTCGAATGTTAAGGTTATCACAATATTACAGGACTTATTTCATGATGAGACCTGTGTTATATGTAGGCTAGTGGATGCAGGGGAATGGTTACAAAAGCTGTAATTTAATTAAGGAATCCAAACAAACAGTGAAAGTTTGGAGTTATAAGTCATCTGTTTACTATCTATTTATAGTGTCTTGGGCTTCAATGACTTGTTTCCATTTTCTTGTAATAGTTGTCAGTGATGATCTAAGCTGTCTGTACACTTTGTGCTGCTCACACTAAAAGATTAAAAACTGTGACGCAAGTACTGCAGTTCATAAATATCAGACAGTAGATAAATGATAGATATATATTTTTTTAGAATTAACTTTCTATTCCATGTGATTTTTGCCAGATGGAATTTTGAGAGATTTACATAGCTTGTGAGGGGGTGGAAAAATCATTTTAAAGTGATCTTTCATTCAGCCCAGAAACTGGCTTTCCAACTTTCCATCAGCTGTGGCTCTGTGGTAGCACTCTCACCTCTGAGTCAGAAGGTTGTGGGTTCAAGACCCAATCTAGGGATCTGGACACATATTCTGCTAACGAACTACAGGAGCACTGTACCCTTTGCGGTGCTGTCTTTTGGATGAAACCTTAAACCAAGAAATTGTCTGCCCTCATGGGTGGAAATACAAGATTCAGTAGCACTATTCAAGAAGAGCAGGGGAGTCCTCTTGGGTGTCTTGGCAGAAAAGAAGGCATGGTATGATGCGAGGCATTCAAAAGTCAATTTATTTTTGCCTTTGCTGACTTTATTTTCCCTTAGAATCATGGAATGGTTAGAGCACAGGAGGCCATTTAGCCTGTCATGTTTGTGCCAGCTCTCTCCAAGAGCAACTTACCTAGTTCCACACCTCGCCTTTCCCTGTAGCCCTACAAATTTTTCTCTTCAGATAATTATCCAATTCTCTTTTGAAGGTCTCGATTGAATCTGCATTCCAGGTCCTAACTACCCTCTGTGTAAAACAGTTTTTCATTCTTTCCTTTTGTTCTTTTGCCAAACACCTTAAATCTGTGTCCTCTGGTTCTCGATCCTTCCGCCAACTGGAACAGTTTTTCCCTATCTACTCTGTGCAGATGCCTCATGATTTTGAAAACCTCCATCAAATCTCCTCAACCCTGGAACCATTCTCATGAGTCTTTTCTGCACCCTTTCTGGTGTCTTCATATCCTTCCTAAAAAATAGTGCCCAGAATGGGACACAATACTCCAGTTGAGGCAGAATGCACGTTTTAAACAGGTTCATCATAACTTCCTTTTGTAAACCACTTTATTAACCACTTTCTCAACCTGCCCTGTTACCTTCTATGATTTGTGCACATATACTCGAGGCCCCTCTTCTCCTACACCCCTTTTATTTTATATTGTTTCTCCTCAACAAAAGTCAATAACCTGCTTTAGCTGATCTCACCTGAGACAGTAGCCAATATGCTGCAATTCGCCTCAGTGCCTTTCAACTGTGAAGGGAAAATATTCTATTGAGCTTCCTGTTACTGATCACCATTGGGTATCACCTGAAGGAAAATGCATGTAGGTTGAGAAGATTGTTGGGTTTGCCTTTCCAAAGCCCAATAGTCTGCTCTGTGCCCACGCGGACACAGGCGAGCTACAAAGATAATGTGGAGCTCTATCCCACTGAGAGTCAACACATCTAAGAGAGACGTGTGTAAAGTAACAAATAAATTCATCATAGTTTTGATTAGCGAGCATTAGGTTTAAGCAGCTTTTAGGGGCAGGGTAAATTCAAAGTCCCTTTGCTAGATCTGAGAATGGTGGTTGGAGGAAGGAGTTTGTTCCGCAACATCCAGAGATGCTGTAATACATGTAACAGAAGTCTGTCATTTTAAAAGCTTGTAATTTACCCAGCACTCAGTGGAGAAGTTAATGTTTGATTTTTTTTTATTGAATTGGCACCTGTTTTCTGGTTGTCCATGGTAATCTACTAATGTAAACTTGCTTTGTTCCTTTAAAGGACTGGATGGTACACAATTAGAATGTTGAGGTTTCACCTCTGGGACCTGGTTTCACCTGCCTTGTCATAATTAAGACAACATCACAAATTTCACCACAATTTGACAAATTGTTTGTTTTACACGAATGGCGGTTGTGAGAATGGAAATATATTACTGGTGCAATAGAAAGTATTCTTCAGAAGGTAGGATGCGTTGGGCAAATTCTGCCCTGAATCTAGCCTGTGCTACATCTGACTGAGGAGTGCTGACATGAGGTTCAAAATTGTAAATTGTTCTAATTCCCCAGAAAGACACTGGAGGTAGGCATATGCATCACCTGAGGTTTCACTCACATAGCTTATGAAATCAATTTCAGGGACATGGGGAAATAGCAACAGAGTGGAACTAATTGGATAGCTTTTTCAAAGTGTGATGGGCTGAATAGCCACCCCCAGCACTGAAAGATTATGTAGTTCAGAGATTGCAGACGGAGTGACTGTTGTCAGTGACTGAGGCCTCTGAACAGGTCACCAATCTCAAATCTCAGTCGCAGAACAATGAGGAACTTGTGGTGGGATAATGTATTAGGTGATGGCATTATACACTGAGAGGAGATTAGTTTGTGATGTATTTTAAAATGTTCAGGAAATTTGTTAGATGCATCAGCAAACAAGTGTGCATTAATAAAAATGTCGGGTGCCTTTTTGTCAAACTATGTGGCACATCTGTGTTAAAATACTCATGATTTTGCCTAATGAAACAAAACTTATATTTCTGCAATTTTTTTCAACCCTTTATTCTCTCAAAGCACTGACTTTTGCTTGGCTGTGGTTCCATATATTTAAAAAAAGTACTACACCTAGCATATTCTCCTCTGTTGCACTTAAAATGGAACGCTTGACTTTATCACTGTTCAAAGGAACTCTCCAGGAATACAAAATACAACAGTCAGTCTGTCTGCAATCTCTTAATTGACATCTGTATGAATTCACCCAGTGTTTACTTAACAGCAGTCTCTTAATTGGCCACTGTAAGAACCCAGTGTTTACCTAACAGCAATTAGATTTTGTAGTCTTGGAAAGATATACCTCAATTTTTTTGCAGATGAATATTGCATTGTGTTTTACATGGCAACATGTTCCTATCCTAAGACAGTGTGTTCTCTATCTTAGTGCGAGCAGTGCCGTAACATTGGAAGTATCACACTGCGAAAAAAAAATGGGAGAAAAAAGGCATATAGTCATTTACAATCAATAGAAAACTCCCCTAATGACAGAAGGTACTGGTTTCACTATGTCTACAACCTCTTAATTGATCTTAGCAATCATACTTGTCAAAAAAGATAAAGAAAACCATTATTATTTGGACAGAAGATTCATACTGGGTAACACAATGTATTATTTTGCTGTTAAGGTTGGACTGTGTCCCATTAAAGCCACAAGGTTTAATAAGTAAACAGACTGAGTTGTATCCAGCAATAACAACCCGCATGTATAATAATGCCTTTAACATAGGGAAACACCCCAAAGTGCTTCACCGCAGCATACTCAGATAAAAATGTGAGAGGATTGTGACTGTGTGCATTTAAGGCTGCAGGTCTGACCATTAAGTGATGGACCCTTTTCTTTTGTGAAAGACTTTTTGATATAAATCTGGGGATTTGATAGGGTAAATACTGTGAGGATGTTTCCACTTGTGGGAGTGACTAGAACCGAGGGCACAGCTTAAGAATAAGAGGTTTACCCTTTAAGAAGGTTATGAGGAGAAATTTTTTCTCTCAAAGAGTCGTTAGCATGTGGAGTTCTCTTCCCCAGAGAGCAGTAGAGGCTGGGTCATTGAATTTATTCAAGGCAGAGTTAGACAGATTTTTGATAGACAAGGCTGTCGAAGGTTTTTTTGGGGGGGGGGGGGGGGGTGCAGGCAGACGGCAAAGCGGATTTGAGACCACGACCAGATCAGCCATGACATTATTGAATGGTGGAGCAAGCTTGAAGGGCTGAAAGGCTTTCTCCTGCTCCTAAGTCAATGTTCTTATGTATTATGTTTAGGATATGACTTCAATGAAAAGGGAAATCGGTCAGGGTGTATAACAAGTGGCAGATCCACTACCGTTTTGTGCCCTACCAAAGCTGAATTATATCCTCATGGTGGATAATGTATTGTTCACATATAAAACAAAATATTTGTTTATAAGAGCCCAGAGGGTGAGCCAAACATCAATTATTTGCACCACGATAGTGTGTTCTGGAAATATAAGAGGTTTAAAAAAAAATTGGTATAATAACCCAAAAATGTTGGCTTTCATCAAAGGAAATGCTTTGGGATGCTTATTGCAGCAGAAAACATGAATTATTTAAGTGTTTATGATTGACAGAAAGACTAGCTATCCACATAGAGTCCGCAGTTTGTAAGCCCTGCCCCACTACATGCTCTCACCCCTTCTCTTGCTCCAAAATGCAATAATCCCTGAGAATTTTTCACTAATGGAAAGTAAAAGTAAATGTTATTAAAGCAGTCCCGTGTTTATTTATTGTTCCAGATAGGTAGAAATCGAGACAAAGGGAGTGGAATCTTTATCAGTGGGACTGTGAAAATTATTAATTTATTGAACAAAAGTATAACCAGTCAAAAAACACAATTCGGCATTGCTAGAGAAATCTCTTACAAACCAGTGCTAAAAGACCTGGCAGTTGCTCTGTCCAATATTGTCAGGCGCCAGGATCCAAAATGCTAAGTGGAGGTATCGAACCCCAACTTGGTGCATTTGGTGTTGCATTGTGGACTTCAAAAGAAGGTAGGAGATGAAAAGTTAACTATTTTCCTATGTCATATGTTTAGTATATGACTTCAATGAAAAGGGAAATTGGTCAGGTTGTATAACAAGTGGTAGATCCACTACCATTTTATACCCTATCAAAGCTGATGGTGCATAATCTAATGGAAGGTATATATAAGTAGAAAGAAAAAAAATTTGGATTTATATGGTGAATGTTTAAGGACATCCAAAGCAGCTCACAGCCAATGAGATACTATTGCAGTGTCCACAGATGTCACTAATGTAACATAGGAAATCTGGCAGAAATTTTGCATTTAGCAACCAATAATTAGACATATCACTTGATATTTTGTTTGTGATCTTGGTTGAGGTATAAATGTTGGCCAGGATAATGTTTGTATATTTTCCTTAAATAATGCTTTAAATAACATTTCTCTGTGGCTGTGAAAGCTGGACGGTAGGCAACCAAATGATCAAAAGACTCAAAAGCCTTTGAAATTTGGGCATACAGAGGAATGCTTGGAATATATTGGAAAGAGAGTGAAGATTGAGAATGTCCCAGGGAGAATGAAATCCGGAAGAGTATATCATCAAAATCCAAAAATTAAGTTATTTTGGCCACCTGATAAGGTGCGATAATATATCAGGAACACTGCTTAAGGGTGACATCAATGGTAAAAGGAGCCGATGAAGACCGAGTTTCTTGGACAAGTGGCATCAAGGAATGGGAAAACATGAGTTATCAGGAGGCAGTGAGGAATGCTTACAGCAGAAGCGACTGTTGCAATAGTACATCCAACCCTCTGCAAGAGGCAGGAACCTAAGAAAACTGCCATGGGATCTTTTATATCCACGTGAAGCTGCAGAGACGACCTCTGACAATGCAGCACACCATCAGTACTGCATTGAAGTTTTGGCTTGCATTTCATGTTCAAATATCTGGAATCTGCAACCTTCTGGTTCAGAAGTGTGTGAGATACTGCTGAAGCACAACTGACATCTCCAATAATCATTTATGATTTTCACAGAAAAATTAAAGTTTTCAAAATTCAGTCTCGCCTATTAGCAAAAATTCCAGAATACTAAGGCATAAAAATAGAATTTGATTTATTCAATGCTCTTTAATCAGTGGCCTGATGATCCATTTTCTGGATAAACTGTTTTATAAGAGCATTGTTATAACATAGTGTCTCCTCCAACTTACCACACACAACATGTAGAGCAGTCATGCTGCAGATTTCACACTTCAAATTTTGTTACAAGTTCAATGCAATCATAAAAAATAGAGAGCCAGTCATTGCCTTAAACCTGAAGTTTTACAAGTCCCCTCATTGTCTCAGCAGTTTATAAGGAGCTACAATTGTCTGGAATTGCCTAATATGACTAGTGACAGGCTAAATTAATGTAACCATATGTGCAGACTTCAGACAACCCATGAGCAATGCCACAGGAAAACTGGAAGGAGCCCAGAAATTATTTACAAAACTGTGGCGTTATTAAAAATATAACTGATAAGCTAAGACTTTTTTGATGCTTGATTTCAATTGGAAGACACGAATGCCACGTAACTTTTTTTTAAAGAAAAAAGCCTCAACCCTTATGTTTTAATGTTGACCCTAAGTTACTTGCATCCACAAAACTCTGCATTGATGACATTAGAAGCTAAAACCTCAAACTAGAAAAACAAGCTATGGTAAATGCTTGAAGTTAATTACAGTGGAAGAGCTTGATTAGTTCTATGGTTGGACTGTTTATCTCATTATAGTTAAAATGGGCTTGATTTTGTAACTTGTAGTTGAACTGAAATATTACAAATCAAAACAACTCAAACAGCTCATTAAAGTATATTTTTGGAAAAAAAAGTAGCTGTCAAATAATTGGAGGGGGCTCCAATAACAGAACATCAACTCAAAGCACAGCTTTTTGTGAAGTCTGCATGATGCACAGTAGTAAGTCCTATTTGAGCATACAGCCTGGCTTATTAAAAGGTGCTGGCTATGAAATGTTATTTTTAATGTGATAGACTTGCTATAGGTAATCAAAAATGGTTAACACTTGATAGAATTTCCCTCATTTTAAAAGACTGCTGACTACAATCTGCAACATATTGCTTGCCGTTCAGATGTAAAAATTGTTTGGATTTACATTGCAGTTGTTTTACTGACTGGCTACACTAGGACAGTAAATTCTAGTTTGTGCCACCTACTGTCATGTCACAGAAATAGATTGATTATCCAAAGCATGGCTTGCTATGGCCTGCTGAACCCAGTCCAACTTTTTCTTTCACGCACCATTTATTTATAGCAAAGGCACAAAAAAATATTTTGGCAAGTTACCAATGTGGTATATTGCAGCAATTGTTTGGTCAGTTGTATTGAACCTAATTCAGTTCTTTTTCACTGTTTATGTTTTCCCTCTTATTTCCTGTCCGTTTTTTTTATTCAATTTTGTCTGCTGTGCCTCATTCACAGGGAGGTTACATCGGTGTGACGTTATTTTAGTGCAGTAATAACAGCTGTTCAAATCTCTTGTGAGTATTTTCAAGTAAAGGGGTTAAAAATGCTTTGGGTAGGATGATATAGAGAAGGTAGCGTCCTAAATGGGTTGATTGTGTTTGGGACTGGAGAAGCTGAATTATTTTTAATTCTCCATTTACGGAACGTAATCCTTTAGCTGGCAAGCTTGTTCGTGGGTTGTAGGCGTTGCTGACAAGACCCGCATTTATTGCCCATCCCTAATTGCCTTGAGAAGGTGGTGGTGAGCCACCGCCTTGAATCACTGCACTCCGTGTAGTATAGCTACATCCACAGTATTAGGTAGGGAGTTCCAGAATTTTGATGGCAGGCTTTATTCTTCCTGAAGCTTTTACTTTGTGGTTTTTAAGTGCCTTGCTGGGACAGTTCAGAGGGCAGTTAAGAGTCGACACATTGCTGTAGGCCCGGAATCATTCATAGCCTAGACCAGGTAAGGATGGCAGATTTTCTTCCTGAAAGGACATGAATGAACAAGATGCATTTTACTACAATCCAGTAGCTTCCTGATCACCATTACTGCTGCTAGCCTTTTACTCCAAATTTATTTAGTTAACTGAATTTAATTCCCCACTGCCAGTTCAGGATCTGAACTTATGTCTGCATTATGTCTCCAGGTCATTAGTCCAGGCCTCTGGATTACTAGTCCAGTAATGTAACCACACTGCTACCATACCGATTGTTACTGTACTGTATGTAGTAAGGAAGGAGTGTCTTGTGGTATCTAGCCATGTTTTGGGTGCATTGCATTATTCTTTTCCCTTTCCTTTAGATAGTATTATTTGTCATCTTTCAATTAGGTGCAGTGGATCAATTTTATGCCGTGCCCATGAGTCCAAACAGCTGTAGCAGTGCTTCATCCTCCAGTCTATGAACTTCAATTTCAGGTCTGTTTTCACAAGCACCCTATACCTTTTAGTTTGCGCTAAACAGACTTAATTAAAACAGGCTTAATATCTGGCACAGTAACTGGTTCACAGTTTTAAAAGAATCAATGGTTCATTTTCTCCTTCAGTTGCCCACACAGCTGCCCTGACTCTCTCAGCATGTTGTGTTGGTGCAAAGTTGTTTCAGTTTTGCGTGAATGCTAAACTTGTGTCACTTGCATCAAGGCTCACATTGACTCTGAAGCAAAGCAGACTGAAAGCACCTTCACCGGGGAGTCCCTGGCCTCATGGTGTGCCCTGTTGGCTTCACTTGTTCCTGCACCCTTCAGCTCAGAATTGTTTTGCCCCTGTAAATTGCTGGAATTGCGAGCTGGTAATGGTGGAGCAAGGGTAACAGAGCATCTGGCACCTTTGCGAAGGATGGGACCAATGATGTTTATTCTTAACTGATGAGATCAAAGAATTGAGAAGTAAACAGAGGAAGGACTGAGAAGGAGGGTGCATTAGAGGGGGTGATTTCAATATCAAGCTCGGGTATAGAAAGAAAAGGGGGGAAGATTGGATTGAGAGAGAGAAAAAGGACAAGTAAGAAAAATTTACAACTTTGTCATTTTTAAAGTCCAACAGCAATTCGCTACCTGAAGGAGTGAGATTCCACATGTTTAATCGTTTATTTTCTGGACCAGTGAGGTTGATTGGCAGTCATTAACAATTATAATGCCATTAAAAGGCTATTTATGTGAGGTTAATGGACGATTAATGTGCAAATGGAGCAACTTCATGTAATTTATGGAGAGCTTAAGATCAAGCTACTGTTTTTGCAAAACCAATGATGGAGTGGCGCAAATCGTACAACAGCATTATAGCGATTCACAGTGCACAGGGTATCTCTTAGTCACCAAAGGTTGCTGGACAATTTGCATATTAACAATGGTGTGCACTGTTCACTCTCTGTTATTTTCCCAGGAAATTCTGGCCCATTTAGCTGCAGCCTTACTGTGATTATTGATGGAATATAGTCTTAGAATGTATTTGTAACCGTGTTAAAACTTTGCTGTTGATACATTAGCTGACTAATGAAATGATGAATGCTGTAAACTCAGTGATAGATTTGAACTGAATTCACTGACTGAAATTCTTTTGTGTCAAAAAAACCTTGTCAAGTCAACCAGTGGGTTATGATATTGTGTATATATTTACTAAATACTGAAACCGTGATAAAAACAAACTCAAAAAGTTTTAGTCCTATGTTTCCAATGTATTGTTTTCTCTTATTGCTTTTTTTTGTTCCTCCCAGAAGATGACATTTTCGGGTGGGGATATGGGGCCAGGAGTGGGAGTGGGGGAGGGAGTTGGGCACAGTGGTGGGCAGGCAGCGGGTAGGATTGAGAAAGAAATAAGGAAGGAAGAACTGTTTAGTGATAATAGTCTGGGTATTAGAGTATGGGACAGGCTTGATGAACCAGCTTGCCATCTTGTGCCCCTCAGTTTTGTATACTGGCAGTTTTCATTTCTTAGCCAAACAAGACTTTGTTGGTCCAACATTGTGGTGAAGTGTTTTCAGTGTTTTACACAGTACAGTAACCAGTTAATGTTTTCTGGAAAAAATCTGACTCTTGATTACTAGTAAATATTTGCTTTCTATTGGGTCAGTTGAGCAATTTTGTGTTTGAAATATACGTGCACTAAATTAGTTCTATATTTTGGAAATAAGAGCATTTAAAAAAAATAGTAGCAATGTAAGTTTAAGCACCTTTTGCTGGAAGGGCTGTCTACTCTGTTTAATGGGAGTAGGAAAACGTATAAAGTAGCTCAGTCCGAGACATGACTGGAAAATTCCACTCGCCAGCCAGTTAGGGGTGAATGACTTTCCAGCTAAAAAACAAAGCAACTCTTGCAGCTTGCGAGAAATTTTGGTGTGTTTTTATTCTTTCATTAGTCCTTTGTGACTTAATTTTTTTTCTCTGTATCTGATTTTTTGTGACCTATTACAACTGTCCACCATGAATGACAAATATATCCTTTGTCTGTGCCAAACATGTGTTTTATTAATTCATTTTTATATTATCTTGTTTAAAGTTCATAATCGTGGTTACTTTTACAACTTGGAAGTTACTTTAGTTGAGTTTTTAAAAAGTCTCACTGATCTCAGTACTTTTTACAGTGCTTGAATGGTTAAGTACTGGTGCAGTGAAAGTCATGCATGCCATTAGATGTTATAGATGCATTCAAGCTTAAACCAATTGAATTCTTCCATCACTGGTTCACTGGAATGCTAGTCCTCCAATATGTCAAAATTTGGATGTAACCCAGGAGCTAGAGAAGAATGTAAGCTTTTATGTATTGAAAAATATTTAGCCTTGCTAGTGGGAAGGAATAAGTAAAAGACTGTGTTTATGAACTTACTTTAACTCTTTAAGCAGAGATAAAGCTATGGATTTAATATAACCTAAAAAATAAAGTTAATAAAAATAAGCCTGTGCATGAATGTAATCCTCCAATCTCAAGTGAATTTAAAAACCCTCCATGATTGCTAGTTAACACTGCTGTAATGATAGCTCACACAAGCAAACCAAACCAAACATCAGTATATATTTATGTACAAACAATTCCAGAATTGATTTTAAAAAGGCACTTCAGCTGGGCGAGCTGATAGAATAAAACAAAATAACTCACCAGGTACGGTGAATTCCGGGCATTCTTTTACTTGCTTGAAAGACCGTCTTAACTTGCTATAGCCTGGAGTTAGGGAACTCTAGTAGTTGTGAAAGCATTACTATGAATCCCATTATTCAGGTATTCCCAATTTTAAAATTTAACTACAAAGAATTTGGATACATTTTGCAGATAAGTGTTGCTGACAAAGCAGCTATTGTGATCTGAAAATTCAGAAATTTTAGATTGTGGCACTCATATAAACAAGGTTGCCTCCATTGAATCAATGTAATTTTCTTTAATTGTTAAGGCCAAGTCTAACTCTGCAGTCTTTTCTCACTGTTGCATTTGGTTTAAAATAATTATTTTTAATTACAGGATTGTTAAGCATGTACTATTTTTATCCCATATATACTTAAATGTGTTTGGTCTTCAGTCTCTTTGTAACCTGTCTTTACTCAAGGTGCACTTTTTATCAGAAACTTTTCTCCCCCAGCAAAGTAGATAAAGTTGTTGTGGACTGATTCTTTTTTGGAGTGGGGTGCAAGTGAGCAGGAAGTGTTGTGTTGCCAGCTCATACCACTCTTGCCTTGAGGAACGTAGAAGACTGTCCCTGCTTGTTTTAACATGTTAACTAAACAGTTTATTCACTTAAGAATAGATGTATTAATGCTATGCTAACAACAATTGAAGCACCGTAACCTAAAAGGCTATACGGACCAAGAACTGGAAAGTGAAAATTGGCTGATGAACTCTATTTTTGCTGTCACAGACACGATGCGCCGAATAATCTCCACTGTGCTGTAAATTTCTATGATTCTATGAACCGATAATGATATTTACAATGTTAGAAATTATTAGAAAAAAGAGCGGGCTATTATTCCATGTGTGCCTGAATTTTTTTTTTAAACTTTGAAGTTTAGAAATTAGGCTACACATAATTGCAGCTGATGGACAACAGCAATAGCACAAGGTCTCCTTTTCTAACTGGCTTGAACAAGAAATGTTCAGATAAAGAGGTCAGTTGGCCTACCTAAGCTCATCCATTCAGAATAAATATAAGCTTACATGATGTCATGTACCTTTATGCTGTCAGTACCTTACTTTGAAAACTATTGAAAATAATAATTACTCTTTGTATGAAGAAGTTATTCCTAATATTTATCCAAAATTGATTGATTAGCAGATTTAACCGATTTCCCCCTCCCTTCCATTATTATGGCGCAGCTTAAAGTTGTTTAATACAGGTAGGAATTATAAGGCAGAACCTTTAAGTGCATCAATGGGCAGAGGGATCTGGGTGTACAGGTCCACAGGTCACTGAAAATGGTGGATAAGGTAGTCAGGAAGGCATATGGCATGCTTGCCTTCATCGGCAGGGTTATTGAGTATAAAAGCTGGGAAGTCATGCTGCAGCTGTATAGAACCTTGGTTAGGCCACACTTGGAATATTGTGTGCAATTCTGATCGCCACATTACCAGAAGGATATGGAAGCGTTGGAGAGGGTGCAGAGGAGGTTTACTAGGATGCTGCCTGGTCTGGAGGTTATTAGCTATGAGGAGAGGTTGGAGAAACTCAGATTGTTCTCACTAGAACGACAGAGATTGAGGGGCAACTTGATAGAAGTTTACAAAATTATGAGCGGCATGGACAGAGTAGATAGTCAGAAGCTTTTTCCCAGGGTGGAAGAGTCAATTACTAGGAGACATAGATTTAAGATGAGAGGAGAAAACTTTAGAGGAGATGTGCGGGGCAGGTTTTTTACGCAGAGGGTAGTGAGTGTCTGGAGGAGGTGGTGGATGCAGGTACGATAGTGGTGTTTAAGAGGCAGCTTGACAAATACATGAGTAGGATAGGAATAGAGGGATACGGACCCCGGAAGTGCAAAATGTTTTAGTTTGACAGGCAATATGATCGGCACAGGTTTGGAGGGCCGAAGGGCCTGTTCCTGTGCTGTACTTTTCTTTGTTCTTTGTTCCTCTGATTTACCTTAACTAAGCTGTTATGTATTTTGATTACATTGGCTCTCAGTTACTCCCTTTCAAGGTTAAAGAGCCACTGCTTCCCCAATCCTTTGGCAGTAGGAATCTATCTTGTATGTCTTCTCTGCACCACCTTCATGGCTTGGTTGTTTCTTTTATGTCTTGGTGACCAGAACTTATTCTTTTCTCATCCTTGGAAATGATTAGTTAAAATGTTTTGGTGGTCTTGTTTGTTAATTAATGTTGGGCATGAGACCCTACTCTTTGAATAGCACTATGGAATCTTTTGCATCCACCTGTTTTATCCAAGTGACAGCACTTCCTTGGTACTGCACCAATGTACCAGGCTGGATTATATGCTCAAGGCTCAAAGTGGGATTTGAATCCATGTCCTGCTGCCTTGGAATTGAAATTTCTACCGCTGAGCCATGATAGCACTTTCAGAAGATGGATAAGAGCCAATGCCATCAAAGAATGAGAGCAAATCACTTTCAAAGGAAAATAATGTTAAGTATAATATGAGAAATTGATTCTTAATTTTAAAATCTAGTTTTTGGAATTGAAGACCTGACCATGGCACCAGGTGGCTAGGTTACTAGATGAGTAACTTAAAAATATCCACTGATGTATGCATTTAAATTTATTTTTAAATTCGCACAAATGTCATGCAATGAGGCAAACTGATATGTGTGTGAGAGAAAGCATCTATGTACTGTTAAATTAGTGGTCCAACATGAGGTGGATGTTAATGGCTGCTTTTTTATCGATTCAATCAGTCACAGCCACTGCTCTAAATCACAGAAATGGAACTCAAAATAAAAAGTCAGGTTTTCTATAGTTTGAACTTCCAGAAACTACCTTGTACAGAGCGGAAAGATCTCATGGCATTACAGTTTCAAATGGGTTGGTATAGTGGTATTTCATTTATGCAAGATGATCTTGTGGGCTTTTGGGAATGAGTTGCTTCAGGAGAACTGAATGTTTTGCTTGTAAATTACCTCCAATTATCACTGAATAAGTAATTGAGTTGTAAGCTACTCTATTAATACATTTATTTTTAACTGGACAAACTGTTTAATTAAGGAATGAATTTTAATTTATAAAAAATAAGAGAATGTAGTGTTTGATTGGAATTTATTATAATTGCATCCAACAAAATGAGCAATACTATTTTAAATAATCTGCTAGGTAGCAGTTAATGGCACATGGTGAACAGTCGATATTATGGAATAGTAGGATGCTAGCTCATGGCTTTCCCACCCTGCATTCATGAGCTAGTTGGACTATGGTGCTTTTCTAGGGGGAAAGAAAGTCACTTTTTTGATCTAGTGCATCTATTTATTGGGGCGGGGGTGGGGGGCTGGGTGTGGGTGGGTGTGAAAGTAGGTATGCAAGGGTGGGAGATCTATATTTCATTTTGAACTTGTCCCAAATGGTCAGAAAAATCTCAGTTAACTTAACTGATTATGGAAATTAAATGCTTTGATTTACTACCCTCTATTCTGGCTTTGAGTTTGAAGCTTGTTAAAAGATGAGTATTATATAGGCTTAGGTAATCTATAAGAAGAGCTATGCTGTACAGATTCTGTACACTTGGCAGAGCCAGCTTGTAAACAATGAACCAGGATTTTATATCCGTTCTCTATACACCAATAAATGGAAATTAAATTTATTCGAGAAATAGCAAGTGAAAATAAAAGCAAAGCGGCTGATTAAGGAAGGATTAGTAAACATATAAAGGTAGAGTGTACCAGAGTCATTCAGAAAGTTTACAGAATCAAGATGGGTGGATCACATTAAGATACAGATCAGCTTTGACCTAACTGAATGGCAGAGCAGGCTCAAGGGACTGATGGCTCAGTCATGTTCTTATATTCTTAGCTGGTCCAGGGTTCCCTTCCCGCTATGTGCCAAGTTAGCTCAGTTCAGCCAGTGTGACTATACTTAGCTATATCCATGGCACCTTTCAGCTCAGGAGCGGGAACCCAGCTGAGGATCCTCCTCTTTTCTGATTGATGTCCAGTGAGCCCCTGACAGAAAGTTTATGCATTTGGTTGACCTGCTTATTTTGATGCCCGTCACAATTGTGCAGCTTGCCAATGCTCACTGTTCTGACTTGTATCTAAAGATTAGTCCAGATCATCTTTGCCCGATTCTGGAGGGCATCCAGCACCCACAGAACTCTCTTCCAGCAGGATTTGACATGTTTCAGAGAGGAGCTAATGAGGATGTGGCAGGGAGGGAATAAAAAAGCATCAGTAAAAAGTTGACTAAAAGCAGAAATTAGTGAAGAGAGATGCTAAATCTGACAGTGCCATCCACAAGAGCAAGTTATAACACTGTCTCTATCAGATCAGAGCATGCATATGTTTATTTTCTCAGGACAGATGTTCATTTGAACCTAAAGTAAATTACTCCAACAGCTCATCATGGCCTTTGGGGGCAATCAATTACTAGAAGTTGAAGCTGGAGTTTTGCAAGAACCAAAAGGATTTATTGAAAGGTTTGAAAGTTCTCAAGCAGCAGGGTGTTCCCAGCTTGTGGCTGAGTGGTTTGGAGTGACCTTTTGGAAAGGGTCATACTAAAATATGGCAGAAATACACAGATAATGAGTTACTAATTTAAACAAATTAGCTATTTAAAGAAATCTGAGCTATTTGATACACCCAGAGGAATATATTTAGTTTAATTGGCCCAATAAGCAGTACAGAGATGATTTTTATTCTTTGTGATGAGATAGCATAATTATTAAATTACCATAATACGTTAATTTAAAATGGCCATTTTTATTCCAAAGTTACAAATTTTTAAACCCTAGAGCAAAATTTTCATTTTTTTTTGCCCAGGAGCAAATAAAATCAAACTCCTAAAATGCAAAGCTTTTTATGAAGAATAAGATGATGAGAACAATAAATATAATTTGCATTTTATTGCTTTTAACATGGTACATGCCACAAGATGCTTCTCGGAGAAGAAACAGATGTTGAGTAGCATTAAGTAGTACAGTAATGCTGGGTTTTGAGGTTTTTAAAGGAAGAAAGATGTAACAAGATTGAGGGGTTTACAGAGGGATTTTAGGGAGAAGTGCAAAGGCAGTTTGTAGAATGTGTTATTGATGGAGGAACAGAGCAGTTCAGAGTCTAAGAACCATGGGTAGGGATGTAGGCTTGGAAGCAGAGTGGAGCCTTGGTAATAGACGAGATATGATGTTTGAACGAGGAGTAGGTAGAATGAGCCCTAAAAAGAAGGTAAAACACAAAATATCCAAGAGTAATTAGTCTATATGGGTGTTAGAATTTGGCTCTGTAAATGTGCCAGACTGCATTATAAGAATATGAACATACAAAGAATACAAAATGAACTCTGCTTGTGCCATGGGGAGTTTCATTTTACCAAGCTTTTGGAAATATACAGCCAAGGATCTATAAGTGAGAAGAGTGAATCACCTCAAGGAATCGGGTTTGATTCAAAATTTTATTGAAATAGTGCCGCTATCACAGAAGCAACATATTTCCCTCAATCAGTTTTAGCTTTGCACTGTTCACTTGAATTGTAATAGTTACGGCTCAGAAAGCAATCTGAATATTGCTTTATATTTTTTCAATTAACTGCCAAATTGACTGAATTGATAGATTCTTGTCTTGTTAAATTCTGTTTGATAGCACTCCTGTGCAAGGCCTTGGGCTATATTACTAAAGCTGCTATATAAGTTTGAGTTGTTATTGTTACTGTCTTGAGTCTCAGGGTTGAGAGTTTGGCTTCATTTAAGAACTTGGGCTGATACTTCAGTGTAATGCTGACGGAGTGTTGCATAGCCCGAGGTAGATTTGGGTGGATGGCACTACTTGAGAGTGGGAACTTTTCCTGGTATTGGGCCAACATTCTTCCTTGAACCAGCACCATCAAAAACTCATTCATTTTTTTTATTTGTGAAATCTTGCTATGTACAAGTTGGTCACCACATATGCCTACATAGCAATAATTATTTTTTCATTGGACGTGAAGTTCTTTGGGATGTTCTGATAAGGTGTCATGTAAATGCAGTTGGCTCTTCAGATTTGGACCTTTTGAATAAGATGTTTCAGGTGTGTGACATTGGTAATGTTTTCGTTCTGCCAAGCTTGAATTCCAAGCAAGACAGAATAATCCAAATTCATTCTTTGATAGTTGAACACCTCCTTCATTTTAAGGAGGATATATATTCTGTATTTGGATCTACAGTGGCTTGAATATTACTGTAATTTTTTTTCTGAGCTGAGAAATGACTTTCAGAAAGCCTGAGTTTATGAATTTCTTTTTGAATCTTTAGGCTACTGTGCTTCAAACTGCATTCCTGAATTGACATAGAAGCAGTCATGTAAATGAGGCAGAAAGAAACTGAGAAAGTGTAACAGCCACAGTGATGAGTACTAGAAAATGGGCCAAACAAATTCTGTCTGTCCCAGATGAATTTCTTTGGCATAACTGAGCTGTCTCAAAATCAGTGAAGGTTCCCACTGTTTGGATTACATAAAAATGTGTCTTTAAAAGCTTGGCATTCATTTCATTTTGTTAAACTTGTGACTGGGAGTCACAAATGGCATAGTACCTCCTTGGTGCCAGAGGTTGAAAGATATCACAGAGTTGTTATGCTGCAGAAGGAGGCCTTTCGGCCCATCATGTCTGCACCGGCTCTCCAAATGAGCATTATGACTCAGTGCCATTTTGCTGCCTTTTCCCTGTAACCATGCACATTGTTTCTATTTAAATTTATCATCTACTGCTCTCTTGAATGCCTTGATTGAACCTGTCTCCACCACACTCCCAGGCAGTGCATTCCAGACCTGAGCCATTCGCTGTATGAAAATTTTTTTCTCACATCACATTTGCTTCTTTTGCAAATCACTGTAAATCTGTGCCATCTCACTCTCGTTCCTTTTACGAGTGGGAACAGTTTCTCCCTATCTATTCTGTCCAGCCCCCTCATGATTTTGAATACCTCTATCAAATCTCCTCTTAGCCTTCTCCTCTCCAAGGAGAACAGCCCCAACAACTCCAATCTATTTTCATAACTTTCTCCATAAATTTCTCATCCCTGGATCCATATTCATAAACCTCTTGTGTACTCTCCAATGCACTCATGTCCTTCCTAAAGTGTGGCACCCAGAACTGTACACAATATTCCAGCTGAGATCTAACTAACGTTCTATACAAGTTCAGCGTAACCTCCTTGCTCTTGTACTCTGTGCTCCTGTAATAAAGCCTAGGGTGTATGCTTTATTAACTCTCCACCTATCCTGCTACCTTCAATAACTTATGCACATGTACACTCAGGTCCCTCTGCTCCTGCGCACTTTTTCGAGTTGTGCTCCTTATTTTATATTGTCTGCCCATGTTCTTCCTACCAAAATAAATCACTTCACACTTCTCCACATTGAACTTCATCTGCCACCTATCTGTCCACTCCACTAACTTGCCTCTGTCCTTTGGAAGTTCTATACTGTCCTCCTCACAGTTTACAATGTTTTCAAGTTTTGTATCATCCATAAACTTTGAATTTTCCCCCTGCATACCAAGATTTAGATCATTAATATATATCAGGAAACGCAAGGGTCCCAATACTGACCCCTGGGGAACTCCACTACAAACTTTCCTCTAGCCTGAAAAATATCCATTAACCATTACTCGCTGTTTCCTAGTACTCAGCCAATTTTATATCCACGTTGCTACTGTCCCTTTTATTCCATAAGCTACAATTTTTCTCGTCTGTTGTGCGGCACTCTATCGAATGCCTCGGAAGTCCATGTATACCACATCAACATCATTACCCTCATCGACCCTCTCTAATACCTCCTCAAAAAACTCCAAGTTAGTTAAACATGATTCTCCCTTAAGAAATCCATGCTGGCTCTTCCTAATCAGCCCACAGTTTTCCATGTGACTATTTATTCTATCACGAGTAATTGTTTCTAGAAGCTTAATGGAGGTTAGGTAGGTGTGAAGACGGAGGGGTTTAGGGAAGGAATTGCAGAGTTAGAGCTCAGGCAGGTGAAGGCACGACCACCAGTGGTGAAAAAGTTAAATTTGGCATGCTCAGGGAACCAAAATTAAAGAAAAACAGCTATCGGAGGATGGTGGGACTAGAGGAGATAGCGAGGGGTAATTTACAGAAGACAGTTCCAAACTTCTCCCATCCTTTGTGTGAAGAAGTGTTTCTTAATGTAACTCTTGAAAGGATTTCAGACTATTGTTAGATTTTTAGACTATGATCCTAGCCCTAGACTCCACAACCAGCAAGAAGTGTTTCTCTCTATCTACCCTATCAGTTTTCATTATTCTCCTCAAAACTTTTATCGAGTTACCCCGATCCTTCGAAATTCCAGGAAATACAACACTTGTTTATGTCTCCATAGCTATGTCTCTGTCATGTTTAACGTATTAATGTTACCTTAGTGAGGAGTCAGCTCTGTCATAAATGCTCAAAAAATAATCAGCAAACTGATGGAAGGTGTAATCAACAATGCTATCAAGTAACACTTAGTCAGGAATAACCTACTCAGGTTGCTCAGTTTGGGTTCTGCCGTGACCGCTCAGCTCCTGACTTCATAACAGCCTTTGTCTAAACATGGACAAAAGAGCTGAACTCAAGGGGAGGTGAGAGTGACTGCCCTTGACATCAAGGCAGAATTTGACCAAGTGTGGCATCAAGGAGCCCAAACAAAACTGAAGTCAATGGGAATCAAGGGTGGGGTGGTGGGGGAAAATCTCTCCACTTGTTGGAGTCATACCTAGCACAAAGGAAGAGGGTTGGTGGAGTCAGAGTATATTTCTGCAGGAAAGACTCAGGGCGATGTCCTAAGCCCAACCATCTTCAGCCGCTTCATCAATGACCTTTCTTCCAACATTAGGTCGGAAGTGGGAATGTTCTCTTATAATTGCACAATGTTCAGCACCATTCGCAACTCATCACATACTGAAGCAGTCTGTGTTCATATGCAGCAAGACCAGGACAACGTTCAGGGGCTTGGGCTGATAAATGGCAAGTAGAGTCTGCATAAGTGCCAGGCAATGACCATCTCCAACAAGGGAGAACCTAACCATACCCCCATGACATCTGATGGCATTACCATTGCTGCTGAATCCACTACTATCAACATCCTTGTGGTTACCATTGACCAAAAAGTGAACTGGACCAGCTATATAAATACTGTGACCTGCTCCTGTAGCCAAAAACTGGGAATTTTGAAGTGTGTAACTCACCACCTGATTTCCCCAAAGCCTATCTACCATTTACAAGGTACAGGTCAGGAGTGTGATGGAATGCTCTCCACCTGCCTGGATGAGCGTAGCTCCAACAATACTCAAGAGGCTTGACACCATCTAGGACAAAGCAGCCCCCTTGATTGGCAACCCATCCACCAATTTCAGCATTCACTCCCTCCACCACCTACACACAATGGCAGTCTGTACTATGCACTGCAACAACTCAAATGTTCTTTTGACACTTGGGAGCACAACAACCTTCAAGTTCTTCTCCAAGCCACACACCATCCCAACTTGGAACTGTATCTCCGTTCCTTCACTGGTGCCGAATCAAAATCCTGAAACTCCTTTCCTAACAGCACTATAGGTCTACCTGCAACACATGGACAGTAATGGTTCAAGAAGGTGATTCACCACCGCCTCCTCAAGGGCAATTAGAGATGGGTAGCAAATGCTGGCCTTGTCAGCAATGCCTACATCCCATGAAAGAATAAAATAACATCTAGGATAGAAGGAAGAGAAGCCAAAATTTGTGGGCCATGTAGAATGAATGACATGTCTTGTAAAGGGAGTGTAAGTAATTAGGCACTAGTTTTCATAAAAACTGACCTTATGGGTGGCAATCTCTAGATCATTTTCTGTGCCATGCGTGACTATTAATATTGGTTCAATGGCAGCACTCTTCTCTCTGAGTCAGAAGAACGTGGATTCAAGTCCCATTCCAGAGACGTGAGCACCTAACCTAGGCTGACATTCCAGTGCAGTACCAAGGGTGTACTTAGTTATCTTCAGATAAACGGAGTTTAACTAAGGCTTTTTTTTATATCATAGTGGACATGAAAGACCCCATTCCACTGTTTGAAGAGCAACAGTTGGGTATTCCAAATGTCATGACTGACACTTATCCCTAAACCAACATTGTTAAAACAAATTGTCCAGGCATTTATGTAATTGTTGTTTGTGAGACCTTGCTATATGCAAGTTGGCTGCCACGTTTGCCTGCATTACAACAGTGACTGCATTTCAGTAATGATTAACTGGCCATGGAATGCCCTAAGGACGTGATAAGCAAATCATTCTCTTTAATGTGCTGGACAGATTAAGGAGGGAAAGATTAGGAAGGTCATCGCATGAGTCCAGAGCTGATGCTGTGCTGAGGGTTCACTGCCTTGGGGTGTTGCAGTGAGTTCTGGAATAAGGAAAGGTGATACATGTGGGACTGCCTTAAGCTCAACTGACACAGTGTTAATAACCTTGCAGAAAAGATAGAGCACTGAGGGAATATTTAAATTGATATGCTGAGGGTGGAAAAAGCCCATGAGAGAACAAGATTGATTATGCAGTGGGGGTAGAAGGACAATACTTAGCATTTTAAACATTGCCACTCTCATGGTTCTGGGATCTGATTAGGCCTTGACTAACAGCTTCTTGGAAGGTAAAATGGCTCTGGAATCTGATTTGTTTTTTGTTCTGGTGTCATTAAATTTCAGTTATGGTTTGATATTGTGATTTCACAGAACATAGAGAAGTTTTATGGATTTTTACAATGGATATTGGCTTTAAAAATGATGTAGCATATATGGCAAGTAAATAGAAGAAAAATTATGTAGAATGTAAAATTGATTCCTTACATGAAACAGTGAAGGCTAATGTGCACATATTTTGAACTGCAGTTGCACTAGAGATCTATGTATCCATTACCACGATGAAAATCCCTTCAGCAAGGATTAAGAGGAACATTCATTAGTTGTCTTGACTAAATACACTGAATAATTGATTTAAAGTTCCAAAGTAAGGTTTTGGCTCTTTTTCAAAAATATGATGCATTGTAAATTTGAGACTTGCTGCTCCATTGTGTTGTGTTTCAGGTTAAGGTGTCCAAATGAATGTTTGTTCTTACAAAAGGCATTTTCACATGGTTACTGCTGGAGTATATTGAATGGTAAATGTAAGCTATTAAGTGTCCTTGTGCTTATAATCATCCTTATTATGGGTTGAGTCAAATTGTAAAAAATCTTCTTTAATTAATGGAAAATTGTGGAAAATGGTGGATTTTAAATTGTCACTTGGTAGTGCAGAACTTGAGAGTATTGCTGTAAAAAGAGACATGCTGTCGAAAGTTTTTAGTTTTGCACTTATCAATACAGAATTGCAAGAATACCAAATTTCAAAGTGAACAACAATTTATACTGCATTGGCAAAGAGTGCTGATTGATTGGCAAGTGGACCCTGGTCGAGGTGATGCCATAGAGAATGAACCAGGCAACAGTTACTCCCAATCTTTTGTTTAAATTCAAACCAGGCAAGTCAACTCTGGCCGAGGTGTTACCATGGGGAATGCCCTAGAAGAACATTGTTCCCAAGCTTTTGTTTAGTTGAGGAAAGGTCAATGCCTGGATATGTTCTTTTTGTTTACAGAGGGTAGGGCCCTGCATGTGAAGGTACGTAGTTTCTAGCAAATGTAAGTGAGCCCCATTGCGAGCCCGACTGATGATCTAAAATTGGTTGCCAGGATTGTTAACTAAGTGCAACCCAATCTCAGAATCACTTCGGATGTTGGATTCTATGTTCTGAGTTTTGCAAGCACGGTTTGGTTGAGTACGGTCTGTAACAACAGCACTTAGACAAACAACTGAAAGGATGTGCTGTTTGATACAATCCACCAGTCATTTTGACAAGTGGTCTACATTTCTGGCATTACACCAGCACTTTAATTCATACACCACATTATCATTTGTGTGATAGGCAGAATGTATTTATGGCTTGACGGCATCATCCTGTTAGTGGAGAATACCATTCATGTTGCTACTACATAACTGTTCAAATTTTTGAGACAACTCACCCTTCCAGGGTAATTTGAGGTAGACTGGGCATTTCTCAGGGCTGAAAGTGGAGGCCTTAGACCCATTTGTGAGTTTGTGTGATTTATACCAAGCAGTGGTCTGATCGGGGTAACCATTATTTTGCAGGTAGTTTTGATGTGCCCTATTTCATTTTCAAGCTTGCATGATGATCAAATGGCTTGGGTTCTATTTACAAGTTTGTCAATAAGGCCAATCTTCTAGCACGTGGAACTGAAGGAGTCCCAACATGTATATTGAATTTCAGTGCCGTTGTGATGCCAGTTATGTAGGCAATATGTCCCAACGACTAGTGGATTGTATCAACCAGCATGCCTCTTCAGCTTTCACAATAGGCAGAATACAGACCGTACTGAACCAGCCCATGCTTTCAAAACTCAGAACATAGAAACACGTCTAATGTTGGATCCTGCGACTGGGCAGCACTTACTTAACAATCCGGATTGTGCTAAGAGTTCCACTAACAGCCAATTCAAGATTATTAGTCAGGCTTGCAATGGGGCTCACATACGCTTGCTGGATATCTTCACACAGAGGGCTCTACCCTCTATAAACACAAAGAACATGTCCAGGCATTGCTTCTTTTTCAACTAAACAAAAGTTTGTCAGACAACGTTTCCCTTTGGCATTCCCCATGGCAATGCTTCAACCATTCAGAGTCTAATTGCCAACCAATCAGCACCCTTTTCTTATGCAGCATGAATTGTTGTTCCCTTTGAAATTTGGCACCCTTGCGATTCTGTCCTGATGAGTGCAAGATAAAAGCTTCAACACCTTGTCTCTTTTTACAAAATACACAGTGGATTTTATTCTATTTTGTGGGAACTACATGTTAATTTGTGACTGCATCATTTAAATTAATTGTTGCAGAAAGCAATTTTTAACTGCAGCCATTATGTGGTGAAAATACTATAGATATTTGGGTAAATATGCTTGAGGGTATTGAAATGCAGTTTTCATTGGTATTCTATTTGCAAAGTTATATCCAAGTTATACTATCTCAATGACTGTGTTCAGCTCTGGATTAGTTTCTGTACCTCAGTCATAAGACGGATACTGTTGAGCTAAATATAAAGATAGAACTATGGCCAGCATAAGCATGGCAATAGGATGAGCACTTTTAAACTGCTACCTTTTGTTAGAATCCATGATCAAGGAGGTTATAGCAGGATACTTAGAAAATCATAATTTGATCAGGGAGAGTCAACATGTTTGTGAAAGGGAAAGTGCGCTTAACTAATTTATTAGAGTGTTTTTGAGGAAGTAACAAGCAAGGTGGATAAAGGGGAATCTGTACTTGGATTTCCAGAAGGCATTTGATAAGATGCCACATCAAAGATTACTACACAAGACAAGATTATATGGTGTAGGGGATAACATATCAGCATGGATAAAGGATTGGTTAACTAACAGGAAGCAGAGAGTAGGGTTAAATGGGTCTTTTTGGGTTGGCAAGCTGTAACAAGTGGAGTGCCACAGGGATCAGTACTGGGGCCTCAAGTATTTACAATCTACATCAATGACTTGGATGGAGGGGCTGAATAAGAACATAAGAAATAGAAGCAGGAATAGGCCATTCGTCCCCTCAAGCCTGCCCTGCCATTCAATAAGATCATGGCTGATCTGCCCCAGGCCTCAACTCCTCTTTTGTGCCAGCTCCTTATCGCCCTCAGCTCCCCGAGATTTCAAAAATCTGTTTACCTCCTCTTTAAATACTTTGTGATCTAGCTTCTACAACTCTCTGGGGTAGAGAATTCCAGACATTCACTACCCTCTGAGAGAAGAAATTCCTTCGCATCTCAGTTTTAAATGAGTGTCCCCTTATTCTGTAACTATGTCCCCTGGATCGAGATTCTCCCACTAGTTGAAACATCTTCTCAACATCTACCTTGTAAAACCCCCTCAGAATCTTGTACCTTTCAGTAAGATCACCTCTCATTCTTCTAAACTCTAATGAATAAAGGCCTAACCTGTTTAGCTGTTCTTTATAAGTCAACCCCTTCATCCCAGGAATCAGCCTAGTGAATCTCTTTTGAACTGCCCCCAATTCCAGTTTATCCTTTAGTATGTATGTATTATATAATAATAATTATTATTATTATAATAATGTATGGTAGCTAAATTTGCCAATTACACCAAGATAGGTAGGAAAGTAGGAAAGTGAGTGGGCAAAAATTTGGCAGATGGAGTATAATGTGGGAAAATGTGAACTTGTTCACTGTGGCAGGAAGAAAGAAAAGCAGTATACGATTTAAATGGAAAGAGATTGCAGAACTCTGGTACAGAGGGATCTGGGTGTCCTGGTACATAATCACAAAAAGTTAGTACGCAGGTATGGCAAGTGATTAGGAAGGTATATGAAATGTTGGCATTTATTGCAGGGGAATGGAATATAAAAGCAGGGAAGTTTTACTGCAGCTTAATAGGCATTGATGAAACCACATCTGGAATACTGTGTACAGTTTTAGTCTCCTTATTTGAAAAATGTATAATTGTGTTAGAAGCAGTTCAGAGAAGGCTCACTCAACTCATTCCTGGGATGAGGGGCTTATCTTATGAAGAAAGATTGAACAAGTTGGGCCTATACCCATTGGACTTTAGAAGAATGAGAGGTGATCTTATTGAAACATATAAGATCCTGAGAAGGTTTGATAGGGTGGATACTAGGAGGATGTTTCCTCTTGTGGGAGAGACCAGGACCAGGGAATACAGCTGAAGAATAAGAGGTCTGCCAATTAAGAGGGAGATGAGAAATGTTTTCTCTCAACTGGTGGTTAGTTTGTGGACTTCTCTCTCCCAGAAAGCAGTGGAGGCTGAGTCATTGAATTTATTCAAGGTAGAGTTAGATAGATTTTGGATGGACAAGGGAGTCGAGAGTTATGGGGCAGACAGCAAAGTGGGGTTGAGACCACAACCAGATCAGCCATGATATTATTGATGGCGAAGAAGGCTTGAAGGATTGAATGGCCTACTCCTACTCCTGTTCCTAGATCCTATGTTTCTGTGTTTGTCAGGATATGTTGTTATCTGGTTTTATACCTTTGCTTTCTCTCAGCTATCCACTTGTGTGACCCAGTAGCTTCCCTTTGCTTTCATGTACAGGAGATGACCTTTGATGATCATATCTGTTTTTTTTCCCCTATTTCTCACATTTCTAAAAGCTCCATTTTCTTGAGCTATATTCCTGACCTGTAACTATTGTACTTGGAGGAGTTAGAAAATTGTGCCATGGATAACATATTAGCATTGATGCCATCTTGTTCTGATGGTGGATTCTTTATGCCCTTTAAAGCCATGCTAAGCTGCACATATTTGCGGAGTTTGACCTAGTCCAATAGATCAATTCCACATTGCAATATTCCTGGAATATAGGAGCCCTGTCCAAATATGAGCACTTTTTGGGGGCTGCAGAAAATTAGTTCATTGAGTATTTTATCCCTACCAAAGATGTATTTGGTTCTGTTTCTTCACTGGGGAGCAAATGCCAAGTAGCAGGTAGTGTGTGTTCAATGTTGATAATTATTAGGCAGATTATTCCAACAAAGTTTAAGGGTTATTCTCACATTTCTGTTAATGATAGCTAATGATAACTGGTAGCCTTTAAGGGTACCCATTACTATGGACTATTTGACTTTTCTTTACCAGTTGCTTGATTTTGGATAAAGTGGGATCTGCATTTTTTAAGCCCCCCCCCCCCGATAGTCACAGTTAACATGGGCCTTCATAGTCCTAAAGGCATCTTATAGAGACTGTATTTTTTCAATTGAAAAACCAAAGTGAAGATCTACAGCCCATTGTATAGGCTACCAAGATTGAAAGATGTCAAAGATCATGTCAGTAAATGAAAAACAGTGATTATTTAGGTCATATAGTTCAGCTTTCTTTTAAAAGCCTGAAGACTGCGTGAGGAAAGTAGTTGAGCAGCTTTATAGTTCTTTAAGCAAAATTAGTTTGATTAGGAGGTACTGTGATGATCCTTGATTTCAACATTGAGGTTCTAGAGAGGAGAAAGATAGTGTAGGATGGTGTATTTGTGTTGAGGGACAAAATGGGAAAGTTCAAAGGAGAGTATACTAAAATGTAAAGTTGAGAGGAAAGACAAATTAGGCAATGGAGGGAGAGAAAAGCTTAAGACAAGAGGTGAGAAAGTGTTCCCCTGACCGACAGAGAGCTTCTTTTCTGTATCCTGTAAAGGAGACATGTTGGAAGAGCAGTTTTCAAATCCTTACAGATTTGGTCATGATAGAGTATTTTGAGTTGTTTAAAATAGAGTTGTTTGCACAAAACAGGAAATTGATCTTCACATGAGAGGGCAGGAGTTCAATTTGAGGTCAGAGAAGGGAGTCAGAATGTGGGTGATGAACCAACAATGAAGAAAAGTAGATTATTTGGCACAAGCAAAGTCCATTTTTTTTCAAACAAAACTTTCCACATACTTTCTTTCCCATGCTCTTTTATTCTAGAACTAAATTAAGATATTGCTTCAGTACCTTGAAAACTTTTAACACAATCAAAAAGCTTCTATAGAGCTGGAAATGACCAGGAATCTGCCTTTTCCCCTGGCAGGTTTGTGAAGATGAGTGCAATAAATGTAAAGCTGTGCTCCGGCTCACACCCCCTACCTCCACACCATATCTTGGGATACGTAACCATTTGCTTCCTTACTGGAAAATATTAAGCAAAAACACATGAATTTATTAATGACTGGGTGAATATTTTTGGGGTGATGACCGTGTGGAACAAAGTAGCAAACTTAAAAAAAAATGCCTGGATTGGAGTCCTTTGTTGGACGATATGTCGGTACAAAGGCAAACGTGTACATTTTTAACGGTATATTTTTAAAAGCATATTTCTGTTTATTCATCATTTCATTTTTGTATTTTGGGTTTGCCAAAGTTGTTTGATGTTTGTCTTGACTTTGGATTGCCACGGGATTGAGTGCAATGCATAATTCTTGAATAACGCATTCACAGACTGACATTTTAGCTGATGACCTTTCTATATCTGAGCCTATTGTGAATGAGAAGAAATGTCATATATCCCCTTTCCCTAAGTTTTATTACGATCAGTAGAACTTTTGGAGACGCTGGCAGATTTCCCATGCCATTGCTCACAAAGAAAAATATTTTTTAAAAAATAACTACATAAACTTGTGCCCCATATCACTACTTAAGTAAAAGGTTTTTAAAATTCATTCATGGGTTGTGGGCATTGCTGGCAATGGCAGCATATATACCATCCCTAATTGCCGTTGAGAAGTTGGTAGTGAATCGCTTTCTTGCACTGCTGCAGTCTGTTTGATGATGGTACTTCCACAGTGCAGTTCGGTAGGGAGATCCAGGATTTTGACACAGTATGATGAAGGATTAGCAATATAGAATCACAGAATCATAGATTTGTTACGGTGCAGAAGGAAGCTATTCAGCCCATCATGTCTGCACCAGCTCTCCAAATGAGCATTATGACTCCATGCCATTCTCCTGCCTTTTCCTGTGACCCCACACATTGTTTCTACATAAATAATCATCTAACGCCCTCTTGAATGCTTCGATTGAACCTGCCTCCACCACACTTCCAGGAAGTGCATTCCAGACTCAAACCACTCCGAGTGAAAATGTTTTTTCTCACATCACGTTTGCTTCTTTTGCAAATCACTTTAAACCTGTGCCCTCTCGTTCTCTATCCTTTTATGAGCAGGAGCAGTTTCTCCCTATCTACTCTGTCCAGCCCCCTCATGATTTTGAACATCTCTATCAAATCTCCTCTTAGCCTTCTCCTCTTCAAGGAGAACAGTCCCAACTTCTCCAATCTATCTTCATAACTGAAGTTTCTTATTCTTGGAACCTTTTTGTAAACCTCTTCTGCACTCTCTCCAATGTGTTCACATCCTTCCTAAAGTGTGTTGCCCAGAACTGAGCACAGTACTCCATCTGAGGTCTAACTAGTGTCCTATACAAGTTCAGCACAACCTCCTTGCTCTTGTACTCTGTGCCCCGCTTAATAAAGCCTGGCATACTATATTTTTTTTATTATTCGTTCATGGGATGTGAGTGTCACTGGCTAAGCCAGCACTTATTGCCCATCCCTAATTCCTAATTGCATTTAAGAGTCAACCACATTGCTGTGGGTCTGGAGTCACATGTAGGCCAGACCAGGTAAGGGCAGCAGATCTCTTTCGCTATAAGACATTAATGAACCAGATGGGTTTTTACAACAATCTGCCATGGTTTCGTGGTCATCACGAATTTTAATTCCAGATTTTTATTGAATTCAAATTTCACTATCTGCCGTGGTAGGATTCGAACCTGGGTCCCCAGAGAATTACCCTGGGTCTTCTGGAATACTAGTCCAGTGACAATACCACTAGGCCTCCTTCCCCATGCTTTATTAACTGCTCTCTTCACCTGTCCTGCCACCTTTAATGACTTATGCACATATACATCCAAGTCCCTCTGCTCCTACACACCTTTGCAAGTTGTGCCCCTTATTTTATATTGCCTCTCCATATTCTTTCTACCAAAATTAATCACCTCACACTTCTCTGCATTGAACTTCATCTGCCACCTATCTGTGCACTCCACTAACTTGCCTATGTCATTTTGAAGTTCTACACTCCTCTCTTAACAGTTTAAAATGCTTCCAAGTTTTGTTTCATCCTCAGACTTTGAAATTGTCCCCTGCATATCAAGATTTAGATAATTTATTTATATCAGGAAACGCAAGGTCCCAAAGGGGACTCCACTACGAACCTTCCTTTACCCTGAAAAATATCCATTAACCATTACTTGCTGTTTCCTATTACTCAACCAATTATGTATCCATGTTGAAATTGTCCCTTGTATTCCATGGGCTATAACTATTTTTCCAAGTCAGGAAGATGTATGGTTAGAGGTGAGCTTGGAGTTGGTAGTGTTCCCATGTGCCTGCTGTCCTTGTCTTTCTGGCTGGTAAAGATTGCTGGTTCGAGAAGCCTGCTGAGTTGCTGCAGTGCATCTTGGACATGCTGTACATTGCAGCCATTGTGCTCCAGTGGTGGAGAGAGTGAATGTTTAAGGGAATGGATGGAGTGACAGGCTGTTTTGTCCCAGATGATATTGGACTTCTTGAGTGTTGTTGGAGCTGCACTCATCCAGGCAGGTGGAGAGTATTCCATCATATTTGTGTCTTGAAGATGGCGGACAGATTTTGGGGAGTTAGGTGTTGAGTCATTCACTGGAGAATACTCAGCGGCATGCACCTCCACTTCTGAACTTTTATGATGGATGGGTGAAACAGCTGAAGATGGCTAGACTTAATATACTACCCTGAGGAACTCTGCAGTAATGTCCTTAGGAGTTCTTCAGAATGTTCTCTCCAGCAAGGGCTCACTGCTTCCCGGTCCTTGATGATCTCACCTCCATGCTTGGCTCTCAACGGGGTGAGCCGTTGAGTGCTTGGACCTCAGATCGTTTTGACAGTGCTGATGAAACCACGCATATTGTTGGTGTCTCCAAGTTGTTGGAACTCCTGTGCTGTTTCTACCCACCATTTATTCTTTATGTCATGGATTTTATGCTGTACCATTGCCTTCAGCTGACTGTAAGACTGCTACTTTTATCTTGAGGTGTGGTGAAGTTTCATGTCTGCAAAAGCTTTGCACTTATACTCAATTAAGTCCTGTATCTCTTGGCCATTTTTGTCAAACTATTCACAATGTTTCCTGGTAGAGAGATCAAGGACCTCCTCATAGGTGCTTGTTATGGCAGACGTTAGGGTCGACCAGGCACTATGGGTACACTGTAGCTCCCGTGGCTAGTGTTGAAGTGAGCCTCTGATTGAGAAGGCCCTCCTTGGTGTGACCTTTGAGGCCTTCGATGTTAATTTTCTTGCGATATTGCTTCTGTTGCCTCCACTGTTTGGGGGCCAGGCTGATGGAACTGGTAGGTCGGATAAGGCAATGATCTGTCCAGCAGTCATCAGTACCTGTCATAGTGCAGGTAATGTGGACATCTCTGCAGTCCCTGGCTTGAACGATGACGTAGTCGAGCAAGTGCTTGTGTTTGGAACATGGGTATTGCCATAAATGAGGTCTTCTGCATGTCGCACTGGTGGTGCAGGGTGTTGGTTATGACGAGGTCATGTTCTAGATATTTTGTCAGGCGGAGGACTCTAGTGGAGTTTCCTTTCCGCAATTCTTTCCTGCCTGTTGCACCCTTCCAGAAATTCACATCCTTCATGACTTTGGTGTTGAAATCTCCAAGGAGGATCAGGCTAGGGATTGTTCAAGAATGCATCCTTGGCCTCATCTGCCCCAAGTGTAGGAATGTATGCGCTGTTGACGGTGGCATGCTGATTCCTCGTTGGGGTGTGCCTGGGACTAAGGTCATGGTTTACTGGGCAACAGTGAAGTTTGCACACCACCCCCCCCACCACACACACACACACACACACACACACACACACACACACACACACACACACACACACACACACACACACATGCTTTAGTGACTTGGACAACTTACCACAGGCACCTCAAAGTCCTGGAGAAGTACCACCAGCAGTACCTTCACAAGATCCTCCAAATCTGGTGGCAAGAATGACGGTCCAAGAGCAGTGTCCTCTCCCACGCCAACATGCCTAGCATTGAGGTGCTAATTACTTCAAAACAGTTCTGCTAGGCAGGACATGTTTTTTGTATGCCTGACTCCAGACTCCTGAAGCAACTGTTCTACTCAGAACTCAGTCGTGGAAAGAGACTCCCAAGGGGACAGCAGAAATGCTTGAGGGATGGCCTCAAAGCATTCATGAAGAGATCAAACATCTTCCCTGACTCATGGGAGACCCTGCTTGTGACTGTCCAAAATGAAGAAGGTTTATTTGTGATGGCACCAGACACCTGGAGAGACTTTGGAGCATGCAGAGGGGAAGTTAAGTTAAGGGAGAGAGCACACAAACCTCCAACCACCTCATCTGCCCGACCCTTCAGGCACCACCAGTTCCGCAAGTGGCACAGTTTGCAGATCATACATTGGACTTATCTCAGAACCCATTGAACCAGAGTCATCCTCTATCCTGAGGGACTGCCTAAGAAAAAAGAATCCTGGATGGCCTTCCATCCAACGTACATTCTGTAGCTTCACCAGGTTGGCACCACATCTTTGGATACATCTGGTGCTGCCCCTTGCATGCATTCTTCATGCCTTGTTGAATCAAGTTTGATAATAATAGTACAATGAGAGATATTCCAGATTATGAAGGTACAGATTGTGGTGGAATACAGTGCAGTTGCTGCACATGGCCCCTGGAGTCACATGGATGCCCAGTTTTAAGTTGATGGATCTGTTCTGAATCTATCCCCATAGCACAGAACTGGTGCTGTACAACACTGTGGAAGGTGTTCTCAGTGTAAGACGGGCTTTGGGTCCTCAAGGACTGTGCGGTGGTCACTCTTGCCAGTACAACAGATACAACTGCGACAAGCAGATTGGTGAGGACAAGATCAGGTAGGTTTTTCCCTCGCGTTAGTTCTCTCACTGCCTGCAGCTATGTCTTTCAGAACTTGGCCAGCTTGGTCAGTAATGGTGCTATTGAGCACACTTGGCGATGGACCCTCACCCAAAGTACGTTCTGTACCTCAGTGCTTCTTCCAAGTGGTGTTCAGTATGAAGGAGTACTGATTTAACAGTAAATGAGTGATAATCACAAGACGATTTCCTTGTCCATGTTTGAGCCTGATGGTTTGAGACTTCATGGAGCCTGGAGTCATTGTTAAGGACTCTAGGGCAACTCCCTTCTAACTGTATACCCACTGGTGGGTCTGTCCTAGACATACCAGTGATGGTGATGGAGTATGGAACATTGGCTAAAAGAGATGATTCTGAGAATATGGCTATGTCAGACTGTTCCTTGGATTAGTCTCTGAGACAGCACTCCTAATTTTGGCACAAGTCCCTAGAGTTAGTGAGGAGAAATTTGCAAAAATCATGTCCTATTCAGTGCCTAGGTCAATGCTCGGTGCTTGTATTTTGTTGCAGTGGTTTAGTACAACCGAGTGACTTGTTAGACTGTTTCAGAAGAATCAACTAAGTGACTGTTTCTCATATATGCCTGCTAAGGATGGTGGATTTTCTCCCCTAAATGGCACTAATGAGCCAGATGGGTCAGCCGATCATTACATGGTCACCATTACTGATACTTTATTCCAGAATTTTTTTCCATTCATTAACTGGATTTAAGTTTCACAGGCCTTTATTACTAGTCTAGTAGCATAACCACTTATAGTATACACCTGGCAGTTCTGTTATTCCCCTCAATGTTGTATTTATTCATTATTATTAGTTCGTGGTTGCCACAATTTTCCCCTTTTCCAAATTGTGTTTGTTGTCACCAAATAGATTCCATTGAAAGCATAAGTGTATGTACCGAAGCAGTAGCTAAACAGTGGTGTAGCGGAGATGCCAGGGACTGAGAATGAAGCAGTTGTGTGTGTTCAGATTAAGAGGTCAGACAGAGAGAGACCACTGGCCAGGAGAGGACACCTGTTGCACTGTCAGAGAGGTAGAGGTGTGTGTGTGGCTGTACAGAGGTGAGATGGAAGAGCAGTTGCTATTACTATTCAAAGACAATCCAGCATGTCCCTGCTTGGGTAAAGCACAAACAAGTTAACTTGCCAAAAATGTAATGGAGCCATGTTTCCATGATTTAGATGGACCAGTCAGATTGCTACATGGCAACTTGGTTTCACTGTTTTCATTAATATATAAGATGTTCAGCATAGTATTGAAGATGCGTCTTCTGGCATAAGAGGGAGTAAACCCTGAAGACCTGTCTGATCTACTGTCATTGCTTGCATGAATTTGAGATGCCATAAATTATGCATATAAAAGGTTATAACAAAGGATATTTTGCATGCCTTTTATATCTATGTACTGAATAAATATTAATTTTGCAGAAACTCATCATTGTTGCATATAAATGTGAGAGGTGTAGTGGTGTGTCGAAGGAGCGTTATAGGACAGTGAGACATTCACTGTCAAACTTGCTGAGTGCAAACTCTTCTAATTTGACAGATTTAACTCCTGCAAAGAACCTTTACCTGACTGTTTTAAATTTAGCGGTATTTAATTGTTCAGAACAATCTTTCATTTACTGACTTGTTAAAGAGGTGAATTAACAGACTAATTATAATCCAGGAGAATGTTTTCTTGGTAAAGAAAATCTTATTTTCCTTCATCACTATTTGAAATAAATAGTTGATTGAAGACCAGCGCAGACCTGCCTTGTTTTAAATTTGAATTCAAATGTATAATTGAGTCATTGCAGTGGGAGTCTGCAATGACCATAATTACTGTTTGAGGCAAATATATTTTTCTTTTAGTATAAAATATATTCACTTAACTGTATGAAATCAAAGGCAGAAAATGTTTTACCTTACTATATAATTTAACATCACCTTTGAATTTACTATGGCTAACCATAATGTTCACACGAGATTTCAAATTAAGTTAAATAATGCCAGGAGAATTTTGGCTATTTCCTAAAGCTGCGCATGTTTTTTTTTAAAAGAGAGAAATTTAAATTATCCAGCTTACCGTGCTAAATTTGTGCATAGTTTACCTCCAACTGCATTTCATTGCAGAAACCATTTTTGTCCTAACTAATTTTAAGTCTATAGTTAAGGTCTAAAGTCTCTTGCAAAAACCCTAGGAGGAAAGAAGATGTTCAATTTTTATAAATCCCTTTGCATTTCAGATTTCCAGCATCTGCAGTGTTTTTCAACAAAAATTGAGGATTGGTGGCACAGTCATATTGGATCAAACATTCCAGTAATTTTATTGTTTGATCTTATTTTCTCTGGTTGGATTGGTTGCCCATGGAATGTGGAGTATACTGTACCTCCATTCAATTAATTGGAACAGGCAGCTGCTAATGACACCATCCTTGTAGTGTTGCATATTTTAGCCATACATAACTTTGGATTTGATCTGAAGAAGATTTGAGTCACAGCCTTAATAGTTTCAGACGTGGTCAGAGCAACGCCAGCTATTTTCCTACAAAATAAATTGGTTGCAACACTTAAACAGAAAGCAAAATACCACAGATGCTAGAATTTGGACAGCAAAAACAGAAAAAAGACTGGAAATACTCAGCAGGTCAAACAGCATGTGTGGCAAAATGGAAGTCAGTCAGTCAGCGGTTCAGGTCTTAGCACTTGCTTAGGTAAACCAGTTTTTTTTTAATAAAGTTGTCATTTGTTTTTGATTATAGTTTGAGTGTGTGATGTACTCTTTCCTGTCTTAGCTGTGTGTCTTTTAAGCTGTTTTTACAATAGCATTTTGCCATACAGTACGTTTACTTATGTAACCTGCAATTACTTAGTTAATGAGTAATTTTCATAATAAATTTGCATCCCGATTTAAATGAAGAATTGAAGTAGAAAACAGTATGGAACGAGCTGTATGTATTCGGCACAATTTCATATAAATAGTCAAAATAGTACAGGGGCAAGGAAGGAGGGAAAAATTGAGCAAAATAAAATGAGCTTCCAATAATACATCATGAATTCCAATAAGTTTTTCCTGTTAGTGTGTACAGTGTGGTCAACTCAATCCAGAGTTTACATAAATAGAACTTGGACGAGATTTGTTGTAAAAAGCAGCTGCTGTTATTTACAAATTATTACAAACAGTGACTCTTTCTTATTTTAAGCAGAACATTGAGGGAGTGTTGATGACCAAGGTGATATTCATAGATTTATTCTATTTGATCACTGTCCAGTTAATTTCCGTTAATAGGAATTGCACCTCAAGTATTGAGATTTTCTGTTCAAGACCAAATGCAATTCTATAACTTCAGCTGCTTTTACTGTCATGCCATCACTGCACCCTGCTTCCACAGAGCAATCACCGTTCATTGCTTTCTTGCTTTAAAAGTCAGACTCCAAAGTTGCTGGGCTTTGCTTTTGTATAGAAACCCATGTAAAATTGACCTGCTTATCCCAACAGTCGATCCATCCAGCCACTTTTTTAAGCGACTGAGCTGCCGTCGGCTTCTGGAACTGAGGCTCATTTGCCGAGGCGGAGCTGGGTGTCTGCAGTTCAAGACTGTGAATGTGCCTTTTATACCTTTTGAAACCAACAGGACTCCAGTTTGTCCGAGTGAAGCTTGCTCAAGCAACACTCGCAAACCCCGAAACAGTTGGAATTCATTTTTAACAATGTGGTGGAAGGTTCAGGCTACTCTGGTAGCAGTGTTAACAGGGGTTAATTTGAGAGCTTACTTTGCCATAAGGAATAGACAGAGAACAAAATTTGCCAATAATCTCTCATCCTGGCATCTTTTATTTTCCCAGCAATTCAGTTCCAAGCTAAACACAACTGCATGCACGATCTATGTAGCAGGGCATTACATCTGACCCAAGATTTAAGGAGATGCAGCCTTTTCCTTTTGGTGTCAATTGTGACCCAAGCTTGGCTTAAACTAGGCCCCTGTCTAGTTTTAGAAAAAATGATGTGGGAGTTGAAGTAAACTCTTGGCCCTGTTTGAAGTGATACAAAAGTTCAGATGCTAGCATAGACAGCTTTAAAAGACCAGCTGGTCATAATAGGAGTGCTTGGTTGCTAAGGTTACTGTGGTTGTTAGAAAAAGAATGCAGCCAAGAGGGCAAGTTCTTGATGTGTGAGCTGAAGGAAGGAATTTGGTGTGATCATGCATCAGCCCTTCTAATCACACAGTCAAAGAAAGCTGTGTGGGTGTAATGCAGAAACTACAAGTCTGTGCAGTGGGGCTTGTGTGTGGTTATAGTATTTTTTTTCTCTCAAATGGACCGGCAGGCTGACAGCACACTTTCTTTAAAAGCTGGCTTTTATTCACTGCAACCAGACAGAGACTGTTGTTGTAGCTGGACTGTGTAATTTTGTTGAATAGTCTTCACCTGGTGACTGACTGACGACGCTCCTTGGTCATTTGATGAAAGCACGAGCATCAGAAGTACTTCATTACAAAGTACAAGTTTAATGTTACTCCCTCCATCATATTATATGATTCTATGTTTTAATCACATTCGCAATATATACCTTGCTTTAACTGTGGTCTGTAAATCATTCTTGCAAAATGTTAGGTTCCGATAAAGTGATGTCATGGCTAATTAGTCACAAGCTGCACGGCAAATGAGTTACAGGTCTGCTGTCATGGGGAGTGAAAAGAACGAAAGCATAAGTCCTGGTTGCTGAAACTCCACACTGTATATATGTTGACTTTGTTTAAATATTCTTAAATTTTAATGTGAGCGCAAATTGAAGAATCAATATCCAACACATATTGGGTTTGCTGTGTAACTCTCACTAAGTCTTTCCTGCTGTTAAAAAGCAACTTTCTAGCATGGACAGGTGGTGGTATAATCACATTCCTGATACTCATGTCACTGTGGCTAGAGCAAAGAAAGCTGCAGTTGACTCCAGTGATAAATGTGGGCGAACATAGTTAACTTTTGAACCATACCCACAAGAATTTTAAGTTTAAGCTTTCAGAGATAAAACTATGCTGGCTAGGTGTTCCATATTTTACTTTTGAAAGTTGTCTGCGCTATTTACCATTAACTAAGTGACCTGTGAGTGGCAGTACAGGAGTCAGTTGACTGCCCAGTGGCAAGCTTAGTGCATGATCTCAGGTTGATTGTTCGGAAGGAGCATGATACTTTTTCCAGAAAAAAATCACCCTGAACTGTTCCATGAACCTCTCAGTTGGCAGCTTTAGAAAGTAGCAAAAGCCATTTTGGTGAAGGGAAACATGAAGAAGTTCCCTGAAATGGTATAAGGATAATCCAGTGGTGCTGCTAATTTGGCAGTTTAAGTTTTACCTAGCCACCACAATTCATTTGAAACCATCAGCACCCCTCCCTCATAAAGTACTGACCCAGATATCCTTATATTTCACCCCTTCCTTGGATTCACCTAGTTCTGTCGAAGGGTCATGAGGACTCGAAACGTCAACTCTTTTCTTCTCCGCCGATGCTGCCAGACCTGCTGAGTTTTGCCAGGTAATTCTGTTTTTGTTTTGGATTTCCAGCATCCTCAGTTTTTTGTTTTTAACCCTTAATCCTACACCAGCTCTGATGTGTGTGCATCAAGGTTTGGCCTGAAGGATTGGGGATTGTACATTGCTCCTGTGTTTCAACACCTGAGCCCCATCTCATGAAGATGTGGCCTAATATATCTTTGGCTCATAGCATTGTTTGAGTGAGTGGATGGCTAGATTTCCCAAGTGTCAGGCATTTCAGTCACCTTTTCTGACCAAATATTTATTCCATTGATTGCAGGCCCATTGTTCATCCCCTGTTCTTGTACTGGAAACATTTAATCTCTGAATTAGTAGCACCCCTCCTTAGTCTTGGCAGAATATTGAAAGAAACAAGCTTCCTTGGTCCTGTAGATGTAGCTGTTCCCGATAGTGGGAGGCTTTGCATAATGCAGGCCAATCCTATGCATATGCATCCCAACACACTTCACTTAGTTTATAAAGAAGACGTCATGAGACTTGACTAATTCAAATCACAGCATTTCAAAATGGCTGATCAGCCATAATACAAACTGTTTTTTGCCATGTAATCTTGACATTAAAAATTCCATTTGAACCAAAACTGCACACCAGTTTGTAAAATGTGCCAAGTGTTGCAGGCACAGCAAGAGGATGGTGACTAAGAATCTTTAAGGAGAAAATGATCACAGCGGTGACCTAAATGATGGTTGAATTGAGGTCTGAATTAATTTAAATCGAACATTTTGCAAAGTTGCAGACTGAACGGCTACACTGTATTAAATATCAAAAATAGTTTCCCAATGAAAGTGCTTTTGTAGAGGTACTTTCAAGTGTATTGATTTATTTCTGAGTCCAGGAACAATTATTCTTACTGCAGTGCTAGCTGATGATTAGTGCTAACAGAAAATAAAGTATTTCCTAAGCATGGTTCTTCGAAGTGGACAAGAAATGGTACAAAACTGTTTCGGTGCAGACAAGTATATCGGAAGAGAAAAGTAAAATAAAGGAAATAATTAGACTAGAAATTAAATATGTTAAATCCCTTACCTGTGGTTTGCCATAATTTTGAAGTGGAGGTATTTCTAGGAAGTCAAGGTGACACAGCTTCCTGAAGTACCAACACCTTTCAGCATAACTCACTGTTGCCGAACCCCAATATCACACATTGTTATGGGGAGAAGTTTAGCTTCATTCTGAACCCCTCTACAAGCTCAGCAACTACTCTCTTGCCCACAAGAGCTAAGTGGCCTGAGAAGTCCATATGAACCAGAAATAAAATGGATGGGCCTCCTACCATTGCATCTGTAAAATTGAACTCAAGTTATCATGGTGTTGTGCTAAACCCATTTTAGGTCAAGACTGTTGTTTGGAGTACTGATTCTAGTTCAAACTGGCTGTGTGTTTTTGATTTAAATTGTTACTAATTATTCAGGAGGCAATCCTGCATATTATCACCAATGCCTAATGATTTTAAATTATGATTCATGGTTTTTAAATCTATTTGTGAAAAAATCTGATCTGATTTATGTGATGGTGAAAAATGATGATGCTCAGGAATGAAATACTTTCTACTTCAAGCATCTGGTACTCCAAAGCCTTGCACAGTTAAAAGCAGAGTGAAAATCCCTCAGTAACTCTTGCATCAGTAAACCTTAATACTACCCTCAAAAGAATACTCCGCTACCGCATCTGAGTGATGTTTTTCCATGTGTCTCACAAAGTTGTCATGTACCCCTGAGATTGTAAATAAGGGCAGTGTTGTGCAGTAAGAATTGGACTAATATGTCTGAACTTTCTTCATATTCAACTCACACAGCTAGATAGGGAAGACTTTCATTCAATCAGCTGGGGCTGGATTCAAATATTTTTGAAAAGAGTAAAGGTCAGTGTCGAACTAATTGTACCAATTAGTCTTCAACATCTATTTTTTTTTGGTTTAGTTTGAGATGCTCTAGCGATATACAACTTTTTCATTTAATATGTATGTATATATGTGTGTATATACTGTGCCAAACCTTTATCATATTGGTAAAGCATGTTTTTTTCAAATTATTATAATGATACATTCGCAACTTACATTTATATATCACCTTTAATGAAGTAGAATGTTCTAAGACACTTGATAAGAATGTTATTAAATAAAATTTGACACTGAGCCACAGAAGGAGATATCAGGACATATGACCAAAAGCTTGGTTTCAAGAAACATCTTAATGGAGGCAGGAGAGGTGTAGGGAGGGAATTCCAGAGTTTAGGACCTCGACAGCTGAAAGCACAGCTGTCAGTGGTAGAGTGACTAAAATAGTGGATATACAAAAGGCTAGAATTAGAGGAGTGCAGAACTTGGAGGGCTGTAGGGCTAGAGGAGGTTACAGAGAAGGGTGAGATCAGAGAAGGATTTGAAAATAAGGCTGAGAATTTTAACAGGAACACTTCAGGGTAGGTCAGTGAGTATGGGAGTGGTGGGTGAAAAGGACGGTGAGAATTAGGATACCGGAAGCAGAGTTATGGATGAACTAGAGTTTATGGAGGAGGAAAATAGGACGGCAGTCAGGACAGCATTGGAATAGTCAAGTAGTCAAGACTAGAGGTAATTGAGGCCTGAATGAGGGTTTCTGCAGCAAAGGAGCTGAAAATGGGGTGATGTTACAGAGGTGGAAGTAGGTGGTCTTGGCGATGGCGAGGATATGTGGTTGGAAGCTCACATTAGGGCCAGCTATGGTCTCAAGATTGTGAATGAGTTCGGTTGAGCCTCAGACTGTTGCCAGGGAGAGGTATGGAATTTGGTGGCTATGTTTGGAGTTTTGTGGTGGGGACTGAAGATAATGGCTTCATCTTCCTGATATTCAGTTAAAGGAAATGGCTGCTGGTGGTGAGGTAGAGCTAGTGTCATTAGTATACATGTGGCACGTGTTTCAGATGATGTCTCCAAGGCGTAGCATGTAGATGAGAAATAGAGGGTCAAGGATAGATCCTTGGGCAGGAATCACTGCAGGTGATTGCCTGTATTGAAGTGTACCTAAGTACTGTACTGTTCAACATATGTACACATTTGTAGCCATAAAGGTCAAAGCTGTTATTTATATTGTACCAAGATCTGCTCTCTTTGGACAAATCTGGTGAAATCGTAATAGAAGATTTTTCTCAGACCTGGCCTTCTGAACATTACTGCTTTCTTGGCTAGTAAAATGTTTCTTGACAGGTACAAAACAAACAACTGCTGGTGTACCAAACCCTTTTGCAGCTATGAAAAGGCAAATGACTGAGGTAGGAGAAGAAAATGGCTTGTGCTTGAAGACAAAAAAACGTTAATGTAATACTGTACAGTTTTATATTTAGAAATTGCTTTAGGTGCTGTAACACAGAAGAGTAATGTGTCAACACTTTCAAGCCTATGACATAATCTCTGTAGATTAACCTGAGTACCGCTGAAAAGGATTTGAAATATTCATGTTTTCGCAATTGAAGGCAAGACAGCAGGTCAGAGTTCATTCCACCACATCAATGGAAAAAACAAAAGGAGCTTCAAGATGCTCTTTCTGTTGTATTTGTTAAATGAGCCCATGGCGTATTTGAATAGATTTACTAGCACCATGTACTCTGTGGAATTTAAGTGTTGCCAAGATACCTTTTGGTTTTTCTACATATTTATTAATACAGTGTCTCTAAATAAAATGGTTACTGTGTTTAATCGTTTGACCTACAAATCACTGCTTTGAAGCCAAACTTCAGTTCGTTCTGTGGAATGTGGTGGTGAAAGGGTCAATGAATGAAGTTAAACATGGTGTAGTCACTTGCTAACTAAGTTAGCAACCTTAAACCATTCCAGTTTGGCGCAATTATCAGACCACAATTTTTAACAGATACCTTTAATGAATCTTGTGAGATTAGCATACAAGTACAGCTCCTGCTCAAAATAATGAAGTAACTGCAGAGCCAAAAGAAGGAAATGTCTCTCAGCCTCCCTTCAATGGTAGTATTCTGGAAAGTTTGGATTACTCTAATTTCAGTACCACACTGTTGCCAAAGACTTTAACAAATTAATAATCTGCTGCATTTTGACAGCACGCAGCTGTGAAAACGTGGCCAGTGTAGAAGCCTTTGAACATTATGGAAATGATTGCAGCTGAAAAATGCTATGATATTGGTAGCATTATGGTGCATGTTTGCAGCCCTCTCGATGCCTTTTTTAGCATTTTGAAGAATTTTGGCCATCATTAGGAAAACAGTAGGTGCTTTGTTGGCTGAAGCTGGAACTGTGGCTGCTCCAGACTAAAACTCTAGCTATACGTGGAATGCTGCAGGGCTTGGATGAACAGATGATAAAAGTGATTGTATATAATGTAGGTGTGGTCAAAAAATTATCATTAAATGAATGTTTAGGTGAAAAACCAACCGGGGAAAGAACCCTATTAATTCCGAAACAAAAGCCCAAGTGGATGGGAGTTGCCAGACGCCTAGATCCAGAGGCTCAGCACTTGCTGGACCCAAGGTGAAATCCTGATCATTATTTTAATTATGAATTCGTAGTGTGTTGGAATCTGTGGTTTAGGAGTGTGTATTTTTTAAAAACAGACCCTAATTGAAAAAGAAAACTAAAAAAGGGAACTGAAGAAGGAAACTGAGAAAGGAAATACGGTCTTCCAATTTCCAAGGAAACTAAGACGAAAACTGAGATTGGAAACCAAAGCTTTTGAGAAGATTGAAACTGTTTGAAACCATATAAAAGGAGACAGAGCCATCATAGTTCAGTAGATGGTAATGAGTCCAGTGGTGCAGTGCAAGCAGGCTGAAGAAGACAGGCTAGATCCAGAAACAGAATAAACAAGGATATAGTTGCTGCAACTGTTTCTGTGACTTAAAGATAACAATGCTGGATCCACACCATCCAGATCATTGTAAGCAGAGTTGAGGAGGTTCTACAAGCGTCTGCCATTTTTCGTGAAGACCGTGATGGTGGACCTCTGGTTGGTTGTTGGCTGAGGACCAGGTTAAACCCTAGAAGAAGAGGAGCTGAAATTCTTTGAGGAAGACAGAGTTTTGAAGGACTTTGTGACTGAGATTGATGACCTATACGCTGACTGGACAGCTGAGCCAATTTATAAGAACTGTTGTATTTGTATCTGCTATTTAATGTGTACAGGTAATTTATAGTTTATATTTGACTGCAATTTGCCTGTTAATTCATGTTTAACTTGCATTGATTCTGGGTTTTAGGGTTAGCTAAGTTTGTATTTAGTATTTACTTTGTTTTGCTCTCATATAGTAAAAATTCTTTTGTTTAAAACATGGAAGCTTGTGGTTTCACTCTTTCAGTAAATAACTGGGATTTTGGATTTCTTAACAGAGTTACTGGTCTTGACTGAGATCAAAGCAGTAGTTACTTTCAGTTTAGGGTTTGATTTGTTGTTCATTAAGTGTATTCAAATAAAAGCATACCTATGTAAACTGACTGGGGATGGATAGTAATTCTGTTTGTGTGTGCTAAAGTAAGCTACACATTCACTGTTACAATCCCACAGGAGGACTGTAGATTAAGATATTGAGACAGTAAAAATGTGTTAATCTAGTCATTGCAGACAATATATGGTTGTAAAGTATATGATTTTTCTTTCCCCCAAAGGTGCTTTCTTGGTTGAATTTGCTAATAGTGAATGATATTACAATAGCCTGAATACTGTTGGCAGTCGATAAGGACAATTTTTACACTTTGATATGCACAAGAATAAAGCATGCAGAGCTAAAACATTCTGGGATTTAATTCTCATGAATCCATGAAGAGGACAGAATGGAGGAAGGATAAGAAAAGCAGTAATAGTTCACCTGCCAGCTTTGTGCTTGGAAGACAGTTTTCGTAAGGATTGCTTCCAGGCTGTTCTGTCAATATATATCAGCATTGTAAATCTTATGAGTATTAAGTTCATGAGGAACATGAGTATCATGTGGACCTGTTATGATCAGTATTAACTCGCAGAGATACCACTGCTGGACTGAGTGTGCTGCGCCATTTGTCTCGAGGATAAATATTATACACAAAATTAAGAAGCACAAGAGTTTTTTCAGATTACGGGTAGCAGCTGTCCCTAATAAAGGCAGAATCTTGTATTATTGGGGTTGGTCACAGCTCCTAAGAATTTTGCTAAATAATTGTCAGATGTCAATTCATTCTCATCCTCAGGGTGCAAGTTATAGCCTTGAGTGGATAAGCATCAGAGGTAGCTAAATGTGGTGCTCCAGTGCCTTTTTGTAACTTTGGAAACACTGCTACCCTGTCACTGTTCTTGACAGTGAGGATCTGTCTGAAGTTACTTTATTCTGTGTGTGACACATGTTGAACCATGAGAACAATGGTTCCTGATACATAGGGCTTGCGCAGCAGACTACAATCTGAAGATAGACCTGGTGGATCCTCCAATGCCAGCTGCCAGGCCGTTAGCCGTAGAAAACCTTGGTATGTTTACTGTTGGGTCTCATGCAGCCGGCTGTAATCCCTGCACTAGGGCAGGCGGTGCTAAACTAAGCATGAAAACAGTTTTTTAAAGCGGGATATAATTTGCATTTTTTTTTAAGGACTGAAACCAGTATGATACATATGAGGAAAGGTTGGACAGGCTAGGCTTGTATCTGCTGGAATTTAGAAGAGTAAGAGACTTGATTGAAACCTTTAAGATCCTGAGGAGCCTTGACAGGGTGGATGTGGAGAGGATGTTTCCTCCTGTGGGAGAAACTAGAACTAGGGGGTCACTGTTTAAATATAATGGGGTCACTTATTTAAGACAGTGGTGAGGAGAAATTTTTCTTCTGAGGGTAGTGAGTCTTTGGAACTCTCTTCCTAAAAAGGCAGTGGAAACAGAGTATTGTAATATTTTTAAGGCAGAGCTAGATAGATTCTTGATTAATAAGGGGGTAAAAGGTTATCGGGGGGGTTAGGCAGGAATGTGGGGTTGAGGTTACAATCAGATCAGCCATGTATCAGGAGGCGGTCACACCTGGTAAATTAATTACCCCAAATCCGGTCAGTGGTCAAGATGACTGCATGTGAGGCAGGTAGAGGGATCCTGTGTTCAGGAACAGAGGAGCCTCAGCTCTTGACCTTGTCCAACAGGTACGAGGTACTTGCACCCTGTGTGGATGAGGAAGACGGCTGTAGGGAGGGTGAGCCAGCTGACCATGGCACCGTGGCACGGGAGGCCATTCAAGATGGGGGAGCAAAAAGACAAGTGGTAGTTGTAGGGGATTCTATAATTAGGGGAATTGATAGCATCCTTTGTAAGCAGGATCGAGAGTCCCGCATGGTATGTTGCCTGCCCGGTGCCAGGGTGAGGAACATCTTTGACCGGCTTGAAAGGATATTGGAGGTGGAGGATCCAGTTGTGGTCCATGTCGGGACAAATAACAGAGGTAAGACTAGGAAAGAGGACCTGTTTGGGGATTATCAGGAGCTAGGAACTAAATTAAAGAACAGGTCCTCAGGGGTTATAATCTCCGGATTACTATCCGAGCCGCGTGCAAATTGGCATAGGGATGCGAGAATAGGGGAAGTAAACATGTGGCTAAAGGAGTGGTGTGGGAAAGAGGGGTTCCATTTTGTGGGGCACTGGCATCAGTATTGGAACAGGAAGGATCTGTACCGTTGGGATGGTCTCCACCTGAACCGATCTGGGACCAATGTTCTAGTGAAAAGGGTAAATAGGGTGGTCAACAGGACTTTAAACTAGAAAGTGGTGCGGGAGGGAAGGGTAAAACTCCAAGAATCATGACTAATGGGAAACAAAGCAGCAGGTTAGCATGTGGGGGAGGTGGTGGTGGATTCAGCTTCATGGAAAATTATGAAAAAATTGAAAAGAAAGGAGAGCCCAGGGGAGGCTATTAAAGTCTCCAGAACACAAAATAGGACAGAGTGTTTGGAAAGGGCTTGGAATCTTAACTTCAAGTACATCAGATAAAGGGATGACAATGAGAAAGGGGATGGGAAATACAGGACTGAAGGTGTTGTATCTGAATACACGCAGTATACGAAATAAGGTAAATGAGCTTGTGGCGCAGATTGAAATTGGCAGATATGATGTGGTGGGCATTGCGGAGACATGGCTGCAAGGGGATCAGGACTGGGAGCTAAATATCCAAGGATATACATCCTATCGAAAAGATAGGCAGGTTGGCAGAGGGGGTGGGGTTGCTTTGTTAGTAAGAAATTAAAATAAATCTATAGCAAGAAATTATGTAGGGTCAGATGATGTAGAATTGTGGGTAGAGTTGAGGAACCGCAAAGGTAAAAAAACCATAATGGGAGTTATGTACAGGCCTCCGAATAGTAGTCAGGATGTGGGGCACAAGATACACCAGGAGATAGAAAAGGTGTGTAAGAAAGGCAAGGTTACAGTGATCATGGAGGATTTCAATATGCAGGTAGACTGGGAAAATCAGGTTGGTAGTGGATCCCAAGAAAAGGAATTTGTGGAATGTCTACGAGGTGGCTTTTTGGAGCAGCTTGTGGTGGAGCCCACTAGGGAACAGGCAATTCTAGATTTAGTGATGTGTAATGAGGCAGATTTGATAAGGGAGCTTAAGGTGAAGGAACTCTTAGGAGGAAGTGACTATAATATGCTAGAATTTACCCTGCAATTTGAGAGGAAAAAGCTGGAATCAGATGTAACGGTATTACAGTTGAATAAAGGCAACTACAGAGGCATAAGGGAGGAGCTGACCAGAATTGACTGGGAGATGAGCCTAGCAGGAAAGACAGTGGAACAGCAATGGCAGGAGTTTCTAGGAGTAATTTGGGAGACACAGCAAAAATTCATCCCTAGGAAGAAGAAGGGAGGACGAGGCAACCATGGCTGACAAGGGAAGTCAGGGACAACATAAAAGCTAAAGAGAAAGCATAAAATGCTGCGAAGAGCAGTGGGAAACCAGGGGATTCGGAAGCCTACAAAGACCAACAGAGGACAACTAAAAAATAAATAAGGAGGGAGAAGATTAAATATGAGGGTAAACTAGCCAGCAATATAAAAGAAGATTGCAAGAGTTTTTTTTAGATATATTAAGGGTAAGAGAGAGGCAAAAGTGGACATTGGGCCGCTGGAAAATGACGCTGGCGAAGTAGTAGTGGGGAACAAAGAAATGGCGGAGGAACTGAATAGGTACTTTGTGTCAGTCTTCACAGTGGAAGACACGAGTGACATCCTCAAAGTTCAAGAGAGTTGGGGGGCAGAGGTGAGTATGGTGGCCATTACCAAGGAGAAGGTGCTAGGAAAACTGAAAGGTCTGAAGGTGGATAAATCACCTGGACCAGATGGATTACACCCCAGAGTTCTGAAGGAGATGGCTGAAGAGATAGTGGAGGCATTAGTGGTGATCTTTCAGGAATCACTGGAGTCAGGGAGGGCCTCAGAGGACTGGAAAATTGCTAATGTAACCCCCCCGTTTAAGAAGGGAGTGAGGCAAAAGACGGGAAATTACAGGCCGATTAACCTGACCTCGGTCATTGGTAAGATTTTAGAGTCCATTATTAAGGATGAGATTTCAGAATACTTGGAAATGCATGGTAAAATCGGGCAAAGTCAGCATGGGGAGGTGAAAATCAAAGGAAGGTCATGCCTGACAAATCTGTTAGAATTCTTTGAGGAGGTAACGAGTAGGTTAGACAAAGGAGAGCCAATGGATGTTATCTACTTGGACTTCCAGAAGGCCTTTGACAAGGTGCCGCACAGGAGGCTGCTCAGTAAGATAAGAGCCCATGGCGTTAGAGGCAAGATATTAGCATGGATAGAAGATTGGCTGTCTGCCAGACAGCCAGAGAGTGGGGATAAGGGGGTCCTTCTCAGGATGGCGGCCGGTGACTAGTGGAGTTCCGCAGGGGTCAGTGTTGGGACCACAACTTTTCATTTTATACATTAATTACCTGGATGAAGAAACTGAGGGCATCCTGGCTAAGTTTGCAGATGATACAAAGATAGGTGGAAGGACAGGTAGTATTGAGGAGGCAGGGAGGCTGCAGAAGGATTTGGACAGGTTAGGAGAATGGGCAAAGAAGTGGCAGATGGAATGCAATGTGGGGAAGTGTAAGGCCATGCACTTTGGTAAGAAGAATAGAGGCGTGGACTATTTTCTAAATGGGGAGAGAATTCAGAAATCTGGAGTGCAAAGTCCAGAATTCTCTTAAGGTTAACTTGCAGATTGAGTCGGTAGTTAGGAAGGCAAATGCAATGTTGGCATTTATTGCAAGAAGACTAGAATATAAAAGCAGGGATGTGCTGCTGAGGCTTTATAAGGCTCTGGTCAGACCACATTTAGAATATTGTGAGCAATTTTGGGCCCCATATCTCAGGAAGGATGTTTTGGCCCTGGAGAGGGTCCAGAGGAAGTTCACGAGAATGATGCCAGGAATGAAAGGCTTAACATATGAGGAACGTTTGAGGACTCTGGGTCTATTCTCGATGGAGTTTAGAAGGATGGGGGTGGGGGGGGATCTGATTGAAACTTACAGAATACTGAAAGGCCTGGATAGAGTGGACATGGGGAAGATGTTTCCATTAGTAGGAGAGACTAGGACCCGAGGGCACAGCCTCAGAGTAAAGGGAAGACCTTTTAGAACAGAAAAGAGGAGAAACTTCTTTAGCCAGAGAGTGGTGAATCTATGGAATTCATTGTCACAGAAGGATGTGGAGGCCAGGTCATTGAGTGTATTTAAGACCGAGATAGATCAATTTTTGATTGGTAAGGGGATCAAAGGTTACGGGGAGAAGGCGGGAGAATGGAGTTGAGAAACTTATCAGCCATGATTGAATGGCGGAGCAGACTAGATGGGCCGATTGGCCCAATTTCTGCTCCTATGTCTTATGGTCTTATGATCTTATTGAATGGCGGAGTGGCCTCCTACTCATTTGTATGTTCCTGGTGAGTTGTCTCACCTTATCTTCCATGTAATCAGTAGCCTCCCAAGTTAATCAGCTATTTTTGCATTAATGAGCATCCAATACCATCAACATAAAAGCCATGGTATAAACACAGTCTAAAATTAGCATGCCGCTGTTTTGTGCAACCTGTCATGAGAAGTAGGATGTAAAAGTAAAGTAATAGATTGATGCTACTAGAGGTGAGCAATTGCAGCTGTAAGGAGAGACATCAACTGTTTCTTTTTTATCCATGAGACCTGAGGGGTTTAAGGAACTACTTTCAGATATTCAAGAGTATTATGGTTATGATCAGGAAAAATTAGGAACATAGGAACACTACTAGGCCATTTAACCCCTCAAGCCTGTTCTGCCGTTCACTGAAATCATGGCTGATGTGTGACCTGAATCCACGTTATGATTGATTACTTTGCTGAAATTCATTGAAAATAATGAGGGGCCACATTGTGAAACACAGCTGATATTTTAAAAAGGAACTGGTAGCTATAAAAACTGGAATATTCAGGTATTTGAGGGTTGAGCATGAAAGTGGGTATAAACTTGGTGATTCTTGGAGACAGACTTTATGGGCCAACTGAACTGTTTCTGTGCTCTAATATTGCATGATTCTTTGTGGTTTTCCGCAAAAGATTGTATAAATCTCCTGTAACTTGCCCTCCTAGTTAAAGAGGTAATACTGATTCCTTGCTTCTTAAAATGCTTCTCTGGGAAGATTACAGTATATGAGAAAAGAAGAAAAACTTGTATTTTTATATAGCACCTTTCAAGGCTTAAGAATGTTCAAATGCTTTACAGCCAATTAATAACGACCAGATAATATGTTTTTATGATGTTGATCAAGGGATAAATATTGGCCAGGACACTGTGGATAACTCGCCTACTCCTCTTCGATATAGTGGCAGGGGATCTTCTGCATCCACTTGAGAGAGCAGGTATAATGTGTCACCTGAAAGGGGCCCATCCAACAATGCCGTACCCCTCAGTAGTGGCAGGGCACTTGGAAAAATTCAAGGCAATCGGGCAGAGTCAACATAGTTTTGTGAAAGGGAAATCATGTTTAACTAATTTATTGGAGTTCTTTGAAGGAGTCAATGTGCTGTTGGTACAGGGGAACCTGGTGGATGTGCTGTACTTAGATTTTCAGAAGGTATTTGATAAGGTGCCACATCAAATGTTATTATGGAAAATAAAAGCTCAAGGACTTGCTTTGGAATCTTCTCCCAAACCGACACTCCCTCTCAGATGTCTTCTGCGAGGGTTCACCTCCAGGGTTTCAAACTCTCCTTCCAATGTTCCTTTCCCCTGGGTCATCACATGCGTTCAAGCTGTCTTCCACACGCGCATGCTCTCTCTGACTCAGCCAACAACAGTACACCACTGCTTCATATGCCCATAGCAAAGAGTTACGGACCTTCTGGTCTCTTGTAAGCTATTCTAGCTTTAAACCAGCTTTCTGCAGCTTTTGTCTCTTTAAATCTGAAGCTTGGAGCCTTTCTCTCTGCCCTTCACTCTTAACTTCACTTAACAGGACCTTTTCCAGGTTCTTGTCCTTCCTTTGACTAGAAGGTCTGCTTGGGACTTTTTTCTGTTCCACTCCCCTTGGATTTTTTCTTTAGCTTGGGACTTGCTATCTGTCCCCTTTGCTCCAGTCTCTCTTGGTGGCTACTTTCAAAACCAACTGATCTCAAGCAGTTTCCAAATCAAACTGCTGTTTCTAGTTCTTCTGTGTACACCTGTGGCTAGGCAACAGCCCAGTTTCTCTAGTCATTTGTTAAACTTAGCTTAGAATCGTAAAACACTCATTAGAAATGCAGGCACCTTTTAAAGTGAAATTAAAACTCAGTTTGACCTTTCTTAACACACAGATACAGAAATACAAATCAAACTTAAACATTAAAACTAAAACTCATTGCTAATACCCACAAATACCAATATAACTTTATCTCTATTTCCTAACAGACTCAGATCTGGAATACTGTGTACTATATTGGTCTCCTTATTTAATGAAGGATGTAATGCATTAGAAGCAGCTCAGAGAAGGTTTACTGAACTAATTTCAGGAATGGGCAGGTTGTCTTATAAGGGGTAATTGGACAGGCTAGGCTTGTATCCACTGGAATTTAGAAGACTGAGAAGTAACTTGATTGAAACACACAAGATCCTGAGGGACCTTGACAAGGTGGATGTGGAGAGGATGTTCCTTTTGTCGGAGAATCTACAATTAGGGATCACCATTGAATAACAAGGGATCGCCCATTTAAGACAGAGATGCGAAGACATTTTTTTTCTCTGAGGTTAGTGAGTCTTTGGAACTTCCTTTCTCAAAAGCCAGTGGAAGCAGAGCCTTTGAATGTTTTCAAAGCAGAGGTAGATAGATTCTTGATAAACAATAGGGTGAAAGGTTACTGGGGGGTGATGGGAGTTTACAGTCAATTCAGCCATGACCTTATTGAATGGTGGAGCAGGCTCGAAGGGCTGAGTGGCCTATTCCTCCTAGTTTGTAACTTTGCTGACTAATGCCTGTGATTGTGAGTCGTAAACTTTTGCATTTAAAATTCTTGCGAGTTGTGGGCAAATAGTCACATGCTTGAATTACGGTCCCTGCCGCTTTAAGAATCAGAATGGTAAGACCATCAAAATGAGCTCTGGAGCCCATTGAGGCACTGACTACAATTTCTGGATTTTGGTGTAAGTCAGTTTATCAGAAGTTGCAGTGCCGTTGTGGCCCTCAAAAACAGTAATCTTCTCTGCGTTCACCGCTTTTGAGAAAGAGAAATCTGTGCCGTTATTTTCTGTACTACAGATGCAGGTAATTTGAATAGCGATTGTTTACATGTTGATTCCAGTGTTAAAGAAATTAGAAAAAGAAACTTGCAGTTACATTGACTAGAGTAGAGAAGCAAAGGATGTGTGCTTGAACATAGAGCTGGAGGAGAATGGGGACTTGAAAGTAAAATGAAGCCATGGAGGGATTTGGAGGCAGACAAGGATTGTAAAGGAAGCATTCTATGTTGAGATAATCATTGGAATGTTGTTTTCAGTCCACAACATTAATTGATATGTCAGAGTACCCTGGAAAGAGAAAAGTTCACTTACATATTGAAAAGAAATAATAATGGTACATGGTAAATATAATTTAAATAGGATGGTGAGGCAAAAAGAAGGTAGCATCTCCAAACACAGAATTCATTGTTTGCCATCTGACTACAGTTGAAGAGAACAGCTGTTTTAAAGAAAACTTGAACCAGTCTAATACCTTAATTAATTATCCTGGAGGTTGGAAAAGCAAAATTTCTTCTGGGTGTCTTCGCGGTGAAAAGGCAGTCAAAATATTTTAACCTCTCTGTCTCCATTTCTGATGATAGACTGCCTACCAATATTCATTACAAGGCCACCGACTCTCACAGCTACCTCGACTACAACTACTCGCACCCTGCTTCCCATTCGCCCAGTTCCTTCACCTCTGTTGCATCTGTTTTGATGATGCTACCTTCCAAAACGGCACTTCTGACAGGTCTTCCTTCTCCCTTAACCGAGGGTTCCCCCAACTGTGGCTGAAAGAGCCCTCAACCGTGTCCGACCCACCTCCCGTGCCTCTGCCTGCACCCCTCCCCCTCCCTCCCAGAACCATCATAGGGTCCCTTGTCCTCACTTTTCACCCACCAGCCTCCACATTTAAAGGATCATCCTCCGCCACTTCTGCCAACTCCAGCATGATGCCACCACCAAACACATCTCTCCCTTCCCCCTGTCAGTATTCCATAGGGACAGTTCCCTTCAGGACACCCTGGTCCAATCCCCCTGCACCTCACCCCCTTTCCCCAGCACCTTCCCATACAATCACAGAAGGTGCAACACCTGCCCTTTTACCTCCTCCCTCCTCACTGTCCAAGAGCCCAAACACTCCTTTCAGGTGAAGCAGCACTTCACATGCACCTCCTTCAATTTGGTCTACTGCATTCGCCGCTCCCAATGCGGTCTCCTCTACATTGGAGAGACAAGACACAGACTGGATGACCAATTTGTGGAATACCTGCACTCTCTCTGCAAGCATGACCCAGACCTTCCTGTCACTTGCATTTCAACACAGCATCTTGCTCTCATGCCCACATGTTCGTCCTTAGCCTGCTGTAACGTTCCAGTGAAGCCCAACGCAAACTGAAGGAACAGCACCTCATCTTCTGATTAGGCACTTTACAGCCTTCCGGACTTAACATTAAGTTCAACAACTTCAGATCACAAATTCTCTCCTCTGTCTTCACTTGTTTTTTAATCCTTTTTTAAAACTTATTTTTATGTATTACTTACTTATTTTTATTTTAATTCATTTTTTCATCCTTTTTATCCCTTTTTTATCCTTTTTCTCCAACCACTGCCTACAAGGTCACCCTGTCGCTTGTTTCTATGTTGTTCTTTCACAGAATGCTGACCCTTGTTTTGCTATTAACACACTCTGCTTTCTTAACTTTATGCCAATATAAGCACCTTCTTTAGTCTTCACCACTACCATTAACGCTCCCTTTGTCTTGTGTCCATGACATCTTTGTCAATCTCTCCTAAGTCCCCATCCATCGCTGACCTTTTTAATTCTGCTTTACCTGCTCACCCCCCACAGTATACATTCCATCACATTTCTACTTCTCTTCTGAAGAAGAATTAAGGCGGACTTGAAACGTTAATCCCGATTCTCTCTCCACAGATGCTGTCAGACCTGCTGAGTTTTTCCAGCATTTTCTGTTTTTATTTCAAAATATTTCTGTCTTGATCTACAATTTACATTAATAAATATAACACAAATGCCAGAAAAAAATCCACTTAAAATTCTGGCCACCTAAACTTGTATGTAGGTCAGGACAGCATCTCCAACTTTGTTCAACACATTGTGTAGCAGTCAAAAAAACCCAAAGTCAACTGTGAACAGTCTTTGCTCACAGTGGGAAGATAAGGAGTTTCCTTATATTCCAATCTCTTCGCTGCCCCACCTCCACTCCTCTGCACACTCCACCCCCCAACCCCAAATTCTGTGCTGACGTGTATTCTATTTATTGCAGACGTTCCAGAGAGATTAGTCCAGTACAAACAAATAGTCGCTAACCCCAGTCATTCTGACTGATCCTGTGCCCAAAAATTTTAAATGAGCTTTGCTTAGAACATTTGCCAGAGGGAAAGTGTGGTTTAATATACATATACTCATCAAAAAGAGTTGCTGGAAGTGTCTTGGAGGAAATAGGAAGGAATGATCATAGCAGGAAAACATATCAGGTACCACTTCAGTTAACAACAACTCGGTAAGATGAGTAGATCTCAGAATAGTGTTGATGCCTATGAAGCCGTCTTGTACTCTGATCTGCCAGCTATGCTGCCACAGGTTACTACTGATTTATTTTTAACTCTTCATTATCACCTTGCCAGAGAGAGGTTTATCGATTTAAATGGAAGTTAATTGAGTAAAATGTACAAGGCTTCTACCCACTCGAGCTGAAATAAAAGGCTGTAGCATTGTCAACTGCCTGCAGTAGCCTAGCTGTTACTTTGTTTTTTTTTATGTGAATTCTCTTAGAATCATAGAATGACCTCAGCATGGAAGTAGGGTATTTGGCTCATCATGTCTGTGCTGATCCTCCGAAGGAGCAATTCACTTAGTACCCCTCCCCTGCCTTTTGCCTGTAGCCCTCCAAATTTTTCCTTTTCAATTCCCTTTCGATAGACTCAATTGACCTTGCCTCCACACACACAGTCTGTGCATTCCAGATCCTAACCACTTGTTGAGTAAAAAAGGTCTCTTGTCGCCATTGCTTCTTTTGCCAGTTACCTTAAAACTGTGCCCTCTGGCTCTCAATCCTTCCTTGCCAACTGGAACAGTTTCTCTCTATCTACTCTGTCCAGAACCCTTATGATTTTGAATACCTCTATCAAATCTCCTCTCTGCTTTCTCCAAGGAGAACAGCCCCAACTTCTCCAGTCTTTCTACATAATTGAAGTTCTTCATCCCTCAAACCATTCTCATGAATCTTTCTGCAGCCTCTCTAATGTCTTCACAACCCTCTTAACGCAATACTCCAGTTGAGGTTGAACCAGTGTTTTATGCAGGTTTAACATGCTTTTGTACACTATGCCCTTATTGATAAAGCCCAGAACGCCATATGCTTTATTAACCACTCTCTCAACCTGTCCTGCCATCTTCAATGATTTATTCACATGTACACCCTGGTCCCCCTACTCATCCACTCCCTTTAGAATTGAACACTTTATTGTTTCTCTGAATTCTTCCTACCAAAATTAAGCTCTTCAGGCTTCTTGACATTGAATTTCATCTGCCACTTGTCTGCCCATTCCATCAACCTGTCTATATCCTTTTGAAGTTTTACACTAGCCTCTTCATGATTCACAACACTTTGAAGTTTCATATTATCCAGAAATTCTGATATTGTGCCCTGTGCACCAAAGTCTAGGTCATTAATACATATCAGGAAGAGCTGGAGTCCTAACACTGATCCCTGGGGAACTCCACTTTAAACCTTTCTCCAGTCCGAAAACAACCGTTCACCACTACTTTGTTTCTTGTCGCCCAGGCAATTTCGTATCCATGTTGCTACTGTCTCTTTTATTCTGTAGAAAAGTTTCAGCACATGAGGAGACCATTCAGCCCATCTTGTCCATGCCAGCCTGAGGACATCCAGGTGCCCTTTCTAATCCCACCTTCCTGCACCCAACCCATAGCCCTGCAGCTTACAGCACTTAAGGTGCAGATCCAGGTACTTTTTAAAAGAGTTTAGAGGTTCTGCCACTACTACCAACTTGGGAAGCGAATTCCAGGCACCCACTACCTTCTGCGTAAAAAAAGTTCTTCCTCATGTCCCCCCTGCACCTTCTGCCACTTATCTTGAATCTATGTCACCGGTTCTAGAATTCTCCACCAAGGGAAACAATTTTATCCTGTCCACTCTATCTATTCCCCTCATAATTTTGTACACCTCAGTCATGAGCTCCAACTTTACTCACAAGTCTGTTGTGCGGCATTTTATCAAATGCCTTTTGGAAGTCCACAGGCAGAATTTTACCCTGATCAGGCGAGCGGTGCCCAACATGATCAGACGTGAAATCACTCGAGATGACATTGAGCAAGTGTCCTGACATCATTCCACACTCGTGTGATGGTTTGGTCGGTGGGCACGCCTGCCGATAATTAAGAGGGCAATTAAGCCCATTAACGGAGAAATTGACTCCAATTTTTCGTGGTCCGTCCAACCTTGCGGTTAGCGGACAAACAAATTGGCCAGGCAGCCTTTACAATTTTCATTAAACCTCATCCAAGGCGGGGATGAGGTTTCCGTTATGAAATAAAAGAAAAACCTGTGGGCAGCATGTTTATCACCTATATTTTCAAGTGCCTGATTCTGATGCTTGGACATTTTTTTCTGACTTTCAAAACTTTATTTGATGGTTTTCAGGTCTGCAGCTCTCTGAGGTAGCTCTTTGCCTTCAGGGAGTTTTCTCTCAGTGCTCGCCCTTGTTGATGTCAGCGCCCATCCTCTTCCCGCACCCCACCCTGGCAGTACTGAGCTTTTCAGTGCGTGTTTCACTGGCTGGCCATTAATTGCCCAGCCAGTGTGAAACCGTGGTTGGGGGCCGATCGTGGTCGGCAATCCGTTTCCCAGCCAATCCCTGGGCCACCCATTGTGCCCGCCTGCTGAGCTAAAAATTCAGGCCCATGTACGCCACATCAACGGCATTGCCCTCTTCAACCCCCTCTGTTACCTCATCGAAAAAAATTAAGCAAGTCAGTTAAACACGACTTGAGCGTAACAAAAAATGCTGGCTTTCCATAATTAATCTGCATTTGCCCAAGTGACTATTAATTTTGTCCCGAATTATTGTTTCTAAAAGTTTTGCCAGCATTGAGGGTAAACTGACTGGCCTGTAGTTGCTGGACTTACCTTTACACCCTTTTTTGGACAAGGGTGTAACATTTACAATTCTCCAGTCCTCTTGCACTACAAGGAAAATTGGAAAATTGTGGCCAGTGCCTTTGAAATTTCCACTTGTTTGGTTCCTTTTCCACGAAACACTTTCAAAACTCGGATTTGAATAAAAATATTTGTGATCCATGTGTACCTGCGCCCTCCCCAATAAAAGTTCTTAATTGCAATAAATTAAATTGACCCCATTATCTATTAGGTCCATCACCAGCATGCAGAAGATTAAAATCTTTCCAATAGCAAAGTAGCTAAGCAATAGCTGATGGTTATTTAAGGGGACTATTCGAAATGCAAACTTTGAAGAAAATGACTGGTCATTCCAAAAAGCTTTAGAATCTTTTTAAGATTAACTGTCCTCCCTTTCCAGGCAATCTTCATTGATTTTGGGGTCTCAACCCATAGGGACCTCCCACTCCCTGGTGTAATGCTCAAGTGATCATTTGTGAGCGCCAGTATCTGACCACACGGTGCATCAGATGCTTGTATAGAGTCAAAGATAGAGAACAGGAGCAGGAACCTTGGCTGATTTTTTTCTTTCTTCCTCTGAGCTGATCCCTATTGTGTAAATTTGTATAATAGTTCTAATAGCTTTTCCAACAGTTGACAAATATTTTCAACTTTCCTCAAAAGTAAAAAGCTGTTGAATGTTCTGGATTTATCATGCTAACCTGAGTTAGCTATATTGGATAATTGTCTGATGTCTAAGTCATTGACACAGCACAAGTTAAGATTAATCGTGTGCAGCTTTTGATTGCATCAATTGAACAAAAAAGGCTTAGTAATGCTAGGGCCATAAGATTGAAACAGTGAGCTTTTGAAAAATTCCAACCCCTCCCAAAAACTAATTCAGCCTCTTTAATTTGAAATAATTTCCAAGGCATGAATATTCTTCTTTGCTGTTTAGACCTAACTCACTTGTGGTCTGCATTCTGTGGCTCAGTCCATTTATGTGAGCTCTGTAACTGTAAGAAAAAATACTGGAATTTAAGACGTTGAAGGTTGATGCTAAAATGGTGCATAGTACTGGACAAAATCAAAAGCAGTTCATCGATCTCTTGTTTAAATGCTGTACACAGAATTTGTACAGTGTGATTAATGCACACTTCAATACAGTATAATTGGCTAGTTTTGTAGTAGCATATAATGGAATGTTTCACTAATTGATAATATGGCAACAAGTTGGCTGGTTGAAAAACAGTACTTTTACTGTTAAATTAAAACTGCTGTTAAAAAAAAATTGCTGCATGAATCTAGTTCGTATGGCTTGGAATGAAAATTTCTTCTCCCTACAGCTGTTATGGGGTCCAAGATAAAGAGCTTAAAATAATTCCTAGTGGACACAAGTGCACAGCACAGCTGCCTAAAATTTGGCAGTTACTTTTCAGAAATGCTACTGTAAAACTGTTTTCTATGTTAAATGGGAAAAGGTGCCAGTTATTGATTCCTCCTCCATTTGTGATTGAGGCACATGGAGTTGGTTCAGGATATTTGCAATTTTGGTTTTTATTTTCTTTTTTCCTCTGTTCCTCTCCCCTTCTTTCCTGACAGTGTTGTGAGACAATTTCATATGAACCAGGGGCCCTCAATTAATTGAGTGTTTGTTATTCATGTATAAGCCTTGTTTGTAATTGTTAGTGTGCTTTATGACTAAGAATGAGGGAGGTGGGGGGGTGCTCCTCAGCTGATTGCACGCTCATTCTATTAGGGATCACTGAAGAGCAGTCAGATGTGGGAATTGTAGCTAACTTTCCCCTCCAAGCAAAAGGGTGTTGAAACTGGTTGCAGTATCCTTACACTCACACTTGGCTAGGATCAGTTAACATAGAACAGACTAAGGATCAAATCTGGTATCTTACAAGTCTTCGTGGCTTAGTTAAACATTGAAAAAACCCACAAAGCCAGTGGGAGAAACACTGCCTAAGCTAAATTTAACCCATGCTTGATGTAGTGGAATGTAAAAAATGTAATTATGTGGCATTATCATCAGTCATTTGAACACAAGAATTCTGCTGTATTTTGGTTTCAGAACTTAAAGTCCCAGTTTTTCCAACTACATTTACTGGAATTAAAACTGTTTACTTTGGTTTGATGATCATTATCTTAATTTTATTTGAAATGGAGGTGGATCATAGTTTAAAAAATGTACACACACAAATTGTGATTTCATCTGCAAGTTGTTCCATGAAGTATTACGCAATGTCTGATTTAGTGTTTTCAATAATTTGCTTTCTCTGTTTACCAGGGTGAAAATATAAAATGGCTGTTCAACGATTACACCGAACTTCTGAAATATGATTGGATTCATGACACTAAGAGAGAGACTGGGAGCATTAACTCTAATGGCCAAGTCTGGGTAAATGAATTTTTAGAGTTTTGCTTGAGATGTGGGTTAGAAAGCATCAACTTTAAAATATGTGTAATTCTTTTTTTTAATGGACTGTACTTTTTAAGTTATAGATAAGAATTTTGGAATTTGAATGTGTAAAGCATATATATCTGTGTGTTTGTATGTGCCTGCCTTTCCGTCAGCCAGCCTTAAGAGACAGAAGAGACTTGCCCTGATTTTTAACTGACATTTTAAGTGAACTGTTCACATTGCCTATTGCAAATTAAACCAAATTTCAGAAGAGACAAATTTAATGTATTAGAGAAGTTTAAAACAAGTTAAATATTCTGATGGAATGCAGGTTACCTTCAAGTGAAGTTTTCTTTGTACCCAGATTCTTTTCCATTAATTTATATAACATTAAATTCTTGTTCGAGAGAGCTGTTTGTTTTATAAACAAATATTGCACTTTAGCTACAGAACATTAATCTGCAGGCAGTCTTTCAACCTTTTAACCTGTTCTGTACAGTGTCTAACTTGGTTGTCTTAATCATGTTCTGGTTTTGTTTTTCAAAGTGTCTTTTGTTGTACAGATTGCTCTTAAAACTAATATTAAATGCATACAAATGGGATTAGGATTCATATTAAAATTGTTACAGAAACCGTTTATTCTAATCCATAGACAGTTTATTTGTTGGAGCACCTGCTCACACCTTTTTTCTCACTTCTGTTATAATTTTCAGCATTTCTCCCACAAGGGTAGTGCACCAGGGGTACAGATCCTGCTGACAGTCATATGAGACCTTATCCGAGAGGTTGTTTTCCCTGTGTGAACCACAACAATGAGTGTCAGCAGGTGATTTGATTACAGGGGTAAAACAATTTGAGCATGATCCTGCCCTGTCCACAAGGGGACATGTTACAGAAAGAATTACAGAAGAAGTTATAAGTGGGAATCCTGCTTGTTATTTTTCCTTGGCCTTCCCCTAAGTGGGAGAAGCTGAGGCTAATTGTAATATTCCTAATGAGCATTAAATAAGTTAAATAACAAGACAGATTGAGGACAAAGTTTGCCAACTTCTATAAACTCATTTAGGTTTTGGATAATTGGATTAATTTCACCCATCTATTGGAAACTTTGCTTTTCACAAGCTTTGGATAAACCACAAGAGTGACCCGAGCTAGTTTACCAGGATGCTTGACCTGTTGGAAAGAAGCATACAAGACCACAAGGGACACCTTAGCTAAGCCTTATGTTCTTAAGTTCTGATGAAGGGTCATACGGACTCGAGATGTCAACTGTACCCCTCTCCGCAGATGCTGTCAGACCTCCTGAGTTTTTCCAGGTATTTTTGTTTTTGTTTTAGATAAGCCTTTGATCTCTGCTGCAGTATAGGCCAATTTTACCCAGTGAGGGCCTCAGAACCTGTTGTCCTGAAACTAAAAATTCAAAATAGCTCAATACTGTAGATTATGCTTCAGGTGATGGTGCCACTTTGCAGCTGAATGCACCATCACATAGACAATTTTTGACACTCTAGTCTTCTCCCATCAATGTGAAAACCATCTTAAATTTTATGCATCAACAGTAAATCTGAGGTATTTCTCAGTCATGCCATTGCACAATTCCAACTATCTTGTAAACCCTGGATGTTCAAGATGAAAATATAGGACTCCTTGAGGAACTGCCTTTTTGGTCACTACACTGGAATACAATGGCTGATTGCACAAAACCTAGATCCATAATATAACACCTTTAGCTGCCATTCCCATTCCAATGGAAAAAAATGCTCAGTAAGAGAACATTTGCTAATTCTTAGACTTTTAAGGACAAACCTGTTTTGGGAGCTTGTAACCTTATTGGGGTCTATATCTAGATGATTGGAATTCAACTCCTTGGTGCTAATGGAGTTACGTAGATTATGCATTCTGGAGTATGACCCTCTTACTACAACTCTGTAGCCATTAATGCGCCAATTCAGCACAAAAGATAACCTTCCGCTCCTTAAATAAGTTTATCTAAAACTTATAAAGGATATCAGGATTGTTGGTGAACTTTTTGTAGTTTGCTATGAAATACCATTACTTTGAAGACCAGTTTTTTAAATACATGAAGAAAGCCACTTGGGTGAGGTATTGCAGGACTAGGGAACTGTCCTCTACCATAACGTACTACCTGTGGGAAAAGTGCTAAACATTATAAAGGAAAAGAAAAAAATTGGGGGCAGGTGCTGGTTGGAAAGAAAATGCAGGTCAGGTTTTTTATATATTGGAGTTTTGCAGGGCACCAACTACACATTCATTCTCCCCGTTGAATGAATGAAGGACTTTAATATGAAGTTCTCTGTACTATCTAAACTAGGATCTTTTCTTGGTCGTGGATTCCAATGTCTGTTGGCAAACTGGCTGTTATTTCTGCAGATTGGTATTAAATATTAAGTGGCATTTCATAAGTGTTCTGGTGTTGTTGAGCAACCTGGTTCTGCAGCTTTGACAATGCTGAAAGACTTGCTGTTCTCATTGAGAAGATAGTGAACAATGCTGTCCTTATCCCTGGTTATCATCATTTTCGTCAAGCCCACTGCACTACATTCCAAACATGGATTGACAAGGTTTGGAATCAAGTACTCTAAGGTATTTTGGATAAAAATGCCCCTCGAGGCGATGAATGTTCTTCTGGCAGCAGTTCATTTATCCATTTGCTGTCTTCCCAGTTTTGCCTGCCTGTTAGTGACCTTTAAATAGTCCACAGTCTTGAACTGACCAGGGACTTCACTGGTTATGATGACTTTTTAACGAGAATGAATGACCAGAATGCTCATTGGCTACTGACTTCACACCAGCGAACTAATTTTGGGACTTTGAGCTGATGCCAATTGTTAATTAGCGTCGCCATCCAGGCAGCTGTTTATCATCCAGCTAGATTGGTTTTAAGCATGAAGGTGCTGCCTAGTCCTGTTACTCAATGTACTTGTCAAAAGGTTCATAGTTTTAAATATAATCTTCAAATTTTACATAACACCTTTCACAGGGAAATGCCTGTGTTTTACATGATCAATTACATTTTGTAGTGGGGATGCGATAATTGTTGTTATTTATGCAAACTAGTTTGCATCTTCAGTATCCCCAAAACAAACATGAGATGAATGAAATCTGCTTTCAGTAGGCATTGGTTAAAGGGAGAATTGTGGCTTAGAGACATGGAGAACCCCTGTGATTGCAGCTGATTTGAGATTAAGCAGATCATATCTAATGCTATAGCGCACCATTGAATCGACATTTTGGACTTGATTCATAGCTCCAGCTTAAAAGACATACTGCAGCAATTGCTGAGAGTCAAGCCTTTGTCCCTGCTGGCCTGAATATTGTTTTGTTGGGTTGTTGCTACCCGTAGTGTGTACTGCTTAGAGTTCATTAAGCAGTCTCATGGAAATTACCAGGAAGCCTATTAACATTACTGAACCATGTACATATTTAAAGTAGAGAATATAGATGTGGAAAAGACTCCATGGCATGTCCTTACATGTTGCTACCTAGCTCTACACTGCTGACCTAAGCTCTAGTTCAGGTGCCTTCTTACTTCCCAGTGGGCAGTCCCAGGTTAACCCTTAATGTACCTGATTCTTCTCCTCCTCCAAATATCAGAACCATCAAATCAGCTTACCAGAGTCTCATACCAATTCCAAACTGAATGATACTGTCTGATTCCAAAATCTAGTGAAAGATAGTCAGTATTCTAACACGGGTTGAAACACTGTAACGTAGCTCTGTGAATAAGGAGAGGTAATGGACATAGTATTTGCTAAAAAGGCCCCTTTAATCCAGATTCATACCAAAAGTACTATTCAAGCAACTACTGACTTCAGTAGTTAAAGTGATCCATTTCTCAAGACCTTTTAGGTCAATTACCAATAGTTTGGGGAATGACAACTGCTACATTTTGGAAAATAACACATATTCAACCTGAATCTATAGAAGAGTGGCTGAGCATTCATAAATGTAGCACAAGGGAAAAATGGGCAAGAACAATTTCAGAAAAAGAGCATCAGTGAAGTCTATCCTCCATGCAGTGCATTACAGTTCAGGTGCACCGTGCTATCTATGAAGTGGTAGCTGGTATACTTATGACATTGAAGGAACAGTATGTGTTACTCTAGTAGCACATTACTGTAGTCTGCCTTTAATGAATTGGAGCTGGCTGTGCAATCTAAAGCTTTTGTTGTAAGTGATAAAAGCATTGAACTATAGGTTGTAGGGATGTGTGCTCTATGCATTACTCTAGTTATACGTCATAAAGTTTATACATATCACAGACTTACTCCAAGAGACGTTAGCAGTGCGGAAATTAATGATTGGATGGAATTTTTTTGCACTCGATTTCCTCTTTCTTTGAATATCCATTATATCCTTTGTAGATTATGTCAAGCTTCAAATAAGGAGGAAAAGGGAAGATTGATATCGGGCAAAGGCGGAACCCAGGGAAGTGAAATTGCAGGCCACAGAATTTCAAAGCCAGTCGAGCATAAAATGAGAAGGACTTTCTTAATTTCCTGGGGCTTTTAAGGGGGAGAAAGAAACAGGTTTGGATTGTATCCTGTCCCAGTGTTCTACAAAGATGTCGATGTATTCCAGGATGCCATTTTCTAGATTCAGGGCCATTGATTTATGGTGACTAAATCAAATTCTGATTTTATTACATGATATTTTAACTGGTGTAAGGAGGCCAGATTTCAAATTCCATCTGTTTTCAAGTAGTTTATAGTAGCTAAATTTTAAAACTTTTGAATTTTTCGAAGTGTTTTGGGGATATAACTTCATTATTCTGTTCATTTTTTCTCGATAAACTTAAATCACTGATTTTGATTAGAGGTTTCTTACGTTTTTTTTCTTCACGATATGTGCTATGACCTCCTCCGATCTTGTAGTCATGTTGAAAAAATTATGCAAATGTTTAAGCATTGGCAGAAAAGCAAAGTCTACTTTTAACAAGCAATAGTCAAAACAAGTAATTTTCAATTGTGACAATCCCACTTCAAACCATTCATCGCTGGACAAAAATAATTGAGCTTTTCAGTTTCACAGTAAAAATGTAAAGGGAGTACATTTTAGAAATACATTTTTAACACGCAGGAATTGAAACATCACCATCTTAATTTTAAAACACGGTCATGATCTCCACTTATACAGAAAAGAAGTAGATCACCTTTTCTTCCAATCAATCTGAATTCTTCCTCGGTTGTGCAAAGCCACTTAGTCATTTTTGATTGTTTGTTTATTCAGTTCAGGTTTAGGAGTACTTAAAAAATGAATTTTAATTTAAGTGCTCTGCCTCCATTTTGAATTACTTTCTGTGATAGATGAATTTGATGGAGCCAAACAGTTTTAAACTATCTTTATAATGTTACATGTAAAATTTTAACTTGAGCAAGAAAATGCTTTATTCTGATTTTCCAAAAACTGCAAGTAGAGAAGCAGATACTGAGATCCTTTTGGGTTATAGAAACTGCCGGGATTAGCATCCAGCTACAGCAAGAATGCTGATTCCAGCTCTCTTCCTCAGTAGACAGTTGGAACAACACCAATAGATGTGTCATCTGAGTGGCCCTTTCTGGTTGAGAGACCTGTTTAAAGCAGGTTTCACACATTATTTTTGGATCGATGGCAATGGAAATGACTTCAGCTCAGGGAGCTGGTTAGAAGAGTTTATTGCTGAGTGAGGTGTAATGTTTAATACATTATCCAATGTGATGAGCCATTGGTTTTAATTGTCAGAGGGCAATTAGGCATGTCTGAGGACTAAAACTTACATAAGACACAATGGAGAGCTATCCTATGGGTTCTGAATTTATTTTTCTCAGCGATCACTTTTATTGAAGCCATTGATTCAAAAAAAAAACATCCTATAATTGTTTACATTACGGTTATTATTCTCCATGAGTTAAAGGATAAGGAAGACTTAAAAAAGGTCATATTTGGGAGCCTGTCTCCCAGCTATTTGGTAAATTCCTTAAAATTAACTTACTTATGTTGTTTTAATTCAGAAACAACAACCATATATGATGATCATAGCAATCTTTAAATTATTCTTTAATTTTGGAGTTAAGTAGCACTCATGACTGAGGTGGGAATACTGTTCTCCTGTTTTTAACATTAAACCTGCTGTTATCTGACAATTAATTTAAAACCTATGTATGAGCAGAATCAAAATGAAAAAACCTAGGGTAAGGTGAAATTTATTTTCCTTTTGTAACTCTTTCCTGACGTTTTCCTATAAAGTCAAAGTCATGTAAGTAGAAAATACTTTCTTTTGACTTGACAATATGTTATCTTTAAATCTTTTTATTTTAGAGATCAGGCGGTCGTTTGAAGAAGTCATGGGTAGCTGTTGTAGCTGTCCAGATAAAGACACTGTCCCAGATGACCATCAAGCAAAATTTAAGGTAACATGTTTAAGTTTACTGTTCTTTGATTGTGTTGTGCTTTCTCTCGCACGCTCTCCGTGCGTTCCCCCCCCCCCCGCCTCGCACGCCTTTCTGCCCCCCGCGCGTCCTTCTCCACCCCCCACCTCGCGCACCCTCCCTGCCCTCTCGCCGGCCCGTCTGCTCGCGCACTCACCTGCCCTCTGTGTGGAACTGAGTCATATATATTTGGATTTTCTTACAAATTTTCAGGGAAGAAAAGATATTAAGATTGATGAACCATTGTTATGGCTGAAATTGTGAAGTTGAGCATCACAATACTCTAATACTCTAATAATAAATCGATACATATTGCATTATTCAGATATACTTCATGATATTTATTACTAGCACATATTAGAAATGGTGAATGACTGCAGCATTTAATTGGTACCTTGCCAAAGATGCTGCTGTGTAGGTGTAGCTGTGTACCCAGCAACCTATGACTACTTCCGAAGACTGCCTGATCTCATTAGCTGATGTTCAGGTTGCTATTGGAAACAATGCCCCCTAGAAGTATTCAACACTGAGGTTTACGGCAAATGTTTACATGAAACTCAAAATCCAGATATCCAGTATAACTTTGAATTTTATAGTTGGAAAGAGGTCAGTTCTCCAACTCCCATGAATCTTGGATATCAAAATTCTTGCATACAACATGTACTTCTAGTGCACGACATACTTATTTTATTGATATGACTATGATCAGTGCTTCTCTGCATTTTTCATCTCTGTTCTTTCCTAAGCTTCATCTTGCCCTCATACTGACATCTGTCTTTGGCCTGCTGCACTATTCCAGTGAGGTTCAACGTAAGCTTCAGGAACAGCATCTCATCTTTCAATTAGGAACTTTACAGCCTTCTGGACTCAACATTGAGTTCAACAATTTCAGACCATAAATTCTGTCTTCTATTTTGTTTTATTTCCTTTTCTTGCATTACAGACAGGGGAGAGAGGCAAACCTGAACTCCTTTATTTTCTCGCCTTCTGTCAGCAAGCAGAGGCGTTTTAATTTTTGAAATAGGTTGAGATGTGTTCCCCAAACCCTCATTTGAGAAGTCAATCTTTAAAGTGACTCGCAACAAACCGTCTTGAGAGTTGAATAAGAATTGTTGTTTATTCATACATTCAAACCCGGGGGATGGTCTCAACTTCATATACACACACAACACACACACACGTATACAAACACATATATATACACACACACACACGCACACACACACACGAGTAATTATAACTATGACCAACTAAAAAAGGAAGATAGCCACAACTATGGGTATCAGTTCGCCCGATTACCAGGGTCCAGTAAGGGTTCCTTTACGGAGGAGCTATGGTTCAGGTGGCGGTATACAAAGACTTAGGTTGATCAACAGGCAGTGGCAGGTATCTTCTAGAGAAACAGGCTTCATGGAGGATTGGACTTGATGCAGGCGGTTGTTCAGCCTGCAGTCCTGTTGTGATGTTTGCAGGCTAGAGATTAACAGTTACGAGTCTAGAAATGTAAAATTTAAACTTTCCAAAGGCCAGAAGTTTAGTGATGTTGCCTATTAATGAGTCAGTTGCAGGCTAACAAGCAGTTTCTACGCATCTGATCAAAATCCATTGTTCACCTTTGGAGGTAGTTGATGGCTATTAGTGCCTCTGCGGGGATAATGAGGTTCGACGGCTCTCTTGGTTATAGGACCAGGCTGGGGAGACAGATCGTCTGCTGGTCCATGGTTTTATTACTGTAATGTGTCCTCACTATGGGAGGTGTGAGATTCCTCAAGGATGAGGGCTGAGCTTTTGTCCTTTAACTGCTGTTGAAAATTTCCAGAAACTGTAGCCAACCCGTGAATCATGTGACCTGAAGCAGCAGCCATCTTTTGGTTCAGCAAAGTCCTCTTCCTGAATATAGACAAAGTAAGGTTTGATGCAAACAGTTTATGATCTGTCTTAAGGACATGATACTTGTTTCAGATTTATTTCCTTATGGTTAGCAGCACATCTGTTCTAGGCACACCTTTTGTTTCTTTGTTTATTTTCTTACCCTGTCACCATTCCCTTTGGCCCTAGAGGACTAACTTTTCTGTGATTCACTCTCTCCTGTCTTTCACCCTGTTTCAGACCTTCCTTTTGTCCTTGTCCCACCCACCCCCTGCTCAAAGTCTATTACATCTCTAACTTTTCTGATTTCTGACGAAAGGCCAGAGACCTAAAATGTCAACTGTGTTTGTCTCAACAGATGTTGCCACAACTGCTGAGTTTTTTTTCCCTCCAGAATTTTCTGTTTTTATTTCAGATTTCCTGCATTTGCAGTATTCTGCTTTTCCATCTATGTCGTTTGTCACTGGCTCCTTTCCTCTTCCCTGAAATCAAACCTCATTGAATAAGTCTCATTCTTTCCTAACTCCTCTAAACTGTGCAAGTCTTTACTTTCCCCAGTTCTTCCTTCTACAGCATTCAGTATTTTAAGTTCGGAGTTGAATATGACCTAATCAGTATTTTCTGATTTACCGTATCTCCCAGTCTTCAAATTTGATAGTGCTTTGCACTGCTTTTTCAACTTGGTTCCTCAAGAAGGAAATAAACCTATATATTGCTTTCAATATCAGTTTACCCTGTGGCTCCATTCTTAATCTCATTTACTGTTTAAAATCTGCTTGATCTCAGTAATGGAGCTGCTGAATTTATTTTTAGCATGTTCTTAACAGTAAATAGAAAAAAGTTCTTGCAAAAGCTGCAGGGAAAGAAACTTAAAAGAAGGAACAAAATTGGGGACTTCAGTATTAGTTACAGAAAGTAGTGGGCTAAAGTGAGTCTGAAAATATATAGATATTGTTTGGCAAAATAGAAAATGCTCTGAGGAAAACTGTCGTTTAGCAATGTAATGAATTCTCTTCAAAAACATTGAAATATTTTAGGAGATTTCTGGAAAATTTTGAAATAAAATCGCCAGGAATGAACCTTTTTGAAAGTATCAGAAACCATATATCTACATTAACAAATCTGAGCTCTGATCGCCAGGGGGATTTGGCATGAGGGTGAGCTTTAGAGACTACACAACCAATGTAACAAGAGCTACACACTAACAGAGAGAAAGAATGCTGAAAGAATAAAGAAAAAAATTTGGAGCACTTAAATGGATTTAGGGTAAAATTTATGCGAGCTATTACTGACCAGGGATTTGCCCACTAAACCCAGAGGGGAGACTCGCTTAAAAAGATGACTGCTGTCAGGTTTGAGGGCTTTGCTTTGCAGAGTGCTTTGTTTGGTGAGGTTGTTCTGGAAAACTCTGTTGCTCTGCTTCTGTGGGATGACAGTTGGTTAATTAGATATTTTAAAACTTTATTGTAATATTTGAGTACTGAGTGTACCAAGTATAACAATTTTTTTGGCCCATCTGATATAAAGCACCTGGTGTAAGGTCCTTTAGGGGACATGGCATGGGGAGAGCGGGGAATGCATGGGAGGGGGGAATGGGGAGGAGGAGTGATCTGGGGACTGGGATGGGGATGATACATGAGGGATGAAAGGGATCGGGATGACATAGGAAGGATGGAATGGCATTTAAAGAAGTATTGTGTCATTAAAGATCCAGTACGTCCTCTCTTAAAGTTGTGGTTGTTTTCCTGAAAATCACAATTTTATGTGAATCAACTTTATGTGAATCATGGGTTCCCAATAGGAATCAATGTTAAAGCCAGAGTTGGGTTCCTTCGAAAATTTTTTGCCTGGAAAAAACAATGTACAAAATGAAATACTGTTTGTGTGTCTCTCTCTCTCTCTTCTTTCCTACTCTGTCTCACCCACATTCTCTCCCCCTTCATCTTTACCCCTCCCCAGGGCAGTGACTCAACAACTCAAGGCCCTGGCCAACTCCCAGTCCAAATCTGCGTCTGGTGCTGGAACCTTTTCCTCACAGTCTGTGGGGGGGGGCCAAGCCCCTGTCCCAGGACACAAATTGAGCTGAGGGCCCTGCTCCCTTCCTCCCCACACCCCCACCAAATCCAGGGTTACTCGCACTCCACACACACACAAACCCCCACCCCCCCTCGATCAACAGTCGGCAGCTTCCAGTCCTGAGCCGCCATGGCACCACTCCAAGTGGCAGTGACTATCCTGCTAAACCTGGGTCAGGCTCCCTGCCTTGCACTTCTGATCCTGGATCTTGGGCCTCATTCTTTCCCCGCAGCCTTGGCCTCTGGCAGCGACTCCGGCATCAGAACATGACGGCAGCTGGCCCAGAATGCAGCGCAGGAGGACATGAGTGCAGACAGTGTAAAAACGAAAATGGTGATGCAAATTGGAAAAACAGGCCCTAAAGAATAAACAACATTAAAATGAAACAACGTTAAGGGGAGGAAGGGAGAGAATTAAAACAAGGACTTAATGTACTAATTTTACTGCAAATGTTTTGCAGGTCCTTGCAAACTTAATTAATAATTATGATTACTATGCTGTTAAATACAAGCTGTTTGGCAGAAATATTAAACCATTGTAAACTAATGATTTATCCGTGCCAGTTCTGCTCTTTTGTGAACGAGTTTAGTTATTATAACAAAATCTTACTGGTTTGATCAGTGTTTCACCAAATGACCAACCTAGGAATTGTTCTGGTTTAATTATGTTTTTTAAGTATGAGTAGTTACGGTGGTTGAATAAGTTGTGATTTACTTCAGAACACTGGGAGTAGGAGCTGGAGTAGACCATTTGGCCCTCTAACGTTGCTCCACTATTCATAGAGATCATGGCTAATCTTTTACTTCAACTCCATCTTTCTCCATTATCCCCATATCCTTTAATTCCCTTAGTACCCAAAAATCTATTGACCTCTGTCATGAATATACTCAACAACTGAGCGTTCAAAGCTCTTTAGGGTAAGGAATTTATAAAGACTCTCAACCCTTTGAGTGAGGAAGTTTCGTCAACCCAGTCCTAAATGGTCAACGATTTATTCTGTGACCTTATGTTCTAGATGTCTCGGACAGGGATCTCAGCAACTACTCTGTCAAGCCCTTTAATGGAATCATAAAAAATTCTTAGATCTTTTCTCATCCTTCTAAGCTCCAGGGAATACTTTCCTAGTCTTTTCTCACAGGACAGTCCCCTTATCCGAGAAACCAGTCCAGTGAGCCTTTGCTGAAATCTCTCTGGGGAAATATGTCCTTCTTTAGGTAAGGAGACCAAAACTCTGCACACTATTCCAGGTGTGGCCTCACCAACGCCCTGTATAATTGTAGTAAGATTTCTTTACTCCTATACTCCAATCCCTCTGTAACAAAACCTAATGTACCATTTGCCTTCCTAATTGCTTGTTGTACCTGCATATTAATTTTCTGTGATTCATGTACAAAGGCATTCAGGTACCTCTGAATGCAAACATTTCCCAGTCTTTCTCCATTCAAAAAATAATCTTTCTATAATTTTTTTCTACCTAAGTGGATAACTTCACACTTCTGCACATTGTATTTCATCTGCCATCTTCTGCCCACTCACTCAACCAGTCCATATCACTCTGCAGCCTATTTGCATCCTCTTCACCGCTTACTTTCCAACCTAACTTTGTAATGTCAGCAAATTTGGGTACATTATATTCGGCCCTCTCATCTAAGTCATTAATATAGATTGTAAATAGCTGAGGCCTGAGTGCTGATCCTTGTGGTGCCCTGCTGATTACAGACTGCCAACCACGATTTATTTATAAATTGGAGTTTATCTTTTATACTTTGTTCTCACCTTTACAGTCAAGTTGCTAATGAATTATACAAAATTCCTGCAGCCATAATCAGGGTATAGATAGAATTCTAAACTTAACCAGTACTTTGCAGGCTTCTGGGACAAACAGGGTCCCTGCTTTTAACAATATAGCATTTCCCAAGCTGCTGGAAATCCAGAAACCATATCGCATGTATTTTTGAACTCAGACAGCTCTTTCTCCATTAGCAGAGTATTAGATTGCCCAAATTCATACAGTTAATTCCATAGAAATAAGATTGACACACAATTGTGTTGGAACTTTTTTTTGTACAAGTGGCATCTAATTTGTAGAACACCAAAGTTTAAAAGTGCACTTTTTCCCCAGGTGATTAATGTGGATGATGATGGTAATGAGCTGGGTTCTGGTATAATGGAACTTACAGACACGGAATTGATTTTACATACGCGGAAGAGAGATCCTGTGAAATGGCCCTACCTCTGCCTGCGCCGTTATGGCTATGATTCTAATCTCTTCTCTTTTGAAAGTGGCCGGAGATGTCAAACTGGGCAAGGTATGTTAGTCACTTATTTAACTGGTTTAAAAGAATACTGTCTCTTTTAGCATTTATGTTCAAATGTATGCTTTGAAGCATTGCCCTTTTATGAACTTGAGTTGAATTTTATGGAACTGTTCCTATATATGTAGAATCAGAAGCACATTATTTATTTGTAAATACCATTTAACTACAGTTCACTATTTAATCATGTCGTCTAATGCTTCAACTTAGTGTTTCCTCTATTCACTAGGTTTAATTTCCTTTACTGGTTATTTCCATGCTGTATTGAATGTTTTGGTATATTTTCTAATATTAAGCATCTAATATAAATGCAAATAGTTGTTTAGACTTTTACAAGTTATTTACAGACCATCTTAATTAATTCATAATTCTAAAATTCAGCATCTAGCTGAAAGTCTATTCCATTTGAATATTCTTTGTGTGAAGGATTTACAGACATCCGTCCTGAATGTACATTTTATCAGGCTGGAGTTTGTATCCCATAAGAACATAAGAAATAAGAGCAAGATAGACCATCCCTCCTCTTGAGCCTGCTGCATCATTTCAGTAAGATGGCTGATCTTGGACCTCAACTTTACTTTTCCCCCCAATCCCTTGATTCGCTCAGAGTCCTAAAATCTATCAATTTTTCTTCTTGTTTCTCTAAGAACATAAAAAAGCTAGAAGCTGGAGTAGCCCATTTGGCCCTTCAAGCCTGCTCTGCCATTCAATAAGATCGTGGCTGATCTTAACTCAACCTTCCTGCACTATTCCCAATCTTTTAATTCCCTTCGTACACTAAAATCCATCAATCCCTTTTCCTGAATAGACTCAATCATTCACTGTTCTTTGGGGTAGAGAATTTGAAAGATTCACATTGAGTGAAGAAAGTTCTCCGCATGACAAATCCCTTTGCCCTCTAATTCTGGACTCTTTAACCAGGGAAAGCAGCCTTTCAGAATGTATCCTGTCAAGCCTTCGCAGAATGTTGTGTTTCAGTGAGATCATTTCTCATATCTTTAAACCACTGAGAATATAGGCCCAATCTACTCGATCTCTCTTCATAGAATAATCCCCATTTCCCACAAACCAGTCTTTTAACACTTCTTTGCACTCCCTCCAGGCCATGTATGTACGCTTAGGTAAGGAGACCCAAATTGTACACAGTACTTTAGGTGTGATCTTGTTAAAACCTTGTACAATTGCAGCAAGACATCTTTACTCTTGTTCTCCAACCCCATTTCAATAAAGGCCAACACATCATTTGCTGTACCTGCATTGTTGATATTGTCTTTTCAGAGATATCCAAATCCCTCTGAACAACAACTCACCATTAAAAAAAAAGTTTTTCTATTCTTCCTGCCAAAGTGAATAACCTCCACATTTCCATACTCCACCTGCCATCTATTTCCCCACTCACTTCACCTGCCTATATCCTTTTGTAGACTGTCTTTCTCACAGTTTATTTTCCCAGCTAGCTTTGTATCATCAACAAACTTGGATGCATTACAATCAGTCCTTTCGCCTGTCATTGATTGAGATTATCAAAAGCTGAGGCCATAGCACTGATCCTTGCAACACCCCACTAGCAACAGCCTGAAAATGACCTACTTTTTCCTACCCTGTTTTCTGTCCTTTAACCAATCCTCTATCCAAGACAATACATTACCTCAACCCCATGAGCTCTTTAACTTGCCTTTCCTGTGATGCCTTATGAAATGCCTTGTAAAAATCCAAATATACAATATCTACTGATTTCCCTTTATCTACCCTGCTAGTTACATCCTCAAAAAACTAACAAATTTGTCAAACACCATTTCCCTTTAATAAAAAAGTCCCCTCGTCCTTATTTTGCAATTTAAAGTAAATTCTAAATTTTCCTTTTCCATTTTCTTGAAAACCTCTAAAAGATTACCTTCTCAGGTGTCTCTGCTAGGCTGAAGCATTTCTCCATTCTTTTCTCATAACTCATACCTTTGAAGTAAGGGGGCATCCTCAAGGCTATGCTCTGTACTGCATCCAGCATGTTAATGTCCTCTTATTCTTGGCGACTAGAAATGGAAGCAGTACCCACAGTGCAAAGTTTGTTTGTGACTTTCTCTGACATGTATTCTCCTTTTCAACCTTCTATTGGCTTTGTTGATTGTTGCTCTGTACTAGTTGGACATGCTGAGTGAAAAGCCTATTCAGGTTCCTAGGCCTTGTTTTCCTTCATCCTTGGCAATTTCAGCACTGTTCATTTTGTAGATGTGTCACAAATGGTTTCTTTCTATGCGCAGCGCTTTAGAATTGTCTGCATAAAATTTCATCTGCTACTGCTCTGCCTATTTTCATTTCATGCACATATGAATTAGGAACAGGATTAGACCACTTGGTCCCTCCAGCTTGCTCTGCTATTCGATAAGATCATGGCTGATCTGATTGTAAACTCAATTCCACATTCCCGCCTACCCCCGATAACTTTTCTCCCCCTTGCTTATCAAGAACCTGTCTACCTCTGCCTTAAAAATATTCAAAGACTCTGCTTCCACCACTTTTTGAGGAAGAGAGTTCCAAAGACTTATGACGCTCTGAAAGAAAAAAATTCTCTCCCTCTCTGTCTTAAATGGGTGACTCCCTTATTTTTAAAGTGACCCCTAGTTCTAGATTCTCTTACAAGAGGAAACATCCTTTCCACACCCACCCTAATTCTCCCTCTCCCAATTTCCCTGTCCCTTTTATTTGGTATCATCTGTGATTTGACGACATTGCATTGAGTTTCTTTATCCAAGTCATTTATGTTAGTTAGAAACAGCAGTGGTGTCAACAGCAATAGAATGATTTCTCTTTTCTCATCAAATTTCCCCTCTGTTCCTGGAGGCGATGATTCCTTACTGATATAAATGTAAATGGATTTTACTGCCTTTCACTCAAGTGGCCTTTAGTCATGTGTGAGCCTTGACAGTATGAGTCAGCAGGCTATTCAACCACGGGGGCTTCACAGTGGAGCTCCCTGTTTCACTAGCCTGTTGAATAACAGCCATTTAGTTCAGGTGGTGGAAATGAAGCAATTCCCATGGATCAATAAACCAAAAAGGAATCAATGCCTTTAGGAGAGTAAGGGAAATTTTTTTTAAAACTGAGAGCATTCAATCAGCACAGAAAGGATTAAAAAGGAATATTTACCGTATAGACTAGAAACCTGAAGATTTTTCTTCGTCTTAGAAGCTTTACAGGCTAATATCTTGTCCTACACCTGTATTGCCAGTAAGGATCACTGGATAACGATCAGAAGCAGGAACTCTTGTTTTTTATTCCTGCCAATTCCCCTTCTTCCAAAACAGGAGTGTTGAGGCCAGTTTCAGTGCCCTATTACGATGAACCAAATGAGCACAGGCTAAGGAATTTTTGGTCCAACCTCTCTCCATTTTGCCAACCATCATTGCATTTGATAAATAATTTAAACAATTCATTCTGTCAGCACCTTTAGATATTTTAGTGTGAACACTGCTTTGTAATTAAATCATCAGGAGAGTTACAAGTAGAAATTCCAAATAATTTCATGCAGAGTAAAAATGTACTTTGGCTCTATATTTAATTTTGCTGAAAATACATGGGGTGTGGGAGAACACCAAGGTGCCATACCAGTCATCATTCTTCATCTAAGTCCCAATCCAAGAATTAAACAAACAACCTAAAATAACACTCCAATGCAGTCATGAGGGATAGTTGGTGATGCTGCCCTTCAGATGACATGTTAAACTTCGATCCCATCTGCATATTTTGGAGGTGCAGGAGGTCATTAAATATCCCGTGATGCTACTCAGAAGAGGAAGGAGCTCTCCCAGTTTCCCGGCCAATATTCTCCCCTAAATCAGTACCATCACAATCATGTTAACCAATCATTAACTTTACTGTTTGTGGGATCTGGCTGTTTTCAAAAAAGCCAAGGCCATGAATAATCTCTGTACTCTACAATATTTCATTACTTGTGAATCAATTTTGAAGCTTTTCGGAGACACGAGACTATTTGATTTTCCACTTGGAGAAACATTGCACTGTAATGTGTTTTCCATTCAATATCAATCAAGGATTAAATGACTTGCATGAATCCAAATGCTTATTGGCGTTATTGTGGCATCCATTCATCAGAATTGATTTTTTTATTGCACATGAAGAGCATGATTCAGTTTTGGTATTTAGAAAGTAAATAATTTCTCACTGAGTGCTTAAATTAACAAGAATGTTGACTCTGACTTAATGCTTACAATGGAAGAATAAATCAAAAAGCTGGGAATGGTGGACGTCACGGGGTATCTGTCTATACTTGTAGTGGTAAGTGAAGCTCCCTCTGCTGTTTATTACAAAGAGGTACAATACTGGGGAGACAGCTGGCATTGGTGCCTGCATTGACTGTATGTGATCCCTTGGGGGCAAACCAGTTGTTTATCTGTTTAAACAGCATTGTCTTCCTCAGCCCTCAACCCCCACCCTGCCACAGTTTCATGCAATTAGTGTTTTTTCTTTCTTTATTGTGACAAATTTGCCAAATATGTATTGTCCCGTATGACCTAATTTATGTGCTTTGTGTTAATTATTAAATGCATCAATAAAAAGTCTGCACGTGGTTCCCCACAGTGGTTTATTGTTTATCCAGTAGATAGCTGAACCATGTGGACCATGAAGACTTAATTCCTGGTCTCTGCTCTGCATTATCAGATCCTCAGCCAGGTGGTTGTAGATTGCTACAGTTTGCCTTGGTAACATTGGGAATGGGGACTGAAAGCCGATAAAGCCCAGGGACCTGATGATCTACATCCCATGGTACTAAAGGAAGTGGCTATGGAAATAGTGGATTCGTTGGTTGTCATTTTTCAAAATTCTGTAGATTCTGGAACAGTCCTGGCAGATTCGGGGGTGGCAAATGTAACCCCACTATTTGAAAAAGGAGGGAGGGAAAAAACAGAGAATTACAGATCGTTTAGCCTAACACCAGTAGTGGGGAAAATGCTAGAGTCTATTATAAGGGATGTGATAACAGGACACTTCAAAAATATCAATGCGATTAGACAAAGTTAACATGGATTTATGAAAGGCAAATCATGTTTGACAAACCTACTGGAGTTCTTTGAGGACATAACTAGTAGAATAGATAAGGGAGAACCAGTGGATGTGGTGTATTTGGATTTGCAGAAAGCTTTTGATAAAGTCCCACATAAGAGTTTAGTGTGCAAAATTAAAGCACATTGGATTGGGGGTAATTTATTGTCATAGGTCGAGAATTGGTTAACAGGCAGGAAACAGAGCATGAAGAAATGGATCTTTTCCAGAGTGGCAGGCAGTGACTGGTTGGGTACCTCAGGGATCAGTGCTTGGGCCCCTGCTATTCACAATATATATCAATGATTTGGATGAGGGAACCAAATGTAATATTTCCAAATTTCCAAACTTAGTGGGAATGTGAGTGGTGAGGAGGATGTTAAGAGACTTCAAGGTGATTTAGACACATTGAGTGAGTGGACAAATACATGGCAGATGCAGTATAATGTGAATAAGTGTGACACTATCCACTTTGGTTAGGGAAAACAGAATGGCAGAGTATTATTTAAACGGTGATAGACTGGGAAATGTTGATGTACAAAGGGACCTGGGTGTCCTTGTACACCAATCACTGAGAGCAAGCATGCAGATGCAGCAAGCAGTTAAGAAGGCAGATGGTTTGTTGGCCTTCATTGTGAGAGGACTTGAGTACAGGAGCAAGGATATCTTACTGCAGCTGTACAGGGCCTTGGTGAGACCACACCTGGAGTATTGTGTGCAGTTTTTGTCTCTTTACCTAAGAAAGGATATACTTGCCACAGAGGGAATGCAGTGAAGGTTCACCAGACTGATTCCGGGAATGGCAATATTGTGGTATGAGGAGAGATTGGGCCGACTAGGCCTGTATTCACTGGAGTTTAGAAGAATGAGAGGGAATCTCATTGAAATGTATAAAATTCTGACGGGGCTGGACAGCCTGGCTACAGGAATTATGTTTCCTCTGGCTTGGGGGGTGGGGGGGTGGTGTGTTTAGAACAAGGGGTCACAGTCTCAGGATATGAGGTAAACCATTTAAGACTGAGATGAGGAGAAACTTCTTCACTCAGAGGATGGTGAACCTGTGGAATTCTCTACCACAGAAGGATGTGGAGGCCAAGTCACTGAATATATTTAAGAAGGAAAAATACAGATTTCTAGACTCAAGGTGTCAAGAAATATGAGGAGAGACCGGGAGTATGGCATTGAGATAGAGGATCAGCCATGATCATATTGAATGGCGGAGTAGCCTCGAAAGGCCAAATCCTATTTTCTATGTTTTTATGGGACGGGACTATTACTGATTGTTATCTAGTGATGCCTGCTGGTAGTGTATCTGTTTGGAATTTGGGTGAAGATCGTGTCCAGCTATAAAGCCCCATAGGACTAACAGCCTCCTGGCACTCACTGTCAAGTCTCAAGAGAACTTAGGTGAGATGCTGGAGAGTCAGCAGAGCCCTTGGGGCCACAACTCCAGCATGGATCCACTGCCCTCAGGAGAAAGGGGAAGGAAGAAGTTTTGCAAATGATTAAACATTGATTTCATCATTTCAACATTGACATCAACATCTTGATTTTAAAATTCTCACCCTTGTTTTCAAATCCCTCCTATGGCCTCGACCTTTCCTATACCAGTAATCTACTCCAGCCCCACAACCCTCAAGATATCTGTGCTTATCTAATTCTGGCCTCTTGTACATCCCTGATTTTAATCGCTTCAGCATTGTTGGCCATGCCTTCAGTTGCCTAGCCCCAGGCTCTGGAATATGCGCGCTCCTCTGCCTCTCTATATCACTTTCCTCCTTTAAGACTCTGCTTAAAACTACCTCTGTGACCAAGCTTTTGGTCATCTGACATATCTCCTTATGTAGCTTGGTATCATACTTTGATTTATAATGTCCCTGTGAAACTTGGGACGTTTCATTATGTTAAAGGTGGTATATAAATATGTTGCTATTATTTTTATTCAACTTGTAGAAATGTGTCAATGGAAAAAATATATATCATTGTACATATTAATTAATTCTGTCATACATATTTCAAAATCTTTTATGCTGATTTCATGTTAAATCATTAATGTCCACCCATTGTTCTTTAGGAATTTTTGCTTTCAAATGTGCACGAGCAGAAGAGATTTTCAACTTGCTGCAGGATATCATGCAGTCTAACAGTATAAGTGTAGTGGAAGAGCCAGTTGTAGAAAGAAACGAACAACAAAATGAATTAGATATTCCAAGAACTCCAAGGACACCTACCAGTGAGTATTATTTATGTTTTTGTTCTGAAATACTTCTTGCAAGCAAACAGCTTCACCTTGAAGGCCAAGTAGCTAAAGGATGCCTCTGCCGTGAATTTGGACTCAGGGTCATTCCAAGCTATGAGGTTCTCTCTTTTGACTAACCTCCCAACTGGGTGCAGTGTTCAACTGATAAAATACAGACTACCAATCAGCAGGCCATGAATGAACAAGCCCTCAGAAAATCCTGTGTCAATGTGAACTACTAAACTTCCATTGCACATTGGAGGAAATACTAGGGAAATCCTGTTTGACTAATTTATTAGAGTTCTTTGAGAAAGAAACAAGCAGGATGGATAATGGGGAATCAGTAGACATGTATTTGGATTTCCAAAAGACTTTTGATAAGGTGCTACGTAAAAGGTTGCTACACAAGCTCACAGTGTTGGGGATAATATATTATAATGAACAGAAGATTGATTAGCTATGAGGAAGCAGCAAATCGGGTTGGCACGTTGTAACTAGTCCAGAGTCACAGGGCCACAACTATTTACAACCTGTATTAATGACTTGGATGAAGGGACCAAGTGTATGGTAGCTAAATTTGCTGATGATACGAAGATAGGTCAGAAAGCAAGTTGCAAAGAGGACTCAAAAATTCTGCCAAGGGATATAGATAGTTTGAGTGGGCAAAAATTTGGCAGATAGAGTATAATATGGGAAAATTTAAACTTGTCTGCTTCGGCAGGAAGAATAGAAAAGCAGAATATTATTTAAATAGAGTGAGACTGCAGAAATCTGTGGCACAGAAGGATCTGGCTGTCCTGGTACATGAATCACAAAAAAACTAACATGCAGGTATAGCAAGTGATAGGGAAAGCAAATGGAATGTTGACCTTTATTGCCAGGGAAATGGAGTATAAAAGTGGGTAGTGTTGCCATAGCTTTACAGGGCCTTAGTGATACCGCATTTGAAATACTTTGTACAGTTTTGGTCACCTTACTTAAAGAAGGATATAATTGCATTGGAAGCAGTTCAGAGAAGGTTCACTTGGCTGATTCCTGCAATGAAGGGGTTATCTTATGAGGAAATGTTGAGAAGGTTAGGCTTATACTCACTGGAGTTTAGAAGAATCAAAGTGTATCTTGTTGAAACATGTAAGATTCTGAGGGGACTTAGGTGGATGCGAGGAGAATGCTTCCCCTTGTGGAGGAGTATAAAACTAGGGGACACAGTTTAAAAATAAGGGGTCTCCCATTTAAGACGGAAATGAGGAATTTTTTAATGAGGGTTGTTTGACTTTGAAATCCTCTTCCTCAGGGGTCTTTGGAGGCTGGATCATTGAATATATTCAAGGCAAATTTTTCATCAACAAGGGAATCAAGGGTTATGAGGGCAGGCAGGAAAGTGGAATTACGGCCATGATCGTCGTCATATTGAATGGTGGAGCAGGCTTACGGGACCAAATGACCTGCTCCTGCACCTATTTCTTATAGAAACTAGGAGCAGGAGTAGGCCATTCGGCCCTTCGAGCCTGCTCCGCCATTCATTATGATCATGGCTGATCATCCAACTCAATAGCCTGCTCCCACTTTCTCCCCATGCCCTTTGATCCCTTTCACCCCAAGAGCTATATCTAACTCCTGCTTGAAAAAATACAATGTTTTGGTCTCAACTACTTTCTGTGGTAACGAATTCCACTGGCTCACCACTCTCTGGGTGAGGAAATTTCTCCTCATCTCAGTCCTAAATGGTCTACCCCATATCCTCAGACTGTGACCCCTGGTTCTGGACTCCCCCACCATCAGGAACATCCTTCCTGTATCTACCCTGCCTAGTCCTGTCAGAATTTTATAGGTTTCTATGACATCACCCCTCATTCTTCTGAACTCCAGCGAATATAATCTTAATCAACTCAATCTCTCCTCATATGTCAGTCCTGCCATCCCAGGACTCAGTCGGGTAAATCTTCGCTGCACTCCCTCTATAGCAAGTACATCCTTCCTCAGATAAGGAGACCAAAACTGCACACCAAGGCCCTGTACAATTGCAGCAAGACATCCCTGTTCCTGTACTCGAATCATCTGTTCCACAGGGCTCAGTGTTGGGGCCCTTGGGTGTTTGTATTATATATTAATGATTTGGACGTGAACGTGGGGGGAACGATTGGGAAATTTGCAGATGACACAAAGATTGGCTGATAGTGGATAGTGTAGAGGATAGCCATAATCTCCAAAATGATATAGATGGGTTGGTGGAGTGAGCGGTAAAGTGGCAGATGGATTTTAACATAAAGAATTGTGAGGTCATACATTTAGAGAGGTCAAACAGTTACAGGGATTACACAATAAATGGGAATATACTAAGAGGGGTAGATGAAATGAGAGGTCTTGGCGTACAAGTACACAGTCCTTGAAGGCAGCCGTTCAAGTAGACAAGGTTGTAAAGAAGGCATTTGGAATGCTCTCCTTCATTGGCAGAGGCATAGAATATAAAAGTAAGGATATAATGTTGAAATTGTATAAAACACTGGTGAGGCCACAACTGGAGTATTGTGTGCAGTTCTGGTCACCACATTACAGGAAGGACGTAATAGCTCTGGAGAGAGTGCAGAGGAGGTTTACAAGAATGCTGCCAGGGTTAGAAAAGTGTAGCTACAAGGAGAGGTTGGATAGTTGGGGTTGTTTTCCTTAGAACAAAGAAGCTGAGAGGTGACTTGATTGAGGTGTACAAAATTATGAGGGGAATAGATAGAGTGGACAGAAAAAAATTGTTTCCCTTGGTGGAGAATTCTAGAACCAGGGGGCATAGATTCAAGATAAGTGGCAGAAAGTGTAGGGGGACATGAGGAAGAACTTTTTTACGCAGAGGGTAGTGGGTGTCTGGAATTCGCTACCCAAGTTGGTGGTAGAGACTGAAACTCTAAACTCTTTTAAAAAGTTCCTGGATCTGCACCTTAAGTGCTGTAAGCTGCAGGGCTATGGGCTGGGTGCAGGAAGGTAGGATTAGAAAGGGCACCTGGGTGTCCTCGGGCTGGCATGGACAGGATGGGCCTAATGGCCTCTTTCTGTGCTGTAACTTTTCTATGGTTCTATGGCTATGAAGGCCAACATACCATTTGCCTTCTTTACCGCCTGCTGCACCTGCATGCTTACCTTCAGCGACTGGTGTACAAGGAGACCCAGGTCTGGTTGCACATTCCCCTCTCTCAATTTATAGCCATTCAGATAATAATCTGCCTTCCTGTTTTATGATCTTATACATATACCAATTAAATTGCTTCTGTTTTTCAAATTAAAAATCCACTTTAAAATTATTCTTAAAGGTATGTGCCAGCAAACCTAAAACGTCCACAATTTTTAGTCACAAACATTCCTCTTGACACCACAAATTGTCAATTTTGTCACAAAGATGCTGATGTCGCAGTTAAAATTACTGATCGTGTGATCACTCTATGATACCTACGTCGTGACAGTCCAATATACCAAATGAAATAATTTGATAATTTAAATTGTAAACGTAGCTGGATAAACAGAAGATTGTGCGAATTTTTACTTGTCACAGTGAGGAATTTTAATATTATTTCAGACACTCTGGTTACCTTGAAGCAGTCTCAGTAAAGCAAAACATGATTAGATGCAGAGTGCAACTCCCCCAATTCTCCTGCAACAGTGTGCCCCAACCCATCTCAGGAATGAAGGGTGAGCGGGACTTAGTGCAGGATAGGATGCAGGAAGCAGAGTTTTGGATCAGCTGAAGTGTATGGACAGTGGACGATGGGAGGCTAGCCAGGAGACCATTGGAATAGTCAACTGTAAAGGTGTCAGAGGGATGAATGAGGACCTTAGCAGCATATGAACTGAGGTAGAGCAGAAATGGACGATGTTTTGAAGATGGAAGGAGCTCGTTTATGTAATAGAGAAGATATGGAATCAGAAGCCCAGTACTGATTGGAATAGGATAATGAGGTTGCAACATTCTGGTTCAGCCTCAAACAGTGAATGGCGAGAGAGATGAAATTGTAAGCAAGAGTGCCATGTTTATGGTGAGATCTGAAACAGGGGCTTCCGAATTACCAAAGTTACAGGGGATCCTTTCTGTCCAGTGGGCAGGCCCAGAAAGCACTGAGCTAGGTCATATGAACAAATGAAAAAGGATGGGAAAAGTTCAGCTCATCAGTCGAACCTGTCTGATTCAGTTGTATTGCAGCTCGACCATAAGAATAGGCCACTAGAGGACGCCTCAAGCTTGTTCCACCATTTAATGAGATTATGGTAATCTGGATTCTTCCAGATACCTAGGCTCCATATCGCTTGATGCAATTGTCTACCAAAAATCTGTTGATCTCGGACTTAAAATTATTGAACTGGCATTTATTGTTCTTTGTGGGAGTAAGTGCCACACTTTTATCTTTGCATGAGGAAGTGTTTCCTAACTTCTCTCTTCAGTGGACTGACTCTAACTTGGGTCCCCTAGTCCTAGACTCCCACACCAGCGGAAAAAGTTTCTGCTTTATCAATTTCTTTCAAAATCATGAAAGTCCAAATCAAATCAACCCTTAATCTCAGTATTCATTGGAATACAAACGTAGTTGTGGAGAGATTACATAAAGTAATCCTTGTAGCCCTAGAAACGTTCTGCTGATCTTGCTCTGCACTCTTTCCAAGGCTCAAGAGGCCAGAATTAGAGGAGCACAGAGATCTTGGAGGGTTGTGGGGCTGGAGGAAGTTACAGATAAAGTGAGGGGCAAGGTCATGGGAGAAATCAAGAATGAGAATTTTAAAGTTGGGGCGGTTCTGGACTGGAAGCCAGTGTTGATCAGTGAGCACAGGTAAATGAGTCTTGGTGTGAGTTATGGACAGCAGAATTTTTGGATGAACTCAAGTTTATTGAGAGTGAAAGTTGGGCTGGCCAGGAGAGCATTTGAATATTCAAGCCTCAAGGTAGCAAACGCATGAACGAGGGTTTCAGCAACAGATAAGCTGAAGCAGGATATGTTACAAAGATCTTGATGATGGTGCAGCTATGTGGTAGGAGGCTGATCTTGGAGTCCAATACGACACCAAGGTTGTGAATGATCTGGTTCAGTATCAGACAATTGCCAGAGAGGAATGGAGTCGGTGGCTAGAGAACAAAGTGTGTGATGGGGACCCAAGACAATTGCTTCCGTCTTGCCAATATTTAGTTGGATGAAATCCAGTACAGGATGTTAGACATGCTGCCTAACAATTTAGACACTGTGGTGGAGTCAGTAGAGGTGGTGGTGAGTTAGAGCTGGGTGTCATCTGTGTATGTATAGAATCTGATATTGTGTTTTCAGAAGATTTCGCTGAGGGCAGCAAGTAGATGAGTGGGGGCCAAGGATAGGTGCTTGTGGGAATGCCAAAGGTCACAGTGCAGAAGCAGGAAAAGAAACAATTGCAGGCGATTCCCTGGCCAGAACGAGATAGGCAAGAATGGAATCACGTGAATGCAGTCCCATCCAGTTGGACTGCAGAAGGGGATGTTACGGTCAACCAAATCAAAGGCAGCAGGCAGATTGAAAAGGGCCTTTTTCATTATTTTTTGCACCTGACTACAGTTTAGTGATCTGTGTTCTTGGACCCCTAAATCTCTCTGGACCTCCACTGTTCCTAGCTTTACAGAACTGAAATAATACTCAGATTTATCGTTTTTGAGTCCAAAATGGATGACATTACAGTTCCCAGTAATCCTGTTATGGACTTGCTGCACCAAATTCACCCGGCTTGTCATCCTGTTTTGTAGCAAGTTTAGTAAAGGGGGGATTGTTTCTGATAAGCTATTTAGGTCTCCTCTGGCCTGGATCAGCATCCTTTTGGTATTCTTCAATGCCTTGAGTGTTAAGATCAGCTATTTATCTAATTTATTCATTTTAAATTCAACTACAATAGTTCATTTACTGAAACTCCTGTTTTCAAGATAAATTTTGATCTAATGGCGTAGGATTAAAATTATAATAAGAATGGTGGAACACTTTAAATTTGGGGATGTTAGGAATGCAATCATAATTTTAATCCTTTGTTTATAAATCCAAACGACTTAGTGGCATTTTTTTCATTGATGAAAAGAGATATACTACTATGTGGGCATGAGCATCTAAAAATAAAATTGACCACTAACCAGAAATTGTTTGCTTTTTGTAGCTTTTAAATCAACATACTTGGTCATTTAATTCTCAGATGCAGCTTTTGACTTTTTTAAATTAGCTGTTGAGATTCTGGATTAGAATGCAAATATTTGTTGTAACCAGACTTCACCTTGCTGCTTTCTGTCTTACACCACCAGCTGAATAACTGAAGCAGTCAAATTTCTGATAGAATGGCAGCGAATTTCCAGGGGAGTTCTCCGAGTTATCTACTCTAATTTCAGTGGAGGATCCGTGGTAACTCTGGAAAAGTTCTATTTTTCCATTTTTGCAGGGTTTCTACAGCTCGTCTACTGAAGCTACAGTGGACATTTTGTTGTGTCAGACCACATGAAAATAGAGAAGGTTTCACGGGAAATAAATATTTCAGGGTTTTGAAACTGTATTTGAGTTTCATGCCTGTAAAAATGTAATTTGGCTGGGTTTACAAATATTTCTGCAATTATTTGCCTTTTCTTTCAGCTCCAGGTTTTGTGCAACCAAGTTTACCAAATGGATATCCTCGGTATCCATCATTTGGAGATGGCTCCTCTCATCCTTCAACACGACATCCATCTGTAGGCAGTGCACGCCTGCCCTCAGTAGATGAAGAGTCAACACACCCTCTGATTGTTTCAGAGGAACAAGTAAGAACAGTGTGACATTTTAGCCCAAAATAATTTTTGTAGTTAAATTGCATAAAAGGAAATGTTTCTGTTCATTTTGTAACTAAAGAAACACTTTTTTTAATAAACATTACTGCATGTGCAAAAGCAACATTGGATTTATCCAAAATGGAAACAAAAAACTGTGGATGCTAGAGATCTGAAATAAAATCAAAGTGCTGGAAAACTCAGCAGGCCTGGCAGCCTCTGTGGAGAGAGAGAAACAGCGTTAACATTTCAACTCCAGTATGACTCTTCGGAACTGAAGAGAAGCAGAAATGTGATGGGTTTTTATTCTGTTGAAAAAATGGGGCGTCAGGTGGAGCAAAAGGGAAGGTCAGGGATCGGTTAGAGGGCAGGGAGATTAAATTACAAAGACGTCATGGAACCAAAAACAAAGAGAGTGGAAATGGTAGTAGTAAAGCAAGAAAGCATTGGTCCGGTGTAATAGCAGAATAAAGGTCAATGTTGTCTGAAAGCAAACATGAGAATAAGATACAGAATGGCACTAAGGGAAAAAATACAAAATGGAGGACAGAGTTCATGGTCTGAAGTTGTTGAACTCAATGTTGAGTCCAGAAGGCTGTGAAGTGCCTAATGGGAAGATGAGGTACTGTTCCTCCAGCTTGAGTTGGGCTTCCTTGTAATATTGTAGCAGGCCGAGGACAGAAATGCGACCATGAGAGTAAGGTGGTGAACTGAAATGGCAAGTCACTGGAACGTTGGGGCCATGCTTGTGGACTGAACGGAGGTGTTCTGCAAAGCAGTCACCCAATCTGCATTTGGTCTCTCCAATATAGAGGACAGTGCATTGTGAGCACTCCAAGTTCCCCTCCAAGACACTCACCATCCTGACTTGGAAATATATCGCCGTTCCTTCACTGTCACTGGGTCAAAACCCTGGAACTCCCTATCTAACAACACTGTGGGTGTACCTACACCACATGGACTGCAGCAGTTCAAGAAGGCAGCTCACCACCACCTTCTCAAGGGTAACTAGGGCAATAAATGCTTGGCCTAACTAACGAAGCCCACATCCCATGAATGAATTAAAAAAAAAGTGATTTCTTCTTGATTGCAGTCTGGGGGTCTTCAACAGTGGACCCTTTGGAGAACTGTAAAATCACTGACAGCAACTTCTGCATTTAACTGCAGACTTCGGAAGTTGCTGTCAGTTTTCAGAGGTATGGTGATGGTGAACACTGACAGTTTTGCTGTCATTACTACTGCAAAATTCGACCCATAATATTTGAAAACCCATGAATCATGAGTAAGAATACATTATTGCTCTGCAACTGATGTTTTTTTTCTTTTGTGTAACTTTTACATGGTTCTTTAAACAATGATATCTTTGCATTTCACCTATCCACAGGTTCACACATATGTCAATACCTCTGGTGTACATGAAGAACTGAAAAGCAGATCCACTGTGCAAACATCATTGGAACTCCGACCCTTAAATGGTGATGTCAACAGAGAATTAGGAGATCATTGCTGTTCAATCGAAGAGAGAAACCCCCAAGTTGTCTTTGAACCCGAAGGGGTTAAGTTTGTTTTGGGACCAACTCCTGTGCAAATGCAGCTCATGGAAAAGGAGAGACAGGAAGCTCTTGGAAGTGAGCAGACAAGTGCTGGCAGTGGCACTAATTGTACTGATTGGGACACTGGTTATGACAGTGATGAGCGCAAGGAAGCACCCTCTACTAACAAACTAGTGTATGAAAACCTTAATGGCCTGTCAATCCCCAATGCCTCCGGAGGCAGGCGGAGTAGACTAACATCAAATAATAGTACCGATGCTCAGAATATCAACAATTCTGCTCAGAGGAGGACTGCACTCTTGAATTATGAAAACTTGCCTTCTTTGCCTCCAGTGTGGGAAGTACGCAAACTAAGCAGAGATGAAGAAGATAGTTTGGGACCAAAGACGCCTTCTCAGAATGGTTATCACACTAATCTTGATCAAATGCACAACTATGTCAATACAGAGAATGTAACTGTTCAGCCTAACTTACACAAGGTTGATTTTTTACGACAACTGGATTGTTCCCCAAGCGTTTTTAATTTTGATATAAGGCGACCAAGTCTTGAACATAGGCAGCTGAACTACATCCAAGTTGACTTGGAAGGTGGTAGTGATTCAGACAACCCACAGACTCCAAAAACACCCACTACTCCACTTCCACAAACTCCAACCAGGCGAACAGAATTATATGCTATGATAGACATAGAAAAGACTGCTGCTATGTCAAACTTACAGAAAGCACTGCCAAGAGATGATGGAACAGCAAGAAAAACAAGACATAACAGTACTGACCTTCCAATGTGAGCCTAGGAGGCACTATTTTGTTTAGTTGCACCTTTGTTAAATAAAGAGACAGGGACTAAGTTCTCTCTTCTAAAATCTAACAAGTTAATAGACTGAATTAAGGAAAAGTTATAGGAATATTGTATTTTGAGCCTTACATGCTATGCCAGTTTAAAGGGAATTCATGTAGAGCAGGAACTCCATAAGAGCACCCTTTTTTACTTTATCATTCTGCAGTTTAAACTTAGGTTATAGAACATGATCACTTTTACAATGTTAATTCCATTTAACTGAATTGGAATTAAACGCCGCTTCCCTAAACATTGACATTGATGCAGATATCTAAGTCTACTTTTATGATGGCTTTTCCAGCAATTCTTACAGAATTTTTATGGTATGTGTATTCTTTGCAGGCAAATGACATACCTAACTAAATTTAATTTCTGCAGTTTCTACTGTGATGTATGTGTGTGTGTGTTTGTTTGTTTGTTTGTTTGTTTCATTAGTCTTAACTGATTCTGGGCTTACAACTTGTATTTGTATTGAGATTTTGCTAACCAAAATCCAAGTATGAATGTGCATTAATCACTTTCACCAGGCAATAGTGTAACATGACTGAGGATATAATGCAGCATGTCCCTTAATTTCAAAGGAATTTGCTGGAGGACATTAAAACACCATGTTTGTGCCTTGTAGTCATTATGTTCAAAGTACTTTGCTGTCAGTGCTGCTCCTTTTGCTAGTTTACTTTGTTCTACCAGTTTCATTCAGGTCTAATTTGTTGAATCTAATCACATTCTGAAAATAAAATTGCAGTTTCCTCTGACTGTAAATTAGAGTACTTTTCACATGATTAGCAACTGGTCATATTAAACCTTCAGTCAGTGACACAGTGCCATTTAATAATTGTAAAAAAAAACACACGCTACAGTTATCAATTCCTAGACTATAAAATACACTAAAAGATGGAACTTGCATCTAATGTTTCTTGACTATTTTTGTATTGTACAATACTGTAAAATTTTCTAACGTGTTATAAAGTGTTAGTCTCTTTCTGCATAAATATAGTGATTGTATAAAAGTAGTAAAATAGTTCTAAAATTATTTTTTACATAGGGCACAAAAATAGTACAAGCTCAGAGTGGCGCACATCCTTGCTTAATTTTGTTGTAAATTTTTTTATATATATTTTACCCATTTTTGGTGTTTTGAGTTGCAAACATTCCATGTTTTTCTTGCATTGCTCTTTGTCATAACCGAGTTTAGGATATACTCCAAGCAAAAATTAGTTAGACGTTGCCATGTTTTATTGTTTGAATTTCAGGTACTGATGTTTGCCAAAATTGCTGGTTTTGAGGAATGCCCATATGTTTTGTGCCTGAGGTTGTCAAATGTCAAAAGTGCCAATATTGTAATATTTTTTGTAGCATGAGAATGATGATTTTACAAACATTTATCATTGCTACAGTCACCTGGTTTACAAGAGTCCTCTAGTTTTGAAGTAAAACCAAATTTTTTAAATAAATCATTGTTTATGTATTTGGCAGCTGCCCAGAAATTCAGCGTTTAACAGCTCTTGAAGTTCACTGTGGAATAAGCTGCATCACAAGAAGTGAGCAATGTACTTAGTGTATGATTAATAAACTTTTTTTTTTGCTGAATAACAACCATCTCTGGTGACGTTGTTACCGTTCATTTCTAATGTGGAAACTGCCCTCAAAGATGGAGGGTGGCAACAAAGTGGAGCCTGATGCCAGCTCAACTGACTGGATGCTGAGCAAGTCTGAACAATGCGAGAACTAAATAATCCACTGCCTAATGCCAGGGATAAAATCAGAAGATGCTGGAAATACTCAGCCACTCTTGGTAGCATCTATGGAGAGAAACAGAGTTAATGTTTCGAGTCCAATATGACCCTTCATCTTGAACTCGAAATGTTAACAGTTTCTCTTTCTACAGATGCTGCCAGACCTGAGTCTTTCCGGTGTTTTCTGTTTTTATTTGATTTCCAGTATTTTGCTTTAACCTAATCCAGGGAGTTGTATGGATCCAGCACAGCGATCACACAGTTTGGATTAGCCTTATCTCTGAGCCTGTCCCACCCCAGGCTCAGGGGCTGGGATTCGTAGCCACTCTCGGCGGGAATTACAGCTGGGCTCAGGAGGCAAGGATATATATTAATGATCTAGATCTTGGTGTGCAGGGGACAATTTCAGAGGTTGCAGATGATATGAAGCTTGGGTGTGTTGTAAATTGTGAGGAGGACAGTGTGGAACTTCAAGATGTCATAGACAAGTTGGTGGAGTGGGCAGATAGGTGGCAGATGAAGTTCAATGTGGAGAAGTGAGGTGATGCATTTTGGTAGGATGAACATGGACAGACAATATATAATGAAGGGTGAAATTGTGAAGGGGGTGCAGGAACAGAAAGACCTGGATATTTATGTGCATAGATCATTGAAGGTGGCAGGACAGGTGCAGAGAGCAGTTAATAAAGCACACTATCCAGGGCTTTGTTAATGGGATATTGAGCACAAGAGCAAGGAGGTTGCGCTGAATTTATGTAAGACCTCAGCTGGAGTATTGTGTATGGTCTGGGTGCCACATTACAGGAAGGATTTGAACATATTGGAGAGAGTGCTTAATGATTCCAAGGATGAGAAATTGCAGCTATGAAGATTGGAGAAGTTGAGACTGTTCTCCTTGGAGACAAGAAGGCCGAGAGGAGATTTGTTAGAGATATTCAGAATCATGAGGGGGCTGGACAGAGCGGGTAGGTGAAGCTGGTAAACGGATCAAGAACAAGAGGGCACAGATTTAAAGTGATATGCAAAAGAAGCAAATGTGATGAGGAAAAATATTTTCAAATAACTAGTGGTTTGGGCCTAGAATGCACTGCCTGGAAGTGTAGTGGAGGCAGGTTCAATCAGTCATTCAAGAGGGCCTTAGGTTATTTGAATAGAAACAATATGCACGGAAAGGGGAGGGCCACGGCATTGATCATAATGCTCATTTGGTGAGCCGGTGCAGACACAATGGGCCGAATGGCCTTCCGTGCCGTTAAAATTTTGATCCCAGCAGGGCCGGGGGGAGCGGGGGGCTACGGGGGGAGCGGGGGGCTACAGCCGGAGCTCGGGGGGCGGGGACTACAGCCGGAGCTCGGGGAGGCGGAGCTCGCGGCCCGGCTCGGGGGGCGGAGATTACAGCCGGAGCTCGGGGAGGCGGAGCTCGCGGCCCGGCTCGGGGGGCGGAGATTACAGCCGGGGGTGGCGGGGACTACAGGCGGAGCTCGCGGCCCGGCTCAGGGGGCGGAGATTACAGCCGGGGGGGGGGGGGTGCGGAGCGCGGAGACTACAGCCGGGAATTGGGGGGCGGGGCTCGCGGCCAGGCTCATGGGGCGGGAACTACAACAGGAGCTCGGAAAGCACGAATTACAGCCGGGTCTCAGGGGGCGGAGGCTACAGCTGGAGCTCGCGGGGTGCGGATTACAGCCGGGTTAAGGTGACGCAGCTTCCGGCAGTTGGGCAGAGGGAGAGGGGACGGCGACGCTTGTGCTTTCATCATGGTAGGTGGCTGGTGTCGCAGCGCCCGGGGTTTCTGACACCGGCAGCTATAGCCGGGGTGGCCCTTCCGGCTGTGGTTTCGGCGGTGTGTATTTTCCCAGGATTTTGGTCAGTTGGTGGAGGGGATTTGAACCTTTTGTCCTCCCTGGCTGAGCACGTGTTGCGCTCCCTCACGGCCGCCTCACTTTTCCCTCCCGGTGGAGGCGGTGGCCGCTCTTGGGGAGGGAGGGAGGATTTGTTAAGGCGGAAAGACTGATGTCGGAATCGGCTTGAGTAGCAGAAAATTAAACGGTGGTGTAGGAGCCCCCGGCCTGAGGAGAAAATTGGCCGTTTTATTTTGTCGAACGCGGAGTCTGAGGCAGGAGGTTGTCCTGATGTCGATCTGGAGAGCGGACAAAGCGGCATCACGGAAAGTTCTAGCACTTCTGGGGTGGTGGTATCCTGAGTCAGTGCGCAGGCGCGGCCTATCTTTTCGGGACTCAACTCAATTCTGCAAAATGCGAATAAATTGCACCGCACTGAACAACTACCACTACTACTTGCATTTTTATAGCACCGGTTTCGTCACCAAACGCCCCCAAGTCATGTTAGGGACCTTTTATGAGGCTAGGTCGAAATGGTTCTCTAGACATATGGGATACTTTATTAGCAGAGGTACACAATACAAAAGTTGGGAAGTTACGTACTTAACACAGGATAATCGGCACAGAAACAGCCCTATTAGTCCACGCAGCAGTTCATGCTCCTGCTGGAGCTTGAGGTTGTGCCAGAACTGCACAATAATAGGTCACTGCCCGGGTACTGCCTACAATTCTGAACGCCACAGTAAAAGAAGGATATGAAAGTACCAGGGCGGGTCCAGACTAGATTTACAATGATGCTGCCAGGAATAATGAATTTTAGCATTGAGGAATGATTGCATAGGCTGACGTTGCTTTCTTTGGAACAGAGGAAGATGAGGGAGATTTGCTCAAGGTGGATAAAATTGTAAAGTCTAAATGGAGTGGATAGGAAGGACTATTCCCCTGAACAGAGAGATCAATCATCAGGGGCATAGATTTAAAATTAGCAGCAAAAGGATTTGAGGGGAAATTGAGGAAATAATTCATCCCGGAGTTGGTGGAACATTTCACTACCTGAAACGTTGGTAGAAGCAGAAGCCTTTGCATTTTTTTAAAACCCTGGGTATGGAGGGATTTTCTTATGAGGAGAGGTTGAATAGGCTGGGCTTAGACACATTGGGATTTAGAAGAATGAGAGGTGACCTTAATGAAACATATAACGTTCTTGTGGGGCTTGGCAGGTCAGATGCTGAGATGTTGTTTCCTCTTGTGGGAGAGTCTAGGACCAGAGGGCATGATCTTAGCGTGATGGATCGCCCATTTAAGACATATGAGGAGGAATTTCTTCTGAGGGCTGTAAATTGGTGGAATTCTTACCATAGAGGGTTGTAGAGGCTGAGTCGTTAAGTATATTCAAGGCTGAGATAGACACGTTTTAAATCAGTAAGGGAATCAACGGTTGTGGGAGGAAGGCAGGAAAGTGGAGTTGAGGATTAGCAGATCAGCCATGATCTCATTGAATGGCGAAGCAGACTTGATGGTCTGCTTCTTAAGAGGTCCAAGTTTTTTTGTTTTGTCTTATGCAGCTTAAGTGCTGTAACCTTCAGGGCTACAGGCCAATAAAGTTGAATTAGACTGAATAACACCTTTTCAGCTGGCACAAACATGATGGGCTGCATGGGCTCCTCCTGTGCTGTACAATTTTTATGTTTTTAAAAATTGATGGAGACATTAGAACAGCTGACCAAATGCTTGGTCAAAGTTATAGGTTTTAAGATGAGCCTTGGAAGAAGGGGAAAAGCTTAGGGAGTCCAGGACTGAAACAGCTAAGTTTTTGCTTCCGAAGGAAATGCAGTGTTTTCAAGAGGCCAGAATTTGAGGATTGCAGAGTTCTCAGAAGGCTAAAGGGTTGGAGGCAGTTACCGGGAGAGGGAAGAGTGAGGCTATGGAGGATTTGAACACAAGGATGTGTATTAAAAATTGATATTACTGGATTAGGAACCAATCTAGGTCAGTAAGTACAGCAGTGATAGATGATAAAGCATTAAGATATGGGAAGCAGAGTGTTGGATGAGCGCTAGTGTATGAAATGTTGAAGGTGGGAGGCTGCCCAGAACATCGACATGGTCGAGTTTAGAGATACGAAAAGCCAAAAAGAGAGTTGGTGCAGTGCTCGTAGGACGGAAAATAATTGCAGTGGCTGCTTTTCTGTTTACTGCTGTATTCTTACTAGCTGTTAGGAAAATTGCTGTGCTGTGTAACTAGAGCTGCTCAGCTATGTTCTATTGAGCACTGTGGCTTAAGAATGTTGTAAGGTTTTAAATCCCTGCACTTAAATCTGATGCACCTGCATTTGATTGGCATTATTCAAGCAAATACAGATGGTTCAGCTTTTCAATACAGTAGTATTTAGAAGTTGGGATAAATAGAAAATTTTAAAAATGCTGTGGGGATGGTAATTCTTTACATTTGAAATTACTTTTAAGATTTCTTTTTTATATAGGCTTCCCTTTCATTTGCTCCTGTGAATATCTTCAAAGCTGGTGCCGATGAAGAAAAAGCTGAGACAGCCCGTCTGGTAAGCAATAATTCCTTGTTTAAGAGGTCCCAAGTTTTTTTGTTTTGGCAAATGGGAATAATACATCTAACAAGAAACATGCAGTCTGAAAAAAAAGTTTAAAAGCAAAATTTATCAGTAGTGGGCAGATGTGATTAGCTGAAAATAGCAGTAGGACTCAGAATGAAACCATTTTTGTACTTATTTACCAATAATCTTGTCACTTTTATGCCTGAATTCAAGATTTGGATTGAACGTAACTGATTATTGTAGTGTAGTTGAACTGTTAGTTTCATTCCCTATAATGCAATTAATGTTCAGAGGCAATAATCCTGAATTTTCTTTGTGCTTCAATATGTTGTACCTTTAAATGTTTATTTACGAACAACATCTTAAAGGGAACAGCTTGTGAGCAGTCTGCATGATACCTTCATGATTACTGTGCAGTTACACAACTTAGAGGGATTGTTGCTCAGAGGTCAATAATGGGATAGTGGTCTAAGGAAATTTCTGTATGGTTCAAAGTATTACATCATAATGTCCTGGAAAAACACATCTACAAATTAGGAGCAGGAGTAGGCCATTCTGCTCTTCAAACCTGCACCACCATTCAGTAAGATCATGGCTGATCTGATTATAATCTCTACTCCATATTCATAGTTACTCCCCTTCTTATCAAGAATTTATCTACCTCTGCCTTAAAAGTATTCAAAGACTCTACTTCCACCACATTTTGAGGAACAGAATCCTAAAGACTCACTACCTTCAGAGAAAATATTTCTCCTCATCTCTTGTTTTAAATGGGTGACTTCTTATTATAAACAGTGGCCTAGTTCTAGATTCTTCACAAGAGGAAACATCCTTTCCATATATACCCTGTCAAGACCCCTCAGGATCTAGTAAGCTTCGATGAAGTCAGCTCTTACACTTCTAAACTCTGGCGGATCCAAGTTTAGCTTGCATAATACAACTCTCCCGTTGCAGATATTAGTCTAGTAAACCTTCTCTGAACTGCCTTCAGTGCGTTTACATCCTTCCTTAAATAAGGACACCAATACTGTACACAGTACTCCAGATCTGATCTTACCAGTTCCCTGTATAACTGAAGCATAACCTCTCTACTTTTGTATTCAATTCCCCTTGCAATAAATGATAACATTCTATTAGCTTTCCTAATTACTTGCTGTGCCTGCATACTAGCCTTTTGCAATTCATGCACTAGGACACCTAAATCTCCCTGCATCTCAGTGCTCTGCAATCTCTCACCATTTAGATAATATGCTTTTTTATTCTTCCTGCCAAAATGGACAGTTTCAGTACACATATTGTACTCCATTTGTCAGGCCCTTGCCCACTGACTTAACCTATCTATATTCCTTTGTAGCCTCCTTAGGTCCTCTTCACAACTTACTTTCCGACCTATGTTTGTGTCATCAGCAAATTTAGCAACCATACCTTTGGTCCCTTCATCCAAGTCATTTGTATAAATTGTAAAAAGTTGAGGCCCCAGTACTGATCTCTGTGGCACACTGTTCATTACACCTTGTCAACCAGAAAATGACCCCTTTATGCCTACTGTTTCCTGTTGCTAGCCAATCTTCTATCCATGCCAATTCGCTATCCCTACACCATGGGCTTTTATTTTTCACAATCTTTGATGTGGCACCTTATCAAATGCCTTCTGGAAATCTATGTACAATACATCCACCGGTTCCCCTTTATCCACAGCACATGTTACTATTTCAAAGAACACCAGTAAATTGGTGAAACATGAATTCCCTCTCTCTCAAAGCCATGTTGACTCTGCCTGATTACCATGACTTTATCTAAGTGCTGAGCTATAACTTCTAAGCAACGACTTCTAATGTTTTCCATATGACATGTTAAGCTAACTGGCCTGTAGTTTCCTGCTTTGTCTTCCTCCCTTTTGAATAAAAGAGTTACATTTGTTATTTTTCAATTTAATGGAACCTTCCCCAAATCTAGGGAATTTTGGAAAATTAAAACCAGTGTATTAACTATCTCACTAGCCACTTCATTAAGATCCTAGGACCAAGTCCATCAGGATCTGGGGAGTTGACAGCCCACAGCTCTGACACTTTGCTTGGTACCACTTCCCCGGTGATTGTAATTTTGAGTTCCTTGCTCCCTGTTATGATACAGCAGTTTGTAATGGCTGAGTTATTTAAAATCCCAGAGGGAAACTTTAAACAACTGTCATAACGTATATTTTCAATTGGTATGTTTTGAGTTGCTGCTCTAAATTCAGGAATAAGACCACCAGTTCTCCAGAGGTTTTTATAAAAGACTAAATTAGATATTTATTAATTTACCACAAATTATAAACATACACATGGCTACAAATTATTACTATCGTAACTTATAAATTCCCAAATTAATCTCCATGAAGGCAATAATAACCAATAGACTTAACCAGACAGCAGGCTAAGCATTTTCACCATACAAATTCAAAATGAGGTTCCTTTCAATTTGCTTCCCTCGCAGACAGTTGTAGGCTTACAGGCTTAAATTCTACACGCCTCTGCCCTTCACATACAAACTCCTTTCTGTTATACCTAGCCTCCCCTTTGAATGCAAATTCTCATTGTATCACCAGGCACTTTGAACTCCACCTCTTCTAACAACAAAGCCCCTTTCATGGTACTAATTTTATTAGTAATATAAACATATTGCTTGATTTCTCCCAGCTAGGTGCAAGATTGCACCCCCAATCTTTGGTTTATTCAACAAAATGCAAATGCATCCTTTACCTTTCTGTTTACATCTCAAAACTACTATACAATGCACCCAGACAAGCTGGCTTTAATCCAATTAACACACACAGACTACACCTCTATTTAAAAAAATAATTTCCAAAAACATTATATGCATTAATATCTCAATGACGCTCCTTTGTACCTCCTTATTTACAGCTATTGGGATGTTGCTTGTAGACCCATAGATGCCTAAAGAACAAGGAGGCCATTCGGCCCATCGTGTCCGTGCTGGTCAACAAAGGACTGACTACACTAATCCCATTTTCCAGTGCTTGGCCCATAGCCCTGGAGGCTATGGCAAAGCAAGTGAATATCTAAATACTTCATGTTACGAGAGTTTCTGGCTCAACCGCCCTTTGAGGCAGAGGTCCAGATTCCCACCACCCACTGGGTGAAGAAATTTCTCCTCAACTTCCCTCTTAGCCTTCTACCTCTTACTTTAAATCTATGTGCCCTGCTTATTGACCCCTCTACTAATGGAAAAGGTGCCTTCCTATCTACCCTATCTATGTCCCTCATAATCTTATACACTTCTCAACTTTCATTGCTCCAAGGAAAACAACCCCAGCCTATCCAATCTTTTCTCATAGCTCAGACCCTCCAGCCCAGGCAGCTTCCTGGTAAATCTCCTCTGCACCCTCTCCAGTGCAAACACATCCTTCCTATAATGTGGTGACCAGAACTGCACGCAGTACTCCAGTTGTGGCCTAACCAGTGTTTTGCACAGTTCCACCATAACCTCCCTGCTCTTGTATTCTATGCCTCGGCTAATAAAGGCAAGTATCCCATATGCCTTATTAACCACCTTATCTACCTGCCCTGCTACCTTCAGGGCTCTGTGGATATGTACACTAAGGTCCCTCTGATCTTCAAGTACTTTCCAGGGTCCTGCCATTCATAGTATAATCCCTTGCGTTGTTAGCCCTCCCCAAGTGCATTACCTCACACTTTTCTGGGTTGAATTCCATTTGCCACTACTCTGCCCACCTGACCAGTCCATTGATATCCTCCTGCAGTTTACAGCTATCATCCTCACTGTTTACCACTCTACCAATTTTCGTGTTATTCGCAAACTTCTTGATCATAGCCCTTACATTTAAGTCCAAATATATGTATGCCACAAACAGCAAGGGCCCCACCACTGGAAACAGACTTTCAGTCACAGAAACATCTCTGTACAATCACCCTGTGCTTTCTGTCTCTCAGCCAATTTTGGATCCAACATGCAACTTTGCCTTGGATCCCAGGGGCTCTTACTTTCTTGACCAGTCTGCCATGAGAGGCCTATTAAAAGCCTTGTTAAAGTCCATGTAGACCACATCAAATGCATCCTCATCAACATTCCTGGTTACCTCCTCAAGGAATTTGATCAAATTTGTCAAACACGACTTTCCCTTAACAAATCCATGCTGATTATCCCCAATTAATTCATGTCTCTTCAAGTGCAGATATATTCTGTGTCTCAGACTTCTTTCTAGTAACTTCCCCACCACCACAGTTAGACTGACTGGCCTGTAATTTCCTGGTCTATCCCTTCCCTTTTTTTAATAATGGGACAACGTTAGCAGTCCTCTGGCGCCTCACCTGTGGCTAAACAGGATTTGAAAATTACTGCCAGGTCTCCTGATATCTCTTCCCTTGCCTCCCTCAACAGCCTTGTATACCTCTCATCCGGGCCTGCAGATTTATCCACTTTTAAGGCTGCTAAACCCTCTAGTAGCTCCTCTCTCTATGTTAATTTCCTCTTAATATTTCACAGTCCTCCACTCTGACATCTACATCTGTGTTGTCCTTTTCCATTGTGAAGACTGACACAAAGTATTCATTGAGGACTGCACCCACGTCTTCCAGGTCCACAGATAGATTACCTCTATAGCCCCTAATTGGCCCTACTGTTTCCCTAGTTACTCTCTTGTACCCTCTATAATGAAGTCTGATGCAAAATACTTATTCAATTAATCTGCCATCTCCTTATTTTCCATTATTATTCCCCCAGACTCATTTTCCAAAGGATCAATGGATTTTTTTTTAAAAAGTTGAGCATAGAAACTCTTACTATCTGCTTTTATCTTCTTAGCTAGCTTTCTCCCGTGTTCTAATTTTTGCCTTTTCATTATTCTTCTAGCCATTCTCTGTTGCTTTTCATATTCTGTGCAAACTTTGTGCAATGATATGCTTTTTCATTAAGTTTGATACTATCTTTAACTTTAGTTAACCACGGGTGATGGGTCCTCTCTTGGAATTTTGCTTTCTTATTGGAATGTAACCCTTTAAATGTCTGGCACTGCATCCCTATTGACCTATCCCTGAATGTAATTTACCAGTTTAATTCCCCCCACTATACTGTCTCCTACTGTTATTACATTCCTTTTTGCTCCCTCCACTTGAATGGCTTCCTGTGCCACAGTGCACTGGCCAGTGAGCTCATCCAACTGGCAGCCCCCACTTACGTCCCAACAAGCTGAAAGAATCTCAAAATTGTTGGACAATTTGCAAAGGCTGGACTCCTGCCCTCTAGATCCCTTTGCCTGCATTACTTATAGTCATACCCACCTGTCCCTAACCTAAGAAGACCCTATCCTAAGGGGTGTGACTGCCTCCTGGTACAAAGTGTCCAGTTTACTTTCCCCCTCCCTGATGCATCAGTGTCTGCAGCTCCGCCTCCAGCTCAGTGATTGAGCCGAAGCTCCTCGAACCGCAAACACTTATTGCAGACGTGTTTGCCCTGGATCACAGTGATACCCAGGAGCTTTCCCATGTTACAGCTGTGACACATCACCTGTCCTGCCATGCTTAATGTGTTTAAATTAACTGCTTAATTATTTTAATTAATTAGTTTGATTAATGAATTTAATTCAATTAATTATTTTCCCCTTATATATTTTTATTAACCTTACCACCAGTTTGTGGACTATTTTTAAAGCTTAAGGATAGAATGGACCTTAACCACTTACCAGATACTCGCCAAACAGCTAGCTTCTCCTGTAGTAGAGTAAGAACCAATTCCTATAGGACAAAAAGGTTGGAAAAGCAAAGGAGCACCTCCTTCACCTAATTCTCTCACTCACTCAACTCCCAGCATTCTGATTCAAAGTTGCACTCCTGTGCCAAGTTGCACTGAGAGGCCTGTATTTGTAAACTTTGAAACTAAAGACTTAGCTCAGCCCCAGGTATGGAAAACAGTTCCATCTAGTTTCCTTAATTAGCTAACTTCACCTGCTCTCTAGTAGAGAGCTTGTATATCCCTGCTTAAGCCTGGGTGAAATTTAGAATTTAATCAGGAAATTTCATTTAGATGTTAAATACAAACTAGATTTTTTAGAAAGAGACTAAGGTGCCCTCACTCGCCCAACTCCCAGCACTTTTATTCAAAGCCATGCTCCAATGTGACTTTTCCAACTTTCATTGGAATCCTGGACTGGTATATTTTCCTTCCTTTCTCCTTACTGTTGGCACTTCCATCACATCACAATCAAAGTCAATTACATGCACTTTTTAGTGGCTTGTTAGAAATTAATTGGACTGATTTGAGAGCTGATCCAGAGCTGACTGAACACAGGAAATGAAGCTATTGACAATTTATCCTGTTGTGTAGTGAAGTTTAATTATGTTGCATTGGATAAAACCTTTTTCAGCATGATGTATATGATTTGTTTCAGTCATCTTTTGTTGGTGCCATTGCCGTTGGAGATTTGGTTAAAAGTACTTTGGGTCCAAAAGGCATGGTAAGTAGCAAAGTTCAGGTTTAATGTAAATTTAGTTCTGTGTACACTTTTTGATGAGTTTTATAGGCTTTTTTTTATTGTTATTTGCCCTACCTTTTAATTCTAGCATTGAACATTTACAGGAAAGAACATTCTGTTGGTGTTGCATATTTAAAGTGTTATTTATTCTACGACTGGATACAGCACCCAAAAAATAATTTTTATTCCTGTTTTAGGATAAGATACTGCTGAGTGGAGGAAGAGATTCTTCTGTGACAGTGACCAATGATGGAGCAACAATCCTTAAAGCTATTGGTGTTGATAACCCAGCAGCTAGAATTTTGGTTGGTAAGTTAATATGATAATTGATCTTGTACACAAAATTTAAACAAGTCTTGAAATTATATTGCTAGATTCAAAAGTAGAAGTTCTGACGTCCTTCAACTTAATTTGTCTCTGGGTAGAAATGTGCATTAGTCTGAGTTGAATGTTTCTACAGCCTAATTATTCTGTAGCTTTTCAATGTACTGTTATACAAGCACTTCAAGCTCAGTGAATGATTTGTTGCAGGAAATTCTCCCAAAGGTAGGACATAGTTAAGAGAGCACCATGTCAGTTAGCCCCATATTGGCAAGCAAATAAGATATGTACATTTGTGGAGGCAACACTGGCATGCTGTATTCAAACTTGCTTAGAGTTAACTTGAAAGGATTTTTTTTTTTTTTTTGTTTGGTTTGGACCTTTTTTGGGGTTGGTGCTTGGTAGACCAATAATTTTGTGTAGAGTAGAGAAGGAAAAGCATATTACCTTGGCTGAGTGACATTCCTAGCTGGAGAGTTTTAAAAAATGAAAATAGTTTGTTGATTGTTCTCTTACCAACAGAGCTGTCCAAGGTACAAGATGAAGAAGTTGGAGATGGAACGACATCCGTGACAGTGTTAGCAGCCGAACTCTTGAGGGTAGGTGAATGCTTTCAGTTTGTGCCATTGCAAAATGTTGCCAAAAGAAAAAAAGAATCCTTTTGTAATCTCAACATTTTTGTATTTTGCCAGCAGTTGATTGTTTAGAGGTTACCTGCTTGTTAATTTAGAATGGGAAATGGTTAAAAATGTTAATCTTAGGGTATTATAAATAGGATGTATTTGCTGGTGTGTATTAAATGCCAGAACAAAATATGCAAACAATTGAGCACCCATTAATATATCTCCATTTTGCTGGCTATGTTGCTATATATTCCAAATTGCACTAATGGCATTTCTTTGCACGAGAATGCCTTAAATGTTTTGAAATTCTAATGGATGTTTTGAATAATGAAGGGCAACAACTTCCAGGTCGATAATGCTCTTTGCATGCCTTAGATCGTTTTATGATTGCGAGGAAAGGGGTACAGTGGATACTAAGAACCAGGAAATAGGAGGAGCATGGAGACCATAGGGGCAGGGGTGTGTGACTAAAATTCCTAGAGCACAAGAGCATAGGGTTGGATAAGTCTTTTACCCTTTTGACAGATTTTAAAAGTTAGAGACACTATTTTGTCACTTAATTTATTATTGGTAAATCATTGATCTAATGCACCTCTACAGAGCAGTGGTATGCATCAGTCTTGTATCTGATGCTACCAGAGCATGCAGTGCTGTCTGATGTTATATGACCAACGTTTTTTGAGTTGATTGCCAAACGGAATTTAGAGCCTCATACCTTTTCACATTATACATTTATGTCCTATCATTACTTTCTCAGAGCTATAGCTTTAAACGACCTTCTGTGCATATTTTATAGAGGATGGATTGGTTGAATATTGAAGGCAAATGTAACATACTCTCAAAATATCATTTGTGATTTTGATTTATTGCCTTGTTGCTTTGGGCAAATTGGAAACCGTTTTAGGGAGTCTCCAATAAGGAGTGGTGAAAGATAAGAATATATAGACAATTTTTCCAAGTCTTTGGAGGGGATGGGAATGTTTGACATACAGTTTGGTAGTTGGAAAGCATGGCAAAGTTTAGGATGTATTTTTGAGGAAGAGAATGATGAGCCAGTTGCAGGTGAAATATATGGTCTTTGATGTTGCCATTATGCAGTTGAGGAGGCTGGCTATGAGAATCTGGGACTGGAGTCCATTGATGGATCAAGTAGTGTGTGAATTTCATGGATCTGATAAGTGAACTGGGATATGATGGAATAGTAAACAAAAACAGAATTACCTGGAAAAACTCAGTAGGTCTAGCAGCATCGGCGGAGAAGAAAAAAGTTGACGTTTCGAGTCCTCATGTCAACTTTTTTCTTCTCCGCCGATGCTGCCAGATCTGCTGAGTTTTTCCAGGTAATTCTGTTTTTGTTTTGGATTTCCAGCATCCGCAGTTTTTTTGTTTTTATGATGGAATAGTAACAGCAAAGGATGGAAGGCCAGAGTGAAAGCTGGAAGTTGGGGAAATGAAGGACACAATATTCAGTTTTCAAAGTCTAAGTGAGGTGGTCTTGTAAGTCCCAAGACTTTTTCAGCTGTGAATGTTATCTAAGGGGTGCTGGAGGTCTGAGAGGCAAAAGCAGTTTGGAGTTTCTGCTCTCAGACAATTTTGACATTAAGGAGTTTTGACTAGGAAGAGGTGGTGACTGAATTGAAGGTGCTGGAGAACGCGAAGCTGAGCCAGTTGATGAGTTTTAAGTTATCACCTTGGCATGATGCGCTCACTTGTGAGCCAGTTTTCAAACATCAATCCAGGATAATGCTTAAATGCATAATGAAGAGAATGCTGCATTGTCAGCGGTATCTTTAATGTGAATTTTAATGTTAACTGATTCTTAATGGCAACAGTAAATAAGTACATTTGCCTCTCGGCAGAAAGTTGGAGTACGTTGGATTAAAACTTCCACAAATGCCACTTTGTAACTGCCACTAGGGGAAGCACACAATAATTCACATGGCCTCCAAATTGAGTCTTGTCATTGAATTTGGAAGCTTGACATTGAGTGAATCACTGCTGTAACACTGCTCTGACAGTGGTTTAATGCATCAGTGTAATAATCTGTTTTGTTTACATAAGTAATTAACAAGCTCCATTTCTGTATTATTTGTGCTTATGTTCTCATTGCATATTGGTTTTTTAAAGAAATCATATATAATCAGCAATCTTACTGCAAAGGAATGTTTTTTGTGAATTTTGTTTAAATTGCTTTCAGGTATTAATTGTCAGCCTTAAATATTTAATTAGTGGACTATTCACTATCGCTGAGGAATTTTCGCTTCCAAATAATCCAGTCAGTTGTTTGATTGGAAATGTTACTATAATATGCTTGGTTAGCTGTCAATAAAATTTGGTACTAAACTATTTTATTTGAGTTTGATTCTATAGGCCTTTTTTTATCTTCTTAGGAAGCAGAATTACTTATTGCAAAAAAGCTTCATCCTCAGACAATTATTGCAGGCTGGAGGAAAGCAACTCAAGCAGCAAGAGATGCTTTGAAAAAAGCTGCAGTGGATCATGGGTGAGATCATTTTGTACTTTATTTAGAAAAAAAGACTTAGAATATGAAAAGTAAAGGGATCTTCCTTATCAAGCAGTTTCATTCTAACTCAACATTTAGTAAATGTTGCAAGGCAAAATCTTAATTTTCCTTTGGCCAAATTTCCCAATTTTAAGATTTTGGAAATTCATTGATGACTACTTAGTCTTAAGTTATTTTGGATCTGATACGTTATTTTAAAAATGCTTTGAATTAAAGAAACTAGTCTAGAACCATCTTTTAACGTTTCAAATTTTGATTAATATACTTGGATTTCAGATAGCATATGCTGATGCTAGAAAGAATCTCAAGTAGTTCAGATTTTCTATTTAAAAACATTTTTTTGATCATCAGCCAATAATTAACACACAGCCTATGGTGCTGTTAGATACTTTCCCTTAGTTTTCCAATTACATAGGGAAGACTTGTATGAATGCATTTTTTTTTTAGGGAATATCTCATTCTTTGCTCTTCAGTTTGCATTTACAATAGGACAGAAGTCCAACATATCACTGGCCTTGGATAAACTTCAATTTAGCATATTCAGCTAGTCCATGGGCGTGACTCTTATTATTGATTGGGGAGAGAATGATTGCATATAATTTGCTGATCTTCATATCTTCATGCTCGGTTAGAGAAATACATACTGTGACTTCCCAGTTTTAAAAACTGAACTGGTTACAGTTTACCCCTTGCATCGTTTGATGTTAATCATTAGGGCTTTTTATATTGGATTGCATAATTGTGTAGTTGAAAGAATTGAAATGAGATTGGTGATGCAAATAACAAATTAGAGTACTTGTACAGTTGCATTATCTTGTAATTCTAAATGTTCTTGATGTCCCTCTGGCTCCTTTTTATTATCAGGGATGATGAAGCAAAATTCTATGAAGACCTGATGAACATTGCCAGGACCACGCTCTCTTCCAAACTGCTGACTCATCACAAAAGTCACTTTTCTGGTCTGGCAGTGGAAGCTGTGGTCAGGCTAAAAGGTTCTGGCAACCTTGAAGCTATTCATGTGATTAAGAAACTTGGAGGGAGCTTAGTTGATTCCTACCTGGATGAAGGTAACATTTCAAAATTCATGAAAAAATGTTATAATCTAGATAAGTTTCTAGTAGAAAAAATTTGAGTTTCCCCTAGAATGATTAAGTGATGTCTGAAATAATGATACCAGAATGTAATTTAAAAATAGCTTTTAGCGTAATCCTGATGCAGTTTACTTCGAATTTATGACAGTGTGCGTCTAATTTCAACAATATTCTTGCACGCATCTTGTGGATTTCCACAACTATATTTCCTATCTTTTCTAACCCCCTCCCAGGCTTTCTCGTTTTCATAACTAGAAACCCCCTAGTTTATGGGACCAAGCCATCCTACCTAAATCCAAGTTTTCAAGATCTTTTGCTGGTGTATGCTGTGCATTTGTGGCTGAATATTTATTTGTGTTGCACAAATGAGGGAAAGGATAATTTGAACAAATTCTCCTTGCCTTCATTTCCAAATCTGCAAGATTAAGATTAGCTGTGATTTTAGTCGGTCAAAAGCCATATAGTCTTTATTCATTCTGCTGACCAATAATTGATGGAATTTTTCTTGTCGTCCTTGCTACAAATTTTGCATAAGTATGAATAGTTCAAGGAGCATTTGAGTTTTTAGAAAATGGTAGTGATGTTCAATGAAGAGATTAGTCAGATCAAGATAATATCGATCTCATCAAGACTGTTCAAATCTTAAAAGAAGTATGTCCAATTGTTTGCAGGTTTTCTTTTAGATAAGAAAATTGGAGTTAACCAACCAAAGAGAATTGAAAATGCAAAAATTCTGATAGCGAACACCAGTATGGACACAGATAAAATTAAGGTGGGTGAGAATTGTCTGGGGTTCAGTTTCTGTGGTCTTAATGAAACTGCATGCCTCCAGTGGGCAAGGACAAATGACTAGAATTACTTTTGTTCATATTGTATGTTTTGACAGATATTTGGTTCGCGTGTGCGAGTAGATTCTACTGCAAAAGTTGCAGAAATTGAACTGGCTGAAAAGGAAAAAATGAAAGAAAAGGTGGATCGAATCCTGAAACATGGGATTAATTGTTTTATCAATAGGTAGTCATGACATTTTTATTTTAATAGCATTATGATTTACAAATCATTCATATAAATGAGCTGATTTTCTTTCAATTCAGTATTGCAATAAAAGCAACAGTATATGAATACATTTCCATTTCTTTATTTCAGGCAGCTCATTTATAATTACCCTGAACAATTGTTTGGTGCTGCAGGTGTCATGGCTATTGAACATGCTGACTTTTCTGGAATTGAGCGACTTGCACTTGTAACCGGTAAGGCAAAGAAGTAACTTGTAAGACACATTTGCCCTGTAGTTGAGTGGGCAGCATCAGAACCATTTCTTTCAAAAGATTGGTATCTGCTTTGCATACATCTGCTCATTATCCTTTAATTTCTTTTAATTTCCTTTCTTTAGTATTTTATTTTCCAGACATTCTGGTCTAATTTTTTTAAATATTAAACTGCTATTTATGTGGCAATTTTGCCTGGTATTTCAAAATGTATGATGAATTCGTTGTCAAATGCCTAGAAATCTTGAATTTATTTCTAAGCCCATACTTTTCCAAATGCCAATTAATTTCTTCCAGGATTAATGCCTCTTAAATATTTCCAAATCACTGGCAATGACTGACCTGGCCTGTAGTTTATTCTTCCATCTTTTTAAATTGTGTGAGATATCAAGAAACAGCTCAAGTCACTAGAATACAGCAAAGGCTATGGGTCCTGACAGCATCCTGGCTGTAATACTGCAGATTTGTATTCCAGAACCTGCTATGCCCTTAGCCATGCTGCTCTAGTACAGATACAACTCTTATATACTCAAAATGTAGAAAGTTGTCCAGGAATGTTCCGTTCACAAAAAGCAGGGCCAATTACCGTCCCATCATTTGCTTCACAATTAGCAGCAAGGAGATGGACAGTGTCATTGGTAGTGCTATCAAACAACTCTTGCTCTACAGAAACCTGCTCATCCAGGACAAAGCAACACATTTGATTGGTATCTCATCCACCATCTTAAACATTCATTCCCTTCACCTTCAACAGCACCTTCCAAATCTACAGACTCAACCACTTAGAAGAATAAGAGCAGCAGACACATGGGAACACCGCCACCATCCAGACTTGGAACTATATTGCCTTGCCTTCTCTGTTCCTGAAACTAAAGATCCTGGAACTCCCTCCTTAACAACACTGTGGGTGTATCCTACACTACATAGACTGCAGCAGCTTAAGAAAGTAACTCCACCACCACCACCTTGAAGGCAATTAGGGCTAGGCAATAAATTCTGACCCTGCCAGTGGTGACCACCCCTGCCAAATTAATTTAAATATCCCCTTTCCCCAAGGATCATTGATTCCAGCTCTGCCAAGGTGTGAACCATCCACCTTTGTACAGGCCTTTCCTGCCCCAGAACTGGTTCCAGTGATGAAAAACTGAGGGATAGGGCCATATTGTGCTATCTGTTTTTGTGATCCACAAGTAGCTGATCACTGAACTTTGAGTAAACCTTCGACTCTAGTGTCCCTGATCATTTTACTAGTAGGAGAGTAATTCAATCCCAAGAGAGCTATTTTCACAGACTATAAAATGTGCTATGATAAAATAAACTGCATTTTGCATACTTTTTAATGCTGAGTAGGCCAGAGCTGTAAATATTGAATTTGTACATTACATTTTTGGAGAAAGAAGAAATTTGTAAATCTCTGTATATTAATTTGTTTAGTTGTATGTAGGTGGTGGACATTAACTAACTGGTGATTCCACTATAGACAGACAAACTGTGGTTGTTGGGTTAGAGGGTGCTTGCTTGTAATGTGTAACTCTAAATAAATGATAAAAGTCTGTAAAGATTTGCTCCAGTTCTATCATTCACCACCGACTTTCTGGAGTAGAGCATCCTGTTAGAACATTTTCACCCTTGAAATTAAATTTTCAAATTCTTAAAATATGAAAAAAAGTGATAGTGTTGAGAGAGCAAAATGTGTTTAGGCACTTAATGAATATTGATCTAAAACAGTTTAGTGAACAAGTGTGACTAATTTCAGGTGGCGAAATTGCTTCCACCTTTGACCATCCTGAATTGGTTAAACTGGGACACTGTAAAGTTATTGAAGAGGTCATGATTGGTGAGGACAAGCTACTTCGTTTCTCTGGAGTAGAGCTAGGTAGGTAACTGCTCACATTAATACAAGTCCTTAAGTAGCTTAATAAATTTGATATTCTTCAAGATTCTTGATAAAGTTGATAAAGTGTATAATAATTCTAACATATCAACTTACATCACTTACTGTATCTTTCCACTCATCCTAAAGGTGAGGCATGTACCATTGTTCTTCGAGGAGCCACTCAGCAAATTCTAGATGAGGCTGAACGATCTTTGCATGATGCCCTCTGTGTACTTGCTCAGACAGTGAAAGAAACTAGAACTGTTTATGGTGGAGGTATGTTTTTTTTTTTACTTTTATCAATGGCTTGCCGATCACTCAGAAGTTTAGGTTTAGATAAGTTGCCAACTTTGAAACAGGGACTATGATTTTGCCCACCATGCATTTTGAACCCTATTGGAATCCCTACAAACTTTCACTTTTTCAATAAGTGATTTAAAGAGGTTTTTGATTAGGGCTGAAGTGTTGTTTGGACAAATTTAGTAACACCCAGTGTATGAATGTTGATGCACTGGTGTTGCTGTGCTTTTTTAAACTCGTTACTGAACTGATACATGGCAAAAAGATGATTTGTGGAAATGCTAGTTCCTGCTTATCAGTTCCCAGTTCATTAGCCAATGTATGAAGTGAATTTTGCAAAACACCTAACTTTTTGCTAATACCACTTAGTTGGGGTTACGTTCAATAGATAATTTCCCCTTAATGAGTGAATGAGTTCAAGAAACACTGGTTTCTGCATGAAATTGGTGATGCGCTGTTATGACGTGGCAGATGTGTACCAGGTGGAACAAATCCATGAGGGAAACTTGATCACAACAGTTTTGCAATTTGTATTTATTTCAAGATGTAGGCACTGAATTCAGAAGAAGCCCACCAATGTTTTTGAAGTTTTTTTTAAAAACTAAATTAAAATATTTATTAACATAAAAGACTTCGAGCACATACATAAAACCACAAACTACTACCATAATAACTCCTAAAATTCCTAAGTAACCTGACTCTGTTACATCCCTTTAAGGCAACGGTCTAAAGCTAAATTTTAGATTTTAAACAGCTCCAGCAAATTAACACAATATCCTGGACCGTGGAATTCCAAATGACTTTTCTCTAGCTTCAGTTTCAGTAGACAGACTTTTGCAAAAATACTGGAGGCTTCGTTAAGACTATTTCACACACTTCTGTTAGATCTCTCAATGCCTTCTCCTGACACAGCCTCATTCTCCTTTGTATATGTTTCTCTCTTAATATGTAAATTCTATTGTTTCGTAAGTCTTTGAAACTATCTCCCTTGTAACATAAAAACTTTCATGTTGTCACTATACATTCAGTAACCCTTGGGGAAAAATAAAACACATTCCTTACCCTTGCTTGTCTGGCCATTTGTAAACGGACTAAGATCCCTTTGAAATCCAAATCTCCCTTCATTTATCTAAAAATGCAAACCCCCTTCACACCTTGCATGCTAAGCTAGTATTCATTTTTACTCATTAGCATGTCAAGCACCTAGCTTCTTTTGATGAGTTAAAGCATGCAGTCTACTTGACTCGGAATGTAATTAAATCATACACAGACAGACCTAACTGTACTTACCCCCATAAACCTACTTTACAATAAACCAGAAAAATATTCCAAAAATTATACTTTGACATGTGTGTAACCAATTGTAATCCACAATAATGGTAATGGTAAATGGTTTGTGCTATTTGTCTAATTTTAAAACTTTTAACAGATTAAGTGCTATATATTGAATGATTCGTGAGTGTAGATTTTTATCCAATACTTATTTCATAAAACCCATGCCCTGTTTTTGGTATGTGTCCTTCCACTCTGCACTTTCATCTAGGGTACCCAAAGGATCCATGCTTGGCTTTCTCTTCTAAAAGCTTCCCCTAGTGACATCACCCAATGACATGTGGTGTTATATAACTGCAAATATTTGTCCTGGTCAACATTTTAGTTCTTAACCTTGTGTAGAAGTTTTGTCCTGTGTGCCTATGCAAAACCAGAACTACGTTTCAGAAGTAATTCACTGATTGTGAAGTATTTTCAGGTTGCCTTAAAACATGGCTGATGCATGTTCTCTCTGCTTAACTTTATTTTTTTATAAATGAGGGATTACAAGTTATTTCTAAATGCATGGAAAGCTTGAGCTGAATGCCGAATTGGTGTTGGGACATGGGTAGATGACGATCTTAGTACACAACCCCCACAGCAAAAAATGTGAGCCAACATCAAGGAGAATGGTGTATCTAATGTTGACATTTTTCAAGAATATAATTTAATGGCAAATAGCAATATGGAAGCTGACAGTTTAAGTTGTCAGCTTGTCCTGCATCTGACCCACCAAGCTAGTCTCAAATCAGAAGCACCCTCAGAAGGAATGCTGAGAAAATTCACTTGTTTGAGTAGTGCAACTAATGTTCCAGATTTTCTTAACATGCAATACAATAATTACCTTTTTGATAGGACTCTTTTCTTTCTCCAGGCAGCTCAGAGATGTTAATGGCACAAGCTGTGTCTGATTTGGCTGTTAGAACACCAGGGAAAGAAGCTGTAGCAATGGAGTCATTCGCTAAAGCACTAGGAATGGTAAGTTTCATTACAGGGTTGTACCTCGCTTTCCACAGTCCCAAATTGCCACCTTCCGTCCTCAATAGGGAGTTAACTTTCAACGCTTTGATTACCAGAGTTGTTCAGTGCACAAAACTATATAATTTAAATAATTTTGTATGCAATTGTTACCTAACTTGACTGTCCTGTGATGTTTAAGCTTTTATAATTATTGTTTAATCATGCCAGTTAATAAGTGTTTATGGGGATTGCTATTAACTGGAGCTATTGAGAGTAGATAATCTTAACTGCAGCCATCCACTTGGTTTCTTAATAACTGCAGATTTCTAAAACTGATATAACTTGCAAACCAATAATTTCAGAAAATCTATGTTCCTACGAATATTATCAGATTTTGCCAGAAGCATGTTTCATTTATTGCAGAAATGGGGTTGGTAGCATTTTGACCACACTTATCCATACTGGTTTAATGTTCCTGCATTTGCTGCTGTACAACGTGAGCAAAGAAAAGGCCTTAATGGGCAGCTCAATTCTGTACCGTGTTATGTACCAAATTTAAGTTGTGTTCAGAGTTGAGAGTCACTCTGAAATGGAGGGGAAATCACCTAGAGTTCCATCTTCTGTCATAGTTTGCACTTGCACTATAAAGCACAAGATTTTAGATGTTAATACTTTATTCCTTTTAAATTAAGTTCTAATCACAGATACCAAGTAAAACTAGAATGCATCTACCAATGAAAATCAGTTACTGGGAAATTCCACACAAATTACCAAGTTAGTAATGTCAGCAATAACCACTCCCATCAGTGGTTCCAGATTATAGCACTGGGCTCGATGCTTGTTCTTTCCATCTTGTACGTTAGCCATGTCATGCTTATAAACGTCTGATCAGTCATTCTGCAAATTGTTCCACTGGTGCTGAATTGAGCACATCAAATATGGCTGAGGTAGACCAATGATTTTCTCACACTATTTTAAGCCTCTGCTTACCATTAGCACACTGTGAGCTGACTCTTGTCAGTATTGAATATGATGCCTGACCATGCTTGAGTACACAACTTTCTTGTACTTATAATGAAAATCTAAAAGCTTCATGTATCCTGTGTACCAAAAGGATCATACATCCTGAAAAAACAAATCAATTTGATGTGCTGTTTCTAAGCTTTACGCTATTTGTAAAAAAAAAAGTGTTAAATTTAAAACCACTTCTCTACCTATGGTGCATTTATGCTTTTCTTTACCCCCAGCTTCCCACTATTATAGCTGATAATGCTGGGTACGACAGTGCAGATTTAGTGGCTCAGTTGCGAGCTGCTCATAGCGAAGGAAAAACAACATATGGATTAGGTAAGCAACCCCAGCGGATCCTTTTGAATTTGCTTGAAATGCATTTAAATTGACTGCAGGGCTATTATTTAAAGTGATTTGCTGTGATAAGTAAAAATTTGCAATTTCTGTTGTTAGACATGACCAATGGCACCATTGGGGACATGGCAGTGATGGGTATTACAGAGAGCTTCCAAGTGAAGAGACAAGTACTGTTGAGTGCAGCAGAGGCTGCTGAAATGATTCTTCGAGTAGATAATATTATTAAAGCAGCACCAAGGTAAAGCTTTATATATGCCAGGCATTGACTAAGATTAATAAAACTGTTAAATATGAAAAAATGCTTTGTGTGCATATGATCTGCTCAAAAAGAAAAACATTTCCTGAGCAGTTTTTTTTGTCTTCACGTGCTGTCACTCAAAATTCCCTGCCTGCACTAATTTATGGAAGTCTGGTAATATGTATAATGCATCAATGGTAGGAGAAGATCCTATATGTTGATTGCACCTTTGCATCTTTTATCTGTAAACTCTACATTGCAGGTAATGTCATTTATATATGATGGTCAGTACAATTGTAATGTCTATTGGTAATATAGATTATATCTCTCTTTCAGGAAACGGGTACCTGATCACCATCCTTGCTGAGCCATGAACATCAATAATGAGAACATTTGGACTCGTGCCAACAGTGAACACGGGACGTCACCCAATAGAACTAAAATAGAAACTTTGTATTTATAAAACTGTAGCACATTTAAGTAAAAGTCTTGGTTCAGTTTGACTATAAGATCTTTCTTGTAGATGAGGCTCTTGAAGATGAGGCTGTATTCAGGTTGTCTTATATTAAAGTTTTGTCATCACAAATTCTTATGCTGTTTACTTGAAGCATCTATTTATATTTTCCTGAAAGATCAACAAAACCCACTATAGATTCTTAACAAAATAGGAGAGAGAAAAAATTCTGCTGTCAGGTTTGCATAAATCTATGAAACTGTAAGTGTAAGCAAAAAATGTCGTTAAGATAAATGGAATTCTAACTTTGTGCATCGAGTCAATGAACATAAAATAATATAAAACAATAGATGTTGAATATGTATAGGGCCTTGGTGGGGCCACTTTTGAGTATTCTATGTAGCTTCTTGGAGGAAGGATGTTACAGCAATGAAAAGACTCACTAGAATTATACTAGGAATGAGAGGGTATAACAATGGTTAAAGCAATGATCAAAAGGGGTCAAAAAATTGGATCTTTTCCTCTCTGAACAGAAACTATTAACGGACATCAGAAGTTAAGATTTTGAGTAGTTACTTATTTGAAAGTTCAGTAGTAGTAAACTCAGGATTATCATAAAGGGGGAGTTATAACTTCATGAAGGTTGTTCAGCGTAGAATATTTTACTACAGATATCTTCAGGTTGAGGCTGCAGCATAACTTGAGATAATTGGATCACTTTATGCAAAGGAAGGGTATGAAAGGATATGGGGAAGTGAGATGCTTATGTAGCCCCAATTAAGGAGTTGCTACAACCAAATAGATGCTACATCTTCTCTGTTGTAAATCCTTTAGTTTTGAACTTGTGTTTTACAATGCAGTGAATATTTTTGGTGTGACATTTTGATATTAAGCAGACTTTCAAAGAGCTGGGGCATTTGTCATTTATTACTGTGGTGTGAAACTTGGGAGGGTGAAGTAAGTTTAAACGAGCAGCTTTCTCATTCCGAACTCTTGGTTTTGTCAGGTTCCTGGGAAATATTTGCTATTTTTAAAATGACTTTGGAGGGGATCTGTATTCTAAAGGTGAGCTTACATTACAAGTTTAATGCCAGTGCAAAGTAGTTTTGGTATAAGCTGATCTCCAGTTTGAACAACCTGCTTTGGTATTCCCACATAAGGAAAGATTGTATACCAAAGCAAAATACTGCGAGTGCTAGAAATCTGAAATAACAATACTGTAAGTACTTGGGTCATGCAACATCTGTGGAAAGAAAATGTTCAGGTGTTGGGTCAATGCCCTTTCATCAAAACTGGAAAAAGCTAGAGATGTAACAAGTTTTAAAAATACAGGCAGAGGGAGAACTAAAAGGCAAAGTTTGGGGTTAAGATAAGTGATTTTAAATGACCAGGAGAATGGCAAGCAAACAAATTGGAAATGGGATAAGTAAGCAAAAAGATGGGTTTACAGGATAATTTGGCAGAATTATCGCAACATCTGCCAAAAAAAAATGGCAGAGGTTCACAATCTGCAATCGTTGAAATCAGTGATTCTAGAAGGATGTAAAATGCCTAATTGAAAAATGTGATGCTATTCCTTGAAGCAATGTAGGAGACTAAGCAGGGACCAGAATGCAAATCGAGTGGAGAATTAAAATGACAGGTGATCAACAGCTCCATGTCACACTTGTGGACTGACCTGAGATGTTGCACACAACTGTCATCCAATCTGCATTTGGTCTCCCCAAAGTAGAGATAGCATGCAAAGTGAATATGGTATACTAAACTGAATGATGTAAATTCCTACTTCACCTAGAAGTGTTTGGGGTCCTTGATAATGGGGAAAAGAAGAGGTAAAAGGGCAGATGTTGCATCTGTTGCACTTCTGTGGGAAGGGGTGGGGGGGCAGATTGAGGAGTGGATCAGGGTTTTGAAGAGGAAGGAAGTGGAGATTTATTTGGTGGTGGCAGAAGTAGTTGAAGATGACCTTTTGACTGGAGACTAAAGTGGAAGCTGAGGAACCCTATCATGCTTCTAGGTGGGAGGGAAAGAGCAACAAAAGTGCAAGAAATAGAAAATCACAGTTGAGAGCCATAACACCCATAGTGGAATGGAATGATCAGTTTAAAAAAAATGACAGCGGAAGCACTAGTATGAAGGTGGCAATATCTGAACAGATGCGATGGACACCAAGAAATTAGGAGGATAGAACAGAATCCTTACAGCAAATGGAGTCAGTGGGCTCACTTGGATAGGAAATGAAGGCAGAAAAGTCGAGAAAGGGAAGATTCAGTGATGGACCACGTAAAGAGGTGAGAAGGGTGGAAACGGAGCAGCATTGAAATTTTCCAGTCTGAGGCGAGGTAGGAAATGGCAACAACACAGAGACAATGTGAGAGGAGAAGAGGGGACTGAAGCACTAGAACAAAATTCAGTGTATCTCAAAGGCAGGCCCAGCTGCGGAGTCAGGAAAAATTGTTCAATATGAAAGCAAGTTCAGCCAAGCAGAGGAGAGTTTTGGTGGATGAGGATTGTTTAGACCTCCATTCAAAGAAGCAGCAGAGAAGCCTTGGGCATGGTGGGGAAAGCAATGTAGAGGGATTGGATGTCCATGGTTAGGGACATAAGACTAAACTGTTAAAATGGCAGGGGGCATCAGAAAAGTCATGGATGTAGGTGGTAAGAGAAAGATCAAGGGAAGTAGGCTGAGATGGGAAGAAATCTGCCCAGACTCCAACTTATTCCATGTGGTTCCAACTGAAATCCCATTCTTCATTTTACAGATCTAGCAGGAGTACAGCTGTTTCCAAGATGTTCAGCGTGTCTTGAACCACTGATTTGCCACATTTAAGCTTATTGCCTTGCGCTACCATATGTAAGCTCTCAATCTCCCTCTTCAGCACTGATGCACTCATGTCTCAGCAATCCTGGTCCACAGTTTCATTGTTAACCTCATTAATAAAGAATTTTGATTCTTCTTCCTATTTGGGCATCAGGGATCGTAAGCTTCAACAACTCTTGGGTACCAATATGATGTCTTCACTTTTTTCCTCTGGTCCGTTGCTTCTTCCAATTTCAACCTTTACCTTGCTTTCACTATCTCCTCTGACCTCAAATGATCAACCCTCAGCAAAGGCATCAGTTTCTTCCCCTTAGACCCACAGCTCAGTGAATTTCAAGCTTGTTATGATGCTGAGCTCTTCTCTCTTCTGCCTCTGCAGTTGTTTCTCCAGCATTTCCTATTTTTATTACAGATTTCCAGCATCACAGTATTTTGCTTTTGTGGGATATATGGAATATCCTTTGTTCTAGTGCTACTTAGGTCCTGAATTAATATGTAATTTTCCTGCTATTGGCCCAAGTTAAAAAATTTCATCAAGTTTGCTTCCAAATTCCATCTGTCCCTCCTTTTTATGTTGTTACAGACAGGGGGTTAGTTCAAACAGCTGTTTCCCTCTTACCAGCTGCCCTTAAACAGAAGATGTTTTGAAATGGGTTTTTTTTTAAGAATAAGCTGTGACATATTTTCCCAACCCCTCAGTTTTGTGTAACCCAACTTCACCAAAAATCCTGCAGCAAAACCCGCGAAAAGGAGTGTTAGAAACGTCCCACTCTGCTTTCATACAGTAAAGGGAGGGATAGAGGAAAGGAGGTTTTACAGTACAAGGACCACAGAGGAACTGAATGTTGGTTCATGTGAGTTCCAGGGTCCCAAAGTCAGAGATCAATGAGGAAGTCTTTCAGATAGGCCTTCAATAGTTGGCTAGCTGGGGACAGAGTTGTAAGATTTGTTTTTCAGGTGGCATTGATATCACAAGATGAAGTAGGCACGTGAAGATTGCATCAGTTCTGTAGGTTAGATGGGCTCCTTCTGTGTGGCCTGCCAGTTGGATGTTAAACAGCAGACTGTGCACAGATCAGAAAGGTAATACTAAACTGCTCAAAAGGTCAGTGTCTTGGGTCTTGTGACCTTCCCCACAGTGACTTCAACAAAGGATGTTTATCCAGTGTCTGGAATTTGGCTTAGTATTTGGGACTGATAATGTCTCAGCCATAATGGGTTGAAAGGGGTGCCATTCATCTTGAGGGCCTGGTGTTTGGGAAGGCAATGTCTTAGCAGACTTATAGACTCTGCTAGCAAGGCTGGCTTATCAAATGCAAATGGTGTCTCTAGCTCCTTTTGAAATTGTTCTTTACAGCTCCGGGTGGCCTGTTAGAAGCTCTAGGCATAACGAGGTGTGACATTCCCAAAACCCAGAGAATTATTTTGTTCTGGAGACTGCTGGGGATAATTTCCAGACAGAGGGGCAACCATCTTTGACTTTTTTCAGCAGAAAAGTCCAATTTAAAAATAATAGCATTAAGGATAAAGTTTTAAAATATATACACGGTTGGGTTACTGTTCAGTGTCAAAGAAACCCAACAGGCCTTCCCCCACTTAGGAAAAGATGAATTCTATTTCATTTTTTCCTACATGGTCTTGCGAAAGAAAACCAGGAAGAGGTATGCAGTGATTCTCTCATTCACACTTGAAAGTCAAACACACAGCTAGAAGAGCAATGTCTGTTCCCTGCAGCATTTTTGGACCCAGGATTGGGCCTCCTTCCCTGCGATGTGGGTAGTGTTTAGGTTGACCTGAGGGGGCATTCAAAATCTGTCTTTGGTGGGGAAGTCTATTCAAGGGTTAGAATTCTGAATTTTCTTTGTTGGGATCAGGTGTAAACAAAGCCATTGCTTTCAGAACAGTGTCCAACTCCTGATTATGTATCTTCCAAAGGGCCTGGGGTTTTACGTGGTGGTTAACATCCAGGTGGTTAATAATAGTCAGGTTTCTCTGGGCTATCTGTAGAAGGATTCTGGGCTTCTCACTCTGAGTGCAAGATCTTTTGGTAATAGGGCTGAGCAGCTCTTCTCCAGCTTAACTCTTCCCTGGTAACTTGTGGGTTCAGTTGTTCAAACCCAAGGCACTGTGGTCACACTGATTGCCAGGAAATTGGGGTTTTAAAGGCGATTTTGGCCCCTTTCAGGGATTCCGGTTCAGTATCCTGCTTGGGTGCGAGCATAACGGAGATGCTCCAGCAAGGTGTTATGGGTTGGCACTGCAACAGGCAGATAATCTTCTCCCAAATCTGGGCCAGCCTTTCTGGACCCAGATGATGAAGAGATTGCCCTAGGAAAGGGATCCATACCAGGTAGGGTTACAGTGATGCAGCCTGGTGTGCTTTTACAGGTTGCTTTAAATGCGGTGGGCAGCCCTGTAAGGTTGCCTCAAAATTCTGCATTAAGGTGGGTGAGCATCGGGTCCAATCTTGTTGGAATTTCACTGTTGGTCAGTTGGACAGTAGGAGGTTCAAAGTGGGCTTCACCTAGGTCTCTGCAATTTTACTGTTCCATGCTTTCTCTTTTGCTTTGGGAATGGGTTTTCCTCTAAGCTCTTCCTGTCTTTTGGAACACTTCTGCCCTCTGGTGGATGGTAAGCTCCTGCTGTACTTCCCTGTTATTTTCAACAGAGTGAGGCTCACCATCACTTTTTCTGGTTCTATTTGGGAACTTACCTGGTCCCAATCTAAATTTGCCATGAAGCTATCAGCTAAGCCAATCATTGGCTCCTTAGCACATGCCCTTGGCTTAGGAGTGGGTTTCCCTCTAACTTGTTTCATGTCACCTGGAACACTTCTGCCCTCAAGTGGAGGTTAAGCTCCTGCTATATCCCCTTGTGGCTCTTCAACTGGGTGAGGTGTCTCACTCACTATCTGCTTGTCCGCTTGGGTACTCCCTTCATCCCTATTTAAATTTGGAAAGAAGGTTTCTACTAGCCATTCTTCAGGCAATTCCTTAACCTTTTTCTTTCCTATTTTAATAATTTGCCTTCCCTCAGGCTCTTCAACCATGCGGGGCATCTCCCTCACTATCTCTTTCCTTGCTCAGGGACTTCTGTGGCCTCGTTTAATTCTGGGATTTTCTGTGGGTCCGATTTAAATTCTATTGGCGCCTCCTGAACTTTTAACTCAACAGGTCGAACTTAAGCTTTGTTAAATTCTAGCAGCAGTTGTTCAATGGTTATGGCTTTCATTTCACCCTTTGGGTCCTCAGGACATTCTCTAGCTCCCTGCGCTCCTCCTGATTTCTGATGGCTGATGTTGGCTTCTTTTTCGCTAGCTAACACTTTGCTGCCAGCCGAATTGTTTCTGAGGAGCAAATCAATTTCTGCTACTGGCTGCTCGGGGACAAATCCCACCAAGACAGGACCTGAAACAGAGTCACACTAGACCCACAGGCTTCCCTCGCAACCTCCAATGCTCTAAGTGTAGAGTGGCCTACTTATTACAGTGGGAACACACCGGTCTCCAGGTGTTCTCCTTTCGGGCTGCACTCTTGTTTGTGTTGTGTTTCTGCATGAAGGGCCTTTCCTATCTATGAAACCCCGTTTACCTTTCCAATGTCATGGGAATGGTTTGGAAAGGATCTGCCTGAGTGCCTAGGCCTATGGGTGAGATTGTAGCTGTCTGCTGTGAGGATTCTCTGCTCCTCTAAGTGCATCCATAGGTTGGAGGGTAAGCAATATTTGAATTCCTCCAACAATATCGAATCACACAATCCTTCGTAGGTGCGTGGGATTTTTAAATTTGCTTCAGCGGTTCTAACTCAATGTAGGTCTGGGTGGGCTTCTTACGAGTGTTCCAGGATTGCTGGCGATATGCCTCTGGGACTAATTCATAGGCACTAAGGATGGCAGCCTTGGTCTGTTCATGATTAGAGAACACATCAAGAGCCAACATGGAGCAGAACTCTTGGGCTCTCCCTGACAGCTACCCTTGAATTAAAAATGTCCAGATACCTGAAAGCTATTTTAGTTGTCCTTCTACTTTCTCATAAGTGGTAAAAAATGACCTCATGTCACTCTCTTCGAATTTGGGAATGAATCCAGCATTCCTGAGGGCCTCAGAGTGGTTCTGGGGTAGGGAAATAGGGGGGTGCTACCGGGTAGAGAGGTTTTCCTTTGCAGCTTCTAGCTGTTTGGTGTCTCTCCCTTTTAAGGTGATAGTTCCATTTCCAATTTTCGGAGCTGGAATTCTTCTTTCTCCTCAGCTTCTCTTCGTCTCTTGAAATTCTAGCTGCAGCATGAGCTTTTCCAGCTCAAACTCGGCTAGGGGAAGAAATTTGGAGTCAGGACTGAGCTCCCCATCTACCTGCTCTGTCAGCTACATGAGCGCCAAATGCTGTACCAGCAACTGGATCAGTTGATTTCTTTTCACCTTACTGGGTAATTTCAACTCTACCTCCCTAGCTACAGCTTTCGGTTGCTCTATGCATAGGGATGCTAATGTCTCACCATTTAGGTCTTCTTGTCTCACCCAAACCTATGCACCAAAAGTTTCCATTTCCTTAGTGTTAGGAAAAATGGAACTTGCTGTGGTAATTCCTTGTGTTTTTTTTTAAATGTTCCAGCCATCAAGTTTTACTTTTAGCTTCCAGTTGGCTCCTTTATGTCAGATTTGGCTCATGTCTTAAATTTGGATTCTGGTCAGTTCAAATGGCACTGTTTTCTTCTTATCACCTGTCCGTAACAGAAGGTATTTTGAATTAGGTTTTTTTTAAGAACAAGCTGTGGTGTATTTTGCCAACCACTCGGTTTTTGTGTGATCCAATTTTACTAATAATCCCACAGCAAACTTGAGTTAGGATTAATTTAGCAGTTTACTTTATGGTACATATTCAAAACCCACAAAAAGGAGTGTTAGCAACATCCCACTCCTCATTCACACAGTAAACGAAGGGATAGAGGAAAGGAGGTTTTATAGTACGAGGACCACAGAGAAACTGAATATTGGTTCATGTGAGTTCCAGAGCCCTAAAGTCAGAGATTAATGAGGAAGTATTTCACATAGGCCTTCGATAGTTGGCTAGCTGGAGACCGATGTAGTAAGACTTGCTTTTCAGGTGGCGTTGATGTCGCATGATGAAGTTGGCATGTGAAGATTACATGGGTTCTGTAGGCGATGATGTGAAATCTTCCAGTAGAGTCAGGTCAGATGGGCCAGTGGTCCAATCTGGACAAAGCTTGCTTCTGTGTGGCCTGCCAGTTGGATGTTAAACAGCAGACTGTCTGCACAGATCAGAAAGGTAATACTAAACTGCTGAAAAGTCCAGGGTCTTGGGTCATGTGACCTTCCTTCCTCAGTAACTTCAACAAAGGATGTTTATCCAGCGACTGGAATTTGACTTTGTTTTCAGGACTGATAATTTTTCAGCCATTATGGGTTGAAAGGGGTGCCATTTGTGTTGAAGGTCTGGTATTTGGGAAAACATTGTCTCAGCAGACCTACAGACTCCACTAGCAAGGTTGGTTTATCAAATGCAAATGGTGTCCCTGTAGCTCCTTTTGAAATTGATCTGTACAGTCCCAGGTAACCTGTTAGAAACTCCTTGGGCATAACGAGGTGTGACATTCCTGAAACTAAGAGAACCCATTTGTTCTGGAGACTGCTGGGGATAATTTCCAGAGGGTGAACCATCTTCATTGTCTTTGTTCAGCAGAAAAGTCCAATTTAAAAATAAAATAGTAATAAGGATAAAGTTTTTAATATATACAGAGTTGGGTTTCTGTTTTGTGTCGGAGGAACCTAACAATATAATCCAACTCTGACTTCCCTGCCTTGACTTTGCTGTCTCCATTTGTGTGGATAAGAAATCAATCACTAGCCACAGCACTGTCCACAATCGATTCCTAAACACCAGTGGATAGTGGATGATTTCCTATCCACAGCTACCTTGACTACACTTTCGTCTACCCTGTAAAGACTTTATTTTATTTTCTTAGTTTCTCTGCCTCATTGCACCTGTTCGGATGATGCCACACCCCAGTGCTTCTGATATGTTTTCCCTTCTCTTCAACTAACGATTCTTCCCCACTGCAGTTGACAGGGCCCTCAACCATGTATGTTCCATTTCCCGTATTTCTGTTGTTACCCCCTTTTCCCTCCCTCCCCTCAACCATGTGGAATACCAATTAATAGTAAATGAGAAATGTTATAAAAAAGTTACTTTAATTTTCCTTATACTAACATCCATGTTTTTATTTCTAACCTTGCTCATATTATTTTACTATTGTTATTTATTTTACTTTTTGTTCCCCACCCAATCTAACCTGTGCTATTATCTCTAAAGTATTTAGAATTAAATGTTCAGATAACTTGTTTTCTGGCTTATTCCATACTTTTTGGAAACTGGACCCAGTTTTTATTTTCCTCATTAAAAGAAGATGGAAAACCCAGGATATTGACACGATCAAATCAAAGAGAAATTAAGCTGAATCTTTGAGACTTCCCATATAGTTTAAAGGGAAGTCTTATGAGCATTTAGTTGTGACAATGCTTTGATACAAAGCTGTTAGGCAACGGGACATTAGAAGTATGCAATCTCAAATGTTTGCTGATAACCTATTTTCTAGTTGGAAACATTGTGTTATGAATAGTGCCTTTTTCTATGGGTGAATCTTCAATTTGGCTTTGACCCAGGTTTAACAGATTCTGCAGACTGCAGCGAATCTTGGTCTGGAACAATGAGCTTTAATATTGTCAATTGAAAAGGAGAGCGATAAGGGATTTGGAAGGATTCCAGTCTTTAAATCCTGGTATAAATAGAGCATGAAAATGCTTAACATTCTCCTCCATGGATCCATGCTTCCATGCATCCTACATTTTAAAATGGGAAAAGGGTAAAATACAATCCTTAACCTGCTTTATACATATTAATTCATATTAATTACTGGTTTAATTCTCATTCAAAACTTTCTGTTTCAAATCCCAAAATATCAGAAGTTTGTGGCAGGAAAAGTTGCTTCACAAACGTTTTTGTCAATATTATAAAAATAAAACGATACACAATATGGGGGTGGGGGAGGAAAAATCACACGTTATATGCAAGCCACATCATGTAGGATAAGCAGTTTCCATATAAGGAAAGACGTCTGTTGACAATGAGTGAGTAATGTTTGCTGGTGTTCCTGAAGATTCCATGTGGAAGCTGAGAATCTAGGTGACCTTGTTTTATCGTCATTTAAGCATATCTGTCAGATTGGTATGAGGTGTTTCTGCCACATTTTCCCATTGTTCCATTTATATCTTGGTTATGCTGAGGGTAGTGGTCCAGATCGAAGCACTCATGACAGGCTTGTGGACAAGCGCAGTATAAGATCTGGAAAGTGCCAAAAGTGTGATGATTGGAGCATTCTCCCCTACTGACATGCATTCCCTTTATTGTTGAAAAATTACCAAATAAGGCATTGTTTAAAAAAAGCCAAAGAATGACTCACAAGTAATGAGGGACAAAGTGAATTTGGTATTAATTTACAAACTATGACTGAAAATCTTATTAGAAATGCCCTTTTACTCTAGTTCAGTGCTTTATTTTAAATTAGTAATATTCAAGAACCTTGTGGTTGTTGTTTTAATAGTGTTTACATAAAAATAAATGACCATCTATCGTCAATGTGCCATATCTATCCCTCATCCCTTAATCCTTGGAGGTACTGAAATATGTTGAGGTATGGCTTTTATCATGTGACATTTGTCTCAAATTAAAATCCTAAAAACTCCCTCCAGTGTAAACATTTTTGCTATTTGGTCTTGGGGAGTGAGAGATGGGAAGGGAACATCACAGCTGATTTCAGTTCTACTTCACCCGACATATATATGAATCACTAGATAGCAATAAGAACTAATGACCTGGCTAGTTTATTGGTGTTGGCCAATAGAAACACCACTGCCACTCTCGATGACATCAGTATAGATGGTACAGACCAGCAATTAAGCCAGAGCTTTTCTGGTCGATGTGACTTAGTAAATGCCACCTTCAACAATTGAGCCTTCAGGACAGCTCCATACACACTATGTTCATCTAAAGTTATTTCCTGTTTGAAATATACTGTTTTCATTTTAAGAAAAGTATATACTTAAGTTCCTACAACAAGAGAGCCTAACAGAAAGACGAAACACCACAGGTCCTTGTTAACGTTAAATGGGGGGAGGAGGACAGAGGTGCAACAGAGGCAAATATATGGATGACTTCAATGATCAAGAAATCCATAAGCTCTTCACTCTTGTTGAAAGGTGAGGGTAAAGGAGACAAAGGAGAAGGGTTTTAGAACCTGTGGTTACTGCTAGCCTGCTTTCCTCAGGCAACAGAGAATGTATGTTACAGTGCTATACAAAGGGCCAGCATAAACATTATTCTTGTGCAAATATATTTTGATAGTGAAGCAAGTTAAATCACCACAGAAACAAAACAGAAAGCACTGGAAATGCAGCATCTGGCATGTGAACATAGAGATTTTTCAGGTACAGGACCCTCTCCCATCCCTCATGAAAGGAAAACACATATCTTAGAAGAAACATTAACACATTTTGAATGCTAAAGCTTTAGGAAATACATGGATATAAAATATTTTGTTCAGAAATAGGAAGCGTTATGGTAGTATTTGAAGAACTATGAAGGGCAAATCATCTAAACTGAGATCTGCATCGCAGTTTAATAGTGGTATTTACGCTATCTTTGCCAATGTTGCACCAAACTTTTTGGCACACTGGTACAGAAAGATGGTATGATGACCATTTTATAATATAGAAGTGCTTCTGTTATTGAATAGATTCTAGATGGTGATAAATCACCCTACTTCTGTGGAGTGGACATTGGTAACAACAGGGCAACTGTGAACATGCGGGATTTGGTTTTGGGCCTGTTGCTCAGAAATTGCGATTCTTTGTCATTTTAGCCATGCAGCCTCATGCTAGCAGTTATGCCAAAATCCAAAATAGTCAGCATGAAAGCAAGTGCCACTGTGGAGAACCAGACATCTCTACCTCCATGAACATTTTCTCAGGAGGTACTCAAAACAAAAAACATACTTGGAAAGTGTTGATGCATTAGATGGCATAAGCCCAGGATTCTTTGGTACAAGAATTTCTCCATTATTGCTAATGTAAAGGTGTAGGAGGAAACACAAATACTTCCAAATAGTGGCCTTGCTTTGCCCTTGCCTTGCATTCTAAACTGTTCTTAAGAAATTAAGAATAGCAGGTACGATTTGATATGTGAGTGTAAAAGTGGAGTGCACTTTGCTCCCACTGCAATACAAGAAGGCCTGGCAGCCATTGCCTTCTGCTTGTATCATTGCTGAGATGTTAATAGTAACTGGATTGCTCGATGCTATGTGAAGACTTTCTTTTAGCTGTTAAGAGCAGTCCTAAAATGCAATCACGCGAAAACAAAACTCTGAACTTTTGTGCTCAAGTTGCACCAGTGTTGTGGAATTAAACACATATCCACTTAGGATACCAAGTAATTTGTTCACAGATCAGATACAGATTAGGTTGGATGTACAGTAATACCCTACTTACTTCACTGTCTCCCCTAGTTACTTCAAGCATACTATCAGAAGCAGCCCTGTAAAACAAAGCAATGGCAGTGTTGTGGGAGGCATCAGATTCCTGTTGGGATTAGAGTTTTCTTGAGGTGCTTTTGACCTCTGGGTACTGTGAATGACAAATATCAGCAACCCACCATTTTGGGCCTGGGGATGCTCATGAAGGCCAGTAATGGGTTTCCCCAATGTTAGCCTCTATGAATTGTCTCCCATTATCAAAGTTCATTTGGGGAGGTGGGGGATCGTTTTATTAAATGCACGATTTGTGTTATTCCTTTTGCTCTCTCTAAACTTCCCACTCTACCTGGCAGCCTTTATGTTTTCTCCATTGTCTTTTGATCAGAGATGTACTGCGCCATCCAAAGACCCTGTTATTTACAATATTAAAAAATACATGAGAAATCAGAAAGTGTGAAATACTCAGCAGGTCGGACAATATTTGTGGAGAGGGAAACATAGCTCACTTTTAAGGTCAATGATCTTCCATCAGAACTGGAAAAAGTTAAGAGATTTAATAGGCTTTAAGCAAGAGTTGTGGATGTAAGTGGGAAGAGATTGGACAAATGGAGAATCAATACAGAAAGAAGTCAGTTCTGTGGGCCAAAATCAAGCTGCTCGCTCACGTTACAGTCTCCTCTACACTGGGGAGACCAAACACATCACTTCGCAGAACATCTCCATTCAGTCCGCAAGAATGACCCTGAGCTTCCAGTTCCTGCCATTGTAATTGTTTGCCTCATTCTCATCTCACTGTCCTCAACCTCCTACGCTATTCCCATGGAATTCAGTGGAAGCTTGAGGCACAGCACCTCATCTTTTGATTAGGAATTTTACAGCCTTCCAGACTTAACATAAAGTTCAACCACTCCAAATCATAATCGCTGTTTCCGTTTTTATTTTTGGACAGCAACTGTTGGTGATTATTCTGTTCTGTTTTCACCTGCTCTATATCCATCTTCTGTTTCGTTGCATGTAACCATAAGACAGAGAAGCAGAAGTAGGTCATTCGGCCCATCAAGTCTGTTCCGCCATTCAATGAGGTCACGGCTGATCTGATAATCCTCAACTCCACTTTCCTGCCTTTTCCCCATAACCCTTGACCCCATTAATGATTAAAAATCTGTCTATCTCAGCCTTGAATATACTTAAGGACCCAGCCTCTACAGCCCTCTGTGGTAAAGAATTCCACAGATTCACTACCCTCAGAGAAGAAATTCCATTACCACCCCCCTTTGCCTGGCACCATCATCCCCTTTGCATTTAATGTTTATCGCCCTTTTGCTCTTGTCCTAACAACATCACCCCATCCCCTGCGTTTGTACTTGCTTAACATATATTACATCCCTGAACTTTTGTTTCCAGTTCCGACGAAAAGTAACTGACCTGAAACAATTCATTTTGTTTCTCTCTCTACAGATGCTGCCTGGCCTGCTGAGCATTTCTCCAGCGCTTTCAGTTTTTATGAGTGAAGGATTTGAAGTCCTCTGGTGCAGTTAACACTAGCAGAAGTGTCCCCCGTTGTGTGGCATTCCTCAGAGACAGAAAAACGGCGCAATTAGCATGTTTGCATATATTTCTGCGTAATTAAAGCCAAACTGGACATTTGAAAATTGCATTTCTTAGACGCCAGGTGGGGTTAAGTTGCTTTCAGTGTTAAATCGAGCACCATTTAACCGGAATCGTTGTTGCGTTCATTCTTTCCTGGCGTTTCAATGTCCGTCTCTTCTCCAGCTTGCTCCGCCACTTTCTCCGGCAGTGATTTGTGATCGGCCTCGGGGCGATAGTCAGCCCATCTGCCCACCCTCCTGACCTCCTCGGCCACTCTGGGGGCATTCCTGCATGGGTTGCGGTCGTATATCACCAGCTTCAGGTTTTGCATGTGGACCAGGCTGGGGAAGGACCGAATCTTGTTTCGGTCCACGTCGATCACCTCCAGGCTGCTCATCTCCAGCAGGACCTCGGGGAAGTCGCAGAGCAGGTTGTCCGAGATCCAGATGCTCTGCAGTTCCCGCAGTTGCCCGAGCTCCTTGGGTAAGCTCGCCAGCTGGTTGCAGCTGGCGTGAAGGACCCTCAGTTGCCTCAGCTCGGAGATGACCGGGGGCAGCTGCTCGAAGCAGTTGCTCTCGATCCACAGTGCCTTCAGGTCAGCCAGCGAGCTCAGCTCGGCCGGCAGGTCACACAGGATGTTGTTGCCCAGGTAGAGGTTGGAGAGCTGGCGGAGACGGCACACCGCTTGGGGGAGTTCTTTGAAGCAATTGAAATCCAGAGCTAGGATCTGCAGGCAGCCCAGCAGGTGAAACTCGGGAGGAAGACTGCTCAGGTTGTTGTTGCTCAGGTACAGTTTAATAAGTTCGGTAAAAGCGCAGACCTGAAGAGGAAACTTCCTCAAATGTTTCCCACTCAAGTCCATCATTTTATCTGGAGGCATCTCTTCGATGTCGCCTCCCAGAAGCAACTGCTGGCAGGATTTCGACGGAAAAAACGCAACGACAGACATGGCAGCATTCCCCATTCCAAACGTCCACTACATCTTTCAGTCGGTCCAAACGCTTTTGAAAGTTCCCCTCAATGTTTTTGAGGGATTGCGGACAGATTCCCGCAGCTTGGAAGGTTTTGCTGATAACCGAGGGAGTGCTGGCTGAAAAGCGAGTTGAACGTGACCTTAGAGTGAGGACCATATAAGTTAAGTTGCACTGTAAGAATCCAGCACACACATTCCTTATCTACAGTCCCTAAGTGGTGCTCGTCAGCGACAGTTGCCAAACCCTAAAGCAGCGGGTCACACTCCGCTGAAATGTATGTGGCCGGCTCTGTCACACACACATGACTTAATTTTCATAGCTCAGGCAACGCTGAATGCAAGCCAGACCCCCAAACGATTGTCCTTATAAATTGCTTGCTTAATTCTCATTAATTAAAAAAAATGCTGCAGTGTCAACACGGGAGTTTTACACGAACAAGGAGCAAGAGAAGGCCATTCAGCCCTTCCAGCCTGCTCCACCATTTAACAAGATCATGGCAGTAACCTGAAATCTGCATCCTGCCTAACCCCCATAACCTATCACCCCCTTGCTTATCAAGAATCTATCCACCTCTGCCTTAAAAATATTCAAAGGCTCTGCTTCCACCACCTTTTCAGGCAGAGAGTTTCAAAGATTCTCAACCCTCTGAGTGAAAAAAAAATTCACCTCATCTCTGTTTTAAATGGGTGACCCCTTATTTTTAAAAAGTGGCCCCTAGTTCTCGATTCTCCCGCAAGAGGAAACACCCTCTCCACATCCACCCTGTATAATTTTTTTAAATCAACGAAATTGTTTACTTTTTCTGCCTAATGCACCTTTGATTGGGTGTTTAGGAATGCTGACAAACACAAAGGTAGAGGAGGGATACAAGCTGGCTCTGCTTCTTGTTATCTTTTCAGAATACCAGCCTTTGATGCTGCGTATTTTTTGGCTGCTCTTCAGGTACTTATTATCTAAAACTCACCTCCACCCTAACCCCCACCCCACTCTCCGCCCTCATTCATTTCTATTTCGGTTGGGTTCTGTGAGAAATAAATCGATTCTACCAAATCCTCGGTAAAGAGAAGAAATTTGACATTTAGCTGTAACACAAATGTAGATTATAATGTGAAAACACAACTGTACGCAGAGAAATTTGGTCTTATTTCGGTCTTTTACATTACATCATAAAACTGCTAATGTATATGGTTAACTTATAGACTAACTTATCGTCATTTGGTAGTACAGAACTTGAGTATTTCTGAAAAAAGAGACACACTATTGAAGCTTTTCATCTTGCACTCATCAGGACAGCTACACAAGATAAAACATCAGTAAAGGAAACAAGTTAACGGTTAGCTGTTATCTGCTGCATTCTCCATGGCAATGCCTCTACCAATCAGAGTCCACTTGCCAACCAATCAGCTCTACATAAGACCATAAGACATAGGAGCAGAAGTAGGCCAGTCTGCTCTGCCATTCAATGAGATCATGGCTGATCTGATGATTCTCAACTCCACTTTCCTGCCTTTTCCCCATAGCCCTTGATTCCCTTACTGTTTAAAAATCTGTCTATCTCAGCCTTAAATATATTTAACAACTCAGCCTCTACAGCCTTCTGCAGTAAAGAATTCCACAGATTCACTACCCTCTGAGAGAGGAAATTCCTCCTCATTTCTGTTTTAACTGGGCGCCCCTTTAATCTGAGATTATGCCCTCTGGTCCTAGATTCTCCTACAAGGGGAAACAACTCTCAGCATCTACTCTATCAAGTCCCCTAAGAATCTTATATGTTTCAATAAGGCCGCCTCTCATTCTTCTAAATTCCAATGAGTACACCCACCTACTCAACTTCTCCTCATAAGAAAATCCCTCCATACCAGGGATCAACCTAGAGAACCTTCTCTAGACTGCCTCCTATGCCAGTATATCTTTCCTTAGATAAGGGGAACAAAATTGTTCACCATATACTAGGATCCAACTAGTACCTTGTATAGTTTTAGCAAGACATCTCTATTTATAAATTCCATTCCCTTTGAAATAAAGACCAACATTCCATTTGCATTCCCTATTACCTGTTGAACTCTTTGTTAGTTTTTTGGGATTCATGCACAAGGACTCCCAAATCCCTCTGTGCTGCAGCCTTCTGCAGTCTTTCTCCATTTAAGTAATATCGAACTCCTCTATTCTTCCTGCCAAAGTGCTTAACCTCAAGATTTTCCCACATTATATTCCATCTGCCAAGTTTTTGCCCACTCACTTAACCTGTCTATATCCCTCTGTTGACTCTTTGTGTCATCCTCACCATTTGCCTTCCCACCAATTTTTGTGTCATCCACAAACTTGGCGATAGTACATTCACTCATCTAAGTCATTAATATATATTGTAAATAATTGAGACCCCTGTGGCACTCCACTAGTTACAGGTTGCGATCCCGAAAACTCCCCCCTTATCCCAAGCCTTTGTCTTCTATTAGATAGCCAATCCTCTATCCATACTAATATACTACCCCCAACACCATCAGCTCTTATCTTATGTGCGGTACCTTATCAAACACCCTTTGGAAATCCAAATATATTACATCTACTGATACCCCTTTATCTATCTTGCTTTTTACCTCCTCAAAGAATTCGAATAAATTTGTTAGGCATGATTTCTCCTTCATGAAGCCATGCTGACTCTGCTTGATTAGATTATGTATTTCTAAATGCTCTGCTATTACATCCTTTATAATAGACCCCAACATTTTTTCAATGACAGACATTAAGCTGACTGGCCTATAGTTACCTGTTTTTTGCCTCCCTCCCTTTTTGAATAAGGGTGTTACATTGGCTATTCTCCAATCCTCTGGGAATTTTCCAGAACCTAAGGATTCTTGGAAGACTACTACCAATGCATCCACCATCTCTGTAGCTACTTCCTTTAATATCCTAGGATGCAACCCATCAGGTCCAGGGGTCTTATTGGCCTGTAGCCCCATTAGTTTCCCTAGTACTTTTTCTCTAGTGTTAGTTATTGTATTTATTTCTCCCACCCCCCAACCCCACTTTTGCCCCTTGATTATTTACTATTTTTGGAATGCTATTAGTATTTTCTACCATGAAGACTGAAGCAAAGTATTTATTCAACTCTCCTGCCATTTCCTGGTTCCCCATTATTATTTCCCCAGCTTTATTCTTTAAGGGGCCTATGTTCACTTTGGCCTCTCTCTTCCTTTTTATACATTTAAAGAAGCTCTTACTGTCTGTTTTTATATTACATGCTAGTTTACCCTCAAAGTTTATTTTCTCCCTCTTTTTATGGTGATCTTTTGTTGGTTTTTAAAACTGTTCCAATCCTCTGGCTTACCACTAATCTTTGCCACACTGTATGTTTTTTTCTTTCAATTTGAGACTGTCCTTAACTTCTTTGGTTAACCATGGTTGGTTTATCCCCTTCTTTGAATCCTCCTCCCTCACTTGGATACGTCTTTGTTGAGAGTCATGAACTGTTTTTTTAAACATCTGCCATTGTTCTTCAGCCATCTTTTCTGCTAAACTGCTTTCCCAGTCCACTCCAGCCAACTCTGCCCTCATTCCATTGTAATTACCCTTATTTAAGTTTAGCACTGTTGTTTCTGACCCAGGTTTCTCACTCTCAAACTGAATGCTAAATTCTACCATATTATGGTCACTGTTTCCTAGGGGATCCTTTACTCTTAGATAATTTATTAAATATGCCTCATTACACAGTACCAGATCCAAAATAGCCTGATCTCTGGTTGGATTTACAACATATTGTTCCAAGAAACTGTCTTACATACACTCTATGAATTCTTGCTTGTGTCTACCTCTGCCAATTTGATTTTCCCAATCTACAAGAAAATTAAAGTCCACCCATGATTAATGTACTGCCCTTTTTACATGCCCTCATTATCTCCTGATTTATTCTCTGTTCTACAGTATAGCTACTGCCAGGGGGGCCTATACACTACTCCCACCAGTGTCTTCTTCCCTTTGTTATTTCTTACCTCCACCCATATGGATTCTACATCTTCAGATTCAAGATTCTTTCTTGCTATCGTACTTATTCCATCTCGTACTAACAAAGCTACCCCACCACACTTTCCTTCCTGCCAGTCCTTTTGAAAAGTTACATACCCCTGAATATTTAGTTCCTAGCTTTGACCTCCTTGTAACCACATCTCCATAATGACTATAAGATCATACCCATTAACCTCTACTTGTGCCATTAATTCATTTATTTTGTTCCAAATACTATGTGCATTTAAATAAAGAGCCATTACTTTTGCCTTTTTACAATTTATCCCCATTTTGACCCTATTTGCTGCTTTTTAAAAAATATTTGTACGCTCTGTCCCTTCCTGTCACACTCGGGGTATCATTAATAGCTACCCTGCAAGGCTGCCATGTCCTTTTGCTTTGTAAGCCTACATATCCCCTTTCCGGATCCCTCCCCCCCCACCTCTATTTAGTTTAAAGCCCCCTCTACAGTCCTAGTTATTCAGTTTACCAGGACACTGGTCCCAGCATGTTTCAAGTGAAGCCCATCCCAATGGAACAGCTCCCTTTTACCCCAGTACTGGTGCCAGTGCCGCATGAACTGAAACCCATTTCTCCCCCGCCAATCTCTGAGCCATGCATTTAACTCCTTGACTTTATTTACCCAATGCCAGTTTGCCCGTGGTTCAGGTAGCAATCCTGAGATTACTACCTTGGAGGTTCTGCTTTTTAACTTAGCTCCTAACTGTTCAAATTCTTTCAGCAGAACCTACTTTCTAGTCCTTTCAATGTCGTTGGTACCAACATGGACAATGAAAACTGGATCCCTCCCCTCCCACTCCAAGTTCCTCTCCAGCCCTGAGGCCTTGAGGAGATGCCCTTAACCCTGGCACCGGACAGGCAACACAGCCGTCGGGACTCACACTCATGGCTGCAGAGAACAGTATCTATCCCCCTAATTTTCCTGTCCTTTACCACTACTATGCTCCTATTTCCTCCCCTACTGGAATGGCTCCCTGCTGTGGTCAGTTCATTTATCCTTCCTGCAGTCCTTATTCTATCCACACAGCTTGCAAGAACCTTGTAACTGTTGGACAGTTTCAGGGGCTGTGGCTCCTCAAACGCTACCCTCTGGGTCCCCAAACATGCTTCACCTGCAGTCACACCCTCCGCTCCCTGATCACGGACAAAATTTGAATGACCTAATCTGAGGGGTGTGACCATCTCCTGGAGCAAAGTATCCAGGTAACTTTCCCCCTCCCTGATGTGGCACAATGTCTGAAGCTCAGACTCGAGCCTCTTAACTCGGATCCAAAATTCCTTGAGGTGCATACACTTGGTACAGATGTGTTTGCTCTAGATCACCTTGATGTCCAGCAGATCCCACATGCTGCAGCAGCAACACATCACTTGTCCTGCCATTGCTATCATATTTTATTCAATTTATTAATTACTCCACTCTTTACACTTTATTATAATTCTTTTTTATACACACCAGTATCGATTTTATACCTAGCAAGCTATAGTTAAGAAAAAGAGAAAAAAAGACTAGACATCTAACCACAAACTGAAGACCTTACTTTACTTTAAAGACTAGAAACACTCACCAATCCTACTTACCAATCAGCTGCTCTCCGCGCTCTTTTCCCTCTCAGGCACTTTAATGGTCTCACATGCTTCTCTCACTCTCTCACTTTTAAAGGCCCTGTTCCCCTCACACCCTCTCACTTTAAATGACTACACTGTCTCTCTCACACTCTCTCACTGTTAAAGGCCGCTTCTCTCACACTGTCTCACTGTAAATGAACACGTTGTTTCTCTCTCACTCTCTCACTGTAAATGACCATGCTCTCTCTTCTCATGCAGTATAAATTGTTGTTCCCTTTACTGTTGGTTTATCTTACATAGCTATTCTGATGAGTGCAAGTTAAAAAGCTTCAATAGCATGTCTCTTTTTTCAGCAATACCCAGTACAACTTAGTGAAGTTATCACTGAGAATAGTCCAATCAAAAATTAATCACACAGATCCTAAATTTCTGTTGGGTTAAGTCCTAATTTTCTATTTCATAAAGCCAAGTTTTTATCACCACAGGTAGCTAATCAGGGGAGGGAGGGTAAGTGGCTAACCCTCCATCATGCTATCACAGATGTTTGTACCTACCAAGCCGCACATGTTGTGTTTCTATTCTCACCTGTGCTGTTGTGAGGATGCACCAAGTGGTGGGAGCAAATTTGAGAATACATTATCCCTAGGTCAGTGCTGCACAGCTCCTGGCGGCTATTATTCAGCAGCATTGCTGGAGGCTTAATAGTCATGAACCAGCCTATTCTTTTGGCTGTGGATATTGTGTAGTGCTTCTTCGGTGAGAAGGACTCACATCTCATTAGCAAGGCAATAACAATGCAATAATTTCCGGCAATCACCTGAGGTATTCAATTGTTGGAGATGGGCCATTAAGATTAATTGCTTGGACTATGGGATCCCAGCTGAGTTAGTTTCCATACATGAGCTAATCAAGCCAACTTTTGAATACACGGACAAAGTATTTTATTGAATCCCCCAGCAGTTGGAGAAGGAAGGTCACATGACAAGCCAACCCTTTGTATGTTTTAAATACATGTTTTTCCAGCAGAACTGAGGATAAGCTGCTTAGGGAGAAGACCTAAGTGGGGTCCCTCCTGCCTCCTATTTCCTGCAACCCACCTGGTAAGTTTCGAGCCCTGTTTTCTGACACCCAGGGGTCCCCTGCTGCAGACAGAGATTTCTGCAAAGAATTCAATCCAGCACTACTGTCTCCAGAAGAACAACCAACTCAGTCATCTACATCTTTAAATTGGAAGCATTGAGACCATTGAATTCAATCTGAAGTCAGCTGAGTCACCAAACTACAGACTGAATACTCTTTTACTTTTTTTATGGACTCTTAATTTGGCTAATTTATCCTTCCTCACTCTGTAATCTGTATTTGTTTGTGTGGGGAACTTGGAGTGTGTATATGTATGTGTGAAAGTTGGTGCGCATTTTATAATTTTATTTCAATCAGTTTAAGTATATATTTATTTGTTAAACTCAATAAAACATGTCTATTTGTTCTTTTATGATCACAGCACATAAAACAATTAAGTACTCAATGAATTGGCAAGTATATCGTTTTCAAACAAAATAACCTGTTGCAGTCAAACAAGGAGAGGGCAAAGAGGGGAGCCATTAGACTCCTCCTCCCAATGGTAATTAGCACATCCTGGGAGCTGGGCCAGTTTTGATGCAGACAATCATAGAAACTTGAATTACACTGTATATAGTTTGTGATTTTAGTTGAATTGCACCAAAAATAATCAACACAACCAAGTAGAGACATCAGGCTGGTATTTTTTGGAGTCACCTTTGAGAATATTGACATCAGATACCTTTGATAGGAGGTAGCATTGGGGCATATATTAGAATATAGAGAGAACTATGTTTATCCAAGGGATGTTTTGTTACCACTCAAGTGGGAGCAATGAATTGCTGTATCTGTCTTCCTTCTATTAGCTCCCCTTTACTTTCTATCCATTTCCTTCTTTCCCTGGAATTTCAGTTACTCCAAAATTCCCAGCCCACAATAGGTTCTAACATAAACTACATTCATTGGAATAATGTCATCATTATTGACACCATTGTTGCCCTTCAGAGGGAAATTTTAAACAACTGTCATAACCTAAAATTTCAATTGGTATGTTTTGAGTTGCAGCTCTAAATTCAGGAATAAGGCCACTAGTTCTCGAAATGAAACATTTATTAATTTACAGCAAATTAAACAGATATGCATGGCTACAAATTACTACTTCATAACTTATAACAAATTCCCAAATTAATCTCCACCAAGGCAACAATAACCAATAGACTTAAACAGACACCAGGCAAAGCATTTTCACCTTACAAATTCAAAATGAGGTTCTTTTCAATTTGTTCCTTTGCAGACACAGTGGTAGGCTTACAGGCTTTGATCTTACATGCCTCTGACCTGCACATACAAACTCCTTTCTGTTAAACCTAGTTTTTCTCTTTCAATGTAAATCCTCACCAGGCCCTTTGAACCCCTTTCATAGTACCAATTTTATTAGTAATATAAACATTGCTTGGTGTCTCCTAGGTAGGTGCAAGATTTCACTCCCACTCTTGAATGCTCTATTCAACAAAATGCAAATGTACTCTCTACCTTACTGTGTACATCTCAAAACTGCTATACATCAAAGCACCCAGCTGGCTTTAGACACAGACTAAACCTCTATTTAAAAAAAATAATTTCCAGTAACATTATAAATATTTATATCTCTTCATGACAAGTGCCCTGAAGCATTGTCAATGTTGATGTGTGGGTAAATATAGCAGCTGGTTTGTATATAGCAAAGTCTCACAAGCAGTAATGAGTTAAATGAAAGAATAACCTGTTTAGTTGTGTTGGTGGAGGACTAAATATTGGCCATTGCATTCCATCCCCCATGTGCCCCCACCCCTCCCAGCACCCTAGCTCTTCTTATAGTCCCACAGGATGCTTTATATTCACCTGAGAGAGCAGAACAGGCCTGTGTTTGACATCTCATCCAAAGGACACTGCAGCACTCACTCGTAACTTTACTGGTGTCATTTTAGATTATGTGCTCAAGTCCCTGAAGTGGGGCTTGAACACATGAGTCAAGAATGCTACCACCGAGAATAGGTTGACACCTGTAAAAGTAAAACAAAAGATAAAAAAGGACTCTAGTAGTGTTGTTACTGTAGCATTATGTAACTCTTAAAACAGTGTCCAGAATGAAATGTTCAAATGCATACAAAATCACTGCACAGCAGGTTATACAATCCTCTGGTGATGCTGGCACTATAAGGGTTAATTTTCCTGTAGATTGTTTACGTTCCCAGTTTGTATTGTCAGTGCCTTGTGGAATTTAGCAAACATAACATGTTGTATCAAAATGTTCTATCAGCAGTAGCAGGTCAAGATGTCCCTTCAGTGCTGAACCAACAGAGTTTACATGTGAAGGTTACAGATCAATACTATTGATGCAGAACCAGTCCTTCAAAGGCCTTCCTCAACACAAATTTTAAAATATCTATAACATTCATTTTCACAGGAAGAGGATAAATAAGCTGCTGATATTTTGCTGATTTTAACTACCTGTTGACATTTTCCCAGTTGTCATTTTATTCTAATGTTGGATTTACATTGGGTTCAATAGATATGCAGCTTTTTCATAAGTTGTTTCAGCTAGTGAAATCTCTTCAAAATCCAGGTTATATTGACATGATTTTTTTAACAATTGACACCAAGGACGTGCCAGGTCTGAGACAATGGACTTAGGAATCTCGATCTTGCTCTAATGACACAGTTGGAAGAGTATTTAGTTCATACAGATTGCATTTTGTGGCATAGAAAATGGCCAAATCTCATATCTGAAGAGCTAGCTTTATCCCCATTACTCAACTCATCACGTAAAATGAGCATATAGTTAATGCAGTGGCCTGCCTAAATCTAGTATTAAGATTCTGGGGTTTTTTTTAACCAAAGCATTGAATCTTGGTTGTAGATTTAGCTTCAGTGGCTATGGAGGTGCCATTTATGCATAAGAACATTTTCTTTCCTGGATGATTTCCCCTCAAAATCTTGCTTGTTGCCACTGTTGAAGTTGCAGCAATTGAAGTACTTAAGATGGAAATTTCTTTGAGGGGATCTCACATAACTGGCATGAGGAAGATAAGTTCATGATAGGACACCAAATACAGGTACAACAACACCTGATGTATTATTTACATCTATCAGTGTCCCAGGTCATGTATTTATAGACACTTCTATCTGGGCATGTCAGATGAGTTATGTCTTTGCTGCTTCAACTTCTGTCTCACTAGAGAGTTGCTGCTCATCGTGCCACCAATCCAGGTTGACCTGCAGGTAACTTCTACTATAAGAACAGCCCTTCACATAACTATGGTCACCATAGCATTAAGATTTAATTCTACTAGATACTTCCATGCCACTAAAGTGGACATCTGCTAAATTGGCCAGTCAGTTGTCTATAGATGGATCCATATTTGGGTAATACTTTCAACACATTCCTTGTGGAAAGGCAGCATCATCTGGACAGAACTTTCTCCATTGGAGAAGGTTGCCAAGAGTCCACTGCTCAGGTGCATCAGGTATCAGGCACTCCTCACAACAACCATATTGTTTACATGAGCAGAAAGTGATTCTATGCAGTTAGCATTAAGGTGGTGTGTGACTTTAGAAACACTGTGATGTAAGTAAATGCGAGAAGAACCTATGTTAGACCTGTACTTGCCAGTACTTCAGCTTAACTCAGAATCGCCTTTCCAGGTACAACCTTTCTCTGAAAGAACAGCAACTACTGTTTATTGCTGGCTGTTTAACTGAAATTCCTAACATGTGTTGAAATTGGAGAAATGGATTATTGACAAAAATACATGCTCTTGCCACTACTTAAAGGCTGAGGAAACAAAAAAAAAGATTTCAGCTCAAAATAGGTCAACTGCATCGAAACATCTGCAAATGTGGCTGCTGTTTCAAGAAATTAGTTAAAAGTATTTGTCGTATTAGGCACTTCAAGGTACCAGCGGCATGGTGCAGGATACTGGGAAGGTAATCATACCAATTGTCAATGATGTCTTCTGGGCAACGCCATGGAAGAAAATGCACAGAAATGTGTCAACTGAAAAAAAAAATGCCATGATTAGACTCACCCCAAAATTATTTAGGTACAGACTGTAATTCGGTTATTATTTTGGTAATCTAAAGTACTGTAGCTATTTTGAGGCCTTGAAAACTTCAAATCACAAAATTATTATTGCGTAATGTAAACTGTAGACTTCTTGCTGCCAAACAGTGACGATGCCTTTTGTTTACATTGTTTACCACGGGGTCTTGATGAAGTAAGTTCAATAAATTCACTGAACTACTTCAGTGTTACTGGCGCAATTTGAAGTGATCAGCTCCCATTATATCTGTCCAGTCAAAGTAGAAATGAAGTGGCTAGTAATAGTTTTAGTTTCAATTTACCTTACAGAATCTGTCATCAGGTGAGTGGTTTCTGAATTCTTTAAGGTTACTGAAGTGAATGCAGTATCTTATAACAAATACATATCTTGAACTATTCATTTGTTGGAAGTAAACTTGCAATTGGAACTTTCCAGAAGCATGAATGAAATCTGATTTTGATAGTATTGTATGAACTAATGAGCTTGCAGTTGATATTCTTGTCTTGTTTCCATTTAAGTTAATAATGCATTTAAGTAATAAAACAATATTGTTGCTAACTGTACTTGTCAATTGAACATAGTTACATAAAATGTGGCATGCATATCGTCCTTTCACCCGGCATGTAAGCCCTATCTTTGCAAAAGCTTCTGTCCTTAAATCTGGGGACAATTGATGTAGCGCTGTAGTTAATGTTTTTCAGCTGGTATAACAGTCAGAGGTGCAATTTTTATTCCAATGTAACCAAATAAACTGAATATTACATTGTCAACCTGTTTTTGATTGTTAGGTACCAAACTCAAAATAGTGCTTTGGTTGCCTTTCGATCAGCATGATAAAAAGTGAAAGAAAAACTCAAATCTATTTTTCTTTTGCGCCTGCTGTTATCTTCAGTTGCGCAACACAAATTTAAAGCTGCCTGTGAATATTGGGCACTGCGCATTCGTCTGTAGAACTTTTGTTTGGAAAGTTCCTCCACGAGCATGGTTTAAAGAATGAGAAATATCTATGGGCACAGTTTTGCCCTTGTCAGGTGGGCTCGGCGGGGGTGAGCAGGAGCGGTTGGGAAGCTGACCGCGATTTTGAAACGTGCGTTCAGCGCTGCCTGTGTGTGGGGTGGTGGGAGGAGGATGAGCGCACAAGCTCACCCACGCCCGTGGGTGCGCACAAGAAAAGCTCCCTGAGGCACAGAGCTGCCTCAGGGAGATGAAGATTTTGAACAATGAAAATAAAGAATTTAATATGTTTATACCATGTCCCCTCATGTGATGCTGTCATGATTCTGTCATGTTAACATATGACATGCTAGAAACTAGTTTGAAAAACGTTTATTTATTTTTTAAATCACTGAATGAAACCTAGTCCTGCCCGTGGCTGAGGTTTCACAAAAAAAATCCAAAGGCCGCTTGGCCTTTTCGCCTGCCCGTCAACTCTCGTGAGCGCCTGCCAACCGAAATATTGCACGAGTGCCTGATGACATCGTTTTACGTTCGGCCGGGTCGGGCCCCATGTCATTCATGTTTTATGGTAAAATCTGAAACGCCAGCCACTTGAAACATCAGCTTGGAAGATAATTCATGAACGCAAGACTGCATGTTTCGAATAACTTATCTGCAACCAAAGTGTGGGACGACATTGGCAAAAGCATCACAAGTGCAGCAGGAAGGGATTTATGTGCATGAGTTTTGCATATAGCCTGACCTAGTCAGAAATCCTAGGCCTATGCAGAATAACAGCACCAGGACAAGAGTGAGGGTCCTACAAGCAGTAGTGTCAGATGCACAGGTGCGGGTGGTGGAAAGTTTGGGAGGGGTGCAGAGCAAGGCTGCAACTCTGTATTTAAAAGGCTGCATCGAATTAAAAGACTGAGCAAGCTCCTGGTAAAGGGGCTGAAATAGCTGGTGCATTCATGATGGGTTGAAGACTGGCAAATTAGAATATTTTTAAATGTCAAGAGACGAGGGACAGTGAAAGAGCAAAGAGATAAATGTGCCTAGGTGCATAAATCACTAAAAACAAAAAGTAATCAGAAAGGTTAGTGGAATGTTGATCTTTCTCTCAAGGAGTTTGGAACAGAAAGATGAGCAAGTTTTAGTTGTATAAAGCCTTAGTTAGATGCAGCATGGAATCATCCCAGATTTGCACTAAGTGCAGTAATGAGTGGGAGAAAGAACGTTTTACCCGGCGGCTGCAATGGTTTTCGTGCCATATCATCCCAATGCCAGGAAACACGTCTCCGATTCACCCACCACGTCATCACTTCACTGCATCCTCACACTGGACAGCTGTGCGCACACCTCTCTGTGCTTCCAAACCAGGACTGCTGCACAGAAGACATGACCCTGAAAGGCAAGAAGCCTGCAGCCTCCCCGATTCAGTGACACATCCCTGGAATGCCTTTTAGATGCAGTGGAGGTCCGCCGTGATGTCCTCTACCCCTGCTCTGGGTGAAGACCAGCAAGCAAGGTCACCAGTCCAGCATAGGAGGCGATGACAGCAGTGGTCAGCACCAATGCCCTGCAAAAGAGGACAGCCATCCAGCGCCACAAGAGGATGAATGGTCTCATCCATTCCACCAAGGTAAGTCACTCTTCTCATCACTCTCAACTCACACACTCACAAACCCATCACACACCCAAAGGGATTTCGCAGCTCAAGGGACAATGCCACTCAGTCACACACGCATGCCATCACATCTCCATCAGGCTCATATCCTCTTGAACTTGTGTCTCATCCCCACTATGGCTCCACTCACCACACAGACATTCCACGCAGTGCCATACATCCTGCTCACACTCTCTCCATCTGTTTTCATGCAGGAGAAGGTGGCTTAAAGCAGCAGGGAGAGATCCAGACTGGGGCTGGAGTGGCTCACACTAGGCCCCTCACTTACTTTGAGAAGTGTACCATCGTGCTGCCTAGAGAGGATGTGGACCATGCCTGAGGAGACAGTGAGGTCGGCAGCGAACACCCTCATGAGGATCCTGCACCACATCATCCCTCTCTCAACACAACTGTGAATGCTCCCTCTCCTGCTTTTGACTCTGCTGCTATGCACTAATTATCTCTACTTTGGTTCACAGGGAGCTCTGCCAAGTGACCGATACCCTCAGCCAGGAACCAGTCCCTCAGCTCCATCCAGGTCCTCACCTCCTCCATTGAAGAGTTGGAAATAAGCAGCCTGGAAGACCCATCCCAGCACTTACCCACACCCTCCACAAGCGCAGAGACACACACCTCAGTGGGACCTAGATCTAGGGCAGGCTTGGGTTCGCAATGTGGTGGTCACCACACGGACACACGTCCGCCACAGGTGGAGGCAGCTTCAGCTGAGCTCCCCGGCACTTGGAGGACTGCTGGGGAAGAAGCACCTGTGAGGTTTGAGTCAGATGAAAAGCCTCTGGGCTCAGCCTTCCAACTCATTGTGGAGATTCAACAGTAGGCGGGGGGTACATCACGAAGCCCTCAACAGAGTGGCACGCAGGTTGTAGGAGTTCGTCCGCCTGCTCTTTGATGAAATGATGCCCACATATGCACATGGGAAGGATGGCCAATGCCATGGAGACCCTTGTCCAGCAGGACAAAGAGATGCATGCAGACCTGCACTCCATCATGGTAGCTACGGGTGACTTCCTGTAGTGGCAATGCGAGAGGGAAGGGGCATCTTAATTTCCCTCCAGGTGTTCCTTTCCCTCAAGGAGTCAGGCCGGGGCCCTGGGGTACCCGAGGGGAAGAGGAGCAGCAGCTGGACACCTCTGGGTCACACATTCAGGAATCTCAGAGGCTGTCCTCTCCCTTCAAGTCCCCTTTGCCTGTGACCCTCTCAACTTTGTCCTCTGTCAAAGCAAAGGGAGCCCACAGGAGGACAGCCAAATGAAGCCGGGGCCCCCAAGGCCTCATCTCTCCAGAGGACCCATGCCAAAGTCATCAGAGGCAGCAGGGTCAACAATTGCATAGACTGTCTCCACCCCTCTTGCAGATGCTCGGGCAGCACCTAGATGCCCTAGTTAAGAAATTCTGGTCACAATTGGTTACGCAGGTGAACACATTTTGTCACTTTTTAATCAGCAAATATATTCACCTTCACTGAATAATGCGCAATGGTGTCTTTCAGCTTCATTTACAGGCTTTGCGAATCCTCTCCCTGCATTCACCCCCCCTTCCACCACCCCACTAGCAGTTCAGCTGCACACAGCCAGCCCACAAATGATTCTGGAGGGAGATGTGTGTGTGTGTGTGTGTGTGTGTGTGTGTGTGTGTGTGTGTGTGTGTGTGTGTGTGTGTGTGTGTGTGTGATGGGGGGAGGGCCTTTCGGAGCCTCGTACAAGCTCTCTCCCACGCATGCGGATCTTTTATCCTTCATGTTCATCTCACTGTCCTGAGCATTTTCAATGCTGGGGTTCACTTTCAGTTGTCCATCTGAGCCGACCTGCATCTCCACCCACCCATTGATCACACTCCCAGGCAGCACCTGTTCCCGTCCACCATAAGAACATCAGAGCTAGGAGCAGGAGTAGGCAATTCAGTCCCTCGAGCCTGCTCCCCCATTCAATACGATCATGGCTGATCTCATTTTGGTTTCAACTCCAATTTCCCGCCCTCACCCCATAACCTTTCAACCCGTTACTAATTAAAAATCTGTCTATCTCCTCCTTAAATTAATTCAGCGTCCCAGCATCCATTACACTCTGAGGTAGTGAATTCCACAGATTCACGACCCTTTGGGAAAAGTAATTCCTCCTCATCTCTGATTTAAATCTACTACCCCTTAGCCTAAAACTATAACTATGAGTCTCCTTTCACTTTTGGATTCAGAAGCATGGTGTGTGTAACATTCTCCTTTAGCTCACCCGTCCTTTTCCCTTCTCCTGTCACCCATGTCCTTTCCCTCACCACCCACAACTCCCCTGGCATCACATTCCATGTCTCCACCGTCACCTACCAGCCACAACCCTTTTCTTTCAGGGATGTCCTGGTGAACGTGCACATTCCCAACCCTTCCTGAAAATCCCAACCCCATCCACATTAACATCCCTGACCCCCTCCTTCCCGCCCCCAGGGTCTGTGTCTGTCTCCAAGTCTTCACCCTTGCCATCCCTTCTACTGACACTGTCCCACCCTCATCCCCCCACCCTACCGGCTCAATCTGCCATCTTTCATTCTCACCATTCCCTCCTATCACATCCCCCCTTCATTTCACTCCCCAGCAAACAGTCATCGACTCCACAGACCCCTCCCTTGCACATTCACCTGGACATCCCCCATCCTTACTCCTTCCCCCTTGGAACTCCTTCCCCCCTTCCAGGATTCCTTCCCCCCAATTACTTCTTTCCCTTTCCTTACTCCTTCCTCCATCCTTACTTCTTCCTCCACCCTTACTCCTTCCTCCACCCTTGCCTCTTCCTCCACCTTTATTCCTCCCCCCTTCCTCATTCCTTCCTCCATGCTTACACCTTCCTCCCCCTTACACCTACCTCCCCAGTTTCCATACTCTGCCCCATTACCACCACCCCCAACCTCAACCCCCGACACCTTCATTCCCTCCACCAATGTCAGCCCCCCAACACCTTCATTCCCCCCTACCAACATCACCCCCCAACACCTTTGTTTCCCCCCTCCCAATCTCACCCCTCCGGACACGTTTGTTTCCCCCCTCCCTCTCCCGCTGCACCACAACCCCTCACCCTGTCTGGTGCATCTTCCTCTCCCACTCAAAGCTGGGTCTTCCTCTCCAACCCCTTGATGATCAAACGTAGCAGGGCATGGCCAACACACTGAAGTCCTGAAGCAGACCCTCAACGGTGAAATTTCCACCTTTTGTGAGCTGCTTTGCAGTGGAGCCAGGCCCATCAGTATGCGATGCAACGTTCCTCGAGGATCCCATTGTTGTTAGGCTCCAGCATCTTCTGCTGCTCGGATGTCCGCGATGTGAGCAAGGTCTTGACAGTAAGTCCTGACTTCTGCATGTCACACTTGTCAAGATGTGTTCTGCACTGGTGTATTTTCCCTCCGACCTGGGCGGTAATTTTGAGGTGGGGGATATTCTGGTGAGCTGGGCTTATAATGATATGCAGATTTATTATAATGAAGTTCCCGATGTCTGGCAGCGGGAACCGCAGCCCGCCATTGATGAGAGGAGTGGATGGGTTTCATAACATCATGAAACCAATTTTTGGCCTTCCCGCCATATTGTCGGCTCAGGGAGCATGGAAAATTCTGCCTCTAATCTGAAATACCTGACCTGTACCATAGCACATATTGACCTTGGAAGAGGCACATAACAGAATCCTTGGAATACCAGCATGGTTTAAAGGGTTAATTTATGAGGACAGGTGAAGGATTTGGTAAGGAATTTAATTACTTTTTCTACCTGTGCACTAACTTTCACTGATTTGTGTACAAGGGCACCAAAGTCTCAATACTCACCCATAGTTCCTTGTCGGTCACTGTTTAGAAAACTTTTTGATTTGTTGAAACCAAAGTGGACGACCTCACACTTCCCCACATTGAAATATTCTGACAATTCTGCTCAATCAATTTATGAAACTATTGTCAGAACATGGAGGGAACAATCTTGAAATTAGGCATAGAAGTGAAATTAAGTGTAGAAGGAGGAAGCCCTTTTCCACGCAGAGGATGTGAGAGATTTGGAACTCTTTTCCTCAAACGGATGTGGATTCTGGTCAATTGAAGATTAAGGTCAATAGATTTTTATGAGGTAAGGATCAAAGCTGGGTAGTTGAAGTTGAGGTACAGATCACGGATGATCTGAAGGCGGAACAGTCTTGGGAAGGAGAATGGCCTATTCCTGTTCCTCTATTCATTGCATCAGTAAAAGTTATTCAGATGAGTAACAGGGCAGGCATGAATCAGAGGGAAACAATTCTCAGCCACAATAATCAAGTGGTGTCTGTATTGCATGGCATCATGTTCTTTGCTCCAAGAACAAAGTCATTTGACAGCACTTATGTCAAGTGGTTCAAATCTTATACTGCATGCTAGCACATTGAAGTCTGATATTGTAGGTCTTTGCTTCCTGGAACCTACTATTACTATTATCTACTTCACAATTCTTGAGAGACAATGACTAAAGGACTTCCTCAGGCAGTTAACACTATGCATTCTTCCTGCTGAAGAAGATAACGCACAATGCCAGGTAATGCCAGGCCACAGGAGAGGTTCTGCTGATATCTGACACTTGACGGCACATAAAGTGAAAGTAGTAAATAATTAGATTCAACTTCGGCTTGACACTTGGGATAGAGATGTGAGAGTTCCTGTGCCTTCAGTAGATTCATTAGAATGTATCTTTTTTTCTCATTTAATGTTTATTTATATTCTCCAACCTCTTCAACACAACTTTCCTCAGAAGAGATCCTGCAAAGTGGCTGATTATGATAGAATTCTGATCAGGTAGATTCAAGCTAATAGTAGTGTTTGGACCTCCATAGATGCAAACCAGGAGACAGATTAGAAGGTTGCTGAAGAACAGGACCCTATAATTCCCCCTACCAAAGACAACATTGATGATTATTCATCCAATCCATCATTCACCCTTTCCCTTGCACTTAGCAGCTCAGAGGCATACTCCACGGGGTTCAGTTGGTGTAGATCAGGAATGGCCATTAATCTGTCCTCACCCTCCAGGTGCACTCCCAGCAGTGTCCACCACAAGCTTCTGATTGAGCAGCAGCATTTGGGGGCAGGTCACTGTCCTTCATAAGGGTGGCAGTCCTGGCAGCAGCCACTTAATTGGTTGCCACTGGCAAAAGATATACCGAGGCTCCACTGCCCACAGAAACGAAGTTGCCCTCATTTCCAGCCTCAGCAGAGGGACTGCTGCCACCTATTTAAAATTCAGCCCTGGGTCTCTGAAAGAACAGCTGCTTCCATCTCTAGAGGCTCATAATATTTTTTAGCAGCTGCTACACCTCAGATCTCAATCCCTCGGGTGGAACATCAAAGAAATCATAGAATCATGGAATGGTGACAGCACAAAAGGAGGCCACTTGGCTCATCATGTCCGTGCCAACTCTCTGCAGGAGAAGGCTGAGAGGAGATTTGATAGAAGTATTCAAAATTATGAGAACACTAATTTAAGATGATTGAAAAAAAACCAATGGTGACACGAGGAAAAACCTTTTTACACAGCAAGTGGTTGGGATCTGAAATGCACTGCCTGCCAGTGTGGTGGAAGCAGGTTCAATCGGGATTTTCAACAGGGTCAGTTAGTCCCACTTCCCTGCCCTGTACCCTGCAACTTTTTTCTCTTAAGGTGCCTATTTAATTTCCTTTTGAAAGCAATCTTCTCTAAGGAGGACAATGCCAGCATTTCCAATCTAGTCACATAACTGATGTCCTTCTGGAACCATTCTCATAAATCTTTTCTAACCCTGTTTAAAGATTTCACATCCTTCCTAGAGTATGACTTCAATATTTGGACACAAGTTGTCCTCCAGTTGAGGCTGAATCGGAGTTTTAAAAAGGCTCATTATAACTTCCTTGCTTTTGTACTCTATACTTCTATTTATAAAGCCCGGGATCCAGTATATACTTTTTTACTACTTTCTCAATCAGCCCTGCCACATTCAAGAATTTGAGTGCATATACTTTAGGTCTCTGTGTTTCTGCACCCCCTTTAGAATTGTGCCCCTTATTTTATATTGCCTCTTCTCATTCTTCCTACTAAAATGTATCACTCCACACTTCTCTGCATTAAATTTCATCAGTCACAGATTTGCCCATTCCACCAGCCTGTCTGTCCTCTTGAAGTGTATCACCAACCTGCTCACAGATCATAAGTTTTGTGTCATCTGAAAATTTTGAAGTTGTGTCCTACATAGTCAAGTCTAGATTTAATATATATCAAGAAAAACAGTTGTCTTAGTACTGACCCCTGGGGTGACCCACTGAATATCTTCCTCCAGTCTGAAAATCAACCATTCACTGCTACTCACTGTTTCCTGTCACTCAGCCAACTTCATATTCATGCTGCCACTCTCCCTTTTAGTTCATAAGCTTCAACTTTTCTGGCAAGTCTATCGTATGGCACTTTGTCAAATGCCTTTTGGAAGTCCATGTACACTACGTAAACCATATTACCCTCATCAGCCATTTCTCTTATCTCATCAAAAAACTCAACTCAGTTAATTAAACATGATTTGCCTTTCCTAATGGTTTTTCCTAATTAATTTGAAATGATCAAAATGACTGTTAATTTGTCCCAGATTATTGTCTCTAAAAGCTTTCCCACCACCAAGGTTAAACTGACTTGCCTGTAGTTGCTGGGTTTAAATTCACACCCTTTATGGACAAGGGTGTAACATTTGCAATTCTCCAGTTCTCTATCACTACTGTCACAATTAAGGAGGAAATGTTAGAAGAGGACAGAGAAAATCTCATGTGATCCACAGGATAAAAACGTTAGCAAAGCCAAATAAAGTTTTCTTAAAAGTTGCAATATATGACTGAAATATTTGATGTAAGGACTATTGGCGTTTTGATTTCTTGTATGGAAATGTACAGCAAACATTGTGCCCAATGAGATTAAGATCAAGATTAAGTTGTAATGTGTAACATGCTATGAGTAACATGGATTTTACTTAGACCATAGGGAGGCTAGCAAAAGGAAGCAGGTCATTAATGAGCTGAAAATATATATGTAAACTGGGATTCCTATTGGGAAACCCATTGTGCAGCCTCAAATACTGGCTTAATAATTTCCTGGGAGAACAATGCTTTCTAACAGCATTGTAAAATTCAGGGCTTCCTGAATATAACAAAAAAAATCCAGTAATTGGAACTTGATTGAGTTGGTAGCATTCTCATCTGAGTTGCTCGATGATGGGCTCAAATCCCACTGAGTTTATAGTAAGTGAGCCAGTATTGCTTAGCAGCCCCAACACACGGGTGAGAAAATCAACAGAAGAAACCAGAGCATAAGAAGTACAACAGGGGACTGGATGTGAAAAAGTGCAATACAAGGATTTTAATGATGATTAAAAAAAGAGACTGAATAAATAGAAAAAAACTTAAAGGAATGTTCAGAGTTTTGTTATATGACTGAAATTACCTATTGTTATGATTTGGCAGGTGATATTTGCTAGACTGACCAAATCCACAAGGGAAACTTGGCCACGCTATCACAATGACTTTGCAATTTGTATTTATTATGAGAAAGCTGGTGCATTAAAGTCAGAAGTAATGAGTCCACTATCACCTTTAGAGATTTTAAAGATTCAATTAAAACATTTATTAACAAAAGAAGAAAAAACTTAAACACATGCTGTTATAACAGTTCCCTATTTACCTAACCAGATTCCCAACTACACACCCCTTTTAAGGCAACAGTCCAAATAGACTCCAAATTTATAAAGCCATCCAGCAATATTACCACAAACACCCACTGGACAATGGACAGGCTGTTAACACAACTTTGGTTACTGGAGCAGCAAAACTTCTTCAGGGTGGCTAGAGGTTTTTTCTCTAAGTCTGCTTCACACAGTGACCTTTCAAGATCTCGAATGGCCACCCCTCATACAGCCTTCCATCCTTCTTTAAATATATTTTATCCCTTTTGATTTGTAAATCCTATTGTTTCCACTTGTCTTTAGAAGTTACTTTTCCAAGAATATAACAATCTTACATGTTCTCATATGGCCAGCCCTTTTGGAAAACATCAACTTAACCTTGCCTTATTTATCTTTCCAGTTGTAAATATTTTCCAAGTCCATTTGAAAATCAAATGCTTCTCCACTTACCTAAAAATGCAAATTCCATTCACACCGCATCTGTTGATGTCATCCTAGCTTTACTCATCTCCATTTCAAATGCCTGTTTTACACCCCACTTCTTTGATAATTTAAACCTTGCAGTCTAATCATCTCTAGTTTAATTAAGTTAGCCACACGCACAGAACCATGCACACACACATAGGCTAGAATATTGCCTTTGGCGCGCCTGGGAGGGGCTGAGGGCCTAACATGCTGATGCGTAAAATGACATGAAATGATGTCGGGTGTGTGTCCCACATCAGCGTGCAACATTTCGCTATTGCATTCAGTGGATGCGCACCAAATTTGTCCAGAAATTTTAAATGATTGTGGTCTGTATAAACAGTTGTTTCTGAAGAATTGCTGGCAACATAAACCTTGAAATGCGCACCCACCGAACTGTCAAAGGCCTATTAAGGCCATTAAGAAAGTAGTTTACATCATTAACACTGCTGCCCATCCAACCTTAAGGTTGGCAGGCGGGCTAAGAAAGCAGCCTTCACATTTTCCTGGAAACCTCATCCATGGGCGGGGTGAGGTTTCCTGAAGATTTCATAAAATTAATAAATAAGTTTGGTGAACTTGACAAACATGTCCCAGCTCATGTAACACTGTCACATGAGGGGACATGTTTAAATAATTTTTTACTTGAATTTTTAAAATTTTTGATTGTCTTTTCAATCTCCCTGAGGCAGCTCCATGCCTCCCTCCCACCCACACAGGTAGCGCTGAGCGCTATGGAAGGCCTATTACGCTGGGAAGGCCCTCCACGTAAAATGGCGGCGCGCAGCCAATCGCGAGCGGCGATTGGCTCTGTGCCCAGCCCCACCTGCTCCCGCCCAGCCCGCCTGACATAGGTAAGATTCAGCCCATAAGCCTGCTTTAAAATATCCCACAATAATATTAGGAACAACATGATAGTTTCTTGACACCTCCATCCTTACGGAAAAATGAACCGTCATAATTTTAAAAGACAGTTTCATTTTCTCAACCCATCTTACATTGGTTACTATATTTAATCATATACACAAAACTATTACACTACCAGGTACATGCATTAAAATGACAATATACACAAATCCTTTGTATTAACAGAGGTCATTTCAGTCCAGTGTCCACGTTTTAAATCTTCAACTTCCTTTGAACTTTAAACTCTTGATAATGCATCTGGAATTAAATTTTCTTGTCCAGCCACATGTATAATCTGTAAATTAAATGGTTGAAGTAATAAACTCCATCTTGAACTTTGGTCTCGAAATTTGTCCAGAAATTTTAAATGATTGTGGTCTGTATAAACAATTGTTTCTGAAGAATTGCTGGCAGCATAAATCTTGAAATGCTGCATTGCTAACATCAGACGTTTATCGATGGATGAGTATCTTCTCTGATGTGCATTCAGCTTCTGCAAAAAATATCCTACCGGCTTTTCAATTCCTGTTTCATCTTTTTGTAACATCACAGCGCTAATACGCAAATCACTTGCATCAACTGCCAACTTAAACTGCTGGGCATAATTAGATGCTGCAAAAACTGGTGTAGTAGTCAACACAGCTTTTAAACTGTCAAATGCATTCTGACTCCTGTGTCCATTGAAATTTGTTTGTTTTTAATAGTTCAGTCAATGGAGCAACCACACTGCAAAAGTTGGTGCAAACTTCAGGTAAAATCCACTCATGTCCAGAAATCTCAAAACTTCCTATTTTGTTGTAGACGCTGGGAAATTCACGATGGCTTTTACTTTCATATCTTTTGGAGCCACCTGACTATGTCCAACATGAGATATGTAACTCAAGCTTTTGCAAATTCACTCTTTGCCAAGTTCACCACCAAAGTAACTTCTTGCAGTTGATAAAACAGTTTTCAGATGTTGGAAACGCTCCTCCCACGTTTGGTTGAAAACTACCAAGTCATAAATATAAACAGCACAATTGCTCAGTCCTGCAATCACTTTGTTTGTCAGTGTTTGAAATGTTGCTGGTGAATTCTTCATACCAAATGGCATAACTTTAAACTGATATAGTCCATCCATTACAAAAGTTGATATCTCTTTTGTCTGTATGATAATGATACTTGCCACTATCCTTGCAGCAAGTCAATGTTTGTGATAAACTCTGATTGTCCCACTTTCTCAATACAATGTTCCAACTGTGAAATAGGATATGAATCTGCTTTTGTCACTGTATTTACTTTTTGATAATTCACACAGAGTCTTCGTGCTCCATCTGTTTTTGACACCATCACAATAGTTGAACTTCAGTTACTGCAATTGGACTCCATGATGTCATTCTGAAGCATGAATTTGATTGCTTTTTGTACTTGGGTTAATTTTACTGGATTTAATCTATAAGGCTGTTTCCTTATTGAAACAGAATCCCCCACATCTACATCTGTGCAGCTAAATTTGATTTCTCCAGCTTATTCCCACAAGTAGCTTTGTGTGACTGCAATAGCTTCTCCAAATCACTTTGACATTTGTCTGGAAAGGTAACACAATATTACATTTAAATTTTTAAGTATTCCCTCATTGTCCAATTTAATTAGAGGAAAGTGACTTTCAGAATCCTTCATTTCTACCTCTTTCTCTTTATCTACCAATACTAATACCTCCTTTTGTTTATCTTCCCTGTCAAAGTACTTTTTAAGCATATTTACATGACACACCCTCTGCTTCTTTCTTTTGTCTGGAGTATTTATTAAATAATTTACTTCACTCAGTCTCTTTTCAATCCTGTAAGGCCCACTAAACCTCGCCTTTAATAGTTCATCTGACACTGGAAACAAAACTAACATCTTTTCCCCAGCAACAAAACTACAAGCTTTTGCCCTCTTAGCTGCATTTGTCTTCATCACCTGCTGTGATATCTTTAAATGTTCCTTAGCTAACTTAGATGCTGTGTTCAATCTTTACCTGAATTTTGTCACATAATTCCAAAGAGTAGTTTCTGAACTCTGACCCATTAGTTTCTCCTGAATCAACTTAGGTGATCCCCCAACTTCATGACCATAGTTTAATTCAAAATGTCTAAAACCTGTTGATTCATTAGGGGCATCCCAAATAGCAAATAACAAGAATCCCAGTCCTGTGGATAGTCTTGACTATAAGCCCTCATCATAGTTTTTAGAGTTTGATACTATCTCTCTAAAGCACCTTGTGATTCAGGGTGATAAGCTGATGACTTAAACTGTTTTATCCCCAGGCTGTTCATTACTTCCTTAAACAGCTGTGACATGAAATTTGAACCCCGATCTGACTGTCTTTCTTTCGGTAACCCATATCTTATAAAAAATGCAGTCAACTCCTCTACAATTCTCTTTGCTGTATTATTTTGTAAAGGTATCGCATCCAGAAATCTTGTAGGCACATCCATGATTGTCAGCGAGTACTGATTTCCACTTTTAATCTTAGGGAGGGACCCTGCACAATCAATCAGGACCCTGGTAAAAGGTTCCTAAAATGCTTGAACCTGATCTACAGAATTTGACTACATCTTTATTCAGTCAAGGCCAATAAAAACGTTTTTGTATTTTCACCTGAGTTTTCCTAATTACGAACACATGAACATACCAGCATATGAATTAGGAGCAGGAGTAGGCCACTTGGCCCCACGAATCTGCTCCGCCATTCAATAAGATCATGGCTGATCTGAATGTAACTTTAACCCCACATTCCTGCCTACCCCCAATAACCTTTCACCCCATTGTTAATCAAGAATCTATCTACCTCTGCCTTAAAAATATTCAAAGACTCTGCTTCCACTACCTTTTGAGGAAGAGAGTTCCAAAGATTCACAACCCTCTGAGAGAAAAATTTATCTATATCTCTGCCTTAAATGAGCAACCCCTTATTTTTAAACAGTGACCTCTAGCTCTAGATTCTCCCACAAGTAGAAACATCCTCTCCACATCCACCCTGTCACGACCCCTCAGGATCTTAAAGGTTTTAATTAAGTCGCTTCTTACCCTTCTAAACTCCGATCGATATAAGCCTAACCTGTCCAGCCTTTCCTCATAAGACAACCTGTTCATTCCTGGTATTAGTCTAGTAAATGTTCTCTGAACTGCTTCCAATGCATTTACATCTTTCTTTAAATAAGAAGACCCGTACTACTGCAGATGTGGTCTCACCAATGCCCACAACTGAAGCATAACCTCCCTATTTTTGTAATCAATTCCCCTCACAATAAATTATAACATTCTATTAGCTTTCCCAATTACCTCCTGTGCCTGCATACTAACCTTTTGTGATTCATGCACTAGTACACCCGGATCCCTCTGAATTTCAGAGCTCTGCAATCTCTCACAATTTAGATAAGATTCTTTTCTATTCTTCCTGCCAAAATAAACTATTTCACATTTGCCCACATTTATACTCCATTTGCTAGATCTTTGCCCACTCACTTAACCCATCTATGTCACTATGTAGCCTCCTCTTATTTGCTTCACAATTTATTTTCCCACCTATCTTTGTGTCATCAGCAAATTTAGCCACCATTCCTTCGGTCCCTTCATCCAAGTTATTTCCATAAATTGTAAAAAGTTGAGGCCCCAGCACTGATCCCTGTGGTACACCACTTATCACATCCTGCGAACCAGAAAAAGACCCATTGTTGCCAACCCTCTGCTTCCTATTAGCTAGCCAATCTTCTGTCCATGTCAATATGTTACCACCTACATCATGGGCTATTATTTTCTGCAATAACCTTTGACGTGGAACTTTAGCAGATGCCTTCTGGAATTCCTAAATGCCAAGCTGTAGGAATTTCATGAGCTACTCTCAATATTTCATTTCTGTATCCAGATTGTATAATTATTTGATGTACCACCATCCACTTCTCATCTGCTGGAATATGAGACAGTCTTCATCTCCTCATTAACATGTTACCTTTAAGGAAATATCATTCTAGAATACATTCTGCCTCTGTTTATTATAAGCTGTCTGATATAACTTCTCTATTCATGAATCCTTCTACTGTAACTCTACCAATTTCACTGAGCTAAACACTTCCATTTCATTCTCTTCAACCTTCTCTTCCTTAACTTAAACACACACGAGATTAGAGTTACGCACTTACAACAGTTCCCAAAATTTCTACTTAAACAGACTCCCAACTGCACACCCCCTTTAAGGCAACAGCCCAAATAGATTCCAAATTTATAAAGTCATCCAGCAAATTTATCACGCTGCACAAAAGACTTCCCAAGGTGGTTAACATACTTTGGTTACTGTAACAGCAAAAATTCTTCAGGGTGACAAGAGGCTTTTTCTCTAAGCCTGTTTCACAGGCCACCCCTCACACAGCCTTCTATCCTTCTTTAAATATATTTTATCCATTTTGATTTGTAAATCCCATTGTTTCCACTTGTCTTTAGAAGTTACTTTTCCCAGAATATAACAATCTTTCATGTGCTCATTATGGACAGCACTTTTGAGAAAAATCAGCCTAATTTGCCTCATTTAACTTTCCAGTTGTAAACAATTTCCATGTCCCTTTGACAGTCAAACACTTCCCCATTTATCTGAAAATGCAAATTCCATTCACACTGTCCCTGCTGACCCCACGCTAGCTTTACTCATCTCCATTTCAAATGCTTGTTTTACACCTCACTTTTTTGATAATTTAAACCTTGCAGTCTAACTATCTCTAGTTTAATTAAATTAGCCAAACACACAAAACCATACAGACACACACACATGCACGCACACTCACAGATAGCCTGCTTTAAAATATCCCACAATAATATTAAGAAAAACATGATAGTTTCATGACACCTATACTTTTCATTTAAATTGGGATCCATTTATTGTTTAATGTTTTTAGGCTCAAAAATAACACATTTATAAATTGTTTTTCTTGCTGGTGCTTCTTTTTCAAGAGTACATTATATATTCCAAAAATGAACAATTTGTCTGCTTATAAATAAAACCAGAATTGATTCACAAAATGTAAACATTTAGAAAGGTGCAATCAAAATGACATTTAAATTGTTAAAATGAGCATTTTAATTGTTTTTGGCATGTTGAACTCTTACAATAGTATTCTGGGTTAGTCAAGTGAAAGGAACTATTTGGTCCTGATATCTTTTCAAATTTTGCTTTGGAAACCATGGGGTGGTTTTGCGGCAATATTAAAGAGTCTATCACACTTTGAACAGTGAAATATTAGTGAAAGGCAGTAGGCCAATGTAGTGAATTCCTGAAACACGGGTTTGTGTGATGATATGCCGAGTTCCTTATGCCAGCTGGTGACGAGAATGAGTGAAGGAGAGAAAGATGGATAATGGGAAAGCGTCAACTCTGACCATATGCGCCAAGGTATATGAACACAAATTGTCCACACTTAAACACTTGACTTTTCAGTCAAAGAACGGCGTGTAATCTAAGATAATCACAGAGAAGGGAGAATACTAGAGATCAATTGAAAATTATGAATTGGCAGCATTGTAATATGTGAAGAACGAACCTGCATATTGTGATCTGTAATTTGCATTTCTTCAAGTGTGATGTATTTAACTGAAAATTTAATGCATAATTACAGGATTCCTCTAATCCGTTTTAAGACAATAAGAAGAGCCCTGAGTGAACGTAACAAACTCGAAGAATTTCTCCTACATCACAATTCAGATGCCTTTGTCCGCAAATACAAAAGCTGTTATCCTTCAGCAGTTTTAATGATTCATGCTGGCACCACTTCTGAGCATTTATCAAATTATTTGGATGTAAGTTACCGTTAACATTGATCGGAGATAAAAAGCTGTAAGTGTCAAAAATTTGAAATAAACACAGATAATGCTGGCGAGAGGAAAGTTTTAAACAATTTGTATGGACAACCTTCATCAGAACTTGGGGCAATTTCATATCCCGGGGGGGTGGGGGGGTGGGGGGGGGGGGGGTGCGCGGAGGAGGGGGAGGTCCTGAATCAAACATAGACCCCCTCAATGGTATATGTAAGGGGTCTAACATTTGATTTAGATGGTCACTTGAGATGCCTGAAAAACAGCCCTACCCATTATGAGGTCCTTAGGGGACAGGACATTGATCCCTGATTCTGGTCCTTGTTTTCTTATTTTATCCCCCAAATTCAAAAGACCATTTTCCTCTGACTGTCGTAAATGGCAGAGTACAGACCATACTCAACATGCCTGTGCTTACAAAGCCCAAAACAATAGGTGATTCTGAGATTGGACAGCACTTGCTGAACAATCCTGAGTATGCTAATAGCTACACTAACAACTAATTTAAGATAATCAGTTGAGCTTGTAGTGTGGCTCATTTACATTTGCTAGAGGCGATATAGGTTCATATGCAAAAACCCATTCTCTGCAAACAAAAATAATATATTCAAGCCCTGAGCCTTTTTTGAATTATGTAGAAGAATGGGGAGCCTATAGTTCCCTATTGCTTTCTTCATGGCAACACCTCAGCTAATCAGAGTCGAATTACCAACCAACATCATCTTTTTCTCCTGTAGCACATATTGTACTGATTATTGGAAATTTGGCATTTTTGTGTTTGTCTTGATGATAAGACGAAAAGCTTCAGCAAAATGTCTCAGCAATAATAGTTACAATGTGGAAGTGCCTACCAAAAGGAGTAGTTGAGGTGAATCACCCATGATCTTCAGGGTGGCAAGATTTATTGAATAATAATATACACATCCATATTTCCATTTGAATGCATGAGGCTGGCATTTGGCAAAATTGCAGTACGTATTGTTTTCACAGTGCTCCAGTTTGTAAATGCCCTGAGCCTGTAAAGATTTCATTCGAACATACAAACATACGAATTAAGAGCAAGAGTAGGCCACTTTGCCCCTTGAGCCGGCGCCATAATTCAATAAGTTCATGGCTGATCTGATTTTAACCTCAACTCCACATTCCCGCCCACCCTGATACCCTTTCACCATCTTGCTTATCAAAAATCTATCTAACCCTGCCTTAAAAATATTCAAAACCCTGCTTCCACCACTTTTGAGGAAGAGAGTTCCAAAGACTCATGACCCTCCAAGAAAAAAAAAGGGGTGACTCTTATTTTTAAATAGTGACCCCAAGTTCCAGATTCGCCCACAAGGGGAAACATCCTCTCCACATCCGCCTTACAAGACCACTCAGGATCTTATATGTTTTAGTCAAGTTACTTCTTACTCTTCTAAATTCCAGCAGTAGTGGATACAAGCTTAGCTTGTCCAACCTTTCCTCATAAGACAATCCTCCCATTCCAGGTAATAGTTTAGTAAACCTCTGAACTGCTTCCTTCCTTAAATAAAGACACCAATACTGTACACTCTACTCCGGATATGGTCTCACCAGTGCCCTTTTTAACTGATGCATAACCTCCCAACTTTTATATTTAGTTCCCCTTGCAATGAATGATAACATTCAATTAGCTTTCCTAACTAATTGCTGTATCTGCATACTAACCTTTTGCGACTTATGCACTAGAACACTCAGGCCCCTCAAAATCTCAGAGCTCTGCAAACTCTCACCATTTAGATAAGATGCTTCTTTTTTATTCTTCCTTCCAAAATAGACAATTTCACATTTTCCCACATTATACTCCATTTTCCAGATCATTGCCCACTCACTTTACCTAACTATATCCCTTTGGTAGCCTCCCTATGTCCTCTTCATAACTTACTTTTCTACCTACCTTTGTGTTATCAGCAAATTTAACAACTATACTTTTGGTCCCTTCATCCAAGTCATTTATATAAATTGTAAAAAGCTGAGGCCCCAGTACTGATCCCTGGTGCACACCATTCGTTACATCTTGCAAACTAGAAAATGACCCATTTATGCCTGCTCTCTGTTTCTTGTTCACTAGCCAATCTTCTATTCATGCAAATATGTTACCCCCTGCACAATGAACATATATTTTCTGCAATAACCTTTGATGTGGCACCTTATCAAATGGCTTCTGGAAATCTAAGTAAAGTACATCCACCAGTTCCCCTTTATCCACCACTTTATCCACAGCACATGTAACTTCTTCAAAGAACTCCAATAAGTTGGTTAAACATGATTTTCCTTTTACAAAACCATACTGACTCTGCCTCTTTTTAAAATTCATTTATGGGCTGTGTCCTTCATTGGCTAGGCCTGCATTTATTGCCCATACCCAATTGCCCTTAAAAAAGTGGTGGTGAGCTGCCTTCTTGAACTGCTGCAATCCATGTGATATAGGTACACCCACTGTGCTGTTAGGGAGGGAGTTCCAGGATTTTGACCTAGCAACTGTGAAGGAAAGGCAATATATTTCCAAGTCAGGATGGTGAGTGACTTGGAGAGGAATTTCTAGGTGATGGTGTTCCATGTATCTGCTGCCATTATCCTTCTAGATGGTAGTGGTTGTGGGCTTGGAAGCTGTTGCCTAAGGAGCCTTGGTGAGTTTCCGCAGTGCAACTTGTAGATGGCACACACTGCTGCCACTGTTTGTCAATGGTAAAGGGAATGAATGTTTGTGGAAGGAGTGCCAATCAAGCAGCCTGCTTTGTCGTGGATGATGTCAAGCTTCTTCAGTGTTGTTGGAGCTGCACTCATCCAGGTAAGTGGAGAATATTACATCACACTTTTAACTTGTGCTTTGTAGATGGTGAGCAGGCTGAGGGAAGTTGCCACATAATTCTCAGCCTCTGACCTGCTCCTGTAGCCACAGTATTTATGTGGCTAGTCCAGTTCAGTTTCAGGTTAATGGTAACCCCCAGGATGTTGATAGCGGGGGATTCAGTGATAATAATGCCATTGTAAGCATTGGGGCGATGGTTAGATTCTCTCTTGTTGGAAATGGTCATTGCCTGGCACTTGCGTGGCATGAATGTTACTCGCCACTTGTCAGCCCAAGCCTGGATATTGTCCAGGTTTGGTTGCATTTGGACATTGACTGCTTCAATATCTGAGGATCATGAATGGTGCTGAACATTGTGCAATCATCAGCAAAATCCCCACTTCTGACCTGATGGATGGAAGGAAGGTCATTGATGAAGCAGCTGAAGGTGGTTGGGCCGAGGACACTACCCTGAGGAACTCCTGCAGTGATGTCCTGGAACCGAGATGATTGACCTCCAACAACCACAACCATCTTCCTTTGTGCTAGGTATGACTCTAACCTAGGTATGACTCTAAGTAGAGGGTTTTCTCTCTGATTCCCTTTGACTCCAGTTTTGCTAGGGCTCCTTGATGCTACACTTGGTCAAATGCTGGCTTGATGTCAAGGGCAGTCAATCTTACTTCACCTCTGGAGTTTAACTCTTTTTTCCATGTTTAAACCAAGGCTGTAATGAGATCAGAAGCTGAGTGACCCTTGCAGAATGCAAACTGAGCGTCAGTGAGCAGTTTATTGCTAAGCAAGTGCTGCTTGATAGCACTTATGATGACCCCTTCCATCAGTTTAATGATGCTCAAGAGTAGACTGAAGGCACGATAACTGGCAGGGTTGGGTTTGTCCCGCTTTTTGTGTAGAGGACATACCTGGGAAATTTTCCACATTTCTGGGTAGATGCCAATGTAGTAGCTTTACTGGAACAGCTTGGCTAGGGGTGTGGCAAGTTCTGGAGCACAAATCTTCAGTACTACCGCCAGAATATTGTGTTATGACCCAGCAGTTGGTAAAGCTGAATTATTTAAAAATCCCAGAGGGAAACTTTAAACAACTGTCATAACCTATATTTTTAAGTCATATGTTTGAGATGCAGCTCTAAATTCAGGAATCAGACCATCAGTTCTCGAGAGGTTTTAAATTAAACTAAATGAAACATTTTATTAAGGTATAACACATTAAACACATACACATGACTACAAATTAATGCTATCATAACTTTTAACAGATTCCCAGACTAATCTCCACTAAGGCAACCCACAGACTTTGAGCAGACACCAGGCAAAGCATTTTCACTTTACAAATTCAAAATGAAGTTCCTTTTCACTTTGGTTCCTGTGGAGACAATTGTAGGCTTACAGCTGCTTTGATCTTACATTGCCTCTGCCCTACATACTCAAAACTGCTGTCTGTTATACCCAACATAGCTCATTGAATGTAAATTCTCATTGTATCACCAGCCCCTTTGAACTCCACCTCTTCTAACAATAAAACCCCTTTCACTGTACCAATTTTATTAGTAATATAAATATGTTGCTTGGTCTCTGCTAGCTAGGTGACAGATTTCACCCCCTTTTTTAAATGCTCTATTCAAAAAAATGCAAATGCACTCTACCTCTCTTACAACTCAAAACTAGAACACATCAAAGCACCCAGACTAGCTGGCTTTAATCCAATTAAAACACACCCACAGACTAAACCTCTATTTTTAAAAGAAAAATAAATTCCAAAAATATATACATTAATAGTTCCATGACAATTGTCAGGGGCCATAGCCTTTGCAGTATCCAGTGCCTTCAGATGTTACTTGATATCATGTGGTGTGAATTGAATTGGCTGAAGACTGGCACCTGTGATTCTGTGGACCTCCGGAGGAGGCCGAAATGGATCATCCACTTCACACGTCTGGCTGAAGATTGTTGCGAATGCTTCAGCCTTATCTTTTGCACTGATGTGCTGGGCTCATCCATCATTGCAGTGGGGATATTTGTGGAACCTTCTCTTCCAGTGAGTTGTTTAACTGTCCACTACCATTCATGACTGGATGTGGCAGGGCTGCAGAGCTTAGATCTGATCTATTGGTTGTGGAATCACTTAGCTCTGTCTAACACATGCTGCTTATGCTGTTTGGTATGCCAGTAGTCCTGTGTTATAGCTTCACCAGGTTGACACCTCATTTTTAGGTATGCCTGGTGCTGCTCCGGGTATGCCCTCCTGCACTCTTCATTGAACCGGAGTTGATCCCCTGGCTTGGTGATAATGGTAGACTGGACGTATGCCAGGCCATGAGGTTACATATTGTGGTTGAGTGCAATTCTGCTGCTGCTGATGGCCCACAGTGCCTCATGGATGCCCAGTCTTGAGTTGCTAGATCTGTTCAAAATCTAACCCATTTAGCATGGTGGTAATGCCAAACAACACGATGGAGGGCATCCTCAATGTGAAGATGGGACTTGACTCCACAATGACTACGGTGGTCACTGCTGCCGATACTGTCATGGACAGATGCATCTGCGGCAGGCAGGTTAGTGACGATGAGGTCAAGTATGTTTTTCACTGTTGTTGGTTGTCTCACCACAGTCTAGTAGCTATGTCCTTTAGGACTCGGCCAGCTTGGTTCCACCGAGCCACTCTTGGTAATGGACTTTGATGTCCCCCAACCAGAATACACCCTGTGGCCTTTCCACTCTCAGTGCTTCCTCCAAGTGGTGTTCAGCATAGAGGAGTACTGATTCATCAGCTGAGGAGCTGGAGGGTGGTAGGGGGTGCAGTACATAGTAATCAGCAGGAGGTTTTCTTGTCCATGTTTGACCTGATGCCATGAGACTTCATGTGTGCCTGAGTCAATGTTGAAGACTTCTAGGGCAACTCCCTCTTGACTGTATACCACTGTGCTGCCACCTCTGCTGGGTCTGTCCTGCCAGTGGGACAGGACACACACAGGGTTGGGGATGGTGGTGTCTGGGACATTGTCTTTAAGGTATGATTCGTGAGTATGACTATGTTAGGCTGTTGCTTGACTAGTCTGTGGGACAGCTCTCCCAATTTTGGCATAAGCCCCAGATGTTAATAAGAAGGACTTTGCAGGGTTGACATAGATAATGGTCCCTCCCATTTCCTGATTTACAGCTATTTCTGGATGTTACTTGTGTCCTCTATAGGAAACACCAATGCAAAATGCCTGTTCAATTCATCTGCCATTTCCTCATTTTCCATTATTAATTCCCCAGACTCACTTTCTATAGGACCAATGCTCACATTGTTAACTCTTTTCTTTTTTAAGCATCAGTAGAAACTCTTCCTATCTGTCTTTATATTTCTAGCTAGCTTCCTCTTGCACTCTAATTTTTCTCTCCTTATCAATCTTTTAGTCATTCTCTGCTCTTTTTTACATTCTAACTAATCTTCTGGCCCGCTGCCAATCTTTGCATAACTATATGCTTTGTCGTTAAGTTTGATAGTATCTTTAACTTTTTTAGTTAAGCATGGATGGTGGGTCTTCCCCTTGGAATTTTTCTCTCTTGTTAGAATCTATTCTGTTTATTTTGAAATATCCCCTTTTATGTCTGCCACTGCATCTCTATTGACCTATCCTTTAACCTAATTTACCAGTTAGCTTTAACTAGCTCTGCTTTCATGCCCTCATAATTGCCTTTATTTAAGTTTAAAATACTCATCTTGGACCCACTCTTCTCGCCCTCAAACTGAATGTAAATTCAATCATATTATGATCGCTGCTACTTGGGGGTGCTTAGTCAATATTAGCCAGTACTTTCTGAAACAGTTCTAAAGAAAAGATTTTATATTTTGAACCAGCTTAGTAAGAAAGTGATTTGGAGTATTATGCAAGTTTCACCTCACTTGGTTTTCCCACCAGGCAGATATAACCTTAGCCTAGTGTAAAGGAAGCATAAATTGTTCTCCTAACTCAAGGATGTTATAAAATTAGTTTTCAATATTTCTAATGTTAGGAGTGTATAATCTTTGTGCCGTAATATATTCAGAAAATAATTCAACCCACTGGAGATTATCTGTGAATGTGTACAAACATGTACATATCAGAGCTCCTCTGTTGAGTGCAATGTACAACTTGAGCTGACTGACTTCATACCACACTGTGGAATTAGTAATCTTACAGAATGCAGTATATATAATAAATAGACAAATCTTATATATTAACTGAATTATATTCTCAGGGCATCATCATTATTTTGAGCAGCTGGTTTGGATTGCTACATATGCTGAACTCAAAGGGGGGAGTAAATTGATCGGCATCCACTTTTGGGCTCAAATCAGATAGCATGCATGCTGCACTTGGCAGAAGTGGCCAGCCTGAGAATGAGAGGAGGGTGAGGGAAAGCCGCAGTCTACAGTAGCACTAAGGAGTTGGGAGAGTGTTCCTGTTCCTCTCCATTGCACATAGAGGTATTTTCTAAAAACTTGGACCAAGATTTTCTGACCCCGCTGTTGTGGGATGCAGTGGCCCAGCCAAAAATCCATTGACTTTCAACAGGACTGGACAGCCCTGCTGGAAAATCCCGCCCTTAACATTTTGCTCCCCAGTGAGTCCCAAGTAAAACTTGGAAATGAAGGGTACCAGTAAAACATGTCTAAGCTGGTCTTGTATACCTGAGTTGGAACTTCAGTATTACTGGTGCCAGAATTACTGATTTTTACTGGGATTCAAAAATTTTGAATGGGTTTTTCCTTCTGGGCCGGCAATCTCCCGTGGTACAATTTTATTCCCAAGAAACCTACCCTAGAATCAAATATAGGGGAAGAAATTAGACTATGTTGCACAAATTGTTTGGGTGCTAAACAGACACAGAGGTCCAATTTAGACAGTCAATGTCCTGCACCAAAACAAAACATGTCTGACTTCATAATGGTTCTGAGATTTTTATGAGCCTCCTAAAATATGTGTTAAGCTGCTTGAATATGTGAAAAGGGGACTAATACTTGTTTTAGGACCCAGTTTGGAAATTAATTTGTGCTGAATAGAGCAGGCATTGGGCCTGCTGCACACAACACTAGCTGTCTAATTTTAATTTAGACAATCTTGTTTTAGCCTTGTCCTCCAGAAATCCATTTACTTACTGTATAATATTCACTAAGCTCTAATCTGCAAAGTCATGTTATTTTGCATTTGGCTCGCTTTCTTTGGCTCATCGTTTGTACCTTCTACTGCTTTCGGTTACCAGAACGCTGTGCTGCTCACTCTCCAGCAAGCCATCTGATGCTGCTTAGTTTGATCAGTGGTAGTCCTAGAGTAGACAGAGAGAGGTCTGCCTGAGGTAAGGATTCAATAAGTGTTTAAGATGAAAATAGGTTGCAGTCAAACCAGGAAGCCAGGGCTCTTGAAAAGTGCGTGTGTGTGAAGACAAATGAGTGGGTTTTCACTGATGCAAGGGCATAAAACTGGTCAATAAAGATCAACTGCCCGATTTTCATTTTCATTTATCCAATTTACAAAACCAGTTTTATGACCAGGCGGCAAGCTTAAAAATCTGCCCATTGAGGTAATCTGGGAAGGAGAGACGAGTGTAAATAGGGAGTAACATTATAAAACCTGAAGTTTTTAGTTAGTATTTATAAATCAGTTATAAACAGATGGAACAGCAGCCAGCATGGGAGAGTTACTTCTGGAAGCAGCTCAGTAGCATCCAGTAATTAGGTTTTTTTGAATACTTAATTTACTGTATTTAAAATGTTGCTGTGATTTAATGTTGTTGTGGTTTTGAACCCTTAGGCCCAATATTATGGAGAGATTAGTATTGGAACTCCACCACAGACATTTACTGTAGTGTTTGACACTGGCTCATCTAATCTCTGGGTGCCTTCAGCCTATTGCATCAGTGAGGCATGCCGTGAGTAAAACCAAAGTTACATTGATTCATATTCTTTCAAATGAAATTATTCTATTTGGTTTAAAATGAAAACGTGGAGTTGCAGTATGTTGCTGATGTCAAATCAACAACACATATGGCAACCCTACTTTTCCTTTCACTGTTAGAGAAACAAATCTGTTTGTTTGGGTCGTTCTGGAGCATCTCTGTGTATTGCCTGTCAACTTATAAATTCCACCTTCATGTAGGTCCATGCTATTGCTATAAGTGTATATTTTTTTGTGGAATTTTGCTTGTTTGTTTCTCTATTCTTCCTGTCTAGAAAGGAGGCCTTTCAGGTCAATAAGATTGCTCTGCCATTCAGTTAGTTCATGGCTGATTTATATCTTAACTTCATCGAGCTGCCTTGAGTCTGTAACCCTTGACACTCTTGTCTAACAGAAAAAAAATCTACCAACCCCAGTCTTTGAAATTTTAAGTTGGGAATCCGGGTTCGGAGATTGTGGGTGAGAATAAAACCAAAGTAGTCTCACCTTTCCCCTCACCTGTGCTGGTGGTGCATTTAAGTGACCATGTTGCCCCAAACCTCCCTAAAATCAGCAAATCTTGTTGTTGGGGAAAAGACTAAAAGCAAATATAATTAAACAAACTGACTCATGTTTCCCACTCAGGAGTCCAATATCTTGTTTATGCTCAGACTCTGCTAGAATTTAGGCTCAACATTTGAATTCTAAGTATTAGTGAGGGTGCTCTATTTAATACTAACAAGAGGCTTCACGTACTGTTTATTTGAATCTGCATGTTGGACATTATGTGTTTATGCTCTGGATGGGGTGCATGCACAAAAATGTATTTTTCATTAATAGGAGGATGTGCTATCAGAAGCGTGAATATATTTGAGAAGACTTGTGCGTTTTCCACCTTCATTGTTAATATAATCACTTACACCTGATTCAACAATAGCATGGATCTAACATTGAAGGCAAAATTTACAAGTTAGGAAAGTTAAACTAGCTGATTTGGGGCAGGTATATAATTTCTGTCACTATATCCCATTCTTATTTCTGATCTACTTTAAAAATACTGCATTATTATAAAAAGGTATTGTTATAAATTAGAAATGAGCCAGCAGTAGCTGGCATGTTCTGATGAATTTTACATGTATTTTGAATTTTTCTGCAGTGAATGTTTATTGAAAAGTGGAAGTCATCATTTTTTCTGCAGGTTTTTGACTTGGGTGAATTAAATGTCTTCTAAGCAAGTCAGGATTGAGTTACCTGGAATTTTCTTTGAAATAACTTACTTGGTGATAAGGGAGTCAGTGCAATTATAACATCACAGTATTGGTATCTTTGTTATGAATTTTCATACAGTTTGGCAGTGGAGTCTGATTATCCCTCATCTTCTGTGATATCAATGAGAGAATGGCCAGTCATAAGTGAACTTTTCTTTAATTAACAGTTCTCCCTAATTTTCTTCTCTTTTGAAGGCCCTCACTTATGCTGGCAGAAAGTTCTAGCAGTGCAAACAGAGCTCCTGCACTTTGGCTAAGTGAGGATCTTTCAGCCCTTCAAGCGTTAACCTCAGCCCTGAGTATTGGCAGATGAGCCATACTGGATGGCATCATAGCTGAGTCCAATCCTGTCCTCGTGCTATGTCCATACGCATCCACTTTCCAACAGCAATCACAAGATAATGATCAAAGGTGATAGCCCTGGCTGCTATTTTTCCCTTTTCTGAGCTCAAGACACAAAGGCTAATTGTCATGTTTCTACTGCTATCCAGGCTGAAATCAGCTGGCTGGCTAATGGCATCATCAAACAGGGTAGAAATCCTTAGTTCTACAGAATGAAAAGACTAATCTACACATTATAATTGTTTCTTGTTTCTTTATAGGACTACATCAACGCTTTCAATCATTTTTCTCAACATCATATTCACCCAAAGGAAACTATTTTGCCATACGATATGGCACTGGGCAACTTATGGGAGTGTTGGGTAAAGATAAACTCACAGTAAGTTGGATTAAAACTGTTAACTTGTAAAGAATCTCATTAATTACAACAGGAGATGAGCATAGTTTGAGTGGGCCCTGTATATGAATCTTAACAAAGGGACCCCAATGGACCAAGTGTCTTTTCTTATTCCTACTTCTTTATCATCTTTGATTCATAGATTTTTATTTAAAACAAATCTAAGATGGAGAATGTGAACTGTTAGACAATGGAAACATATCTCCACAGTGCTTTCACAGCTGTACTTATTTAATAATTGATGATAAACGTCTTAGCTGTCAAAATGATTTTAGTTTAAAGTATCATAATCCTTTATAATAAATGAAACCTTTGAACCATTGCAAACAGCCAAAAACTTTTATACAGGTAGTTAGAAGGGAATATTGATTGGACATAAAATATTATTGCTTTTAGAGTTCTTGCCTCTATAGAAAAGAAACAATCAATACTATAATGCTTCAAACATGCCCAGTACTGCACTGCATGATAGTTAAGAAAATTAACCTAATTAAGCTAGCAAACTGAATTGGTATTATTTCATGGCATTGCATAGCTCTGTGAGTTCCATGAAGTCTCACTAATGTACTTTCTCTTCTGCTCCTTTATCCCCATTACTCAATTTCACTCAACTTTATTTATTTATTACCTATACCTTTTTGGTTTCTGTTTCCCTTTGTTTTTCTTGTTTATGCTTTCTCTCCTCATTAATTCTCATAACTGCATCTGCTGTCCTTAATTTTTCATTACAATCAATCTATTTTACTTTACTGTTTAAGTTCAACACAATGATTACGGGATTGCCAAAGTATTCTTGCTCATTACACTGTTGCTGCCATGTATTCTGTGTAGACTCTGGACATTATTCTGTATATAAACTCAAAATTGTATGAAGGCCAATGGATTAAATACCAAGACAGCATTTTCCATCAACTTCACCAAAGTATCTTTTTATTTAAACAAACTTTTAATATGATGGTTACTTCAAACTATTATATGGACGTAATGGATATGCAAGCCAAGGGTCTTTTAATCTTTTTTCGGACTCCAACAACACATCCTTAAAAGCATTTATTATATGAAATAAGACAGATTTCATGTTAAATACCTGGCTTGAAGATGAAAATGCCTATCAGCTTTCACGATTCAAATCTTCATATTTGTTGGATTTCAGCCTTCTAACTGCACATCTATTCTTGTTCCTGTTCATTCTTTACAGATTGGAAACATTACTGTAAATGGACAAGAATTTGGGGAATCTGTCTATGAGCCAGGCTCAACATTTACCCTAGCAAATTTTGATGGTATTTTAGGTCTAGGATATCCTTCTTTAGCTGAAGGTGGAGCCATTCCTGTATTTGACAGAATGATGTACCAGGGACTGTTGGAAGAACCTATATTTTCCATCCTAATAAACAGGTTTGTATTACAACATCTCCATCTTTTATAAAAGAAAATCATGTTTGTAATGCAATAACCTATACCTCAAAATAAATACACAAAAATTGCATATGCTATCAAATTGCTCAGGGTTAGCTGATGAATATGTTCATTTTTATAAAAATAAATGTGACAGAATTGGGAAAAATGTATCTGAAGTTCACTCTACATAATCCTCTAGGGGCCACAGCCTGTGACTACATTTAATGCAAAAATTGAAAGGGAAGTCTTGAATCTCCCAATACAGGCCATTGTGGTATAGTACTAATGGTAGATAATCATCATTACTAATGTTTACATCTACAGAAGATTTTCAGGGTAATGCACATAGAAACAAAATGGAAAAGCAAGCTCCAGTATTCCTGATAATTTTGGTAAATTGGTCAATTTCAAAGTAAACCTATCTTATAGGGTTGCCATCATTAATTGCAGTAAAAGCGATATAAATGATATTATATAAGAATGTAAACATTCGCTGTACACAATACTCATTCATATATCTATTGTATGGAGTGCCTTTCTAAAACTGATTAATAGAAATTGGAGTTTTTTCTATCCTTAGTACAATAAATATCAACACAATTCACACTAATATAGTTGTTTGGTAGAACAGAACTTGAGTATTACTGAGAAAAGAGACATACTGTCAAAACCTTTCTTTTTTTTAATTCATTCGTGGGATGTGGTCTTCGCTGGCTGGGCCAGCATTTATTGCCAATCCCTAGTTGCCCTTGGGAAAGTGGTGGTGAGCTGCCTTCTTGAACTGTTGCAGTCCATGTGGTGTAGGTACACCCACAGTGCTGTTAGGAAGGGAGTTCCAGGATTTTGACCCAGTGATAGTGAAGGAATGGCGATATATTTCCAAGTCAGGATGATGAGTGACTTGGAGGGGAACTACCCGCTACACTTGTCTTTCTAGATGGTAGTGGTCGAGGGCTTGAAAGGTGCTGCTAAGGAGCCTTGGTGATTTCCTGCAGTGCATCTTGTAGATGGTACACACTGCTGGTACTGTGCATCAGTGGTGGAGGGAATCAGTGTTTGTGGATGTGGTGCCAATCAAGCGGACTGTTTTGACCTGGATGGTGTCCAGCTTCTTCAGTGTTGTGGGAGCTGCACTCATCCAGGCTAGTGGGGAGTATTCCATCACATATAGAAAAACAAAAAAACTGTGGATACTGGAAATCCAAAACAAAAACAAAAACAGAATTACCTGGAAAAACTCAGCAGGTCTGGCAGCATCGGCGGAGAAGAAAAGAGTTGACGTTTCGAGCACATTCCTGACTTGTGCCTTGAAGATGGTGGATAGGCTTTGGGGAGTCAGGAGCTGAGTTACTTGTTGCATGATTCCTAGCCTCTGAACTGCTCTTGTAGCCACAGTATTTATCTGGCTAGTCCAGTTCAGCTTTTGGTCAATGGTAACCCCCAGGATTTTGATAATGGAGGATTCATTGATGGTAATGCCATTGAACATCAAGGGGCGATGGCTAGATTCTCTCTTGTTGGAGATAGTCATTGCCTGACACTTGTGTGGCGCGAATGTTACTTGCCACTCCAAGCCTGGATATTGTCCAAGTCTTGCTGCATTTGGACATGGACTGCTTCAGTATCTGAAAAATTGTGAATGACGCTGAGCATTGTGCAATCACCAGCGAACATCTCCACTTCTGAACTTATGATGGAAGGAAGGCCATTGATGAAGCAGCTGAAGATGGTTGGGCCTAGGATACTACCCTGAGGAACTCCTGCAGTGATGCCCTAGAGCTGAGATGACTAACCTCCAACATCCACAACCATCTTCCTTTGTGCTAGGTATGATTTCACCCAGCAGAGAGTTTCCCCCCTGATTCCCATTGACTCCATTTGCTAGGGCTTCTTGATGTCACACCCAGTCAAATGCTGCTTTGATGTCAAGGGCAGTCACCCTCATCTCACCTTGGGAGTTCAGCTGTTTTGTCCATGTTTGAACCAAGACTGTAATGATGTCAGGAGTTGAGTGGCCCTGGTGGAACCCAAACTGGGCATCAGTGAGCAGGTTATTGCTAAGCAAGTGCCGTTTGATAGCACTGTTGATGACCTCTTCCATTACTTTACTGATGATTGAGAGTAGACAGATGGGGTGGTAATTGGCCTGGTTGGATTTGTCCTGCTTTTTGTGGAGAGGCCATATGTGGGCAATCTTCCACATAGCCAGATAGATGTCAGTGTTGTAGCTGTACTGGAACAACTTGGCTAGAGATGTGGCATGTTCTGGAGCACAAGTCTTCAGTACTATATCCGGAATATTTGCAGTATCCAGTGCCTTCAGCCGTTGCTTGATATCACATGGAGTGAATCAAATTGGCTGAAGACTGGCACCTGGGGGAGGCTATGATGGATCATCCACTTGGCACTTCTGGCTGAAGATTGCTGTGAATGCTTCAGCCTGATCTTTTGCACTGCTGTGCTCCATCATTGAGGATGGGGATATTTGTGGAGCCTAGTCCTTCAGTGAGTTGTTTAATTGTCCACCGCCGTTCACCACTGGATGTGGCAGGACTGCAGAGCTTAGATCGGATCCGTTGGTTGTGGGATCTCCTAGCTCTATCACTTGCTGCTTGTGCTGTTTGGCATGCAAGTAGTCCTGTGTTATAACTTCACCAGGTTGACACCTCATTTTTAGGTATGTCTGGTGCTGCTCCTGGCATGCCCTCCTGCACTCTTCATTGAATCAGTGTTGATCCCCTGGTTTGATGGTAATGGTAGAGTGTGGGCTATGCCAGGTCATTAGGTTACAGATTGTGTTCGAGTACAATTCTGCTGCTGCTGATGGCCCACAGCACCTCATGGGTGCCCAGTCTTGAATTGCTAGATCTGTTCAAAATCTATCCCATTTAGCACGGCAGCAGTGCCACACAACACGATGGAGGATATCTTTAATGTGAAGGCAGCACTTCATCTCTACAATGACTGTGCGGTGGTCACTTCTACTGATACTGTCATGGACAGATGCATCTGCAGCAGGCAGGTGGTTGAGGATGAGGTCAAGCATGTTTTTCCCTCACCACCTGCCACAGACCCAGTCTAGCAGCTATGTCATTGGGGACTCAGCCAGCTCAGTCAGTAGTGGTGCTACTGAGCCACTCTTGGTGATGGACATTGATGTCCCCCACCCAGAGTACATTCTGCATCCTTGCCACCCTCAGGGCTGCTCAACATGGAGAAGCATTGATTCATCAGTTGACGGAGGGCAGTACATGGTAATCAGCTGGAGGTTTTCCTTGACCATGTTTGACCTGATGCCCTGAGACTTCATGGGCCCAGGGTCAATGTTGAGGGCTCCCAGGGCAACTCCTTCCTGACTGCATACCACAATGCCACCACCTCAGCTGGGTCTGTCCAGCTGGTGGGACAGCACATACCCAGGGACAGTGATGATGGAGTCTGGGACATTGTCTGCAATGTATGATTCCAGGAGAATGGCTATGTCAGGCTATTGCTTGACTAGTCTGTGAGACAGCTCTGGCCCCCAGATGTTAGTAAGGAGGGCTTTACAGGGTTGACAGGGCTGCAATTGCCTTTGTTGTTTCCGCTGCCTAGGTTGATGCCAGGTGGGCATCCAGTTTCATTACTTTTTTGTGGTTTGTTACAACTGAGTGGCTTACTAGGCCATTTCAGAGTCAACCACATTGCTGTGGGTCTGGAGTCACCTGTAGGCCTGACCAGCAGATTTGCCTCCCTAAAGGGCATTAGTGAACCAGGTGGGTTTTTAACAACAATTGACAATGGTGTCATGGTCATCATTAGATTTTTAATTCCAGATTTACATTGAATTCAAATTCTGCCATGGCGGGATTCAAACCGAGGTCCCAAGAGCATTACTCCAGGTCTCTGGATTACTAGTCCAGCGACAATACTACTATGCCATTGCCTCCCCACTGCACTCATCAGGACAGATTCACAAGAATACTTATTCTAAAGGAAACAACAATTTATAATGCATGAGAAAAGAGTGCTGATTGGTTGGTAAGTGGACTCTGATTGGAGAATGTGCAAAGGCACTTGAGTTAACTTGAATATTGCTGAAAAAAGAGACATGTGTAAGTTTTTTGTCTTTGTACTCATCAGGACACTCACAAGAATACCAATATAAGGGAAACAACAGTTTATACTGTTTGTGACTAGAGTGCTGATTGGTTGACAAGTGGCATTGCCATGGAAAGTGCACCAGTGATGGTGACTGACAGTTAACTCTCAAACAATGCTTGGCAGTCCACTGTCAGTCACCATCCCTGGTGCATTCTCCATGTCTATGTCACTTGCCAACCAATCAGTGCTCTCATCACATACAGTATAAACTGTTGTTTCCCCTTATATTGGTATTCTTGTGAGTGTCCTGATGAGTGCAAGGCAAAAAAGCTTAGACATGTCTCTTTTCTCAGCAATACACAGTTAACTGCCAAGCCTTTGTTTAAATTCAACTCTCGATTCTGATTGGTCAAGGCATTGCCATGGAGAATGAACCAGGGGATGGCTTGGAATTACATCAAATCAAAACAAAGTGTCCAACATTAGATGTGATTCCACAATTGGACGACACTTGCTAAACAATCCCGATTGTGCTAAGAATTACACTGACAACCAATTTAAGATTATCAGTCGGGCTCATGGTGCGGCTCACTTACGCAAGCTAAAAGTTACATATATTCACACACAGGGCCCTGTCCTTTGCAAACAGAAAGAGCATGTTCACACATTGAGCCTTTCTCAACTAAGCAAAAGCTTGGGGGAACAGCCATTCCCCGGTTCATTCCCCACAACAATACCTTGACCAATCAGAGTTGAACTGCCCATTTTGAATTTAAACAGAAGCTTAGTAGTTAACTGTGCCCTGCTGCATTCTCCATGGCAATGCCTCTATCAATCAGCGTCCATTTGTCAACCAATCAGCACTCTGTTCTCATGCAGTAGAAATTGTTGTTCCCTTTAGAATTGGTATTTTAGTGAACCTATCCTGATGAGTGCAAGACAAAAAGCTTCAACAGCATGTCTATTTTTTCAGCAATACACACACTAATATGCTTTGGCTTTTGTTCGTGATTTATACAAACGACAGAAAAACATGCATCCACATGTACACAAAGCAAGTCCAAATGGTATCTGATAATGAGGAAGTTCACCTGCAGGCAATACTAAAAGCATCCGTGCATTATGATCCTGAAGTTGCAGACAAACAGCCAGAAGAGGACTCAATGCAACATGATAAGAATGACATTGATGTGATCTTATGGACTCCAAACTGCTAGATATATCTGTAATTAAATAAATCATAAATCTTTGATGTTGAATAATGATATTTTTCTCTCAGGAAACTTGGAGCGGAAAATAATACCTACAATTGCAGCTGCAATTTATTTCCCTAGTCCTAAGTCATCTATTCTCCAAACCTTAAATTTCTACATCGGAAAGTTATGTTTCCACAAGCCAAACTTAGCTTCCCTGCCAGTAATGGTAGTAGCACAAATGGTGCACATGCATGCCAATTACACTCTTATTCTTAATTTAAACCAAATAATTGTGCAATGATACAGAAGTTTGAGAGGGACTATGACTGCATTGGAAAAAGACAAGCACAAATTTCTGAAACAAATGTATAATGCAAGTGTGAGTCATGTTAATGCAGAAATTCTGTAGATCAATTTCTCACATAAGGCTTTTTAACATTTCTACACTAAACACAGTTTATTTTTCTAGAGAAGCTGATGGTGAAAATGGTGGCGAATTGCTCCTGGGAGGCATCGACCATTCACGCTACACAGGCCCTATTAATTGGGTCGATGTGTCCCAAAAGGGTTACTGGCAAATAGAAATACAAAAGTAAGTGGCTGTAAAAACACAGTACCATAAGTTATCTGTAAGTTCCCTTTCAATGTGCTACAGCTGTGGGCAGTGGGCATTGGGCAGATGATTGTTTTGTTGATGCATATCTGGAACCTGCCAGAATTGTTATTGTTAAAGAAGGCCATGTAACCTCTATAATCAATCAAATTATCCAAATTTAAGATTATTTATACAATCATAAATAGAAACGGAACAGTGAACCATAGTTAGACTAGTCTTGGTAGCTTTTAGTACATCTTTTTCAATACCAAATGGGGTGACTGCTCTGATATGTTACTCAGCCTATGGGTACAGTAGCATAAAGTTGGACTGGTAACCTAGAGGCTGGGACAAATGATCCAGAGACACGAGGTCCAATCCAACCACAGTAGCTGTGGAATTTAAATTCAATTAATTCAATAAATCTGGAACAAAGAGCTAGGCCTGGATTTTTTGCTCCCGGCTCCGCTAAGTCGACCCAGCAGAAAGTGGCCCGGAAGGGCAGATTTTTGTTCCAGGGTGGTGGGATTCACTGCAAGTTGGGTCCACTACTACAGTGGATGCTGGAACAAAAGAACAGAAAATGCTGGAAAAACTCAGCAGGTCTAATTCAACAACTCAGCATCTGTGGAGAGAAAAACAGAGTTAACGTTTCGAGTCTGTATGAAGAAGAGTCATATGGATTTGAAACGTTTATTCTGTTTTTCTCTCCACAGATGTTGTTAGACCTGCTGAGTTTTTCCAGCATTTTGTGTTTTTGTTTCGGATTTCCAGCATCTGCAGTATTTTGCTTTTACCGCAGTGGATGCTGGGTTTGGAGGCCGGCTGGGCCAAAGGCCTGTCTTGGTGCTACAGGACTATGTTGATGTTTAATTAAAAAAAAACCTAAAAAAACAGCCCTCCAGCCCTCACCCCTTCCCCCCTTTCACACATCCCATGCACCAGGTATGTCACCTTTTACCCTCCATTCTAATCTATACACTCTACCCACCCCCCCATGTCCCTTTATAGCCCCTATACCAACTCACACCAACCAATGCCCCCAACCATTGGATGGTGGCCCTCAATCCTTTTCCCTTACACCTACCATGCCAACTCACCCAGTACCCAACATGGGCAAAGATCCATGCTGAGAATGAAGAAAATAAAGTTCCAAGATTTTATTGCAGACTTAAAAAAAACTCTCTTTCTTAAAACCCAATTACTACATGTACATTCCTTCAACTACATTATCTCTTATAACATCAAACATTTCATTCAATTGCATAAACTCTTATAAAAACGTGCATTGGAATTCATAGTCCCACTTCAAAGAGTTCACAACCACTGGAGCTGTCAATCAGAATGTGAAAAGGCAGGCACCCTACTGTGATAATAGACGGTTGTAAAATCAGTCGTGCAGCATTAACCCAGTAATGGTTAGGTCAACAGACAGGGAAATAGCAAGCTATCTTTTTTTAACACTCCAGGCAGCTTTTTCAAAGGGCAGGAATTTTAAATGCCTAGATAGCTTGACAACTCCCATTGACAATTCATCTTGACACTTTTGACAGTTCCAATGAGCTTCACAGTTCCAATGAGTTTATGCACTTTTTAAGCAATCCCTAAGGGCACCTGACCTCCCCCATGGGGCATCTTACCTCTCCCAAGGGACCATACCCAAAGGGGTACCTTACCTCTCCAAAAGGTTACCCTGGTTATCCAAATGAATCCACAAAGTTCAGACCTGCTCCTACCAAGTCTAATCTGTACCACTCGGGTTTCAGACACCTCTCACACCAAAATCACATGAGTGGAGGCAGCTGCTGATTTCTATGGGCAGTTAAATCCATGAAACAGGAATATGCAAACCCCGACCCAGGCCCATTCCCAATCCCATGAAAATTGTCGGTGCCGTATTTGGAGTTGGGACTTCCAGATGTGGGTGTCTTCCACCATTTTCACCGTGACGGAGAGGCTCTCCATCGTGGCAAAAGTCCAGGCCCTAATATCAGTATTGGTGACCATGGCCTGAATCTTTTGGTTGGCGTGCGGGGGCGGGCCCCGCTCACTGACACGTAAAATGATGCGTGGTGACATCGGGCGTGCGTCCGACGCCACCGCATGTCACTCCAATCTTCAGTTCGGTGGGTGCGCACTGGAGTCAGCTGCATGCCCGCCAAACTGTCAAAGGCCCATTAAGGCCATTTAACAGCCAATTGAAATAATTAACAGGACTGACCGCCCATTCCATGGGTAGGATGAGGTTTCCTGAAGACTTTATAAATTACATAAAAATTTTTATCGAAATACATAAACATGTCCCAGCTCGTGTGACACTGTCACATGAGGGGACGTGTGTAAGTAATTTTTTTCTCTCCTTATTTCAAAGTTTAAATATAGAATTAATCTCCCTGAGGCAGCTAGCCACACCTCTCCCTCCTGCCCCCGCCAGCACAGGGAGCACTGAGTGCTTCTAGGTGCGTGTCATGCTGGGAAGGCCTTACTTGGCCCGCACACATAAAATGGCGGCGCGCAGCTGATCGCCGCCTGCTCCCGCAGGACAGGAGAAAATTCTCCCCCATGAAATCAAATGCTGGCCTTGCTTGTGATGCCCACATCCCATGAATGAATGAAAAAAACATAGGCCAGGATTTTACAGCCGCTCCCGCCCGGCGGGATATTACAGTCCCACCCAGTGGGATATTTGGCTCACTGCATCCACTGGGGGGAGGCACACCACAGCAAGGCTGTAAAATCCTGGCCATAATTACCAGAGATGGAGATCTATTTTTGATAATCAGCCTATCTGAAAATTTGATGAAATGAAAGAATGTGAGTTCAAACACAAATTGAAGATTTTCTTTTACATGGAAGCTTGTGTGTGATTACTACTGCAGTAAGATACATCTACATCAGTAAGATTTTCTTAAGTATGACTGCATACAATTGTAAATGCCTTCAATTTTATCCATCCTGAATGAAGAATGAATGGTATAAATTAATTAAGAAATATTCTGGTGATGTAGCCAAATCACTGAAGTTGAATGTCTTATTTACTCTTGCATCTCTAAAAAAATATATTTTATCCAGCAAGTTAGGCAATGCAGCAATTTTTGATCTGTACCATTTCCTTCCCAAAAACAAATCTATTCTTCTGGGTATAGGCTATGTCAGAGCTTTGAGTTGGTTTAACTCTATCCCAATTTTAGTCCAGATACATGTTCCATACATGGGGACAGTTTCGTTGTCAGGAAACCTGGAGGAATGGGTTTCTTGAATGTCCTAGTTTGGAAGCTCCTAATCACACTTGCTATCAGTGTGGTGGTGCGGGGTGGGGATGTAGGTGAGCTGATTGTGGTGGTGGGCATATCCATATCAAGGGGAAGGGGCAGTGGTCCAGTGGTGATCAGGGAGGGGTCAGATGATTGGGGGTGGGGGAGAGGAGTCAGATCATGGAGTGGGGGTTTACTGGGTGAATTGTTGGGTCTGGTGGAAACAATCCTATTCCTCCTGGCTCCATGACTTCATTTCACTTGCTGGGTTTCCTGAGCCCTGGGAAACCCAGCTGACTCAAGTTAAAAATAGAATGACTGTTAAAATAAAGACAGGAAGCCTTCATTGTAACATTTATAACTAATTGGTCACAAGGTCCTCATTTTACCTCCATTGAAACCAGGAATGGATGGTTTTGAGGCAGGTCCCTATTTCTGATTTTACCAATTCACCCATTGTCATGAGTTAAGATTCAGCCCTATGATTCATACCAGTACCAATTTGGAATCTGAAATCAAAATCTGTATCTGAATTATCAGCCTTGTTGAATAAGTAAAGATCTGTATGCTATGCCTATGATTCAGGGATTATTTACGTTTTGCAATGCTTTCTATCCAGTATAACATTTCAAGACACCATTATCTGTAGGAGTGGGTGCTCTGCAATAGTTGACACTGGAACCTCCTTGATAGCTGGTCCTTACACCTCATTAAGACACATGTTTCCTGATGATTCTCAAACACAGCTTCGCAGGGGAGAGGTATGAATTTTAATTTGATGCTTGTTGAACTGATCACATCCATTTGATTTTACAAGACATATAGTTTCATGCTGAATTCTATTTGTTCATGCAAATCAAACAAAACCTAAATGATGTTTGAAAAATATGATATTCTGAAAATGGGGAGTTACCATATTTTTGAAGTATAGCAGAAACAGTTATACAGGGTTGGTGAGACCACATCTGGAGTACTGTTTACAGTATTGGTCTCCTTATTTAAAAGACGTAAATGAATTCGAAACAGCTCAGAGAAGGTTTATGAGATTAATACCTGGAATGGGAGGGTTGTCTTATGAGGAAAGGCTGATCAGGCTAGGCTTGTATCCACCGGAGTTTAGAGGAGTAAGAGGCAACTTGACTGAAACATATAAGAAGGGGCTTGACAGGGTGAATGTGGAAAGGATATTTCCTCTTGTGGGAGAATCTAGAACTCAGGGTCACTGTTTCAAAATAAGGGGTCGTCTATTTAGGACAGAGATGAGGAAAAAAAAATTCTCTCAGAGTTGTGAAGCTTTGCAATTCTCCATCAGAAGCTTTGCAATTCTCCAGGCAGATTCCTTGAATATCTTAAAGGCAGAGGTACATAGATTCTTGATAAGCAAGGGAGTGAAAGGTTATCAGAGGTAGACAGGAATGTGAGGTTAAAATCAGACCAGCCATGATCTTATTGAATGACGGAGCAGGCTCGAGGGACTGAGTTACCTACTCCTGCTCCTAATTCATATGTTTGTACCAGTCGTCAACATTTATTTGCACATTAATAAAATTTGCCACTAGAACATTTTGGAGATTTGATTTTTTTTATTCATTCATGGGATGTGGCATCACTGGCTAGGTCAGCCTATCCCTAATTGTCCTTGAGAAGGTGGTGGCAAGCTGTCTTCTTGAACCACTGCAATCCATGTGGTATAGGGACACCCACAGTGCTGTTAGGGAGGGAGCTCCAGGATTTTGACTCAGTGACAGTGAAGAAATGGTGATATATTTACAAATCAGGATGGTGATACTAGTTATAAAATTAGTTATTGTTTCTGGGATTTTTGTTCTTGGGTATTTAATTACTGTGGCATTCCCACAAATCTACCGATTGAAAGATGATTTTTCATGACACAATCAACTATTTATCGGTTTTCAGAGGTTTGGTCAAATTCAGTTGTTAAAAAAAACAATGAATATTGCATTTCTATATAAAATACTTAAGAATACATATCAGGTTACTTAGAGGATGGAAAACATTGACAGAAATGTCAATATTGGCTATCTACAACGGATCTGTGAAGAAGTACACTGCTTTGTGTGAAATTGAGACATACAACTAAAAGGTCATAGCCGAGTTAATTTATTTCTGCTATGTTATAGTCTATAACTTGATTGTCAAAGTTTTTTGCTGCTTTAGTATAACACAACTTTAAAAAACCCAGTATTCTTAGCTGTTTGCCATTAGACAACAGCATCAAATGGGCAATATCAACTATTCCCTTTGACTGAAGTTCCTGTTATGTTAGTGGAATTTATTAAAGATTCCATTATACTAACATTTTAACACAGACAGTTTATTGGGTCGAGGATGTAAAAACCATGCAAAAAGGGATGGGGTAAGACCAGTTAGTTCATTCAATCTCTCTTATCCTGGCATGATGTAACTTCTTCATCTTCCACCTTTCCCATCCACGTAGCCACACAACCTCCTGAAGGAAGCAAAGAAAAAATGAGAGAAAAATAAATTGTGGGACAATTTGAGAAAAGTCTCTGGGGATACCTCTCAGATCCCTGAAGGTGAACAAATAAGTTCTAGAAGATTATGGTGGCTGGGTACTACAATTCCCAGTGACCCACCTTCCTTCAATATATGCTTGCCACTCCTAGGAAATTGTCCAGTGCTGGCAGCAAATTGGCATTATTGCATGTGGGAGCGACTTAACTCAGAGATCAATGATTTTCTGCAAAAATAAGTGCTTTGTCACATCTAACCTTGCTCCATTTATAGTTTATATTTGCATCACCCTAAACCATCTAGCTTTAATAGCCTATCCACTTGGATTGTGTCTGATATTTTCATTGTATTAAAGATCTCAATCAAGCCTTCTTGAAGTTTATGCTTCTCCAAAGTAAAATTCTCCAGTACTCTTTACCATGGGTGTTCTCAGTAAGGATGTATACGGGCAAAGAATAGTATTTCTGCTTAATAATTAAACATTCTGGCAATTAACCCAACTTGTTTTTACAACAGCTCTGGACTTTCAATGCCCTGTGAATTGTAACCACAATTCTCTTTCTCCCATCAGCAGTTTTGAGCATGAACAACCTTAAGCTGTGCACATGTGCTAGAGTTGTCCCCACACAAGTAGGGCCTACTCGGCCATCGTATCTAAATTCACTTGCCGCCAATTATTTTCATCTAAGGTCCTTACATACACATATCCTTGTGTCATCCATGAATTTGCAGACAGTTCTCCAGACATTTTCATTTCGATTTCTGACTGAGAAAGATTTCTGCCAGATTCTTTTAGTGACTTGTCCCATACAGAAACTTTTACCAGTAGGAAGGACTTTCTGTTCACAGGAATGCATCAGTTCCAAACCCAACAAAAAATCTGCCCACCAGTTCCACAGGACTCAATCTCATTCAGTAACCTTTCGTGTTTTATCAAAAGCTTTTTGAAAATCAAGATAGGTGATGTCGACCTGATTCCCAACATTTACCAACTTTGTAATTTGCACAAAAAAACCCCCAACATTTTTGATGAAATATGACCTTTTTTCCAGTAGTTGCATTGAGCTTCCCGAATAACCCTTCTCTGTCGAGGTGATTGCACAGTATATAATTAATGATTCCTGCAAACTACTTTGATATAACTAAAGTTATATTCGTTTGAGCAACTTGGGGTGAAAGCTAGCAGGGCCAGCAGCCTGAACTGCTTTATGATCAATAATTTTAGCCAGGATTATAACTGCATCCACTTCGGTACTTTGACAAAAATATAGATAGAGAGAAACTCAATCCTAAGCAAAGTTATTTAAATAGAGTGAAGATGTTTCAAGAGAACACTTTGACGCACAACTTGTTTCTTAATTGTCAGCTTATAGTAGAGTGCAAAAAAATACCCATGCTGCCAAGTCTGACTTTCACTATTGGAGGGGTAGAATATACGTTGGAAGCCAAAGACTATATTAAAAAGGTACCCTTTTCACCTGTATTCATTCACATTTTATTCCTATTAGAAAATATTACTATAAATAAATGCAGTTTCTTGTAATGTTTGCAAATGACTTTTTGTGCTTCCATTACACAAGTTTCAGGAAGAACAGGCAATGTGTCTATACGGATTCCAGGCAATAAATATATATTCTTCTAAAGGACCTCTTTGGATTCTGGGAGATGTTTTTCTTGCAAAATTCTACACCATTTTTGACCGGGGAAATGACAGAGTGGGATTTGCTAAATCCCGTCATGCATTGAGCAGTCGTAAAAGCACAGAAGATTGAAACATCAGAAGTGAACTGTTCCTATTTATTATCAGTAAAATTGTCTTTAATGGTTCAGTACTTAATGCAATGTTTCATAGCACTTTTCGACTGAAAAATTAGCGACTCTTTTTTACTGAAATAAAACTAATCAATTGAAATCTCAGGTTTTCAGAGACTGCGTTCTACAGCATAGATGCAAAAGACAAAGCTGAAGCATTTGCAAACATCTTAAACCAGAAGTGCCAAGTGGATGATCAATCTTAGCCCTCTCCTGAAATCCCTAGCATCGCACATGCCAGGCTTCAAACAATTTTTAAAAATTTATTCATGGGATGTGGGCTTTGCTGGCTGGGCCAACATTTATTGCCTGTCCGTGGTTGCTCTTGAGAAGCTGGTGGCGAGCTGCCTTCTTGAACTGCTGGAGTCCATGTGGTGTAGGTACACCCACAGTGCTGTTAGGAATGGATTTCCAGGATTTTGATGCAGTGACATTGAAGGAACGGTGATATATTTCCAAGTCAGGATGGTGAGTGACGTGGGGGGGAACTTGCAGGTGGTGGTGTTCCCATCTAACTGCTGCCCTTGTCCTTCTAGATGGTAATGACCGTGGGTTTGGAAGGTTCTGTCTAAGGACCCATGGTGAAATCCTGCAGTGCATCTTGTAGATGGTACACAGGGTTGCTACTGTGCATCAGCGGTGGAGGGAGTGAATATTTGTGGATGATGTGCCAATCAAGTGGGCTGTATTGTTCTGGGCAATGTCACACTTCTTGAGCATTGTGGGAGCTGCAAGTGGGGAGTATTCCATCACATCCCTGACTTATGCCTTGTAGATGGTAGACAGGCTTTGGGGTGTCAGGAGGTGAGTTACTCTACGCAGGATTCTTAGCCTCTGATTCGCCCTTGTAGCCACAGTATTTATATGGCTAGTCTAGTTCAGTTTCTAGGTCAATGGTAACCCCCAGGATGTTGATAGTGGGGGATTCAGAGATAGTAATGCCATTGAATGTCAATGGGCAATGGTTAGATTCTCTCTTGTTGGAGATGGTCATTACCTGTCACATGTGTGGCACGAATGTTACTTGCCACTTGTCAGCCCAAGCCTGGATATTGTCCAAGTGTTGCTGCATTTGGACATGGACTGCTTCAGTATCTGAGGAGTTGCAAATGGTACTGAACATTGTGCAATCATCAGCGAACATCCCCACTTCTGACCTCATAATGGAAGAAAGGTCATTGATGAAGATGGTTAGACCTAGGACACTATCCTGAGGAACTCCTGTGTTGATGTCCTGGAGCTTAGATGACTGACCTCCAACAACCATAACTTCCTTTGTGCTAGGTGTGACTTGAATCAGTTTCTCCCCTGATTCCCATTGACTCCAGTTTTGCTAGGGCTCCTTGATGCCACACTTGGTCAAATGTGGCCTTGATGTCAAGGGCAGTCAATCTCACCCTACCTCAGGAGTTCAGTTCTTTTGTCGATGTTTGAACCAAGGCTGTAATGAAGTGAGGAGCTGAGTGGTCCTGGCAGGACCCAAACTGGATGTCAGTGAGCAGGTTATTGCTAAGCAAGTGCCTCTTGACAGCATTGTTGATGAACCCTTCCATTACTTCACTGATGATCGAGAGTAGATTGATGGATTGGTAATTTGATGAGTTGGATTTGTCCTCTTTTTTATGTACAGGACATATCTGGGCAATTTTCCACATAGCCGGGTAGATGCCAGTGTTGTAATTGTGCTGGAACAGCTTGGCTAGGGGCGCAGCAAGTCTTAAGTATTATTGCTGGAATATTGTCTGGGCCCAACGCCTTTGCATTAACCGGTGCCTTCAGATGTTTCTTGAAATCACGTGGAGTGAATCAAATTGGCTGAAGACTGGCATCTGTGATGCTGGGGATCTTGGGAGGAGGCCAAGATGACCATCTGCTCGACACTTCTGGCTGAAGATTGTAGCAAATGCTTCAGCCTTATCTTTTGCAATGATATGCTAGGCTCCCCCATCATTGAGAATGGGGACATTTGTGGAGCCTCCTCCTCCAGTCAGTTGTTTAATTGCCCACCACCATTCACTGGATGGATGTGGCAGGACTGCAGAGTTTAGATCTGATCCATTGGTTATGGGATCGCTAAGCTCTGTATATCACTTGCTGCTTATGCTGTTTGGCACGCAAGTAGTCCTATGTTATAGCTTCACCAGGTTGACACTTCATTTTTAGGTATGCCTGGTGCTGCTGCTGGCATGCCCTCCTGCGCTCCTCATTGAACCAGGGTCGATCCCCTGGCTTGGTGGTAACGGTAGAATGGGGGATATGCTGGGCCATGAGGTTACAGATTGTGTTTGAGTACAACTCTGCTGCTGCTGGTGGCCCACAATGCCTTATGAATGCCCAGTCTTGAGTTGCTAGATCTGTTCGAAATCTATCCCATTTAGCATGGTGGTAATGCCACACAACACAATTTGATTCACTCCAGGTGATATCAGGAAACAGCTGAAGACCCTGAATACAACAAAGGCTATGGGCCCTGACAGCATCCTGAAGACAGAACTGGCCACACCGCCAGCCAACCGTTCGGGTACAGTTACGAACTGGCATCTGTACAACAATGTGGATAATTGACCAGTTATATCCAGTCCGCAAAAAGCAGGACAAATCCAATCTGGGCAGTGACGACTCCATCAGTCCACTCTTAATTATCAGCGAAATGATGGACAGTGGCATTGACAGTGCTATTAAGCAGCACTTACACAACAATAACCTGCTCACCCGCACTAAGTTTGGGTCCACCAGGGTCACTCAGCTCCAGACCTTTGGTCAAATAATGGACAAAAGAACTGAATTCAAGAGGTGGTGTGAAAGTGGCCTTTGATATGGAAAATTCTCCACTGGTTGGAGTCATACCTAGCAACAAGGAAAATGGGAAGATGGTTGTGTTTGTTGGAGGCCAATCATCTCAGTCCCAGTATACAACTGCAGGCGTTTCTAAGGATAATGTTCTAGACCAAGATATCTTCAGCTGGTTCTTCAGATGAGCTTCCTTCAATCATATGGTCAGACGTGGGGATGTTTGCAGGTGATTGCACAATGTTCAATGCCATTTGCAACTCCTCAGGAGCTGAAGCAGTCTTTGCTTACATGCAGCAGGACCTGGACAACATTCAGGCTTGGGCTGATAAGTGGCAAGCAGCATTTGCACCACACAACTGCCAGGCAATGACGATTTCAATCAGGAGAGAATCCAACCATCTCTCCTTGACGTTTAATGGCATTATTATTGCTGAATCCCCCACCATTAATATCCTGGGTATCACTATTGACTAGAAACTGAACTGGACCAGCCATATAAATACTGTGGATGCAAGAGCAGGTTAGAGGCTAGTAACTCACATCCTGACTCCCTAAGGTTTGTCCACCATCTACAAGGCACAAGTCAGGAGGAGTGTGATGGAATAATCTCCAGTTGCCTGGATAAGTGCAGCTCCAACAACACTCAAAAAGCTCAACACCATCCAGGATAAAGCCGGCACTGACCGGGCACTCTCTTCACCACCTGAGACCACCTACTGTTATGACACAGCCAATGGTAAATGCTGAGTTGTTCAAATCCCAGAGGGAAACTTGAAACAACTACCACAACTAATTATGCAATCTGTATGTTTTGAAATGCGAGCTTTGAACTCAGTAGTAATAAGACCTCTGAGTCTTATAGGTTTTTACAAAACTAGATTAAACATTTATTAACAAGAAAAATGATTTTTAAGCATACACATATGTCTATAAATTACTATTATAATAACTTCTAAATTCCCTAATTAATCTAACTCCCAATTACACTTTCGTTAAGGCAACAGTAAGACACACAGATTTTAAAAGACCCAGGCAAAGAAACATGATAATCTGAACAATCCAATTCAAAGTGAGTTTTCTTAATTTCAGTTTGTTGTAGACAGCGGCTTGAGGCATAGCTGCTGAAGGCTTTTCACACTTGTTAGATCTTAAAATGCCTACCTTTTCACACAGTCTATTTTCCTTTATACATATTTTCCCATTTTAATGCAAATTCCCATTGTTTCACTATGTCTTTGGATTTTACCAAATTGTACCAATTTTACCAGTAATCTTTGGGAAAAATAAACACACTGTTTCCGAACTTCACCTGGTTAGGTGAAACATTTCACCCCTCCTTTGAAAACAATCTAGTCTGGCTTATTTAAAAATGCAAATGTTCTTTTACACCTTACATTCTAAACTTCCCCCATGTTTACCTACTTAACATTTCAAACCTAGGTCATCTTCTAATGCACCAAACCCTTCAGACCAGCTGTCTTTAATCCAATTAAGGCACACACACACACACACATTTACCACTATTTTACAATAAATCCTAATAACATTATTATATCTTCCTGACGCTGCACTTTCTCCACTATCAAAGCATAGTGGCAGCAGTGTGTACCATCTACAAGATGAATTGCAGCAATTCGCCAAAGCTCCTTCAACAGCATCTTCCAAACCCGTGACCTCTACCACCTTGAAGGACAAAAGCAGCAGACGCAGGGGAACACCACTGACTGTGAGGTCCCCTTGAAGCCACACATCATCAAGACGTGGAACTATATTGCTGTTCCTTACCTGTTGCTGAGTCAAAATCCCAGAACTCCATTCTCTATGGCACAATGGGTGTACCTATACCACATGAGCTAAAGCAGTTCAAGAAAATGGTGCACCACCACCTTCTCAAAGGCATTAGGAATGGCAACAAATGCTTGCTAGGGATGCTTGTATTCCATTAACAAGTGCAAAAATATCCATTTCTTGAAGAGTGCCACTACAGATTCAATTGCCAATTATTTTTGTTTATTGAGAATTCAAAGTGAAGGGCCAACGTCTAGAGTGCAGGATACTACTCCTAAAGCAGAAAGAATGAGAAAACAAGGTAAATTATAATAAAGTAATAACTTAAGTAACTGTACATGTGGTAGAAAGCATCTAGGAACTGGGAGTCAATGTAACTGTGGACATGGTAGAGCCAGTAGCTGAGTCAACTCCTGACACACTAAAGGAGATGGGGAGCACAGCTTTGCAAGAGGCTCTGACTGCCACACTTGGGTGAGCAATAAATGTATTGATTACTTATTGCACATTGCTAGTAAAATATTATTGCATACATACGAAAAACCTTTCAATTCCCCCTTCAAGGTAAAACACTAAAACTTCTTCCTGTCATGAAAGGGTATTTGATGTTTACCAGTTAACCAACTGTCTTTTCTAATTGGGATATTATGGTAATGAGAGAGTGTTGCTTTGTTGAAGCCAATGTCAGAACTAGGCTTGGCTGGCTGGGCAGGATGAATTTGTACTTTGTGTGACGTGGTGAGAAGAGGACAAAGCTGAGAACTGGGGAAGCCTGACATACAGCCTTCGGCATAGAGATGCTGCAAGAACATTGAAGCCAAGATAGGTGACAGAGAGGGTGAAATGCAAGCAGTCCTCCAAAGGCAGGTTGACCCAACTTCAGAATAATTGATGGATCATGATGCCCCTCATCCCCCCATTAACTCTGCCAGTGGTTGGAGCTACTGTGTATCAGATAAGATATTAAACCAAGCCCTCACCTTCCTGTTTATGTGGATGTAAATGATTCTCTGACACAATTTAAAGAAGAGCAGATATATTCTCCTGGCCAATATTTCTGTATCATTCAATATCGCCCAGCCAGGATCACAAACAAAAACAGAATTACCTGGAAAAACTCAGCAGGTCTGGCAGCATCGGCGGAGAAGAAAAGAGTTGACGTTTTGAGTCCTCATGACCCTTCAACAGAACATAACATTCATTTCATTTACTGTCTGTGGGACACAGGATGTGCTACAGGCATCAATTTTTCAAAGTATCACTTATATGTGTTTAACATTAAAGAGCATTTTTACACTGTACATAAAAATATGCACCGCCTTTATTATTCCATATTTTTGTTTTGTGGGAAATGACCAATTCCTGATGTAATTTTAACAATCAGTGAATAAAACTGCATTAGAGATGAACTACAGACAGCATCCATGAGGTCATTAAAGAAATGTTGATAAACCAAATCAAACCATGAAACTTAAAGTAAAACCACTTCTCTCATACTCCCAGTCTCTCTCATTTTCTTCTTTCTCCAATCTCACATACTCACTCATTCATGCACCTGCATGTGAGAACTCTTGCAATTCTCATTTCATAATCCCTCATGCATACAGAGATAGAGCTAAGAAATGAAACATAGATATACATTAGGGCAGAGAGAGAAAGATCTACACTGGGATTGAAAGTGACTTTGGCACATCACTGTTTCATGTGAAGGTGGACTTGCAAAGTATAAACATAAAATAATTATGCTCAGACGCTTTTAACTTTCTTGGACTGAAATACAGATGTGCCCACCCTGAAACTACTCCACTTCCAAAATAAAATTCACTGAATACTTAATTTATTTTTGAAAGCTGAAGGGCTTCCCAAGACTATGGCCAGAATTTTACGTTCCATTTGGCCACAAAATAGCGCAATATAATGTCGGGTGAGTGTCCCAATGTCATCAAGCACTCGCGCAATATCTTGCTCGGCGGGCGAGCACAGCAGTCGGAAGTGCGCATGCCAATAACTAAGCGGGCAATTAAGCCCATTAAGGAGGCAATTGAAAGAGATTTATCATTGCCTGTCCACTTTTATGGCTGACAGATGGGCCAATCGGCCAGGTGGCCTTCACATTTTTGCTCAAACTTTGATCCAGAGCGGGATGAAATCTCCGTGGGGAAATAAAGTTAAAAGAGATATCTGGGGACTGGTTTGTTTTGTGAGATATGTTTTCAGGCGCTTGATTGTGCAGCATGGACGTATTTTGCAGCATTTATGCCATTTTGTTTATTCTGTGGAGCTCTGCAGCTCCCTCAGGCAGCTGTCTGCCTTCAGGGAGCTCACTGGAAGCGCTCACCGGCACCCGCAGTGACGTCAGCGCCCGCCCTCTTCCCGCCCCCACTGGCAGTGCTGAGCCTTTCTCAGAACATGTTTCATGCTAGCTGGCCGTTAATTGGCCAGCCAGTGTGAAATCGCGGTCAGGGGCCCATTTCTCGTCCACTCCCGGGCCCGCTGCTCGACGGACATAAAGTTCAGGCCTATGGGTAACATGATGCATATCCATTGCTCTCAGTCCAGCGGAAACCTGAAATATAAATAAACACACTTGAAATACTCAATGCGCCAGGCAGTATCTGTGGAGAGAGCAACAGAGTTAACGTTGGGGTTTTCTTGGCAGCAAGTAAATCCCGATATCGGCATCAAATGCAGGCGCTGGACCCACGTAGGTGGGAAATTGGAACTGTCCAATCAAGGATGGCGGGGCTGGCTCTTCACGTTGTTGCCCTAATTAGAGGGTTTGCAGCTTGATAGCACCATTGACAGAGTTGACTGCTGACAAGACTGCAAAGTGAATGAGAGGCTGCCTCCATTTTGAGGCAGATTTGCAGGGGAGTTTGAATTTTTCTTTTCTTTGCTGGGGTTGGGCAGGAAGGCAGTCCCCGGTGATTTCATTTTATTCTTTTGTGGGATGTGAGTGCGTTGGTCAGGCCAGCATTTATTGCCCGTCCCTAATTGCCCTTGAGACGATGGTGGTGAGCTGCTTTCTTGAACAACTGCAGTGTTGTAGGAACTTCCACAGGTTAGGAGGAGGAACATCTCCAGCAGCGATTTTGGGACCATAGAGGTGGCTTTTTCCCCTCCAGCTTCACTCCCTGACCGCCCTACCTCACCACCTGACAGCCGTAAAATTTCACTCAGTGTTTCACGTTGAGTATTTCCAGCATTTTCTGTTTCTTTCCCAATCCATTTTTTATACTGAAATATCATGCCATTCTGAAAGAAGAATCAGATCATTGTTTGCTGTGTGTTAAGCTAACTCCCAAATGGGCCAAAGGCCGCCACTTTTGGACCTGAAAAGTGCCTGGTCTAGCTCAAATTACCCTGGAAATGCAAGTATCTCATAAATTTGAACAACAGGTTAAGCAAGCCATTTCACACTGCTACTATCCAGTGGCTATGCAAGAGGTATTTTTCACTAAGCGGATGTGCTGCAGTGAGTCCAGAAAGATGTTCCACCTATCATACAACTGAGCAACATCATGTATGAATTTTGGTGCTGATGCAATACCAGTTACGTAGCCTGTACATTTCAATGATTGGTTGGCTGATTGAATCAAACAGCAGTTCCCTCAGCATAATATAAAAGCAAAATACTGTGGATGCTGGAAATCTGAAATAAAAACAGAAAATGCTGGAAAAACTCAGCAGATCTGACATCTGTGGAGAGAGAAACGGAGTTAACATTTTGAGTCCATATGACTCTTCTTCAGAGCTAAAGAAAGAGCTAAAGAAGAATCTGAAGAGGAGTCATACAGACTCAAAATGTTAACTCCGTTTCTCTCTCCACAGATGCTGTCAGATCTGCTGAGTGCTTCCAACATTTTATGTTTTTATTTATGTTCCTTCAGCATGTTCTTAATAGGCAGAGTACAGACTATACTCAACCAGACTTTGCTTGAAAAACCCAAAACAAAACATCTAATGTTAGATGTGACTCTGTGATTGGACAGCACTTGCTGAACAATCCTGAGTGCACTAATAGCTACACTAACAACCAGTTTATGATAAAATCAGTCAAGTTTGTAATGTACCTCATTTACTAGGGGCAACATACATTCAGAGACAGGGTCCTGTTTTCTGCAATCAAAAGGAATATGCTCAAGCCTTTTACATTTTTTGAATTACCTGGAAGCTTAGGGAGCCTCTAGTTCCTTGCTGCTTTCTCCATGGCAATGCCCTGGCCAATCAGAGTCCACTTGCCAACCAATCTGTACCCTTTTCTTCTGTAGAATAAATTGTTGTGATCATTTGAAATTTGGCATTCTTGTGTTTGTCCTGATGAGTGCAAGATGAAAAGTTGAATTCCATTGGAATAAATTCGCAGAAACAGACCAGTTGGCTCATCTTGTCTGCACTGGTGTTTATTCTCCAAGAGTCTCCTCCCATTCTATTTACCTCATCTCATCCTTTCAGCATATCCTTCTATTCCCTTTTCTTTAATGTGCTAACATTGTTTCCTTTTGAAAGAATAAATCCTAATTGCTTCAACCACTTCATCTGGTAGTGATTTCCACATTCCAATCACTCTCTGAGTGAAGGACTTTCTTCTTATTTCCATTCTTTCCATACATACTCTGTCCAACCCGTTCATAATTTTATAGACTTCTAAAGTATCCTCTAAGTCCTCTCTTTTGAAAAGAAATAAAGCCCCAACCTTTTCAATCCTCCCCAATAACTGTATTTGATCAGTTCTAGTACCATCCTTGTAAATCTTTGCAATTTTTTCAGACTCTACCTTCTTTTATAGTATGGAAACCAGAAATGTGCACTTAACCAGGCCTGAACGGAGTCCAATGCAAGTTTAATATAACTTCACTATTTATGAATTCTATGCCCAAGAAATAAACCACAGAGATTTGTCAGAATTTTTAATTGGTTTGCTGACCTGCAATGCTGCTTTTAATGATTTGTTCACCTGTATTCCAAAGTGGCTTTGCTCTTTTTACACCATTCAGTTCCTATTTGCTAAGGTGTATGTGATAATTCTGTTTTTCCTACCAAAGTGCATCACCTCACATTTATCTATGTTAAAGTTAACTTGTCACTTAACTCCCAGGCTGCAAGTTTTCAAATATCTTTTTGTATTCTGTTGCATTCATCCTCAGTACTAACTGTACCATCCAGTTTGGCATCAGACTCAAATCTTGATACCGAATTACTTATTCCTAGGTCCAAATCTAATTCCTGTATTTGTTAAAGTGAGAATGTTACTGAAGATGTTAAGAAAGATATAAAAAAGTAAATAGATATAGCTCTCTTGATGTAATGATGTGATTGCAGTCAAATGATTAAGCACTTTTGTGCTTCAAGTATCTTGAAGGTAACAATACTTCTTTTGGGATCTTTGCATGTAAATCATCTGCTCCTGTTTATGTTGCTACTTTATTTATACACAGATGTAACCAATACTACTTAGAAATAAACTGGGTTATACCATTTCCCCCCGCTCTAAAATGTTAAAGTACTGTATGTAAACAAATTCATCCAATTTCACTCTTGAAATACTAATCCATTGAAATTACATTACATGAGGACACATTTTCCCATTTCTGACTTTTAAATTATGTGTAAAGAACATATCCTTTTTATTTTTCTCTATTTCTGCTGGACTGTGGATTTAAAACTACAATGACTGCAGTTTGAAAGACATGTCTACTGGAAAAAGATGAGAGATATATACAATGTTGCAGTCCTGCAACAGAGTGTGCCATGAAAGACAGAATGATGCCAGAAAGGAGACCTGGACCAAGGGAGCTGCCTTACAACAGCATATAATTGGCTCCTGACCAGATGACCAGGGTTTATGTGGTAACATTGCAACAGAAAGCTCCTGGCACAGCCAGTGAAGCCCACATCCTGTGAATGAATTAAAAAAAGAGAAAATACCTAAAAATTTTTCCTCATATCTCTATAACCTTCCCTCTCTCTGAGGAAACTCCTGTAAAAAGGAAAAGGGAAAAACTACTGTTAGAGACATTGAAAAGCAAGTCTCAGCCAGTGAACTAAAGACTGAAAGTATTGGAAGGCCACCTTGCATCATCAACAAAGAACTGAAAGGAATTTGGAAGACATCGATCAAAATCAGCCCATCGAATCCTGTACTCCAGATTGGTGCTTTGAATTATTTTATCCCACCCTTAAAATCCATGTTTTGTGTGTCTTATGTTTCTTGCATATGTTTGAATGTGTATGGGGATTTAAGAAGGGGATAGAGTTTAAGATATAGTGTTAGAATTTAGCAGTTCATATTTTTTTTGCCACTGGTTAAAGACAATTTGTTCAATAAACAGTTATTTACTTAATAAGTTTACAAACTTGGTGCTTGTATTCTGTTAACCTAAATTAAACAGTTAGGTAGAACTGGGGCAATCTGGTGGTTTGGTCAAACTTTTTACATTTGTCGCAGCTTGGGGAACAGTGGGGCTCGATATAAAATGCACTATCCCCAGTGAGTCGTGACAAAATTTAGGGGATCCTTCGAGATATTTTGGAACAAAAGACAATGACAATTTGGGTGTAGAATTAATAAATAAAAAAAGCTAGAAGGAAACACCGGGTTTGTACTATCAAAAATAAGATGGCACTGGAAACTGCTAAAGCTTTCCTGCAAGTGGAAGATAGGTCCCTGATGATTTTACAAGGGATCCCAAAAGCCAGGTTAATCAAACTGGCAAGTAAATTAAGAGTAGGATTGCCCGCCAAAGCTAGGAAGGCAGAAATAATTGACAAGATAGCACAGCATTTAAAACTGGAAGGAATACCTGAGGATTGAGTTCTCCAAGGGGTGGTTCATTGGACATTGGAATGGGCTCAAATTCAGTGCAAATAAAAAAATTGGAACTAGAGGCAGCAGAAAATGAACGAGAAAGGGCATTACAAAGGGAACAGGCAGAAAAGGAAAGAGAAAGGACATTCTAAAGGGAACAGGTAGAAAGGCAGGAGAGGGAGGGATGGAGAGAAAGAGAGAGAAAGAATTCCAGCTTAGACTGCTAGCAGTTAAAAAAGAGACACCAGGAGATGACGCAATGCTTATCTCCAGATCAGAACCCAGTGGGGAGATGTTTAAATTTTTACAAGCTCTTCCTAAATTTGAAAAAAGGGATGTTGAAGCATTCTTTATTTCATTTGAGAAAATAACTAAATGGTTGACCAAGCCAAAGGAAAACTGGACATTGCCCATGCAGAGTAAATTGACAGGTAGAGCACAGGAAATTTATGCATCACCATCAGAGGAGGTTTCTAGAGATTATGATGTGGTGAAAAAGGCCATTTTGAGTGCATATGAATTGGTCCCTGAAGCCTATAGACAAAAGTTTCAAAATTTAAGGAAATAGCCTGGGAAAACTTACATTGAATTTGAAAGGATTTGAAAGGATTAATTTCGACAGGTGGATACGAGCATTAGGAGTTGAAACTACCTATGGGGCTGAATCTTCGGCTTGGCGAATGGGGGTGGGGCCCGCTCACTGAGGAGGAAAATGATGTGTGGTGACATCAGGTGTGCATCCCGATGTCACGGCGTGTCATTCAGACTTTCAGTTCGGCGGGTGCACACCCGAGTCAGCTGCAAACCCGTCAAAGGCCTATTAAGGCCATTTAACTCTAAATTAAAGTAATTAATGGAGCTGCCCGTCCGATTTTAAGGTTGGCCGGCAGGCAAAGAGCCCAGGCGGCCTTCGCATTTTTCATGGAACCTCATCCACCGGTGGGATGAGGTTTCATGAATGATTTTAAATTTTGGCAAAAGTTTTTATTGAAATTAATGCACATGTCCCAGCTCATGTGACAGATTCACATGTCATAAAAACATTCTAGCCACTTTACTAAACTTTTTGGCCTTAAAACTAATCCCCCCTCAGGCAGCAACCCCACCCCCCCACCCCCCTGCCTGCCCAGGGAGTGCACAGCGCTTCCAGGTGCGCATAACGCTAGGCGGGCATTAATTGGCCCACCCACGTAAAATGGCGGCACAGACCCGATTGGGGGCACCGATCGGGTCCGCGCCCACCTGAGCCCACTCCCGCCCAGCCCACCCAACAGTCAGAAAATTCTGCCCATGAAATTCTCAGAGAGACCATTCTCTTGGAAGAATTTAAAAACTTCCAACCTCCTGTAATAAAGACTCGTGTTGAAGATCAAAGGGTTGCAACTGCTAGACAGGCAGCAGTAATGGCTGACAATTAAGAGCTGATCCATAAAACTAAACTTGTTTCCATCATCCCCATAAATTTGTAAAGGATAGAAAATGGGAGAGTGAAAGGAAAGCAAGTAGCCAGGGTAACGAATGGATAGCTGGGAATACCTTGAGATCTCTTCCCCAGTTTAGGAAGGAAAGCACTGAGGGTGGAAGTGAATATTGAAGGCCTAAGTGTTTTCATTGTAATAAAGTGGGACACGTTCATTCAGAATGCTGGAAATTGTGAAGGAAGCCCATGGGACTTATTGGGGTTCGTAAGAGTGAGTCTGAAAAGGGAACTCAAAGAGAAAATGCCACAGATCAAATTATAGCTTTAACTACAGATAAAGGATTGGAGGTAAACACTGCTGTGAATGCAGATGAAGTGAATAAGGTATATGAGAGATAGAAAGGATTTTCGTCTAAAGGAAAGATAACCCCTTTTTCATCAAATGATGCAGCTAAACTCATAACTGCATTAAGGGACACAGGAGCTACTCAAATGCTTTTGCTGGAGAAGGACCTAGTTTTCCTCCCCGAGAGGTCAATGAAAACTAAAGTATTGGTAAACGGGGTAAGTGGAGAGTATATCCCAGTTCCATTGCACAAAGTGCAATTGGAGTGTGATTTGTTGTCTGGATCGGTGGTTCTAGGAGTGACTAAGAAACTATCCGTGTTTGGAGTTGAAGGTTATAGCTTCACCCATAATTACAGTAAGTCCAGGAGAGGCTAAAAAGACAGAGCATTACAAGAACAAGTTCCTAGTATGTTTCCATTGTGTGTGGTGACCAGTGCAATGGCTAAACAAAGTCCATCACCAGAGGTCAAAGTAACACCACAAGCAGATGTTAGAGTAGCTGAAACTTTCTTTAAGGATGAGGATAATTCAAAGAAAGTGTTTGGCTGGTCTTCATTAATTGAGTCTCAGAAAGCAGGTCCAGAGTTAAACAAGTTAGCACAGTCAGCTCACACTGAAGCTGAGGCGGAAGTAGTTCCAGAGTGCCATTACCTTAAAAATGGAGTTCTGATGAGTCCTGACACCCTCACTGACCTGTGGATGAGGAATGGATGGATGTTCATCAGATAGTGGTATTGCCCAAATATCGTAAGGAGATATTGCAAGTAGCACATAAAATCCCCGTGGCAGGATATGTAGGAATACAGATAACCCAAGCAGTGATAAACAGGCATATTACATGACCAAGACTTCATAAGGACGTAGTGCAATTTTGTAAAACGTGACATACATGTCAGGTCGTAGGTAAACCTCAATATGTAATCAAACCAGCACCTTTAATACCCATACCAGTTTTGAAGAACCATTTAGTTAGGTATTAGTAGATTGTGTAGTGCCATTACCCAAACCGAAAGCAGGATATCAGTATATCCTTATACATGGATATGACAACCTGATTTCCAGAAGCTATTCCTTTAAGGGCAATTACAGCCAAGGTGGTAATGGAAAAGTTAACTCAATTTTTCACTCGTTATGGTATACCAATTGAAATATAATCTGACCAAGGTTCTAACCTCATGTCTAAAATTTTCCAGGACATAATCAGCAATTTGAGTATCAAACAACTAAAGTCTACTGCCTATCACCCACAGACACAGGGAGCTTTAGCGATATACCATCAGGCTCTCAAAACAATGATTGAAACCTATTGTCATGAATACCCAAAGGATTGGAAAAAATGGTTAGATCTCTCATTATTTGCTACGGGAGATGCTATGAATGAATTTACTGGATTTAGTCCATTTGAAGTGAATTGGTCATCAAATAAGTGGTCCATTAAAATTGACTAAGGAAAAGTTCCTAAAGCAGACAGTCAAATCATCCATGTCGGTTTACGTGTCCATGTTTCTAGAAAGACTCACAGGAGCATGTAAAGTAGCACGAGAGCAGACCAATGGAAAAGAGTTGGAGAAACAAGTCAAGTTAAAATCCAGTGCATGTGATCCAGAGCAGAGTAGTGGTAAAGAGGCGAAGTCCAGAAGTAGAGATCATAAACAGTGTAAAAACAAAGAGAGAGCCAAACGGGCCAAGATAGAAACCTAAAAGTTGAGAACGAAGTAAAAGCAGAGAGCATGGATAAAGAGTCAAATCAAAATCCAGATCCCGAGATAGAGAACAGAGTAGAGACAAAGATAGAGGGAAAAGGGACAAACCTAGAAGTAATGATAGTGTAAAAGAGAAAGTGAAAAAAAAGAAAAACATGAGAACTCAAGAAGCAGGGAACAAAAACACAAAGAAAACTGGTTTAAATCCAATAGTAATAATGCAGAACATATATATATATACTATACTCGACGAAGTTTAGAAGGATGAGGGGAGATCTGATTGAAACTTACAGAATACTGAAAGGCCTGGATAGAGTGGACGTGGGGAACATCAGAGTACTTCCTCTGATATTGATTTAGTTTCTTGGAAAAGTACCCCACTGGCTTCTCTATCCCTTTCCTTGCTTTTGGATTTTACTCTTGTAGTAGGAGAGACTAGGACCCAAGGCACAGCTTCAGAGTAAAGGGAAGATCTTTTAGAACAGAGATGAGGAGAAACTTCTTTAGCCAGAGAGTGGTGAATCTATGGAATTCATTGCCACAGAAGGCTGTGGAGGCCAGGTCATTAAGTGTATTTAAGACGGAGATAGATAGGTTCTTGATTGGTAAAGGGGGTCAAAGGTTACTGGGAGAAGGCGGGAGAATGGGGTTGAGAAACTTATCAGCCATGATGGAATGGCGGAGCAGACTCGATGGGCTGAATGGCCTAATTTCTGCTCCTTTGTCTTATGGTGTTATGGTCTAACATGGCAAGAGTAAAGATCAAAAAAACAAGAGTAAAATCCAAAAGTAAGGAAAGGGATAGAGAAGCCAGTGGGGTACTTTTCCAAGAAACTAAATCAATATCAGAGGAAGTACTCTACAGTAGAAAAAGAAACTCTAGCATTGTTGTTGTCTCTTCAACACTTTGAAGTTTATGTCCGACACGATAACAAAGAAACACTAATCTACACTGACCATAATCCGCTGGTGTTCATTCAAAATGCGAGACTGTTTAAATGGAATCTATTGTTTCAACCGTTCAATGTAAAGATTATTCACATTGCTGGTAAAGATAATGTAATCGCAGATGCATTGTCCCGGGAGCATAATATTAAAATAAGTTAAAGGGGTAAGAAATGCTGAAGATTGTATGAGATTGTATGAGAGGGAGGAAGGATAAATCAAAGCAAGTCTTGTGTTTTGTTGTCTGTATGTCACATAACTTGTGATGAAACACATTTTTGAAAATTTCATCTCTTTTAAGGGTGGAGACATGTAAGGAACATATATACTTATTTCTGTTGGACGGTTGTAAAGAACATATCTTTTTATTTTCTGTTGGACTTTGGATTAAGATTACAATGGCTGCAATTTGACAGACATGTCTGCTGGAAGAGGATGAGCGATATATACAATTTTGCAGTCCTGGAACGGAGTATGCCATGAAAGACAGGATAGTGTCAGAAATCTCTATACACACACAGAAGATACACAAAAATGTGGATTTTAAGGATGGGATAAAACAGGTCAATAGCACCCATTTTGGAGTACAGGATTCGATAGGACCAAGGGAGATGCCGGACAACAGCATTTTAATTGGTTCCTGACTTGGTTTTGTGTAAAGGCAGTGCAACAGAATAGCTCCTAGCCTGAAAGGAACAAGACTTAAAACCTCTTTCTTCTGTGTGTGGAAGAGCCCAGTAATTCCACAATAATAGCTAGCTGGCTTTTTCTCCCCATATCTCTACATCCTGCTCTCTCTAAAAACCCCTGTCAAAAGGCAAAGGGGAAAATCACTGTTAGAGACATTGAAAGGCAAGTACTCAACCAGTGAACTACAGACTGATAGTGCTCGAAGACCAACTCATGTCATCAATAAAAACTGAAAGGAATTTGGAAGACATCAATCAAAATCAACCCATCAAATCCTGCACTCCAAAATTGGTGCTATTGAACTGTTTTATCCCACCCTTAAAATCCACATTTTTGTGTGTCTTATGAGTCTTGTATGTGTGTATAGAGATTTAAGAAGGGATAGAATTTAAGTTACAGAGTTAGAAATTAGCAGTTCATATTTCTTTCTTTTGCCACTGGTTAACAACAGTTTGTTCAATAAAATATTATTTACTTATTAAGTTTACAAACCTGGTGCTCATATTCTGTTAACCTACATTTAACAGTTAGGTAGAATTGGGGAAATAGAGGAAGTACTCTACAGTATGTCGCAGCTTGGGGAACAGTGGGGCTTGATATTACAGCGCACTATCCCCAGGGAGTCGTGATAGTTAAACATGACATGGACATAGGAGACAGAGTGCCGATAAAACATCAGTTATCAGCTGAGGCCAGAAAAACAAGCTCAGTTAGAAACAGAGATCCAACATATATGCTGACAAATCAATTGGATGAGCAGAGCCAAAGTAGCTGGAGTTCACTGGTAGCATTGGCTCCTAAGCCAGATGGATCCACTAGATTTTGTATGGACTACAGGAAAATGAATGTAGTAACGAGGACAGATTCGTATCCAATTCCTCGGTTAGAAGATTGCAACGATAGGTTTGGCAGTGCCTCATTTCTTTCTAAAATTGATCTATTGAAGGGGTACTGGCGAGTCCCATTGACCTCAAGGGCTAAAAAACCATCGCCTTTGTTACGCCAAGTGGGTTGTATCAATGTCTAGTCATGCTGCTTGTGTTTAAAAACGATCCAGCTACATTTCAGAGACTTATGAATCAAATCATAGCTGAAGTAACTGTGTGGTTTGTTTAGAAAATATCATAATATATAGTAACACATGGGAAGAACGTGTAAAGAAATTAGAGGACCTGTTTAGCAATTGCAGTTGGCTGGCTTAGTCATAAACCTGGCCAAAAGCGAATTTGCAAAAGCAAGGGTAACTTACCTAGGTCACATCGTGGGAGAAGGGCAAGTATTGCCAAGAACAGTAAAAGTGAACACTCTAATAGAATTTCCCATTCCTAAAACTAAACAAGAAATCCTGAGATTTTTGGAAATTTGTGAGTTTTATCACAAATTTGTGCCTAACTGCAACACAATAGCTGTATCTCTAACCAATTTATTGAGAAAACAGGCAAAAGTGTTTTGCTCAGCAGAATGCCAAGCGACCTCTAAAAGTCTGAAGGCAATTTTAATAAATGAACCAGTGTTGGCCGCCCCTGACCCCCTGACTTTACAAACCTTTTAAAATGGCCATTAATGCTAGTAACTTGGTGGTAGGTGCAGTTCTATTACAAGGTGATTAATTAGGGATAGAGAAGCCGGTGGGGTGCTTTTCCAAGAAACTAAATCAATATCAGAGGAAGTACTCTACAGTAGAGCAGAATGGGCTCCTTCAGTATCTGAGGAATCACGAATGGTGCTGAACATTGTGCAATCATCAGCGAATATCCCCGCTTCTGACCTTATGATGGAAAGAAGGTCACTGATGAGGCAGCTGAAGATGGTTGGGCCAAGGGCACTACCCTGAGGATCTCCCGCAGTGATGTCCTGCCGTTGAGAAGACTGACCTCCAACAACCCTAACTTTCTTCCTTTGTGCTAGGTATGACTCCAAGCAGCGGAGAGTTTTCCGCCTGATTTCCATTGATTCTGATTTTTCTAGAACTCCTTGATGCCACGGTCGGTCAAATGCTGCCTTGATGTCAAAGGCAGTCATTCTCACCTCATCTCTGGAGTTCAGCTCTTTTGTCCATGTGTGAACCAAGGCTAGAATGATGTTAGGAGCTGAGCGACTCTGGCAGAACACAAACTGGGCGTCAATGAGCAGGTTATTGCTTTGCAAGTGCCACTTGATGGTATTGCTGATGACCCCTTCCATCAGTTTATTGATGATGGAGAGTAGACTGATGGAACGTAATTGGCTGGGTTGGATTTGCCTTGCTTTTTGTGTACAGGACCTAACTGGGCAATTTTCCACATAGCCGTGTAGATGCCAGTGTTGTAGGTGTGTAGGAATTGCCTGGCTAGGGGCACAGCAAGTTCTGGAGCACAAGTCTTCAGTACTTTTGCGGGAATATTGTCAGGGCCCCTAGCCCTTGCAGTACCCAGTGCCTTCAGCCGTTTCTTGATATCACATGGAGTGAATCGAACTGGCTGAAGATTGGCATCTGAAATGCTGAGGATATCCAGAGGAGGCCAAGATGGATCATCCACATGACACTTCTGGCTGAAGATTGTATCAAAAGCTTCAGCCTTATCTTTTGCACTGATTTGCTGGGCTCCTCCATCATTGTGGATGAGGATATTTGTGGAGCCTCCTCCTCCAGTGAGTTGTTTAATTGTCCACCATCATTCATGACTGGATGTGGCAGGACTGCAGAACTTAGGCCTGATCCATTGGTTGTGGGATCACTTAGCTCTATCACTGTTGTTTATGCTGTTTGGTACGCAAGTAGTCTTGTGTTATAGCTTCACCAGGTTGACACCTCATTTTTAGGTATGCCTGGTGCTGCTTCTGGCATCCCTCCTGCACTCTTCATTGAACTAGGGTTGATCCCCTGGCTTGATGTTAATGGTAGATTGGGGGATATGCTGGGACATGATGTTACAGATTGTGGTTGAGTACAATTCTGCTGCTTCTAATGCCTTATGAATGCCCAGCCGAGCTGCTAGATCTGTTTGAAATCTATCCCATTTAGCACAGTGATAGCACCACACAACACGATGGAGGGTATCCTCAATATGAAACTGGGACTTCGTCTCTACAACCACTGTGCGGTGGTCACTCCTACCGATACTATCATGGACAGATGCATCTGCGGCAGGCAGGTTGGTGAGGATGAGGTTAAGTATGTTTTTCCCTCTAGTTGGTACCGTCACCACCTGCCGCAGATCCAGTCTAGCTGTTATGTCATTTAGGATTTGGCCAGCTCGGTCAGTAGTGGTACTACCAAGCCACTCTTGGTGATGGACATTGAAGTAAACCAACCAGAGTGCATTCTGTGCCCTTGCTACCATCAGTGCTTCCTCCAAATGGTGTTCAACATGGAGGAACACTGATTCATCAGCTGAGGGAGAGAGGTATGCGATAATCAGCAGGAGGTCTCCTTTTCCATGTTTGACCTGATGCCATGAGACTTCATGGGGTACAGAGTCGATATTGAGGACTCCTAGAGCAATTCCCTTCCAACTGTATACCACTGTCGCCACCTCTGCTGGGCCTGTCCTCATGGTGGGACAGGATATACCCAGGGATGGTGATAGTGGCGTCTGGGACACCATTTGTAAGGTATGATTCCGTGAGGATGACTATGTCAGGCTGTTGCTTTATTAGTCTGTGAGGCAGCTCTCCCAATTTTGGCACTAGCCCCCAAGTGCTGGTAAGGAGGACTTTTCAGGGTGGACAGGGCTGAGTTTGCCATTGTTGTTTCCAGTGCCTAGGTGGTCCATCCGGTTTCATTCCTTTTTAGTGACTTTGTAGAGGTTTGTTACAACTGAGTGTCTTGCTAGGCCATTTCAGAGGGCACTTAAGAGTCAGCTACATTGCTGTGGTCAAGTGTAGGCCAGACCACAGTGTAAGGCCAACAGATTTCCTTCCCTTAAGGACATTAATGAACCAGATGGGTTTTTACAACAATCGACAATGATTCCATGGTCATCATTAGACCTTTAATTCCAGATTTTTATTGAATTCAAATGCCACCATCTGTGGCAGGATTCGAACCCAGGTCCCCAGAGTATTACCCTGGGTCTCTGGGGAGTTCAGGGTCAATACCACTATGCCATCACCTCCCCCATGCGTTAAAGTTGAAGGGGTAAAAAATGCTAAAGATTGTATAAGATGTTATAAGGGGAGGAAGGATAAATGGATGTAAGTCTCATGTTTTGTTGTCCATGTGTCACATACCTTGTGATGAAACATATTTTTGAAATGGCATTTCATCTCTTTTAAGGGTGGAGGCATGTAAAGAACATATCCTTTTTATTTTTCTCCATTTTTGTTGGACTGTGGATTTAAAACTACAATGGCTGCAGTCTGAAAGACATGTCTATTGGAACAGGATGAGAGAGATATATACAATGCTGCAGTCCTGGAATAGAGTGTGCCATGAAAGACAGGATGGTGCTGGAAAGAGTTCTGGACCAAGGGAACTTCCTGACAACAGCATTTTAATTGGCTCCTGACCAGGTGACCAGGTTTTGTTCAGTAGCAGTGCAGCAGAAAGCTCCTGGCCTGCAAAGAGAAAGCACCAAAAATCTCTTTTCCTCATAACTCTATAAACTGCTCTCTCTGAGCAAACCCCTGAAAAAAAAGGGGAAACCACTGTTAGAGACACTGAAAAGCAAGTTCTCAACCAGTGAACTAAAGACTGAAAGTGCTGGAAGACCACCTCGTCAACAAAGAACTGAAAGGAATTTGGAAGACATCAATCAAAATCAACCTGTCGAATCCTGTAGTCCGGATTAGTGCCATTGAACAGTTTTATCCCACCCTGAAAATCCATGCTCTGTGTGTGTGTGTGTGTGTGTGTGTGTGTGTGTAGGGATTTAAGAAGGGGGTAGAGTTTAAATTATAGTGTTAGAAGTTAGCAGCTCCTATTTCTTTTTTTTTGCCGCTGTTTAAATTTGTTCAACAAACAGTTATTTACTTAAGTTTACAAACCTGGTGCTCGTATTCTGTTAAGTTAAATTAAACAGTTAGGTAGAATTGGGGCAATCTGGTGGTTTGGTCAAACTTTTCACATTTGTTGCAGCTCGGGGAACAGTGGGGTTTGTTATTGCAGTGCACTATCCCCCATTGAGACGTGACACATGTGTCTCTCATCACCAGGCTTTTGCTTTTCTATGTCTACCAACAGTCATACTTTATCCTACTTCACTTCAATGGCAATGACATTGACCTTCACTTTTTTCTTCCCAGCAGACTGTTTTGATAATTTGGAATGGTTCCATCTAGTCGCCTAGCCAAGAACTGATGATTGTCATTAAATACTGGGGAACATTTTCTCCTTGTGGCATATGTTACAAAGTTGGTAATTTACAAAGTGCAGGTTTATAATCTTGTTACATATAATGCATAAAGGAAATCTTCACCCAGGCGAGTTGATATCAAGCTAATGACTTAGGTTTTGGAGCCTAACCTGTATTCTATTGTAATCCAAAAATTGATCAACAGTGATTTCTTTTAAACAACATGGTTTTACTTGGAGCAGGATTCAGTTATTAAAGCTAATGGAAGATGGCCTTTATATATAGAGGAATAGAATACAAGAGGGTAGAAGTCATCCTTCAGCTATGCAAAACCCAGATCAGACCACACCTATCAGTTCTGGTCATGATATCTTAGAAAAGGTATATTGGCCATGGAGTGCAGACTAGATTTACCAGAATGACATCTGGATTGCAAAGGTTAAAGTACAAGGACAAATTACACAAACTAGGATTCTCTGGAATTTAGAAGGTGACGGGTTGAATTGATTGAAGTTTTCAAGATATTAAGGTGAACAGAAAGGGTAGATAGAAAGAAGATATTTCTGCTAGTTGGGGCATCTTGGAAAAGGGGTCTTTGTTTAAAAATAAGAGCCAGGCCTTTCAGGAGAGAAATTAAGAAACACATCTTCATGGAAAGGGTGGTAAAAGTTTGGAACTCTCTTCCAAATTGCCAAATGGCAACTATGATGCTAGATTAATTGTTAACTTTGAAAACTGAAATTGATAGATTTTTGTTAGCAAAAGATAAGAGGCAAGGCTGGTATATGAAGTTAGGTCGCAGACCAGCCATGATCTCATTGAGTGGTGGAACAGGCTCGAGGGGATAAATAGCCTACTTCAGTTCCAATGTTTCTATTAACATACATATCTTCCAATTTATATGCAACAATGTGATTGTCCATTTTATACATTATTTACACATCATAATTAAAAAACACAAAGTTCTGCCTAAGAGATTATTAGCTAAAATTGATTTGGAAGCATGGGTATGAAATTAATTAGGAAGTAGTAGAAATCAGGGACTTGGGGTAAAAGGTCCATTGGGGAGGGTGGGGTATTCAGTGCTTAAATTGTTAATATTTTTGAAAGACTGAAAGCTCACCAGCAGACAAACTCCAAGTAGGTGCAAAGTCGGTAGTGTCCATGCTGGCCTGTGGCTCAAGTTGGATTATGTATTAGGTTTTGATTAGCTGCTGCCAATGAGTTGAGGCTGATTTTCATTGGTCAGGGAGGCAGAAAATTGGCTGGCTGCCACTCAGCTGGCCAGCAGACCAGATCTGGCCTGGGGAGGAGCGAAAGCATTCGTGAGGTGAGCCTCCAATTGCTGGCAGCAAGCAGGGTTCATGAGGAGTATTTCCAGCACTTTGAGTGGCCTCCAACGTCTCTCCAAAAATCGCAAGTTGGGCTGTCCAAAGCCTGGCTCAATTAGGTGGAGCGTGCATTGTAGACTGTACATTTGGCAACTGAATTTTGCAATCGGGATGTAACAACTTAACTCTGCTCAGTTACAAAACAGATAGTGGAAATCCCTGTGCTATTCTACTAGCTGACATAATTGGAGCACATCTGGTTAATTTCTCTCCAGTGTAATAGATACCGTATGACCATTACAGAGGAATCCTTCAGTGACTGTTTTCTCTATAAATAACAAGTGGGCTGAAAATAACAAAATGTCACAGACAAAAGAGTAAATATTTTACACAGGAACTATTTCCTCTGTTATTTTCTCCTCGCTTTCATCACTCACCATTAGTCAGCTGAGATTGTTGGCAGGCAACCAGCTCCAAGGTCTCTGCCAAGGATCAGGAGTTGATTGCTATGAGCAATTTGCCTGCAGTTTATGCTGAATTGACCTGGATTTTTCTTTTGCTGTGTGCTTGGAAGCACTTGATCTCAACTCAGTTCCTCCTTTTTGTTGCACAGTCTCAATCTGCAAGAACTTGCATCTGACTTTAGTCATTAAAAATGAATGTGAGGTAATGGATGCAAGATAATAACTGTAATAAAGAAGTTTAAATGGATTGTGAAAAGTGTCATAGCTGAGATACTGAATTCATGCTCAAAATATATAGCAAATATTTGCTGTCTTAATATTATGGAGTTTATAACTTATTTTAAAAAAATATTTCTGAAAATTATTATATAATAGGTAGGCTGAATATAGTAGAGGCAACAAGCCATCAATGAAATGATAAAAATGGTCGTTATCGAGGAGCATAATGCTATAAAGCTTCAGCTTCTGTGTTACAGTTTAGAGTAGGCAGTGAATTACCAGAAGAAAAAGGAAAATCCTTGCACCTAATATTGTCATCCCTTATCATGAATGCAAAATAATCAAAAGAAAGTCAAAAAGAATTCACTAACCTTGAGCACTAATGTTGTAGAGCAATAGACATTGTTGGAGGTGTGCTGATTATGTTGAGACAGGTAGGAGCACAACCAGTTGGGGACAGTTCCCTGTGATGTGGACCATAGAGGAAAGGATGGAGGAAAGGATGGAATGAGCGAATGTTGAATATTACAAAGAGGTTGAGTAGGACAAGGAAGGATAATGAACTTTGGTCACAGACTGGTTTCTTTCAATATCGGCAGCACTGTGGCCAGAGCAGAAACTGGATTGAAAGGATTCAAAAAGGAAGTTTTTGGAGAGACAAGAATGATGGTAGAGGAGGAAGGGAAATTAGATATGGGATGGCAATTAGAGAGAGCGATTTTTGAAAGAGGTGATTGGTAAATTTTTAAAGGAAAGGGGACAGTGCTAAGTGTGCTTTAAAGATAAAAATAAAAGTAACAATAGCTGGAAAAACTCAGCAGGTCTGATAGCATCTGCGGAGAGAAATACAGTTAATGTTTCGAGTCCGTATGACTCTTCATCAGAGCTGAAGAAAAATAGAAATGAGGTGAAGTATAAGCTGGTTGAGGGGGGTGGGACAGTTCGAGCTGGATAGGGGGCCAGTGATAGGTGGAGGCAAAGAAGAGATTGCCAAAGATGTCATAGACAAAAGGACAAAGGGGTGTTGACGGTGTTGATATTAGCTAAGAAAGATGCTAATGGTGACATTAAGGGTAGAAAGCAGGATGAGCAAGTGACAGATAGCCCAAGTGGGGGTGGGGTGGGGGGAAGGGATCAAAATAGGCTAAAAGGTGGAGATGAAATAATAGATGGGAATACATTTAAAAATAATGGAAATAGGTGGGAAAAGAAAAATATGTTAAAAAAATACAAATACTTAGAAAAAGGGGGATCGGAATGGGGGTGGGGATGGAGGAGAGAGTTCATGATCTGAAGTTGTTGAAATCAATATTAAGTCCGGCAGGCTGTAAAGTGCCTAGTCGGAAGATGAGGTGCTGTTCCTTCAGTTTATGTTGAGCTTCACTGGAACATTGCAGCAGGCCAAGGATGGACATGTGGGCATGAGAGCAGGATGCTGTGTTGAAATGGCAAGCGACAGGGAAGTCTCGGTCATGCTTACGGACAGACCGAATGTGTTCCACAAAGCAGTCACCCAGTCTGCGTTTGGTCTCTCCAATGTAGGGGAGACCGCATTAATGCAGTAGACTAAATTGAGGGAAGTGCAAGTGAAGTGCTGCTTCACTTGAAAGGAGTGTTTGGGCCCTTGGACAATGAGGAGGGGGGAAGTAAAGGGGCAGGTGTTGCACCTTTTGCAGTTGCATGGGAAGGTGCTGTGGGAGGGGGTTGAGGTGTAGGGGGTGATGGAGGAGTGGACCAGGGTGTCCCAGAGGGAACGATCCCTGTGAAATCCCCATCCGTCTTCCAGATCCATTTCTCTCTAAGTGTGGTATAAAGAGTTAATGGATGCACCCAAGATAGAAGGACCATCTCAGAGCAGTAAGGGATCTGCTTATCATAGTGAGCATTGGCACAAAGAGAAGTACTTGAGGTTTTTAGGTTTGAAGTTTGGGAGAGGCAGTGATGGCAAAATATGTCTAGCATGGGTCAAAGAAATTTTGTGGACTTGTTGCTGAGGAATAGAATCAAGTGGGGCTGGGAACCAGGGGGAACATATTGCAGAAAAAATAAAAAGTGGAGGCTGGAAGAGATATAAGTTGAGGAGAGTAAGAATGACTTGGAGGTGCCCAACAAAGGTAGAGGAGCTTGAAAGGGTAGCCAGGGATGTTTTATTATGTTATTTATATTGTAAAAGTGCTATATAAAAAGAGGCTGCTGTTAATTTTACACATTACTATTGTTTCTAACAAAGACGAGTCAGTAACGTAGACATAATTGATTTAAATCATGTTCTCAAAAAGCATCTATTTTCCTCTCAACTATGCTTTCAAAAAACTGACAAATCATTACAGCGGTGTTAGCAGAAATGGCAGTAATATAAAAAGCAATTTGCTTCTATGAGGTTGTTTTCAACAAAGCTTTGGTTTGGGGAAAAGCAATGATAGAAGTAACAGTGTGGAATAAAAGACATGAGCCCCTCTTTGACAATCTGTTCAAACAACTGGGTGGTCATAAAATAAAAATGGTGTTACATTCAGCAGGAAATAGACCATAAGGAAAATGGTATAAAAGAGCAGTACAGAAAGAAAGCCTTTCGCTATCTTTGAGACCTGGTGGTGTGAATATACTTGGAGAAGCTATATTCATGGGTCCTCAGTTATATCCATACATGAGAGTTTTGGACATAGGGCCAATGTGTGTTACGCTGCATGGATAGTTAGACTGTTTAAGGTTAATGTATTGCCAATAATAAATGAAGTGAATTGTCAAAAACATTACTGCCCCCAACTAAATTAATCTGTTACAAAAACAGAATTACCTGGAAAAACTCAGCAGGTCTGGCAGCATCGGCGGAGAAGAAAAGAGTTGACGTTTCGAGTCCTCATGACCCTTCGACAGAACTTGAGTTCGAGTCCAGGAAAGAGCTGAAATATAAGCTGGTTTAAGGTGTGCGTGTGGGGGGCGGAGAGATAGAGAGACAGAGAGGTGGAGGGGGTTGGTGTGGTTGTAGCGACAAACAAGCAGTGATAGAAGCAGATCATCAAAAGATGTCAACAACAATAGTACAATAGAACACATAGGTGTTAAAGTTAAAGTTGGTGATATTATCTAAACGAATGTGCTAATTAAGAATGGATGGTAGGGCACTCAAGGTATAGCTCTAGTGGGTTTTTTTTTTAATTTTATATAATGGAAATAGGTGGGAAAAGGAAAATCTTTATAATTTATTGGGAAAAAAAAAAGGGGGGAAACAGAAAGGGGGTGGGGATGGGGGAGGGGACTCACGACCTAAAGTTGTTGAATTCAATATTCAGTCCGGAAGGCTGTAAAGTCCCTAGTCGGAAGATGAGGTGTTGTTCCTCCAGTTTGCGTTGGGCTTCACTGGAACAATGCAGCAAGCCAAGGACAGACATGTGGGCAAGAGAGCAGGGTGGAGTGTTAAAATGGCAAGCGACAGGGAGGTTTGGGTCATTCTTGCGGACAGACCGCAGGTGTTCTGCAAAGCGGTCGCCCAGTTTACGTTTGGTCTCTCCAATGTAGAGGAGACCACATTGGGAGCAACGAATGCAGTAGACTAAGTTGGGGGAAATGCAAGTGAAATGCTGCTTCACTTGAAAGGAGTGTTTGGGTCCTTGGACGGTGAGGAGAGAGGAAGTGAAGGGGCAAGTGTTGCATCTTTTGCGTGGGCAAGGGGTTGTGCCATAGGAGGGGGTTGAGGAGTAGGGGGTGATGGAGGAGTGGACCAGGGTGTCCCGGAGGGAGCGATCCCTACGGAATGCCGATAAGGGGGGTGAAGGGAAGATGTGTTTGGTAGTGGCATCATGCTGGAGTTGGCGGAAATGGCGGAGGATGATCCTTTGAATGCGGAGGCTGGTGGGGTGATAAGTGAGGACAAGGGGGACCCTATCATGTTTCTGGGAGGGAGGAGAAGGAGTGAGGGCGGATGCGCGGGAGATGGGCCGGACACGGTTGAGGGCCCTGTCAACGACCGTGGGTGGAAAACCTCGGTTAAGGAAGAAGGAGGACATGTCAGAGGAACTGTTTTTGAATGTAGCATCATCGGAACAGATGCGACGGAGGCGAAGGAACTGAGAGAATGGGATGGAGTCCTTACAGGAAGTGGGGTGTGAGGAGCTGTAGTCGAGATAGCTGTGGGTGTCGGTGGGTTTGTAATGGATATTGGTGGACAGTCTATCACCAGAGATTGAGACAGAGAGGTCAAGGAAGGGAAGGGAAGTGTCAGAGATGGACCACGTGAAAATGATGGAGGGGTGGAGATTGGAAGCAAAATTAATAAATTTTTCCAAGTCCTGACGAGAGCATGAAGCAGCACCAAAGTAATCATCGATGTACCGGAGAAAGAGTTGTGGAAGGGGGCCGGAGTAGGACTGCAACAAGGAATGTTCCACATACCCCATAAAGAGACAGGCATAGCTGGGGCCCATGCGGGTACCCATAGCCACACCTTTTATTTGGAGGAAGTGAGAGGAGTTGAAGGAGAAATTGTTCAGCATGAGAACAAGTTCAGCCAGACGGAGGAGAGTAGTGGTGGATGGGGATTGTTCGGGCCTCTGTTCGTGGAAGAAGCTAAGGGCCCTCAGACCATCCTGGTGGGGGATGGAGGTGTAGAGGGATTGGACGTCCATAGTGAAGAGGAAGCGGTAGGGGCCAGGGAACTGGAAATTGTTGATGTGACGTAAGGTGTCAGAGGAATCACGGATGTAGGTGGGAAGGGACTGGACAAGGGAAGAGAGAAGGGAGTCAAGATAACGAGAAATGAGTTCTGTGGGGCAGGAGCAAGCTGAGACGATCGGTCTACCGGGGCAGTTCTGTTTGTGGATTTTGGGTAGGAGATAGAAGCGGGCCGTCCGAGGTTGGGCAACTATCAGGTTGGAAGCTGTGGGAGGGAGATCCCCAGAGGAGATGAGGTCAGTGACAGTCCTGGAAACAGTGGCTTGATGTTCAGTGGTGGGGTCATGGTCCAGGGAGAGGTAGGAGGAAGTGTCTGCGAGTTGACGCTCAGCCTCCGCGTGGTAGAGGTCAGTGCGCCAGACAACAACAGCACCACCCTTGTCAGCGGGTTTGATGACAATGTCAGGGTTGGACCTGAGAGAATGGAGTGCAGTAAGTTCAGAGAGAGACAGGTTAGAATGGGTGAGAGGAGCAGAGAAATTGAGACGACTAATGTCGCGCCGACAGTTCTCAATGAAAAGATCGAGAGAAGGTAAGAATCCAGAGGGAGGGGTCCAGGTGGAGGGAGAATATTGAAGATGGGTAAAAGGATCCATTGAACTGGGAGAGGACTCCTGCCCAAAGAAGTGAGCCCGGAGACGAAGACGGCGGAAGAAGAGTTCAGTATCATGCCGAGCCCGAAATTCATTGAGGTGAGGGCGTAAGGGTACGAAACTAAGTCCTTTGCTGAGCACTGAACGTTCAGCATCGGAGAGGGGAAGGTCAGGGGGTATAGTGAATACACGGCTGGGGCTGGGATTGGAAGATGGGGTGGGGACGGAGGGACAGGCAGGGGTGGAGGGTCCTAGATGGGTGTTGGTGTCGATGAGTTGTTGGAGCTTGCGTTCCTTAGCACTTGAGAGAAAGAGAAAAAGTTTCTTGTTGAGGCGTCGGATGAGCCGAAGGATAAAATGAAACTGGGGGCACGCGCAGCTTTGAAAAAGGGTACGGCGGTGCTGCTGGAGGGAGAGGTCGAGTGTGTTCATATGTGTTCAATTAATCTGTTCACTGGGTGAAGGACTTATCCAGCATGCACATCGGTACTGAAATAAAGGGCGGAATCTTCCCAGATTTGCATTAAGTGAAGTGTTGGTGGGTAAGATGTCGGCCGCGATGGCTGGTTTTCACACTGCATCATTCCAAACTTGCCTTATTGTTTGTGCACTCTCGGGAAATATGCCATTCCCATGACAGGTAGGCTGTCATTCACTTGCCTGCCATTACCCCGCCGCTGCATCATGCCAGGTGTCATATTTAAAGTACAGCCGCAAGCATACATCTTAGTGCTTCCAGACCACTGCTGCTGCATTGAAGACATGGCCTTGAAACTGAGGGAGACTGCAGCCCCTTGGTTCAGCGCCTTGTGGATGCCATGGAGGCCCGCTGGGATATCCTCTACCCCTGCTCTGGCCGCAGGATGGGCAGCCACAGCACTAACCCAGCTTGGGAAGCGGTGGTCAGAGCCAACACCCTTTAAAAGAGGACAGCCCCCCCAGTGCCGCAAGAGGATGAATGATCTCCTCCATTCCTCCAAGGTAAGCCACTCTTCTAAACACTCTCAACTTACACACTCACAAGTGTATCACACATACACAGGGCCCCCACTCATGGCCAGTTCAAGGACATCACCATTCACTCTCTAACACACACCTTCATTGTCCTCATCCCGCCCATGGGACTACTCACCACCCACATATGCCGGGGATACTTATCATCTGACCTGGCAGGCATCCTGCTTACACTTTCTCCATCTCTATTCATGCAGGATAAGCTGACACACAAGGGAGAGAGGTCGCAGACCGGTGGCGGAATGCCCGAAATCAAGGTCCTCATGGACTTTGCAAACAGAACCGTCCAGCTGGCCGGCAAGGATCTAGACCAGTCCTGTGATGACGGTGAGGTTGGCAGGTGCTCTACCAAGTGAGGGTCCAGCAGTGCAACATCCATCAGACACCCCATGCCATGAGTGATCTGTCCTGTTTCACAGGCCACTGCCATGCACTAATTATCTCTCCATGCTTTCGCAGGCACATCTGCCAAACAGCCGATGGAGTCCACAATCCAGGGCCTCCAATCAAACCCTGAAGAAACCTCTGAAGAGGAATCTGGAGACAACCTCCCTAAAGTCCCATCACGGCACTCACCCACACCCTCCATCAGTGCAGAGACACACATCTCGGTGGAATCTAGCTTTAGAATAGCCCTGGGATCACAATTTGGTGAGCACATTGCATCACATTGCTGATCCACAGCAGACAGCGGCAGAGGCTTCCCAGGTTTCTGGCACTCGGAGGACTGCTGGAAGCCAGAAATTTGCTGAGTCAGAGTCAGATGACGAGCCTCTGGACTTGGTCATGTCACAGTTGTTGGAGCTGCAAAGGCATGAACATCAGGAAGGGATGTCGCTGCACTCCTCAGATTGCAAGGCACGATGGAGAAGTCCGTTCATCTTCAGGCTGAGGTGATAGCGCCGGCATGCCAATGCACCGAGTTCAACACTGGTAGGATAGCGGCCGCCATGGAGACCTTGGTCCAGGACTTCGCTCCTGCACTGCTGCGCGGGCTCAACTCCATCGCTGATGCCATACTTGGCTTCCAACAGTGTGCGCGCGAGAGGGGTGCCAGGCAGCTCGCTCTCACACCAGCTACCCCTGCTCCTCAAGGAGTCAGCCTGGGGCCCCTGGGTACCCATAGGGAGGAAGATCAGAGGTGCACACTCCGGGCCCATCTATCCAGATGCCTCTGAATGTGTCCGGCCCATCTGATTCCCCTCTTCCTGTGACCTCAGCAGTTCCAGCTCCACAGGCTGAGGAGGGTGCCACTGCCACACAGCAGGATCCCGAAAGCATGCCAGGGTCATCCAAGTCTCAGCCCTCCCGAGGATGCCTGCCAAAGTCATCACAGACAGGGCGTTGCAGTCAGCAGGCTACCTCCACCTCTGCTGCGGATGTCTGGGGAACACCAAGACATAGTGGCAGGTTAGGAAAGTTAAGGAGAGTTAGTTGCACAGCCTGGGCACGAATGTTAATTACTTGTACATACTGTTCACTATTGCCAGTAAACTCCCAAGAATGTCTCTCTGCCTATGGCTCCTTGTTCTGATGAGCTGTGTTCTTGTCACTCAGATGTGAAACCTTTCTGCACAAGATAAAGGGAGGTGTCTCAGTCCAGGGCCTCTTCCCTGTGCAGCCTTCAGACCAAGTGATGGTCCGGCCTCACACTCATTGGACACAGTAGTGATAGCTGCACCGCAGTGGTGCTTGTCATTGCTTACAGAATGTAGTGGGCAGGCGCTACAGAATTCTCTCATTCTCTCTGTGTGCTCTGAGCACCTTTAAGGAGGGGCTGGGCCCCATCTCTTCAGCATCTGTGACCAGTGATGCTGTGCTCCTGAAGGGCTCAGGTGCTGAAGGTGGACAAATGATCAGATGCCTCTAAAGTTTCATGGCTGCATCTCTATGATATGATGCTGATCACAGAGCGCAAGCGATCTGCCCTTGGCCAGACAGGAGTCAGACATTCTCAGAGGCTATGTGAAGATCTATGGAGTGTTATCACTGTATGTCGTCATTATCCTCCTGCAATTGAGTGACTATTAGGGCCCCCACTGCCTCTCCATGACAGGAGCATTCTCACAGAGGGTATTCACGCTGCCATAAGCCAGACTGGAGTCAAGCATTCACAGATGCAATATGGGCATCTATGGGGTCACCTCACTGCATCCACAGTGCGCCTGCCCCATCTAGCCAGTGTGAGGGCCTCATCCCCATCATCATCGCCTCCAAGGACCTCCCCACCCTCATCACCGTCAATGTCCTCCTCATTGGAGGAGACCTCCAGCTCCTCCATCTCCTCCTCAGATAGCTCGTCTCCCCGTTGGAGCACCAGGTTATGGAGGGTGCAGCAGATGACGATGATGTGTGACACCCTCTGTGGATGGTATTGCAGGGCTCCAGTAGACCGGTCCAGGCACCAGAACCTCATCTTCAGCATCCCAATGGTCTGCTCCACCAAGTTGCGAACTGCAGCATGAGCGCCATTATAGCATTGATCTGCTGCAGTCTTAAGCCGCCGCACGGGTGTCATCAGCCACCGCCCTGTGAGGAGCCATTTCTGCAGCTTTTGTGGACTGTGGAAGAGTCCAGAGATCTGTGACAGACTGAGGATGTAGGTGTCATGCACACTCCCTGGAAACCGTGCACACACCTACAGAATGCGTTTCTGGTAGTCACACACCAGCTGCACATTCAGTGAATGGGACCCCTTGCAGTTGATGTAGTCCACCATGAGTTGTGATGGAGATCTGAGGGCAGCATGAGTGCAGTCGAATGCACTCTGCACCTGTGGGAAACCTTCAGTGAATCCAATTGCCCTTGCATCCTGGTCCCAGGTGAAATGCAGAAAGCTGTGTGCCCTCACAAAGATGGCATTTGTGACCCCATGGATGCATTTGTGGGTGGAGGCTTGTGTGGTCCCACAGAGGTCTCTTGTTTTGCTCTGAAAGGAGCCACTGGCATAGAAATTGAGTGCTTCAGTCACTTTCATGGCCATTGGCAGTGGATGCCCTCCATGCCCCCATGGTGCCAAATCCTGCAGCAGGTGGTCACACCGACCAACCAGATCCCTAGACTTGTGCAGTCTTCGGCGACACTGGTTGTCAATCATCTGCAGGAATGAAAGGCGGTATTTTTAGACCCTGGGAGTCGCTAGGTGCCAGCCTGCGATGGCTCGCTGTGGCTCTTGGGCGGCATGTGTGGGAACCTTAGCTGTCTCTTCTTCCTTAGGTTGCTGCTCCTGCCTCTGTGCAACCAGGAGCTTCAATCACTCTCTCCTCCATCGGCTTCGGGCTCTGTAGGCCACCAGGCATACAGTTAATTCATCAGGATCCATGATGCTGATGTACTGCTCCTGCAGGATGAAAGAGAGAGACACGTGGTTAGCATAGGTGTACTAAGAACTTGTCCTGGTTAAGTGTGACAGCCCCTTAAGGTGTCCTGGAGAATTCTGGCTGCCACTTAGATGGCCAGAAATTACCGTGCTGCAAGGCTACCTTGTTAGCTTGAACCATGGGGAAGACTGGTCCAAACTGGGAGGCTGACATTTCAAGGGGCTGTGAGTGCTTCCAGCAGTGACTGCTACATGGCCAGCTTTAACGAGGAGATTGTACAATGTGCGCAGTTGTCCAACTGCAATCCACTAAAATGCTCATGAATTTGCAGTTTGTGCTGGTGGGGCAGGTGGGGTGGGGAGGGGGGTGGGGGGTGGGTTGGTGGGGGGTGGTGGTAGTGGAAGCTTTCGAGCACTAGGTGACACTTTGACGTCTCTGCATTGCTTGAGTGGGCAGATAAGCTAGGAGCCCGACCCCAATCAAATCAAAGTGGCTGCGTCTAAACTGTCTCAGGTGCAGAGGAAAGGTCACTTTATACAGGTTTTCCTAATGCCACTTCCCTTGCCCATATCTCCCATCCCGAATATAGCACACTTGTGTGCTATATTCAACGGCAGGGCTGACTTTGCCCCAACCCCCACCACTAATCGCCTCAATGGCAGGCTTGCCCTTAACCGCCCCCACCACCAGTCGTCTCAATGGCAGGGCTGCCCTTAACTCCTCCCTGCCACAAGTCACCTCAATGGCTAGGCTGCCTTTAACCCTGAGACCCCCTGAAGCTTGAAGTCCAACAGGTGACCCTGGTGAGTGCTGCACAATGTTGCTGTGTACTGACCTCCGAGTTCCCCTCAAAGTGCAGGATGTCAAGTGCACGTCTTTTATGTGCTGTTGTGAAACACGTTGGCGTGCCTTCCAGCTGACATGGATGGACGATCCAGTGGGAGGGGAGTTGGGGGCATGATTCCAGCAGGCTTGCCTGATAATGATATGCTGGTGAATTACAAAGAGGTTCCCGATATGCGATGGTAGGAAACATGGCCTGCCATTGGCGGGCTGAGTGGATGATCGCGAACTGGTTTCCTGCTGTTGGAAACCAGTAATTCTGGCCAGTACCACTGTTGACATGCAGGAACCTTTTGGTTGTGCAGTCACCCATCACTTTTATGAGAATGATCATATTTTCATGACAGGGAGGCATGACCAATGAGAAGAAATGATCCAAATGCAGAATTTCATTTAGTCTATTACTAGCTTACATAAATTGCTTCTTTATGCCTGTCTGATTTCTGTTTCATTGTGTCAAATAGTTTAAATTTGAGATGAATCTGATGTTAGTTTATTATTGTAAATTGGGAATAGTATTTGGAATCCAAATTTGAGAGAAAATACCAAGGAGCTATGGAAGAATAGTTTATCACGTTAACTGCTTTGAATGACTGACTCACCTTGTATCCATAAGTGATGAACAGAGCTCATGGGAGGTGACATCTTACCCCCTTGTTGAAGCTTCCCTGACTATGGTGCACATAAACCAGCAAGGCCATGTCCTGTTGTTAGTCTGGACCTCATCCAGTTAGATGTACTAACTGCATGGAAAGCTGACATGGTTGAAATGCTCCACTGTCTTGACAGTAACAGAAGGTAAACAAAGGCAATACTAATGTTTCTACCCGCTTGAAGTTTAATAATTTCACCCATTTAAAGTGGCCTAGAAGCATTTGAAAAGGAAAGTAGGAACAAACAAATAAGGGCCATGGCTGCTGGACAAAAGCTCCATGCACACTACAAGCCTCAATATTCCCATTATACTGGTCATGGCTTACAAGGCACCAGGCTTACAGTCATGACATAGAACAAGGCTAGCGCATTGATAATTAGTGTCTCGTTACCAAAGGCGAGCTGAGGGTTATAGTGCATGGGCGTATTCTCCCTAATCAAAGCCCTCTTTTTGAATATGCAGTCACGTCTGAGGGACATGCTCAGCCACATATGGATGTCCAGATAATTATTAACCTGTAAGGTGTGGCCTGTGAATGCCACGTCTAGACACTTTTTTTATTCAGTCACGGATTTGGGCTGTGCTGGCTGGCCCAGCATTTATTGCCCATCCCTATTTGCCCTTGAGAAGTTGGTGGTGAGCTGCCTTCTTGAACTGCTGCAGTCCCTTTGGTGTAGGTACACCCGCAGTGCTGATAGGAAGGGAGTTCCAGGATTTTGACCCAGTGACAGTGAAGGAACGGCAATATATTTCCAAGTCAGGATGGTGAGTGACTTGGAGGGGTACTTGTAGGTGATGGCGTTCCCATCTATTTGCTGCCCTTGCCTTTCTAGATGGTACTGGTCATGGGTTGGAAGGTGCTGTTGAAGGAGCCTTGGTGAAATCCTACAGTACATCTTGCAGATGGTACACACTGTTGCTACTGTGTATCGATAGTAGGGGGAGTGGATGTGGTGCCAATCAAGCAGGCTGCTTTGTGCTGGATGGTGTCAAGCTTCTTGAGTGTTGTAGGAGCTGCACGCATCCAAGAAAGTGGGGAGTATTCCATCACACTCCTGACTTGTGCCTTGCAGATGGTGGACAGGATTTGAGGAGTCAGGAGGTGAGCTACTTGTCACATGATTCCTAGCCTCTGACCTGTTCTTGTAGCCACAGTATTTATATGGCTATTCCAGTTCAGTTTCTGGCCAATGGCAACCCCCAGGATGTTCTTAGTGGGGGATTCAGTGATGGTAATGCTATTGAACATCAAGGGGCGATGGTTGGATTCTCTCTTGTTGGAGATGATCATTGCCTGACACTTATATGGCACGAATGTTACTTGCCACTTGTCAGCCTAAGCCAGGATATTTAGAACAAGCCAAGGGCTTGAGACTGGATTTCTTGCTCGGAGATGGAGGGAGACCATTCAAGGGGAATTTTCAATGATGTCGCCATTCACAGATACAAGGAGGTCTGGAGGATGCAGGCTGCAGGCAATGCTGCCTTGTTGATAGCTGTGATCTGAATGAGGAGCATGATCCATCGCCGATTGGCACAACTCCGGGAAGAACATCAGCCTGAGCAGCAAGAGGCAGCAGGGCCCCAGGAAATCCCAGGTGCTGCTGGGGGGTGGATAAGTCCATGAAGATATTTGGCTTGACCAAAGGTCTACAAAAGACACAGGTCATATATGGAGTTGGGTGAATGACTGTGCCGTAGGTGCCTTCGCTTGTCATGACATAAGTACAAGCTTAGTGTACTGATAATTAATGTCTAGGTACTGGAGGTGAGCTGACAATAGCCTGACTAAGGGTTATAGCACATGGGTATGTATATTCATCCCAATCAAGACCTTCATTGTGAATGTGGTGATACATCTGAGAGGGGTGCTCAGCCACCTGTGGACCTCCAGGATATGGTAGCTCATATTTGCCACCTTCTTTGCAAGGAACTCATGTTGCAAGGACTTGGAGGATGTCCCATGCTGGTTGCTTTGAAGGTGACCATCACACAACTGTTTTGCCTTTGGGTCCTTCCAGGGCTCCACTGGGACCTTTGTGGAATATTATGAACGGTGACACACAAATGCATAAAGGAGGTGACAGATGCCTTTTTCAATAAAGCTCGCCATTACATCCAGTTCCACATGGATGATGCAAGTCAGTCTGCCAGAGTTGTAAGATTCACTGCAATCTCAGGTTTCTGGCAAACGCAGGGCACCATCAACTGCACACATGTGGCCTTGAGAGCTCCCTGACAACAGCCACTGAAATTCATAAATAGAAAAGAATTTCATGCTCTGAACATCCAGCTAATTTTTGATCACAGAAGACAAATCCTGCATGTCAACCCCCTCACCCCCTTTTTTCTTAAAATTATTATATTTTTAAAAAATATATTTTTTCTTTTCCTACCTATTTCTATTATTATTTTAAAAATTTATTTCCATTCAGTGTTTTAACTCCACCTTTTAGCCTATTTCGATCCCTTTCCCTCACCCCACCCTCACTAGGGCCATTTGTTACTTGCTCGTCCTGCTTTCTACCCTTAATGTCACCAATAGCACAGCCTTTAGCTAATATCGCCACCGTCAACCCCCCTTTGACCTTTTGTCTATGACATCTTTGGCAATCTCTCCTTTGCCTCCACCTATCACTGGCCCTCTATCCAGCTCCACCTGCCCCACCCCTCTTAAACAGCTTATATTTCACCACATTTCTATTTCTCTTTAGTTCTGATGAAGAGTCATACGGATTCGAAATGTTAACTCTGTCTTCCTCTCCAAAGATGCTGTCAGACCTGCTGAGTTTTTCCAGCAATTTTTGTTTTTGTTTCAGATTTCCAGCATCCGCAGTACTTTGCTTTTATCCTGCATGTTTGTGCTCGGTACCCAGAGAGTTCTCACAACTCTTACATATTGACTCACTCACAGGTATCACAGATCTTTGAGGGACATTGATGCTTAGAGAGTTGGCTCCTCAGGTACAAAGGGTACCTCCCAAAGACCCGGTTGATGACATCGGTTAGCTGTCCATATAGTGCAGCAGAAGAGAGATCAATGCTGCACATTCCGCTGCAAGGTCCTGATGTTTGGACTGGTCAGATGGGTCTCTCCACTACTCACCACAGAGAGTGTCCTGCATCATCGTTGTTTGCTGTGTCCTTGTTATGGCACAGCAGATGGTAAATGCTGAGCTGCTCAAATCGCACTAGGAAACTTGAAACAGCTGCCACAGCTGTTTTTGCAATCTGTATTTTATTTCAAGATACATGCCTTGAATTCAGTAGTAATAAGTCCACTGGGTTTTAGAGGTTTTTTGCAAAACTAAATTAAACATTTATTAATAGAAGAAAAGATTTTAAGCACATACATAGGTCTATAAATTACTACTATAACTCCTAGCCCCCCCCTAATTAGTCTGACTCCCAGTAACGCCTCCATTAAGGCAACAGTAAAACAAAAAAGATTTCATCAGATCCAGGCAAAGCAGATAATACCCTGGACAGTGATATTCATCGTGAGTTTTCTTAGCTTTGGTCCCTGTATACAGCAACTTGATGCATAATGGCTGGAGGCTTTTCACACTTGTATTAGATCTTAGAATGCCTTCTCCCTTACACACAACCTTATCTCCTTTATACATATTTCTCCCTTTTTAATGTAAATGTCATTGTTCCAATATATCTTTGCAACTTTACTTTTTCCATAATACAAATCTTCCATAATACTCATATTATCAGTAACCTTTGGGAAAAATGAACACACTGTTTGACCTAGCTTCATATGGCTAAGTATAACATCTTATCATCTCTTTGAAATTCAAACTATTGCAAATGTTCCTCACGTCTCACATTTTAAAACTTCAGCCATGTTTACAGATTTAGCATTTCACACCTAGCTTTTCTTATGATAACTCAAAAGCTTGAAACTAGCCGTCAGCAATTCAATTAAATCACCCCCACATACATACACACAGAGAAAATAATACAAACCCCACTATTAACCTACCGTTACAATAAATCACAATAATATTATGAAAATTATTATATTTTCATGACAGCCATGCACAACCTAGTGCTGCAAAGTGGGGTGTGGTGCCTGAGGAAGACACTGAGGAGCTAGATGTCTCCTTGGATGAGGATGACGCTGAAAGGGATGTTTCTGAAGAGGGTGAGGATTTAGATGAGCCACATGAGGATGTCATTGCATGGGTACGATGCAGCAGAAGTGCATGTTACTACCTCATAGCTACAAGAGTCCAGGAGGAATAAAGTAATGACAAATTTTCACAATCGATGTTTCCTTCAGCCTTCGATGCATGGGATGCCCCAGCACCTCCATTCTCAGTTTGAACATCTCATCAAAAGGTCCAATATCTCATAATGATCACGGAAATATCATTAGTCACCGTATGCTCTAATGATCAACCTTGGAAGGGAGAGTTACCTTGGGAACCTGTGGCCACTGTGAGATGTGCCTAGCACTCCCTTAGATCTTGTCCTTGATTACTCCACATAGTATAGTCTTTTCACCCTTGGCCTCACCAAGTCAGTGTGCATGGCAGTTTTTAAATGGCTGCAATTCCAAATTACACGTTTCAATTTTTACATGAGATCAAATATATACAGTATCTATATGATGCAAGTGGTGGAATATTTGTCCTTACTTGGGGTCAGAACTTGATTTCTGGTCCCAAGGAATGGGATTGGCTGAAGGTTGGTGCTGTTAGAGTGGACTAAGAGTAATCTGAGGCTCTCCAATGGTTTAGGAGACAGACCCATGAATGTTCATAATCCAGTATAGTCTATGGTAATCTGGAGCACTCTGAGTGCAATCTGCGGTAATTGGGGGATGATCAGGGCAGCCCATGAGCACTCTGAGGTTGTCGGACTGGCGTGATGATTCATCAGGAATCTGTAAGTGCTGGTGTGCGGCTTTGGTTGTCTTTCTTGTTCAACTATTGATCTTAAAATGCTATATTGCTGAATATATTTTCTTCTCCACAGCACTCTAGTGATTGCTGTGTCCTTTCTTGTCTCCGGATATCTTCATTCTCTATAGCTACAAGGAGGCATTGTTTAACAGTCAGCTCTTCACCTGGATTAAACTGAGTAGCATTCCATTATTTGTGAGACATAGCTGTATTGAGCAGCACCAGTCAAGTGTGGAGAGTAATAAACTTGCTGTGTGAAGCTAACATTTTAAAGTTAAGTGGGAGGCAGGGTCAGCAGGCATGATGTTGAGGAAGCAAAGGTTGATACATGGTTGATGTGCTGATGAGTATCAGATTAGTGATCAGGCAATGGGGGAGTAAGTGGTGCAGAAGTGGCTGAGATGGCACAGCAATGAAGTAGTGATCCTGGTGGCAGCAATGAAGTATCAATTGTCCAGGTGGTGGCAGTAAAGGAATGGAAATCAGGAGATAATGAAGGCTGGCAAAAAAAAAATCACTGAAGACGAGTTTGTAGAAGAAAATGTTACTTTCAACAAGACAAGGATGTCTCAAGCAGTAGAGAATTTTGAGAAAGGGATGATTGTAATAGCGTTTGACAAGAGCAGAACCCGAACATGGCGCTGTCATTACAGATATTATCTTGATCTAACACCAACATGTGTAGGATGCAGGGACATAGGACGCCTTTGAATTGCTGTCAGCAAAACCTGTCTTAAAAAACAGATGAAGTTTGGTTTTGATATATACTGCAATTTTCTCATTTACCAATTGTTCAGTTTTGCCAGCCTCTATGTGAAAATTTCAGAGGAACATCACTCTTACAATTTGCACTATATATGCCATATGATTAAACTAAAAAATTCTACGTGGCATATTTCTTTTAGAAGGGAATTATTTTTGAAACCTCTATCTGCGGTGAAGGTGGCAGAAATCTATGATATATTAATAGATTAATATATTAAGAAGGGTGAGTAGCGTCAAGATGCCAAAGATGCTACATCAATAGATGAGGGATAACAACATAACAAATCGATTTACAATGGAACAACCCCTAATATTCTCCCATACTGACTACTTAGCAATCCTGATGAAAACTGTCCCATAAAAAATAAAATTGCATAAACTCAAATAAAACATGCTCAGACAAACTGAATTAGTCTGTAAGAAAATGGAACTTGTTAGAAAGAAATTGCAGCCATTCCCCCACCCCCTCATCCCCACTTCCCTTGCAACATTCTGTACCCAACCTACCATTGAACAAAAATACATGCTGAGATCAGGTGCCATTCTCTTAATCTAACTGTTCAGACATTGCTTTCACTTTCATCATATGCCCCACTGAATCACCCAATAAATAGAGATAGCAACTGAACCCCTCCACCAACATTCTGCATATATTAGATGCTTTGCTCTCAGTTGCACTGGTCAGGCATTATGTTCAATACCAACCAAATAAAGTTCAGGCATCATTCTTCCAAACCCATCATTCAGATATCAAGTCCAATTCACTGTCTTTTGTTATTCCTGAATCACCTCTCCCTGCTCTGTCCTCCTCTGCTTCCATTTCCTTGTCTCCCATTTCTGCTTTCTCCATTCCCTCTCCTTCCCTCCACTTTCTCCATTGATCTTTATAGATGTCTGTGCATCTCAGATCTATATGTCGCAATGGAGATAGGTGGAACTTAAAAAGGTTTTCTAGTTTCAATTTACCTGAGCATTTGGTAACTGGGAAGAGACTATACTGAAAGGGTGCTTCTATTAGCAGGCTCCAGGCACTTAGGGCTCAGCAGAGTCCTAGGGAGCTGAGAAGGTGGTGGAAGGTCATTGGTTTCATGCTGAAGAGGGCTAGGGCTCAGAAGAAATCTTGGAAGCCCTGGAAGACTGGAGTTCATAGAAACCAGGGGCAGTGCCAGTTTAGTGAAACTAGCAGCCTTTGAAAGAGTTGGAAGTGTGCGGTAATTAGAGGCAGGAGTGCAGCTTTGTGAATCCTGTGGAAGCAGTTTCGGGAGAAGAGATTGAACTATTGGGAGGTGAGCAGTCATTGAGGCAATCTGAGTCAGAGTGGCTTTTGAAGGAATGCGGAGGCTAAAGCTTTGAAAGTGGATAGTTGAAACCCCTCATGAAGGAGACAGAGTTTTAATGAGATATTGTGACTCAGTGGTCACTGATGTCTGGGTGGGTTACTGAGAAATCCATGTGATCTGTCTTGGTCGCATCTGCCATTTAATGTGCAGTGTGGTGTGTTTGACCTACTAATTCATATTTACCTCATGTCAATTCTGAAAGTTAGAATATAAGATAGATATTGTAATTTGTTTTACTTTTCTGACTTTGTGCAATAAAGTTTATTTTGTTTGTTTAATACCATGGAATCTTGTGGCTTTATTCTCCTTGTGGGTAACTGAGATTTCAAACTTTGTCTGTTTTAAACAAAAAGTTACTGGTCCCTAACTGGATCATAACAATATGTATAATTCAGATGTGTATATGTTACATATAAGATCTATGCATATAGGTGTTGTATATACAAGATGTGGGTGTAAATTAGATGTACATTTGTGCTATTTGTAGAAAACTTATATCTACATAATTTGGATATGCACATACACTGAACAATTCGGAGCCAGATGCAGTTGCTGAGGAAGGAGGTATTGGCTGTAAAATTGAGGTGGGCATTTGTAGAAGAGAAGTGGCAGTGAATTAAAAACAAATATAAGAGCAAAATACTCTGGATGCTAGAAATCTGAAATAAAAAAATATACTCAGCAGGTTTGACAGCATCTCTGGAGAGAAAAGCAGAGTTAATGTTGAATGCAAGTTCTGAAGAAGGGTCATTGACCTGAAATGTCAACAATTATTCTCTCCAAACAGATTCTGCTGATTATTCCTAGCATCTTCTGTTTTTACTTCAGATTTCCAACATCCACAATATTTTACTCATGCACATACACTTTACATGACTACAGGTACATGTGGGTCTGACAGCATGTGGTGAGGGAGACAAAGATAACGTTTCGAGTCTGTATGACTCTTCTACAGATCTGCAGAACACTCATAAGGACTCGAAACGTTATCTCTATCTCTCTCTCCACAGATGCTGTCAGACCTGCTGCATTTTTTCAGCATTTTTGTTTTCGTTTCAGATTTCCAGCATCCGCGGTATTTTGCCTTTATACAGGTAAAATGTGTCCGCGCAGCTGCAGAGGTGGGGAAAACAGCCGGTACTGCGCAGCCGCAGAAGTAAGGAAGGTGAAACAGCCGGTATTGCGCGGCCGCAGAAGTAAGAAAGGTGAGATAGCCGGTGATACGCAGCCGCAGAGGTGGTGGAAAGAAACAGCTGGTACCGGGTACCGGCTACTACCGCCGCCGGGGGGGGGGGGCGGCAGCTGGTACTGCGCAGCCGCAGTAGCTCGCTGGAGGTGTGCAAGTCTCGGAGCCGAAGGGCAAAGCAGGTGGAGGAAAGTTGAGTGTGGCTGGGATAAAGATAGCGCGTCTGAGGTGAAAAAAAATTAACTACAGCGTCGACTCTGGAGTTTTTTTCGTCGATTTAAGGTGAAGGTTTATTGTTCGGCAGGTGTCAGGTGAGGGAATGGCTGTGACGTTAAATGAAACCTTATGTTTTTTTTACCTGGAGAGTCCTGGGCAGCATCCCCGGGGCCCTGTTGATGCCCGTCTCCACCCACCCCCATCCCCTCCCCTCCCCTCCCCATTTTTGCCGGATCCAGGACGTTCCGCGTGACCAACGGCTTTAACGGTGCAACGTTCCATTATTTTCCAACTTGGTTCCACTAAAGGGGAAGTGGCGGGGGTTCTGATTTTTATGAATGGACCGAGCTGTCACCGCGGCGGGGATGCCGCCTGCACCCCGAGCCCCTTGTTGATTCAGTCCTTTTGAGGGGGGGCGGTGAAGGAAGGCTCTGCCTCTCGCATCTCTTGCTAAGTGAGAGCCCTCCTCTCGGCCTTGTCGCAGCGGTCAAACCCCGCACTGCTGCCCGTGTTTCTGCTGGAAATGGACTTCAGTTTATGACCGTGCATCAGGTTGGATAAACATTTTTTTCTTGATTTTATGTAAAAACCCAGCAGCTCCTGAGAAGGATCCTGTTCGCTGCACCCGCTCTATTATGATGGGATTTAGGACGGGGGGGTGTGGTGTGGAAATAAAAGCAAATGTATTTAACAGTATTGATGAAAGGGGAGGATAATCTACAAAGAGCTTGCATTTAATACTGCAAGAATTCTGGGATTATGCAAATCTTGGCTGCTAGAAGAGTGGTGTAGGCATCAGTTTCTTATGTTGCAATCAGGAAGGCAAATTTAGTTTAGTTCACTGCAAAGAAAAAATTGCCCAGCCACAGTGTACATCATTTTGCTTGCAGTCACCGTACTGTTCTTTTGACAAGAAATGTATGTGATATGTTAACACTATCATTTCCTTTGTCTTTGAATAGCTAGCAAAACACCGGATTATAGATTTCTGGATCACCCATACATCTTACATATTGCAGGATTATTCAGATTAAAACGTGCAGCTCTGAGTTCACACCCTTATGGTGTAGTTGTAGTGTTTTGCGTCTTTTAAGTCCTCCTATACTCATGCGAATCCCTGGCGGAAAGCTTTATAACAGTATTTGCTGACAAACCATCTGGCTATCTGAATCCACTCTGTCTTTGTTTATCAACCTTTTCCTCACAGCATGGAAGTATTGCCTGCTGTCATCATCACCATCTTTTATCTCAATACTCCTGTAGTTACTGTCCATCTTTATTTCTCATATGTTAAAATAAGTATTATGTAATAGGACCTCCAAACTCTCCCTCCAGCAGCACTGCCGTACCCTTTTTCAAAGCTGAGCGTGCCCCCAGTTTCATTTTATCCTTCGGCTCATCCGACGCCTCAACAAGAAACTTTTTCTCTTTCTCTCAAGTGCTAAGGAACGCAAGCTCCAACAACTCATCGACACCAACACTCACCTAGGACCCTCCACCCCTGCCTGTCCCTCCGTCCCCACCCTTTCTTCCAATCCCAACCCCAGCCATGTATTCACTATACCCCCTGACCTTCCCCTCTCCGATGCTGAACGTTCAGTGCTCAGCAAAGGACTTAGTTTCATACCCTTACGCCCTCACCTCAATGAATTTCGGGCTCGGCATGATACTGAACTCTTCTTCCGCTGTCTTTGTCTCCGGGCTCACTTCTTTGGGCAGGAGTCCTCTCCCAGTTCAACAGATCCTTTTACCCATCTCCAATATTCTCCCTCCACCTGGACCCCTCCCTCTGGATTCTTACCTTCTCTTGATCTTTTCATTGAGAACTGTCGGCGCGACATTAGTCGTCTCAATTTCTCTGCTCCTCTCACCCATTCTAACCTGTCTCTCTCTGAACTTACTGCACTCCATTCTCTCAGGTCCAACCCTGATATTGTCATCAAACCCGCTGACAAGGGTGGTGCTGTTGTTGTCTGGCGCACTGACCTCTACCTCGCGGAGGCTGAGCGTCAACTCGCAGACACTTCCTCCTACCTTTCCCTGGACCATGACCCCACCACTGAACATCAAGCCATTGTTTCCAGGACTGTCACTGACCTCATCTCCTCTGGGGATCTCCCTCCCACAGCTTCCAACGTGATAGTCGCCCAACCTCGGACGGCCCGCTTCTATCTCCTACCCAAAATCCACAAACAGGACTGCCCCGGTAGACCGATCATTTCAGCTTGCTCCTGCCCCACAGAACTCATTTCTCGTTATCTTGACTCCCTTCTCTCTCCCCTTGTCCAGTCCCTTCCCACCTACATCCGTGATTCCTCTGACACCTTACGTCACATCAACAATTTCCAGTTCCCTGGCCCCAACCGCTTCCTCTTCACCATGGACATCCAATCCCTCTACACCTCCATCCCCCACCAGGATGGTCTGAGGGCCCTTAGCTTCCTCCTCGAACAGAGGCCCGAACAATCCCCATCCACCACTACTCTCCTCCGTCTGGCTGAACTTGTTCTCACGCTGAACAATTTCTCCTTCAACTCCTCTCACTTCCTCCAAATAAAAGGTGTGGCTATGGGTACCCGCATGGGCCCCAGCTATGCCTGTCTCTTTATGGGGTATGTGGAACATTCCTTGTTGCAGTCCTACTCCGACCCCCTTCCACAACTCTTTCTCCGGTACGTCGATGATTACTTCGGTGCCGCTTCATGCTCTCGTCGGGACTTGGAAAAATTTATTAATTTTGCTTCCAATCTCCACCCCTCCATCATTTTCACGTGGTCCATCTCTGACACTTCCCTTCCCTTCCTTGACCTCTGTCTCAATCTCTGGTGATAGACTGTCCACCAATATTCATTACAAACCCACCGACTCCCACAGCTATCACGACTACAGCTCCTCACACCCTGCTTCCTGTAAAGACTCCATCCCATTCTCTCAGTTCCTTCGCCTCCGTTGCATCTGTTCTGATGATGCTACCTTCAAAAACAGTTCCTCTGATATGTCCTCCTTCTTCCTTAACCGAGGTTTTCCACCCACGGTCGTTGACAGGGCCCTCAACCGTGTCCGGCCCATCTCCCGCGCATCCGCCCTCACGCCTTCTCCTCCCTCCCAGAAACATGATAGGGTCCCCCTTGTCCTCACTTATCACCCCACCAGCCTCCGCATTCAAAGGATCATCCTCCGCCATTTCTGCCAACTCCAGCATGATGCCACCACCAAACACATCTTCCCTTCACCCCCCTTATCGGCATTCCGTAGGGATCACTCCCTCCGGGACACCCTGGTCCACTCCTCCATCACCCCCTACTCCTCAACCCCCTCCTATGGCACCACCCCATGCCCACGCAAAAGATGCAACACCTGCCCCTTCACTTCCTCTCTCCTCACCGTCCAAGGACCCAAACACTCCTTTCAAGTGAAGCAGCATTTCACTTGCATTTCCCCCAACTTAGTCTACTGCATTCGTTGCTCCCAATGTGGTCTCCTCTACATTGGAGAGACCAAACGTAAACTGGGCGACTGCTTTGCAGAACACCTGCGGTCTGTCCGCAAGAATGACCCAAACCTCCCTGTCGTTTGCCATTTTAACACTCCACCCTGCTCTCTTACCCACATGTCTGTCCTTGGCTTGCTGCATTGTTCCAGTGAAGCCCAGCGCAAACTGGAGGAACAACACCTCATCTTCCGACTAGGCACTTTACAGCCTTCCGGACTGAATATTGAATTCAACAACTTTAGGTCGTGAGCTCCCTCCCCCATCCTCACCCCCTTTCTGTTTCTCCCTTCCTTTTCTCTTTTTTTTCCAATAAATTATAAAGATTTTCCTTTTCCCACCTATTTCCATTATTTAAAAAAAAAACACCCCCACTAGAGCTATACCTTGAGTGCCCTACCATCCATTCTTAATTAGCGCATTCGTTTAGATAATATCACCAACTTTAACTTTAACACCTATGTGTTCTATTGTACTATTGTTGTTGACATTTTTTGATGATCTGCTTCTATCACTGCTTGTTTGTCCCTACAACCATACCCCCCCCCCCCCCACAACCTCTCTCTCTCTCTCTTTCTCCGCCCCCCACACACACACCTTAAACCAGCTTATATTTCAACTCTTTCTTGGACTCGAACTCAAGTTCTGTCGAAGGGTCATGAGGACTCAAAACGTCAACTCTTTTCTTCTCCGCCGATGCTGCCAGAACCTGCTGAGTTTTTCCAGGTAATTCTGTTTTTGTTTTTGTTTGGTATGTAATAGGACTTTCGTTTGTTGAAATCAATGAAAAGAAAGCTTTAGTGATATATGTATGTCTGTGAACTAAATTGCGATGAGTCTTTTATTTGCCCTTTATGTAATAGATATATCTATGTATACTGTATGAATTCAAGAAAATGAGACATACTATTAATAGTTAAGAGTAGAGTTGAAATTACATTGAAGGTTAAGTTTGTAGAATAGTATTAAGGCTTGATTCAATGGAGGCAACAGGAGTGATGAGATTATCACATTGCAATCCATACTGTGAATTTCCTTGGTTAAAGTAGTGAAATTATAGAGTACGTACCTTTTCTTATTATTTGCAGTTTCTCTCACTCTGCTTCTGGATCACGTTGAATGATTATATATTGTGATGTTATCCCTAATCCTGAGTGATTCAACAGTTGGTTACTGGGTAAGTTAAGTAAGAACTCTGAAGTTCACAGTGGTAACCTTGTGAAGTTGTGGGCCAATTTTGATTACTGTGGCTTTCATGGCAAACAGGGGAGTTGAGGGTTATGTGAGCAGGCAGGAGAGTGGAGTGGAGGCCACTATAAGATCATGGCTATTCTGATTGAATGGTGGAGTAGGCTCAAGGGACTAAATGGCCTACTCCTCCTGTTTCTATGTTCTATCAAATTCCCATCACAATGGGAAATGTGTAAAGCCACTATCTTTCCAGTACTAGAATACATTATTGGCTCTAAAAATTAAACATATAAGAATAATATACTCATTCTTCACTATGGTGCTTTAAAATATCGAACCTGAAATCATTCCAAACCCCCTTCATCTCTTCGTGGGACAATTAGTCTGAGGTATGGATGAAAAGCTTATCAGGTCTATCACTGTCTGAGAAACAATTGACTGAAAAGGGGCAGCTGCAGCTTTTCCCTTTCACTCTTCCATAGGATTTTTCTCTTTCATACAAAAGGCAATTTCTTAAATTTGTGTTATGTTAAGTGTATTTTATTCTAAACTGCATTTTGGTTAATAGCCCTATATTTACATTTTATTTTCTTTGGCCTCTTTCCTAGTACAGGCTTCATTCCTCTCCAACTGTCTGAGGCTGAACCAGACCCTTGGTAATCAGAGTGTCATATTTGATTCCCCTGATGAGCTTCCATCACCAAGGCTACCTACCTCCATTTTCATAACATAGCCCAACTCTGCCTTGCCTCAGCTTATTTGCTGCTGAAATCCTCATGAATGTCTGTGTTACCTTTAGCTTTAACAATTCCTTGTTGCTTGGGCCAGTGGCAGCACAGAGCCAATACCTATTGGGGCTAAAGCACAAGGCATTGATGCAAGTGCTCTTCTGGTAGACCTCCCATCTTTGATTCTATATAAAACTTGAACTCATTCCAAACTCTGCCTGCCTCCTAATTTGCACCAAGTTCCATGCTTCAATTTTAACCTTCTCATCCTTGTTTTAAAATTCTTCCATGGCCTCACCCCTTTCTCTCTCCCTAACCTCCTCCAGCCCTGCAACCCTCAGATCTCTGCATTCCCCTAGTTTTGTCCTCTTGAGCACCCCTGATTTTAACTGCTGCATTATTGGCAGTCTTGCCTTCAGCTGCCTCTGCCCTAGGTCCTGGGATTTGCTCCTGAAAGCTCTCCACCTTTCTAGCTCTTTTCTCCTTTAAAACATTCCTTTTAAAATACAGGTCTTTGACCAAACTTTTTGATATCTCCCTATTATCCCCTTATGAAGCTCAGTATCAAATTTTGTTTGATAAAGCTCCTTTGCAGCTACATCTTTTGAGGTGATACTAATTAGATGCAAGATTTTTTAAAATTTAAACTTAAATTTTAAATGAGCAGCATGCCTTGTTGCTGGTGGTGAAATTGCTAGTGTTACACGTTGTCACTTTCTTCATCCCATCCTTTTAATGAAAAGCCGGGAACTAAAAATTACAAGCACTGTAACGCTCCTGCTTGCTTGCAGTACTTTATATTATACTATTTTATATTATACCATATTATATTATACTATTTTATACTACACTTTTACTCGGTAGGCTGCAACTGCTCATTCCTGGCCATTTGCAGTTTAAACATGTTTTTCAGGCAGTGAGCATGTCTCACTTCATCAGACTTTGAGATGGGTCAAAGGAGGTAGGATTGATTTTTGTTATTTAATATTTAATTTTAAAGTACCCCCCCCCCCGAAGGAATTATATATCTTGCTATTGATCTATATGCTTTGCATCCAAATATACAATAAAAATCTTGGATTACATGCACTTTTTCATCTGACCTGTTGTATTTTTGTCACAATTTTTATTAAATTTTTCTGCTATAATTTTTAATGTGCACATTTATAATGAAAAACAACTTTGTAAGCTTGTCGTTCTCTAGTCTGATCACCATTTGCAGGTAGTTGTAACTGTTAGTGTGAAAAATGTCTACTGGCAGTTATCAATATGTGTGGACACAAAATTTATAATGGAATTGTAAAAATAAGGCCAGAAGATATAACTGTTAAAATAGGAACTGAAATACATCCGTGTGCTCTGATCCAATAATCTCCCACTCTACCTGTACCTTAAGACTACTTGCTCGTCAAGTCAATCCTTAGGTACACCATCATTCGAGTCTGAGTTGTAATTTATTGTGACCTTGGAAATTCTATAAAAGTGGTGGCTTATCACCTTGTCTGAGTTTTTTTTTAAAGAAATAGGGGCATTCACTTCAAAATGTCCATTTTATAAAAATAATTAGTTAGTGCCACAGATACTTTATTATGAGGATTTATCGTGAATGGTTTTGTTTTAATTTGCCAATCTCTTAGAGACTGCAAGAATTGACTACGGGCAATGGAAATGTTAGATTGGGTAATGACAGTCTTCAGAGATGAAAGTTACTGATACTGTTAGAACAGTGGAAAATTGAACTTTATTCTGCACATGTATTTGGAGGGGTGTTTGATGATTTTTTTTGAAAGTACCATTTTATTTCCTTTGGAATGATGTTCATCTACTTCGTAAAATTTACCCAAAATGGACCTTTTTCCTGCCAATTGTCGCATTTTCAATGTTTTCCCTGAACACACACAAACTAATTTTAATTAATATGCACTTCTTCCTGAATATTGTAGCGGTGAGATATTTTCCATCTTAAAAGGACTATATGCATTTGTAAACAGTGGTTTCTTTTACATTCTAATTTGGCTATTGAGTGTTTATGCCAATGCTTTGTACTGAACTGTAAATAATTTATTTTCTATTCTTTGTGCTTGTAAATAAATAAAGAAGGCATGTAAGCTTGTGTGACAGCTGATATTTGTAACATGCTGAAAGCAGGCACAAAAAATGATTTGGAAATATCAGTTTAAAAAGTGGATTTAGAGGTAAGAATTGATGAGTTTTGATGTTTTGAGATTAATATCATTAATCGCTTTTGTCGGTGTTAATTTTTTACTCTGCAGAATTAGCTTTTAAATTGCTCTGTTTCCTGCAAAACAATATCTTTTTGTAATTATAAAGGACCAGGATAAAGGTTTACAAGATTAAAGAGTAAATCAAAGCAAATAGGGAAGTGGTAGGAGGTAGAAATTTGATTGTACTCTGGGACTGCCCATTCATGTGGTCCCATGGATAAGAATAAAATTGCTACTGGCCCCTTACTATCAGGAGTGTAGCCAGCACTACCTGCACTATACATCGGCTACACGCCTGCACGAGGTACTGCCTCTCACAAACAAGCTGATGTTTAGGAAGTAGAAGATAAAAGATGCAGATGCTGGAAATCTGAAACAAAATCCGAAAATGCTGGAAAAACTCAGCAGGCCTGACAACATCTGTGGAGAGAGAAACAGAGATAATGTTTCATGTCCGTATGACTCGTAGCTCTGAAGAAGAGTCATGCACACTCAAACCATTAACTCTGTTTCTCTCTCCACAGATGCTGTCAGACCTGCTGAGTTTTTCCAACATTTTCTGTTTTTTGTGTAAGGGAGTCCTTTTCTACTCATAAAATATACCAGGGCGGTGATAGGGCAAACACAAGGCAATGTAGGTACCTGGCAAACTGGAGGAGCTTGACCCTGCTTCCCTGTGTCTGTAAGGAAAGAATTGTTAGCGTTTCTCCTTGTGTCATGAGCCTCAGTGATTTCTCTGTTACAATGAACAGCAACCTGGGAGATGTCATTGTCACCTGCTCTGGCTTGAAAGGAGCCTGTTGCATTAAAGCTAAGGGCCTTGCAGACATAAGCTGTGCACTCCATATCCTTATTCAAGGCTCTAGCTTTTACTGCAGAAGGTGACATAACTTGGTGGTAGTCTTTTTCATGAAGTAAAGCTGCTGACCAATTGCTTCCCAGTGAAGTTAAGGTAGAAATGTTCATTGAAGACCTGCTGTGACTATAGCTTCTTGTGCAGGCCCCAGCAACCTCCTCCCAGCTGCACTTGCTGCCTCCTGGCCGTGTTCTCTCATCCTCCAGTCCCAAAGGCACTATTACCAGATCATCCTGGACTGCAAAACTTTTTCTGATTCCCAATTGTTGTAAATTTTGCCTTTTAATTATAAATAATATCATATCAGACTTGTATAGAAGTAAGGAAAGAATGTATAACTTTAAATTCTGGATTGAATTATGTCTTGCACACCTTGGTCCAATTACACCCTCCCTCTGACCCCAGCTAACATGAAGACTTCCTGTGAGAAACCTGGGATATCAATTGGTATATTATGCTTATTGTCACAATGCTCATGGTTCAGAATTATGCGTGTGAATTTAAGAGAAAAAAGTGACCAAAAATTCCATTTGTCGTCTTACGTAGAAAATACTACTGCAGTTTTATGAGCCAGTTGTCATATATTATTACTAATTAGTGTTCAATACATACACATTCCTTATCATCATTTACTGCTAGTATTTCTTTATTCCTCATAATTATTCAAGCCAGCTTATTGAACACAGCCAAGTCTAATCCTTCTCAGTAAAGTGTAAATTGGAAATGGTGAGGCCAGATTTGTTTTTTTTTAAAAAAAATGGATTTGTCTGCCAAAACAAATTTCTGTTGCAACAGTTGTTTCATATATTGCATTCAGGGAGAGACGTGCATGGGTCTATGTGTCCGGTCAGTTTGTAATATAAAGCTGCAAACAAGGTAGTTTTTCATGTGACGAGATATGATATGTAAGTTGTTTTTTCTCATAGGTTATTATAATATATAAAATGCAGTCATCCCATTATTTAATCCATTTGCTGTTACTAGTATTTTTTTTTAGAAGAATATCTTCTTCTTGCCGTTGAATGTGTGTACTTTTTTTGGGGGTGGTGGAAGGGGCCACTGCTGACTTTCAATGTTTACATTAGGCTCGTTTATGATACCATCAAATTTGCTGCGCTTTGAGGAAGTGCATGTTGAATGGTGCATTAGAGCTTAGGAGGAAAAAGATTGGAAATTCAGGTAGTACAGAACATAGTGTTGATGAGACGCAAAAAAGTTTGCTTTGGACAGAGTGACCGATTGCACTGTTTCAAGTTGGTTGTAATCTTTTATATTTCCTGAGGGTGGCTTTTGTAGTTGTTAAAAATCACAGTATATTGCAAGTATGTTGGTCCTGAGAGAGTGCTATTTCTTTTTCTCTTCACTTCACTTCACTTCCCTTTCCTCTCACCAGCCTCCCACTTTCTTCATAGTCCAAAGCATTTGTAGTTAGGATCTGATGGCCCATTCAACTTTTTCATAGATGCTGACATTGTTTTCAGTTAGTTGACCTTCCAGTTGGTGCAGTTGAATGGAAAATGGAACTTGACACACCTCTCTACGCACTTACTTGACTGTTCGATACTGAGGAAGCGTAGGTGTGAAATATGAGACTAGGATTTAAGCTGGTTTCCTTGAATGACACCAATATTATAATTATTGGGTCTGCTGAAGGTGCTGTTATTGAAACACATTTAAATTAGCAATAGTGCATGCTCAAGTTGAATGATCAATTTTGAAATAACATGCATAGCAGTATCTCTTGCAATATGAAAGAATGACTTCCTTTTCAAGTGTTTTGATGATGTGAACCAATCCCTATTATGTGAAATTTGCCTAGCTTTTGCTATTAGGTGGTAATGAGAGAACAACCATAAAGTTATATTTACAATTTCTTCATCCCAGTTTGAACCTTCCATGAAGTTTGGGGTCTATTGCTTGCGACCAGATCAGCCATGATCTTAGTGAATGATGGAACGGGCTCGAAGGGCTGAATGGCCTACCCCTGCCCCTAAGTCCTATGTTCTGTGGTTTTTCATAAAACCATTATAAAAAAGGCAGATATAATGCACATGTGCGAGCATCAGTTTGCCTTCTGGGAGGCCTTCCTAAGGTAGGTGCCAATGCAGTCAGAGATGCACTTAATTTATATTTCTCGTCCTCTTCTGGAGCGAGGCTGAAACACAATTTTGTGTAAGTCAGGCCCTTGAAATCCGGCCATAACAGTTTCATAACAGCTATTTATGAAGATAGGTAGAGGATATTGAACATGCTCTTGCTTGAAAAATACAGACATTTGAAGCCACTTAGTGCTGTGGATTTCTTGTGTCCTGAATGGTTTGTAAATAAGCAAAACAAATATACCATAAAATACTGAAAATCTTGGTTTGAAAGCTGATATATTGTGTGTGAATGAATACGTTAATGGAATGACGTATTCAGTGGGTATTGAGCAAAGCAAAGGTTTTAATATCTGCAATGAGTCGATATTAAAGTACCTAATCAAGGTGTTTTAGAGATCACGAGTGTTAAGTTTTAGTATTCTGAATCCTAAAATTAGATTGCAGCTTTGAATGAGTACTTTAGCAAAAATAGCTAAGCCCATCTATAATAGCTTGATCAGAATTTGAGTGGGGTATTGTAATCATATTGTTCAAATTACTTTATTGCTGAAGCTCAATTTTGTAGCCCATGGCTGCCTGAACACCTCATTACTTTCTCTGTGTATATACAGTGTTTTTGACACTGCTCAGTACCAAACTATCTAGTAGGATAATGTATCGAACATGAATAGTACAAAACAAAAACAAAAATACCTGGCAAAACTCAGCAGGTTTGACAGCATCTGTGGAGAGGAACACAGTTAATGTTTTGAGTCCGTATGACTCTTCAACAGAACTAAGGAAAAATAGAAAAGAGGTGAAATATAAGCTGGTTTAAGGGAGGGGGTGGGGTGGGTGGTGGTGGGACAGGTAGAGCTGGATAGAGGGCCAGTGATAGGTGGAGATAACCAAAAGATGTCATAGACAAAAGGACAAAGAGGTGTTGAAACTGGTGATATTATCTAAGGAATGTGATAACAAAGGTACAGATAGCCCTAGTGGGGGTGGGGGGAAGGGATCGAAATAGGCTAAAAGGCAGAGATAAAACAATGGATGGAAATACATTTAAAAATAATGGAAATAGGTGGGAAAAGAAAAATCTATATAACTTATTGGAAAGAAGGGGGATCGGAAAGGGGGTGGGGATGGAGGAGAGAGTTCATGATTTAAAATTGTTGAACCCAATATTCAGTCTGGAAGGCTGTAAAGTGCCTAGTCAGAAGATGAGGTGTTGTTCCTCCAGTTTGCGTTGAGCTTCACTTGAACAATGCAACAGGCCAAGGACAGACATGTGGGCATGAGAGCAGGGTGGAGTGTTGAAATGGCAAGCGACAGGGAGGTCTGGGTCATGCTTGTGGACAGACCGAAGGTGTTCCGCAAAGCGGTCACCTAGTCTGCGTTTGGTCTCTCCAATGTAGAGGAAACTGCATTGGAGCTCACCAGCTTCAACACCTTTGTCCTTTTGTCTATGACGTCTTTTGGTTATCTTCACCTATCACTGGCCCTCTATCTAGCTCTACCTGTCCCACCCCCTCGCCCTCCCCTTAAACCAGCTTATATTTCACCTCTTTTCTATTTTTCCTTAGTTCTGTTGAAGAGTCATACGGACTTAAAATGTTAACTGTGTTCCTCTCCGCAGATACTGTCAGACCTGCTGAGTTTTTCCAGGTATTTTTGTTTTTGTTTTGGATTTCCAGCATCCGCAGTTTTTTGCTTTTATCTTAATGAATAGTACAACATGTTTAGTTCATTTGCAACATTGTACTTTCAGCTCTTGTAATTGTGACTAAGTTGAACTAATGTAAACACTTATTTTTTCACTTCCCTGTGGTAACTTATGCTGGTGAATGGCTTCCTGGGTGTTGGCAGCTCTTGACTACCTTGCTCAAGTGGTTATTCCTTGTTTAAACTAAATAATGAGTGTCATACAAATTGCCTAACAATCAAACCTAATCTTACCCTCAGCTGATGTCACTTGCCCTATTTAGTAGGTATTACTCAAAAGAAATTAATAGGCTACAAAGCATTTTGGCACTTAACTAAGGCTGAGAAAGCTACTATATCAGTGCAAATTCTTTCTTATTTTATTGCAGTTGGGTGTGTCGTCAATTATGCTGCAGCTGAGATTCCATCACACTGTACAATTGAGGGATTGAACCTTGGAACCTCTTGGCCTGTACCTCAATACTACACTTGGAAATCTGAACAATTAAGGAGCACATTTTCCTTTCCATACTGATTTCCAACAAAGCTGTGTATGTACTTATTTTTAAGTGGGTTACTTGTTTTATGCAATGTGAGTGATAATGGCAAGGCCAGCATTTGTTGCCTATTCCTAATTGCCCTTGCACTGGCTTGCTTGGCCATTTTGGAGGGCAGGTGATATTCAGCCACATTGTGGGTCGGGAGTTATATGTAGGACAGACCAGGTAATGATGGCAGTTGTTCGTCAGATTTCCTTCCCTAAAGGACATTAGTGAAACAGATGGGTTTTCACGACAATCAATGACAGTTGTCGTGGTCACCATTACTGAGACTATGCTTTATATTCTAGATTTATTAATTGAATTTAAAGTTTACCAGCCGCTGTGGTGGGTTTTAAGCCAGTGTTCCAAGAGCATTATTAACCTGGTCCTCTGGATTACCAGTCCAGTGATCGTACCTAAAAGAATCAATACACTGTGAAATAAAATACTTCTGTTGCTGTGCAGTTTTTACAGACAGTTCAATTGTAAGGCTGCTGCATTAGTCAAAATCTTATAGCACCGGCGTTCTCAAATAGGGATCTGCGACTATCTAGGAAACCTTGATGGTTTGAAGGGATCCACCAATATTTAGGCAAAGGTTACCTCCTCTCCCGTGGATGTTAAGTAATCTGTTTTCCAGTAGGAGTATTATTGCAGTAATTTGCTTTTCCCCTTCCCTTAAAGGGGACACATTGATAGATTATGGTGAAGCTGTGTTGTATCAATTCCCAGTCCTACGAAGGAGCTGTGCGATGTGTTGATAAGACGTAATAGAGGTATTTCAGTAGGAGCAAGATTAATTTATAAAGAACAGGAAAAATCATTGTAAATGCACACCATGGATACCAGATATGGATAACTTTTAATTCAAACACCAACTTCAAAACCACAAAATTCTCAGAGGTGATATTGTGTTGGAAGTGAAGATGTATCGCAACCACAGTGTGTAATGGGTGCACTAGCACTGTCCAAGGAATCTTTGAAGCTCAGAGTCATTGTTACCAAGCACGCAATAAAAGGTCAAGCAACGTTTGCTTTTTGTAATTGTATAATTAATCAAAAGCAAAAAGGTTGAGAACCTCTGCTATAGCATATGATCTAAGTATTGTAAAATGTGGAATTTCCACTAAAGGTTTAATTTAACAGCTTAATATGCAGTTGATGTCAAAGAAAATACTTGTAGGAATTTTAGTTCACTTACAAAATCTTCGTCAAGCAGGCCTTTAAGTGGAATGATTGCTGCATATGTACTTTTTAAAATAATGGGGTTCAGCTGGGGGCTGTAATCTGCATGAATACATTGAAATTTGCTGTTATGGTTTCCGATGTCCACACTGTGGATCCAGTGCTCCTGTCCCCCAGTGTCTGACAGTGACTTGGCATCTTTTAACTTTTTAATTTATAAGGTAGATAATGAATTGAGTTGGGAAGGGGGAAGTCTACAAGATGCAAGAACTGTAGGAATTCATAAGCAGGGCTTATAATGAAAAGCTAAAGTTTGACTTTCTGGGCAGAACTGGAGGAATAAGTGGTGTAGTGGCAATGTCACTGACCTAGCAATCCATAGGCCCAGGCTAACGTTGTGGGGACATGGGTTTAAATCCCACCATGGCAGCTGGTGGAATTTGAATTCAATTAATAAATCTGGAACTAGGCTCAGTAATGGTGACCATGAAATGTTGTCAATTGTTGTAAGAACCCATCTGGTTCACTGATATCCTTTAGAGATGGAAATCTGTTGTCCTTACCTGGCCTGACCTACATGTGACTCCAGACCCATAGCAATGTTGTTGACTCTTAAATGCTTTCTGAAATGGCCTAGCAAGTTCAGTTGTATCAAACCACTATGAAGTCTAAAAGCATCAGCAACAGGAAATGACAATAGTAAACCCAGCCCTGTCGACCTTGCAATGACCTTACTGACATCTGCAGGCTTGTGCTAAAATTGGGAGAGCTGTCCCACAGACTAGTCAAACAACAGCCTGACATAGTCATACTCACTGAAATATACCTTACAGACAATGTCCTAGGCACCACCATCATCATCCCTGGGTATGTCCTGTCCACTGGTAGGACAGACCACTAGAGGTAGCGGCACAGTGGTGTACAGTCAGGAGTTGCCCTCAGTGTCCCCAACATTGACTCTGTACCCCATGAAGTCTCATGGCATCAAGTCAAACATCTGCAAGGAAATCTCCTGCAGATTACCACCTACCACCCCACCACACCCCAGCTGATGAATCAGTACTTCTCCTCCATGTTGAACACCAGTTGGAAGGAGCATTGAAGGTGGTAAGGATCAGAATGTACTGTGGATGGGCGACTTCAATGTAATCACCAAGTGTAGTTTGGTAGCATCACTGCTGACTGAGCTGGCTGAGTTCTAAAGAACATAGCTGCTTGACTAGGACTGTGGCACATGGTGAGGGGATCAACAAGAGGGAAAAACCTACTTGACCTTGTCCTCACCAATCTACCTTCTCAGTTGTATCTGCCCATGACAGTATTGGTAGGAGTGACCGCTGCACAGTCCTTGTGTCAATGGAGTTCCTTCTTCACATTGGGGGTTCCCTCCATTGTGTGTTGTGGCACTACCACCACTCTAAATGAAATAGATTTCAAACAGATCTAACAACTCAAAACTGGGCATCCATGAGGCACTGTGGGCCATCAGCAGCAGCAGAATTGTATACAACCACAATCTGTAACCTCATGGCCTGGCATATCCCCCACTCTACCATTGTTGATTAGCCAGGGGAAGGATCCTGGTTTCAATGAAGAGTGTAGGAGGGCATGTCAGGAGCAGCACCAAGCATACCTAAGAATGAGGTGTCAATCTGGTGAAGCCACAACACAGGGCTGTTAGCATGCCAAGCAGTGGAGGCAGCATGCAAGAGACAGAGCTAAGCGATCCCACAGCCAATTGATCAGATCTAAGCTCTGCAGTCCTGCCACACCCAGTTGTGAATGGTAGTGGACAATCAAACAACTAACTGGAGGAGAAGGCTCCATAAATATCCCCTTCCTCAGTGTAGGGGGAGCCGAGCACCAGTGCAAATGACAACTCTAGAACGTTTGCAACCTTCTTCAGAAGTGCTGATCTATCTTGGCCTCATCCTGAGGTCCCCAGCATCGAATGCCAGTCTTTCAGGCAATTTGATTCACTCCACATGAATGAAACGGCTAAAGACACTGGATATTGCAAAAATTACGGGCCTTTACAGCATTCCGGCAATAGTACTGAAGACTTATGCCCCCGAGCTAGTCTCACCCCTAGCCATGCTGTTCCAGTATAGCTATGACACTGGCATCTACCAGACATTGTGGAGAATTGCCCAGGTGGGCCCTGTCCACAAAAAGCAAGACAAACCCAACCTGGCTGATTTACCCCCCCATCAGTCCATCAATCATCAGTGAGGTGATGGAAGGGACCGTTGACAGTGCTATCAAGTGGCACTTACTCAGCAATAACTTGCTCACTGATGCTCAGTTTGGATTCTGCCAGGGCCTATTAACTCCTGAGCTCATTGCATTCTTGGTCCAAATATGGACAAAACAACTGAACTCCAGAGGTGAGCTGAGAGTGACTGCCCTTGACATCAAGGCAGCATTTGATGGAGTCTGGCACCAAGGAGCCCTAGTAAAATTGAAGTCACTGGGAATCAAGGGGAATATTCTCCACTGGTTGGAGTTATGCCTAGCACAAAGGAAGATGGTTGTGGTTGTTGGATGTTGCTCATCTCAGCCCCAGGACATTGCAGCAGGTGTTCCTCAGGGTAGTATTCTAAACCCAACCATGTTCAGCTGCTTCATCAATGACCTTCCCTCCGTCATAGGGTCGGAGGTGGGGATGTTTGCTGATGATTGCACAGTTTTCAGATACTGGCGCAGTCAGTGTCCTTATGCAGCATGACCTGAACAACATTCGGGCTTGGGCTGATAAGAGACAAGTAACATTCATGCTACACAAGTGCCAGGTAATGACGATCTCCAACAAGAGAAAACCTAACCATGCCATTCAAGGGCATTACCATTGCTGAATTCCCCTACTAACATTGGGGGTTAGCATTCATCAGAAACTGAACTGGACCAGCCATATAAATACTGTGGCTACAAGAGTTGGGAATTCTACGTCGAGTAACAGACCTCATGACTCCCCAAAGCCTATTCACCATCTACATGGCACAAGTCAGGAGTGTGATGGAATACTCTCTATTTGACTGGAGAGTGCAGCTGCAACAACAGAAGCTTGATACCATCCAGGATAAAGCAGCCTGTCTGATTGACACCTACCCACCACCTTCAGCCTTCACTTTCTCCACCAGTGACGTGCAGTGGCAGTGGTGTGAACCATCTGCAAGATGCAGTGCAGCAACTCACCAAGGTAGCTTTGACAGCACCTTCCAAGCCCGCAACTTCTACCTAGAAGGACCAGGGCAGCAGATGCATGGGAGCACCACCACCTGCAAACTCCCTTCCAAGACACACACCATTCTGACTTGGAAATATATTGCCATTCTTTCAGTGCTGCTGGGTCAAAACCTGGGAACTCCCTAACAGCACTGTTGGTGTAACTACACCATATGGACTGCAGCGGTTAAGGAAGGCAGCTCATACCATCATCCCAAAGGCAATTAGTGATGGGCAATAAATGCTGGCTGAGCTAGTGACACCCATATCCCGTGATTTAATGAATTTTTAAAAAGGCTTGAGGCTTTTTCAGTTCAGGAACCTTGACTCAGCTGTCAGAATATGGACTCTGATCTGGATCCTGTCTTGCGCAGCCCTTGCGGGGACATGGGCTACCAATTCTGCGGTTCAATGGATGCAGGCCATTGCCTCGCAAGGCAATCAAACTAAATGTTGGATTTGTACTCATTTTCCCATCCTTTGACTGGTGGGGGTGGCTCCCTAATATCGGTGGATGCTTTGGGTACCTTTTTAAAACCCTCCTCAAATACCTTGTCATAGGTCTTGCCCTACTCATTGTTTTGTATGTTGTTATCCAGCTCGTCCTCTGTTGTATCCGCTCTGTCTGCTGACTACAGAACCTCCAGTGTCCTGGTGGCAAGCCAGCTATCTATTCCCTCCCTCTCCTCAGGAATCAGGAACCCACTGAGGATGAAACCCGGCGACTAGGATACATAGAACTTGGCTAAGGGCGGTGGATTGTCCTTTTAGGACAAAAGGTGGCCTAGGCAACAGGGAGCCTATTTAGTGCTGGAAGAGTTAATGAGAAGTTGATTGTACGCCTAGGCATAAGAGAAAAATACTACAACCTTGAGAATAATACAATCCTGTCTGACCACAGTGGTAGGATGAGCCCTGAGACATTCCATTTTGTTCTTTCTCAGGCCGAATGTAATCGGGGTTGTGATAAGCAACTGTGTAACCAAACATCTGTTGTGAGGGAAATGGAAATTTACTGGAACGTGGATTGGTCAATTAACTTATGCAAGTAAATGGATAGGTTTGTTGCAAAACTTACTGATTGGCTGTAAAAATGTTTTTAACAAGTCTGCGTGTATTCTATAAGACTGTACAGTAGCTCTCATTGTATTGTCTCCCTTGTGCACAAGTAATAAATGGGGTTTCTACGTAAGAAATGATGCCTCAGTGTGATTAATCTCCAACAGCAGGAGCTCCATAGGTAAACATAAATATATTATTAACCCGAAAGCAAAGACAAAATGGAGACGCGGAAGATTTTATATTTGGAAGGATTTGAGTTTCAAAGAGTTATGAGAACAATGGAACCAGAGATGAAAGGGGAAAAATATATTTTGGGATTGCTCTAGTTGTAGGGCTGGAGTGAGCTGTGAGATAAAGCTGCTGAGCTGTGACTTTGGGCTGGGAGAAGATGCAGTTTGAATCAGCTATCTAGTCAAGCCAGAAAAGTCTTGGGCTGCAACAGCAGTCTGTTCTAAAACGTTGGATTTCCATGGCAGAGTGGAAGAGAGTTAAGGGGTGGTATGGAATACCTCTGTGAAAGCAACAGCAGTTTGTCTTGGGTAATGTTACTGGATTTTTATAGTTAAACATCTATAAGAGAGTGTTGCCTGGAAGCTGTTTACTTGTGGGTCTAACCAAGTTTTGAGCCTTTTGGTGGAATGTGTTGTAAAACTAATTTTTAACTGTGCAACTATAATCTTGTGTGCTTAAGTTTTCTTTATTTTATCAATAAAACTGAGTATGGCCCATAAGCCAAGTTTCCCTCTGGGATTTGGTTTGTGCAGCAGTTAACATCGGCTGTGGTCGTAACATGACTTGCGGGTCTATTCCAAGAATCTTTGCTTATTGATCTTGTGAAATTTACTGTCAGTTTGTAAACCAAGGGACAATAGTTATGGTACTTGGAAGTAATCTGAAGGACTGAACTACAAATCCAGAGAATGAGAGTTCAAATTGTACTGTAATGGTTTGAGAATTTAGAATTGAATTGAAAAGAAATCTGGAAATTAAAAAGTTGATATCAGTAGAAGTGGCAATGAAACTTTTGGATTGTTGTAAATAGCCAACCGATTCACTTCATTTTATGAATACATCTGCTATCTTTACCCACTCTGGCCTACATGTGACTGTGTTCCCACAATAACTCTTAATTGCCATCTGAAATGGCCTAGCATGCCACTGAGTTGTACAGAGCAATTAGAACTGTGCAATGAATGACAATCTTACCAATAGCACCAATATTTAGAGATTTCTAAAATATTATCTGGTCTGGATTCAGGAATTAATCTTCTATGGCACTAGGTTATAGTGGCCTATATAGTTAGCTTGAAAGTGAGCTTTAAAAACCAGTATAGACAGCAATGTAAAATTCCCAGAGAAACTGAGTTGGACTGGCTGTCACCTTTCTTTTAAATGAGCGTGCATCCATTGGTTGCATCAAAAACTTGCCATTATTTTCAGCCAGAAAATGTGAGACGGGGTATTTTGGTTGGTTCTCATGATTGAAAAATGGAAAATCTAGCTCTGTTTAATGAGAGGCTAATGATTTTTTTATTTGAATGAATTTTAGATTAATTTAGTGTATTGAATTATTTTTTAAAAAATCATGTATCATTTTGTAAATCCCAAAGATTGGACTTGCCTGCTACATGCCACTGAGGCGCTCTTCCACTGCTGATTCACCTTTTATTTCTGACATGGGAAAGCATTTATGCCAAACCCTTCCCTATAACACTGCTGCTGATCAGTGTTGCTTTGAAGACTATGGTAGTTACTGTGTTTTCTATAGCTCATCAGTTTTCTTCTCCTTGGAGCTCTCGATTAATCAAATACCTCTATTATGGGTTCCAACTTCAAAGGTATCTTTGCACAACCACTTGTATCAGAATTTTGGAGCAGTGATCACTTGCCTATTAGTTTTTGATTGTAAATGTAACTTAGGACAAGTACTAAAATCCCTCATTATATAGTGGGGATGACTTTGGTGGCATATTATTCCTTAAGCAGCTTGGGCCCTTTTTTCTATATAAATGACAGTTGTTGCTGATGTAGTGCCGCATTTTAAATCATGGGTATATTTGACCATCTAATGTAGAGGATAGATATTGTGTTAGCTAATTGATTTCCATGTGTTTTTGTACTTGCACCAAAACCTAGATCGTACATTCTATGTCTATTATATTTACATATATGATGGTTAGTGTACACTACTTAAAATTTCAAGTAGCTGGATCTACTGATGTATGTGTGCATCACAAAATCACATGCAAATTTGGCACTCTCAGCTTTTTTTTGTTGAATTTTTTTGTATTTTTATCTTCAGATGCTGGTTTATAGAATTAACCTAATAACACTTTCATGCTTTCCTGTAAATGTCTGAGTTAGGAGTTTTCATTGCACACTTCACAGTTTTTCTCTTTTTTGGGGACATTTGACTGTGATGAGTACCAACAGTAGTGCAAAGTATAATATGCTATTTTGTGGTTGAAATGTGAAATGGAATCTTGTTATCTTTCCATTTTAGAAGCTCCAGCTGTTGCATACACAATTTTTCTCTGGAGAAAGTGGGAAAGTCCACTGAGGGATAACAGACATTTTATGTTAAATATGGACTTACTACCTTTATTCTTAGTTGTGACTTGGACCTGTCAAAAGTGGTTACTCAAAAGTACCAGGCTGTTGTTGGTCTTGTGTAATGAAGGATAACAAAGGTAGTTGTCAGTTGTAAATGTGGACATGTCCAACAGACTTTATCATGCAACTTGCTGCTGCAGCTTTCACTATTACCCACAGGGCTAAGTTTGATTGTGAATTGCCTCCCGTGGTTGAGAAACCCAGATTATCCATTTGAGAAAACAAGGCTTTATAAATTTATAAAGCTTTATTGTGCATTTCAAAGCACTTCGCCATGTATAACTTTCTAGAGTGAAATACCTGTTAATGAAGACAAACCAAAACAGTGATTTTGCGCAGTGCACAATCTCCACAAACAGTGAGATAAATGACTGGTTAACTGGTTTTTGGTGTTATTTGAGGAAGGAATGTTGGTTGAAATATCAGGAGAGCTTCCTGCTCACTCCTGAATGGTGGAATTAGATTTTTAACCTGAACAGATAGGCCTTAGTTTCATGTTTCCAGTTAAATGCACCAGTCCCTTCATACTGCATTGTATTGTCAGGCTACATTGTGTTAAAGTTCTAGAGTGCTTCTGACTTAGAAGCCAGGTGCTGCAATTGAGCCATTCTGACTGGATGGAATTATTGTCTGGATCAAGTTGCTTGCTCTGTATGAAAGAATAGTGCTGTTCATTCCATCTTGTTGACCAGTTCACTTAAGCCACTGTTGGAGCAGTAATGGTTATAAGAGAAAACTCTTGCAGAATTGTTGATTTTCTTTATAAATTTTATTTAGCTTCAAATGGCTATTCTGATTGCAATATTAGTAGTTGGCTATGGACAGTTTACTTTGTAACCTATTTCATTTACAATTTTTTAAAAGCAATTTTTGCATTATAGCTCTCTATCAGCTGTTGCTGGGTAGCTCTGTGTACCTAAAATTCTATGATTTATTATGTATGATCCCTGTTGCTATTACAGTAAACAAACAAAGCAGCTGACTGTTTGGGGAAAACTATTTTAATAGTTTTTTAAAAATGAGTCCGTTTTCACTTCCACGTAAAATCAACCTAGCTTTGTTGTCAAACCATTGTAAAACTTGTTCAAAATTGCATTTCTAAAGGGATCATGTTTTATTGAAGGAAATGTAATGGGGAATTGTAGGATATAAGTCATGTTCTCTGTGCTATAGATAGCCATGGTAGCCAGAGTAGCCCTTTAACTACAACAGGGACCAAGCTCATTGTTTCTCTTGTTACAAGTCATAAATAAGTTACTTTTGGGTATTTGCAGGTTTGGCTCCAGTGTTGGTAAATGCATAACCAGCGTTCCAATGGAGTTCAATCCAATAAGGTAGATGATAAATTTTCTAGTCTCTCTCTTGAATTTGATGCAGAAAGTTGAACATTTACTAATAAGATATTCAGAGGGGGAAAAATAGCTCTACAATGTCAAATCCACAAATCAGGTGTAAGTGATATTAGCAAACAGCCAAGCTTGACAAATGTTAATATCAAATCTGCCTTCAAGTATCTTGAATTATATTAATTCTGCCTGGTTTCTTTAAAAAAAGGTATAAGCACATGTCTGAAGCATTATTTTGACTGCAATCATCATTTTAGGGCAGGAGTTTTTTGGATGATGGTGTTTTTCAACCCAAAGAGCGGCTGCAGGATGGTGAACAGCCAGCGGTCGTGGTCTTTGGTACCAATGACATAGGTAGGAAGAGGGATGAGGTCTTGAAAGTGGATTTTTTGGATTTAGGAAGGAAATTAAAAAGCAGGACCTCAAAAGCAGGATTACTCCAAGTACTCGTGAGCATAGGAATAGGAGGATTGAGCATGTGGCTGGAGAATTGGTGCAGAAGATTCCTGAGACATTGAGTAACTTCTGGGGCAGGTGGGACTTGTACAAGACGGATAGGTTATACCTTAACAAGACTGAAACTAATATCCTCGTAGGGAGATTTGCTAGTGCTTTTGGGGAGGGTTTAAACTAGCTTGTTAGGGGCATGGGAACCTGAGGATTAGCTCAGATTGGAAGGATGTAAAGCTGGCAACAGGAAATGGATAAGTGGCAGGCAAAACGAAGGTAAGCTTTCAACTAGCTTAGAATGTGGAATAATGCCAAAAAGACAAAGTTAAGGGAACTCAACTGAATGCATGCATAATTTGCAACAAGGTAGATAATTTAAAGGCACAAAGAGGTAAATGGGTATGATCTAATTGCCATTATGGAAACATGGCTACAGGGTAAACAAGACTGAGAACTGAAACAAAAACAGAATTACCTGGAAAAACTCAGCAGGTCTGGCAACAACGGCGGAGAAGAAAAGAGTTGACATTTCGAGTCCTCATGACCCTTCAACAGAACTGAGTGAATATTAGGAGAGGGGTGAAATATAAGCTGGTTTAAGTTGGCGGGTGGGGGGGGGGGAGTGGTGGTGGTGGTGGTGGTGGTGGCGAGGCAGGGGGCTGATGTGGAGGGTGGTGGTGTGGTTGTAGGGACAAGCAAGCAGTGATAGGAGCAGATAATCGAATGATGTCACAGACAAAGGAACAAAGAGGTGTTGAAGGTGGTGATATTATCTAAATGAATGTGCTAATTAAGAATGGATGGCAGGGCACTCAAGGTACAGCTCTAGTGGGGGTGGGGTGGAAAGACTAGCAGTGCATACAAGATTTAAAAATAATGGAAATAGGTGGGAAAAGAAAAATCTATATAAATTATTGGATGAGAACTGAATATTCAAGGATATTCAACATTTAGGAAGGACAGGCAAAAAGAAAAAGGAGGTGGTTTGCACTGATACAAGGGATGGGATCAGTACATTAGTAAGGGAATATCTCAGATTGGAAGAACAAAATGTGCAATCTGTTTGGGTGGAGCTAAGAAACAGCAAGGGGCAGCAAACATTGGTAGGAGTTATTTTTAGGCCATCAAATAGTAGTAGTAGTAGTAGTGTGGGGCATGGTATTAATCAGGAGATTAAGCACATGGCATGGATAATACAGTACTCTTGGGTGCCATCAATCTGCATATAGATTGCTAAATCTAATGAGCGTTAATCCTGTGGAGGATGAATTTCTGGAGAAAAAAAGGCCGATAAAGTTGCCAGAAATAATAGTAAAGCTGAGAATTGGGAGTATGCTGCAAAGGAGGACCAAGAGACTGATAGAGAGGGATAGAATCTATAAAATGCAGTGCAGGAATTCACCTTAGACAGCACCTTCCAAACCCACAACCACCACCATCTAGAAGGATAAGGGCAGCAGACACATGGGAACAGTTCCCCTCCAAGTCCTTCACCATTCTGGCTTGGAAATAAATCGCCGTTCCTTTACTGCCACTGGGTCAAAATCTTGGAACTCCCTTCCTAAGAGCAACGTGTGTGTACCTACACTACATGGACTGCAGTGGTTCAAGAAAGTCACCACCACCTTCTCAAGGGCAACTAGGGATGAGCAATAAATGCTGGCCCAGCCAGTGAAACCCACATCCCGTGAATGAATAAAAAAAAATTGTTAGGAATGTTTTTCTGGAACAGTATGTTGAGGCACTGACTAGAGAACAGGCTATTTTAGATCTAGTATTATGTAATGAAAAAGGGCTAATTAATAATCTTGTTGTAAATGAACCTTTAGGGATGAGTGACCATAATATGATAGAATTTTACACATTCTGTTTGAAAGTGAGATTCAACCTGAAACCAGAGTGTTAAATTTGAACAAAGGAAATTATGACTGGGTATGAGGGGCAAATTGGCTAGGTGGATTGGGAAAATGCATTAAAAGGTATGATGGTACACAGGCAGTGGATAGTCTTTAAATAATTATTACATAGTTTACAGCAATTATACATTCCTTCAAGGCACAATAATCCAAAAAGAAAAGTCAGTCAACCGTGGCTAACAAAGGAAGTTAAGGATTGTATAAGATTAAAAGAAAAGGCCTATAAAGTTGCCAGAAATAGTAGTAAAGCTGAGGATTGGGAAAATTTTAGAATACAACAAAAGATGACCAAGAAACTGAGAGGGGGAATAGAATATGAATGTAAACTAGCAAAAAAACATTAAAACGGGCTGTAAAAGCTTCTATCGGTTCTGTATAAAGGAAAAGTTTAGCTAAGACAAATGTGGGTCCATTACATGCCGAATCAGGAGAATTTATAATGGGGAATAGAGAAATGACTGAGAAGCTAAATGATTACTTTGTGTCTGTCTTTATAAAGGAAGATGCAAGAATTAGCGATCCAAAGGACTAGGGAGAATTGAAGGAAATTAGTATTAATAAGAAGGCAAGGCTGTATTGGATAAATTAATGGGACTGAAGGTTGATAAGTCTCCAGGATCTGATTTTCTACATCCCAGAGTGTTGGAAGAGGTAGCTATGGAGATAATGGATGCTTTGGTGATCATCTTCCAAAATTCTATAGATTCTGGAACGGTTCCTACAGATTGGAAGGTAGCAAATGTTACTCCACTATTTAAGAAGGGAGGAAGAGAGAAAACGGGGAATTACAGACCTGTTAGCCTTATATTAGTAGTAGGGAAAATGCTGGAATCTGTCATTATTGGCACTTAGATAATAATGATCTGATTGGACGTAATCGACATGAAGTAATGATTGGGAAATCATGTTTGACGACCCTGTTGGAATTTTTTGAGGATGTTACTAACAGAACTGATAAAAGTGGTGGACGTGGTATACTTGGATTTTCAGAAGGCTTTTGATACAGGAGGCTGGTTAGCAAAACTAAAGCACATGGGATAGGAGATAATATACTGGCATGGATTAAGGATTGGTTAACAGGCAGAAAACAGAGTAGGAATAAATGGATCATCCTCACATTGGCTGTGCCTAGTGGGGTACTTGGGCCCCAGCCGTTCACAACATATTTCAATGATTTGGAGGTTGGGACCAAATGTAATGTTTCCAAGTTTGTGGATGACACAAAGCTAGGTGGGAATGTGTGTTGTGAGAAAGATGCAAAGCAACTGCAAAGGGATTTGGACAGGCTTATTGAGTGATCGAGGACATGGCAAATAGGATTTAATGTGGGGAAAAATATGAGGTTATCCACTTTGGTAGGAGGAACAGATGTGCAGAATATTTCTTAAATGGTGAGGGATTAGAAAGTGTAGGTGTAAAAAGGGACCTGGGTGTCCTAGTCAGTAAGTCACTGAAAGCTAGCGAGCAGGTGCAGCAAGCAACTAGGAAGACTAGTGGTATGTTAGCCTTTATTGTAAGAGGAGTTGAGTACAGGTGTAGCAAAGCCTTGCTTCGATTGCATAGAGGCTTGGTTAGACCAGACCTGGTGTACTGTGTGCAGTTTTGGTCCCCTTACCTTAGGAGGGACATTATTTGCATAGAGAGAGTGCAATGAAGGTTCACCAGACTTGCTACTGGGATGGCAGGACTCCTATGAAAAGAGATTGGGGAAACTGGGCCTGTATTCTCGAGAATTTTGAAGAATGAGAGGTAAGCTCATTGAAACCTACAAAATAGTTAAAGGGATAGACAGGGTAGATCCAGGTAAGATGTTTTCCCTTACTGGGGAGTCCAGAACCAGGGGAGACAATTTCAAAACAAGGCCATTAGGGCTGAGATGAGAAACTTTTTACTCAGAAGTTGTGAGTCTTTGGAATTCTGTACCTGAGAGGGCTGTGGAGCTCAGTGATTGAGTATGTTTAAAGCAGAGATTGACAGAGTTCTTAATACCAATGACATAAAGGGATATGGGGATAGTGGGGGGGAAGCATTGAAGTGGATGATCTGCCATGATTGTATTGAGTGGTGGAGTAGGTTCGATGGACTGAATAGCCTACTCCTGTGTTCTTAAGAGTTGTTGGGGAGCACCATTCCAGCCTTGCAGCCATTTAATGCTCCATGGAGTATTAATTAGTTGGAGACGGGACTTCACCCCTCATTCAGGCCGAAGTCCAACCTCAGAATTGGCTGGCATCGCTGTAGTCCCAGTAGCAGTAGTGGGCAGGAGTGAGGCTACAAGCAATCCCCAGTTTCTTAGTCCGTGTTCAGAACCAAGTCGTATCATCAGTTAAGTGCAGAGATGTCTCGAGGCAGGAAGGGAGGTCAGGCCTGGAGAGGAGAGCGAGGGTCTTGGTGGAAAGGCTCAAGGGCAGGAAGGGAGCACTCAGGTTGGATGGGGGTAGGGATGATGGTAGACTTGGGGGTGGGGTGGCACCCCTGTGGAAAAGGGGCCCTTGAGGGAGGCCTGTCCCACCTCCTTCCAGCCAGAGGCCTGAGCTGGGCTTCCACCCTACCCCTGAACTCCTCCATCCTGCCTCAAAATTGGCCACTTGAGGGCTTCAATTGGAGTGAGGTAGCACCCTAGGCCTAGCCCACCCTGAATAAATTGTGGACAGGTTGGGGGTGGGTGGGAGGAATGCCACCTGGGGAATTTGATGGGCCCACCTGCCTGTAAACCTGCTGGGAACCATAAAATTCAGCCCTTAGATTTTGTCAGCTTCATGCTGATCTTTATTTTAGGTAATTTAACTCTCTTGTTCTTCTAATACTGTGATCATTTACTGACCCAACTGTTTGATTAGAAATGAAGAGGACCAATTGGCCCATCTTCAATCTACCTTGCAGAAAAATTCCCAACTGTACTATCCACTTGTATTTTAATGATTTTTTTTGTCTCCACTTTACTGGCTAGAGTTCTTTCATACATTGATCACTCTGGAGACAAAATTAGGATTCAGCTCTAGAAGACCTTGAAGAATGTCAAGATAAGTATTTGTAAGTAATGGTATGTGACAAGACTTGTGGTTTTCGATGTTGATGGTTGGGCAATAGTGTATGCATATATAAAGTGCCTTCTCATCACACTGCTGGAGGGGATGTTATACAGGCTTTCATTAAATTTAAATATATAAGTCTCCTGGAACCCAAATATTTATAGTAAGTGACCACCTAATGATACTTTAGGCTCAATGATCTTCCTTAAAGCAAATTCGCCAGGACAATCTAAAATTGTAGGCATATTTGGTACCATTTGGGTGAAACTTGTGCTTAAAATTGCACTGGTTAGATTAATGTTCAAGTCTCTATTAAAATGTGTTTGTATAATCAAAAATTTGTGATTTCCCATGAGCCAGAGCAATGGACTATGTAATAGAATGTAATTGTTATTTCTTTGCATTTAAAAAATCATCTATTTTTAATTGTTACCCTGATGCAGTTGCATTGCTACAAAAAAAGCATTTTCAATTAGTGTCTAGTGCCTTACTGTGAGTAAACTGATTTTAAATCACTTAAGATAAACAATACCGAACTATTTACTAGTTGCATTAAACACTAGTCAGTTTGAATCAATCAAATATTTAATATGTAAAATTTTTAAAAATGTGCCCACTAATGCATACACTTAAGAAAATAAGGTCAATTTGAAGATCTTTCTTGAACACTCGGCACTTGGAAACGCGCCATTTTTATATTTTGACCTGTGGCTGATTGACATTTGGAAAATGATTTTTAAAGCAGTGTTATCCTGGAAATGCAATTTACGCTTGAAGTAATTGCATTTAAAATTTCCCACTCTTTCTTTCACACTATTTCAACCAATTTTGCCCAGATTGTGCTGATAAAACTAGTGAAACCCTATGTGTTTTTAAATGGTTAAGCCATGAAAATGAAATTCTTGCTGGAGCAATGTTGCGTTTAGGTTATACCTCTCTTATAAATTAAATTTTGATAACAAAAGTCACATGTAAAACTTACTAATAGTTTCAAAGCTGCAATCATAAGGAAATATAAGTACTGTTAATGACTATTAGAGATTTTATTAAAACTGTGTTTGAGATGGATGGAAAAGAAAGCACTTAATTAATGCTTTTGTGTGACTCAGTTGCTGTACAACATGCATTTACAACCTTGTGAATTTGACAAGGACCTCCCTGATGTCAAGGCAAGGCCCGTACAAGCCATCACTGCACAAAATTAATTTCTGGCTTGTACAGGCAGTGTTTTCAGCCAAATTTAGAACAGCTGACCTAAATGCTAGCAACTACAGCTGTTTTTTGTACCATGCAGTATCAGAAGTTTGGGAGAACCTTGCATAACTCCTTACTGGGGTGTTTTGGTTCTACTGGCGATCTTGGTTGTTTGCTAGGTTACCTCTGACAAAACCGTTGTTGTTTCTCCTGTATTAAGTAAATTGGGTCTAAGCATCAAAATGTGATATCAATAACAACTTGAATGATAATGTTTGCTAAAACGTTGATCTGTATTTTTATTATATGAACACAGTATTCTGACTAATAGTTAGCTACCATGTGATGTCCTGGAAGGTGACCAGTGCTTTGGAATCTTAATAGGGAGAGGTCAATTTCTTCTGCAGTGAAGAAAATTCGTTTGAAAATAGTTGTTAAAATTTTAATCTAGTATTCCTGTAGGTTCCATGTCACAGATTCAAAATTTGTTTTTGTTGCACTACACACTGTCACGGTAGAACTGCACCTCCCCCTCATATCATTATACTTTATAATGTGATATCAATGAATATAAGGGTAGTTTGACAAACTCATGGTTTAGTTCTTGAATACCTTGAGAGGTATTACCCTTTGTAATTCACTAATGGAGTGAATGTGAAAAATAAATGTAGATTAAATTTGAAGAGGAACCCCTGTCAGCTGCTGAGATTAGTAACTACCTGAAGAAAGAACAATGGTCTTTATGTTAGAAGTACTAGTGTGATAGGGAAAATGCACTCTTCTTGAGTTTTGTATCTGTAGGAACCAGCTCAGTTGTCAATCAGGGAAATAAGGCAGCATTCCCTTTTTTAATATACCATGATGTCAAGATGATGTCTATATGATTGTACTTTCTTCTATCATGGCCACTTTGAATGGTCTGCATAATTTGAATTGCTGTTGTCAGTTACGTTCCTATTTATCTTGGAATAGCTTTGCTAATTCAATCTCCTACTTCAAAATAACTTTTTTGGTGTTTGATTAGTGCGAATCAGGCATTAAGAGCTTGAAGACCACATTGAAATTAATTGGATTTTATCAGGGGTCTAATTTTTCCCAGACTTTCCTTTCTAAATTTACCTTTTTTATATGCATAGGGCTTTATATAATGAACCTACTGCTATGGCAAGCAACACTCTTGAAGGCTTCCATGAAGTGAACTTAGCTTCGCCTTCCTCTCCAGATTACTCTGAACTGGCTCAGCTAGAGACTACAGAAACTGCTGCATCAGGACTTGCTTATCATCCTCTTTCACTGGTGAACTCAACCCCAGTGCAACCCAGTACACTAGTTGCTGTAGACCTTCCAACACAGCCAATTTATCCATCTTCTCAACACCTCAGCAGTGGGGAATCAAGAAATGTTAGGTTTGTATAACTTCTAGGTTCGATTATTAACTTTTGCTATGCTGCTGAGCTTTTTTTTAACCTGTGATTTTCTTAACTTGTTGAGTAAGCATAGGTTTAGGAGTAATAAATGGATTCTTCTTCAGAATTGGTATCTTGAGAATATAGCCTTCATTTTGGCTATTTCCTTTTTGGCAGGTGTCTCATTAGTTTTAATGTAGTACATTAATCTTCAAATTATAATGTTATTCTGGGCCAGTAGTAAAAGGGTAGAATCTTAATTGAATAACTTTTGATGAGCTTTACTAAATTTAGTAAAGTAAAAGTGCAACTAAGGTGGAAGGTCCCAGGTATGATTCCATAGGGTGGACATAAAATGCTAGTTGACTTGTAGCATCCTTGGCTTAAAGAGGAGAAATGTCAGCAGGTTTCCCACTCTGAATTGCTATCCATCAGAAATCACTTCTATGCACAGAGAACTAGGTTAGATTTAGCTATGGTGTCCCCTTTGGTAAATATAACTTTGACACTAACTGCAAGCACACCCATTAAAAAGGACACTTGGGTGAGATACCAGAGGGCACTTGTGGATCTATAACCTAGTAAATGTCAATACCTTTTTGGAAAAGGAGAGAAATTTCGTTTTAAAAAAAAAATGACTTTGCTGAAGAAGTGACACGCCTTTACATATGGAGGAGACTTGAGATTCATTACTACTATAATTGTGCGCCATAAATGCTGTTCATGCTGTTTTCAAAAGTTCAGGTGCATTGACTTTCTGCACTAGTTTTCACTTGCAGAAAATTCTTTCAATGATGCCTTTCATATCTGCTTAGATCATCTTAACTGTGTTAAGTTTGCTTACTTGAGACTTGAAATTTGTTTTGTATGGCTGTCAAATGCTAAAAATGTGTCCTTGGTTTAAGGGGTTCTGAAATTTTGCTCAAATTTTGCTTCTAGATGCAACTGTAATTATGTTGCACATACAGACTGTAGAAGTTTACAACACTGAAAGAGGCCATTGGATCCATCATAGCTGTGCTGCAGCAATCCATTGCTAATTCCACTATGCAATTTATCCCTTTTAATTCAATTTTGCACTTCAGACTGAATAGGCTGAAGTCAGTTAGTTCTTCATATTTTTTAAATAGGTGTTTGTCATCTTTTTATAATGGTATTAATAATTCCAGCAATCAATTCTCCATGTCATGTGCCACCTCTGGAGCAGTACATGGCTCACCAAAACAGCAGGCAAGTGATATTGGCAATCATCGTGCAGAGGTGGAGTTTTTACAAGGTGTACTAGCAAATGAAGTGCAAGAAGATGCAGAGGATGCCTTAGGACAAAGTACAGACAGTCTGTCTCATTTGAGAAGTCCATTTGTACTGGAAGTAAGGGAGAAAGGCTATGAAAGACTGAAGGAAGAACTTGCCAAGGCTCAGAGGGTAAGGCTATCTTTGCTTAATTGTCAAAGGTGATATATTTAAAAGGAAGTGTATTTAAGGATTATAATAAATGTTACTCGCAAAGTTTCAAGATCAGACTTTAATGCAGCTAATACCAATAAAAATTGAAGGGTTTGTTCATGACTTTATTTACCTTTCTTCTGAACATCATTGCTGGTGCATGAGAAATTGTGCTATGGCTGTGCAAATGGGAAATTTACCCCTTTACATTTTAGTTTTCTTTTCATCTGGTCCTGGATGAACAGAAATTTCCTTCAATTAAATATTGGGAAGCTGAAGATTTTGTTTCCAGTCCCTGCTCTCAATCTGTTCCCTAGCTTCCAACTACATCCCTCTCCATGGCAACGATCTGAGAATAAACCAGTCTGTTTGTAACCTTGGTGTCATATTTGACCCTGAGATGAGCTTCCAACCACGTTCATGCCATCTGTAAGAATGCCTTTTTCTACCTTTGAATTTTCGCCCAACTTCAACCCTGCATCAGTTTATCAGTTGTTGAAACCCTCATTTGTGCTTTTGTTACTCCTAGACTCGACTATTCCAATGCACTTCTGTCTGGATCTCCCAGGTTCTACCTTCTCTAAATCCAAAGGTCATCCAAAACTCTGCTGCCAAGTCCCCTTCACTTTTTAAGCCCTGGTCAAGCACTGGCTTGATTTAAAAATTCTTATCCTATTTTCAAATCCCTTCATGACATCCCCTCTCCCGATCTCTGTAAGCTTCACCAGTCCCACAACCCTCCAAGGTATTTGCTCTCATTGAAGTCTTGTCTCTTGAGCATCCCTGATTTTTTTAAAAAAATTGCTCCACTAGGAGCTCCATTAGTAGCTGTGCCTTCAGTTGCATAGTCCCTAAGCTCTGGAATTCCCTCTCTACACCTTGCTTTATTTCTTTAAGACACTCCTTAAAATCTACCTCTTTGACCAAGCTTTTGGTCATCTGATCTAAAATCTCCATATTTTGTGTTATAATAGTCTTGTGAAGCATCTTGGGGTGTTTTTTTATGATAAAGGTGTTATATGAAATAAGTTATTTTATTTCATGGCAAAGTTGCTGTAATCACTGCTGAGAATGAACTATGTAATGGAATAAAATAAGTAGACACAAACGCACAGAACTTTGTCACACCAATTGTGTACACAAATTCAAAAAACCTTTTATTATATAGATGCGTTGTCACTTGTGAAGAATGTTTTGTCACTGTAAAAATTGCAATCTACTGCAGTTCATTATTCTATAATATAGCCATGCTAAGAACACTTGTACTGATGCCTTTACATTTCAAAATAGTAAAGTCAATCCAACTCTCTTCTCTGCCCTCCATCTCTTTCTGCCTCTGCCTCTCTCTGTCTCTCTCACTCTGACTGCTCCCCGGTGTCTCGCTCTCTTGTGCTTTCACTCTCCCCGCCTCATATTATTGAACATTAAATTAACAAGTCACACTTGGACATCCTGGTTCAGACTCTCTCTCCGAATAAAGATCCTTCAATCAACTGTTAAGACACATGATTGCTGGCACTGTTGATGGTGCTGTGCTATTTTTGTTCTCTATTAACTACAATTTTCATTCTAAGTGAAAATCATGCAAGTTAGAAGTCGATTATTGCTTTCAATGGTGATGCTGAGGCAAAGAGGTACAGGGAGCCAGCCCAGTCAAGGTGAACATACTCATGTCTTGCCTTAAATTGGCAGACCTAGATAAAAGCAAAAAACTGCGGATGCTGGAAATCCAAAACAAAAACAAAAATACCTGGAAAAACTCAGTAGGTCTGGCAGCATCTGCAGAGAAGAACACAGTTAACGTTTCGAGTCCTTATGAATCTTCAACAGAACTAAGTAAAAATAGAAAAGAGGTGAAATATAAGCTGGTTTAAGGGGGGGTGGCGGGGAGGGTAGGGGGGTGGGGAGGGTAGAGCTGGATAGAGGGCCAGTGATAGGTGGAGATAACCAAAAGATGTCATAGACAAAAGGACAAAGAGGTGTTGAAGATGGTGATACTATCTAAGGAATGTGCTAATTAAGGGAAGAAAGCAGGACGAGCAAGATACAGATAGCCCTAGGGGGGTGGGGTGGGGTGAAGGAATCAAAATAGGCTAAAAGGTAGAGATAAAACAATGGATGGAAATACATTTAAAAATAATGGAAATAGGTGGGAAAAGAAAAATCTATATAAATTATTGGAAAAAAAGGGGGGGGGGGTGATCAGAAAGGGGGTGGGGATGGAGAGAGAGTTCATGATCTAAAATTGTTGAACTCAATATTCAGTCCAGAAGCCTGTAAAGTGCCTAGTCGGAAACTGAAGTGATGTTCCTCCAGTTTGCGTTGAGCTTCACTGGAACAATGCAACAGGCCAAGGACAGACATGTGGGCATGAGAGCAGGGTGGAGTGTTGAAATGGCAAACGACAGGGAGGTCTGGGTCATGCTTGCGGACAGTCCGAAGGTGTTCTTCAAAGCGGTCACCCAGTCTGCGTTTGGTCTCTCCAATGTAGAGGAAACCGCATTGGGAGCTACTGCATTTGTTGCTCCCAATGCGGTTTCCTCTACGTTGGAGAGACCAAACGCAGACTGGGTAACTGCTTCGCGGAACACCTTCGATCTGTCCTCAAGCATGACCCAGACCTCCCTGTCGCTTGCCATTTCAACACTCCACCCTGCTCTCATGCCCACATGTCTGTCCTTGGCTTGCTGCATTGTTCCAGTGAAGCTCAACGCAAACTGGAGGAACAGCACCTCATCTTCCGACTAGGCACTTTACAGCCTTCCGGACTGAATATTGAGTTCAACAATTTTAGATCATGAACTCTCTCTTCCATCCCCCCACTTTCCGATCGCCCCCCCTTTTCTTCCAATAATTTATATAGATTTTTCTTTTCCCACCTATTTCCATTATTTTTAAATGTATTTCCATCCATTGTTTTAATCTCTACCTTTTAGCCTATTTCGATTCCTTCACCCCACCCCACCCCCACTAGGGCTATCTGTACCTTGCTTGTCCTGCTTTCTACCCTTCATTAGCACATTCCTTAGATAATATCACCACCTTCAACACCTCTTTGTCCTTTTGTGTATGACATGTTTTGGTTATCTCCACCTATCACTGGCCCTCTATCCAGCTCTACCCACCTCCGCCCCCCCCAACCAGCTTATATTTCATCTCTTTTCTATTTTTCCTTAGTTCTGTTGAAGAGTCATACGGACCTCTCTGCATTGGCAGACCTAGTCTGGACAACTAGGTACCATATAGTTTTTTTTCTTTAAAGTAAAAGATATAACTTCAAAATATTTGAAGATAAGTTCACTGCATTCCTCTCTTTAAAAAGGAGGTTGCATTTATTTCTGATGGAACAGAGGAAGTATGTTTCTCCATCTTTCCTTCCCCATGGTACTTGCTTTAAGCAAAATAGGGTGTAAGTCTTTGTTTACCCAATTATTTGAGATGTTTTCTTATGTACTGTATGGACAAAAATCATGCCTTATTCCAGAGGGATGTGCTGTAGCCATAGTTTTAGCAACTTTGGCTATTAACTGAAATTTTAATACGAAAGTTATTTGAAACTTTAATTTTTGGGATTTCTTTCGGGGAGTGGGAAGGGGTTCCAAGATGGTTTTATATTCCTGTCATTCTTAAATGCAAGCACCCTATATCTGTAAAGATATTGAAGTGAACATCTCTTTTAAGGTTTAAATATTTAGATATAGTTACAAAAATTCCATAATTGCATGTATTTTTGTAGTGGTAGAACATACAAAAAGTTAGAATTTCATCATTTATAACTGCTGCATTACAGGAGCTGAAACTAAAAGATGAAGAATGTGAGCGATTATCCAAAGTTCGAGACCAACTGGGCCAAGAACTAGAAGAACTTACAGCTAGTTTATTTGAGGTTTGTGTTAATGAGTACAAGCTGAGCTATGATATCGGCCATATTGAATGGAACTGATTCTGTTGAATGCATAATTCAATTTAACCTTGCCTTTGCAAAACTTCAGTTTTGTGCACCATCCAATGATATTGTGTCAGACATGCTTACTTCATGCTAATACCTAGGATTGATTGGATTGATTACTGAGTCAGGGCAATTTTCTAGAGTGAGATTTTTGTAACTGCCAGGAAACAGGCCATTTTAGAGTTAATGATGGGTAACAAACTACAGTAAACTGGGCTGAACTGTTTAATGAGTAAACCTACAAACAAACCGTGGAAAGTATTCAAAAAAACATTTGGTATGATACAAAATCAATCCATATCCCACAAAGGCTCCATGTGTGTAGTTAAGTAACCGAGGTCGATAATAATGAGGCAAGTAACGAGTATCAAGGTAAAAGCAAATGCTTACACAAATGTAAGGGGAAGTGAAGATGTGATGGACTCAATTGTCAAACCAACAATGGTATACAATTTAAGAGGAGCAAAAATTTGAAATGAAAAAGAAACTTGTAACGGATATCTAAACTAACAGCAAAAGTTTTTATAAAGAAAGTGGCAGAGAGTAATATGGGCTTATTGAAGACAGATGCAAGACTGTAATGAGCAGTATGGAAATGGAATCCTTGTGAAAAGTTCTATGCATTTATTTTCACAATGGTGATATAGGGCAAATTTGTAAAAATGTCACCGGCGAAGGATTTAATATCAGTGGATTTAATACCATTAAAAGTAAAAACATAATAGAATAAAATAATGGAACTTGAGATAGATAGATCTCTGAGGCCTGATGGTTTCCACCCCAGAAAGAGAAGATATTGCAAGTGGGTTAGTCATAATTTTCCAAAGTTCTCTAGATTTAGGAATTGTGCCTTTTGGATTGAAACGTTATTGCATATCTTTGAGAATGAAACCCATCTGTGCCTGGTGCAGTGTTTCCCTTTAATTTCCTTAGCCTGTTACTAAGCACCTTATCTGAACTTATTTTTATGCTAATACTACTTCTGTTATAACCCTCTCATCCTCACCCCAAGAAATTTAGCTTTTGTGCTGGAGAATCATTTGAAAAGGAGAATGCGTTTTTGTATAATTGCTCTCATGTCACTTTTTATGTTTCAGTGGCTCCAATATTTTTTTTTATCTGCTTGCTGCCAATATACTTCTACAAATCCTTGAAATTCCTTTCACTACTTGATTTTAGTTCACCAGACCAGTTTATTTTGCCCTATTTTTATGTATTCGACTCAGTTCATCATGCTACCCACTGCTTTATACTTCAGGATCTTTTGTTTATGTTCCTTCCATAATTGTGTACCTTTTATTGCATGTTATCTTTTTTTCTTCAAAGGCCTGGAGTTGCTGTGTATTGTTTTATTTTGAAATATCAATTTTTCTTCCATGTATTTTTCCTTTAGCAGTATTGATAGTCCAGTTTCCTTTATTCATACCCTTAAATCTTTTGAAAGTTTCCATTATACTCATTTTCCTTTCCATTGTCAGTCGAACAAACTCCATAATATTGTGGTCACATTTGCTTAGTTGTTTTGAGGCTGACCACCTCTATCATCTGTTGTTACTTAATATCGGGACCAGTAGTGCCCCTGCTTGAGTAGGTTCCATGACCAGTTATTCTATGCAAGAGTCCAATGTTGTGTTCAAGATCATGTTGCAATCTTTATAGATTTCCCAGTCTCTGCCTCATAAATTAAAGTCACCTGTTGCAATTAAATCTCTTTCTGCACATGCTTCCTATAATTAACTACAACATTCTTGGCCCCTGGTTCCTCTTAATTTGGTGGCCTAAAGCAGAAGTCATTAGTTAATCTTGCTTCTCATTCCTTTTCATTTTACCTGAACCAGAACAAGTTAGTCTATCTGTTATATCCATTTCACACAAAATGCTACAATGTTTCCCAGTATAGCTTTTCTACCTCTGTAAAAATATGACCTGTGTCATTGTTGAACTAAGTCTCTAAGATAACATGGACTCTTTCTCTAGAAAGGACTCCCTAGTCTTCTATTATATCCCCAGACTTAGATCCATAATGGAATTTTGGCATCTATCAGGCTTACCTCTCTTTGTAAAAATGTTTTCACCTGCTCCTGTAATGTAACTCTTTCGAGTACAAACACGTTTCCATCTGTTTCAGATGAAGTTACATTGTTTCATAGTTTGCCATTGTGAGATTTGAACTCTTGATCTTGGGGTTACAAACCCAGTACCATAACCACTTGGCCATTTAGGCCAAGCGCTCCTGTAATGTAACCTGACATTTGGGAGTTCCCAAACAATATGAAACTCCTGGGCACAGCTACAAAACAGGCTATCTGCCCCTTAATTATAGAATTGTTCAGAACCAATCTCTCGGTTTTTTAACTAGTATTTATTGTTTCCCCATGTATAACACCTTGCTGATATGTTGCTTTTGATTCTATTTTTTTGAGGACAAAAGAGTGTCATTTGCATGTTGGTGTAATTTGGGGTGTCCTTTTGAGTTTGGGGTTGTGACATGATCTTATTGAATCTTATTGAGGAGGCTCAAGGGACCATATGGCTTATTCATGCTTCTGTTCTTTGTTTTTAATTACTCTTTAATGTGACTGATTTAAAAAGAGCTTATGTTTGTAAGATTTCAGGATCTTGACCACTCTGAAACCCACTGGGTAAGGACACTGAATGATTTAATTATTAAAACAAGTTTGAGTTCAATTAACAAAGATAAATTGATACTTTGCAAACAGCGGTAGTCAGTCAGCAGCGTCTGGCTCTTATCCTCTGTTCTTCTGGATTTTCTCTTGTTCTTTCCTACCCCGGGGCTTGCCTTTAAACTTTGCTAACAATGTCCTCTTTTATCCTCTTGAGGCGCTAATATCATTGCCATCAGGTAATTTAATTGGCTCACACAGATCAGTTCATTTAGTCCAAAGTTTGTCAAAGTTCAGCATGTACATCTGGCAGATGGCCCCTTCTTTTCATATGAGCAACAACCTTAGAGTCTGCATTTTGACCTAGGTCATCTGGTTTTTGCTTACATTATAACAGAGTTTCATTTTAAGAGGCTTAATCACTGCATTTTAACAGCTTATTTAATTATATAATAAAGTAAGATAAGAAAACAGTTGAGAACTTGATGCTTTCTGAAAAGCTTATTTTGCTATGCTCTGTATGTTCCACATCTAAACATGCTGTAGTTGCAATGCTTGATACTGGAATTAACTTTCTGAGATGGATAGTGTTCCAGTTCCCAGCATTAACGTTATTCACCTTGAGTTGAAAATTCACAAAAATATTAAAAATAAGTATAGTATTAGCATCACACTTTCCCTGCCATCCTCCCACCTCCATCAATAATATTTGATGGTTGCCACCTGCCATTGGCACATGTTACGATCTTGTTACAAACTGTTAAAGTTTAAAGAGAAATCTGAACACCTCAACAGAACTATGCCACAATATTTCATGTTTTTATACGAAAACAAACTTTATTGTATCACAGAAATTTCACAAAGTAAGCAGCACTAACTTAATACTATAGTTTATAAAGCTTATGCTATAAACCTGGTTCTACTTTTTGTTTCCCCAACCCCCACCCGCCCCCGTCCTCCGAGATTTCCCTTAGACATTATAAGAATGTTGAAGGTTCATTCACTTCTTTAGGGACCAACCCACAAAATATGACACAGCCCTCCAGAATTCACTTTAATTCTCCTCAGTGTTCCAGTTATTCTCCAAGGTAATAATTTATGGGATCCTTCCTTTTTGGCCAAGCAACCCTCCAACTTTTATTTAATACCTCATGACTGTGAATACCTTGGCGCCTCGTTCTGATTGTTGGCAGATATCCAACTGCCTTCTCCAGCTTTCAGGCTAACTCAGCTGACTGTTTTCTGCTACAAGGCTGTGTGAGGACCACGGTAGATTTATTCTTCTAGCTGCAAACTAGACAAGTCTTCCAGCTGCTTTTTCCTCACGAAATCCGAACTCAGTTTGAGCCCCTTCCACTTTCCAAGTGGTGAATGATAAAGTTAATATTTTCTCTGCTTAAAGTGCAGACCTGACTAGCAATCATCTCCTGTTGGCTCTCTCAATCCAGTGATATGCAGTCAACACCAAAGCAAAACTGCAACTGCCTGCTTTCAGATAACTTAAACAAAAGAACCTTCTTATTCCCACAGCTCATTTGCATGACAGTGTAGCATACTTTGGGATGTCCTCAAACAGAAATGTAAGTTAATTATTTTACCTTCAACATAACTCTTGATTCTGAAACCCATACAAATAATTTCTTTCTCTAATGGAGTTTTATAGCCCTCTTCCCCACAATTCCTAGCTTTTAGCATTTGTGGGGATAATGATCGATTCCCTGGCTATTCTGAGTGGTCCAGAAATTGGTTATCTATTGTTCATTATCTGCAATCTAACTCTGACCTTGAAGATAAACATAGGTTAGCTTTTAACTGTGATTGACTCCAAACTTGATGAATTGTATTTACTTTAGGGTTGCTTATCAGTTTCTCAATCAATTGGATGTTTCCACTTATCTTACATTAAACACTCCAATTCTTAAAACTAAAAGTTATATTCCAAAGCTTATGGATTATGAACCAGATATCTGCAACATATGGAATGTCCATCACATTTAGGTCAGGGCTGAAAATGCTTTGCTGCTGGTGGAAAAATGTGAGATTTTGAAGTACTTTTTTCTACAACAAAATTTGCTTTCTTGGAACTTGTTCTCTTTAAGGAAAAAAATTTAAAAGTTCTCACTTTGCTCTTGCTTTTAAGGAAGCTCATAAAATGGTGCGAGAAGCAAATGTCAAACAAGCTGCAGCAGAGAAACAGTTAAAAGAAGCACAAGGCAAGGTAACTGCTCGGCCATTATTACAAAATTTAGTATGATTTTCCAAGTAGAGTTTCATGGCTTTATATTAATATAGAATAATTTTCATACTTCATTTGACATAATGTTTAGAACATTTTCTTCAATTGCAATTTTTCAGTTCTTCGTTCTGGTCTGAACCTGGTTCATCTTTTTATGAACCTTTTGTTTTTGAATTCATATAGAGTTTTTGCTATTTGCTTACACATATACATAAAGCAAAGGTAAGCTAAAACTGCCCCATAAATTTAAATCAAAACACACAATACTGTGGATACTAGAAATCTGAACTAAAAACAAAATGCTGGAAAAGACTCAACTGGTTAGGCAGCATCGTGTAGAGAGAGAAAAACATAGTTAACGTTTCAGGTCTATGCTTTTCAACAGAACTGGGACAAGTTAGAGACTTCATATGATTTGAGCAAGGAATGGGCGGGAGAAGGACAAAAGGAAGGTTTGTGATAGGTAGAAAGTAGGAGAGATTGAATTACAGAAAAGTTAGTCCTCCGGGGCCAAAGGGAATAGTGATGGGGCAAGAAAAGAAACAAAAGATGTGCCAAGAGCAGGTGTGCTACTATCTGAAAGCAAAAATAAAAGCGAAACAAAATAGGGGACAGAGTTAACAGTCTGAAATTATTGAGCTCAGTGTTGCACCCAGAAGGCTGTAAAGTGCCTAATTGAAAGATGAGGTGCTGTTCCTGAAGTTTACATTGAGCCTTACTGGAACAATACAGGCCAAGGACAGAGATGTTGGTGTGAGAGCAAGGTGGAGAATTAAAATGACAGGCTACTGGAAGCTGTGTCCTGTTCTTGCCCTGAATTAGAAAACTACTCAAAACTTTGATTCCACTTTCCACCCTTCTCTCAGTTTCACATGGTATATCTCTGACTGTTCCTTACCTTGACTTCTCTGTCTCCTTTTCAGGCAATAGGCTATCAACTAATATTCATTATAATCCCACTGACTCCCACTACTCCCTTGACTACACTTCCTCACACCTACACCATGTAAGGACTCCATTCCATTCTCTCAGTTGCTTCATCTTTGTTGCATCTGTTCTGATGGTGCAACCTTCCACAAAAGTGCTTCTGAGATATTTGTATTTTTCCCTCAATCGAGGATTGTCCCCACCGTGGGTGACAGGACCATCGACCGTGTCTGCCACATTTCCTGCACTTCTGCTCTCACCACTTCCACGCCCTCCCAGAAGTATAATAGGGGTCCCCTTGTTCTCTCCTTCCATTCCACCAACCTCCATATTCAACGGATCATTTTCCACCATTTCCGACGCCTTCAGCGTGATGCTACCATGAAATGCATCTCCTCCTCCCCTCCCCTTTTAGCATTCCCTCCGTGAATCCCTCGTCCACTCCTCAGCCACCACCCCCCCCCCCCCCCCCCAAAACCTCGTCCCTTTCCCATGGCACCTTTATCCATGCAAACGAAGGAGATATAACAGCTGCCCTTTTACTTCCTCTCTCCTCACCATCCAAAGCCCCAAACGCTGCTTCCGGTGAAGCAGCAATTTACATTTACTACTTTCAATCTAGTCTATTGTATTTGCTGTGGTCTCTACATTGGGGAGATCAAGCAGATTGGGTGAATGCTTTGCAGAACACCTCCGTTCTGTCTGCAAGCATGATCACGAGCTTCTGATGGCCTGTCATTTTAATTCTCCACCTTGCTCTCATGCTGACATCTCTGCCCCTGGCCTGTTGCACTGTTCAGTGAGGTTCAACACAAGCTTCAGGAACAGCACCTCATTTTTCAGTTCGGCACTTGACAACCTTTTGGACTCAACACAGAGTTCAGCAATTTCAAACTGTAAACTCTGTCCCCCATTTTGTTTCCTTTTCTTTGCTTGTTTCATTTAGCAGCCCACCTGCTCTCGGCACACTTTGTTTCTTTGTTTCTTTTCTTGCCCCTTCACTGTTCCCTTTGGCCCTGGAGGACTAACTTTTCTGTTATTCAGTCTCTCCTGTCTTTCACCCTGTTCCAGCCCTTCCTTTTGTCCTTGTCCCACCCACCCCTTTCTTAAAAACTATTACATGCTTTAACTTTTCCCAGTCCTGGTGAAGTATTGGGCCATTACCTCCGACTAGCTTCAGAAAGTGCTGGCCCACAGGAATTAGAATATTTATTATTTACCTGGTCTTGAAAATTACGTTCACTTCCGTTTGTTGGAGTTGCTTGGGGCCTGCATTGAAAGATTCCTCGCAGGCCCCAGCGAAGTCTAGCTCCAGTGTATTAAAGGAGGCCACGCCCCTTTTTTACGGCATTAGCTGCTGTAAAGCAGTTCATTTAAAGGGCCAGGGAAATTGACAGGCCAGGGAGAAGGTAAGTGTCCAAGGTAAGTAGATAGGATTTGAGGAGGTGAGGTGTCCAGGGTGGGTTGGGTGTTTGGGTGAAGAGTGGGGGGGGTGGGCTTGGGTATTCTGGTGGTGGGATCTGTTGGAGTTTGGGGAGTGTGGGGATGTCGGAATTTGGGTGGGGGTCTGGTGTTGGTGAGGCTGGGGCATTGGGCGTGGTTGGTGGGATGTGAGGAGTCCCATGGGGGTTGGTCTGGGTCTTTACAATAGTTACTTGGAAGATAGAAGAGGTTTTAATTCTCCTAACTTTTTCTGAGTAACTGTTGGTATAACATCAGTGGAACCGTTCAAAGTTTGCGATTTAATCTGCATTTTTGGATGGTTCCTAGTGCAGCGCAGTTGTCCAGAGGAAGTGTGCACTTCTGGGCAATTGTCGTGCGAGCCCTTACCCTGGAACTTCCCAGAGGGATTCTCCAGTGCATCTTTGGGGTACACCCCCAAACCTGACGCCGAGTAGCACGAAAGTTATAGCCATTAACCCTGTTTCTCTCTCTACACAGATGCTGCCCAACCTGCTTAAATTTTTCCAGCATTTTCTATTTCTATTTGCCACACAAATTTGATGGACTAAAGAACCAATCATAATTTAGTTATTCTGCATTTATTTTAAAGATTGACGTACTGCAAGCTGAAGTGGCAGCATTGAAAACACTAGTCCAGTCCTCTTCACCAACATCACCTACCAAGGAGCTTCAACCAAATGCAAAAGCTCATTTTAAAAAGGGACATGCTCGAAATAAAAGTACAAGTGCTATGGCCAGCAACAGCCAAGAGCTGAATGTGATGCAACCTATTGTAAGAGATTGTAAAGAGGTAAGTTTTTTGCTTTTTAAGGTTTTTCAAAAATAAGTTTTGAGTAACATGAGGCCCAACAGCTGATGAGTAATCAAAGGACTCCAATTCAGTGTTCAAAATTACAGTTAAGTCCCACCGTTTGCAGGGGCTACGTTCCCATGAAATCATGCGAAGGACAAAATCACGAATAGCGAACATACTTTATAAAATACTTTTATAGGCTCCAGCCATTGCAAAATTACTTGTCTTCTGTACATCTGAGCTTTGCTCTTCCAGATGTGGAAACACCTCCAACTCTTCACCTATCTTTCCAGAGCGGTGACATGCCTCAAATTCACGCCCCAAGCATTGAATTCAAGGACATGCTTTTTTTTTAGTCATTATAAACAAAAACTCCATCACCGCAACATGCAATTAGAGTCTTAACTTTACACAGCATATAATTGTTCTGCAGTGCCAGCATGTTATTTAGCAGCTTGGTTTTGAGCTTATTCATACTTCATAAAGAATCTCGATGCACTTTTAACCCTTTTACCCAAACAAATCTATACTTCTGTTTCAAAAACATTTAAAACCTGAAAAGCATTAATCTATGAAGTAGCTCACCAGCTGACTGCCCACCCCCCGTCCCCACCCCCCATCCTATAAGGTATTGTGTTTTCAAATTCAACCATTGACTATCTAGGAAGTCAAATCCTTACTTTTAGGCTCTTTCCCTCATTTGTAATCTCTTGAAGATGCTAAACAGGTATTTTAAAATGAACTTCAATAGAAATCTTTCCAATTTCTGAAGATATTTCGAGGCCAATGCCGTGGGTGGGCAAAGATTTGGGCCATGGTGTGCGATTGAGTGTACAAACCCTTTCACGCTGGTGAACAAATTCATGAAAGAGGTTGTGAATGGTCAAAATTTACTGTAATTGTAACACCAAGGTTCATGGTGAAATTAATTGTTAACTCCAAGGCTAAACTGACCTTTTTTGGTTTACAAATGGCATCACTCTTAACATGTTACACTAGTCCTCCTCATCCTTCTCAATCTTTGCGTAGCCTGTGGCATGGTCAATTATGACATCATCCTTCTACGTCTTTCTTCTGTGATGCAGCCAGGTTCTATTTCTGCCTGGCCAATAAAATCCAGAGAAGCAATGGGTTCACTTCCTGGTTCCACATTTCCTATGATTCCATCCACTATCCCCCCCCCCACCAAACCACAACCAAGGATCTATGTTTGGCCCCTTTGTTCTCATGTACACAGGTTATTACTCAATGATGTTACCTGGCTGAAATCAAGTTCCACATTTACTTTGGCAACATTTAGCTTTTCCTCACTATCACCTGTCTCAATCCCTCCACTGCCATTATGTTGTCAGCCCGCTTTTTCAGTTCTGGGTTAGCTGCAATTTCCGCTGATTTAAGTGTTGGGAAACCCAAAATCTTTATCTTTGCCTTCACCAAAAGCACTGTTCTTTTGCCACCGATTCTATTCCCCTCCTTGGGCACTCTTGGGCTGAACCAGACTGATCGCAAGATTGGCAACCTATTTGACTCTGATTTGAGCTTTTGACCCCATACCCACCTCCATGCCATCTCTGCATTTACCTCAGCCCATCTGCTAAACCTTCATCTGTAATTTTCTTACCTCCAGAGTCAACAGTTCTGATGTTCTTTTGACCTTTCAACTTACAACCTCTATAAATTTGAACTCTTATAAAACTCTGCTACCTATATCATATCCCGTGCCAAGTCCTGCTCATCCATCACCAGTGTTCTTGCTGATTTACATTGTTCCCCAGTCCACCAATGCCTGAAATTTAAAATTCTTATCCTTTGTGTTCAAATATCTCCCCTGCCTCTAACTCTATATTCGTGCCACCCTTCGAGAATTCCACTGCTTTCCAACTTTGGCGTCTTGTGCATCCCTCATTCCCAATGCCTCACCATCTGGGGCTGTATCTTCAACCATTTAAGGCCTAAGGTCTGGAATTCCCTCTGTAAACTTCCCCTTCCTTCTTTAAGACCCTCTGTGGAAGCTTACCCATCTTAATATCTTTTTCTTAGTTTCAACTTTTGTCTGATTTATAGTACTGTGAAGCACCTGGGACGTTTTCCTATCTTACTGTTTAAAAAGAGAGTTAGACCTGATTTTGTTCAAGGAAGAAATCTTATTAGGAAATATTTTGATTTTTGCATAACGAATGGAGTCCAACAATCTCTGAAGTTTCTCGTGCTTTGCAGTTGGAAAGAAAGCCTTTGCATTTATGCAGTGATTTTCAGTACCTTGGCACCAGTGCATTCCTGTGATTTTCTTTGAATGGTCCCATTCAATCTTTAACACACGTCTGAAGGGTTAGACAGTGCCTCAGGTTATCATCTCATCGAAAACAGCACTTCTGTAAGTGTTGCAATCCCTCTGTACTCCACTGAAGTGTCAACATAGATAAAAATAAAAATACCTGAAAAAACTCAACAGGTCTGCGGAGAGGAACACTGTTAACGTTTCAAGTCTGTATGACTCTTCAACAGAACTAAGTAAAAATAGAAAAGAGGTGAAATATAAGCTGGTTTAAGCAGGGGGTGGGGGGGGTGGTGGACAAGTAGAGCTGGATAGAGGGCCAGTGATAGGTGGAGATAGCCAAAAGATGTCATAGACAAAAGGACAAAGAGGTGTTGAAGGTGGTGATATTACCTAAGGAATGTGCTAATTAAAGGTAGAAAGAACAATTTTTATTTTTATTTTTGTTTTGGATTTCCAGCATCCGCAGTTTTTTGCTCTTGTCAACATAGATATATGTTTGAGTCTCTGGAGTAGATCTTGAACCTGCAATTTTTGACTTGGAGCCAAATATGCATCACTGGGCAAAGACTGTCTTTCTTATCAAAAGTAGTATTATTGAAGTACAGCATAGCCTCAAATTTGTGAAAAGCGGTTTCCTAGCTTGGATGAGAAGTTTACATAATTGCAGATAAACAAAATCTCTGCTCCAATCCAATCAAAGTAGATGCATATGCTACAATCTTCACTCATTTCATTGTAGCTTTGGGAGCAAATTAAGAGTTCAGTTAACAGTATATGGCAAAGTTTAATTGGAATTTTTAAATAAGTGTTAACATTTAATAAATAAATAGTTTTAAGCTATCCAAAGTTAGAAACTTGCGGTTTGTTTTCAGCTTTACTTACAACATATTGTGTAAATTTGCAAAAGGTTGATTCGCTTCTGTTTGGTGAATTTAAAGCATGGAAAGAAGAGCCAACAATCGATAGAACTTGCTGTTTTTTAGACAGAATCTATAAAGAAGATATATATCCTTGCTTGACGTTTTCAAAAAGTGAGGTAAGAAAGATCACAAATCAACAATATAGTTAAAACTAAAGTCAGTAATGTAGAAACTACAAGGTCAGTAGTGCTTATTGTGTAGGTTGTGCTTAAAATTTAAATCTAGGTTTGTTGTTTCGTTTTCAAACATTTTTGATCAGAGGGCATCTTAAGTAGAATGTATTTTAGGCTAGTGATTTTGGTGCTAGATAGGCAAGCTTAATGTTTTGAGTTCAAATCCTACAATGGCAAGTTAAACTATTTTCTCAATTGTAATTTGTACACCAAAAGTATAACCATGCCGTTAAAAATCTACTATTCACTAATATCCTTCAGAGATTGGACTAAGACAATCTTAGTCAACTCTGAAAAGTTGCCCTCATCAACCTCAGTGGGCTGCTGCTAAAGTTAGGAGCACTGTTCTACATAGGAACAGACCATTGCAGCCTATTGAGTCTGTTTTGCCATTCATTTAGATTATGGATGATCTGTACCTCAAACTTATTTACCTATCTTTAGCCCATAACCTTTGATTCTCTTGACTAACAAAAAAAAAATCTATTGATGTGCAAATGAATTGACCTCAATCTTGAAAATTTCAATTGACTAAGTACACAGCCTTTTTAGGTTCCGGGTGTCTATGCAGCCAAACATTTAATTTGAGGGAGGTGTTCATTTTGAGAAGTTTGTTTAGCTTGTAATCCATATGGATATTGAAATTCAAGATGAAACAAATGTTAACTTGCTGTCATAGGTTAAACAAGATTTTTAGTAGGTTGTAAGAATTATCTTTCCCTCTTCTACAGCTAGCTTCAACAATTCTTGAAGCTGTGGAAGGTAACACACTTAGCATTGAACCAGTTGGATTTCAGCCTCTCCCTGTTGTGAAAGCTTCGGCACTGGAGTGTGGAGGACCCAAGTAAGTTGAACTTGAATGGTGCTGCTTTTGTTTTTGAATGTTAGTCCTGCACTTATTTTGATTAGATTAGGGGAAAATACGTGCACTTCTCTTTTTCTAAGTTTGAATAATTGATCGAGATCCAAGGCATGATGGCCATTCTTAGTTACTTTTAAGCAGTTGATATCAGAAACCAAATCAAAAGACAAGAATTCATTGTGTTGAATAATTCATTGAATGCAGGAGTACAGCTAGAGGGGTTAATCTGCATCATCTGAATTCCTTGATGAAATTATTAATGGAATTATTGTATTCCTTCAATGTCTCTACTATTTGGCTTTACATATTGCATCAGGATATTTGTTTAACTTCACCACCACTGGGTATTGGTGCAAGATGTTTGGGGATAACCAATACAAAGAAATTCATCAATTGTACTGCATCAGTGGTGGATTCTTGATGTATCGGACTTTATTATGTGTCAATGTTTTGAATTGGTCCCAATCTCTAGCGTATTAAAATATAACCTCAATGTCTATATGTTCTAATACATTAAAATTTTTGAATATGTGCACACTACCTTTGTCAAAAGTTCCATTAAAATCATTTATGTTCGCATTTCTGATGAAACTACCTATATAGACTCATCATGTTGTAATAACAGCCAATGGTGTAACTATGGGACTTCAGTTTTGTTTTCTATCTCCTTAGCCTATAGTGTACTAATATGCTCCAACCAACTCTACTTCTCTGGTTCCCAGGTTACTTTAAAGTTGTGTTACTTAACTTGTTTGTTACTTGAAAATGGAAACTGAATTATGCTTGGTTCAATTATCCTCCACTTTCTAACCCCACCATTCAATGATTACACCTGGTCTTGATTTCCCATGTGCAATGCCACAGGCAGTCAATTAAAAATCTTGCCTGCATGTGGTTCCTGTCTACAAAATTTCCTGTTATGTTTTTCATTTTTTCTATTTTTTCTATTACTATGACTTGCACCCACAGTTAGAATGTAAGCTGCTTACGTAAATGATTCAGGGTAAATCTACAATCTAGCTATTAAGTGATCTTCACTGCATAAATCACTCGATGCTTTGTGAAAATTAACTCCTGTGTTTTGATCTTAGAAATACTCTAATTGTTTACACCAGTGAGTCACAGATTCTGATTGCTAACCCCAATGAGACACGGTACAAAACATATATAGATGGAGGCTTTCTTTATTTCAATTAGATTTACTTTTTAAAAAGCATGTTTGGACTTTTTTGCTTTCAAAGTTGTTTGAGGATAAACATGTTAAGTTTTGAGATTATTAGGTTATTAACCAAAATGCTAATTGTAAAATCTAACTATTGTTAGAAACTAACATTTAACTTTACTACCAAGACAAGTCTCTAATAAGATAGAGTGGGAAAACTTAGAAATAGAGCACAGCATAGAGTGATGCAAAGGTAGAAGGATTCTGGTAAGCTATATCAAGTTTTAAAAGCTTCCTGCAGCTAAAAGCCAAAAAACCCTGCTTGTGTAGGCTTAAGGCAGGAGTGTGTTTCTCTACAAGATAAGTGACCAGAGGATGTAGAAGCCTCGAGATACCGTGGTAAATATGAAGGCATCACATAATTATGTGAGGTTAGCAACAATTACATGAACTATTCTTGGTTAGTTAAGTAAAGAATGCCAAACCATGGGGCTAAAGATAATTGGGTAGTGGGAGGAGTTAATTTAGATAAGAGCCAGGATTGAAGAGGCCCTCCCGATCAGGTTTGCACGGTGGAGAAATCTGGGGTTGGGGTGTGAGTGAGAGAGAAGCTTGAAGATCAAAAGCTGCAAGAACAGAAGTAATCTGTTAGTAACCCCACCCAAAATAACACAGGAAGTATAAAACTTGTCTTAGACTTTATATCACTGTCTGAGTTTATTGTAATAGTTTACCTGAGAACTTAATAAACTTATTCTGACTTTATTTCATTAATGTCGTCTCATGACTGAACTTTGTTGCCAATGTGTTCCCATAACTATTAGGGTCTCAGAAACCCTAAAAAAAAAACTGCTGTTTTGAGATTTAAGACAGTTTTGTATGTATTCCTGTACATGTTCTGAGGGGACTTACTAATCCATAATATTTAGTTGTTTTCATTGTTCAAACAAGGAACCAGCACGTGCTACCCCTTAAAGCTTGCAACAAAAAATCATCTCTTATTACATTTTCTCAATATTTGATTTATTTTTAAATTTAGCATAAGCACTGTATGGAAAGATATACATGATTTTGAGTTAGAAAAACAGCTAGTAAAATCAGTGAGATTTACTGGGCCAAATATTTGTGGAAGAAAAGTAGATGCCTATATTGTTGCTTTCATTATTAGCAAAGATGCTATTTTTTTTAGATATTGGTGGATTATGGAAAGACTTTCCTGTACTCTGTACTTATGCCTGTGATCAGTCATTGGTTCCAAAGCCATATTCCCATCGATCAGTTCATTTTTAAATTATATAAACTGGTTTCCTGTGGCAATTTAAAAACAGAAAATTCTGGAAATACTCAGCAGATTAGGCAGCATCTATTGGAGAGAGAAACAGTTATCGTTTCCGGTCGGTGACCTTTTATCAGAACTGGGAAAAGTTAGAGACATAATGGATTTTAAACAAAGTGAAAGAGAGGGGGGCAGGGTAGAGAGCTTGGGAAATAGAACAAATTGGAAGGTCTGCGACAGGGTGGAAGAATGGAGAGATTAAAATGACAAAAGGTACAGTACCTTCTCTGAAACCCTGGTCCACCCCACAATTTCCCCAACATCGCCTCTTCTTCCTATGACAGCTTTTCCATGCAAGTGCAAGAAATACAACACCTGCCATTTACCCCCGCCCTCCCCATCACCTAAGGCCTCAAAAGCTCCTTCAGGTGAAACAGTGATTTACGTGTAATACTTTCAATTTTGTAAACTGCATTGTTATGATCTCTAATGTTTTTAATAATTTTTTGAATCTGAAAACCCAGATGTTTACTAAAAGAATGAAGCTACACGTTCACAGTTTACACACAAGAATTTTGCTACACCAAAGGTCAAAAGATATGAAATATTTTTTATGCATTCATGGGATGTGGGCTTCGCTGGCTGGGCCAGCATTTATTGCCCATCCCTAGTTGCCCTTGAGAAGGTGGTGGTGAGCTGCCTTCTTGAACCGCTGCAGTCCATGTGGTGTTGGTACACCCATAATGCTGTTAGGGAGGGAGTTCCAGGATTTTGACCCAGTGATAGGAAGTCAAGATGGTGAGTTACTTGGAGGAGAACCTCCAGGTGGTGATGCTCCCATCTATCTGCTGCCCTTGTCGTTCTAGGTGGTAGTGATCGTGGGTTTGGAAGGCGCTGTCTAAGGAGCCTTGGTGAATTCCTGCAGTACATCTTGTGGATGGAACACACTGCTCCTAGTCTGTGTCGGTGGTGGAGGGAGTTTGTGGACGTGGTGCCAATCAAGTGGGTTGCTTTGTCCTGGACGGTGTCCAGCTTCTTGAGTGTTGTGAGAGTTGCACTCATCCAGGCAAGTGGGGAGTATTCCATCATACTCCTGACTTGTGCCTTGTAGGTGGTGGACAGGCTTTGGGGAGCCAGAAGGTGAGTTACTTGTCGCAGGATTCCTAGCCTCTGACCTGCTCTTAAGCTACAGTATTTATATGGCTAGTCCGTAATAATTACACTGTCTTACGTTAAAGATAATACAATAAACACAATTACTTGTACTCTAAAACAAATGTCTCCGCTTTCCTTCTACTTTAAACTGGCACACCAAAACCCTCCTTTTTTACCTTGAAATCTTTCCAATCCTTCCTTGCCCAACATTCCAACTCAGGCAGGGCAGCACGTTCCCGGGGCCTTCTTTCGAGGGCTTGAGAGTTGGACACAAGGAGGCCACACCCTTTTTTTTTACAGCATGTGGGGGTTCAGTTTGGATGTGTACAACAGTTAACCAGAAGCTTGAGGTGATTTTAATTCTAAGTTTTTCTGGGCAACTATTGACATAAGATATAAAAACAAAAAAACTGCGGATGCTGGAAATCCAAAACAAAAACAGAATTACCTGGAAAAACTCAGCAGGTCTGGCAGCATCGGCGGAGAAGAAAAGAGTTGACGTTTCGAGTCCTCATGACCCTTCGACAGAAGCCCTCGAAAGAAGGCCCCGGGAACGTGCTGCCCTGCCTGAGTTGGAATGTTGGGCAAGGAAGGATTGGAAAGATTTCAAGGTAAAAAAGGAGGGTTTTGGTGTGCCAGTTCTGTCGAAGGGTCATGAGGACTCGAAACGTCAACTCTTTTCTTCTCCGCCGATGCTGCCAGACCTGCTGAGTTTTTCCAGGTAATTCTGTTTTTATTGACATAAGATAGTTGGACCCATAAAAATTTGTGATTTAAATAGCATTTTCAGATAGTTCCCAGTGCAGGGCCATGAATAACCTTACCTGTGAACTTATGGGGCCAGGAGAGTTCCCCAGTGCATCTCCAGTTACACTGCCCTGGAGCTCGGAAGTTACGGCCCATTAACTCTTGTTTCTCACTCTAATGATGCTGACTGATGTACTGAGTATTTTTAGAATTTTCTGTTTTCATTTCAGATTGCACTTGTTTTTATTTTAGATTTCCGGCATCCAGTTTTTTCCTTTTGTATTAGGTTTCCTGTGGTGTTAGTCATGAGTAGCTCAAGCCAAGAGCATGCATAGAATGCTGAAAAATAACCTTGATTATACATGTTAAAAGTCATGTCAATGAAATTAAGGCATTTGGCATGTTTGTACCTATGCCATGTGGCTGATGTAAAATTTTTAATCTGGTAGAGTTGTATCCAAGTTGCATTAGTATGTTTTGTGCAGGAATTGACTATTATAACTGGCTGATTCCATGAACAATTGACCAAGTGACATTTGATCTCAAATTCACAAGTTCAATAGCAATTTTAAAGCCACTGTTTTCTAAGCTTATGAGAATATTTCTATATTTGCATTGCTTATTTAAACAGCTTGACATTAAATTTAAACATCTGCTCCCTCCACAAATTTGTGTACTTGGCTGCAGTGTGTTCTTTCTACAGCATGCGTTATATCACCTCATTAAGGCTTCATTGGCAGCATCTCCATAACCTGTGATCCCTGCCACTTAGAAGGACAAGGGAAGGAGATGAATGGGACATCACCCCTCCAAGTCTCATACCAATCTTACGTGGCCATACATCACCATTTGTTCATTGTTGCTGGGCTGGATTCCTGGAACTCCCTATCCAGCAGCATTGTGAGAGCATACCAAGTACTTTGACTGCAACAGTTCAAGATAACAGTCCACTGCCACCTTCCCAAAGGCAATTAAGATTGGACAATAAATGCTGAATATGTCAGCATTGTCCATATCCCAAGAATGATTTTTTAAAATTACATAATGGATTTCAACCTCCTGTGCCGGTGCCCCAGGTGCATTTGCGTGTTCCTCATTCATTATTCTAAATTGTATTTTGTAATGCACCACGTTTTACTGCTGCTTTGTATTTGGTTGTATATTTTGACTCTTGGTTTACATACAATTGTATAATCTTGGGTTATATTTAATTTAATATGCACCATTTGTAGCATGTATGTCATAGCATGTAAAACTTTTTCTTAAAAAGTTGAAATAGTTTAAAGAATCTGCAGAACAAATTTCGATTTATGAAAATGATTTGAACCTTTCTACATATGAAATGAAGTAAGACTAAAAAACTAACCATGGTTAAAGAGACTTTTTTTTAAGGATGAATAGCTTTTCAGACTTTGTATATTTAGCAAGTTCTTGTAACATTTCCTACACATACTTTAGATCCCACTTAAATCTGGTCTATTCTAGTTCATGGCTTTAAAATTGTTGCATGCTACAGATATTTCCAGTGATTATGTGTTAAAAGCCTGTTTTTGTTGTCTTCCTTTGTTGCAAAACATTACATAGTTTTTAGACTGAGTACAAGAGGTCAACCATTTCAAGATAATCCATTCAATCCATGATATTGAAGCTTGATTCATTGTGCACAGATGCAGACTCTGCTTGGGGTTTTGCTCAACATCTTCCACTCTAGATGAGAGCCAGTTGAAAATATTTATGAACAATTGAGCCACAGTCAGGGTCACTTGAGTTTGCTGTGGAAATAACTTGAGTTATATAGGCCAGGGGTATCCCGGACTTGACCTTCAGTTTCAACACAAGAGTTAGAAACAGGAATAGGCCATATGGTCCCTCGAGCCTGTTCTGCCATACAGCACTGCCATGGCTGACCTTCAGCTTTTAGTCCGCCTCCTTACCGCTCCCTCATGTCCCTTGATCCCTTGAGAGGCCAAAAATCATCTATCTCAGCCTTAAATGTATTCAACAATGGAGCATCCACTTAACTTGGCACAGAGAAGTCCAAAGATTCACAACTGAATGAAGAAATTTCTCCTCATCTCCGCCCTAGTTGATCAGCCCCTTATCATAAGACTCTGCCCCTATGTTTTAGATTCCCTAGGCATGGGAAACGACCTCTGTCCACCCTGTCAAATCCCTTCAGAATTTTGTATGTTTCAGTGGGACTATAGGTCCAATTTACTTAGCCTCTCATCATAGGACAATCCTCTCATCCTTTGCAGCACCGCCTCGACTGCAAGAATACCCCCTCTTCAATATAGAGACCAGAACTATGCACAATACTCCCAAGTGTAATCTCACCAAAACCCTCTACAATTGTAGCAAGACTTTTTTACTCTTGTACACCAAGCCGCTTGCAGTGAAGGTCAAATATGCCTTTCCAATTGCTTGCTATACCTGCATGCTAACTTTGTTCTTTGCATGAGTACACCCTAGTCCCTCTGAACATTATCATCATTTACAAATTTCACGCCTTTTGAAAATAATATTCTGCTTTTCTATTCCTACTACCAAAGTGAATAACCTCTCCATATACTCCACTTGCCACTCTGTGCCCACTCACTTAATCTGTCTGTAACTCATTGCAGCCTCTATGTGCCTTCCTCATAGTTTATATTCCCACCTAGCTTTGTCATCAGAAAACTTAGATATATTACTTCAGGTCTCTTTGCCTAAGTCATTAGCATAGATTACAAACTGCTGAGACTCCAGCACTGATCCTTGTGGCACTCCACTATTTACAGCTTGCCAACTTGGAAATGCCCTGTGTACCCCTGTTCTTTGCTTCCTGTCTGTTAACCAATCTATCCATGCTAATATACCACCCTCAACTTCAGTCCTTTTTCTTTCATATTGACCTTTTGTGTGGCATCTTATTATTCGCCTTTTGGAAATCCATTATATATTACATTATCTACTTTCCCTTTAACTACCCTAATAGTGACATCCTTAAAATACTCTTAATTAAATTTGTCAAACACTATTTCTCTTTTGTAAAATGCATGTTGACTTTGCCTAATCATACTAGGATTTTCCAAGTGCATTGTTAATACTTCCTTAAGAGATTCCAGCATTTTCCTGAAAACTGATGACAGGCTAAATGGCTTCCTGTTTTTTCTCTCCTCCCCCTCCATTAGTGTTGGGGTGCTGTAATTGGTTTTGGAACCCCTAGCTTTAGGATACCAATGTGTCATTGGCATTGCCCAAAAGAATGGGACCAATGGCATCATGTTTTCAGATTAGAAAGCAAAGTGGTATAACATGGATGTGGATTAAGGGTTCCTTCTCCATTTGGTCCTTTTTCACCAAAGAGCAATACTTCAGGGACTAGTTGCCCGCTCCTCCCAGTTAAATCAGTTGACTGAGGCTTCCAACCAAAATGCATACTATAATGACCTGAATTTTGCTGTCAGTTGTGAAAGAACAGCACTTCTGTTCACCCTGTTGTCTAACCCATAATTTTTTTTGCGGGCTTTAGAGCTCTAATCTGGCAGCTGATCCAGTGTGGTGCCCTTTGAGCAGAGCAAGAAAGAGGCTCTTCAAGAAATCAGATTGATGAATACTTAGTGACCTGTGATGAGTCTAAACCAGGAAATATAAATTAGACATGAATCATGTACAGCAAGCAAAGTAAAGATGGGATTAATAGAAATAAAAGAGACCGTTTAATTTTTTAAACATCTCCAACAATTTTCTTTTGAGGGAAAAGAACTCCACACTTGTATATTTTTCAGAGCTGGAAAAGTGGTTTGGTAACCATCATCATTTATCATGCTGTTAAAAATCATGCCATTCCTCTTCAATGCGTTAGCTCAAAGTTTTCTACCGCCTTTAATTTGGAACTAGTGGGCAAGCATCTCAAGCAGTTGCATTCTTTTTCATGCCGAGTATATTGACCAGGACTGCAAGAGTGCACCCAGTGGAGGAGCCGGGTTAGCAGCAGCTTCTGGATTTCCACATCTGCAGACACCAGCTGCTGGATTTTCAATCCAGGATTGGGAACCTGATGCCTAGATCATTGCTGGGTCCCAATCCCTCGCTGCAGTGATACTATTTTGATATGCAGAGGCCATAATTGGGCTAGAAGTGAGTTCAGCATCCAATTAGTGGTGCCCAATGCTGCCTGAAGGCGGGAACTAGCTTTGGAGGGCACTTTTCAAAAGGCAGACTACAGCTATCGCTGGGCTTGCCTTGCTTTGCAGAATAGAGCTAGCAGGATAGCAGTGGGCCAGCAGCCTCACGGTCCAGATAAGTGCCCAAGCACTCACTCATAAGGTAATTAATCTGCTCTGCTCAAGTGATGGAAACTTTGTGTCAGTGCATGAGCACCTGTGTTTGACTTTCCCTTTTGTTTCAAGATTTTAATCAGTAGCCACAATAAATAATGACTACGTGTTGTGCACTAAGATATCCCCGACCATTCACTCTTTTTGTTCTTTGAAAATTTCATTCTGCCCTTCTCTTGTTTGTTAATAAGCTTTTCAATGAGCTTAATAGCCAGTTAATTGGAGGTGTGAGATTGCTGGCCTCACCACCACTCAAGCAGTACCCCTCCCCCTTGCCTGGCAACACTGTGGACAGTTGAAAATCTAGTCATAGTAGTTGTTCTTAGATTTACCCAGCCTCACCATTATTCTTATCACAAAATTTGACCAATGTTTTTGGAAATGTGGTGGGTGATTATCTGGTTAGGAATGAGATTGAGGGTTATGTGGATCATTGGAAAACCGGTCCTAAGAATAAGTTTCTTGCTGTTGCCATCTGAATTGCACAAAGGCCAATAAATAGTTCAACATCTAATTAGACACAAGGTGGTCCATTCCTCTATTTCTAGGTGTTACAGTAACAAGCAACAGTTTACCAAGACCAATTTAACTAGCTTGAGTTTTTTGAGATAAAAGAGACGGTAGATGTGGGTTGGTGTGGTGTACATGGACTTCCGAAAGGCATTTGATAAAGTGCTGCACAACATTTATAAGCGAAGTTAGGGCTCATGCAATTCAAGGGCAGTTGCAACATGAATACAGAATTACCTGACTGAAAACATAGTGGTGAATGGGTGTTTATTAGACTGGAGGAAGGTTTATAGTGGGGTTCCCAGAGGCCGGCGTTAGGACCCCTGCTGCTCTTCATATGTTAATGACCTAGACTTTAGTGTACAGGACACAATTTCAAACTTTGCTGATGACACAAAACTGGGAAGTATTGTGAGCTGTGAGGAGAGTGTTAAACTTCAAGAGGGCATAGACAGGTTGGTGCCATAGGTGGACAAGTGAAATTTAATGCGAGAAGTATGAAATGATTCATTTTGGTTGGAAGAATGGGAAAGGTAATATTTAGGGTTCAAGTGGGTGTAGGAGCCGGGGGTATATGTGTATAAATAATTGGTGGCAAAGCAGGTTGAGAGAGTGGTTAGTTAAAAAAACCAAATACAAATACTGGGCCTTATAAATAGAGGGATAGAGTACAAAAGCAAAGAAGTTACAATAAACCTGTATAAATCACTGGTTTGACCTCAACTGGAGTATTGTGTCCAGTTCTGGGTTTCACATGTTAGGAAGGATATGAAGGCATTAGAGAGGGTGCAGATAAGATTCATGAGAATAGTTCCATAGATGGAGGAGCTGGGACTGTTCTCCTTGGAGAAGAGGTTGAGAGGAGATTTGATAGAGGTATTCAAAATCATGAGGGGTCTGGACAGATTAGATGGGGAGAAACTGTTCCCATTGGTGTTGAGGCTTAAGAACCAGAGGACACTGATGTTGAGGTGATTTGCAAAAAGAGCAATGGTGATGTGAAAATATTTTTAATGCAGTGAGTGGTTCGGACCTGGAATTCACTGCCTGAATGTGTGTGGAGGCAGATTTAACTAGAGGAAATATGTGACTTTTTTCTGAAGCAATATCCTGGAATAATGTGCTTGCTTTTGATGAACTTTATAAAGAATAAAGAAAGACTTGGATTTATACTTTAAGATTTTAGTTTATGAAAGATAAAGTGCTTTACAATTATTGAAGAACTTTTGAAGTGAACTTTTGAACTTGTGACGTAGGAAACCCGGCAGCCAATTTATATAGGGCAAGTCCCACAAACTGCAATGTAATAATGACCAGATAAACTGTTTAAGTAATCACTTCTCTGTAGTGGATGGAAAGCTGAAATTGTAACATGAGTTATTTTTTTCACTTTGAGTATACAGTGATATTGAATCTTTCTCGATCAACTGATCCTCTAGAAAACCAAAATTGACTTTGCAACTGAAGTAAACCCTAGAGAGGTAGTAAACAAAATATTGGCACAGAAAATTTTGTTATGAGCAATCGTTTTCAGGTAATCTACGAGGCTTAGTAATGAAGCTGCTGGACATCTAGATTAACAGTGAATTCATAAGCAAGAATGGTACTTCAAACTTATTTAAAGTTATAGCTAAAAACCCAGTTTTTTTTAAAAAACTTTTGCACCAAGGCATGTTGAATTGGGTTCACTGATTTGTCCTATATTCACTCATTGGTTTGTTACTGAGTGTGCTGATCATTGAGAAAATAAACCAGTATTGAGAAACCTATATTATGTCTTAAGGGTAGTTCAAAAATTTTAGTCATGTGTGTCCAAAATCTTTGAGTACAGTGGAAACTAATGAAAATTTGGGCTCTGGTTAGCTCATGCCAGGTATCTCATCCGAAAGACTGCATCTCCAACAATGCTATACTGAAATATTAACCTAATTTTGTACTTCATCCCAGAATGAGAAGGTTGTAGATTGAAGTGCAACGAGGCTTGAGTGCTGCAAAGTGGCCATGGCTGACACTTTATTATTGTCTTAACTTTGGATATTGCTCAGGCTCCAAGCTGGTCTGAAAGTCTAACTCTTTAGAACCTCATTGTCTGATTACATATATTAAAATAATTATCACTTTTTCCATGTGGATGAACGAGAAACAATGTCAGGTTACCTGCTATCAGTATGGACTCGTTATTTAAAGAAATCTAGCTTCTACCTACGAAGCTTCCTATAGGCTATTCTTTATTATCTATCTGTATTATTGGAGGATTTGTTTACCACTGTATTTAATTTCTATTACTTGAGGACCATTGCTGTCAATTCTGGGTAAGACCTAACCCATAACAAGCCATACTGTGAAATAGAATGGGCAAGATCAGCAGTGATCTAAAATGATAGAATAATTACAGCAGAAAAGGATACCATCAAGTCTAACTAACTTGCTAGAGTTTTTTGAGGAGGTAACAGAGAAGGTTGATTAAAGGAAACGCTGTTGATGTATATATGGAAGAGTGTCCTCTGCAGTCACCTTCGCCATGAAGCAGTCTGGGAGAGTGTCCTCTGCAGTCACTGTCGCCAAGTGAAAAAAAAGTGTGACATCACAGGAAAACCGTAAGTTCATTGGTTGGTAAGTAACTGCTAGTTTGAACTACCTATTCTAAGTTGATTTCAGATTAAAGGTGACTACTGGGGCCCAGGATCGGAGGCCTAACAATTCAGCTTCAACTCAGAAGCGAGAGCAAGTTCCAGTTAATTTTAAAAAGTGCGTTTTGAATCTCTCTTTTAACTTGCTTTCAGATTAAAGGCAAATAGGAGAATTATTTTATAGATCGATGATCTAAAGACCAGTATGAAATTTTAAAACAAATTGAAAAACTAATTAAATAAAATAGAGATGCAGGGCCAAGCAATGTGTTGTAGCTGCATGATGTTGGAGCTGGTGGACCCCATTGTGGTTCCTAGTGACCACATCTGTAGCAAATGTTGGTTACTCGAGGAACTCCAGCTTGATGAGCTGGAGTCTGAGCTTCGGACACTGCGACACATCAGGAAGGGGGAGAGTTACCTGGATGCTGTGTTTCAGGAGAAAGTTACACCCCTTAGATTAACTACCTTAAATTTGGCCAGTGGTCAGGGACAGGAGAGTGTGACTATAAGTGAGGCAGATAGAGGAATCCAGGAAGTAGCACTGCAGGAGCCTCAGCCTTTGCCCTTATCCAACAGGTTTGAGATTCTTGCTCCCTGTGTGGACGAGCGCAGGGACTTTAGGGAGGATGAGTAAACTGACCATAGCACTGTGGCACAGGGAGCCGTTCGAGTGGGGGGAGAAAAGAGAAATATAGTTGTAATCAGGGATAGTATAGTTAGGGTAATAGATACTGTTCTCTGTAGCCAGGATTGAGAGTCCCGAAGGCTGTGTTGCCTACCTGGCACCAGGGTTAAGGATATCTCATCTGGGTTGCAGAGGAACTTGGAGTGGGAGGGGAAAGATCCAGTTGCCATGGTCCACATAGGTACCAACGATATAGGTAGAACGAGGAAAGGGATTCTGCTGAGGGAATACGAGCAGCTAGGGGCTAAATTAAAAAGCAGAACCAAAAAGGTAGTAATCTCCAAATTACTACCTGAGCCATGAGCTAATTGGCACAGGGTCAATAAGATTAAAGAGGTAAATGCGTGGCTCAAAGATTAGTGTAGGAGAAATGGGTTCAAATTCATGGGGACATTGGCACCAGTACAATGGAAAGAGGGAGCTATTCCGTTCGGACGGGCTCCACTTTAATCATGCTGGGTCCAGTGTCCTGGCGAATCACATAACAGGGGTTGTAGATAGTGCTTTAAGCTAAGTAGTTGGGGGGAGGATTCAGTTGCATGGAAGTATAAAAAATCAAAGGTTAAGAAGGTAAGAGTGCAGGTTAGTGACGAGGCTGATTGTTACCAAAAAATGAAAGGAAGGGACAGTGTGTGTGAACGCCATATTGCACCAAAGAATCATAAGAGTAGGGAACGTTAGGGAACGTTGACAGTGGGGCGAACTTAAAGGCTTTGTATCTGAATGCGCGTAGCATTTAGAATAAAACTAATGAATTAACAGCGCAAATAGAGATAAATAGGTATGATTTGGTGGCGATTACTGAGATGTGGTTTACAGGGAGAACAGGTTTGGGAGTTGAATATCCAAGGGTACTCAGTGTTTCGGAAGGATAGGCAGGAAGGAAAAGGAGGTGGTGTAGCTTTGTTAGTAAAGAAAGAGATCAGTGCTATTGTGAGGAATGATATAAGCACTGGCGAGCAAAACGTAGAGTCAGTCTGGGTAGAAATAAGAAATAGCAAGGGAAAGAAGTCCCTGGTAGGAGTAATCTATAGGTCCCCAAACAGTAGTTCAGCAGTAGGGCACAGTATAAACCAGGAAACACTGGGAGCATGTAAGAAAGCCATGGCAATAATCATGGGTGATTTTAATATGCATATAGACTGGACTAATCAAATTGGCAAGAGTAGCCTCGAGGGAGAGTTTATAGAGTGTATTAGAGATTGTTTCTTGGAGCAATATGTTGTGGAGCTGGCAATTCTGGATTTGGTTTTGTGTAATGTGATGGGATTAATTAATGATCACATAGTAAAGGATCCTCTAGAGAAGAGTGATCATAGCATGCTAGAATTTTAAATTTGAGAGCAAGAAACTTGAGTCCAACGCTAGTGTTCTGGAGTTAAACAAAGGTAATTACATAGGCATGAGAGCAGATTTGACCCTAGTGGACTGGGCAGGAAGACTACAAGGTAGAACAGTTATGAACAGTGGCAGATATTTAAGGAGATATTCAATTCCTCCCAAGTAAAATATATTCCAAAGAGGAAGAAAAATGGTAACAGGTGGAAAAAGTATCCATGGCTAAGCAAGGATGTTAAAGATAACATAAAGGCAAAAACTAAGGCATACCAAATTGCAAAGATCAGTGGCAGGCTCCAAGATTGGGAAACTTTTAAAGCTCAACAAAGGGTTAGCAAAAAAATAATAAAAAGAGCAAAAGGTAAGTTATGAAAGAAAACTAGCGCAAAATGCAAAAACTGATAGCAAAAGCTTCTACAGGTATATAAAAGGAAAGAGAGCAGCTAAAGTGAATGTTGGTCCCTGGGAGGATGAGACTGGGGAATTAGTAGTGGAGAACAAAGAAATGGCAAAGATGCTTAATCAATATTTTGCCTCAGTTTTTACTGTGGAGGACACTAGTACCATCCCAATAGTAACAGGTAGTGCAGAGGGTATAGAGAAGGAGGAATTTAGAACAATCACCATCACTAGAGAAAAAGTGCTGAGCAAACTATTGGAATTAAAGGGTGGCAAGTCCCCAGGACCTGATGGCCTACATCCCAGGGTTTTAAAGGAAGTGGCAGCAGAGATAGTGGATGCATCAGTAATAATATTCCAAAATTCCCTGGATTCTGAAAAGGTTCCAGTGGATTGGAAAAATGCTAATATAACACCCTTATTCTAAAAGACGGGTTGGGGTGGTGGGGGGGGGGCGGTGAGCAGAATGTAGGAAACTATAAACCGGGTAGCTTAATATCTGTTGTTTGAAAATTGTTGGTAATCAGTTTTTAAGGAAGTAGTAATGGGGCATTTGGAAAGTCAAAATGCAATCCATCAGAGTCAGCGTGGTTTTATGAAGAGTAACTTGTCTTCGACTACTTTGCTAAATTTCTTTGAAGATGTGACAAGCAAAGTGGATATGTGGATCCTGTAGATGTAGTATATCTGGACTTCCAGAAGGCCTTTGATAAGATGCCGCACAAAAGATTAATACACAAGAAAAGATCACACGGAGTTAGGTGATTATTAGCTTGGATAGAGGATTGGCTAACCAACAGAAAGCAGAGAGTCAGGATAAATGGGTCCTTTTCTGAATGGCAAGCTGTAAATAGTGGGGTGCCACAGGGCTCGGTCCTTGGGCCCCAACTATTTACAATCTATGTTAATGACTTAGATTCAGGGATAGAAAGCACTGTAGCTAAATTTTCAGATGACACCAAAATAGATGGGAAAGTAAGTTGCAATGAAGAAATTAGAAATTTACAAATGGATATTGGCAGGTTAGGTGAATTTGGCAGATGGAGTTTAACGTGGATAAGTGTGAAGCTATCCATTTTGGTTAAAAGAATAAAAAGGTGACTTCTTATTTAAATGGGGAGAAAGTTCAGAATACTTCAGTGCAGAGGGATCTGGGTGTCCTCGTGCATGAATCGCTAAAAGCTAGTAGGCAGGTACAGCAGGTAATAAGGAAGGCAAATAGAATTTTGGCATTTATTGCCAAAGGGATAGAATATAAAAATAGGGAAGTATTGTTGCAACTGTACAAGGCATTGGTGAGACTGCATCTGGAGTACTGTGCACAGTTTTGGTCCCCTTTCTTGAGGAGGGATGTAGTTGCATTGGAGGTGGTTCAGAGGAGGTTCACTAGATTGATTCCAGAGATGCGGGGCTTGTCTTATGAGGAGAGATTGAGCAGTTTAGGCCTATGCTCGCTAGAGTTTAGAAGGATGAGGGGAGACATAATTGAGGTATATAAGATTCTAAAGGGGATACCCAAAGTAGACATGGAGTGGACGTTTCCCCTTGTGAGTCATTCTAGATGCGAGGCCATAGTTTTAGGCTAAGGGGTGGTAGATTTAAATCAGAGATGAGGAATTACTTTTCTCAAAGGGTCATGAATCTGTGGAATTCACTATCTCAGAGTATAGTGGATGCTGGGACATTGAATAAATTTAAGGAGGAGATAGACATTTTTTATTAATAATGGATTGAAAGGTTACAGGGAGAGGGCGGGAAATTGGAGTTGAGGCCGAAGTTAGATCAGCCATGATCGTATTGAATGGCGGGGCAGGCTCGAGGGGCTGAATTGCCTACTCCTGCTCCTAGTTCTTATGTTCTTAAAAGGCGTTTGATACAGTGCCTCACAACAAACTTGTGAGCAAAATTCTAGGTCATGGAATAAAAGAGAAAGCAGGCACCTAGATAAGAAATTGGCTGACTGACAGGACACAGAGTGGTGGTATATGGTTGTTTTTCAGATTGGAGGAAGGTTTGTAGTGGAGTTCCTGAGGGGTCAGTGTTGGAACCTTGCTCTTCCTCATATATATTAATGTCCTAGACTGTGATATGCAGGGCGTGATTTCAAAATTTGCAGATGATACGAAGATTGGAAATGTTGTCAACTGTGATGGGGACAGTCTTGAACTTCAAAAGGACATAGATATGTTGGTGGCTTGGGCAGACAAGTGGCAGATGAAGTTCAATTCAGAGAAGTGTGAGGTGATTCGTTTTGGAAGGAAAGATATGGTGAGACAGTATAAAATAAAGGGAGAGCCTCTAAAAGAGTTGCAGGAACAGAGAGACCTTCGAGTATATGTGCATAGGTCATTAAAGATGGCAGGGCATGTTGAGAGCGCAGTTAATAAAGCATATAGTACCTTAGGCTTTATTAATAGGGGCATTGAGTACAAGAGTAAGGAAGTCATGTTGAACTTGTATAAGACATAGTTAGGCCTCACCTGCAGTACTGTGTCCAGTTCTGGGTGCCATACTTGAGGAAGGATGTGAAGGCATTAGAGAGAGTACAGAGGAGATTCACAAGAATGATTGCTGGGATGAAAAACTGTAGCCATAAGGATAGATTGGAGAGGGTGGGACTGTTTTCCTTGGAGAAAAGAAGGTTGGGAGGAGACTTGATAGAGGTATTCAAGATCCTGAGGGATATGGACAGGGTAAATAGTGAGAAACTGTTCCCACTCAAGACAGCATCAAGAACTAGAGGGCATAGATTCAATTAATTGGCAAAAGGAATAAATGTGACGTGAGGAAAATTATTTTCACCCAGAGGGTGGCTGGAGTCTGGAACAGACTTCCTGAAAGGGTGGTGGAGTTCGAATGAGGTATTCAAAAGGGAATTGGATTGCTACCTGAAAAGAGAGAATGTGTAAGGTGACAGGGATAAGGCAGGGAAGTGGGACTAGATGGAGTGCCCAGTGCAGACTCAGTGGGCCTAATGGTTGTCTTCTGCACTTAACAATGCTGTGATATTGTGATACCAAGTTTTCAAAGGGTTGGTGGTATTTTATGCTCTCTACAATTATAACAGTTCCTATTTATATAGGGGTAAAACTTTAAAAGAATGGCTAGGACTGTTTTTATTCTAGCTAAAATTAACAGTGATCATATTTTCGAAAACCTGTTGCTACCTATTATGAGTAAACTATTAAATCTGTCCACTTTGTGATGAGAGTAGTTGTAAAAAATAAAAAGCTTATAAAATTTATTTTGCATGAAACACACAAAACTCATCTTTATTCTTGCTTTTCATTTTATGTTTTGCTGAAGCTGCTTTTCTTTTCCTTGTTTTGCATCCTGATGTTTTTTCCTAACTTGTCTATATAGTGGATGGAGAGCTGAAATTGTAACGTAAGTTATTTTTTGTATTTTGCATATACAGCAGTGAACTTGATATGGAATCTTTCTTGAGAGCAACTGATTCTTAAGAAAACCAAAATTGATTTTTACTACCTCTCTAGGGTTTACTTTAGTCACAAAACATTGGCACAGAAATTTGTGCTTTATTATGAACAATTATTTTCAGGTAACCTACAAGGCTTATTAATGAGGCTGCTGGATAGCTAGATTAACAGAGTTGGAAGTTGTGAATCCATAGGCAAGATTGGCACTTCAATATTATTTAAAGTCGTAGCTTAAAACCCAGTTTTGTTTTTTTAAAAAACTTTCTCACCATGGCATATTGAACTGGGTTCACTGATTTGTCCTATATTCACTCATTGGTTTGTTATTGAGTGTGCTGATCATTGAAAAAATAAACCAGTATTGAGAAACCTATATTATGTTTTAGGGTAGTACAAACATTTTACTAATGTGTGTCTAAAACTTTTTGAGTACAGTAGAAGCTAGTGAAAATTTGGGCTCAGGTTAGCTGATCCCAGATAGATGTGGGATCAGTTCCCCTCATTTGGGAAAAAGTTACCTTGGGTTCGCTCTTTTGACTGATATCCAGTTCCTCCTGCTGGAAAGTGCGCGTGCTGGACATTGGGTGAGGATAGGACAGACTCTGTTCTGTTGCCAACAGTTGCAAAGTTGCTACCTCTTATTGGGTTCATATGAATAACAGTAATTTATTGAGAGGTTGGGACTGTCCTCCTTCGAGAGGAGAAGGCTAAGAGAAAATTTGATAGAAGTATTCAAAATCACAAAGGGGCTGGATAGAGTAGATAGGGAGAAACTGTTCCTGCTCATAAAATGATCAAGAACAAGAAGAGATTTAATGTGATTTGCAAAAGAAGCAAATGTGTTGTGAGAAAAAAACTTTTCACACGAGTGGTTCAAGTCTGGAATGCACTGCTTGAAAGTGTGGTAGAGGCAGTTTCAAAAAAGGCATTCAGGAGAGCATTAGATGATTGTTTCTATTCAAATAATGTGCAATGGTATGGGGGAAAGGTAGGTGAATGGCAATAAGTCACAATGCATAGTTGGAGAGCCAGTGCAGACATGATGGGCTGAATGGCTGCCTCCTGCGCCATAACAATTCTGTGATTCTGTGAATTCAATATGGATGCATTGTCCCTTTTGAGAACTTCATGCCCTTTAAGATGCCTTTTTAATAAAGTGATTCACCTGCAGTTTATTCTATTTAACAGGTAAAGTAGCTTGAAATCTGGAAATAAAAAAGTTGACATCAGTGATAATGACCATGAATTGTCGGAGTGTAAAAACCTAGCTGACTCACTAATATCCTTCAGCAACTGAAACCTGCCATCCTTACGCAGTTTTGCCTATATGTGACCCGAATCCTACACCAATCTGGTTGATTCTTAACCTGTCTTGTGAAATGGTCTAGCCAGCCAAAATTAATTTTTGTTCCAGCAGCAACAATTTGTTTTGTCAAAGCTTTTTAAAAAAAAAAGACGCTGGACCTTTTGGACATTAACCCTTAAAATCTTGAAACTGCCCATTATTGAAGCCATTTGATAGCTTGAATCAAAAATCTTTGATGCCAAATGGCTCTGTGCATCTTACCGTTCCTTAAGATCATTTTGTATCCTGACTGATTTCCGTTGTGGAAGAGACATTCTTTTCCTTTTTAATTTCTTCCATGCAGAACTAAATCAGTTAGATTATAGGAATAATGAAGAAAATTATCTGTGTTGTAGCAGCATAAGGGAAGGTATTTTAAGGGATCTTCTGCTTACCCAGTGAATTCACATCAAAAAGCAATTAACTAAATGTGAAAGATTTTGTGATACCTCAAGGACATGTTAAAAGTTCTTTCTTTAGGAGAACATTTCTATATAATGCCTATTTGAATTGGTGAAATGCACGGGGGAACTGACCATTTTTCAGTTTTACAAGAGGCAGCATTCTTGAGTAATTTTTCCTAGTTCACTAACTTAATTACTAATTATCAACTGTATCACACAAAAAAACCTACCAGAAAAGTTGTGTTTTGAATGCAACCTCTTTTACAAAAATGCAGTAGTACACAGAAAAAAACAAGATATTTGTTGCCTGCAGTTGGGTATCAGATTATATACTGTCAGAGACTCAATAGGGGAACAGCCAGGAGTTTCTGCAGCTGTAGACGTGACTCCAGGATGATATGTTGCCTCCCTTGGCCAGGGTCAAGGATGTCACTGAACGCCTGCAGGACATTCTAAAGGGGGAGGGCAAACAGATAAAGATCATAGGACATATTGTTACCAATGACGTAAGCAGAAAGAGGGATGAGGTCTTGCAAGCAGAAGTTAGGGAGCTAGGAAACATTAAAAAACAGGACCTCAAAGGTGGTAATCTCTGGATTACTTATGGTGGCATGCGCTAGTGAGTATTGAAATAGGAGGTTAGTCCAGATGAATGTGTGGCTGGAGAGATGGTGCAGGAGGGAGGGCTTTAGATTGCTGGGACATTGGGACCGTTTCTGGGGGGGTGGGACCTGCACAGGAGTGGGACCTGCACAGGAGTGGGACCTGCACAGGAGTGGGACCAACACTATTGCGGGGAGGTTTGCTAGTGCTGTTGGGGAGGGTTTAAACTAACTTGGTAGGGGAATGGGATCCTGAGAGGAGGTTCAGCAGGGGGAGATGCACAGCCAAAATTAGAAGAGAGAGCAAGTGAGTCTGGAACGCATAGAAATTGTAGGCCAGTTAAGACACAGGGGAGTTTGACAAGGTTGGATAGTGTTTTAATGCAAGAAGCCTGATGAATAAGGCAGATGAGTTGAGAACACAAATTAATATATGGAAGTATAATGTCATTGCTGTCACAGAGACATGGTTAAGAGAGGGGCAGGATTGGCAACTCAATATTCCTGGATATAGGGTCTTCAGGCTAGACAGAAAAGGAGGTAAAAGAGGAGAGGGTATCGCAATATTGATCAAGGTATCAATTACAGACGTAAGGAGGGATGACATCTTAGAAGGCTCCTCAAATGAAGCCATATGGGTAGAACTTAAAAACAAAAAAGGAGCAATCACATTGCTGGGACTGTACTATAGGCCCACAAACAGTCAGAGAGAAATAGAAGAGCAGGTATGTAGGCAAATTCCAGAGAAGTATAAAAATAATAGGGTAGTAATAGTGGGGGATTTCAACTTCCCCTACATTAACTAGGTTAGCCATAATGTGATAGGTTTAGAGGGAGTGGAATTCTTAAAATGCATTCAGGAGAGCTTTTAAGCCAATACGTAGAAGGTCCTACAAGAGAGGGGGCAGTCCTAGGCTTAATTTTAGGGAATGAAGCCGGGCAAGTGGTAGAGGTATCAGTGGGGGAACATTTTTCAGATAGATTCAAGGTTCTTATGGAAAAGGACAAGGATGGGCCAGAAATCAGAGTTCTAAATTGGGGGAAGGCCAATTTTAAGAAGATCAGATATGATTTGGCCAAGGTGGACTGGGAGCAGCTACTTTTAGGTAAATCTGTGGCACAGTAGTGGGACTCATTCAAGAAGGAAATAGGGAGAGTACAGGGCCAATATATTCCAATAAAGACAAAGAATGGGACCAACAAATCCAGGGAACCCTGGATGTCGAGGGATATACAGGATTGGATAAAGAGAGAAAGGAAGGCCCATGGCAGATACCGAGGGCTCAAAACAGCAGAAGCCCTAGAGGAGTGCAGAATGTGTAGGGGGAACCTAAAAAGGAAATTAGGAGAGCTGAAAGGAGACATGAAGAAACATTGGCCGGTAAAATAAAGGAAAACCCAAAGTTATTTTACACGTACATTAAGAGTAAGAGGATAACTAGGGAAAGAGTAGGGCCCATTAAGGACCATAGTGGTAATTTGTTTGTGGAGCCAGAAGATGTAGGTAGGGTTCTAAATGAATACTTTGTATCAGTGTTCACAAGTGAGATGGATGATGTGGGTATGGAAATCAGGCAGAAGGACTGTGATATAATTAAAGAAATTAGTATAGAAAGGGAGGAGGCTCTAAGTGGTGTGGCAGGCTTAAAAGTAGATAAATCTCCAGGCCCGGATGAAATGTACCCCAGGCTGTTGAGTGAGGCAAGGGAGGAGATAGGATGCTGGCAATAATTTTCAATACCCCTCTGTCCACAGCAGAGGTGCCAGAGGACTGGAGGACAGCCAATGTGGCACATTTATTCAAGAAGGGAGGAAGGGATAAACCAGGGAACTACAGGCCAGTCAGTCTAACCTCAGTGGTGGGAAACTATTGGAAGCAATTCTGAGGAACAGAATTAATTTACACTTGGAGAGGCAGGGATTAATCGAGGACAGTCACCATGGTTTTGTTAAGGGGAGGTCATGTCTGACCAATATGATTGAATTTTTCGAAGAGGTGACCAGGTGTATAGATGAGGGCAATGCATTTGACGTAGTCTACTTGGACTTCAGCAAGGCTTTTGAGAAGGCCCCGCATGGGAGACTGATAATGAAGGTAAGAGCCCATGGGATCCAAGGCAATTTGGCAAATTGGATCCAGAATTGGCTGTGGCAGGAAGCAGAGGGTGATGGCCGAGGGGTGTTTTTGTGACTGGATGCCTGTGTCCAGTGGAGTTCCACAGAGTTCGGTGTTGGGTCCCTTGCTGTTTGTGGTATATATAAAGGATTTAGGCTTGAATGTAGGAGGGTTGATCAGTAAGTTCGCAGATGACACTAAAATTGGTGGGGTGGTAAATAGTGAGGAGGACAGCCTTAGATTACAGGAGGATATAGACAGGCTGGTCAGATGGGCCGATCAGTGGCCCAATGGAATTTAATCCGGATAAGTGTGAAGTGATGCACTTGGGCAGGACAAACAAAGCACGGGAATACGCGATGTATGGTAGGACCCTAGGAAGTACCGAGGATCAGAGGGACTTTGGTGTGCATGTCCACCGGTCCCTGAAGCGGGACAGGTAGATAAGGTGGTTAGGCAGGCATATGGGATACTTGCCTTTATTAGCTGAGGCACAGAATATAAGAGCAGGGAGGTTATGCTGGAATTGTATAAAACGCTGGTTAGGCCACAGCTAGAGTATTGCGTACAGTTCTGGAATCCGCATTATAGGAAGGTTGTGATTGCACTAGAGAGAGTGCAGAGAAGATTTACCAGGATGTTGCCTGGGCTGGAGAGTTTTAGTTATGAGGGTAGAGTGGATAGACTGGGGTTATTTTCCTTGGAGCAGAGGAGATTGAAATATATAAAGTTATGAGGGGCATAGATAGGTTAGACAGGAGGAACTTTTCCCCTTGGTGGAGGGATCAATAACCAGGGGGCATAAATTTAAAGCAAGGGGCAGAAGATTTAGAAGGGATGTGAGGAAGAATTTTTTCACCCAGAGGGTGGTGGGAATCTGTAACTCACTGCCTGAAAGGGTGGTATAGGTAGAAACTGTCATAACATTTAAGAAGTATTTGGATGTGCACTTGTGATGCCATGGCATACTAGGTTATGGGCCCAGTGCTGGAAAATGGGATTAGAATGGTTGGGTACTTGTTTGACTGGCACAGACTTGATGGGCCAAAGGGCCTTTTTCTGTTCTGTAGACCTCAATGACTTTATTCAGGCACTTATGCTTCAGATTTGTTACATTAAAATGTTATGTTTGTAACCTATTGACAGAATCCATCCATCTTTTGTTAGAAATGTTAATATTTGTATTAGATTTATGCTATACAAATAAATATTATAACAAATCAATGAGTTACTTAAGTACCATAAAAATAAATGCATTCCTTTTTGAAGCGGAGTCACTGGGTAACCAAAATGAAGATTCCTCAAAATATCTTCTAATATCTTATGCTGTTGTAGCATGAAGATCATATACTCCACTATTCTGAAAATCTAACTGCTATAGCTGAGGCATATTAAAATTACATGGAATGTACCAATTCAAAAAATTCTGCCATATTTCCAAAACAAGGCATAAGAAAAAACAAGGAACAGAGAACCATTTTGTCAAGTCACTAGAAAAGCATCATTAGAATGGGTAGATAGTGTAGTAATTATGTTATTGGACTAGCAAGTTGGCCCCGTTGATGGTTTGAGAATGTGAATTTTTTTTAAAAGAAATCTGGAAATGAAAACCTGGTGTCGGTAAAAAGTCAAACATGAAGCTATTGAATTTTTGTGGAAATTCAGCTGGTTTGTTAATATCTTAAGGATTGAAAACTGCTGTCCTTACCTGGCCTGGCTTAACTCCAGTTCCAAACCAATGTGGTTGACTTTCATTGCCTGCTGAAGTGGCTTAGTAAGCCACTAAGTTGTAGTTGTATCAACTAAGTAGTTCAAGAAAGCAGCCCATCATCACCTCCTTGAGGAGCTAGGGATGGGCAATAATGATGGGTTTGCCAGCAATGCCCATGTGCCGAGAATGATTTAAAAAAAAATGCTATACCACGCTTTTATAGAGGTGAAAGATTCCTTTCCCCTCTCATTTGCAGGGACATACGTGGATTTTTACTTAGGGTGAAATGTCCTCTTTATTCACAGAAGATTGAAAAGGTAAGGGCAGAGGAAACCAAAGGGAGTGTGAACCCCATTATAGGAAGCTTGGTGATCAGAAAACTGGTAAATTAATCCATCTGTAAGGACACAGGCAGCAGGTGCATGGGAACACCATCACCTCCAGGTTCAACTCCAAACTATACACCATCCAGACTTGGACATATATCACAATTTCTTTAAAGTCACTTGGTCAAAATCTTGGAACTCCCTACCTAAAAGCTTTGTGGGAGTATCTTCACCACATGGACTGCAGTGGTGCAAGAAGGCAGCTCATCAACACCACCTCAAGGGCAACTGGGATTGGACAATACATTTTGGCCTTTCTAGTGATGCCCATAAGCCGAGAATGAACAAAATAAACAAATTAAGGATTTGGTGTCAGGACCCAAATGCTATCAAATTCATTGCACCAAGATTCAAATACTTAAGCATTTTGATCAATAAATGCCTTGAATCACTAATTAAGGCAAACACTCCATTTGTTCTTTCAAATCAAGCATTCCTCACTGTTAGAATAGTAGGGAAATCTGAAAAGTGGGACATCCTCCTAAGTTTGCAGTTTTAGTATGATATTTAAATATGTTTATCCATTCTCCGACTTTTGTTTAACATATTGTTTCTTGTGCCATAATTTCATTGGTGAATATTTGATCATCAGTTATTAAGTTTTGAAATATATTGCATAATATGATACAAATGTGCCTCATCAACTTTCTTATTCTGCTGTATTTTTACCCCCACAGAAAGTGTGCCCTTAGTGGCCAAACTAAAACTTGTAAGCACCGAATTAAATTGGGAGATTCCAGTAGCTACTACTATGTTTCACCATTTTGTAGATACAGGGTAAGGAATGATGCACCTTCTTTATATTTATAGATCAACAGTGTATTTCAGAAAATACTGTAAACCAGATAAAAATTACTACAATTCTGGTAGAAACGAAAAAATGTTGTACTTTTTCTGTCTTGTCCTCTAGATTATGTCTGTGTGCAACTTCTTCACTTATATTCGGTATATTCAGCAGGGTCTGGTTAAACAGCAAGATGGTAAGTGGTTATTTTGAAAACGGCAATTATAATTAATCCTTATTTTAATGGTTATTAAAGACATCTTATTGCCATTTGAGGGCCTGCTAATATAGTTTTGTAATCAAAGGCAGATCAAGAGCATGCCTTGCTGCACACTGCTAAGGTCCCAAAACACATTTGGAATTTTTAATTGGATGTGGTGTCTAGCACTGGTATTGCTACTTTCAGGAACAGTAGAAATGTGAATATAGAGGCTAACATAGAAAACTAGCAAATGAAGTCGAGAAAGAAGCTGGTGATTTAAAAAAAAAAGTTTTATCTGTAAAAGTAATCACGAAGCATTCTGATTTGCCTTAAAAACCCAGCTGACATTCTTTTGCAAAAGAAACCTGTCATTCATACCTAGTTCATGATCAGTTGTGGCACTATGTTTGACTCTTAACTGACCTCTAGAAACCACTCAGTTGGCCTCTTGTCTAGCAGTCTTAGGGCAGCTAGAAATGGGCAATACATGCCTAAAAGTTAATATTTTTTAAATTGCACTGATTTGAGACCTATGATGTGTAATTGCACTAAAAATACACTTAGAAGCTTCAGACACATGTCTATCCAATAGTTTTTCACCTGCATATCAGAAGATTGTAGAAAAAAAACTCCCTCTCCTGCAGAGAAATTGTGGGTATGCATTTGCTCCCTTGCTATATCTAATTGTTTATTGGATAAAGAAGCATAAAGTGACATAGAAGCACTCCCCTTCTTTCCCAAGTTCATTCAAGTGCATTCTACTTTCTCATGGCACCACCTCATTCCCTTCCATCTTCAGGCTGAACTTCCCACCCCCTTCCTTCTCAGTTTCTGCCGGTGCCTTTTTTTGTCTTGCCTGCCACCACGCTTGTTAATGCAGGAACTCTCTCTTCTTTCTCAATTCATGTTAAGATGCTTAATGAGCAACAGAAATAGCTTGCCAAAAAGCATCCCAAAGCTTTTCAGAGAACCATATTCAGACAGAAATGGTTGTCAAGTGAAAAAAGATTGTTAGCATGGATGATTAAAGCTTGGACAAGGATGTGAGTGTTAAGGAGACTTGCGGAAAAAGGGAATGCAAAGAGCCTTGGAGTGAGAATTGCAGAGCTTCGTGTCTAGATGACGAAGGCATGGCCTCTAGAGTTAGGTTGGAATGGAATGGGGATATGAAAGAGCCCATCGTTGAAGTAGATGAGGTTGTAGAGCTGATCAAGTTTTATGAGGCAGAGAAGGGTATGGCAGTGAAGGGATTAAAATGCAAGGATCAGGGTGAGAATTTAAAATTGGAGATGTGGGAGACTAGGAGACAACCTGGATCAGAAAATACATGCGATGGGTGTGAAATAGGATATGGCTGGAAGAGCTTTGGATGAGTTGATTTTATGAATGGTTAAGAATGATAGGCTCTCAGAAAAGCATTGGCATAGTTAATCTGAAGGTGACAAAGCTGCGTATTGGGGTATCAACAGCAAATGAGATCAGGCAGGGGTTGGTGTTATTCAGATGGAAGTAGGCAGTTGTTGGGCTAGAGAGGCTAAGTGGTTGGAATCACAGATCAGTGTCAGTGTTGAGGTGTTGAAGAGATGGTTTCCATCTCAGATAGTGCTTTAGCAGTCAATGTAATTTGTGGCAAGGACACTGTGTTTGTGGTTGGACCTAATTATAATGTAACATCTCAAATGTTTGGTAGAGCGAATTGCAATTTATCCATAACTGGACGTGGAGCAAACAGTCTGACAACACAGGCAGTAGAGGTTTTGGGTGAGCCAGGGAGAGATTGATGACATTAAGCTCTATGTATGTGGAAAAGCTGGCCTCAATATTAACATCCCCCCCCCCCCCCCCCCCCCAATGACAGATTGGAGAGGGCTGGTGCTGGGATTAAACATTTTAAAACTGGGAATGTGCCTGCATTCCGCTGTGTATGCACCTGTCATCATTTCAGGTTTTACTCTTTCATGGGATGCAGGTGTCATTTACAAGACCAGCATTTGTTGCCCATCCCCAACTGCCCTCGAGAAGATGGTGGTGAGCCACCTTCTTGAACCGCTGCAGTCCTTGTGGTGTAGCTACACTTACAGTGCCTTTAGGAAGACAATTCCAAGATTTTGACCCAGTGATAGTGAAGGAATGGTGATTCTGTTCCAAGTCAGAATGGGGGTGGCTTGGAGGGAAACATGCAGGTGGTGATGTTCCCATGCGTCTGCTGCCCTTGTCCTTCTAGGCAGTAGAGGTCGTGGGTTTGGAAGGCGCTGTCAAAGGCTTGGTGAGTTGCTGCAGTACATGATGCTGCCATTGTGTGTCAGTGGTGGTGGAGAAAATGAATGTTTAAGTTGGTGAATGTTGTGCCGATCAAGCGGGCTGCTTTTTTCTTGGATGGTGTGGTGCTTCTTGTTGGAACAGCACTCATGCAGGCAAATGGACAGTATTCCATCACACTCCTGACTTGTGTCTTGTGGCTGGTGGACAGATTTGAAGAGTCAGGCGTTATTCGCCTCAGACGCCATCACCCCGCCCCGCCCCCCACCACCCAGGATGTTGATAGTGGGGGATTCCGTGATGGTAATGTCGTTAAATATCCTGGGGAGATGGTTACATTCTCTGTCTTGTTCGAAATGGTCAGTGTCTGGCGTTTGTGTGGTATGAATGTCACTTGCCTCTTATCAGCCCAAGCTTGAATGTTACCTAGCTTTTGCTGCGTATGGACATGGACTGCTTCAGTATCCGAGGAGTTGCAAATGGTACTGAACTTTGTGCAATTATCAGTGAACGTCCCCACTTGCGACCTTATTATGAGCATGCCATTCAAATGTCCAACCTTGGAGTTCATTACCATTTAAAATCAGGCTATCACATTGCAGTTGGAGGTCTGATTTAAATTTAATACGCTGTCCAGGTTTCCCAGGGCTCAGAAAATGTGGAAATAGAAGGGACTTGAGAGCTAAGTCAGGAAGATTGGTGCTTTTTAGAATACTCCATGTGGGCTAGGAAAAGGAGCCTCCTCTCTGCCTATTGCAATCTCTCTCTCAACCCTCTGCCACCATCAGATGCCCTGATCTCTGGTTCCCTCTTAATTTCCACTTTCTCCTCACCAACTCAAGCTCAGAACTTTGGCTCAGTTTCTCCTGATTGCTACTCCCTCCCAATTACTACCTTCTTCCCCTCCCCACTGCACCAAACCCTGATTGCTCTTTCCCCCCGCAATTGTCGGGTATTATCCCCAAGGTTCCCTGCCAGAAATCTCCAGTTGCTGGTGTTCCCATCTGATAGCTGGTCTGCCTGCCAAGCTGGCCAGCTGTTGGGATGGAGATGGAAGAAAAGATTGCAGTTAAGTTGTCTAATTTGGCAGGATGTCTGCATTCCTGTTCTTGTATTACTGTTCTCCCCAGTATCTTCCTGTCTCCCTGTAAGTTTCAGGACTCATGACTTAAGGTGATGTCATCAAGAATAGTTCGACAAGGAAGAAGGGGGGATCCAAGAATAGATTCTTTTGGGACTTCATGGGGAGCTGGGTGGAAAGAGAAGGTACTATTGTATGCACCCTGGCTAATATTGGATCGATAAGAGCAGACCGTCTTGCTGTACTGGGCAATGAAAGAGTGCCATTGGCAAACAGTGGTATGTTGTCTGTATCAAAGGCTGCAGAGAGATTTAGAAGGACATGGTGGGATAGCGCACCATGGTCACAGTCACAAGAATGACATTTGCAACTTTGATTTGTATCATTCCAGTCCTATAGAAGGGCACAAACATGATTGAAGAGTCAAGCAAGTTTTGGAAACAATGGAAATAGATTTGGGAAGTGACAACATATTTGAGGACTAAAATAAAAGCAAAATATTGCGATGCTAGAAATCTGAAATAAAAATAAAATGCTGGAAAAACTCAGCAGGCCTGGCAGCGTCTGTGGAGAGAGAAATGGGGTTAATGTTTCGAATCCAGTATGACTCATCAGAGCCCCAGACTTCGATGCTGTCAGACTTGTTGAGTTTTTCCAACATGTTTAAGGACTTGGCATAGTGATAGAGGTGAGATATTGGGTAATAGAATGGTCAAGGATAGGGATTTTGAGGAGTAGATGTGATGGTCATTTTGAAAGGGAAGGTAACATCTGAGGAGAAGGAGCCATCTACAATGTCAGCTAGTATGGGGATTAGGCAAAGAAGTTGGTTGCTCAGCGGTTCAGTGGGAACATGATCAGCGGAACAGGAGATAACTCTCATGGACAAGATGTGTAGGTGTGAACGGAGAGGGAGAGAATTTAGAGAGCGATCCTGGTTCAGTGTTGGGGCAGAATGAAGTCTTGGGGCGGTATTGCCTGGTGTGCAAGGGGAAGGAGGATGAAGCAGAGGCTGCTCTAGACTTAGGAATAGAGAAGTCCATGAGTTCCTCTCACTTGCTGGAGGTGAGGCAAAGTAGTGAACAGTTTTGCCAGAGCAAATCAAAGTCCAATTGCATTTGATGTCCTGTAGCCATATCTGCTGATGGATGGCTAAACCATTGCCTCACCAGATATGTTCAAGCCTGGCCCTTGGACTTGAGGGAGCAAAGGATGCAGGCCGTACAGTGGAGAATTATCAGGGTGGAAGAGAGTAAGGACTTTACTGGGGACAAGGGCATAAAGGTGGAGGTGAGGTTGCAGAAGTGGCTGCAGAACAGTTTTGGTGAATGGATGGTCAAAAGGTAGACAGGGAGTTTGCAGTAGTAAGTGACTTGTGGGAGAATTTATTCAAGGGACTGATACAAAAGAAGTCGTGGTTCATTCTTTAGCCTCATCACTTCAGGCTGCCATTCTGCTCTCATTTCTTTGTTTATGCTGCTGATTAAAAATGTCAATAATTGCTTATTATGTGCATGAATAAGAGTGCTCATGCAACTACATTTAATTTTATGGCTTGGCCTAAATAGCCAAGTGGTTATGGTACTGAGCTTGTAACCCCAAGATCAAGAGTTCAAATCTCACAATGGCAAACATAGAAACAATGTAACTTCATCTGAAAAAGATGGAAACGTGTTTGTACTTGAAAGAGTTACATTTAATTTTATATTGACATACATTATGGTCAGTATGTGATTAAAGAAAATTTTGTCTCAATTTATTTAACCTTCCTGCAATATATTGTTTTGAAAACTTGGTGTTCAATTATATCTGAAATTAGGACCTGCATTGTACACATTAAATATGTGAAAAAAATTGAGATTACTGTATTTAACGTATTTATGCATCTCATGAAAATTCTGACTACCTTCAGTCACTGCTGTAGAGTTGAAAACTTATTTGGAGTACAAGTGACTTTTACTAAGTTAAGAATGATGTTCATTACAATCTTTGTCATTTTATGCTTTTTGTATTCTATTTTTACAGTTGAACAAATGTTTTGGGAAGTGATGCATCTGAGGAAGGAAATGTCACTAGCCAAACTAGGATTTTACAAGGAGGAACTCTGAGATCCAGCTGTTGGAAAATGCATGAGCTTTAATGAGTGATCAACAATAATGTGGTTTCTAAGACTTTATTGTCCAAATATTTATTTCTTTTAAGTAGGCCTACCATCTCATTTTTTTTCAGCAGCTACACTTAAGTATTATAAGGGTAGTTAATTCTGACATATGACAACAGACTGAAAAATATTTTCTTTTCTGTTACAAGCTTTTAGTTTTGGACATTTGAAGAACCGTGTTGAGTATTTGCAACAGTATCAGTGGCACTGCATAGAAAAGAAGTTTATGGGTGTAATGAAAGCAGCTGAAATAAATTTTGACCTCAGTTATCTGTTATGCAAAATGTTTGCAAGAAAAATGAATGCTTTGTGTGTGCTGGCTTTCTGTTTTCATATACTATATTTTAAAATAGTTTGACAGGATGTGGGGTTTTCATTCTCTGAATAGCAAATCAAATTTTCCATCATTTGAATTCAATTTCATTTAATAATGATTGAGTTATTGATTTCACATTGTGCACTTTAAATACAATGTATTTTCTAAGAACAACACTTTATAATTCAATTCTATAGCAAATCTAAGACAAATTAAGACATCAAAAGGACTAATATGAAATGCATTAATGATACATTACTGTAACAATCTATAAATGCACTAAATGACAATAAAACTGGTAAATGTTAGTTTGCAGTTTTGAAGATTATCTGCTTATAAGACTATTCATATAGTGAGAATTCTGATGCTACTGAATAACCAGGAGAAATTGATGGGTGAAAGTTTTGGAACTTTTGAGAGTGTACTATCTTGTCCTTTGTTTCTATTTTTATGCTCTACCATGAAATAATTTCAAAAGGAATTCTGTTCAATTTTTTTTATCCCATTGTCATTATTAATTACATTGATGTTTATCTCTCAAACTGTTCTTAACCCTTATGGGTACAAGGAATAATTAATTCTTAATTTGGCATCCTGCGAATTAGAAAAAAAACAAATGCCTTTGTCATTGACTAAATGTGCTTGCTCAGCCTGTATTGACAACAGTTGATTGTTTCTTTGCCATCTTCCTTCCTATGTCTCAGACGGTGCAAGCGAATGATTTTAATTAAATTTCTTTCCAGTTATAAACCTTTTATAAAAAATGGAAGAAAATACTGTATGTCAGAAGCATTTTAGCTAGTAGAAGTCTTTAATTTGCTGTTTCTTGGTCATCATGGATAATTTGGATGATACCTATTTCATCTTTTTGTTCTGCACAATGTTACTTCCTGTTTCCATGTATTTTCCAATTATACCCTCCGATGAAAACCGGAATTCTGCAATAATTTCTGTTAAGTTTTAGGACCAATATCATATCCGTTTGTGTAGCATTGTTAAGGTGAGTTGCATGGAAGATCACTCGACACATTCACATTATGGCTGCTGGTTTTCAAGGAGTCTGATATAACATTGAGGAGTGTGAGGGTGATCACTTCCTCCAGGAAGGGAAAATTGCAAGAAGAGCCAACTCTAATGTAACTACTGACTGTTGGTTATAGAGGGGATTAACTAATGCTTAAAAATTGGCCTTGTGCCTTCTTCCTCTATGGCTGTTCTATTTGTCTAAAAAGAGGGAAATTTAAGGTTTAAATTGGAATGAAAGGGGCTGATAAACTTATAGTATGCTAAGAACTGCTTTTAAAAGAAATAGTATTAGACTAAGCAACAACAATGGTGAATTAAGTCTTCAGTGTAAAATACTATATGTCCTAACAGTGTTGGAGAAAAATTATATAATGGACTCATCACTGAAAGAAAGTTTTGTTTCTGACTAAGTTATCAAAATATTTAATGGCATTGATTTTCAGGAGGGTGGGGTGAGAGTGAGAAGAGTGCAGTGAAGCCTGGCAACAGACAATGAACCCAGCAAGCCTGGGGGCGTAGAGGCTGTACCAATCTTTACAGCAAGGTGTCATTTAAATAAATCTCTGCAGTGCCCTGCCTGACAACCTGCCAGGTTGACTATCTGATGGCAGATGTGAAGTGTGCATCTGGTGGTACAAACCATATCTGGAAGCCTGTGTTAATGGTCCCCAGCAGTCAGTGAAAAAGGGAAAGATCTGGGCAGGATCTGGAATGGAGAAGCAGTCTCCTGTCAGAACTGGAATTGGTTGATTGTTGGGGGGGGGGGGGGGGGGGTGGGGGGGGGTGGGTAGGGGGGGGGGTTGCAGATTGTGGGTGCGGGTTAAAGAATCTGCCTGGCATAATGGAGTCCCAGGACTTTCATGTGAATTTTGAAGCAGAATTCCTGTAATTCCTAGGGCCATTTGGCTTCTGATCTCATTAGAGCCTTGGTCCAAGCATGGACAAAAGAACTGAACTTGAGGTGAAGTGAGAGTGGCTATCCTTGATATCAAGGCAGCATTTGACCGTGTGTGGCATCAAGGAGCCTTAGCAAACTTGGAGTCAATGGGGGTAAGTGAGAAAACAATCCATTGGTTGGAGCCATACCTGGCACAAAGAAGATGGCTGTGGTTCTTGGGGATCAATCATCTCAGTTCCAGGACATCACACAGGAGTTCCTCAGGGTAGTGTCCTAGGCCCAACCATCTTTAGCTGCTTCATCAATGACCTTCCCTCCATCATATGGTCAGAGATGGGGATGTTTTTTGATGATTGCACAATGTTCATCATTTATGACTTTTCAAACACTGAAGCACTGTGTACCCACATGCAGTAAGACCTGGACAACATTCAGGCATGGACTGATGAGTGGCAAATAACATTTGCGTCACACAAGTGCCAGGCAATGACCATCTCAAACAAGAGAGAATCCAACCATCTCCTCATGATGTTTAATGGCATTACCATCACTGGTCCCCCCACTATCAACATCCTGGGGGTTCCCATTGACCAGAAACTGAACTGGACTAGCCATATAAATACTGTGACTACAACAGCAGGTCAGAGGCTGGGAATTCTGTAGTGAGTGACTCACCTCCCCAAAGCCTGTCCACCATCTACAAGGTTCAAGTCAGGATTGTGATGGAATACTCTCCCCTTGCCTGGATGAATGCAGCTCCAACAACACTCAAGGAGCTTGACACCATCCAGGACAAAGCAACACACTTGATTGGTACCCCATCCACCAGCCTAAAGATTCACTCCCTCAACCACCGATGCACAGTGGCAGCAGTATGTGCCATCTACAAGATGTACTGCAGCAACTCACTAAGGGTTCCTTCAACAGCACCTTCCAAACCTGTCTTTTACCATCTAGAAGGACAAGGGCAGCAGGTGCATGGGAACACCACCACTGCAAGTTCCCCTCCAAGCCACACACCCCCTGACTTGGAATGGTCTTGCTGTTCCTTCACCATTGCTGGGTCAAAATCCTGGAACTTCCTTCCTAACAGCACTGTGGGCGTACCTACACCACATGTACTGCAGCGGCTCAAGAATGTAGCTCATCACCATCTCAACAGCAATTAGCGATAGATAAATGTAGTCTAGCCAGTGACATCTCACGAAAGAATTAAAAAAAACTCCCAACCCATAAGGATACACAAAATAAAACTTTTTATACTTAATTTCAGGCCCTCTTACCCCTTCTTAGCCTGCTACCTTACCTCTGTATCCTGATATTAACCTCTTTTTGAACAAGCAGGTTATTAAATACTTAAAAAGCCTAGGAACAGCTTACTACCTGTGATTCTCCACAGTTTATTTCCTTTCTGGGCTGCCAAGATTGTGTGGCATTACAGAAATGTAAATTCTGTCTTTTAAAAGGTTCTTATGTTGTTAGATATGAGTCCTAACTTCTGCCAAATGGATTCATTTTTATCAGTGCAAATGCAACAATTTCTTAACTCATGGGAGGCTGGTAGTGAGCTTTTGTTTCCACAAGGCTTACAGTGGAGTGGTTCAAATTATGCAGCAGTTTGTGACAATTCTGAACTCATGATTAATCTCTTCCTCATCAAAATTGCTGGAGATTTTTTACACACGAAATGCAATGTGCATTTAACTTGTTATTATTTTCCCAGCAGATTCTGGGCCATAGTGTAAAATTTATAGCAAAATGTTCACTTGAAATAAACTTTCTCTGAATGTGAAACTACATAGATGCACCTAATGAATTAGCAGAAACAGTTTGTTTTCTGCAGTGATTCACGGGTTTAAGTTGGTATCTGACAAATATCCAGTAGTTTTCTCAATATCACTTACAAAACACAGATGGACTTATTTAAGTTTATATTTTAGACCTGGGGCAATTAAGGCTAGCTAACAATTTATCTTCAGTTAGTTAATTTTAATGAAAATTTTAAAAATGCAAAGGCCCATAAATGTACACAATTGAAAATATAGGGCACCCATTAATTTGTTACTAAATAGTGAAGAAATGACAGAAACTTGCAAGTATTCAGGAGGCTGATGATACAGCTTTCTAATGGCATTACTTTATATGTATATTGCTGCCTGAAATCCTGCTTTTGGCCTGAAATTGCTGGCACAAGGTTTGCCTGATTTAAGAACCTTCTATGATTGCATTGAATTCCTGCAATTCATAAAGAAAAGAACAGTGCCATTAATGATTCATGTAGTACAGCTATAATCATGTATAGTTATGCAAAGGAAATTCATTATATTGAGTTTATCTTTTTATGCTATAATATGCTTTTATTCATTTCTATAAAGGGAAAACTTGAAATTTCTCAAGGAAATAAATATTAATGACTTTGAACAAATTGAGAATTGTATATCCTTGTTTGCATGTGCTACAAAGTTAGGAGAATTAGGCCGTGCAGATGGGAGCAGGAAGTTACAAAGTGACTTAGGGGAGAATTTTCTCCCCGTCGGAGGGGTTGGATGGCTGCACGCTGCCATTTTGCGTGGGCAGGCCAATTAAGGCCCATCCAGCGTGACGTGCACCTGGAAGCGCTGTGCGGGCAGGGGGGGGTGGGGGGAAGTAGGCTGAGTCGGGGCCTGCGCTCTTTCGCGCATGGGTACGAAAGAGTGCAGATATCTCTGAGGCAAAAAGCTGCCTCAGGGAGATCATTTTAATTTTTAAAATCTTAATACAGACAAAAAAAAGATTTTAAGACATGTCCCCTCATGTGACAGTGTCACATGAGCTGGGACATGTCAATGAATTTTATTATAAATTTTCGTTAAACTTTAAAACCTTCATGAAACCTCACACCGCTCTTCGATGAGGTTTCATGATAAATGCGAAGGCCGCCTGGGTTCTTCGTCTGCCTGCCAACTTTAAGGGTGGACGGGCAGTTCAATTAATTAGTTTAATTACTATTTAAATGGCCTTAGGCCTTTGACAGTTCGGCGGGTGTGCAGCCGACAACGCTGCGCGCCCGCTGAACTCAAGATCTGAATGACGAGCGGTGATGTCGAGACGCACGCCAGACATCACTGTTCGTCATTTTATGCATCGGTGAGTGGAGCTTGCCCCTGCTTGCCATACCAAAGATTCTGCCCATAGACAGATTGAGTGGGAAAACTCAGCAACTGGCATCCAAAGTGGGCAGTTAATAAAACATATAGTATCCTAGGCTTTATTAATAAGGGTATAGAGTACATGCGCAAGGAGCTTATGCTAAATTTATATAAGACACTCAGAACTCAGCTGGAGTATTGTGTACAGTTCTGGCCGCCACAGTCTAGGAAGGATGTAAACACATTGGAGAGAGTGAAGAAGAGGTTTACAAGAGTGGATCCAGGAATGAGAAACTTCAATTACGAAGATAGATTGGAGAGGTTTGGACTGCTCTCCTTGGAGAGAAGGCGGCTAAGAGGAGATTTGATAGAGATGTTCAAAATCATGAGGGGGCTGGGCAGAGTAGATAGGGAAAAGCTGTTCCACTTGTAAAAAGATCAAGAACAAGAGGGCACAGATTAAAGTGAATTGCAAAAGAAGCAAATGTGATGTGAGAAAAAATTTTATCACACGAGTGGTTCGGGCCTGGTATGCACTGCCTGGAAGTGTGGAGGAGGCAGGTTCAATCGCGGTATTCAAGAGGGCATTAGATGATTATTTGAATAGAAACAATGTGCAGGGGTACAGGGAAAAGGCAGGGCAATGGCACTAGGTCATAATGCTGATTTGGAGAGCTGGTGCAGACATGATGGGCCGAATGGTGGCCTCCTGTGCTGTTAAAGTTCTGACTGAGTGCACAAGTACAAATAGTCTAATGGAATATTGACCTTCATCTCAAGTGGGATGGAATACAAATGGGAGGAAGTTGTGCTTCAGTTGTATTCGTCCTCAGTCAGATCCTATCTGAAGTACTGCATTCTGTTTTGGGCACCTCAGGAAGGATATATTGGTCTTGGAGAGGATGCAGCGCAGATTCACCAGAATTATATCTGGCCTTGGGAGAGGGTTAAAATGCTAGGACAAGTTGCATAAATGTGATTGTATTCCCTTGAGTGTAGAAGACTTAGGGGTGACATGACTGAAGTGTATAAAACGTTCAAATGATTTGATAGCGTGGATTTGGAGGAACTATTTCCTCTGGTGAGGAATCCAGAACAAGGGGACATAAATTATTGTCATGCCATTCAGGAGTGAAAGGATAGCAGAAATCTGGAACTCTTGGCTCCAAAAAGGCTATGGACTCTAGGACAGTTAGAGCTTTCAAGACTGATACAAATTTGTTACAAACAGTATTAAGGGATATGGAGCTCTAACACATAAATGGAGTTGAGGTGCAGATCAGCCACAATCTAATGGCAGACAGTGACAGAATGACCTATTCTTATTCCTAATATTTCTAAATATGGACTTGGAGTTGTGATTGTGCTGAATTGGTATGTTTGCATTTATAAAGTTCCTTTCACATAAACTTTTGTGTTCAACACACTGAATGCTTGCCAGAGTTCAGTGATTTACATAGGCAAATGTTTACAACTCGATGGAAAACAGTCGAATAGGGAGTCTTTTAGATATTCCCCATTGCAGATCTTTTTTTCTGTTTGTTAAGTTTTAACAACAATTATAACGAGTAACTACAAAAAATAGCTTACAGTATAGCAATAATTTAATAACCATTACAGAACTTTTAGCCATTTACCATGAAAAAAGTATTAAGGGCTTGAAAATGGTCTAAGTTTTGTGTAAGAGTTAATGGGCAAATTGTAGAGTTACGGTGCAGAAAAAGGCCATTCAACCCATCGTGCCTGTGCTTGGAATAGTAGCCGTTCCATAATAGTTGTTGTTTCCAAATGAACTTTGTATTATATATTAAAAAAAGGTTTGACCCTAGTTTTGTGCTTCTGCACTTGCTAGCCTGCAAATTTCCACCTATTTTAATGGGAGGAAATCCATGGACTCGTGAGCAGAGAACACAGCATATGTTTGTTGTTTATTTTCAGCTTTAAGGAAACTGCAGGTGCACACTCACCAAGTTGCTGTGTACCTGTGGCCTGGGCAGCATGTAAGCTCCCTGTTCTTTACCTAATGCAAGAAAATGTGACTACAGTGCACAAGCATAAATCATACACAAACATTTTAGGATTTTTTTTGCATTAGATGTAATATAAGTAAGCAAGAACAAACATCTCAGCATTGATCCTTGCTGTTGCTGGAAGGACAGAAAGATGAGAAATTGTATTGGGTTATCTATTGGATCTAATTTTGTCATCCTCCCAAGAAAAAAACTTATCCAGTTCGGTAATTCGCTACATATATTAGCAGATGCTTGCTTTTGGGATATTGACAACTAAAATGGTGTACCGAGAAAGTGAGGGTATGAATAGTAGGCCTCAGCCTTTACTGCCATAAAATGTCTAAGAAATTAACAGACTTCTATTCTCACTTCTGTAATTGCAATTCGTGTATTCTTTTTTGAAAAATTTGGCCAACAATCTCATTACTTATTAGTTCTTGCCTCCCCGCCTGCCCTCTTTCATATCCCGCTATCGGCATATGACATGACCTTGGTAGCTATGAAACGAGAAGTGTAGTTTGACAAAGTGCACCATTTATGTTGTTTACATAATAGTTCTACTGCCCTGTGCAATAAAATTGAATTGCTGTGTTCTGCCTATACAGTAATGATAAATGAGGGAAAGGTTTGAAGGTACTGATCAAAGGTCTCCTAAGTATTAAAAATTAGGAAAGATTTCATGTATCAAGTGGGCTCGTTGAGACTTTTTCTACAGAGGACTTATTTAAGATAATTTATCACTTCGAAGTAGTGTGCATCAACATGAAGAAGATCTGTCGATTTTCTGTCAAACATTACTATACAATAACTGGACAAAGGTAAACGATGTAGAAAGATTGACGGTAATTGTACTTCAACTACACAAATACGGATGTGTTCGACATAGAAATGTGCCTCTTGGTCAGTTTGCCAAATGTAAAATGGGAGTGTACTTTTTTCTGAACAGCTGAAGAACCGGAGAATTTGTTGAAGTGTTTTTTGGGAAGAGTTTCAGGCTCGTGTTCTCTCAAGACTTATCACATGGATGTTTTAGGAGAAAACGAAGCACTGCAGCAGTTTTTTAAAGGTAAGAAGGCCTATAGATTTTAGAAAAGTTTTTTTTGTCCTTTTAAGACCTTTCGACTTTTTGTGCATTCAATGCAAAGTGATACTATTTTCGGGATGACCATGTGGAATGGCCAGAATGTAGAATTTGAAAGGCTGCAGCATGTTTGAGGGATATAGGGGTGTATTCTAATCATCTGGATTGCCAGTTTATACTTTTTTTCACTGTTACCCACCCCCCCACTTCCAACTGACATATGTTATGCCTTTGATTCCACCTTGTGACATTCTCAATGAGTTTGTACAGATGGATTTTTTAGGTGGTGGAGGATTAGATACTCGCAAAAAATAGGATTGGAGGGTGGGAACAAATGACAGGTCTACCTGAACAGAGCGTCTACTTCAGTTATTGGTATGATTTTAATTTACTTCACCACAGGCTATAGAAGAATAAAAATCTACTTACCTGTGCAGGTTAATAGAAATCTATTATACTATACAAGGTAGAGAAATGGTTTCAGATTTTTTGGTGAGAAAAATAATCAAATCCAGAAGGAACTGCATGGTAATTTTCACTTTGTATAATGGGAAAAAATTTTCATTAAAATCATTTCTGATTGGAGGTCAAAATTGTACAGCTTGAATGGCAAAATAAAATAGATAAAGAGGATTGTCTTTTAATATCTATCTATGCCAGCATCATAACAAAAGTGACAGTATAATTCTAGAATCAGGCCCTAATTCAGCACTGATAACTGTTGAGTTTCTATGGGGGAGACATTTTTATTAGTTGATGGGATGGGTGAGGCCAGCATTTATTGCCACCTCCAATCACTCTCGAAGGTGGTGGTGAGCCGCCTTCTTAAACCACTAGAGTCCTTTTTTGTGTAGGTAAGCCCATGGTGCTGTTAGGGAGGGGTTTTCATGATTTGACCCAGCAACAATGAAGGAACAGTAACATGTTCCAAGTCAAGATGGTGCGGGACTTGGAGGGAAACTTGCGGGTGGTGGTGTTCCCTTACATCTGCTACCCATGCCCTTCTAGATGGTAGAGATCACTGGCTTGGAAGATGCTGTCAAAGGAGCCGTGATGAGTTGTTGCAGTGCATCTTGTAGATGGTACACATTGCAGCAATGGAGCACCAGTTATAGATTGAGTGCATTTTTAAGGTGGTGGATGGGGATCCAATCAAGCAGACTGTTGAATCCTGGATGGTGTTGAGTTCTGTGCATGTTGTTGAAGCTATATTTGTCCAGGTTAGTGTGGAGAGTATTCCATTACACTCCTGACTTGTGCCTTGTAGATGATGGACAGACTTTGGAGAGTCAGGAGGTGAATTACTTGCCACAGAGTTCCTAGCCTCTGAACTGCTTTTGAAGCTACAGTATTTATGTGGCTGGTCCAGTTAAGTTCTTGGTCAATGGACACTGCTAGCACGCTGGTAGGTGATTCAGCAATGGCAAAGCTGTTGAACGTTAAGGAGAGATTATTAAGTTCTCTCTTAATGGGGGATGGTCAATGCGTGACACTTGTGTGGCATGAATGGACCAAACCTGAGTGTTGTTCAGGTCTGCCTTCATGTGGGTGTAGATTACTACTTCATCCATGGAGTTGCAAATGGAAGTGAACACTGTGCAATCATCAGTGAACATCCCGACTCCTGATCTGATGATGGATGGATGGTCATTGATGAAGCAGCTGAAGATGGTTGGGCTTAGGACACTACCCTGAGGAACTCCTGCATGATGTCCTGGGACTAAGATGATTGACCTCCAACAACCATAACCATCCTCCTTTGTGCTGGGTATGATTTCAGTCAGTGGAAATCTTTCCCCTGATTCCTATTGGCTTCAGTTTTATCAGGACTCCTTGATTTCGGTCAAATACTGCTTTGATGCAAAGTGCGTCATTTTCTGCTGATCTCTGAATTTCAACTCTTTGTTCATATTTGGACCAAGGCTGTAATGTGGTCTGTAGCTGGTCTGTAGCTGAGTGACTGGTGGAACCCAGATTGAACATTGGTGAACATGTTATTGAGTAAGCGCTGCTTGACAATACTGTCGATCCCATGTTCCATCGCTTTGATGATTGAAAGTTGACTGATGCAACAACATCAAGAGGAGGCCAAGATGGATTATCCACTCAACGCTTCTACTGAAGGTGGTTGCAAATGCTTCAGCATTGTCTTGCACTGTCATGATGGGCTCCACCATCATTGAGGATGGGAATGTTCATGGAGCCTCTTCCTCATGTGATTTATTTAACTATTCATCACCATTCACAACTGGATGACAGGACTGCAGAACTTTGACTTGATCTGTTGGCTATGGGATCACTTCACTCTGCCTATAACATGTTGCTTCCACTGTTTAGTATGCATTTAGCCCTGTATAGTAGCTTTACCAGATTGTCACCTCATTTTTAGGTATGCCAGATGCTGTTCCAGGCTTGCTTCCCTACTATCTTTATTGAACCAGGGTTGGTCCTGCTGGCTTGATGGTAATAGTAGAGTGAGGGATATGCTGGGCCATGTGGTTACAGATTGCAGTGGAATATAGTTTTGCTGCTGATGGCTCACAGTGCCTCTTAGATGCTCAGTTTTGAACAGCTAGATCGATCCCGTTTAGCACGATGATAGTGCGACACAGCATGATGAAGGATGTCCTCAGTATGAAAATAAAATGTTGTCTCCACCTGGACTGTGTGATGCTCATTTCTGCAAATACTGTCATGGGCAGTTGCATCTGCAACAGGTAGACTGGTGAAGATGAGTTCTAGTGTTGGTTTTCTCACCACCTGTCACAGGCCCAGTCTGGGAGATATATCTGTCAGGATTCGGCTAGCTTGGTCAGCCTTGATGCTGCAGAATTATTCTTGGTGATGGATGTTTAAGTCCCCTACCTGGAGTACATTCTGCACCCTTGCTATAATTTGTTTCTTTCAAGTGGAGTTCAATGTGGAGGAGTACTGATTCATCAGCTGAGGGAGGGTAGTTGGTGGAAGTCAGCAAGAGGTTTCCTTACTTATCTCTTGCTTATTGCCATGAGACTAACGTGGTATGGAACCAATTCACTGAATTTCACCAGCCCCAGGTGGCAGGAACAGAGACAGGGGAGCCAGTAAAATAGCCAGAAGCTGTGTTGGGGCTGCTCCCCAACCTGTCTTGCCACCGGGGAAGTTTCTCAAAGGTGTGAATTGGCTCCATATTTCGGGGCAGTAGGTGGGAAAGCAGCCCCCGTGGCCCCAACTATCCACCCAGAGGATAGTTCCACTTCCTGTAATCAGGCTTTCCACCATTGGCCCACCTGAATGTTTTGCTTTTAACTTAAACAGTCCAAGGACGCCTCCATGTTGTGGCACCCCTTTGATCCTCTGCCTTAGCGCACAGCTCTACTTAATTGGACAATGTCCTAGAAATGGCCAATTAAGAAGCCGTCTTTGGCAAAATTTCAAAGCCTGTCCTGCTGCCAGCATGTGCAGGCTTGGGGCCCCCATCTGGTCCTGTGCTGGAGTCCTAAAGTCCACGGTAAATTTCTGTTCAATGTGTATAGACACTCATTAGACCACAGCTGGACTACTGTGTACCGTAGTTCTGGTCACCGCTTCACATGAAAGATGTGATTACACCGGAGAGAGCACAGAAGAAATTTGTGAGGATTTTGCCAGGAATGCAGAATTTTAATTATGAGGAAAGACTGAAAATGCTGGGATTGTTTTCTTTGCAACACTGAGGAGGAGAAATTTAATTGAAGTGTATAAAATTTTGAATGGCTTGGACAGAGAGGATAGGAAGGATTTATGTCTGTTAGAAGGTCAATAACAAAGGGACATAGGTTGAAAATAATTGATAAACGGATTAGAGGGGAGTTGAGGAGTAATATTTTCTCCCAGAGGGTGGTGGGAGGGTCTGAAATTCACTACTTGGAAGGGTGATTGTATTTAAAAAAGCATTTTTTTAACCCTGATTGTATTTAAAAAAAAAAACATTTGGATATGCACTTCTGCCATAACCTACAGGGCTATGGACCAAGAACTGGAAAGTGGTATTAGAGTAGATAGCTCTTTTTCAGCCAGTATGGATGTGATGGGACACATGGCTTCCTTCTGTACTTTAGGTCTTTTATCAAGTTTTGAAAAGGAGGAAATCTAACTGGGTTTATTCACATCAAGAAAAAGAAAGACTTGCATTTATATAGTGCCATTTATGATCATAGGATGCCCCAAAGCTCTTTACATCCAATGAAGCACTTTTGAAGCATGGTCACTGTTGTAATGTAGGAAACAATCCCACAAACAGCAATGTGATTATGACCAGATAGTATTTTGTGATGTTGATTGAAGGATAAACTTGTCAAGGATGGCAGGGATAATTCCCCTACTTTTCTTCGAAACAGTGTCATGGTTCTTTTTTGGAAGTTTCCCAAACTGTAGAAATTTTGAGATCAGTTCTTGATAGTATTACATCAGCTCTAAGTCAGCTGCGTACCAACTAGTGCTGCTGAGAGATCTTATGCGAGAGGGTCACATTTTAATGGAACTATCTGTTGTGATATCTATGTGGATCTATTCTGATTATGCTTTGTAATTGTATTTTTTGTCTTCAAAAGCCGCAATTTAAATAATTTGAATAGATTACTGGGAGTTTGAATTATATAAAACTAAAATACTGCAGTCACTGGAAATCAGAAATAAAAACAAAATGCTGGAAATACTCAACATATATGGCAGCACTTGTGGAGCGAGGAACAGTTAACTTTTCCAATTGATGATCTTTTATTTCAGGTCTGCAGCACCTGCAGTACTTTGCTTTCATATTAGTTGAATAATATAAATTGTGGGAACAGAGCTGTAGTATTTTATGATACGATTCAATTCTTTGATACCTTGATGTTTATAGGGAGGCAGGCAGGGAATGGGAATGACTGTTAGCAACAGGAAAAGTGGGGTTCCTGTTGAATTTAAGAGCAGGACATCATTACAATTATTGTCCCCTGTTTCCTCCCCCAGCGGCTAATCCGATTAAGAGGCTAGACAATGCCAGGTGAAAAGGCCTGCTGTACAAGGCCACAACTGAGGAATGTGGAAAGGAAGGAGGGAGGGATTACAGGGCAGGGGGAAGAGACCATATGGAGGGAAGACGTTATGGGGAGTGAGAAGAAATTGCGGTGGGTGACCTCGAGATCAGATTGTGGACAAGTGTCGGTTGATCATAAGAACATGAGTTGGCCATTTAGCTCCTTGAGCCTGACCCAATAAGATCATGGCTGATCTGCAACCAAACTCCATATATTCATCTTAACCCCGTATCCTTTAATATCTTAGGTTAATGGAATTCTTAAAATTGTTCTAGATTGAATTGCTGTTTGTGAAAGAAAGTTCCAAACAACTGCCACCCATTGGATGCAGAAACATTTCCTAACTTCATAAAAATTTTAGGCTCTAATTTTTAGACTGAGGTATCTAGGACTAGGTGAAAGTCAGCCAAAATAGCTTCTTTCTGTCTACCTTATGTGTTCCATTTAATATCTTTGAAAACCTTGATCAAACCATCCCTTAATATTCTAAATTCAGAGGATTATGACCCTAGTTTGTATCATCTCTCCGAATAATTTAACCTTTGGTATCTGGGTATCATTTTGGTAAACCTATCTGATACTCCAGCCAAGACCAATATAACCTGTAACCTTTGGATCCCAAAACTGCCCTCAATATTTCAGGTGCGATCTAATGTGGGTTTTATGCAAGTGAAGCAAAACTACTTCTGCCTTGTATTCTACTCCTCTAGCTATAAAGATTAGCATTCCATGAATCCATTTGATTATTTTCTATACCTGTTCATGACATTTTAATGATCCATGTACATGGACCCCAAAGTCTATTTGGAAATTCAGTGTTTCTAACTTTTCACCACTTAGAAAATACTCTGTTCTATAGTTTTTAGATCCAAAGTGGGTAACCTCACAATTGCTGATATTGAAATCTATTTGCCACAATTTTGCTCATTCACTTAATCTATTACTATTTTTTGGTAATATTATGCTTCCATCTGTATGGCTTAAAATGCCACCTCTCTTTGTGTCATCAGCAAATTTGGATATGAGACTTTTTCTCATCATCTAAATTGTTAATAAACACAATGAATAGTTGGGATATCACAAGCCATGTAATGCCAGTTAAAGAACATGCTCATTATTGTTGCTCTGTCTTCTGCCGCTCAACCAATTCTCAAACCTGATCAATAATTTGCCTTCAATTCCATGAGCTTCAACTTTAGCTAATAGTCTGAGGGGCTTTATCAAATGGCTTCTAGAAGTCAGTATAAATAATATGAATAAACATTCCTCTGTTAACTACTTTAATCAGCTCTTCAAAAAATTTAATCAGGTTCATCGGACATGACTGACCCTTTACAAATCCATTGTGGGTGGCCCTCTTTGATCAGCTGAAAATTGTCACGGTTTTGAGCCCCTAATTATGGCAATTTTAGACTCACTGTTGTAAAATTCCCTGTTTCTCTCTCTCCCACCCCCCCCCCCCACTGCCCACTTCCATATTTCTCAAATAGCAGAGTGGCACGTACAGTTTTCAGTCCAAAGGAACTGTTCCCAAATCAAGAGTTTGCAGATGCCCTAACTATAATCTTCCAATATTCTCATCTACTTTCTTTAAAACCCTGGGAGGGCAAACATCTGGCCCAAGGGATTTGTCACTCTGTCATTACTTTCTTCATTATTGTTATTTTGCTTATGTTAATTTTGATGAGTCCCTATCCCTGATCCAGCATCAGTTTCCTTGGGATGCTCACCTCTTCCTCTACTGTAAATACTGATGCAGAGTAACTCTTCACATGCCCACCACTATCTATTTTCATTGACAATATCACCATTATCAGTATTCAAGGGGCTCGCATTGCTCGTGACCCTTTTTTTTCCCCCCTGATATAATTGGTAAAATGAATTTGATGTTGACTTTGGTAACCCTTGCTCTTTTTGTACTCCCTTTTTGTTGCTATTACTGTTTGTTTTGTCACCCTTTGCTGTTCTTTATTTCTTTCACATTTGCCAGGATCTGTGCTTTTTGTTTTGTATTTTTGTATCTTTTAGTTTTATGCTGTACCTACCTCTAGTCATCTAAGGCATTCTTTTAGCAAGTAGATCTCTTGCCTCTTATATGTTTAAACAGGTCTGTATCACCTTAAATTGTTTTTTGAACACCTTCCACTGAGCTATTTTTTCCCCATTAACAGATTTGTCCAGTTTATTCTGGACAGTCTCTATTTCATCACATTGAAGCCTTATGCAAATCTAGAATCTTAGTAGCTCTTTTGCATTTCTTTCTTTTAAACATTATGTTGAACTCATCATATTATGATCGCCATTAGATAAACGTTAACCAGATTTAGTTAACAGCCTAATGATGTGTTATCACTCATTATGTGATCTAAAATGGTCTGCCTCGATATTGGTCCTAGGAGTTAAACAGCTGATGTAGCTTCTTGCTCATAGTCACTAGCCCCTATTCAGGCAATTGCTTATAGCTGGTTGACAGTTAACTGCCACTGAGTTTCTCTTAACTAACTAGTAGTTTTTTTAAAACAGTTTTTTGAAATTTTATGTTGAATTCAAAATTTCAGTTTGCGATCTACTCAGTCACTATTTGCTGAAGAATTACACTCTCAAATCCCCAACTTTTGCACTGTTTACGATGCATTCTGTTTGCGACCACGCCGCATGACCACTCTCTAGGGGCTGGAGTAAGGGTGTGTTTCTGGAGATTGCAGGAGTGGATCAGATGAGCATGACAGAAGAGGGTTCTGGATATTGCAGGAAATGAGTTAGACTATCATGGGAGTGGGGTTGTCAGCCAATCATGCAAGCTTAGTTTATGTGAGCCGGGAATAATACTCCTGCTTCCCTAGTCCATCAACATTGTTGTAAAAGCATTTGCCTGTAGATAATTAGCAGTTCTTGCCTCCCTTTTAAATTATGGATTTCTTGAGATGTGGGAAATCTGGCCCACAGTCATCATGGCTGCTAAAATCTTTGGCACGCAGCCTTGTTAACATGTTATATTTACTGACCTGCATCTCAAAATTGAGTAATTTGCACGACCCCCAACCCTTACCAGAGTTATACTGGAAGGTAGGCACATTTGTAACGGGTTGAGGGTCAGATTACTCATCTTTTACAATTTAATCCCTCCATCTTCTATCACTACCCTGTCCCTCCTGAAGGCTTAAAATTCCCGCCAGAGCCTTTGATAGCCTCACACAATCCTATTTATTTTTCAATTTTCTCCATTTGAATTGTTATTTTCTACAGCAATTTTCTTGGCTTCTACATCTCCACTGTTATGCTCATCGGATTCTCCAGTGATGAATTAGTTACATGACAGGAGAATGTTTTTTTTGCTTTTTTTTAAAATAAGCTTGTAAATTGAATGATTACATGAAAATGTGTAGACATAGGTGCTATAATTTTGGAATATATACACAGATGGTTATGCCATTAAGTAAATGAATGATCTTTAGTGCCTTTGTATTATAAAATGAACTTTATTGTACAAGGTAGCACTAGCCTATTTTTCCCTCTTAGGTCAGGATGTCACTGGAGCACTTGAGAATCCTTTTGTTGACACCAGTATGCTGGAAGCATATATTAGTAATGACCTGGATGCAGGAGCCATGTAAGTAGTTCAGTGATATGGGTGACTTGTGGAAGTAATACTTTAATGGCATTACTGATTCATTTTATGTGTATATTAACTTGACCTTTGAATTGCAATTGTCGCTTTACCCTCGTTATATCCATAATTCATTATGATGTTTGAGTCATAGTTATAATTATAACTTCTATATAAATCTTCCATCAATTAAATTATTTCCAATGTTCTGTAACCATAAATGACTGTTGTCACAAGTGGAGCATAAATGCTAGCAGGGACTGGTTGGGCTGAATGACTTTTGTAAATGTAGTATTGTAAATTTCACGCAGATTGAATATAGAAACTTCAAAGGGGAAGTGAAAAAGGAAATAAGAGAGGTAAAAAAAAAGTGTATAAGAGGTGAATGGCAGCTAACATAAAAGGGCCAAAAGTCTTCACTGAAATATAAATAGTAAAAGGTTAGTAACAGGAGGGATGGGGCCAACTAGGGATCAAAAAAGGGATCCGCACACGGAGACAAAGGGAATAACTGAGGTGTTATTGAGGACCCAGTAGCTGTCTTTACCAAGGAAGAAGGTGCTGCAGGAATCCTGGTGAATAAGGAGATAGTTGAGATGCTGACTGCATGGGCTGAAAAAAAGATAAAGAAGATGTATTAGAAAGGCTTCCTGTTCTTAAAGTTGATACATCATCTGAACTGGATGAGATACATCAGAGGATGCTGAGGGGAAGTAAGGGTAGAAATCGCAGAGATGCTGGCCATAATAAAATGATAATCTGGGACAAAATTAGCAGTCATTTGAACAAGTGAATTAATTAAGGAAAGCCAGCATGGATTTGTTAAAGGCAAATTGTGTTTAACCAATTGCATTGAGTTGTTGGAGGTAACGGAGAGTTGATAGGGATGGTGTGGTTGATGTGCTTGATATGGACTTCACAAAATTGTTTGATTTAAAAAAACTGCATAATAGGTTTTCCAGCAAAGTTGAAACCTATGGAATAAAATGTACAGTGGTAGTATGGATACAAAGTCAGCTGAGTGACATACAATGGAGAATAGTGGTGATAGTAGTAGATGAAGGTATACAGTGGGTTCCAAGGGATCAGTACTCAGTCCACTGCTTTTCTTGATATAAATGACCTGCGTACTGAAGTCTAGGTTACAATTTCAAAATTTGCAGATGATAGAAAATCTGGAAATATTATGAACTGAAGAGGATAGTGATAGGCTGATAGAATGGAAGGACACATGGCAGATGTAATTTAATGTACAGAAGTATGAAGTAATACATTTTGGCAGAAAGAATGAGGAAAGGCAATATCAACTAAAAGGTGCATTCTAGAGGGGGTGCAGGAACAGAGATCTGGGGATATATGTGCACAAACTGTTGAAGAAAGCAGGGCAGGTTGAGAAAGTGGTTAAAAAGGCCTATGTGATCCTGGGCTTTAAAATTTGAGCATAGAGCAAGGAAGTTCTGGCAAAACTTTATAAAACTCTGGTCTCAACTGGAATATTGTGTCCAGTTACAAGGATAGATTGGAGGAGCTGGGCTTGCCCTCCTCAAAGTAGGGAAGGTTGATGTGGAATCTAGAGAGAAATTGCTCCCATTGGCAGAAGGGATGAGAACCAGAGGACACCGATTTAAGGTGATTGAGAAAAGAACCAAAGGCAGCATGAGTGGTTAGGACCTGGAAATATGCTGCCTGAGAAGGTGGTAGAGGCAGGTTCAATCGTGGTTTTCAAAAGGAAATTAGATAAGCACCTGAAGAGAGAGCATTTGCAGGACTATGGGGAAAGTGCAAGCAGTAGAACTGGCTAAATTACTCCTGTAGAAAGCCAGCATGGAATAGAAGGGCTGCATAGCTGCCTCCTGTGCTGTAACCATTCTATGACTCCATAAGTCTATGAAGTATGTTAAATTGTTCCACCATAGTTTATTACAAGTTGCAGTGTATGCTTCCTCGCACTCCCCCCTCTTTTCCCTCCCCTTTCCGAAATGAAGTGATTAATGGAGTACATGATTTCAACACTCGTAATTTTTCCCATGGTCACTGTAAACCTGTAAAGTGAGTGTTGCAGGGCTATTTAACTGTGGTATGGATAAGAGATGGGAAATTCACAGCCATGCTTCATCTTGTCCCCAGTGCCATTGGGCTGAGATCAGGGATTAACATGGGACATTATTGGTTTCTGTCTAAGTCCATATCTATTACATCATCTGGAAATGCTGTCTCTTCTCCCACTATATTGTATGCAGGAGTCAAATCTGATCTATGTTGTGTGAGCATATTTGCATTGATGTGAAATGCAACAACATAAAGTTTGATTTTAGTGTACATTACCATTTAAGTAAAAAATTTCTCTCAACACAGTACTTTACCAGATTCGCCACCAGATTCTGTATCTGAGCGCTGTTCGCCTCCACAGATGACAGGTATGTGATATTTCCATACAAGATGTAGCTCCAAGTGACTAATGTTGAATTTTCTATGTAAAACGAGGCTTTTGAATGGATACAAATTTGAATTATGTAAGTTAATGTAAACATATCCAAATGCTTGTTGTTGAAATGCTTGTTTTGTTGGCCTCATCGTACGTAAATGGTAACTACAGTTTATACAAGGTTTTAAAATTTACGTTGTGGCAATTAATTAAATAATCTGCCTCCACACCACTAGTCCATCTCTTCTGTTTCTTCTTGTCTCAAATTTCTGCATTGGTCTTAGTCTTTCATTGGCACTTCTATCTACCCTTTTCCAATTTTTCTTTATATTCTTATTCCAATCTCTACGCATCTGCTTCAGTCTCTGATCTTGGTATCCTGTTGATTTCCCTCCCATTACTTTGCCACAGATAATGCTCTTAAATCCTGCTAATAGCTGGGTTTAAAATACTCCCCTAAACCTTACATCTCACCTCTTTGAACAAGCTTTTAGTCACCCCTAGTATCTCTTTCTTTGGCTTTGTTGCAATTATTGTCTGAAGTGCCTTGGGATGCTTTCTATGTTAAAGGTTCTATATAAATGCAAATTGCTGTTATATATGATATGTAGTTTCTATCTGTGTTTGAACTGTGATTTGAACAGCCAGTACATTGCCCAGTCTTCTGCATTGCTTCATAGTTCCTTGCTCGTAAAGATGGTTAGAAATACATGAATTAATCGAGGATAGTAGGGATAGTTTTTTCAAAGGCAAATAGCGTTTGTCAAGCTGAATAGAGTTTTTAAAAAGGGAGCAGTTGGTATAACAGAAAAGCTGTTTGGTGGACAGGAAATATAGTTAGGGTAAATGGGTATTCGATTGGAGGAGAACTGGAAATGGTGAATTACATGGGTCAGTGCTGGAACCACTTCTATTTTGAGTAGTCATTAGACAATTTGTCTTGGAAACTGGGTGTAATAATTCATTTTGCTAATGAGATAAAAATTAGGGAGAGTCAGACTTGAGGGAGGCATGGATGAACAGAGTGGGCAAAATTGAAAGACACAATTTAATGTGGATCAGTGTGAGCCAATATGTTTTGGGAGTTAAAGATTAGGACTGGGAGCTCACATTCAATGGAAAGATGCTGAAGGTTTTGGATCTATGTGGATTGTAACCTCTCAATAATGGTATCAAATATATATTCCCTGCACAAGTTCAAGTGGATGTAGATAAAACAATGAAAGACTGCTATTTTGTTTCAGAAATACAGACATATAGTGCAAAAGTAATGAAATAATTATGAGTTTGTACAATATATTGGTCAGGCCACAGAGCACTGTATGCGTTAGGGAAAGGACATGAAAGCCATAGACAGAGTACTGTGGTATAAAATCTGGTGTATATATAGGGTTAATGTGGGACTGAGTACAGTATCGTCTAAACACTGATGTAAGAAGGCACATGACCCAGAGCTAGGGTCAGAGTGGTTTTGGCCAGAGATATGTTAAGATCTAGTCAAGGCGATAGCTCCTTGCCTATACCCTTTACTATATATATATGTATACACTTACAAGTAGTTCAAAAAGACTTGCTATTAACATACAGAAGCCTACAAAGACTTCTTTAACTTCTGTAACCAGCCCCATTACAATGTGGTGGCAGCTGGGACCAAAAAACCTTTAGCCTCAAAAGAATGGTGCAAAACTAAGAAAAAGAAAATCTTCAATGGCTTCTGAGCTGAAAGAAGCTCCCAACTGAAGCTACAGATGCAGAGAAAATTTGCCAGGAAAAGCTCCAGACAGAAGAGCCTGGAAGCTAAAGGCCAATATCTTTTTGCAGCAGAAGACTCAATAGAATCTCCCTTAGAAGTCCAGCTTCAGTACACAGAGTCCATAGCCTGCAAGGGTGAGCTAAATCTTCTTAACTTGCAGCTGTCGCCAGTCTTGACAAGCCCCTTTTATTAATTCAGTCAGAAGTGTTGTTTAAATGAAACCCGTTGCTAATCCCGATTCCCGACTCTAAGCCTCAATACGTGGCCTCTGAGTTGAAAATAAGAAAAAGTTAATAATTAACTTACTCAACTCTCGGAATTCCCGTGACTGTCCAAATCCTTAAACAGCAGGTCAGCGGTTAATTTAAACACCTCGCTCTTCAGACCGCTACTTCACTGAATAAATCAAGTTGGCAAACAGCCAACTCATGAAGCCATTCTTCAAAATTATAAATAAATTTTCAGTCAGAAGTGTGCCATTGCTATTTTATGGAGCCTGACAAAGCGCGGGAAGATTGGAGAGTGAAAAAAAAGCAGCTGTGGAGCCATTTTGGAAAAAAAACAGTTCCTGCACATTCAATCTTAAAGCTGCAATAACATTTAAAGCTGTAACTGCAGAAAAGCAGAGAGGAAAAAAATACAGTTGCTGCACCGTCTGTCTCAAAAAGCATTTGAAGCTGTGACTGCAGGAGAAATATTAAATCACCATGAATCAAATATCAGATTGGTTTGACTAACCCCAGGGTCAAATCCAAGAGGACATTTGGCACCCTTAAAAAGCGACTTTTCACGTTACTTGAGTACATTGGGTCACAAAGATGCAGGGTTAATTCAAGTCTGGAAAAGCAACTCTTGAACCGGTGACCTTGCCAGCACTGTGGTGTGAAATGCCCTCACAGGAAAGATCGGTGTCCTGCAAGTACAGCCTAATGCTTCCACTGCAACGACGGAGACATTTTGGCAAGCTGAGCAAGCCTATACCCCAGCAGCACTGCGCAGCCCAACGGTAATCCATGAGGTTGAGACCAAAAACCCAGAAGAGAGACCACCATGCTTCTTGGGTGAGGTCAAAGATTGTAGTTATTCATTTTGGAATGCTGACATCCTGGTAAATAGTTATCTAACATTTTAAATTAGATTCAGGTTCCAGCATGATAGTCCTGTCAGACAATGAGCCGTGGCTGTTATGGCGCACGGTTATGGTAAAAATTGAGCTGCTCAAACCCCAGAGGGAAACTTGAATCAACTGCCATAACTGTTTTGCAATTTATATTTTTATTTCAAGATGCATGCCTTGAATTCAGTAGTAATAAGGCCACTGAGTCTGAGTTTCTTTTACAAAACTAAATTAAACATTAAATTAATAGAAGAAATGATTTTGAGCACGTATATAGATCTATAAATTATGACTATTATGACTCCTAAATTCCCTAATTAATCTAGCTCCCAGTTACACCTCCGTTAAGGCAACAGTAAAGCAACATAGATTTCAACAGACCAAGGCAAAACACACAATACTCTGGACAGTGATATTCAAAGGGAATTCTCTTAGCTTTGGTTCCTGGCGACAGCATCTTGATACCTAGAGGCTGGAGACTTTTCACAATTGTTGGATCTTACAATGCTACCTTCTTACACATAACCTCATCACCTTTATACAGGTTTCTCCTTTTTTAATGTCAATCCCATTGTTCCAATATGTCTTTGCAACTTTACTTTTCCATAATACATCTTTCATAGTACTCATATTATCAGTAAACTTTGGGAAAAATAAACACACTGTTTGGCTTAGCCTCTGTTGACTAGGTGTAACACCTTACCAAATCTTTGAAATTCACTACTCGAATTTATCTCAAAATGCAAATGTTCTTTACACCTCCCATTCTAAAACTTCAACTATGTTTGCATATTTAGCATTTCAAACCTAGTTTCCCTTCTGATACATCAAAGCACCCAGTCTAGCTGTTGCAATTCAATTAAAACCCACATGCACATCTCTATACATAGAAACTAATCCAAGCCCCACTATTAACCTACCTTTACAATAAATTACAATAATATTAAGAAAATTATTATATTCTCATGACATGGCTCAAAGACCTCTGGTTTTGAACAACAGACACTCCACTTTACAGGGCAGGGGGAGTCCGACTCCCAATCATCGGCATGATCCTGGTGTCACCGAGGTATGGCGGCAAAAAGATCTTTGAGCTGATGTATGTCATCCCTAATTAGTCTTCCTCTCTCCTGAGCAGGGATGCCGCGTCACTTTGAATCTCCTCCAGACAGCGGAAGATGTCAAGACTTCCACTGCCATTAGCTAGCCAGAACAGCACAATCCTGAGTACTCAAACACTAAAGAGTATTCAGACTTGGCTTTCACCTTCGATCTCTCTTCTCTCTTTGCGGAACAGGTTTGTCCATTATCATTCTAGATTCCGGAAAACTCCCAATGGTCAGACCAACCTGTTGTCCACGATATTATTATTGCACCTCTGGTGGGAGTGGTACCAGAGAATGATCAGTCTGCAAAGCCTGTACCTCCAACTACGACGATGGTACAGCTGGTTGACATAGCAACCACTGTGCACACATTGCAACTCCCAGCCAGCATGCCACAACCACGAGGGATGCTGGAACCTGGTACCAGTTTCTCATCATCAACAAGAAAAAGCAGTGGTGAGCATACCACTCACCACAGGAATTGTCTTTGAGACAGTCCACATTGAGAAAGAAGGAGGAAAGGCAGTGCCAAGGAGATGAATACCATGTTGGTCCACCCTGTAAGAAATGATCAAGAGTAACAGCAACCATGGATCAAGGCAACAGTCAAACCAATCAGGCATGGGCAGACATTAAGTAATGGAGGAAAAGAATGAAAGAATACCCAAATGTCAATCCAATCTCTAAGCCAACAACATGAACCAGAACCAACAGAGCCTGCCACTCTTCCGACAGAACGGCGAACAAGATGTGGAAGGATTGTAAGGCTTCCAGACTGCCTGAACCTCTAACTTCAAGGACTTGAAGGAGGGAGTTGGGTATTGAGAATGTTGCTGATAATGTTATAATAGCAATAATTTTGGAGTAGCATTAAGGTTGTAACAATAAATTAAATGCATAAGGCTTATAACAATGTAAAACTTGAAGTAAACTAAGTCTATATCCATGATATAAAGACTTGGGGGGTGGTGGTGTAGTACAAGAGTCTGGTGTATATAATGGTTAATGTGGGACTGAGTGCAGTACCGCCCACACAGTGATGTAAGAAGGCACATGACCCAGAGCCAGGATGAGTGTGGTGCTGGTCAGAGACGGGTTAAGATCTAGATATGGAGATAGCTCCTTGCCTGTACCCTTTATTCTATATGCATATAGTTACAAGTAGCTAATAAAGACTTGCTGTTAACATACAGAAGACCATGAAGACATCTTTAACAGGCAAGTTCTGTAACCAGCACCATTACAACGGGTACAATGTAAAATCATCAAGGCTGGGAAATTATAGAGAGAAATAAAAGCAGAAAATGCTGGGAATACTCAGCAGGTCTGGTAACATGTAGGGGAGAGAAAAAGAGTTGACGTTTCAGGAAGATGACCTTTTGTCAAGTTTATTTCAGATGTCCAACACTATTTTGCTTTTGTGTTAGTTATAAGTAGAGATTCTTAAATAGTCATTCTTCGGATGTGGGTTTCGCTGGTAAGACCAGAATTTATTGGTCATCCTGAGTTGGTGATACAACTGAATGGCTTGCTAAATCACTTCAGAGGGCACTCAAGGACCAACTATGTTGGTGTGAGCCAGACTGGGTAAGGATGACAGGTTTCCCTCCTGAAGGATGTTAGTGGACCAATTTTATAATAATCTGACAGCTTAATGATCAATTTTCTGATACTAGTTTTTATTTTCAGATTTTAAACTCTGAATTCCAATTTTATAACTGCTATGGTGAGATTTGAACCTACAATTTCCGGATTATTAGTATAGGCCTCTTACTAGGTCTGCTTTTCTTTTTTCACTGGAACAGGGAAACTAAGACCTGCTTAAATAGAGCTTTTTAGAATTACAAAGGGTTTGACAGAATTAACTGTCAAAATCTATCACTTTGGTGGGGGAGGAGGTGTCACCAGTTTAACATGGTCACTGAGTGCCAACAGAGGTTAAGAAGAAGTTTTCTTATGTAGAGAATTGGACTTCGGAATATTTTCCTGTACATACTGACTGTAACAAGGATTAGTGCATCTTTGAAGGGAAGATTGAATAAGTATTTGACAAAGAGATGCAGAGCTCTGGATAGAGAACAGAGAAGTGGGAATAGTTTTGATCTGTGAAGGAATAGAACCAGCATAGACTCCATGGGTCAAATGACCTCCTCCTATTGCTGACCTTGCATGTGGCCATACAATTTAAGATGTAATTTTAGTTTTTGCTTGCGTCATCACACACTCCAGTTTATATGAAAAATGGCAGAAATGCTTTGCAATAGGATGATGCTGGAATAATTTTACACTTTATTTAGATGTGCAGTATAGTAGTACACTGGAAGCTGGAATTAATTCCCAAATGGGACAGCCGCCTTCAATCAGCCATCCAAAAGCTTCATGTAGATTTAGTGAGCTGGTGCTGCCTACTCATTCTAACATGCCAAAACAGAACATACAAATTGGACTTCGGGAAAATTTTGTGAAATCTGATGTAAATACGCCTGCAAGCAACTGTTCAGTACTGCCGAGCTATGTGGGTGTGCCAATTCTTCCTGTTGAAGAGAATACCAATTGCCACCCTGAGTGAGTAACTTCTATTTAAACATTAAAAGTATATATTGTATTTGTTTATATTCCATTATCTGAAGAGATTAAACGAAATTTAATTATTTATAGTTCTCAACATTCACTTGTTGCGTTTTAGATAATTAAAATACCTTTGATTTAAAACCAAGCAAATAAATTAATTTTCCAGTCTAGAAGTAGTAAATAATTGCAACATGATTTGCACTGAGCACTTAATCCCCAAAAGCTACAATTATTGTATTCTACAAGTATTCTCAATGAATTTCGGGCTCGGCACGATGCTGAACTCTTCTTCTGCCACCGTCGTCTCCGTGCTCACTTCTTTGGGCAGGAGTCCTCTCCCCGTTCAACGGATCCTTTTACCCACATCCAATATTCTCCCTCCACCTGGACCCCTCCCTCTGGATTCTTACCTTGTCTTGATCTTTTCATTGAGAACTGTCGGTGTGACATTAGTCATCTCAATTTCTCTGCTCCACTCACCCTCTAACCTGTCTCTCTCTGAACTTACTGCACTCCGTTCTCTCAGGTCCAACCCTAACATTATCATCAAACCCGCTGACAAGGGTGGTGCTGTTGTTGTCTGGCTCACTGACCTCTACCTCGCGGAGGCTGAGCGTCAACTTGCAGGCACTTCCTCCTACCTCACCCTGGACCATGACCCCACCACTGAACATCAAGCCATTGTTTCCAGGACTGTTACTGACCTCATCTCCTCTGGAGATCTTCCTTCCACAACTTCCAACCTGATAGTCTCCCAACCTCGGACGGCCCGTTTCTACCTCCTTCCCAAAATCCACAAACAGGACTGTCCCGGCAGACCGATCGTGTCAGCCTGTTCCTGCCCCACGGAACTCATTTCTTGCTATCTTGACTCCATTCTCTCTCCCCTTGTCCAGTCCCTTCCCACCTACATCCGTGATTCCTCTGACACCTTACATCACATCAACAGTTTCCAGTTCCCTGGCCCCAACCGCTTCCTCTTCACCATGGACGTCCAATCCCTCTACACCACCATCCCCCACCGGGATGGCCTGAAGGCTCTCAGCTTCTTCCTTGAACAGAGGCCTGAACAATCCCCATCCACCACTACTCTCCTCCATCTGGCTGAACTTGTTCTCACACTGAACAATTTCTCCTTTAACTCCTCTCACTTCCTCCAAATAAAAGGTGTGGCTATGGGTATCTGCATGGATCCCAGCTATGCCTGTCTCTTTATGGGGTATGTAGAACATTCCTTGTTCCAGTCCTACTCCGGCCCCCTCCCACAACTCTTTCTCCAGTACATCAATGATTACTTCGGTGCTGCTTCATGCTCTCGTAGGGACCTGGAAGAATTTATTAATTTTGCTTCCAATCTCCACCCCTCCGTCATTTTCACATGGTCCATCTCTGACACTTCCCTTCCCTTCCCTTCCTTGACCTCTCTGTCTCAATTTTTGGTGATAGATTGTCCACCAATATCCATTACAAACCTACCGACTCCCACAGCTACCTCGACTACAGCTCTTCACACCCCGCTTCCTGTAAGGACTCCATTCCATTCTCTCAGTTCCTTTGCCTCCGTTGTATCTGTTCTGATGATGCTACCTTCAAAAACAGTTCCTCTGACATGTCCTCCTTCTTCCTTAACCGAGGTTTTCCACCCATGGTAGTTGACAGGGCCCTCAACCGTGTCCGGCCCATCTCCCGCGCATCTGCCCTCATGCCTTCCCTCCCTCTCAGAAACATGATAGGGTCCCCCTTGTCCTCACTTATCACCCCACCAGCCTCCGCATTCAAAGGATCATCCTCTACCATTTCCGCCAACCCCTGGCGGCATTCCTTAGGGATCGTTCCCTCCGTGACACCCTGGTCCACTCCTCCATCACCCCCTATTCCTCAACCCTCACCTACAGCACCTCCCCATGCAAATGGAAAATACGTAACACCTGCCCCTTCACTTCCTCTCTCCTCACCGTCCAAGGGCCCAAACACTCCTTTCAAGTGAAGCAGCATTTCACTTGCATTTCCCCCAACTTAGTCTACTGCATTCGTTGCTCCCAATGCGGTTTCCTCTACATTGGAGAGACCAAACGCAGACTGGGTGACCACTTTGCAGAATACCTTCGGTCTGTCCGCAAGCATGACCCAGACCTCCCTGTCGCTTGCCATTTTAACACACCACCCTGCTCTCATGCCCACATGTCTGTCCTTGGCTTGCTGCATTGTTCCAGTGAAGCTCAACGCAAACTGGAGGAACAGCACCTCATCATCCGATTAAGCACTTACAGCCTTCCGGACTGAATATTGAGTTCAACAACTTTAGATCTTGAACTCCCTCCTCCATCCCCACCCCCTTTCCATTTCTTCCCCCTCCCTTTTGTTTTTTCCAATAATTTATATAGATTTTTTTCCACACCTATTTCCATTATTTTTAAATGTATTCCACCCATGGTTTATTTCACCCCACCCCCACTAGAGCTACCTTGCTTGTCCTGCTCTCCATTCTTAATTAACACATTATTTGAGATAATATCACCACCTTCAACACCTCTTTGTTCTTTTGTCTGTGACATCTTTTGGTTATCTCCTCCTATCACTGCTTGCTTGTCCCAACAACAACCCCCCTTCTTCCCCGCACCCCCCTTAAACCAGCTTATATTTCACCCCTTACCTCTTTCTACTTAGTTCTGTTGAAGGGTCATGAGGACTCGAAACGTCAACTTCTCCGCCGATGCTGCCAGACCTGCTGAGTTTTTCCAGATATTTCTGTTTTTGCTTTGTATTCTACAAGTATTTGACAAATTCTTGTGTTCTAGAATTTTGATGCCAAATTCAAGGAAGAGGAAGTGTTCGGACCTATGCAAGAATACCGCTGATCATGTGTGGAAAGATATTCAAAGTCAAGTAGGCAGCAGTAGGTATATTTGGCATGCATTTTGAATTTTTTAAATTGAATTTGTCCATTGCTGACAAGCATGGAGAGTTACTTTAATATATTCTTTAAAAACTTCAGGATAAATTATATATAAAGCTACCTGTAGTTTTTAAAGAAGTAATTTGTCTCTGACAGTGAAATGACCAATACATGTAACTAATCAGTTCCATCGATATGTTCTCTATTGCTGCTGTTGCCTATATTGTAAATGGACTAGGTCAAAGATTACTTTGGTAGTAAGAATAGAAAAGCAAGTACTTATTAAAAGCCATGCAACTTTTAAATGTTGATTGTCAGATATCCTTGGGTATGCTTATACAAGGAACACAGAAAGCTAGCATGCAGGTTCTGCAAGGAATTTAGAAGGCAAATGACATGATGACCTTTACTGTAAGGGAATTGGAGTACAAGAATATGGAAATCTTGCTATGATTGTATAGGGCTTTGGTGAGACCACGCGTGGAGTTTGGTGCTCAATTTTACTCTCCATAGCTAAGGGAGAATATATTTGCATTGGAGGGGGCAAAGTGAAGATTCATTAAATTGGTTCCTGGGAGGGGAGGAGTGTTCTATGATGAGATTCTCATTAAATTGGGCCTGGGAGTTTAAAAGAATGAGAGGTGATTGCACTGATAGATACAAGATTCTGAAGGAACTCCACAGGATAGACAGAGGTTGTTTCTCCTGGCTGGAGAATCTAGAATATGGGACACAGCCTCCGGATAGGGGGGTTGATCATATAGGACTGAGGTGAGAAATTTGTTTACTCATTGGGTTGAAAATGTTTGGAATTCTCTACCCCAGATGGTTGTGGATGCTCCATTGTTGACTGTATTCAAAGCTGGTATAGATAGATTTTTGCGTTCTCAGGAAATCAAGGGATTTGGAGAGTGGGCAGGAAATTGAATTGAAGCAGAAGCTCAGCCATGGTCATATTGAATGTCTGAGCAAGCTCAAAGGGCCATGTGGTCCACTCCTATTTCTTATGTTCTTATGGCTGATGACTCCGGTTTGCAACCCACACACACCCCTAAGCAGCACACATACATTAAAAGTGATGCTGTACGCAAGAAACCTGATAGAACAGACCTTGGCAGATAATATTTCGGCTCCCTAGACCCCCCTGGAGGAGCCCCAACAGAGCAGCTCAAGCTTTATGGCGGTATGTTGCATGGCCTTGTTAACATGAGGGAACAGTCCTTGCCACTACCAATCAGACTAGAAGCTGAGGATCAGGAGCATGAGAATGATGAGGAGGAAGAGAAGATGGTGGATGAAGGAGGCTGCAACCCAGGCAGCTCCTTTTTACTCAGGCTGTGCATGAAGAGCTAATCCAAACGTGATACCAATTCGCCATTCACCAATAGTCCTGTGCTCCTTACCTTCCTTATAACATCGTCCTCTTAGGCCCATCACAAAAATAAGAGCCTACACAAAATGCAAATTCCAATCAAAACTTTTAAATTAAATCATGCCGTAGTGCAAACAAAATTAAATGAATCACTCTTAATTCTTGGTCTTCTGTGTGCTTTTTATCTGTATTCATATGTGGCTGATAGAAGACTGCTGACTTTCAGTGGAAGACAGCCGAAGGCCTTGGAGAACGACCTTGAGCAATTTTGGGCCTAGAAGGCCTGGCTTCTCTGCACCAACTTGGCAAGGGCAACAGTCATTTGGTCTGGTTAACTGACAGGCACAGCAACAAGAGAACTGGGGAGTGGCAAGGAATGGCTTACTTGCTGTCATCCAGAGATGGTACAGCAGGCTTGTGCTCCATGGGGCCATTGCCGCTCCTCCAGGACAGCTGCTCAGCTATTTTACAGATTGCTGGACTGCTTTGACAAATTGGGATCCCCCTTGAACATTGTTATCCACAGCCATGGTGACAGCAGTATGAGCTTCCCCTGCAGTAGCAGACATTGGGTGGCTGCAGCTTGTGCTACAACAGAAATTGAGACATTGGCTTTCAGCCGCAGCCTTATGGCTGGTTCCACAAGTGTGTTAATGCTGGAAAGTATGGGCTCCAAGCTCTGCACAAAGCCCTCTGCTAAGTTGGTTGCAGGATCCCACCATGCCCCTAGAGATTGAAGATAGCATTCCAGGCACACGTCCTAATGCATCAAAAAATTTGATGTTTATATCTATCAGCCTTTTCTGTAGTCTGGTTCATCCAAATCCTCATCAGAGCCCTCTGCAGCTTATCCGGTGAGCTGGCATTTGTACTTTTTTGCTCCCTACCCTGGCTGCAGCACAGGTGTGCCCAATGTCTCACCATTTATAGATCCTATCTTTACACAATCCCCTGAGGTAAATACAATGTCAATATTTCATCTGGTGGCTATGTGTGTGAAATCAAATGACTTGATATAGTGTTCACTGTCGTCTTGATTTTCCTCTATTGCCTGAATTGCGGTTCTAGGGTATATGAAAGGAAAAAAGAATCAGGGTGAGGTGCTGGTGACAGGAGAAGAGAAAGTAAGACCTGCATGTTTACACTATTTGTAGCTTGTAACTTGCAAGAGATTATGTGATGAAGGGGAAGTGGGAAGGATGTGAGAAAGAGGCTTAAGTTTGAGGATGATGTCACCTTCGATGAATTCAAGCCTGGAATTGGCAACTATTTCAACAATGGTCCTTTCCATAATGGCTAGCATTGTCTCCTCATCAGGGTTAGAAAATGTGGATGTCCTTTTCTCCCTCTGGGGTAATCATGCAGCCTAATCCATGTGTGTTAGCCAATTTAACTATCCTTTGTGTTGGTAGTCTCTTCAGCTGCAATGTGTCATGAGCAGAACTTAATGCTCGCCTCTTCTGATGGGAGCTCCAACAATGCAGAATCAGCCTCAGTATGGCATTGAAGTGTGAGCTTAGATTACATGTTCAAGTCCTGGAGCTGAGCTTGAACCCGTGGGCTTCTAAGTCTGAGGTGAGAGCACGACCTCTGAGCCAAGACTAACATCCATGTTCCGAAGAAGGGTCATATTGGACTTGAAACGTTAACTCTGTTTCTCTCTCCACAGATGCTGTCAAACGTACTGAGTTTTTACAGCACTTTTTTTTTTATTTGGCATCTATGCAGCTGTATTTGAACTGCAGAAAACCTGATCGTAGTCCTCCTCAATGACTCAACTGGTCTTCATCAGTGATTAGCCTGTAAAGCTTGGAAGGTTCCGGGCATGTTCTTCAGTTTGTGCTGAATTAGTTAATATTTTCAAATTTATTCTACTACTTAAAGCAAAAATCAGCATTGCATAATTGTTAAAATGAAATGTAATAGAACAATAATAACTTGATAGATTAATGTTATTAATTTGCAATTGTATGTTATACCTATAACTCACTATAGTCCATGGAGAGAAGTTAGGGGTGTAAAGCATGATCAAAAAATTGGGAGAGAAGTATTAGAAAGAACAGTGTTGGTGTTTTGCACCGAAGCGGAAGGCCAAAGGTTCTGCAGCTGGTAAGAGAAAAGGAAATGAGACACAGAAATGGCAGACAAGTAAGATGAAAGAGAGAGATGGCAAGGCCACAGAGTAAAAAAACAGTAAGTGAGAGATCTCAAATTGAGACACAATCAAATTTGGTCACAATCCAGTGTGCTATCATCATTAGATGTATCTAGTGTGAACTCTGAGAGTGGTGCATTTCATAAATTATAATTATAATTGTTATAATTGTGTACTGCACTAACTTCCTTTTAATGGGACCATTGCATACATCATTTAGTATTTGTTTAGCCCAACTTTGATTGTATTTTCTAGTATAACTTTTTGAAGTGCAAACTGGTGATCTGTGGTACACCCACTGACTAATCATATTCATTTTATTGCATCTCTCTATATAAGCCAAGGAAATTGGATGCATTTGGTTACATTTTAAGTTTGAAGATTTTGTACCAACATCATCTGTCTCAGACTGATATACCTTCTGTGGACCATTAGTCTGGCCTTATCAAGTGAAATATTGGCTCAGAAGGAAATATCCGCAGAAGGAATATGAGCTCGCATATTCACATTTATTTTCTCGATGATAGATTCTAGAGAACACGATATCGATATCAATAGTTATGATACTGACAGTCAAAATGAAGTTTGTATGGACTGGAACTATCCAAGTTTGAAATGGCAACCGTTTCAACCCAATCATTGGGCAACTTTGTATAACACTAGTTACAATGAATTGTAAGTACCCATTATATATTTATTTTTGGCTTACAAGTTTAAACATTTTTTTTCCACAAACACTTTAAGGACCACAAATGGCAAAATATCTTGCCCCAGGCTTTGTTTCAGTAATAGTGTGAAGCTCTCAATGCCACCATTATTACTGTGTAAAACTGACAATTTCTGGCATCATACATACCCAGTTAAACATGCAAATCTAGAGGTTGCTGCCAGAGATGACCAACTCTGTCACAGGATGTGCAGTTACAGGCTTCGCATATGAAATCATCACAGAGTTACTGATTTGGTGTGAGCCTAAATTATTCTCACTGTAAAAAAAAAATGGAAAATTGAAGTCTTGTTCAAGGTATTGCCTTAACCGTTCAGAGTTGACCTACTTGGTTTGAATTTAAACAAAATCTTGGCAGTTAATTATTCCTGGTGCATACCCCATGACAATGCTTCTATCAAGAAGAGTCCACTTGCCAACCAATCAGCAGTCTTTTCTCATGCAGCATAAATTGTTGTTCTGTTTACAATTGGTATTCTTGTGAATCTGTCCTGATGAGTGCAAGATGAAAAGCTTTGACAGCATCTCTCTTATTTTAGCAGTACTCAAGTTCTGTACTACCAAATGACTATTTGAGTTTTTAATGTTTACCAAGTCATAATTACAACAGAGCAATCTCTCTGGCCCTGAAAAATTATATTTTTGAGTGCAGAGTTTTATTCTCTCAGAATAAAATTTAAATGCTGCAGATTTAACAAAAAAATTGATTGAAATGTTTGTTTCCTTATTTAAATTACTTCATTAATCACACTTGTCCTGTCCTGATAAAAGGTCATCGACCTGGAACATTAACTCTTTTTCTGTCCACAGATGATTCCTGACCACCTGAGTATTTCCAGCATTTTTTTGTTTTTACTTCAGACTTCCAGCATCTGCAGTGTTCTGCTTTTGTGTATGACTTTATTTTGTTTCTGTACAATGATTTAAATATAATTTATATTTCCTACTTTTACTTTCTGCTTTGCCAACTGTGAGAATTCTTCAATCTGGTTTATCAGTCTCCCTACTGCCTGTGCTGTTCACAGTCCCAACAGATCCCCTGTAAAAGGCATCAAATTCAAACTTGGAAAAGAGGAATTCTGAACTCTGGAGCTCTCTATAACTTTGTGAGCAACTTTTCTTGAGGCGAAAGGCGAGTGCCAATCCTTGCTGCTGACTCCAATATCTGGGCCATTACTCTGACCTTTAGAAAATCACAGTGAAAGTTATAAGTATAATAGACATTTAACCTCCGCGACAGGTTCTTCCTGCTTACTGTTAGAAATGCCTGTGCACAATTTTTAATTACTTTAGTCAAGACGCTAAAGCTTTTACGACTAATGGTAAGACTCTCATATGTCGATCTATGTCTTTAATATAATGTTAACTATAATTGGACTATGAACCAAGCAAAATCAGATTTTATCCATATCACTTGTTATATGTTAGATTTGAAAAATGGATCACAACTCTAGGAGTTGCTAAAATTCTAATAATTCCTGATACACAATGCTTTGAAAATATTCCATGTGTTCAATTTCATTTTTGATTATTGCAATATGGGTCATGATTAAGTTAATTAATTTATGCACTTCGATTTTTCTTTTGTGTTTCTGTTTTAATTAGACCTGCTCCAGGTTATCAAGTAGATGCAGACAAAGGATTTAATTTTTCAACGGCAGATGATTCATTTGTTTGCCAAAAGAAGAACCATTTTCAGGTCACAGTTCATGTTGGTTTGATTGGATGTCCAAAATATGTTAAAACACCTCTAGGCCTTAAACCAGTTGAAATGTTCTTCTTGAAAATTTTTGGAGTAAAGGCAAGTTTCAAAATTAGATTTGCTTCTGCAATTCATTTTAATATTTAAATAATTTAAATGCAAGTCTCTGAAAAGTAAAGCCTATCAGCAATCACAGCACAAGTGTACAATGGAAAGATAATAGAAATTGTATTTTGTTTAATTTTACATCTTAACCTTTTATTTATAGCAAACCTTCAGTGTCAAATTATTTTAAGACTTTAGTTATAAACTTGGATTTCATTTTAATTGAAAGTACTCATGTAAGTAATGCACTGGAGTGAAGAAAACACATTCCAGCAGATTTAAAACTGAAAACTAAAATAAATGCAATCTTGGCAGTACGATGTACTCACTATCAGTCAAGCCTTCATTTCAAAGTAAACAATTTTCATTTTCGTAGACCGTAAGGCCATGTCACTAAAGGGCTCTGATGACCTAAATTTCTTGTGCACCATTTACGTTCAAATTCTGACTTGGATATATCACCAGTAAACCAAAAAAACGCAAACGACAGCAGCAAAATGAAACCATTAACTTTTTTATATGATTGCTTCTGGATCAATGATTGTTTGATAATCATTAAGTCATTGAATGGTTACAGCACAAAAGGAGGCATTTTGGCCTGTTGTGCCTCTGCCAGCCCTCTGTAAGACCAATTTATCTAGTCCCACTAGCTCTGCATTTTCCCCATAGCCTCGCAAACTTTTCCTCTTCAGAAAATGAGTGAATTTTCAAATTATAATTTAAGTATCTGTGATGCTTTCATAATATATTAAATGTCCTCTTAGCATCATTGAATCTTGGAGCACAGAAGAAGGCCAATCCTGCTTATTGTGCCCAAAGTGCTAACCAAATAGTTTCTCCCCCTGTCCTTTCCACATAGCCCTGCAATTTTTTTCCAATTCTGTGCCCCGACTCTGCGCTGCATTTCTGGCTGGGTCTTCCGAGCCCGGCTTCTTCAGAAATGGAAAGAGTCCCGCGAAAAGCTTCATAGCAGCATTGGACATCAAGGGGAAGACAATCCATGCCCGTTTTTAAATTTATTCCTTCATGGGATGTGGGCATCGCTAGCAAGGCCAACATTTGTCACCCATCCCTAATTGCATTTGAACCAAGTGGCTTGCTCGGCCATTTCAGAGGGCAGTTAAGAATCAACCACATTACTGTGGATCTGGAGTCACATGTAGGCAAGACCAGGTAAGGATGGTAGAGTTCCTTCCCTAAAGGACATTAGTGAACCTGATGAATTTTTATGACAATTGATAGTTTCATGGTCACCATTCCTAAGATTAGCTTCAATTCCAGATTTTATTAATTGAATTCAAATTCCACCAGCTGTCATGGTGGGATTTGAACAAGTGTTCCCACAACATTAGCCTGGGTCACTGGATTTACTAGTCCAGTGACATTACCACAATGCCACAATCTCCCCAGCACTTTTTACAGCACCAGCTGCCATAAGGTAAGTTTAAAGGTCTAGTGCAAATGTTAATGAATAGGTGAATAAATGGGGTGGGCGAGGTGGTAGGTGGATAGGATGGGTAAAGTGGGTGAGTAAGTACGTGTCTTGGGGGATGGTTCAGGTCGGGAGGGGTTGTATGGTGGTTGGGAGTTAGCATAGCTGGGAGGGGTAGTCACGTTGGGTCGGGGTGTTAGTCAGGGGAGATTGAGCGGTGGTCAGTGGGGGTAGTTGGGTGGCCGGGAGTTAGCTTCGTCAGGAGAGGTGGTATGGTTGGGATGTCATGGGGCAGTAGGGCTTAGTGGTAATAGTCGAGGTTGAGTGGCGGGGGCGGGGTTGGTCAGTGTGAGTGTTTGGGAAGGGGGGGGGTCAGTTCTTTAGCTACCCAGGAATAGAATTCTAATATAGCACGGATTAGATACAAAGCTACCTCTTAATTGTACCATCAAACAATACCAAGCCAGGTACCAGACAAGTTAAATGCAGAGTAAAGCTCTTTCTACACTTGCATCCAATAGCCCCAGGGCAGTCTTGACCAATTACTCAATAAGTCTACACTTGATCATCAGCAAAGTGATGGATGGTGTTGTTGACTGTGCTATTGAGTGGCACTTACACAGCAATAATCTGCTCGCTGGTGCTTATTTTGGGTTCCGTTAGGGTCACTCAGCTCCTGACCTCATTACAGCTTTGGTCCAAGCATGGACAAAAGAGCTGAACTCAATAGAGGAGGTGAGAGTGACTACCGTTGACATCAAGGCAGCATTTGACTGAGTGTGGCATCAAGGAGCCCTAGCAAAATTGAAGTCTCTTGTGGGGTGTTGGTTACATCTTGGTAGGTTTTAATAAAGTCTACAGAGTCAGAAGTAGGTTAACTGTAAGTATTTATGAACTACTAGAACTATTTACAAAATATGGTAAATGGTAAAAGTTAGGAGCTGTCTCCATACTTGAGTCTGCTCATGGCTCTGTCCAACACCACACTGACCCTGGGTGCAGATCATGTGCTCTCTTACATCACTGTGTGGGCAGGATTGTACTCAGTCACAAGTTAACCCTATATTGGAACAGGAGAGGGCAATTCAGCCTGTTGAGCTTGCTTCGCCATTCAGTGTGATCATGGCTGGCCAAACACTTCAAAGCCTTTTACCCACACTATCCCCATAACCCTTTACGTTATTGGTAATCAGAAATCTATCAGTCTCTATCTTGGACATGCTCAATGTCTGGGCTTCCGCGGCCCTCTGGGGTAGAGAGTTCCAGGGGCTGTGGCCCTCTGGGTGGGGAGGTTTCTCTTCATCTCGGTCCTAGGCGGCTTCTCCCTTGTTTTGGGATTGTGTCCTCTGGTTCTGGCCTCCCCAACCAGGGGAAACATCTTACCTGCATCTACTACTCTGTCTATTCCTTTAACTATTTTGTAGGCTTCAATGAGATCACTCTCATTCTTTGAAGCTCTAAAGAATACTAGGTCCTGCAACAAAATTTAGGGAGCTAGATAGCAGATTAAAGAGCAGGACTCAAAGATTGTAATCTCTGGATTACTCCTTGTGCCATGTGCTCGTGAGTGTAGGAAGACGAGGATAGAGAAGTTGAATGCGTGGCTGAAGAGATGGTGCAGGAGGGAGGGCTTTAGTCTCCTTGGATCACTGGGTCTGTTTCTGGTGAAGGTGGGGCCTGTACAAATCAGACGGGTTGCACTTGAACCAAACGGGATCAGCATCCTTGTCGGGAGGTTTGCTAGTGCTGTTGGGGGTGGTTTAAACTAATTTGGCAAGGTGGTGGGATACTGAATGGAGGTACAGTAGGGGATGATGCACAGCCAAATACAGAAGAGATACTAAGTCAGTCTGGAAGGCAGAGCAAACATATACCTGTTAAGGCACAAAGGAATAATGAATGGCTAGATTGCACCTATTTTAATGCAAGGAGTCTTACAAGTAAGGCAGATGAATTGAGGGCATTGATTAACAGATGAGAATATGATATTGTTGCTATCAGAGACATAGCTGAGGGAAGGGCAGCTCAATCTTCCAGAGTATAGAACCTTCAGCCGTGACAAGTGAGTGGGGTGTAAAAGAGGTGGCGGCAATGCACTATTGATCAAGGAGTCAATTACTGCAGTAAGGAGGGACGGTATCTTAGAGGGTTCCTCAAATGAGGCCATATAGGTAAAACTTAAAAACAAAAAGAGGGCATTCACTTTGCTGGGAGTGTACAAAAGGCCTCCAAACAATCAGGAGGAATAGAGGAGCAGATATGTAGGCAAATCTTAGAAGTGTAAAAATAATAGGGTAATAATAGTAGGGGATTTCAAATTCCTCAATATTAACTGGGATAGTCTTAGTGTGAAAGGCTTAGAGGGGGTGGAATTAAAATGCATCCAGGAGAGATTTTTGAGCCAGCTCACGGAGAGCCCTACAAGAGAAGGGATGGTTCTAATCTTAGGAAATGAAGCCGGGCAAGTAGTAGACGTGTCAGTGGGGGAGCATTTTGGGGAAAACGACCATAACTCTAAGATTTAAGGTAGTTATGGAAAAGGACAAAATGGACTGGAAATAAAGATCCTGAATTGGGGGAAGGCTGATTCAATATGATAAGATAAGATCTGGCCAAAGTGGACTGGGAGCAGCTACTTGTAGGAAAGTCTACATTGACCAATGAGAGTCATTCAAAAAGGAAATAGAGCATGTTCAGTGCCAACATGCTTCCGTAAAGGTGAAGGATAGGACCAACAAGTCCAGGGAACCCTAGATTTCAAGGGATATATAGAGGATTGGATAAGGAAAAAAAGAGGCTTATGTCAGATACAGAGGGCTGAAAACAACAGAGCCCTGGAGGAGTATAGGAGTGTACTTAAAAAAGTAATTAGGAGAGCGAAGAGGGTGCATGAGAAAACACTGGTGGACAAGATAAAGGAAATTCCCACAGCATTTTATAAATATATTAAGGGCAAGAGGATAACCAAGGAAAGGGTAGGGTACAAGAGGGACCAAAGTGGCAATCTGTGCGTGGAGCCGGAGGATATAGGTGAGGTTTTAAATGATTACTTTTTATCTGTGTTCACTATGGGGAAGGATGATGTAGGTGTAGAAGTCAGGGAGGAGGACTGTGATATACTTGAATAAATTAGCCTTGAAAGGGAGGAGGTATTAGCGGTTTTAGTGGGCTTAAAAGTGGATAAATCCCCAGGCCAAGATGAGATGTATCCCAGGCTGCTATGTGAGGCAAGGGAAGAGATTGCTGAGGCTCTGACTCTAATTTTCAAATCCTTTCCGGCCATTGGAGAGGTGCCAGAGGACTGGAGGACAGTGAATGTGTTACCATTATTCAAGAAGGGTAAGAGGGATAAACCAGTTAATTACAGGCCAGTGAGTCTAATGTCAGTGATAGGGAAACTATTGGAAAAAATTCTGAGAGGCAGGATTAATCTCCATTTGGAGAGGCGGGGATTAATCAGGAATAGTCGGCCATGGCTTTGTCAAGGGGAGATCATGTCTAACAAATTTCATTGAACTTTTCAAGGAGATGACTAGTGAAGATGAGGGTAGTGCAGGTAATGTAGCCTATATGGACTTCAGTAAGGCTTTTGACAAGGTCCTGCATGGGACAATGGTCAAGAAGGTAAGAGCCCATGGGATCCAGGGCAATTTGGCAAATTGAATCCAAAATTGGAAAGTGGCAGGAGGCAGAGTGTGATGGCCGAAGGTTGTTTTTGCAATTAGAAGCCTGTGACGAGTGATGTACCGCAGGGATCAGTGCTGGGACCCTTGCTGTTTGTAGTGTACAGTAATGATTTAGATGTGATTATAGGAGGTATGATCAGTAAGTTCACAGATGACATGAACATTGGTGGTGTCGTAGATAGTGAGGAGGAAAGCCTTAGGTTACAGGATGATATAGATGGGCAGAGCAGTGGCAAATGGAATTTAATTCTGAGAAGTGCGAAGTGATGCACTTTTGAAAGACTAACACAGCAAAAGAATACACAATGAATGGTAGGACCCTAAGAAGTACAGAGGATCAGAGGAATCTTGGTGTACATGTTCATAGATCCCTGAAGACAGCAGCACAGGTAGATAAGGTGGTTAAGAAGGCATATGGGATACTTGCCTTTATTAGTCAAGGCATAGGATATATGAACAGGGAGGTTATGTTGGAGCTGTATAAAATGCTAGTTAGGCCACAGCTGGAGTACTGTTTGCAGTTCTGGTCGCCACACTATAGGAAGGATGTGATTGCACTGGAGAGGATGCAGAGGAAATTCACCAGGATGTTGCCTGGGCTGGAACATTTCAGCTGTAAAGAGAGACTGAATAGGCTAGGGTTAATTTCCTTAGAGCAGAGAAGGCTGAGGGGGAACCTGATAGGGGCATACAAAATTATGAGGGGCATAGATAGGATAGGTAGGAAGAAACTTTTCCCCTTAGTGAAGATGTCAATAACCAGGCAGAATAGATTTAAGGTAAGGGGATTTGAGGAAAATTTTTTTCACCCAGAGGGTGGTTGGAATCTGGAACACACTGTCTGAGGGGGTGGTACAGGCAGGATCCCTCACAACATTTAAAAAGTATTTAGATGAACACTTGAAATGCCATAGCACACAGGGCTATGGGCCAAGCACTGGAAATTGGGATTAGAATAGATAGGTGCTTGATGGCTGGCACAGACATGATGGGCTGAAGGGCCTGTTTCTGTGCTGTTTAACTCTATGATTTCCTGGGTAATTATTCAGGTAAGTAAATCGGAACATTCTGAAGACTCCGACACTAATTCAGAGTTGGAGACTTTTGTGGAGGGCCCCAGGGAGGAGGGGAATTGCCTGTTCCAAGTTAAGAATTCCCAGGGTCAGTGCGTCGGGACTGCCACAGGGTTCCGAAATGCATCTTGGGTCATACATCCATTTTCTAATGATCCGTAGACTGGAAGATCTTGGCCAGTGGAAAATTGAAAGCAATATTTTTGCACCATCAACAGCCACTTTAGGAATCAAAGGAACAGGAGTAGGCCATTCAGTCCATCGAGCCTGCTCTGCCATTCAATACAATCATCGTTGATCATCCATTTCAATGCCTTGTTTTACAAATTATCCCTTTATGTCATTGGTATTTAACAATTTGTCAATCTCTGCTTTAAACACACTCAATGACTGAGCTTCCGCGGCCTTCTGGGGTAGAGAATTCCAAAGATTCACAACCATCAGAGTAAAAAAATTTCTCCTCATCTCGGTCCTAAGTGGCTTTTAGAAAACATTCATTGCTTTCCTGTAAACCGAAGAGGTGGTAGTGTTTCTGTAGTTATGTTTGGGGCTCTTTTAATAAACCAATTAACTGAAATAACAAGAATTTGCCAACTCAAGTGGAGTTGGGCAGGAACTTTGGAGGTTTGTCCACCAAGTCTGTGATTTCCGACTGGAAGTGATGGGGCTGTAAAATACCTGGGAAATATTTTCCTATAGTTGTGCCTCAGTTATGCTGGCTGAAAAGGAGTTTTGTGTGTACCTGGCATTGTATTGCTATATGTGGTAGAAAGACGTTATGAGTGAAAGGGTTGGAAAACCTATGCACTCAATTCCCTGAGGTCCATACCTGTGTCGTCCTTTTCCATTGTGAAGATCAATGCAAAGTATTCATTAAGGACTGTACACATGTTTTCTGGGTCCACATACAGATTACCTCTATGGTCCCTAATTGGCCCTATTCTTTCCCCAGTTATTCTTTTGCTCTTTATACATTTAAAAATTTATATTTAGTTTTCCTTTATTCTACACATCAATGTTTTCTCATGTTTTCTCACTCTTAGCTTTCCTAATTTCTTTAAGTTCCACCCTGCACTTTTCATACTCCTCTCGGGACTCTGCCATATTGAGCCCTCAGTATTTGCCATAAGCTTCTCTTTTTCTCTTAACCCTAACCTTCATGTTCCTTGACATGCAAGTTTCTCCCGAATTGGTCTCCTCCTTTGCCTTTATGGGAACATATTTGCCCTGTACTCTGGCTATTTCCTCATTGAGTGTTTCCCACTGCCCTGACACAGTTCTATCTGCAAGTAGCTGCTCCCAGTCCACTTGGGCCAAATCATATCTCATCTTAGTAAAATTAGCCTTTCCCCAGTTTAGAACATTTGTTCTTGGCCTAACCTTATCCTTTTCCATAACTATGCTAAATCTAACTGAGTTATGGTCACTATCTCCAAAACTCTCCCCTACTGATATGCCTACCACCTTCCCGGGCTCATTTCCAAATATTAGGTCCAGAACTGTCCCCTCTCTTGTTGGGCTTTCTATGTGCTGGCTAAAAATGTTCTCCTGAATGCAACTTAAGAATTTTGCTCCCTCCCTACCTTGCACACTAAAACTATCCCAGTTAATATTTGGGTAGTTAAGATCCCCTAGTATTACTGCCTTATTATTCTTACACGACTTTGAAATTTGATTACATATTTGATCCTCTGTCTTTCCCTGACTGTTTGGGGGTCTATAGTACACACCCATCAGCGTGTTTGCCCCATTTGTGTTTTTCACTTCTAACTATTTGATGATCCTTCCAGGATATCATCCCTCCTCGCTACTTTAATTGATTCCTTGATCAATATTGCGACCCTGCCTCTTCTATCCCCCTCTCTATCTCGCCTGAATATCCTATAGCCAGGAATGTTAAGCTGCCAATCCTGCCCTTTTAGCCAAGTCTCAGTCATAGCTATGATATCATACTCCCACATGCCCATCTGTGCCCTCAGCTCATCTGTCATATCCCTCAAGCTCTTTGCATTAAAATATATTCCTTTAAGCCCTGCTAAACTCACTTCTTTCTTATCTAGTCTATGTTTCCTCTGCGTTCCGGACTCTCAAGCGTTTTAACTTCTAGTTCCATCTCAGCTTCTCTCCCCTCTGAACTACTTTTCAGGATCCCATCCCCCTGCCAATTTAGTTTAAATCCACCCCAACATCATTAGCAAATCTTACAGGTTCCACCTCCCCCAGAAACATCCCAATGCCCCAGGAATCTAAAGCCCTCCCTCTTGCACCATCTCTCCAGCCACACATTCATCTCTTTCCTTCTGTTCCTATACTTATCACTGCATGGCACCAGGAGTAATCCGAAGATTACTGCCTTTGAAATCCTGCTTTTCAATTTCCTACCTGACTCCCTAAAGTCTGCTTGCAGGACCTCATTTCTCTTTCTTCCTCTGACATTGGTCCCAACATGGACTCTGGCTGCTCATCCTCCTCTTTCAGAATGCCCTGCAGCCATTCTGTGACACCCTTGACCCTGGCACCCAGGAGGCAACATACCATCCCGGAGCCATGTCTACAGCTGCAGAAACGCCTGTCTACGCCCCTCACTAACAAATCTCCTACCATTATTGCTCTTCCACACTTCTTCCTGCCCCCCCCCCCCTCCCCTGAGCAGCTGGATCACCACAAAGGCATGGCCTTGGCTCTCATTGGCCCCCACAGAGGAACCATCACTCACCATTTTCCAAGGCCAAAAACCAGTTTGCAAGTGAGATGCACTTGGGGGAATTCCCTCATTACCTGCCTGGTCCCTTTCTGTCTGGCGGTCACCCATTCCCTCTCTGCTTGCACTTTCTTAAGCTGCGGGATGATCACGTCCTGAGCCGTGCTATCCACGAACCTCTTAGCCTCGTGGATGCACTGTAATGACCCCAGCCGCTACTCAAGCTCCAAACCCTGGAGCTTGAGCTTTGTCTTGTTAACTTTCATCCCAGGCTTCTGAAATAATCGGAACTAGAAATCTAATCTACCTTGAGCTTCCACAAGATCCCCACTGTATCCTCTCTTGTGACTAACATTTTTCAATCTACATTCAATTTTAAATTGTATCCACAATTCTAGCATTTTTTCTCATTGCTTTTATGAACTCTTGAAAATAACAAAAAGTACTTGAGAAAATTCATTATCTTCAGATGCCACTTCCTTATTGGTATTTTAGTGGGCCACGCTCCACACTTTTCTCCTGACATGCTTAACTGTTTTATGTTTTCAATTATGTTTTTCTGTGGTTAGTAACTGCATAATATTTTCTTTCATACTTACCTTTACACACAGGTTGAGGCCATGAATCAGGTGATCACCATTGAACAATCTCAATCAGACCGGAGCAAGAAGCCTTTTAATCCAGTCAGGTAAAATTATTGATATAGAGGCTTTTTTTTTGAGGTGTAAGGTATCTTTTGAGCAAATTTACCTTTCCAACTTTTGCAATGGCCTGGATTTTACAGTAAAAGCAATGGATATCAGCACTCAATTTTTTATCAAATCAGATAGCAGCCGCGGCACCTGTACACGTATAGGTAAATGCAGGAATCCAGAAGATGCTGTCTACCAGGGTCTCACTGAGAGACTAGGCATTGAGCCACATGAGTGAAATTGCAGTACTTACCAGCTAGATGCATGCTAATCTCACCAGAGAGAAGGACTCTGTTGTTAGTTATAGTGTAAAGAGATTTTTATCTGGGTAGATTTGATGCTGTCAGTCTGCAAGTTATTGTTAAAGTAGCATTTTAGTTAAAATGCCTATCAATTACCTCATGTTTTACACAGCATCTCTCATAGTTTATGCTGAATTTAATGTTTTTTTTCTAAAGGGTTGATTTGCCAGGAGACCAAACTACAAAAATCACTTTAGGAAGATTGCACTTTGGTGAAACAACAGCAAATAACATGAGGAAGAAGGGCAAACCTAATCCTGATCAAAGGTATATGTGATCCATATATAACAAAATATGTAGATAGTTGTATCAAAACAGGTTGAAACCTTATGTTAATCACAACCTTAAAAAAAATCCAAACAAAATGTTAACTCATTCTTTTTCGGATTCTGATAAACCTGCTGCGTTTTTCCAGTGTGTTTTGTTTTCAGCACTATTTTTGTCTTGTTGAATATTAATTTAAAAAAAAGTTCACTCAATGGTCGGTGTTCAACACTGACTGGAGGTTGCTCTAATAGGGCTCTCTCTTTTTTTAGATACTTTATGCTTGTAGTTGGCCTGTATGCTGCCAGCCAAAACCAGAATTATTTATTAGCTGCTCACACATCTGAAAGAATAATTGTGCGGGTAAGTATGTTGAAATTCAGTTGTACTAAAAAAAAAACTGTTTTAAATATATTTAAAACACATTATTGCCTTCAAACACCCGAAAGTGTGTTCTTTTAAATGATATTTATGTTGGTATTATGTCATACCTGATAGCAACTGATGGTTGAGTCCAATACAATGCTGTGTGGTATTAGCCTCTATGTTTTACTGCTTAATACAATGGAAGGAAATCACTTCCACATATTATAAACTCTTATCTTCAGATTATTACTGTTCACTTCAATAAAAGGGCAGCTATGTTCTCCTGAACATCTGCAAAGGCAAACACAGTTCAGGTGATGAATGATTATCAAAATTTGTATAAAATTGTTACTTTGTTTTCCTAAGACATCATGGTTATAGTCAGGAATTTGAAGTAACAATTCTTACATTGACTTCTTTCAGGCTTCAAATCCTAGTCAGTTTGAAAATGATCGTGAAGTAACATGGCAACGAGGGCATGCTCCTAACACAATTGTCTGTCAAGGCCAAGTGGGGATCAACACAGATACTCCAGATGAGGCATTGGTTGTGTGTGGCAATGTAAAGGTAATGGGAACAGTCATGCATCCATCGGACAGACGAGCTAAACAGAATATCCATGAGGTGAGTAGTTATAATGCATTTATTGTGTACAAAGCAACCGAGATTTTGCTCACCAGCACAATTGTCAGTAAGATTATGGAATAGTCGCACTTTCTTCCTGTCCCCGCCTCCCCACCCCCACAACCTACCTTAGTGAAGTGTTTGAAGTGAGCATTTACATCTTTTGGCAGGTTTCTGGTGGCATACACATCTATGCTTGAGAGAGCTTGCCGTGGGGGTGAGGGAGACATGGCTGTTCCTGCAGTAGCTTACAAGAGCAGAAGGCCTCGAAGAAGAAAAAAATGCAGATCTAATAGTGTTCAAAATTCCATGATGCAAATCTTGAAATGACTACTGCCAATGCTGTCATGGACAGGCATTGCAGCTAGATTTCTACAACTTAAAAGGATATAGTCTATTGCAAATTTTTGTCTTATAGGTTGATACTACTGAGCAACTAAAACGGATAACACAAATGAGGCTAGTAGAGTATGATTACAAGCCTGACTTTGCATCAAAAATGGGAGTAGATCATCCTCATGAAACTGGTAATGTAGTTAAAGTTTTATTAACCTTTCTGAAAATGTTCAATGGAGTATCTTATTTTTATGTTTTTATGAAAATGTTAATTTAGTATGATAGCATTTAGAAGCTGAACATTATGTGCATTCTGCAGTATACATGAACACAGGTTCTACTGTGATGAGCGTTTAATTAGGGAGTAGGCCAGACCCAAAATATCTTGTGTAATCTGCCTCTATTTGTCTAGTAATTGCATAATTGGCATGTCACAACAGGAAAACATATGTTGTGCTGAACAATGATGATCATAATCTCGCTGAATGGTGGAACAGACTAGAGGGACTGAATGACCAAGCCCTGTTCCTATGTATGAGATATTTTAACGTTAAATGATCTGTTGGTTTCTCAATTTTGCTTCATAGTTTTGAGTAATGATCCAATTTAGTTCTTATTTGATGTTTGAATCATGAAAATGATACATTTTTTTTCTAAATGCATTCATATTCAGATGTAGCTGGAATGGAAATGCTTCATCTCTGCTGAAGTGTCTCTACATATTCTACAAAGTGTAACTGGGTACCATTCATCATTTGATATGCTGTATTCTTGGTTGATATCTCTGGGCTTTTTAATTTATTTATGCTTGTTTGTTGTTTGGTGGAACAGTAAAATTGATTATTCTTAATTAATGTCTTGTATGACATCTACCCACTTGATGCTGTTCCTTTTAATCCATCATTGGAAAGCATGGCATAGATGGAAGCCAGGGACTATTAATGACAGATTGATGGGACAGGAAAGGTGAAGTTGTTTGTGTATAGATTTTAGTCAGTGCCAAATGATAACCATTCATCTGCAGCATGGGGCTTTGCCCATTTATTTTAACCTTTTGTTGGCTTTGCAAATAGTTTTCTCCCAAATAATTTTATCACTATTATTCAGCATGCATTTTTTTTTTTTGCTTTTTGCAAAATAAAAATATCCCCACTTTTCTGGAAGTCCAAAACTAGAGGCTATAAATATTGGTCACTAATAAATCTAATAAGAAATTCAGAAGATACTTTACTCAGTGGTGGGAATGTGGAACTGTCTACCACATGGAGTGGTTGAGGAAAATATGATACATACATTTAAGGGGAAACTAGATTAGTAAATAAGGAAAGATATGCTGATAGGGTTGTGGTTATATTTTGTGACTTTATTGGATTTTTGATATTGGCATTTAATTTGTTTGAATGAAATTTGATTGTTTATTTTGTTATGTAAAGAAGAGTGATACCCTTAGTACAAAATTTGACCATGTAGCAGAACACAGTTAACTTTCAATGGCTAAAAGTAAGCCAATGAGAAGTGATAAAATGATGCTGATGTTTGCTGTACCAACGATTATTAAACTGGATTTCTTTTATGTATGACCATCTTTGAGGTAAGACTGTAAAATATTAAATTATTGAATCAATATCAGTTTAAAAACCAAATGTTATAAAATTTTAATTTATTCATGCAACCTTATAATGCAAATGTTCTTTTAGAACGGCTTAAAACATTGATAAGATTTACACATTGCAATAAGCATTTAAGCACAGCAAGCATTATGTCCAATGATCTTTGTTTTAAACAGGTATAATAGCACAGGAAGTGAAGGAAATCCTGCCATCAGCTGTAAGAGAGGTTGGGGATGTGACCTATACCAATGGCGATAAAATCGAGAATTTCCTCATGGTTGACAAAGTAATAGAATTTAGAATTTCTAATAGTTGTGACTGATTTATGACCTGAAATATTCAAAAACATCGGCAATTCCACAGCTTCAATCTATAGACTCTTTGACATTTAGAATGTTAGCATTTGAATCAAAGTTGAGGTTCTGAGTTTAATTCTTTGAAAAGCTACTTTAAGGCATGTTAGTTATTGAAATTGTTTGATTATACTCTTGCCTATCAAAGCTGTTCAAAAAAAAAAATCATACAAGGCAGTGATTGGAACCCTAATTTGCATTTCATAAGTGAGAAGCCAATCTAACTCTTGGGATTTCCAACAAAATAAAAGCTAGGATTGCGTGCTACAGCATTTGCATATGTCTAATGAAGAACAAAGGAATATAGATTTATAAAGTGCCTTTCACATCTTAACTGTTTTTATATAACTTTTTCCATTTAAGTGCTCATTGTGAAGAACGTGTAATTATCTTGCTAGTTTCTGAAGTGAAAATTACTTTTTAGTTTCAATCTTGGTTTCATCATTATAAAATTAAAATATGGCTTTCATTTTACTTTTGTATACTCTAAAAGACTCATCTGTTACTACAGAAGAACAAGAAATGAGAATGCCTGTCCAAACTACTTAATTTTCTTAAGTTGATATCCAAGGCCTATTAATCGCATGTTTAACATTCTCCTCATTTAACATCAAGGTTATATTTCTGTGCTCCCTATTTAATTAGGAATATGTTCTAAATAGGCTAACCAAGAGTCCATTCACAGCGTGCTAACGGTCAGACTTAAAAAAAACTTTTTCACGGGATATGGGCATCACTAGCTAGCTCAGCATGTATTGCCCATCCCTAATTGTCTGTGAGAAGAAGGTAGTGAGTTGTTGCATTAAACTGCTGCAGCCCATGTGGTGTAAGACACATCCGCAGTGCTGTTCAGAGGGGAGTTCCAGGATTTTGACCCAACGACAGTGAAGATATGGCGATATAGTTCCAAGTCAGGGTGGTGTGTGTCTTGCATGGAACACCACCACCTGAAAGTTTCCCTCCATCTGATGCCCTTATCCTTCTTGGTGATAAAGGTCACGGGTTTGGAAAGTGCTGTTGAAGGAGCCTAGGTGATGATTGAGAGTAGACTGGTGAGGCAGTAATAGGCTGGATTGGATTTGCCCTATTTTTTGTGTACAAGACATAACCCGGGCAAAATTTCCACATTTTGGGAGAGAGGCCAGTGTTGTAGCTGTACTGGAACAGGTTGGCAAGGGGCGCGACTGGTTCTGGAGTACGAGTACTATTGCCAGCAAGTTGTCAGGGTCCATAGCCTTTGTAGTATCCAGGGCCATTAGACATTTCTTGATATCATGTGGAGTGAATCGAATTGGCTGAGGACTGGCATTTGTGATCCTGGGGACCTCCAGAGGAGGTTGAGATGGATCATCTACTTGGCGTGTCTGGCTGAAACTAGTTGTGAATGCTTCAGCCTTGTCTTTTGCACTGATGTGCCCCTCCTTCATTGAGGATGGGGCTAATTGTGGAGCCTACTCCTCCATTTAGTTGTTTAATTGTCCACCACCATTCATGACTGGATGTGGAAGGACTGCAGAGCTTAGATCTGATCTGGTGGTTATGGGATCGCTTGGCTCTGTCTATCACATGTTGCCTCTGCTTTTTGGCATGCTAATAGTCCTGTGTTGTAGCTTCAACAGGTTCACACATCATGTTTAGGTATGCCTGGTGCTGCACTTGGCATGTCCTCCTGCACTCTTCCTTGAACCAGGGTTGATCCCTCGGCTTGATGGTTATGGTAAAGTGGGGGATATGCCAAGCCTTGAGGTTGCAGATTGTTGTTGTATACAATTCTGCTGCTTCTAATGGCTCACAGTGTCTCATGGATGCCCAGTTTTGAGTTGCTGGACATGTTTGAAATCTATCCCGTTTAGCATGGTGATAGTGCCACACAACACGATGGAGGGTATCCTCAATGTGAAGATGGTGGTTACTCCTACCAAAACTGGCATGGACAGTTGCATCTGCAACAGGTAGACTTGGTAAGAACAAGGTCAAGTAGGTTTTTCCCTCTTGTTGGCTCCCCACCATCTGTTGCAGTCCCAATCTAGCAGCTATGCCATTTAGGACTCTGCTAACTCTCAGTGGTGGTGCTACCAAGCCATTCTTGGTGATGGATGTTGAAGTCTCCCACCCTTCTTCTAAAGTGGTGTTCAACATGGAGCGGTACTAATTCATCAACTGAGAGGGGGTGGTAAGTAGCAATTAGCAGGAGGTTTGAAACGAAAACAGAAAATGCTAGAGAAGCTCAGCAGGTCTGACAGCATCTTTGGAGAGAGAAACAGAGTTGATGTTTCAAGTCACATGACCCTTCAGAGCTACAGCGAAGTACAAATGTGATGAAATTTATACTGTTTAAGGGGGGTGAAACAGGTGAAGTGGATAGAAGGCCAGCGATAGGTGGGAGCAAAGGATCAATCGACAAAGATGAACAAAAGGACAAAGGGAATGTAAATGGTAGTGGTAAGGGCTAGAAAAGGTGCTGATAGTGGCAGAATGTTATTAAAGCAGAACAAGGGTAAGCACTCTGCAAAGAACAACATGACTAAGTAACAGATGGTCCGGGTGGGGTAGAGGGAGGGGACAGTGGTGAGGGAAAAAAGGAATCAAAAATGGGATAAAAAGAGGAAAAACAATGAATAAATGAATAAAAATAAGTGGATAAAAAATAAAAATTAATTTTGAAAAAAAGGGGTGAGGACAGAGGAGAGAGTTTATGGTCTGAAGTTGTTGAACTTAATGTTAAGTCCTGAAGGCTGTAAAAGTGCCTTATTGGAAGATGAGGGTGCTGTTCTTCCAGTTGGTATTGGGCTTCATTGGAATATTGCAGCAGGACAAGAATGGGCATGTGAGCATGAGAGTAGGATATTATGTTGAAATGGCAAACAACAGGAAGGTCTGGGTCATTCTTGCAGATAGACCGAAGGTTTCCCACAAAGCGGTCACCTAGCCTGCATTTGGCCTCTGCCCTTGCACCTTCCTCTCCCTCCCAGAACCATGATAGGATCCCCCTTGTCCTCAATTTTTACCCCACCAGCCTCCGAATTCAAGAATTAGAAACTTGGAACAAAAATCTTGCCAAACTGAAGCGGATTGGGAGCATGAAAACCACGATTACTGAGAAAAAATAGGAATAGGTGTATATGCTTTACAATTTATGTCCTCTCTTAATGAACTTTGTAGAAGGAAAAACTCCACTTATATGCAACAAATTCAAAGGATCATCTTCTGCCATTTTTGCCAACTCCAGCATGATGCCACCACCAAACACGTCTTCACCTCACCACCCCTGTCAGCATTCCGTACACCCTGGTCCAATCCTCCATCACCCCCAACACCTCATCCCCTTCCCACAGCACCTTCCCATGCAATTGCAGAAAGTGCAACACCTACCCTTTTACCTCCTCCCTCCTCACCATCCAACGGCCCAAACTCTCCTTTCAGGTGAAGTAGTGCTTCACTTGCACCTCCTTCAATTTGGTCTACTGCATTCACTGTTCCCAATGCGGTCTCCTCTACATTGGGGAGACCAAACACATACTGGGTGACCACTTTACGGAACACCTTCGGTCTGTCCACAAGCATGACTCAGACCGTCCTGTTGCTTGCCATTTCAACACACCATCTTGCTCTCATGTCCACATGTCCATCCTTGGCCTGCTGCAATGTTCCAGTGAAGCCCAACACCAACTGGAGGAACAGCTCCTCATCATCTGATTAGGCACTTTACAGCCTTCAGGACTTAACATTGAGTTCAACAACTTCAGACCATGAACTCTATACTTACCCATTTTTTCAAAATTCATTTTCATTTTTATCCACTTATTTTTATTTTTATTCATTTATTTGTTGATTTATCCCCCTTTTTATCCCATTTTTGATCCCTTATTTGCCCCACCCCCACACCCACCCCAACAAGGACCACCTGTTACATATTCATGTTGTTCTTTGCAGAGTGCTTACCCTTGTTCTGCTTTAATAACATTCTGCTTTCTTACCTTTGCCACTATCAGCACCTTTTTTAGCCCTTATCATACCATTAACACTCCCTTTGTCCTTTTGTTCATGACATCTTTGTCAATTGCTCCTTTGCCCCCACCTATCGCTGGCCTTCTATCCATTTCACCTGCTCTATCCCCCTTAAGCAGTATAAATTTCATCACATTTGTACTTCTCTGTAACTCTGAAGAAAGGTCATACAGACTTGAAACATCAACTCTGTTTCTCTCTCCACAGATGCTGTCAGATCTGCTGAGCTTCTCCAGCATTTTCTATTTTTGTTTCAGATTTCCAGTATCCGCAGTATTTTGCTTTTATATTAGTAGGGGGTTTCCTTGTCCATGTTTGACCTGATGCTATGAGACTTCATGGGTCCAGAATCAATGTTGAGGACTTCCAGGGCCATCCTGGTTTCCAGTCTTAGTAAATGCAACAAATTCACTTGGACTTTGCCATTGGCTGCACCAAATCCACATAATAGGTAGCTCGTTAAGAAAACATTAAATGCAATACAAAACTACTTAAGTTGAAGCAGTTGCTCTTCAGAATATATTTAGTCCAATGGCTGTTGTGAAGGCATTCTCCATTTTTGCAAGATGCTGAATTGGTAGTTAGTAATTTTAAAGAAAATTGATTTTTTTTGTTCTTAATGTTGTACAGAATTCTGGGTTTGTACTTTTCTCAGATGAAGAAGAATGTTTCCTTTCTGTAGGAACAAATTTTCATGGAGAATGTTGGAGCAGTGAAAGAGTTATGCAAGTTGACTGACAATTTTGAAAAAAGAATTCAAGAATTAGAAACCTGGAACAAAAATCTTGCCAAACTGAAGCGGATTGGGAGCATGAAATCCACGATAACTGAGAAAAATAGGAACAGGTGTATATACTTTACAATTTATGTCCTCTTAATGAACTTTGTAGAAGGAAAAACTCCACTTATATGGCACTAAATGGGTACATTCACTGCAGAATATGGCACTTGACCACTCAAGAATTGCCTAAGTTCTGTGGTGAGCTAGCAGGCCATAACTGAAGTAGAAATAAGGCTACTAAAATAACCATGTGCATTCCTGGGTTCAGGAGGGAAACAGTTCTTTGAAGTTCCCATTCATAATTACTGTCAGTGTTTGGTGCTGGAAGTGGTTGTGGAAGACTGATGTGATGTGGATTAAAAATAGTCCAACATTACTCACTAGATAATCTCCCACATTAAAATCACCTAGGAAATACCAGAGGCGTCCTAATGCTTGTGGAGCTGTACAAGTGTTAATTGTCCACGCAGGAAAAAAGTAATTAAGAAAAGCATGTTATTAGAGTGGAAAATAAAATTAAAAATAAAAGTTGTATTTTATTTAACAATTTATTTCTGTTATCATTGTAACATACATATTGCTGAAATAGGCATTTTTTGTCAAAGCTTTTCATCTTGCATTCATCAGGACAATTTGCAAGAAAATACCAATAGTCAGGGGAAACAACATTGGTATTTTCTTGCGAATTGTCCTGATGAGTGCAATACAGAAAGCTTCGACAAAAAATGTGTCTCTTTTCAGCAATATTCAAATTCTGTACTACCAAACGATATATTGCTTCACTAAAATAATCATTAATTGGTATTTGTAACTAACTTGCTATAAACATATTCTTTATTACATTTATTACATCATTGACTTTTTTTAAGCTGTGTGAAGCAGCACATTAATAATTCACCTGATCACCTTGGCAAAAATGAGTCTGTTTCCACAATATTGACTGTATCCTTTCTCCCAGCTCTTTTTTTTTTGAAAAAAGCCTTCTCTTCCTCTCCTAAGTATTATAAGCATATACTACTATAGCCCCAGAAGAGAAATAGAATGCTTCCTTTTACTCTGGGACATGCTGAAGTTTTCTTTTGGCCCTTTACCTGACTTGCATTTTAAATCTGTCCAACTATAATTTAACAATTTTCTTAAAATAATTTACCCTGGGAATGAAGGAGCCTTTCAAGATCAGACCCCATGCTAGTTCATTTCTGTTCACTCTTACATCCTGTTTGTGTCTTGTCCTTTTTTTATATTTTATTAGCTATTTCTTGCTCCCCGTAGCAGATTTCATTTCTAGATCCCTGTGTGAGCAATTTCAAGACTCCATCTTCAGTTCATGCACTGAATTGCAGATGTGTGTAACCTTTCAAACACAATCTTAAATCTGCCACAGAATAAAAAAATATCTTTTTCAACATCTATAAACTAATATTTAGTAAAATATGAGACTTATAAATTCTATGATTCTTTAAAACCTAGTTCCTGATGCATTATATATGATTTTTCCAATTGTCTCACTGAATGGGATTTACGCAGGTAATTATCTGGCTTTGTGATTCTGGCAGGGAGTAAAAGGTTGAAATATGCATTGTGCAAAATTTTCCAATCATTGCTAATAGTTACTCCTTTGACTTAACCTACAAAAAGAAAACATCATAATGTCATTGTGTATTTAGTGAAAGGACCAGTTAAATTAAGATTTGTTAACTGTTTTATAGCATATTTGGTCGATCAACCAACATGCCACCATCAAAGAAACCAGTTATGGCCAAACGCAAGGTATGTGAGAGCAGAAGCGAGTTGTATTGTTTCATCAATTCCTTTTTCTATGGAGAAATAAGCAGCATGGCAGAGTTTTGATTGAAATTCCAGCATTTTTGCTCGAAATGCTAAAACTCCCTACCTAACAGCATTGTGGAAACACCTTGACTGCCCAGACTCCCACCATTGCTTGAGGCCAACTTCAGATAGGCAATAAATTATGGCCTTCCAAAGATATCTACATCCAAAGAATGTTTTTTTTTTAAAGAGTCCTTTATTTTTTAAAGATATATTCAGAACTTAATTGAACTGATAATTCAAATTCATTTTGCACTGAAAAGTCAATTATTCAATAATTTTAATTAAACAGTGTAAATATTACAGCAAAGTGGTAATTTAATGCTAAAAAGTTATATAAGTTAAATGAAGCCGCTTCGAATTAAGTGAAGTAAAACAAAAAGACTTGCATTTATATACTACCTTTTCATGACCTTAACATTTGAAGTGTAATACTGTTGTAATGTAGAAATCCAGCAGCTAATTTGTACACATATAACGTTTCGAGTCTGTATGACTCTTCAACAGAACTGAGAGAACAGAAAAGAGTCATACGGACTCGAAACGTTAACTGTGTTCCTCTCCGCAGATGTTGTCAGACCTGCTGAGTTTTTCCAGGTATTTTTATTTTTGTTTTGGATTTCCAGCATTGGCAGTTTTTTGCTTTTATCTAATTTGTATACAGCTAGCTCCCACAAACAGCAATGAGATATATTTTCTTCATTCATTCATGGGACGCGGGTGTTGCTGGCTAGGCCAACATTTATTGCACATCCCTAGTTGCCCTTGAGGTGGTGGTGAGCTGCCTTCTTGAACCGTTGCAGGCCATGTGGTGTAGGTTCACTCACAGTGCTGTTAGGGAGGGAGTTCCAGGATTTTGACCCAGTGACAATGAAGGAACAGCAATGTATTTCCAAGTCAGGATCGTTCTGACAATGCAGTTGGTAAAGCTGAGTTATTTAAAAATTCCAGAGGGAAACTTTAAACAACTGTCATAATCTATATTTTAAGTGGTATGTTTGAGGTGCAACTCTAAATTCAGGAATCAGACCACCAGTTTTTGAGAGGTGTTGTGTTAAACTAAATGAAACATTTTATTAATTTACCCAAGTTAAATATATACACATGGCTACAAATTACTACTATCATAACTTTTAACAAATTCCCAAACTAATCTCCATTAAGGCAACAGCACTTAACCAGATACCAGGCAGAGCATTTTCACCTTACGAATTCAGAATGAGGTTCTTTTCACTTAGGTTCCTGGGGAGACCTTTGGAGGCTTGAAGCTGCTTTGATCTAACATGCCTCTGCCCCCGCACACACATAAACTGCTATTGGTTATATCCAGCACATCTCACGAAATGTAAATTCTCATTGTATCACCAGCCTCATTGGACTCCACCTCTTCTAACAATAAAACCCCTTTCATGGTACCAGTTTTATTAGTAATATAAACATTGCTTGGTCTCTGCTAGTTTTAAGTACCAGATTTGACCCCACTTCTTGAATGCTCTATTCAAAAATTTCAAATGCACTCTACCTCTTACATCTCAAAACTAGTACACATCAAAGCACCCAGACTAGCTGGCTTTAATCCAATTAAGGCACACCCACAGACTAAACCTCTATTTTAAAAGAAAAATATTTTCCAATAATATATACATTAATAGCTTCATGACAGGATGGCGAGTGGATTGGAGGGAAACTTCCAGCTGGTGGTGTTCCCATGTGTGTGCTTCCCTTGTCTTACCAGATGTTAGTAGTTGTGGGTTTGGAAGGTGCTGTCTAAGGAGGCTTGGTGAGCTCCTGCAGTGCATCTTGTAGATGGTACATGCTGCTGCCACTGTGTGTTGGTGGTGGGGGGGAAATGAATATTTGTGAATGGGGTGCCAATCAAGTGGGCTGCTTTGACCTGGATGATGTCAAGCTTCTTGAGTGTTGTCGGAGCTGCACTCATCCAGACAAGTGGAGAGTATTCCACCTCACTCCTGACTTGTGCCTTGCAGATAGTGGACAGGCTTTGGGAGTTGGGAAGTGAATTACTCGCTGGAGGATTCCTAGCCTCTGACTTGCTCTTGTAGCCATAGTATTTATATTGGGAGTCCAGGATATTGATAGTGGGGGATTCAGTGAAGGTAATGCCATTGAATGTCAAGGGGCGATGGTTAGATTCTATCTTGTTGGAGATGGTCATTGCCTGGCACTTGTGTGACCAAGACATCCATTTTTTGTGGGCCCTTGAAAGAAAGGACAAAATGATATTTAAAATTGTATAGTTAACAATTTTCCAACCAACTATCAGGGCTCACTTGTGAATCAACCAGCATTCTCTTCTCATGCAGTATTAATTGTATATGTAGATAAAGGGCTGGATTTTGACTACCAAGTTGTGTTGCTTGAGTTGGAAAATTTCCTTATTTCCCCTACCTTCTTCAAAACAAGCAAATTTTTTCTCTGGGCGGATGCCAGGTAGAGTTGGGCCCACTGACCCCAGAAGCAGAGCCTAGGTAACCACATAGGCGGGTGAGTGCCATGTGGGCTGATTAGAAGATCCACATGATTCTCTGGAACTTTGTCTCAGTTGTTTTGGAAGTTGTTAAGTATCTTGGCCCTTGCTGCCTCCACCTCCCCTCCAGCCCCCCATGCCCTCCATGCCACCTCCATGGACACTTAGCCAGTATCCACAATGGACAGACCTCAGGAACCGTCTGGAAATGAGAAAAAATAAACTTTCACTCCTACATGCTTGATAGTGAAAATAACTCCCATTCACGAAATCCATTCAAAGCTTTTAAATCTCTTAAATGGCTAATCTCTTATAAAAACAAACTTTGATTCAGTAGCCACATCAGAGACAGCTATTCTTTAATAGCCCCTTTAAGCTGTCAATTAAACTATGGACTCTGAACCCCTTGCTGAGATAATTTAGCTTTTGAAACTCAGCCAAGTATTCACAATGACAGCCCTTGTGGACAACGCCACAAAAGAGTTCTGTTGAAACTGCACAACCAGATGTTACTTTTTTCTAACCTATGCCTTTCAATCAAAAGAGTCGAGGAGAGCGTTTTTAACTCTTACTGACAGGCCGCAGCTTGTTTGAAGTTTAAAGAGCAGGGAATTTAAAAGCTTCCAATAATGCAATTATATAGACCTTATCCACCCTTCAAGAGCGCTTAGATCTACTCCATCAATTTGTGGCTTTCAAACTGCGAGTTAAGGCCTTTGTCCATACTTGTGGCTGTTTGAACTCAGCAAAAATTAAATGTCAGAAATGGGGAGAGATTTCTGCACTGGGGTCCTGTTGATTCTTTACGACTCCACAAAAATCTGGGCCAAATTCTTAATTGTAGATAATTTGCATACTTGGATCTGATCTTATTTCACCTGCATGCGGGTCTTGGTGCTGGACCTAGAAGTAGGCACCATCGGCGATTGGAAGGGGTGCAGCCAACAATCCGGCAGTGGCCAGTTAATTAACATGTCATTCAGTCGTGGCAGGGTGGGCAGCATGGTGCTAATTTTGGGGTCAACCAAACAGAGGCAGATACTGACACCATCTTTGAAAGATTGCTAAATCTGCACCCAGTGCTCCCTTAATATTCAGGCTTACCTGAGCTACCATAGTGAAGACCTTTTTGGCTTTTGTGGAAGACCCCTCATTCACTGAGGCTCAACTGAAATCCAAGGAGTTGGCCAGGAGACTACTGCCAACATACCTGACGGAAGACGCTTGATGGTTCCACGGTTTGCAATGGCTCCCTGCACATTCTCCTCCAGGCTGTATGGGAAAGGCAGAAGGTACTGTTCCCTAGAGATAGCAACAAGAGATTCTCCCACTTGACCAAGGAAGCCTTGATGGAAATAATAGTGGAGGTCAGCATTCATGGGTCCAGCAACGTTCATGATTGTGTTACAACAAATGGCTCAATGACCTCCCCAACTCCACCAGGGTGAGCCCTACTTACTATTCAGCTTGTTGAGGCTTGCAAATGGCAAAGCAGGATGGATCGCCACTTGGAGAGGCTGTCTGATGATGATGCATTAATGCATCTGTGTGACAGGCTATTATTGGCAGTGTCTTCCAAGCCCCCTGAATGTAGAGGCATAGAGGAGACATCCAGAAACCCCCATCATGGGCCAGAGGAATGACAGCAACATATGTTATCAGCTGATCTTTGTTTGGAGACTATGTCGTACTCCTGCCTGCAGGAGAAATAGGCCCACAAAACCAATGAGGGGGGGTCAAGACCACTGGTAGAGTGGTTGGCAATTGCACACCAGGTGTCTGAAGAGGAGGTCATCGAACTAGTAGGGTGGTCACGGATGGAGAAACTGGAGTTGGGAGTGAGGAGGCTCGTGCGTCCGTCGCTGGACAAAATATTCACAGCAGGCATGGATGGGGGGAGGAAAATTGAAGGTCTCACCCCTCAATGTTTGTGTTCTCTCATGCAGGATTCCATTCTCTGGAAGGATGGGAAGCCCCAGGGATTGGGGGCCTTACTGTCCACCTCTGAGGAGAACAAGGATTCCACAGAGGGTGTACCATCACATTATTCCCCCAAAGCTTCTACCAGCGCAGATAGACTCACATCAGTGGAAATGGAGGAGATTCAGCGTCATAAGCTTGATCACAGATATGCTTAAGCAGTTAATGGAGGTCACTGACAATCAGAGGACTGGGAGGGACGGGTGGTCCTCTTGAATGATGCATGGTGACCACCTTAATGCAGCAATGAGCTGCTACCTTGGAGACCCTGTACATGTCCCTGGTGAATCCCTGGAAGGAGCTGGGTTCAATGCTATGGTAATCTATAGTGCCACTAGTATTGGGTGTCCACCAATTCCCATGATTCACAGCTCGTTCTGCAGCATTATACACAGGTCAATGACTGTCTTCCTTGACAGCCACAGTCTTTGTTGGCACTGGTGTTTCAACATCTGGGAAGTAGTTCAAGAGAGTCCTGAACTCTCTGGGCCATGGTTGGCCCTTTCTTGGTGTGAGATGATACTGCTGCTGCAGTCAGTGTCCTTCTTTGATTTGCCAAGCCGGAGGCTGGCCCTCTTGCAGCAGCTGCCCTCCTCCCTCTGTGCCAGCATTCCACACGAGTGTTCAGTAGGACTGGTTGGATGAGTTGCAGCCTGCTGCTTATTCCTCTTGATCATGCATTGGCCTTGCAGAAAAGTTCCCTGGTTCCCAGGCCTTGTCAATCCCCCTGGACCCTGTGGCACTCTGCCTCTGCTTACCCTGCTGAGAGGCCACTACCACAATTCGAAATTTCTGTTCCTCAGAGAGGATCCATTGGCTCTTGCTCCTCAGAGCCACCCCATAGATTCATGCTCCTCAGAGACTACCCACTGATTCTTGCCCCATCAACTAGAGACTTGTCCACAGTTGGCTTCCCACTGCATCACAGTGACAGTGCCACCTTGAAGGTTTCCTGCTGCTGGTAAAATGTGGACCTGACATCAAACCATTGGGCGGCTTCTCCTGATTCTATGTACCCCTGCCCTCACCTTGAGGCCTCTTAAGCAGGCCACATTAAATTCCACCTTTGATTTATTTGTCTCAATTGGACATAGGAAAATAAGGTAAATTCTGATAACCAAGTTGAAATCTTGACGGTGACTTACAATGGATTCAAAAAGTGTCCTTAAAAGGACATAGACTGAAGTATATTATAAGGTACAAGGTACCATTGCACAGATTAGGTTCTGATAATATTGTAAGTCATTTCATCATTGCTTTAGAAAAATCTTCTTAACTTCGAGAAACATATGTTGAAACACACTCCTTCATGTGTTACCCAGCTCAAAGGAAGATGGTTGTGGTTGTTGGAGGTCAATCATCCCAGTTCCAGGATATCACTGCAGGAATTCCTCAGCCTAGTGTCCTAGGCACAACCATTTCAGCTGCTTCATCAATGACCTTCCATCATGGGGTCAGAAGTGGGGATGTTCGCTGATGATTGCACAATTTTCAGCACCATTTGCGACCCCCCCAACCCCCGGATAAGGAAGCAGTCCATGTCCAAATGCAGCAAGACCTGGAAAATATCCAGGGTTGGGCTGACAAGTAGAAAATAATGTTCATGCTGCATGAGTGCCAGGTAGTGACCATCTCCAACAAGAGAAAATCTAACCATTGCCCCTTGACATTCAATGGCATTACCATTGCAGAATCCCCCAGTATCAACATCTGGGGATTACTATTGACCAGAAACTGAACTGGACTAGCCATATAAATAGTGTGGCTACAAGAGCAGGTCAGAGGCTAGGAACCCTGTAGTGAGTAACTCACTTCCTGACTCACCAAAGCCTGTCCACCATCTCCAAGGCACAAGTTAGGCGTGTGATGGAATACTCTCCACTTGACTGGATGAGTGCAGCTCCAACATCCAGGACAAAACAGCCCGCTTGGAGCAGCACTCCATCCACAATCATTGATTCCTTCCATCACTGATGCACAGTGGCAGCAGTGTGTACCGTCTACAAGATGCACTGCAGAAGCTCGCCAAGGCTCCTAATACAGCACCATCCAAACCCAAGACCACCACCATCTAGAAGGCCAAGGGCAGCAGACACATGAGAACAGCGCCACCTGGAAGTTCCCCTCCAAGCCACTCACTATCCTGACTTGGAAATATATCGCCATTCACTCGCTGTTGCTGGGTGTTATGACACAAACGATGGTAAATGCTGAGTTATTCAAATTCCAAAGGGAAACTTGAAACAACTGCCACAACTTGTTTTGTAGTTTGTATAAATTTCAAGATGCATGTCTTGAATTCAGTAGTAATAAGACCAAGTCTTATAGGTTTTACAAAACTAGATTAAACATTTATAAATAAGAGAAATGATTTTTAAATATGTACATAGATCTACAAATTACAACTATGATAACTTCTAAATCCCCTAATCAACCAAACTCCCATTTCGTTAAGGCAACAGTAGCACACATCGATTTAAAAAACCCAGGCAAAGAAACATGATACCTGAACAAGTCGAATTCAAAGTTAGTTTTCTTAACTTCAATCCTTTGAAGACAGCAGCTTGAGGCATAGATGCTGAAGGCTTTTAACATTTGTAAGACCTTAAAATGCCAACTCTTACACACAGTCTCCACACCTTTATTTGTATTTTCCCCTTTGAATCCAAATACCCATTGTTTTGCTATGTCTTTGGACTTTATCTTCCTGATAATAAAAGCCTCTCACAGCACTTAAGTTTTACCAGTAATCTTTGGGGAAAATAAACATACCATTTCTAAACTTCACCTGACTAGGTGACACATTTCACCCCTCCTTTGAAAACAATCTAGCCTGGTTTATTTAAAAATGCAAATGTTCCCTTGACACCTATGTTTCTAAACTTCCCCATGTTTACCTAATTAACATTTCAAACCTAACTTCTTTTCTTACATCAAAGCACCCAGACTAATTCAATTAAGTCTCACACACATACATATATAGACACATCATCCCGCTATTACTCTACAATAAATTCCAATAACATTATGAGAATTATTATATCTTCCTGACACTGGGTCAAAATCCTGGAACTCCCTCCCTAACAGCACTGTGGGCATACCTACACCTTATGGACTGCAGCAATTCAAGAAGGCTGCTCACCACCACCACCACCTCAAAGGCAATTAGGGATGGGCAATAAATGCTGGCCTAGCCAGTGATGCCCATATCCCATGAATGAATAAAAAAAATTCTGTCAAGGGTAAAATACAGTGGAAGTATTTTATTTCAATTTTGACAAGACTTTTAGTTCTTTCCCTATCACAGGAAAATGGTATACCCTATATGGAATCATATTTAATGGTGTCATTGCTCAACAGAATATTAATCATCATATTGGGAACATTTCATTGGATTTGCATCTTTTAAGTTACTTGTGAGCTCGGCCATTTTAAAAATTCTGTGAAGGCTTCTGATAGCAAATTGGTTAAGCCAGATGCGAAAATATTTTTACCATTTTCTTTTGTTATTTGTAATCTAGGCCTACCTTAACCAGAAGAAAGGTGACTGTTCTTTACACAAGGTTTTCCATGTTGTCATCATGGCTTTATTGGGTCTCATGGCCTTTTGGTAAGCAACTAAACTAAGTACACTTTACAAAGCATTTTGTCAATTTGTCATCAAAGTATTTTTAGCTCCCAGGTTCAGGCCAATGGTTGTACCCCAGTCTGCTGTTCAACTCTACTCCTTTGTGGGCTCAGCCAGGGGAAAAATAATAGATTTTTAACTTGCTACTTGGCTTCTAATCTCCCATTTACTGTTCCCTGGATAGGAAGATGAGCAATTCATTCTAACTCTTCTGTCAATGGCTGCTCTTTAACCCATCAATTGCAGCTATAAAAAAAGGTGTGTCTGTGCAGAGGAACCTATCCTCTGTTTCACCCTTCCTGGATTGCTTTGAACTTCTTGTTATGGAGGCTACTATAGTGTGCAGTGTTGTGTTTAATATTCACCCATAGTGCAGAATATTGAAAATACAAGATGGATCAAAATAAACCAAGTGTTTAGGTGATGCTAATCTTAAATTTTAAAATTCTGTAGATTACAGAAGAAAGCAAAGTCTAAGGGAGCTGAGAGTCCCATGCTTTTAAGAATCTGGAAAGAAATGAGTTAGAGTTGGGTATTTTTAGGGCAGTGTATTTGAAGTTTAGACAGAGCCATAGAATCCATATTATTGAAGGATAATTGTGCAGTGCCATTTTATTGCCTGGTTCTAAATTCTTTTAAGAGCTTGTAGAACTATTATCGACTTAATGGATGTCTAGTTAAATGTATAGCCAGTTTTTAAAAAATGCCACAGTTTTATCTTCCACTATCAGAGATCATTTCAATTTAACATCCATGGCAAAAACAAAAGATAATAGTTTATAGAATTACTAAAAGATTAAGGAACCTTAATTTGACAATTTAAATTTCTCTACATGAGGGCATGATTACAGTTATGCCTAAAAGAAGAATTAATTTTTGTTTTATCTATTAAACATTGCAGAGGTTGCGGTTGTCTTTTCCTGTTTGCAATGTGCACCTCCAGCACCTATTTTGATAAACTAAGATTTAGAAGTGTGTTAAAATTTCACTGCCCTATTCTGAATGAAAATAATATTTTCCCTTTTCTTGAATCCAATGAAAAATAGGTTTACTGGATGAATCTGAAAAATTTGTTCCATACTGACACTGGTTATCCAGTCATTCTTTATATTGTGGCATGAAAAAAAGTCTGGTTATGTTAATTGCCAATTCGATTAAAGCAGAGTTGATATCCGTGGAACCTTTTTATGTTTCTTGACAGGTGGACAGAACACATACATGCTACTATTGTAATGGCTGGGTAAATCTCACTAAATGAGTATGATTTTTAATTGTATGATCCAATCCATTTATATCATTAAAAAGTTAAGTTTGTTTCTACAGTATAAGGTGCTAACAAGCTTGGACTTCACCTACCTGAGTTTAACAGCAAAATATCTCCGGTATAGGATAATGCCAGCTCTCTGATTATAGTTGGTTTGTTACGTTTTCATAAGTTAATACATTTAGACAATATACCAGCTTTGGCATCACTTAGTGACGGCAGAAAACAGAACCCTAATTAGAACAGTTTTGAACATGAGTTAGTTAAGTCAGTTGAAACCTTTATTTACTCTTGAGCCAAACTGACTACATGTAAGGAAAGATATACAGAGATTGTTTCTCATTGGTTTGCTATGTTCCAAATAACACATGCTTTTTGTGACAGTGTGATTTTGATATCTGCACTTTACGTACTAACTTTGAATGAAGAAGGAAGTCTTGCTAACAATCTCAATGAAAGGTAAATTCTTTGCAAAATGTTCCCTACATCTACCTTTAAATTTCTGCTTTTTACAGTAAAACATGCTCATGTGATTGACCGTACTGCTACTTCTGACAGAATAAAAGACTCTTTAGCTCTTTAGTTGTGATATACTTGCTTTGAAGAAAATAAATTAAAGATTTCTGGCAAATATGTTAAATCTGTGGTTTTGTTTACTGTTGCAGCTATATTTCAGAGTCTTTTACAACAAAAGAATATACTGCCTTTACTCTGCATACAATGTTGTCAGGTAAATTGTTTCACTGAATGCGTTTGATTTGTTACATAGAAAAAAGTTTTTATCAACTGTATTGTAACTTGCATGGTTTGCCCATTTTATTCTGTAGCAGAGAATGCAAGTTCAGTTTATACTACATCAAACATCGAAATTCCCTGGCCTGAAATAAGCTTCTGTAATATCCTGCCTTGTGTCACTGTGCACTGTTGTGCACTTCAATCACAAAGAAAAGGCATCTCTAATCATCGTAAAAAGAGGAGAATCATGCAAAATCTTTTACAACCACGTAAGATTTTATGACTTACTAATACTCTTAAAAAAGAAATTAGCATAAATATTTTAAAATGTATAATGCTATTTTTTTCCCTCAGTACATTGATAATTGACAGCAGGTAGGTATTTGTATTTTCACTGAATGAAAGTTTAAAGGCCTGTATCTTGATTAATTTCAAAGCGCACACTGTAATATAATATCTTTTGGTACACAATAAAGGCTCCTTCACTCTTTCATATATGGATGGGTGAACAGACAAGAGCCACTTACATCACTTAGCCCTTCCTATTTGTTTAAGAATTATTGTAAAGGACCTTCGCTAGCATCATACCCTGGATCTTGAGATGATAAGAACCCAACACTTGGAACGCATTAAACTTCCATAATACAGTGAGTGATAGAGATGGTATGAACTATGAAGACCACAGTTTATTATGCTTAAGAAATGTTGTTTTAAAATATTTACTTTTAGAAAATAGATTTGAAGAACATATCACTACAATGATTTAATGAGATGCCTGACTGGCACACCAATCTACTGGATTTTTTTTCTGCTCTCTTAGTAAGCACCAGAGAGAAATTTGTAATATATCTGCCCTGTTTTCCCCTCCAGCAACAAAGCATTGCAATGCTTTATACAGGAAGTAATTTAGGAACATGAAGGAAAAATGGAAATGGCAAAGCACTATGCAAAGACAAAGTTCTATAATACAAATTAAGAAAAAAGTATAAATAATAGACCCTGTAAATTATTTATTATTGTTGCCACTAACCAAAAAAGATTCTTCTCCATATTGAATTTTTAATATTGGAGAACTTGGTAACAAAAGCAGCTTGGGGAGAAAGAAAGCTGTCTATTGTGTCACATGTTTAGAAAATTTCAAATATATTCTAATCTATGTGCTGAAGCTTTTGTTTCAACTTTAATAGTTAGATTTTTGTTTGTAGAAAAATAGGTGAAATTTGGTTCAGATTGGATCCTCTCAGCAATTTTCCCACTCCCATTGAAAATACTGAAAGAAGGGAGCAAAATAAAATGGGCCAATGTGGCCATGTAATTTTTTTTATCTTACCAAGTTTTAAATGAAATAAGAGATATTTAAGAGATATATGGAAGCTATTCTTTTTCAGTTTCTACTTCTCACCACTTCAACGCCCCTCTCCCCAGCAGCTGTCTTTTCCAGCTGAATCCTTGCCAACGCCTTCTGTGCCACTATCCCCCGTGTTGATCGGATCACCCTCTGCCTTTTCCGCCACCTCCAGCACAATGCCACCACCAAACACAGCTGCCACTCCCCTCCCCTTTAGCATTTTGAAGGGACCTTTCCCTCCCTGACACCCTGATTCACTCCTCAGTCACCATTGAACACCCATTCTCTTTTCTAGTGCACTTTTCCATGTGGGCACAGGTGATGCACCAACTGTCCTTTTACTTCATTCCTCCTCATTGTTCAACATCCTAAACACTCCTTCCAAGTGAAACAGCAATTTATACTACTTTCATTTAGGATATGAATTCGCTGCTCACAATGTGATCTCCTCTATGCTGGGGAGACCAAATGCAGACGGGGTGATCCTTTGCAGGTACCTCCATTCAGTCCGCAGGTATGAGTCCAAGCTTCCAGTCATCTGTCTTTTTAATTCTACCTTTGCTCCCACTCTGACTTTTCTGCCCTTGGCCTGCTACAATGTTCCAATGAACCTCAATGCAACTTCAAGGAACAGCACTTCATATTGTGGGCACTTTACAACCTTCTGGACTCAAATTTTGAGTTCAATAATTTTAGATCATGACCTCTGCCTCCTTTTTGTTTTCTTTTCTGGGTTGATTGTTTATCTTTTATCTCTTATTCCCTTAGCTGCTTTCTGAAAGTTATCATGCCATTCACACCACCTCTAGACACATCTTTTGTTTCTTTTCTTGTCCCATTATTACTCCTTTGGCTTTGCATCATTTAATCTCTCCTGCCCTCCGCCCTATCACAGACCTACCCTTTCATTGTTCTTCCCACCCTCTTTCCTCCCCACTTTCCCCCTCCCCATCCCCACCCTTTCACTTGCTCAAAACCTATTACATTTCTAACATTTCACAGTTTTGATGAAAGATCACAGACCTAAAATGTTAACTGTTTCTCTCTGAAAGACGCTGCCAGAACTGCTGAATATTTCCAATCTTTTCTGTTTTTATTTCTGATTTTTTGGGTAAAAATGAACCATTCTGCTGTTTCTGTGCAAAGTTAAGATTATTTTGACCTTCCTGGAAGAAAGCATATGTGAGCATGTTCTCAGCATTTTCATGTAATTTATCGAATGCAATACTTTCACTAACAGACAACACGGTGTGCTGCGTGGAAAAGATAATCTTTTCACACCTTAGAGGGGATAAACTGCTCAAATGATTCCTTCAGAACCAAATATCACCTCACCAGTACCCCCTTCACCACCACTACCATCGCTAAATTATCAGATCACTTGTGCAACATCCAATGCTGGATGAGCTGAAATTTTCTCTAACTAAATATTGGGATGAACAAAATTACTATCCTTGGTCCCTGCCACAGATTCCATTGCTTAGCCACTGAATTCATCTCTCTTCCTGGTAACTTTATGAGGCCAAAACAGATTGTTCACAACCTCGGCATCACATTTGACACTGAGATGAGTGAGCAACTACATATCTGTGCGGTTAGTAAGAGTGCTTGTTTTCATCTCCACAATATTGCCTGACTCTGATCTTGCCTCAGTTCATCTGCTGCTGAAACACACACCCATTGCTTTCTTACCTGTAGGCTTGACTTTTCTAATGCACTCTGACCAGCCTCCCACTTACCACTCTGTGAGCATGAGGTCATCCAAAACTCTGTTGCCCATGTCCTAACTTGCATCAAGTCTTGTATGCTCATCACCTCTTGGCTCACTGACCTACATTGGCTCCTGGTTAAAACATGCCTTGATTTTTAAATTCTCATTTTTATTTTCAACTTAACTTCATTTTCTCACCCCAACTTATTTCTGTAATCTCCTCCAGCCCTACAACCCTCCTACGTATCTGCATTCCTCCAATTCTGGGCTCTTGAGCTTCCTGATTTTAATAATGCTCTCATTGGAGCCATGCCTTTGGCTGCCTAGGCCCTAAGCTTCTAGTCTTCCCTAAAACATTCTGCATCTCCCTCTCTTTCCTCTTTTAAGATGCTCTTAAAAACCCACCTCCTTTGGCCAAGCATTTGGTCATCTTCCCTAATCTCTCCTTATGTGGCTCAATATGAAATTTTGTTAATACTCCTGTGAAACCCCTTGGATCATTTTAAACGTGCTAAAGATGTTATATAAATACAAGTTGTTTTTGTTGTTCAGCTACCTACTTGTATTTGAGTGACTGATCTTATCCATTAGATTTTTTAAGTCTTTTTTGACTATTGGCAGTGTAGAGTTTAAAAGCCACAAACTAGATGTGCCCACAACATGTATTTTTCTCCCCCAAGACAAATCCTACTTATTACATTCAATCCCAGACACATTTTTAATGCTTGGATTTCATTAGATCACAACAATGTTTGTAATGTGAATTGCACTGATAAATTATAGAGGTAACAAGATTTTGAATTCTTCTTTCAGAACTGACAACAAGCCAAGTAATAAATATGAAGCAAATTAAAAATGGTGATTGTAAGTGAAAATTTTAGTTTAGTTCTCTGTCTTCAGCAAGCTGATAAATATTGATTTTTGTTTGAAAGATAGATAAAAATTGTGTAACATGATAAAATATAGTAAGTATTGACTATCAAATAGTTACATTTTTCCTAAACAAAGTGATGCATTTCAGAGTGGTTGAATGCTGGGATTTTCCCTAATACTCAGAATTGAAATTTAGTATACAGTGAATCATAGACCAGGAATTTATGTACAATGTCATCACTACTTATAAATGCAAGCAAGGAAGTCAACCACTTTTTTAAACCGCAAAGGCTTTTCAAAATATTTTAAGATAAAGAGTGGTAAGCGTTAATTAAAGACAGATGATGCCCTAATATACAATAAGGAAATGCCACTGGATATTTTATAAGATAATAATAGGCAGATATGACCTGGGTTTAGACAGCATCTGCAACTTTACAGCACTCACTCAGTATTCAAGTGTTAGCATAAATTATGTCTGAAATATGCCTTCAACCCACAACCAACTGATTTGGGCAAGAACGCTACAACTAAGCTGATACTTTAACCTCATCTCTCTTAGTATTAACACAATAAATTCAAGCTTGTCAAGTGAAGGTAATTACACGACAAATTACGATAAAATATTGGGTTTGAAACTAAAGATGATGGCAATAGGAATTTACTTTTCCCTCGAGTGGAGTGAAGCTTATGATAGAATACTAGGCCTTTGGGTACAAAAGGCTTGAAGGGTAGTATGATCTTTCTTCAAAGAGATTAATTGAAACTGCTTTGTAATGTCAATCTTTGATTGTGCAGTTGTACGCATGTAAATACTTTTATTTCTCTGGGTTTTACCCCACAAAGTGTATTTTAATTTCAGGTCTGTAAAGAAATTTGTGTCACTATCAAAAATTGTTGGGTAGTGTGGAACACATTTTTGCACTGAAGTCAGAGTTCAAAGGTTGGTTGGAATATTAATTTTTTTTCAATAGAATTTCACTGACTTTGGTTTGTTTTTGATATCACTAGGGTTTGATACGTCTGTTAGATCAATAAGGATTATGGAAAGCCAACAACTTATTGATCACCGTTACTGTGCTAAAGGAGTTCATTGTGGGTTAGTTACTTTAACAATTTTGTTAATATTATTTTAAATGTAATTTGACAAAAGGCAACCAATATTCTAATATTTTAATTTTCTTTATTGTTACACCGCAAGTCTTTCCTAATTCATCGTTACAAACTGGAAAACCTCAAAGCAATGCTTAATGGAATTTAACCTGCACATGGCTTTCTTTCTGACAGCTTGGGCAACCTCAGGAGGTTGTAGGTTATAGATCATTCAATTCATTAACTTCCTCTGATTGGAGTGTGTATTTTTCCTGTTCAAATCCTTTTTTTAATGATTCTATTCCTATGTTTCTTAGCTTTCATTTCATTTTTCAGTTTTGAAACCATTTCTCTTTTTGATCTTATACATATTTCCAACAATCTCTACTCTTGTTTTAATTTGCAGCATTTTTGCTTATACGCACTTCTATGGTTGGCAGTTCAAGTGATAGGACCATTGTTACTCTAGCCCATTTAACATGCTTAGTATGTTGATTCTTAGTCTGCCTATAGCATAGATTGCCAGTGGCACTTGCTAACCTGGCAAAGTGGTGAGTGAGGGATACTTTTTGGGGGAAATGGCTTGAGACCCAAGTGTTTATTTTTTGAACTTTGACTATAATTACTAAATCAAAGATCTGTACCAAGTAAACATCCATAAACAATAGAGATTAGCATTTTTCCTTTTATGGTATGTGATAGACTCCCAACAAAACTGTTAATATTTATTTATCAAATTCAAAGAAAAGTCTTGTATAAAGATTTGATTTAGAATCAAACTGAAAGTGATGGAAGTAGATAATCAAATTCAATCAATGGCTTCTGTGCTGCTGAGACTGTGGAAATTTGTGGAATGAAGTTGGCTAAGACAAATTAATATTGCTCATGTTTTGGACTGATATCCTGGAGATCTGCAACATTACTTCAGAAGTAAGAAATGAAACTTCAAAGAGCCCTGGAGTTGTATGATATGCATATGGTTAGATACTGCCTTTTAGAGATTTTAGCATAAGGACAGAGATCATGATTGCAAGTTCTCATAGTCTGCAGAATAAACAAGGATTTAGACAGAATGGCTCTGGAACTTCAAAAGGCTGTGGATGCTGGGTCAACTGAAACCCTCAAGATTGGGATCAGTAGGTTTTAGGTAAAGCTATTGAGGAATATGGATCTAAGACACCTAAATAGAGTTGAATGCAGAACAACCACGATCTAACTGAATAGCAGAATGGGAAGGCTGAATGACTGACTTAATCCTGTTCTATGTTCCTTTCTTTCTATATATCTTATTTATCTTTATATGTGAACATAAAGTAATAAAAACATGTGACACGATTTTGCTGAAGCATGCTGGCCACAACTATTTTTCCTGTTATACTCTGTTAAATACCATTTTCCATTGTTACAAAATGGCATTGTTATGAGACTTTTCCTCATCTACAATCACTTTGCATCTGTACTGGACTGTGTAGTCATATTCCACTAAAGGACCTCATCTCTCAGTTTGATAGTACCTAACTTTTGGGATAAGTTCACTTAAACTGTTTTTAAAAGTACAACTTCCTGTTAAGAGTTTTTACTGTGAATATTTTGTCCATTTATACATTGTTCATCTATAGAATACAAAGTTTAGTAGCTTTCTTTGTGCTTTGCATTACTAATAAGGGTACTTTGCTTTCAAATTAAAGTGTCTTGTTTCTCTCCACTCACCATTCAGGAATGGCAACTATAGCTACATAATTCCAGTCAACAAATATACTCCTGTGAATATGAGAATTACTTTGGAGATGAAGTAAGTACAATTGTAAAGCTTTATAATTTATTTTTTCCATAAACCAAATTCTAATAAACTTGTATGCACTAATATTAGTTAACCTGACCACCTGTAGTTTCCCACAGATTAAACTTAATTCATTTCAAACAGCAGGTTTGAATTATTTAGCAAGAGTTTTCTTAATTTCTAAGGGACTGTATTTTATTTAAGGATACTTAAAAGCTGTTTAATCATGTTGACTAATAACTTTTTTGGCTTTGGAACCATAACTAGCATTTGTTACAAGGTGTCACATAATCTGCTTAATTCTATGCAAGTGAGCTGTCATTAATAATTTGAAATATCAAATATTAGACAATCAGTTGGAGCACTGCCTAAGCACCATTAGTAATAACATAGTCTAGGTTCCTTTTAAAAGGTAGTTTTTCAGTTAAAATGAATGAGGAATTACCATGCTTATGGTGCAATCCTTATTTTCCAGTTGCATATTGTTTTGCATGATCTGCAGATCAAAACTGGACTGTTTTGTGCATTGATAGAAGATCAGAAAATTGTAATTTTTCAAAAGTTGCAAGCAAAATACCTTGGGTTCATGAATATTAGATTGGATATGAATATTAGATTGGATCCCTTTGTGAAGCTGATTTGTTCAGACTACAGCATTTAATTAATAGGGAAGGGAATAGCCATTCCCAGACTTCATGCCTTTTGTTATACTTCAGTTTTGTGGTCCTTGCCTTTCCTTCATCAGAGAAAAATGTCTAAAACGTTGATAACCTGGATTTAAGGAATGTGTATAAGAAATAATTCCTCAGCATTACATATTATTTGATGCTAAAATGTTAGCCACTTTATACTTTGCAGCACCACATCACCCTTGATTGTTTACAAATGTGTGGTGAACCTCGGCAGGACATGTATAAAATCTGCAAGCATTGTTATGAAAAGGGATATTTCACAAGAAATGTCGCAGGTAATTTGTCATTCAGCACAAGTTAATGAAATTTCAGGATAATCTTCATTTAGGAAATGTTTGCTTTTCAACAATTGATGACTACAATTGATGACCTATCATTGACACTGAAATTAATTGAAACATAACAGCAAAACATGTTATACTAGTACAGCACCATTTAAGTTAAATATGCCTAATATTATTTAAATGGAGAGACACTACAGAATGCAACGGTACAGAAGGATCTGGGTGTCCTCGAACATGAAACACAAAAAGTTAGCATGCAGGCTAAGTACATAATTATGAAGGCAAATATAATGTTGGCCTTTATTGCAAGGGGATTGGGCTACAAGAATAAGGAAGTCTTGCTACAATTGTATTGGGCATTGACAAGACCACACCTGGAGTACAATTTTGGTCCTCATATTTAAGGAAGGATATATGTATTGCCTTGGAGGCAGTACAGTGAAGGTTAATTGGTCACTGGGATGAGAATGTTGTCCTTTGATCGGCTGAGTAAATTGAGTCTGGAGTTTAGAAGAATGAGATGTCATCCCATTGAAACAGACAAGAGTCTGAAGGGGCTTGACAGGGTTAGACATTGGGAAGCTGTTCCCCCTGGTTGGGGAATCTTGAACATCAGGGCACAGCCTCAGGACAACAGATTGACCATTTTCAGATTGAGTTGAGGAGAAATTTCTTCGCTCAGAGGGTTGTGAATCCTTGCAATTCACTGAGGGTTGGGGATACTCCATCATTGAGCATATTCAAGGCTGAGATTGACTGAGCTTTGTGTTCTCAGGTTCAAAGGATATGGGAGCAGACAGGAAAGTGGAGTTGAGGCAGAAGATTAGCCTTGAACGTATTGAATGGTGGAGCAGGCTCAAGGGGCCATATGGTCTACTCCTGCTCCTATTTCTTACGTATGCACATATAAACGATGCAATTGACCTGCTAGAAGTAACAATGTACTGACTGAAGTAATTGGTTCATTTACAAAATATTTAAGTCATTTAGCATTATTTTTACTGACTGACTTAAAATGTATTTCATACCTTTTAACGTGCAGTGCACCCCTTGTCACTGAATTTTTAAATATTCTTGTAGGGATATCAGCATTTCTGGTTCTTGCCTGTAGCACATCTACATGAGTGTACATTCCATTTTCGTGTTGCAGCACCAGTAAGTCAAATTGCAACTACCTTAAAATTTACTGTCATATTAGTATATTCTATACTGTGTCAATTGTAAAAGCAAAGATTGTATGGATCTGTGCTGTACCTTTATCTATTTAATCATTGAGTATTCTTTATTGTACAGGGCCTGGCAGATTGCAGAACAAATCAGAACTTCGCTGGGATATTCTTTACCGATTACTACTTTTACTTCTATCGACAATGTATCTAATTCAGTAGAACAAATCCTACATATGTATTGACCTTGGACTTATTGAAGGACCTTCCTTAAGTATAGGGTTTCTTGTAGCTCCATTAATATGTTCAAAGTCCTTTTAGCTGTTTAGCGCGTGTTAATCTACCAGTTTAATTCTTTAAGATGTAAAGTTACCCATGTTGAATGTCATCTTATGTTTCTTGTCACTTCAAGTTATGTGAAGCATAGGACTAGCATAAAATTGGAATGAATACGAATCTGAGAAGCAGCACATTTTTACATGGGGCCTCTATTTGTATTTTAAATAAATTACTAAGTGCGAAAATAAATTTTAACTATTTAATTTTTTTTACTTCTGTAAAGTTTGCAGATTAATAAAATTGAAACTGACAAACTTTGGCCATTTAGGACAAATTTGTTCATTATTCAGCATCTTCAATATAAACTGCATAAGTGTAAAGAGGCATATCAGGATGCATGATGGGATTACCCAGGCTTGGCCAAGTTGCGGATATAAGTTTTAAGTGTCTACAGTTTAAAAAAAGAAACTAGAATAAATGAATATTTGGCCAGGCTCGAAAGCTAATGACTAGCCCACAGGTCAGTCCATGATAAAGCCACAGGAATGTGACTTTTGGGTCAGGATAAAATAAGTTGATGAATGGTCTTTGAATTATACTGTAATAAGCTGATAGCTTAACCTCGGGGTCCAGCTGACATATGCTGAATTGGCTGAATTAGATGAATTGGCACAGCAGCAAAATATCAGAATAGATGAGCAAAGTTTGTTTCGGAGTAAACTGAACATTGTTTGTGCTAAAGGTCAGGTCAGCCGATGATTGTTTTACAAATTCTCGAACTGCAGAGGTGATGAACAGGTCATTCAGTGTTTGTGTTGTAAACTCATTTGTAATTAAGGATGTAATAATTAGACATATAAGATAAGAACATTGTGAGTTAATGGTGAATTATCCCAAATATGGTATATGTAACCGACAGAAACTGTAACTTTGAATTACCTTTTAGAGCATTCTGAAATAGTGTTTCCCATGTAACTTGTACTAAATAAAGAACTGCTGCTGAATCTATTTACAGTCTACTGTGTCGAGTGTCTTTTAGATACTCCACAACAAGCAGTAGCATTCTAGAAATCGTACACTTCTAGAACTCTTCAGTCTATCAAGTTTGCATGTTTTACTAAGTTAGAAGGTATAATTAAGCAAGAAGATGACAACAGAAGATTTCAAATAGCGTAGAGTGAGTGAATGGAACAATGAAAGACTAACAAAAGTGAGAAAGTACACTTTACAATATTAGATGGTAGTAGTGTATAATCAAATTAAGGAAGCATGGGAGGAGGGTAAATAAAATGATAAAGGGATTTATTGTTCTGGTACACAGGATTTAGCTCATGGGTGCAAAATGCAAACAAAAAGCAACAGGAGTACAAAATTAAATATAAATATTAGCATGTAACATTGCAGTTATATAGAACACTAGTTAGAATTCATTTGGAACATTGTTTTCAGTTTTGGGCACGTCACCCTAGAAACATAGAATGATACAGCACCAAAAGAAGGTATTCAGCTCATCTTGCATGTTGCCAACTCTTTGAAAGAGCTATCCACTTAGTCCCATTCCTCTGTTTTCCCACAGCAAATTTTCCCTCCCAAGTGTTTATCCCATTCTCTTTTTTGAAAATTATTATTGAATCTGTATCATTCTTTCATCGTCCCCCAAAATGAAACAGTTCACATTTCTTGTCATTAAATTTCGTCTACCATGTGTCCTCCCATTTCATCAACCTGTCTGTGTTCCTGAAGTTTGTTACTATCCTCATTGTTTAGTACGTTTGTGTTTTGCGCCATCTGCAGACCTTGAAATTATGCTTGTCATAAACACTTTAATCACAGAAAATGGTTCATCTTCAAGGACTAAGAATATCCTGGAAGAAATTGTGTTTTTAAAAGACACTGTGCCTTAAAGAGTTAACGCAAGGACTCTGATTGTTATTCCCAGAAAAGACAGCATTTTACAAGAAAAGGTAATTAAGCAGTTTTAAAGAAGCTTGAAACTTCTTGACCCTAGTGGACCATTCACAAAAGGGGTGACTTGGTGGTTTATGCTTTGAAAAAAAACTATGCCTGGAAAATTGTGTTTAATGGTTGATTTTGGTTTTGCTTTGGAGGAGGAAAAGGGTTAACTCCTGTGTAAAGAACACCACAGCTCTTTACAGTCCAGAGCCAGTCCACAGCTGGAAGTGAATAGAAGCTGCTCCTAAATTGCTCTACATGCTGGACCTGAGAAGCAGTGCAAGAATCATTGCTTGTTTCACAGATCGGTGCCGAGACACCAACCATGTAACCCAAACGCCGTTTCAAAGATTCCACCATCTATCCTTTTCCCTTGAACCTTTGACTTTTAACCTTTTGGCAGAATTCCTCTTTTTATTTTTATTTTATTGTGTGTGTATGTTAGGGTATTGAGAGAGTAATTATTATAGTTTCATATTTGATAATATATGTTAATAAGCTTTGCCTTTTTACTTGACTAGACTACTTTTGTAATGAACAAATAATTTTGTTTATTTAAGAAACCTGGTCATTGAGTGGTCATTCTGAGATTAATAGATAAAGCACATATTTGGCCATATAGCTAGCTGGAAACACCATTTAAGTATATGTTGTGACTTGTGGAGTAGTGGGACTAGAGACAGATAGTGCACTCCTCCCATCTGGGTTGTAATACGCTCCACATACCCAAATCCTCATCAATAATATATATATCTTGGGTAGGTTTTATTGCGCCTGTAAGGTGTGCAGTAATGATTCACTAGAATAATGCCTTGGATGAAGTAAGGAATGTAGCTATAGTAACAACTTGGGTTGCATTCTCTAAAGATAAGAAGATTATAGGGTGATCTGCTTAAGGTGTTTAGGGACATTTTCAATACAGATAAAAGATTTTAATAGGGGAAGCCAGAGCAGTAGAACTGCCCCAGAAATCCATAGTTGCAGAGTTGATCAAAAGAGACAATTACGTACCCGGGAACTAAGATTATTAAGTGAGTATGGAAATGAGAATTGAGGAGTCAGAGCTTCTGTGACTTATAAATGAAGTAGCAGACTGAATGATTTGTCATGCTTTGTTCCTTACCAATTACAATACTTAAGGCGTATTTAGTGAACCAGGAGCCAAAGTGAACAGCTTAAGATTGCTGATCATGACTGAAGATGATATGCTTTCTGTTGCCAGAATGACCACAATCTATCAGTCTGGACATGAGAATCGGAGAAGTAAAACAAGCTGGAAGAGATTGGGAAGGGCTGCAGTAATGGAGATTGGCAACAGTTTGACACAGTTGGATGTGTTGAAGAATTTGAATTTAGAAATGATATCATGCAATAAAGGAAGAGATAGATGATCAGAAGTATCAAGGAGATAGTAGTGATCAAGAATTATGGGAGACAGTAGATAAACCAGGCACAGGAAATAATAAGTATAATTATGTTCAGGTGTGTTCATCAGTTAAACATTTTGAAATCTAGAAGACTATTTTCTTTAATTTCAGTGGGAATTAGTGATGTTTTGGGAAGGAAAATAATATTACGCTATATAATGATGCATAAGGAGCTTTGAATAAAAGTGGCACAATCAGTACTCTATCTATGTTAATAAAAAAAAGCATGTGGAACAACTGTTCTGTGAATCTTTTGAAATTGAAGTTTTAATGTAACCTCTCCCCATGCATTATTTTAAACCTTATTTTAAAGATCAACCTTAATGTCAAAATATTTTGTTCAGACAAGCCATTGTGCAGACTCATTGGAAATGCAATGCAAGTCCACCAGAGGGCTGAATATAATTCTAAAATAAGACAAAAACAGGAGTTGACTTTGTGAACAAGAATAAATCATAGTGACTGTTTGACCCTGTTAAGAAAATGGTCAATGTTTAAGTGGATAAAAGTACCACCTGGTATAAAACTAATCAAACAGACCAGAAGCTTCCAGAACAAAAACAGAATTACCTGGAAAAACTCAGCAGGTCTGGCAGCATCGGCGGAGAAGAAAAGAGTTGACGTTTTGAGTCCTCATGACCCTTCGACAGAACTAAGTAGAAATAGGAAAGGGGTGAAATATAAGCTGGTTTAAGGTGTGTATGTGTGGCGGGGAGGGGGGGGGTGGTGAGAAGTGGAGGGGGGATGTGGTTGTAGGGACAAGCAAGCAGTGATAGAAGCAGATCATCAAAAGATGTCACAGACAACAGAACAAAAGAACACATAGGTGTTGAAGTTGGTGATATATATCTAAACGAATGTGCTAATTAAGAATGGATGGTAGGGCACTCGAGGTATAGCTCTAGTGGGGGTGGGGGGAGCATAAAAGATTTAAAAATATTTAAAAATAATGGAAATAGGTGGGAAAAAGAAAAATCTATCCAGGTTCAATTCCTAGTCTGTGTTACATTAATTGATCTCAACAGGGCAGCGGTCAGACTGCTACAATTAGTGTCATTGGGCTATGAAGAGAAAAATCAGCTAAGCTTCATTTTCCTGATTGCTATCCAGTGACCCTTTCTGGAACAAGCTACACCTGGATATCAGGTGATAACAAGTTGGCCTGTGATGCCCTCCATTCCATCATTGACAGCGTAGAGTGTGAGAATGCTGTTTAAATGAAGTATCATAAGGCTGTTGGTGCTTGTGGAACTGCAAGGAAACCAAGGGCTTGGCCTAAATAGCCAAGTGGTTATGGTACTGGGCTTGTAACCCCAAGATCAAGAGTTCAAATCTCACAATGGCAAACTATGAAACAATGTAACTTCATCTGAAACAGATGAAAACGTGTTTGTACTCTAAAGAGTTACAAACCAGTTAGGCCCCATGCTCCTGATCTATGGACACCCGGTGTGGAAGGGGGTCAGGGAGGAGGAGGACCTCCTCGTGAACCTGCTCTTGGGCCTGGCCAAGTTGGCCATTAACAGGCCCAGGCAGCGGGTGATCGATGGGGTGTCCCACCCGATTGTTTGTCCCTCTTCCGTGGCTACGTTCGCGGCCGGGTGTCCTTGGAGAGGGAGCATGCGGTGTCTGCCAGCACACTTGAGGCCTTCCGTGCTCGGTGGGCACCGCGGGGACTGGGGTGTTTTATTGACCCCCTTAATCACATTTTGCTTTAAAGTTGTAAGTTTCCTTTAAACTTTGTTCTTGGTTTTACAGCTGACCTGAATTAGGGGCAGTGCCTGATTTATCCTAATTTTGTTAATTTAGTTTAATTGTTTTAACTCTAAAAGAGTTACAAACCAGTTAGCCTGACGTCAGTCTTTGGGGAAAATGCTGGAATCAATTATTAAGGAAGCCTTAACAATGCAGTTACAAAACCACAGTGGCTTGGCTTAATTAGCCAAGTGGTTATGGTACTGGGCTTGTAATCCCAAGATCAAGAGTTCAAGGCTTGGCCTAAATAGCCAAGTGGTTATGGTACTGGGTTTGTAACCCCAAGATCAAGAGTTCAAATCTCACAATGGCAAACTGTGAAACATGTAACTTCATCTGAAACAGATGGAAACAGGTTTGTACTCGAAAGAGTATCAAGAGTTCAAATCTCACAATGGCAAACTATGTAACTTCATCTGAAACAGATGGAAACGGGTTTGTACTCGAAAGAGTTACATGTCCTTCATGCATGAAATTTAAAGCTTGGCCTAAATAGCCAAGTGGTTATGGTACTGGGTTTGTAACCCCAAGATCAAGAGTTCAAATCTCACAATGGCAAACTATGAAACAATGTAACTTCATCTGAAACAGATGGAAACAGGTTTACTCAAAAGAGTATCAAGAGTTCAAATCTCACAATGGCAAACTATGAAACAATGTAACTTCATCTGAGACAGATGGAAACGGGTTTGTACTCAAAAGAGTTACAAAATCATAGTGGCTTGGCCTAAATAGCCAAGTGGTTATGGTACTGGGCTTGTAACCCCAAGATCAAGAGTTCAAATCTCACAATGGCAAACTATGAAACAATGTAACTTCATCTGAAACAGATGGAAACGGGTTTGTACTCAAAAGAGTTACAAAATCATAGTGGCTTGGCCTAAATAGCCAAGTGGTTATGGTACTGGGCTTGTAACCCCAAGATCAAGAGTTCAAATCTCACAATGGCAAACTATGAAACAATGTAACTTCATCTGAATAGGAACAGATGGAAACGTGTTTGTACTCGAAAGAGTTACAAAACCATAGTATGATCAGGCAAAGTGAACATGGTTTTATGAACGGGAAATAGTGTTTGACAAAGTTATTGAGTTCTTTTGAGGATGCGATTAGTAGGGTACATAAGGGGAACGATTGGATGTAGTAAGCTTTGATATCAAAAGGCATTCGAAAAGGTGCTACACAAAAGGTTAACACTATTGGTGAAAAGTTGGTTCATAATCCATATGTTTTAGAATATAACTTTTAGTTGCAGGAATATAACTTTTTGATTGGAGGTTAAAATGTGGGATGTGGGCATCGCTGGCTAGGCCAGCATTTGTTGCCCATCTCTAATTGCCCTTGAGAAGGTGATGGTGCGCTGCCACCTTGAACCACTGCAGTCCATGTGGTGTAGGAACACACACACTGCTATAGGGAAGGGAGTTCCAGGAATTTGACCCAGCGACAGTGAAGGAATGGTGATCTTGCTCCAAGTCAGGATGGTTTATGACTTGGAGGGGAACTTACAAGTGATGGTATTCCCATGCATCTGCTGCCTTTGTCTTTAAACGTAAGGTAAGTGGACATCGGACTGAGAAACTGGTAATAATTCTGCTGCAAAGGCAATTCAAACAAGCCTGGGTTTATTACATTTAAAAGATAACCTATATGTATCTTACAAGGTCATGGGTAAACTTGTGAAAGCAATATATAATAGGGGGGTCTTCTATTTTGATTTAGTATAGCCAGAAGGTCTGTCTTCAATAAAAGATTTAAATTATGTATGTTGTTTTCAGATGAAAGGAAGCTGAAAGCAACTTTGTAAACACGGGGTTTCTTCGTGGACCCAAGGAGTCTGGAGAAGGGTCGTAAAACTCCATTATGCATACGGGTTAGACAGTCAACAGGTAGCATTGGCGGTAAAATAATCTGTTTAGATTTCTGTTTGAGAATATCCCAAAGCATGCAATGTTGTCATAGAGATGGGCTGTGGTGCTGGAAGGTTTTGTTTAATTTATCCATTTGTGTTTGCTGATGGAAGCATGCCATTCAGTTTGGGATTGGACAGAAGTACGAGCAGCCTTGCTTTGGTGTACACTGCATCTCACTGGATTGGGAGAGCCAACACGGGATGGTAGTCAGTTAAATCTGCATTTCAAGCAGAGAAAATACTAACTTTGTCGTTTCCTGCATGGAAAGTGAGTGGGGCTCTTTCTCAATTTGGATTTCATGAGGGAAAAGCAGCTGGAAGATTTGCTTTAGCTAGGAGTGTAGCTTTGTGAATTATGGGGCATGTAGTCTCAGAAGGAGAGACTGAACCATTAGGAGGTGAGCAGTTGTTGAGACAGTCTAAGTCAACGGCTTTTGAGTGAATTCAGAGGCCAGATCTTTGAAAGTGAAGAACTAAAATCCCTTGTGAGGAAACAGTTTTAATGAGATATTGTTACTCTCAGTGGTCACTGATGTCTGGGTGGGTTGCTGAGAAATCCGTGGGACCTGTCTTGGTCCCACCTGCCATTTAATGTGCAGTGTGGTGTGCTCAACGACAGTTTGCCTATTAATTCATATTTACCTCTTGTTAATTCTGAAAGTTAGAATATAAGATAAATATTGTAGATTGTTTTACTTCTATGACTTTGTAAAGTTTATGTTGTTTGTTTAAAATCATGGAATATTGTGAGTTTATTCTCTTAGTGGGTAACTAGTTTATTAAACTTTGTCTCCTTTAAGTCTAGTTGTAGTAACTGGAGTTCGCCTATTATACTGGTACCAAAACTGAATGGAACACAAAGACCATTTGTGGACTATTGAAAGGTGAACATGGTGACAAAAGCAGATTCATATCCTATACCAAGGTTGGAAGATTGCATTCAGAAAATGGGACAGTCAAAATTTATCACAAAGATTGGCTTGCTAAAAGGATATTGGCAAGTACCATTATTTTAGACATCAAAGGAGATATCGGCTTTTGTGATGCCAAATCATGCCATTTGATATGAAAAATGCACCTGGGACATTTCAGAGACTGACTAACAAAATAATTTCAGATCTGAGCAATTGTACTGTTTATATTGATGACTTGATAAGTTTTCAGGAGGAGCATTGCAACATCTGGAAGAATTATTTACTCAATTACAAGAAGCTAACTTGGTGATGAACTTGGCTAAAAGTGAATTTGCAAAAGCACAAACTACATCCCTAGGCCATACCATTGGATATGGTAAGGTGGCTTTAAGGAATGTGAAAGTCAAGACTTCCCAGTGCCTACAACAAAACGAGAGTTTTTAAGTTTCTGGGCATGAGAGGGTTTATTGGAAATTTGTACCAAATTTTAGCAGTGTGGCTGCTCCACTGACTGAAATATTAAAAAAGAACAAGTTTTAATGCAGGCAGGAGTGTCATCACATTTGACAGTTTGAAAATTGTATTAACTATGACACCAGTTTTGGCAGTAACCAATTATGCCAAGCAATTAAAGTTGGCCATTGATGCCAGTGATACAGGCATTTGGGCATACTATTACAAGACAATGACACTGGAATTGAAAAACCGATAGGGTATTTTTCACAGAAGTTGAATGTACAACAGAGAAGATATTCAACGATCGAAAAGGAAACTGGGTTTGATGTTAGCGTGCAGCAATTTGAAATTTATGTGGCAAACAATTCATCAGAAACAATTGTTTATACAGAGCACAATCCTTTAAAGTTTCTGGACAAATTTCGTGACAGAAGCGCAAGGCTATTTAGATGGAGTTATTACTGCAACCATTTAATCTACAGATGATACATGTCGTTGGATGAGAAAATCTGATTGCAGATGCTTTATCAAGAGTATGAAGCTGAAAAGGGAAAATTGGACATTTAAAAACATGGACTCTGAACTGGAATGATTTCTGTTGACGTGAAGGATTTGTGTATATATATTGTGTTAATACATGCATCTGGCAATGTATTAGTGTAAGTATATAAATAAGTATAGGAGAATAGTATAAGATGGGTGAATAAAAATGAAACCGTCTTTTTAAATTATGAATATTAATTTTTCAATTCGGAGGGGGATATCAGGAAGATATAATAATTTTGTTATTGGAATTTATTGTAAAGTGGAGTAATAGTGGGATGTCACTGTGTGAGAGAGAGAGAATTAATTGATTTAGAGGCAGCTAGTTTGGATGCTTTGATGTAAGAAGAGAAGTTAGGTTTGAAATGTTAATTAGGTAAACATGGGGAAATTTTAGAATGTGAAGTATAAAGGGAACATTTGCATTTTTAAACAAACTATAGTGGCTTGTATTCAAAGGAGGGGGTGTAACATATACATAGCCAGCAGGAGTAGTAAGAAATAGTGTGTTTATTTATTTTTCCCAAAGAATACTGGTGGAATTGGTACAATGATAGATATTTTATTAGTTGAGAGGTAAAGTTCAAAAGCCATAGCGAAACAATGGGAGTTTGCAATCAAAGAGGAAAATATGTATAAAAGAGAGGTGGCTGTTTGTAAGGGAGGCAGTTTAAGATCCAACAAGTGTGAAAAACCTGCAACCTGTACATACCAACTGCTGCCTCCAGGGACTGAAGTTAAGAGAACTCACTTTGAATCCAACTGTCCAGAGTATCGTTTATTTGCCTGGGTCTTTTAAAATGTGTGTGTCTTACTACTGTTGCCTTAATGAAAGTGTGGCTGGGAGTTAAATTAATCAGGGGATTTAGAAGTTATTGTAGTAGTAATTTGTAGACATACGTTTGTGTTTACAATCTTTTCTTTTATTAATAAATGTTTAATTTAGTTTTACAAAACCTCTTAAGACTCAGTGGTCTTATTATTAAATTCAAAGCCTGTATCTCGAAACATGCAAATTGAAAATTAATTGTGACAGTTGTTTCAAAATTCCCTCTGGGATTTGAACAGCTCAGCATTTACTATCTGCTGTGTCATAACACAAATTGGGGCTCATCCGGGATATATTTGAAATTCCTTGATTGGAGTTGGTGAATCTTAAGGTTACAAGTAAGAGAAGCACTTTGAATTAAAGAGTTGGTGTGACTATTTTTTTTTGAAATAGTGAGACTGCAACATGGCTTTGGCAATTGCTAAGTTTTGTCTGGGAGTTGAAGCTATAACTGTGATTGGTTTACAAAAGGTAAATAAATAACAGGCATATAAAAGCAGAATGTTAAACTTGTGGCAGTGACAGGGATGCTTAAGGAGTCTTCAGAAATGGGTGTTAAATCAGTGGCACTGATACAAGTGACAGGAATTTCCACAGAGAAAGCTGCACCAGAAAATGAAGAGAGGAGTTCCAGAAACACCAAAAAGGAGTTTGATCTCCTCTACTCCCAGCTATCCTGCCACAAATAAGCATCCATTGAAGATGCTGAGTATTTGAAAGTGGCGCCTAGCTGATCTAGCGCACACACGTTGTGGGATTCTGAATGACTTGGCCGATTTTCATATGCAACGCAACTGTCTGCTGACGTTGAGAGGCCTCAAGGCTGACCCAGACATACATATCTGTAAACCCGACAAATGACTGGACTAGTCATCCTTAGGGGTGTGACTATATCAACAAAATGCAAACCATTCTTAATGACATCCAAATTCGTTTACATATATATATATATAAAATTTATCTTCATGCCTCACTACATCTGTATATGTATGGGCTGCCCAAGACACACACAAGTTATGTCTCTTTATGTCCTAACTTATCTATGGCCGGTTCTGTACAACAAGAATTGACCAAGTGGTTGACCAACTACAACTAGTTTTCAGTAAGTTTTCCACAAACATGGCGAAGGATTCCTTCACACTTGCAAAGACCATACAGGATTTGAATATCAATAGCGATGCCGTATCCATGTGCTCATTTGGCATCGCTGCATATTCACCCCTGCACCACTCAAGAAAGCCATAGAAATTTGTACTGCAGCACTATATCATGGCAATCCAGACCCATTGCCATTATGTGAATCAGTATTAATTGAACTTATGAATTCAGCAATGCACACAGTTGAGTTTAGTTTTAACAACGCTATGATGTCCAAATAGATGGTGTTACCATGAGATTCCCCTCTCCCTCTGGGCCTAGCTCTCCCAAATGCTTTGTTGGGTTCCACAAGAAATACATCTTCGATGGAATGACACCCAACTTCCTACCCCTTGCATATTTCTGATATGTAGATGATACATTCACTATGATTAAATCTGCAGCTATGTGTAGGAATTTTCTTACACACCTTAATGGTCTTCGTTCCATGCTAAAATTCACTTTTGAAATGGAGCAATTAAGCTCCCTTTCCTTGATGTGCTAGCTGAGAAATATGCCATCTACCTACTGTCTACTGTAAGCCTATCTTCACTGCTCAATATACACATTGGGATTCCTACAGTTCCAGTGCTATAAGATTGACCTTATAGACAACCTCGTAAATAGAGGCCAAGCGATCTGTTCACCGTGCAAGCTTGACCCTGAAATAGGGCACGTCAAAGTCATCCTGTGAGATAATGGCTGCCCTGATCATATCAATGCCCACTGTAAAACAAGCAAACTCATGAATGGGCCTAGGGCTACCACTTTTGGTCCTGAAAAGTGCCCAGTCCAACTCAAATTACCCTGGAAGGGTAAGGAATCTCAAACATTTGAGCAACAGGTGAAGCTAGCTGTTTCATGCTGCTATTATGCAGCAGCAACATGAGTGTTCGTCACTGACAACATGCTGCCATCATACCAAAAAGACATTCTTCCTATCTCTCAGATGAGTAATGTGGTATATGAATTTCCATGCCAATGTGATGCCAGATATGTAGTGCATACATCCCAAAGACTGGTGGATTGTATCAAACAGCATATCCCTTCAGGCAAGGTACCAACTATACCCAACCAGCCCGTGCTTGCAAAACTCAAAACACAGTATCCAACATTAGCTGTGATTCCGCAATTGGACAACATTCGCTAAACAATCTTGATTGTGCTTGTCATCAAGTTAACTGGTGCATTCTTAATGGCAATGTCTCTGCCAATCAGAATCCAATCAGCACTCTCCTCGTAATATAAATTTTTGTTCCCTTTACATTTGGTTTCTTGTGAATTGTCCTGATGAGTGCTAGATGAAAAGCTTCAACAACATGTGTCTTTTATCAGCAATACTAAAGTGAAGATTGTGACAAACCCATTGCAAATAACGTTTTTACCTTGGCCATAGATAGGGATGTAAAGGATTATAAAGGGTTTAAATTTGAAAGGGAAGTCGCTCCATTTTTGCCCAAGAGTGAGACTAGGTAAAAGCAAAAAACTGCGGATGCTGGAAATCCAAAACAAAAACAAAAATACCTGGAAAAACTCAGCAGCATCTGCGGAGAGGAATACAGTTAACATTTTGAGTCCGTATGACTCTTCAACAGAAAGTGAGCCTAGATAGATTGTTATCCTGAGAGATACTGGCTCGGCTCAGAACATATTGTTAACAAAGGATTTAAACCTTCAGAAGATTCGCTGAATCAGAATGTATTAGTACAAGGTATTGATGGGAAGTGAGTGCATTTCCTATTGCATAAAGTAAGTTTGAATTGTGCTCTGATGAAGGGGCCTGTTGGGATTGTTCCTAAATTACATATTAAAAATATAAATTTTATATTGAGAAATGACATAGTGCGCAATATTATTTTTTCCACAATCTGGGACAAAATGTCACAATTCAGGAATGTTTCTCGTGAATAAAAACTCCTCACTTATCTGCGATCCAGTTAAGAAACAAACTAATGCAAGAATTTCCAAATCAAAATTACTCACAGAAAGCAAATAATTTTTAAACAAAGATTGGAATTCCCCAATAAGATCACAATAACTGAAAATATAAAACTATGGGTGGGATTTTCAGCACCCATCCACCACCGGGATCTTCCGGTCCCACCGCAGGTCAATGGGCTTCTGGCTGGGGCGCCGTCTTGCCTGCGGTGGGTCCCGCCCACAATGGGGCCGGAAAATCCTGGCCTATATTTTGCAATTTTCTAAACAAAATACAATGAAAGCCTCTGAAAAGTTGTACTAATTTTTATAATAAATTGAATATTACTGCTCCCATATTTGTACATATTAAATGGTATAATCATTTTAGTGTATGCTTATATTAAATTCCTCTTTGCCATTTTAATGGAAGTACTGATCAGTTTAAAATAACTATTAAATAGAAAAGAGAGGAATTTGATATGCACGTATTAAACATTCAAAAGATGATATCACAAACAGGAATTTCCTCTTTATATTGACATAATTAACTATAACTTTCACCCATAATGTTGTCAGAGCTTTTATGAAATTTTTAATTGTCCTTAGTGCATTTTAATTCTGCATCCAATTCAAGGTTATCAGCTGGGCCCGCAGTGTGGCACACTTAGGCATGCTAGAAGCTACATATATTAATACACAGGGCCATGTTCTTTGCAGAGATAAAGAACATATACACACTTCACGCCTGTTTCAACTAAACAAAATAGGCGACAGCCATTCGCTGGTTCATTCCCCGGAGCAATGCCTTGACCAATCAGAGTCAATCTACCTGGTTTGAATTTAAACAAGCATGTCATTCATCAGTTAACTGGTGCATTCTCGATGGCAATGTCTCTGCCAATCAGAATCCAATCAGCACTCTCCTCGTAATATAAATTTTAAAGCTCTACAGTTCCATTACTTTGTATCAGCAACAAGTTATTTAGTCTTCATTAAAGATAATTATCATTTGATAAATGTTAGTAAAATGAATAAGCTCCTGTGGAAATTAGAACCACGTGGAATACAATTAAAGAAGATAGCAATATTAGGATGTGTACTTTTTGCTACGCATTGTGAGTAGAGATAAATTATCCATAAAATTTTAGTTATCTTGACAGCTTTATCACATTTCATGATACCCTCTAGACTTGGTCATGCATGTTGCTGGCATAGGCAATACATTCATCAAAGTCCTCGGAGTCAGCTATTTTAGCAGTGATTTGTCCACTAGTTTAAGTAAATTTTTAGGTAAATTTTGTGTATCCTTTTGGTGAAACATAGTCCATGCAGCTCACAGCAGACTTGATTACAAGTTAGCTATTGGAGAGGTATATCAACAAAACACAGGTTGCAATGTTTTTCCACTAAGCAAGTTAGTTTAATAATGCATAAAAACAATTCCCAGAAATAATCCACAAGATGTTTTCTATTTATGTATTTGGATTAAATTCTGAAATATTTATCAGTTTAAATTAAATCTGAAAATAGGAATAAAACAGCAACCTACACTTATGAAGGGCGTTTAATGTAGAAAAGATCCCAAGGTGCTTTAAAGAAGGAGGAGAAAGAGACAGCAGATGAAGGAAAATATACTGTATGGAAGGAGAGTTAAAAGTGGCTGAAAACATGGGTTTTGGGAATGATTTTGAAGGTGAAAAGAGGTGGAGGGATTTGGGGAAGTAGCATCAAAAGTTGAAAGCTGAGATGGCTGAAGGTCTCTACATACAGAAAGATAGGATCCAAGACTGCAGGGTTCCGACAAAGGATGGATGAAGCTATGGAGGAATTCGAAGAGAGGATTTTAAAATCAACATTTTGGATGATGGAGTGCTAGTATAGCTCAGCAAGGGTGGAGAAGAACATGTTAGCTTAGTCTATGAGTTTTGAATAAGTTAGAATATATGAAGGATGAAACGGGGGAAACCGGCAAGGATGACATTGGAGAAATTGAGTATGGAGATGACAGAGATTTTAAGAAGCATTACAATGACGGGCTGAAGTCAAGGTATTGGTAAGAAATGTTATGGAGGTAGAAATAAACATCTACATGTTGGATAACAGGTAAACTTACCACAGCTAAGATGATGCAATGTATTAGTATTTACAGTATTTAAGAACATGTAACTTCATATCAAAGCACCAAATAAAATGTTCTGCTGTCTTAACTGTGCTTGCAGGAGTCATCATAATTATTTAGTTTGGCTTTTCTTGTTCCTCGATGGATGTGCAGTAATCAGAGAGCAGCTTTGTTTATAACATAGGATTTCCTCCATGTGGTTGAAGAGAGAACAGCTGCTAGAGCTTAAAAATTGGTCATGCTTGGTTATATGTAAGGAATGAGAATTTAACTGAAAATTTATCTCATGAGTGTTAACTTAGGGGTTGAGTGTTGCAACTTATTATAAATCACTTCTTTAAACAGCTGCTAACTACATGGCTATTTGGATTCTTAGACAATATTAGGTTAGATATTACTGTTATTATTTTGAGGTTTAAATGTTTATTCTTGGCTCTGAAACATAGGAACAATTTCTTAATTTGTCCGAAGGTATTTGGCCTGTTCTGTTATTCGTTGTTATGTTGATTGTAATGGATAATAAACGTACCTTGTATATATGCAAGATTTCTGCTTCTTTGCGAATTCCTATGCCATACTTCAAAATAAAGTACTAAGAAAGAAAGCCATTTCTTGTACGAGGAAACTGCTGACAATGTAAAATAATGATCGATGCAGGAATCAAAGTGGATGTAGATTCTGACGAATAGCAGTCAAAACTTTTTAATATAAAAGGAATAGCAAGCTTAGGCACTTCTTCCTGGCTTGTCACTTACAGTTTAATATTTTGCAAGATATTTTATACATGCAAAATTCTCTTATCAAAAGAGACATTGGACTCTGACCTCATTCTGGACTTACCAACAATTAAACATTGTGAGTGTTAAAAGATACAGATTCATCTTGGCACCTTGCATTTTATGTAACAACCATCTTTACTTTAGCAGAATAATATATTTTGTATTCTATGTAAAGCACTTGTAAACCAGTGTATCATCTGACTTACTATGGGCAATGCCAGTTGGCAGATTAGCTAATAACAGGATAAAAGGATATGTATGCATGAATTTCTTGTCCATTGTAGAACATTGGGATATATTTCCTGATGAGATATTTATCAAGATGAAACCTAACCTTTCATCTTACTTCCTTGCCAAGGAATCATATAGTTTAAGACCAGGAGTGAACAACAATCAACTTGTCTCACTGAACTTTCCATTATAACCATTTCAGATTATATTAGCAATTGCATTACCAACCTCCCATTATGATCGACACAACCTCGTAAGTGACACTAAATAACTTTCTTACCAATTATCAAGTAACAAGCTAATGAATATCAATTCTAACACGTGTCAACTGTAGTTCAAAGAATTCTTGCCTTTGAGTCACAAGGTTCCAAGTTCAAGTCCCACTCCCTTGAGCACAAAAATCAAAGCTGATCCGTAATGCAGTAAGTACTAAGGGAGTGTTGCATTATCAGAAGAGTTGTCTTTCAGATGGGATGTTAAATTAACATCACATCTGCCTGCTTGGATGGATGTAAAAGATCCCATGGTACCATTTTTGAGAAGAGGAGGAACGTTATCCCTGATGGCCTGGCCAATATTTATTCCTCAATCAACATCACAAAAACAGATTATCTGGTCATTATCACTTTGTTGTTTATGGGAGCTTCCTGTGTGCAAATTGGCTACTTCACTTCCTCCATCACATACTCTTCAAAAATAATTAATAAGTTGTAAAATGCTCTGAGATGGCTGTGGAAAGTGCTATATAAATGCATGTCTTTTATGAACAAATGTTTACTTTAGAGTCATAGTTAGCAGTACTTAAACATTGAGTGTGCAAATAATTAGCAGGTAAATTGATAAAGTAAATAATTAATTACAAAGGCAGATTAGTTATGTCACTAATTCAGTTGTAACTGGTTGTTGAAATTTTTATGAATTGGTGATGTTACTTTAGGATTAGTGTCCTTTAGATAATTAACAAGTTGACAACATTAGATAACCACTTTGTTGACTAGATTAAAGCCGATGAGTTTTTTTTTATAATGAATCCAGATCTTGTATGACCTCATCCTTATGAATTGGTACAGATGAAATGGTTGACATGCTTACCTCTGGGAGGATAGTGTTGGCTTCCTGAGACATCAGAGTGATTAATCTCCATCTGCCAAGCTGCTAGCCCTTTCTCCTAGATCCTCTGCTGTTGGATAAACTGACTTTACACACTGGTCACTGTAGATAAATTTGCTGGCTTAAATCAGCCCTCCCTTGATCTCAGGGAAACTTGTATACCTGAGTAACACAGTACATTTAGCTGATGCAACTACAAATTCTTAACTTCTCTATCTCTATAGGGGTTGCTCGTTCTGATTTTACAGACACACTCTTCTACATATACTGCAAAAAACTAGAATGAAACTAAGATTGAAAACTGAAGATCAAGGCTGAACTTCAGTGTCAAAAACACTATCTTGTATATTCATAATTTCAAAAAAATAGCTCTTCAGTTTTATTTTTTATTCCAAGTGATACATTCAGTCATTCACCTCACATTTAATGCCTTCAATGACCCCCGACTATAGACTCTTAAACAAACAGGTCATTTTAATAAAAACAACAAATGCTGAATAAACTCAGTGGTCTGGTAGCTCTGTGGAGGCAGAAACAGGGTTAACATTTCAATCCAATCTTTGTCCGAACAGTTCACTTTAATCCCTAGAATCAGGGCTTCACATAGGTTCAGGAATATTTATCATCCCCACTTAATGGAAAATCTCTTGCCTTATCGTATTGAAGGCTTGTCTTCTATTCCTGGTAAAGAATATTTGGTTTTTATAATCTTTTATGATTAACTTGCCATTAACCCTTAACTTTTCTAACATTCAGTCTGACTATGAACTCCATTTTGAGGTTATATTTATGGCAATAATTAGGGCGTTGCTCCTACACCTTAACTTCACTTAACTTTAAGCACCTTGATCTAAGCAAACTTCTTCCATCTGATTGGTTAATCTGAGAATTACACTGAATTTACAGCACAGAAACAGGCCATTCAGCCCAACAGGTCTACCCTAGTGTTCATGCTCCAGATATGCTTCCTCCTAACTTATTTCATTTCATCCTATCAATTCCTTTCCACATACTATATTTACCCCCTTTAATGCATCTATGTTATTACCATCAACTACTTTGAATTCTTATGAACTTTTAGAACAGTCACTTGTAATGTATAGGAGATACTTTCCAATCTACACAACATACCTCATTAACACAAATCAGGTAGTTATAGACTATAATTTAAAAACTAACCTTGACAATCATAACTTAAGAAAATACCTTTCATGTATTTCCGCTGTATAATTAATGCTATTGCTGGAAACAGAATAATCAAACTCAATGTTTAATTAGTTGAGGCTTATGCTGATGAATTTAAATAAAGCTCCAATCAGCGTCTCAAAGCACTTCCTATTTTTAATTGCAAATTATTTAGTAATGTGCATTTTCTGATGAATTTATACAATGCATTATACCTAATTTCAACAATGTATTGGGTTTATAACAGTGTTTTATATTCTGTTGTTTACTGTGTGTTTGCTGTCTGAACAACCTTTGAATCATTGCATATCCTCAGCACTACTTCAGTTGCTCTGTAGTTTGGTAATGTTACAGTGGTGGAGCTGAAGCAGCTCTGAGGCAACCCAGCCTCAGCAACAGATAAAGTATTAATTACTCTGCTCCAAAACAAAACATTTTAGTAAACTAGATTTACTGTGAGAATGTTTTATTTTTAAGTAATTTCATTTCTTTACAGAAAAAATGAATTTGCTTCTTCCAGTCCTCTGTTGTCTCAACACTGCTGTTTCTCTTTCAGCCTGTTGGTATTTCACAACAAGTTCTTTTTCCAACACATCCTATTTGGTTTGACAACTGTTATATGATCTGCTCTGTGCTTGAGCTATCTGTTCTCTTCCTCAATCAAATGCCTTTACATTTATTGACCAATATCATGCAGATGAACAAATGCTTGCAAGAGTACTTCATATATGTGTTGGATGTGAGTTTTATAGCTTATCATGCAGTGATTTATGGCTGGGATTTTCTGTGCCCGCTGTTCGCAGTGTTTGGTGGCGTGAGAAGACAATATGGCGAGAAGGCCAAAAAAAAAAAGTTTTCGATCATCCGCTCAGCCCGCTGATGGCAGGCTGTGTTCCTTGCCATCGGATGTTGGGAACATTATTGTAATACATCAGCACATCGTTATAAGGCCAGCCCCCACCCGACCCATCCCACCCACCTGCTGGATCGTCTGCTCATGTCGGCAGGAAAACACGCTGACGTGTTTCACAACAGCATATATCAGGTGCGCATTTGGTGAGCTGCACTTCACTTGGGACCTCAAAGTTTGTTTACGTGCCTTGCTTTGAGCAGCACTCACAGTCACCAGCGCCAGGCTTCGCAGACAGAACCACCTCATTTAGGGATGCTCACGGGTAGGTCTCTATCTACCAGATCAGCCATATGTGGGTGGCTTGTCAATGGCTGCGGGGAAAGGTCTTGCTTGGGGAAGGGGGCGAAGTGGCCTCAGGCAAGGGAAGAGGCTGCAGGGCGAAGGCTGCACTGGGGAAGGAGGGTATCCGAGGGTATGTGTGGGGGCACACATTGATCTGTGCCAGTGGCCTCAAGATAGTGAGGGTTGAGGAGGCAGTTTTCAGAGGAGATGAGGCCAAATGGACATGTGAGGGTGTGTGTGTGTGAGAATGGGTGGTGATGTCCCTTGAGCTGGCAGAGATCTCACTCACTGAGCATCTCAGCTAGTGAATGTCTGATGGGCTTGAGTGTGTGAGTTTAGAGTGATGAGGTGATTGCCATACCCTGGCTGAGCAGATAAGATCGTTCACTCTCTATCCACATTAGTTGGCCGACATCTTCTGTGCAACATTGGCACCGATCATCACTGCCATCGCCTACCAAGCTGCAGTGGTAATGTAGCTGCCCCTTCTGTGACCAGACTGGGGGTAGAGGACATCACAGCAGGCCTCCACAGTGTCCAAAAGATGCTCGTGGGCTTCACCCTTCCTGCCTTTAGGGGCCCTGTCTTCTTTGGTGCAGTCCTGGGCTGGAAGCACTGAGCACGGCTATGCTTTAAATGTGGTGCCTGGCCCGATGATGCGGCGAGGTGATGGTGTGGCAGGCAAATGAGAGCCTGCCATGGAAATGGGGTGTTTTCCAGGAGTGCATAATCAATGTGGTGGGTTTGGGACGATACGGGGTGAAAACATTTTACCTGCCCGCTACCGCACTTAGTGCAAATCTGGGATGATTCTGCCCTATGTTTCGTAGTTCTTTTCCTGATATGTAGCTTCCATTTAGTGAAGTCCATACTGATGTTATTCAGATTAAATAATTAAAATATTATGCAATGCAGGATAAACAAATAAAATCAGTAATGTGTTATGAAAAATCTGTTTGAATAATCTCTCAAACATCAATTATTTTTAGTCTCAATTCTGTTGGCAAGTAAGGTTAATTAATTGAAATATCTTCATTCGTACTCAGGTATAATAATCATACCAAAGCCTTGTAAATTTAGGATGGTATCACTAATTTTCCACTCTTATATTTTGCCTAGTGTGTTGTAAAAATAATGATGCAGGATTCTCAGTAGCATATTTGGCCAAGAATGGTTATTGTTGAAATACTGCCTATAGCTTGTATGTTTCGAAATTTAATTGTATTTAATGTCATTTCTCCAGGTATTAATCTTGAATTGCTACAGCCCAAAATTTAATAAACGGTTGCCAAGGAAAATAATCTGATAATCTGCAGGTCATATCAAATTTACTTTCTTTTAGATGAAATGGTAATTGGGTGATAATAATTTGGATCAGCCATCTTGGGAATAGACTTTTAGTCCTGGCAATAATTATTCTTTCATCTGTCTGCTGTCATTCTGCACTGGTCATATTTGAAGTTGCTTACATTCCCAGAATTGTCTGGTATTCAACAGAGCTTCTTTTGGTAAGAGAGGTTGTTGCACATCAATTGAATATCTTGCCAGGTTGGAGCTCAGATACGGGAGGCACATTTTCTAATGCAGGCAATGTTATGTAATAGTTAGAAATAGGGACAAAACTTAAGAAGAAAATTCAGTGCAACTTCTTATAATGATGGGTAGTTGCAGGTACAAATTTGGATGTGGACCCTAATGGTGGGAGTGGAAAATCTTTAGTGGATGAAATTTAAAGGATGTGAACTATTAAAGGGAATCATAGCACAGCACAAGGCCCATCAGTACCTGTGCAGCTTTTTGAAAGAGCTAAGCAATTATTTCCCCTCCCCTGCTCTTTCTCTGTGGCACTGAATTTTTCTTCCTCTTCAAGTATTTATCCAATTCCCTTTTGAAAGTGCTTGAAGTGCCAGAAAGATAAATTGAAGTGTTGCTAATACAAAAGGTTTTGCAACCTATTGGCAGCCTTTGCCGAGGCGGAAGGAGAGAAGAATAAAATGTGAAATTGGAGTGAAGGGAAATCCAATATGTAGACAAGGCAAGTGATTGATGTACCATGCCCATGGGCCAGCAAGGCAGCATTCCTTAAAAGAGTTGCAGGTATTTCTGAGGCCACCGTTGAATGGTACTGTTACTAGCCCTAAGTTGCATTATGGCTGCTGCTGCTATCCGATCAGGAGATTGCACAATTGTGCATCTAAATCTCCAGACTAAGATCCTGTGGTGACGGTCCTACTTGGTTGTTGCTAGTAGATGCGTCTGTCTACAGAAATTATTAGTGACATTCTGCAGCTATGGTGAAATGGGCTATTCTGGTTTCTTGAACAAGCCTGGCATGCCTCTTTTTCGTGCAGCTCCACGGAAAACATGACATAGTGTGATTGGTTTGCTTTTGAAGAACCATCCAATATTACTGTTAGTGAGGACTTCACATACCCAGTGACTAGATATGCTATTAACACCTTTCTTGGGTATTAAGTCCTGTGCATGAATCCTTGGAGGTGATGATGGCATCCAAAGATGATGGCCTCTGTATTTCCGACAATCAGCCAGCAGAGGCTGTGGCTCATTCATGCCTTGATATTGCACAGGCAACTTTTTTTAATTCACTTATGGGACATCGGTGTCATTGCTAGGCCAGCATTTATTGCCCAACCCTGATTGTCCTTGAGAGGGTGGGGGTGAGCTGCCTTCTTGAACCGCTTGAACATAGTATATGTACACCCACAGTGCTGTTAGGGAGAGAGTTCCAGATTTTTGACCCAGCGACAGTGAAGGAACGGTGATATATTTCCAAGTCACGATGGATGAGTGGCTTGGAGGGGAATTTGAGTGTAGCAGCAAGCTTTAGAACTCCTGGAAGTTGCTACAGGGATAAAACTGGATAGTTTGTATCTTCTGTCAACATCCCTCGGATAAATCATTGTTATTGTGTGTAATGTTTGAATCAATATTAAATTATTTATATACTCTAAATTATTGAAATTCGGATCAATTTATCTTTTGGTTAAAATACTTACTTTTTTCATCAATTTTCTTATTTCCCTTTTTCCTCTCCCAATTTTGGTGATGTATTGTACCAGTGCAGTCCCACTGGTATTGTCCTCTCGTATTTCTGCCCAGGTGACCATTGTCATGTGTAAGCCACAATGTTAGTGACAGTCGCACCTCTTACTGTTCTCACCCATGCACAGTCGGCGTGCAGTGATCAGGAATCCTGCTTAACTTCCTCTTTCCAGAGCCGAGGGGACAAATTGTAACTCCCTTCCTGCTATCTTGATTGAGATCTAATAATTCGGCACAGAGCAGCAACTGAACTTGAATCTTCCTGATTTGCACGGCTTAGCTATTCAATGCATCAACCCACTTGGCGATGAGGGAACCTCTTGGGAAATCCGCTTAAGGAATAACAAAGAATAACAGGGAGACACTTTACTTTCATTACTAAATTTTCTCAAAAACTGTCCTCATTCCCACAGGTGCTAACTTTACCGGCAGAAAAACTCGGGGGAGTTTTCCCAGAGGCAGCTTTGGAGGTTTGATGAGGAGGGGGTGGCATGCTGGTAAGTTCACACCAGAAGACAGTGCCAGTAGCTTGGACCTGTTACCGCCTCCTAGTGACTTTTAGCAGTGGTAGCTTTTCGTGGGGATGCCAGCTATCCACCCAGAAGCGACAGGTTGTCAATTAAGGTCACTATAGGAGCAATTAACTGGCACTTTCCTGGGGCAGTGGCAGTTTGCCGGAGGTACATGACTCTTGTTTTCTTGTTTCTGCAGTTTGTCTGAAGGGGTGAGAACCCTACGGGAAGTCACAGCACCATGAAATGATAATACGGTATGATCTTTAAATGAACTTATAATTTTCATTCACCAAATGACAGGCACATGTTTTCAATTGGATAGGTTTCTTCTGCAGAGAGATCCACCTTATAGTTGTGAACGTGAGGATTTGTTTGCCGATTTCATCATCTTGTGGCACCCTCTCCCTCTCCATTCACCTGAGCAGCACCTTCCCTTCCCTTCCCTTCAGCTGCTCTGATTGGCCCTCCCGCTTTTGGTGCTGTCCCTCACTGGAAGGCTCACTCGTGACTGAGGCGCGGGGTCGCGACTCTAGAATGGTCAGCGCGGCCAACAATTTTGTAAACCCGGGTGCCATCTCTCCAGGAAAATACCCCCAAGTGTTCGCATAGAAAACAAGGTTTTGGCCACAGCTCCCGCAAAGTTTCGGCGACAGAACAGAAGCAGCTCCATGGAAATTTCTAGCCTGTATTGTGTGTTTTTAATTGAACGTTACACGCGACTGTTGTCCAGCTGCTCTATAAATTTCCCAAGGAGAACAGAGCAGGTGAATGACTCCTTGCCAAACAGTCATAAGCTCCTCTTTACACTTCAAAATAATTTGATCTGTCAGGCAATAAAACACTTTGGCTTCACACTCCTTTGATGAATAGGATTAGATGCACCACTGTGTCAAGCACTGGAGAACTAGATACAGAGTAAAACAGCTTTTGTGGGTTATGCAATGGAGAAAAACCTCATAAATCAATTCATCACAGCCAAAAGAATGTGATCTACTTTGCATCCTGGAGTCCGTTTTGGTTGCTGTTTCTCCCCTCCAAAAATTGAGGCTATAACATTGGGTTTGAAAAGAGTTCAGATTTTAATACAATTAATTTGATGGGTGTCTAGTTAAGTTAGCCATCCACCATCACACGACCATCTTTCATAGGTAGAAACTCTACTAATGTGAGATCTCTGCAGAGCTAGAAAAGGAGATAGTGTTTCGGTAGTAAAGAGGAAGGGGAGATCTGCCAACCTGATCTTACTTTTCTAATCATAATCAATTTTAGAGTAACTTCCTCTGATAAAGAAATAAAAATATTCTGGATCTCATATTATGTTATTGTTAAACTGCTGAAAAGAAATTCCAGACAGGCCAGCCAATTTATGCACAGCAAGATCCCAGAAAAAATAATGAGATAAATAACCAGAAAATCTGTTTTGATGACATTGACCAAGAGAAACATTTTTACATCTGCCTGAGAGGGTTAACGTCACATCTAAAATATGCCACGTCTGACAGTGCAGCACTACCTTAGTACTGTACTGTTGTGTCAGCCTAGATGTTGTGCTGAAGTCACTGAAGAGGTACTTTACAGCTTTTACGTCTTAGCCCCACGAGAAAGGTCTTAATCTGTGATAAGTTAGCTGATCTCTATGGTAATAGGTCAGCTACAATTACATTCATTAGCCCTTGGATTCAGGAGGGGAGAGTTAACAAACTTCCTTTTTAACTGCTTAGTCACTCGTCTAGACAATGTCCACATTACACAACAACAGGAATTGCTTAACATTGATGCTGTCAATCTTCCTGTTTTGACTGCACCATAGGCACACAGTTCAGCACAGCATTCAGACAACAAATCCCTGATTTGAAGTCTCTGGTTTTATGCTTAACGTCAGGAGAGGCTAACTTTTTATGATTATTCATATTAATTTGGGAAATTGGGTGGCATTGGGACAAGATATTGAATGGTGACCGCTGGTTGTAAAACTGTATCCATGATATAAAATAGCTATTCCAGAAAAGGCAAGTGTTATAGAGTTGATTTTCCAGGCAACTTTTCTTGGTGGAAAGAACAGCTCTCTCCTAGAGATTTCCCATGCTACAAACTGATTGGTTTACATAGATCATGTGATCTTACATCATAGGATTATTCTTAAAGTGACAGTCCTACATTTATCAAAACGATAATTACTCCAGAAAGTAATAAAGAAGATAAGATTGAAAAAAAGAGCTGTATGATACTCAATATTTTACTTTAAGCTGCTTACACAGAGTCCAAGAAATTGATCCAAAATTAAAGCAAAATACTGCGGGTGGAAGTGTCCCAGATTTGCATGAAGTGCAGTAGCGGGCAAGATAAACGTTATTTTACCCGCCAGACACAATGGTGGGTTTTCGCGCTGTATTATCCCATTCCTGCCTCATTAATTAAGCAGCCACAGGAAACTCGCCATCTCACTGGCGGGTGGCCCACCACGCTGTTACCTCGCCGCTTTCTCACGCAGGGTGCCATATTTAAACTGCAGCTGCGCACACAATTCTCAATGCTTGCAGGCCAGGAGGGCACCAGTGAAGACATGGCCCCAAAAGCCAAGAAGAGTGTAGCCCCCTGATTCAGCGGCGCATCCCTGGGATGCCTTTCGGACATCGTGGAGGCCAGCTGCAATGTCCTCTAGCCCCGCCCTGGCCACAGGAGGCCCATCAGTCTCACCACTCTGGCTTGGGAGGCGGTGGCAGAGGTGGTCAGTGCCAATGCTGCACACAAGAGGTTGGCCATCCAGTGCAGAAAACGGATGAATGATCTTATCCATACCGTCAGGGTACGGCAACTGTCTCATCACTCTAAACACACATACACTCAAGCCCATCACACATTCACTGGCATCTCACTCACTGCCAGCTCGAGAGACATCATCACTCACTCTCTCACTCACACCCTCACATCACCGTCTGGCCTCATCTTCCCTGGAGATCATCTCCTCAGCCCTCAGCATCTTCAGGCCACTTGCGCAGATCATCATATGCCCCCCCCCCACCCCCCCAACACCCTGGGATACTCCCCTTCCCCGGTACAGCCATTGTCCTGCAGTCTCTTCCCTTGCGTGAGGCCACTTCTCCCCCTTCCCCAAGCAAGCCCTAGCTCTGCAGCCATTCCCGTCTTATGGCTGGTGTTGTAGGTAGAGACCTGATGTGGTGCTGCCTGCAAAGCTTGGTGTTGATGACCGCCAGTGCTGCTTGAACAAACCTTGAAGTCCTGAGCCAAGTGCAGCTTGCAAGGTGCCACGTTGCTTATGCGCAGTTGTGAAACACGTTGGCATGAAACACTGGCATCCAGCTTGGGGGGATGATTTCCAGCGAGCAGGGCTTATAATGAGATGCTAAAGTATTGAAATTAGGTTCCCGACGTGCGACAGCTGGAAGCACGACTGCCGTTGACAGCCAGTGGAGCAGCCGATCACAAACTGGTTTCACGATGGCGTTAAACCGACTTTTGGCCTTATCACCACATTGTTTCTCCTCACCAGCCATCACACCCGACGACAACAGGGCCGGAAAATTCCGGCCTGTGATTGCTAGAAATCTAAAATAAAAACAGCAAATAAAAGGTCACAGGCGTGAAATGTTAACCAAGAAATTTATCGCTAGTTACTTTGTTTTGGTTTATAAATCATGCATTTGAGACTGTTCACAAATTTTGAGGACAATTTGTTTTATTCCTAAAATTTACGTTTCTAACTGAAACTCACAATACAAAAGGCACACAGCAGATCACTCTGAAATGCAGAATGTAACAAAATTTAAACCCCATCTGTATGGCTAAAATTAAGTGTTCATAATTTTGGCAAAACAAATGAATGTTGAACGTATTCATTAAAGTTGCATTAAATGTTAAGCTGCTAGGAATGTCTGAGAACAGAGGTTTCCAAATACAGCAACAGATGGGTGAGTCTATGAGAAAAACATATAACAACTTGCTGCTCCAACTTAGCTACATGTAAGTTCCTTCTTATGTCAATCCCAGTCATAATACAGACATGCTAGATTTTGAAAAAAGATATTTCAATAAAACCATATTCATAGTGTTGTGAATATCTAATTCATAATTCATATGTTTTACAATATAACTTTTAGCCTTAGGAATTAAAGTTTTAACTCTAGATAAATAATGGCATTTGATTGAGAAACTGATAAACAAACCTGAAGTAAATGTAATTCAAACAAGCTGGAAGTTAATTGCAGTTAAAAGCTAACCTGTGTTTATTTTACAAGGTCAGAGTTGATAGGAAAAAAATCTTTTAAAGAATTGATCAATTTCTAGACCTCTTGGTAGAGCCAGGGTGTTTCTCATTATCTCCATAAAAGAAGCTTAAAGCTAGAAAATCTGTGAAAGAGTGTTGTAAAACTCCATTGGAGACATAAATTATTAATGTAGGTTGCAAAATCAAAGAACTGTGTTGAAGGCAAAATAATTCACCTGCATTCCCGTTTGAATCAGCCCACCTTGCCTTAGAGATTGTGATTCAGGCTAGAGCCTTGGTTAGAAAGATCTTTTGTTTAATTTTTCTGTGTGTATTTACTGACAGAAGCAGACCATTCAGTTTGGGAATAGACAGAGGCAATTGCAGCTTTGTTGTGGTTTAGACTGCATCTCAACAGATTGCGAGAGCCACAGGTGATGTTAGCCAATTAGTCCTGCACTTCAAGCAGAGAAAATACTAACTTCCTCATGCACTGTATGGAAGGCAGATGGGGTTCAATCTCAGTTTGGATTTCATGAGGGAAACGTAGCTAGAAGATTTGTTCTAACTTGCAGCTAGTGGAAGAAATCTACAGTGGTCCTCACAGAGCCTTGTGTTAAAAAGCAGTCAGCTTGAATAGTTAGCTTACAAAGAGCTGTACAGAAGCTGTGGGAGCAGACTTGAACAATCAGTCTATATATGTTCAAAGCCTGGACAAGGAGCAGAAGAGTCCACAATCATGAGGTCTTTAAAGGAAAATGGAGAATCACTTAGCCAAAGGTTACTGGAAGGATTCCCATGTCAAGGAACAGCTGGAACACTAAGGAGAATTAAAGTAAATTCTCCTTTTGGGTTGGTCCCAGGAAAAGTGAATGAACCTTCAAGATTCCGTAAGCTAAGGGAAGTCTTGCGGGGGGAGGGGAGTAAAATGTAGAACTGAGTTTATGGCATATCTTATGTTAAAAACATGGAATCTTGTGGCATAGGTCTGTCAGTTAATGGCTGGGTGTTTGGATTTCTTCTTGAAATGTTAACTGTCCCTTACAGGATCATAACAATGGTCAGAAAATCTGTGTGCTCCTCAGTGTACCAATCTTTCCAGAACTCTAAACATTCTCACAGCAAAAAGGGTAGGGATTGATATTTTTATATTTTTACACCTTTCTCAGCTTCTGCTTTTTTTTAAACCATTGTAACTAAGGAAAAGAAAAAAAAAAACTTACCTTTATATCGGAGGCTGGAAACTACCATTCCCAGCGAGCCTCAGCAGTATCTGAACCAGCCATAGAATGTACAGTTAATTGCCAGAATTTTACATTTCTGTCGCTGCGGGGACAGGGCTGTAAAATGCTGCAAGACATTCTGAACTCCGTTGACTTCAGTGAGAATGTAATACCCCGTTGCCGTAAGATTCCACCCCATGTTTCTATTCTGGGTTTTTCTGCACACGCCTCTGCCGTAGGATGGCTGTACATGCACAGTTGGTGCATTTTCTCATTTCAAGACAGGAACTGGCCCTGCGCACATGCACAGTCTGTTTTTTTGTTTGTATTTTCAGATCGGGAAGCCAGGTCTGCCCCTGTGCAGAAAAAAAAAGAACAAAAGTGGAACTGCGAGACAAGGAGGTTAGGTGCCCTGAAAGAGGGAGTGCCATTCTGGATAAGGTGTCCGAAGGAACAGGACACAGGGGGGGACAGGGAGAAGGTCCCAAATCGAGAAGAAGGTTCTAAACCATGGAGTTGGACAGAAAGAGGTCCCAAGAAGACAGCCTAGTTAAGCGACAAGGACAGGAATCTGAATCCAGTCCTGTTATGTGAAGCTGAAAGTAAGCAGCAAAGAAAAAGGTCCCGCATAGAAGAGGCAGAGCTGCAGGGAGCAGATTTGGAGCAAAGTGGGCTTGACAGAAGCCAGAAGTTCTGAGGAGGCAGCTGAAGGTCGGTGACTCCTTACCACAGATCTTTAGAGCAGCGGTGTTCTACTTGGCACAGCCGAATAACTGAAAGTGTGCATAGAAGGTGAAGCTTGAGGAGAGATTGAAACCCTGGAGGTGGATCCTTGTTGAAGACATCCGACAGGAGAGAATTCCAAGGCGAGTTCTTCACGCCTGCAGAGTGGAAACCCGTGTGAGAAAGACAGAATTTCAGTGAGACTGGTTGGGGGGTGTTGGGGGAATGGGGTGGCTGCTGAGAAATCCATAGAATCTGCTTTGGCGGCATTTGTCACTGGGTTTTGGACTGTGGTTTTTCTGAGCACAATTCGCCTATAAGTTTACATGTACCACAGCTGAATATTAGAGAATAAGATAGATATTGTAAATTGTGTTAACTTTACGAATTTGTATATATATCTGCTAATGTATAGCTGAGATGAAGGAATAGTGTGATTTGACTCATTTACTGGTGTTTACATTGAAATCTTTCCAACTTTTAGTCTAGTCTAATATGGTTCATTTTTATTGTTTAATATTTTATTATTCATGTTAATAGACTCCTGTGAACATGTCCAGTAACTGCCCTCCACAGTTTCTAAAAAATAAAAAAAAAGTTAGCATCTATCAAGCCAGGTTTCACTCTGGGATCTGACCTGTCCAGTATTAACATCAGCTGGGATCGTAACACTATTATGAGACACTCTTTGCCACATGACTCTCTGAAGCAAAGAGGATGTGCCAAAGACTTTTCCCAGGAACTCCATGTGTACCATACTCTCTTTGTATGGGAGTTAGAGGGATGATTGGTCCTAGTATTGGAGAAACAGAAATTACTTTGCAGTGGTAATGATGGGGAAACAGTCAGGTTTGGTTGTCATTGCAACTGTAAAACAGCAACTTTTGGTAGCCACACATGTGGTTAAACGTGGAAACCCAGAAGTTGCTGCAATTGATTCCCTGCTCTTTCACAGAATGAACTTTAGAAGTCCCTGAGGGCAACAGTCTTTAGGATACCCGAGAAAACTTCTGGTTTGGGTGCTGAATCCTGTTTACCCACAAAATTGTGATGGGGCCCACACAGCATCATTGAATGATGTCTACGGATTAAGTGATGGCAAAAGACACGTGGTTGATCAATCTTATTAAATTCAATTTAAAAAAATGTAATTTTAATTAAAATTAATTTGTTGAATGAAGTGTAAATGTGTTTTTAACAATGTACTAAGTCATAACTACTGCTAAACAACCTTTCCGGCTCAGAAAAGCTAATTTTATCTTTGTGGGTTGTCACATATCTCCATTATAATAAAAATTCCAGGTATTTTTAAAATATTAAAAATGATATTTTTCCTGTTGTTTAATGTTTCAACTTCTACCTTGTCCCCATGGGTATGTTCTAATCTCTATTTTGCTCCCTGCAAAATTTATATCAAGTGAATAATAATCAGGGCATTTTACTTCCTGGTTTGCTGTTTGTAAGAATTCTTCAACGTGATTGGCAGCTTAGCTTGTATGATGGCATCACTGTTGATGAACACCTGGAGCTTCCCTTGGCTTGGCACAAGATGTTGGGGAAAGGGGAAATCCACACTACAGAGGTTGTCAAATCTTTGTGGACAACTTTCTTTGGGATCAGCAATGAGCATCGTTACTTTGTCACTGACTGCAAAATCCATGCCATATAACTCCCATATCCCAATCAATGGATTGGTTAAGATTAGGAATCACAAAAAAATAGTCTCTATCCTTAAGTGAACAACTTTCAATGCCATTGATTTTTCTTTATCGTATCTGGTGTTAAATTGTAAAGAGTTATTAAAGTTAGAAACACTGTTTGATAAGTGGAAAGATTATGACAGTTAAAAGAAATAAGATTTAAGTAAAATCATATAACAAATTTCCTTCAATGTTATATTTCATGTTTAACAGTTGGATGCTCAAACTAATTTAAATACATGGTTGCTTATGCTTCATTATCAACTAACTTGTAAAGTAAAAAGAATCTGATCAATTCTTGCATTATCACCATCTGCAGATGGGTGTCCCGATGCAAATTAATGAGAATTAATAACTTATGTAGCACACAGTTAATTGTGATAGAATAGTAAATCTATGCTTATTACATTAAATACCAACAGTTTATAAATGTAGATAATATATTGAGTTTTCCTTGGGTCTATGCGCATTAAAATCCTTTTTGTTTATAATGAAGTTTTCTCGCAGTAATCCTTAGACGTTTTGCAGCTTTAATGAATTACGAGGACCAGCTAGGCTGGATTTAATTACAAGGGTAGATTTTTACTTCTGAACATTACATTGGAAAAAGTTTTTCTGTGGGTGTAATAAAATAGATACTGCACACAACATTTTCTGAAAATCAGTAACATGTTTCAGTTATAGCATGGCTTTAATGTAAAGAAGATGTCCCAAAAAGCTTTACAATTAGTCATAAGACACACAGGTGCTAAGCAAAAATAGAAAGCTCAGGAAGGGTGACTGAAGACTTGGTCAAAATGATAGGCCCTGAAGTTTTTTTTGAAGTTGAATATCAAAAGAGCTTCAAAAAGGAAGACTTGTGTTTACATATAGCACCATTAATGACCTCAACAAGTCCCAAAACCCTTTACAGCCAAAGAAGTACATTTGAAAGGCAATCCCTGTTGTAATGTTGGACAGGATCTTCAAAAGGATAGACTTGAGTTGACTGAAAGATCTTACATCAATGATAAAATAAAAGAGAGGTGGGGGAATGTGCAGAAGCTGGAGCCAAAGAAACTCCAAGAGGGTAATAGGCCTGGAGGGATCAAGCATTTGGATGGGACAATGGCATGGAGGTATTTATGGAGCAGAACAAGGATCTTATAAATATACTGGAGGACAGGGGCCAGCGTAGGTCAGTGATTAAGGCAATGGCAGGTGAACAGATGTAACATGAGATAAGACATGTGCAGCATAATTTATGGAGGATGAGGCCAGCAAGAAAAGTGCAATTAAATTTGGAGTTAATTAAGGCATTTTTTTTCTTTATTCTTTCATGGGATGTGGACATCACTGGCAAGGCCAGCATCTGTTACCCCATCCCTAATTTCCCTTGAACTGAGTGGCTTGCTAGACCATTTCAGGGGGTAGTTAAGAGTCATCTACATTGCTGTGGGTCTGGAGTCACATATAGGCTAGACCAGGTAAAGATGGCAGATTTCCTTCCCTAAAGGGCCAGATGGGTTGTTATGACAATTGATGATAGTTTCATGGTCACCATTACTGAGACTAGCTTTAAGTTTCAGATTTATTAACTGAATTTGAATTACACCAACTGCCATGGTGGAGATTTGAATCCATGTTCCCAGAGTGTTAGTTGGGTCTCTGGATTACTGGTACAGCAACATTACACTAAGCCACCACCTCCCCACCTGCAAGGGTTTTAGCAGATGAGGTAGGGGTGAAAACATGTGATTTTGTGGAGGTGGAAGCCTTATAAGTTTCCTTGTTTTCTTCTTTCTCCACACTAAATTAGCAACTATAGTATCTACTCATTCTTCTATCAAGTGGGGAGGGGGGGGGGTGCATTTTTTATGCTCCTTGGTGAATCCATTAGGCATATGATCCTAGCCACTTTAAGTCCTTCCAGACGTGCTGCCTAAAACCACAAAAGTCATCTATTCGAGGAAGTCAGATTGTTACTGTCACTGAATGGGCCTTATATATCTCCGTTCTCAGTCTGGCTCCTGGCTGCCTTGCAATAATCTCCTTTAGCTGGGACAGTCCATCCCTCCCAGACTTTAATTTGGTTTAAAACTGTGAACTATTTTAATATAATTCATTCAGCAAACATATTTCATCTGTTTGTGATCTATGTCTTTCTTTTCCAACAGAAAAGTCACTCCTGACAGCACATTTCAGGGCAATATCACTGTCTCTCTGTAAACTCTTCTCTACCTTAAGGCTGTGATGTCAAATTTGTCAATTGTCAAATTGTCAGCAGGGGCTGGTAATTTGAACCCAGATACTGAATGGGATTTGAGCACTGTACCACTGAAGCTGCAAGGCTGCCAACCATATCTTCAAATGCATATGGTTAAAATTTCCAATGTATAATTGGGATCTTACTTTAAAGGCTGTAATGACTGGAATATTCTGGGTCATTGGACTGTTAATGAGGCCCACCGAAACCTGTTTTGCTATAATAGCTCATTATTTAAATGACACTCATTTGTCTTTAACTATCTTGTTAATTCCTTCACTTGTTATTATGGACGTTTATGGAAGAATATATTTGAAAGGCCACAAAGAAGCTTGTATAATTTGGAGAGCTGCCAACATGTAAGAGTGTACATGTGGAGTGCTTTCGTTTCCTGAGCAAATGTACAAAATTGGACACAAGTCCTGGTGTTGTTTAATTCTGAGCACCTTCAAGAGATTTTGAAGGTGAAATTCAACTTCGATGGGAGCACAACATGGGCTAATGGAAAGAATAATTGGGCATGGTGTATAACGGACGGCCAACTTCCTGCTACCCACTTTGTGCCCCAGCTGAAGTTTAACTTTACCCCTTTGTACGTAAAACCTATTGAAGTGAGTATGTGGTTGATTGAGCTGGATTTATTTTCACAGGAGGAATTCAATCAAGGAAAGACCGAACATTAACTGGACAATTCCTCCTTTATCAATTTCCAAAGGTTAAGAATCTGTTCTGATTAAATAATAGCATGTAATTTTAGCCTTATCCAATTGTTTTTACAAATAAATGCCCATTTATGATTTCAGTGAAACAAACTGGCAAAGCCCAAGATGCAGAAACTTATCCTAGTACTGACCTGAACACCTTCCAACAACATCACTCCAACATCAGCATTCCAGTGTTTGCAATAGTGGGGAAAGAGAAGTTTATAAAATTACTTGCCTTTGGATTTTGCACTTGAATATCAAGACTTTTTGCAGGAAATAAAGGCAGGATTATGCCTTAGAAGATAAGTCATAAATCAATAATAAAAAAAGAAAACGTTGGAAATACTCAGCAGGTCTGGCAGCATCTGTGGCGAGAGAAACATAGTTATCATTTGACGTTGGTGATCCTTTGTCAGATTCTGAATCTTCAGGTCACTGATCTGAAGTGTTGACTGTTTCTCTCTCCACAGGTGCTGCCAGGCCAGCTGAGTATTTCCAACATTTTCTGTTTTTATTTCAGATTTCCAGTATCCGCAGACTTCGCTCTTGTGTAAATCTGTACCCTTTACATATGTTTTGCTAAAAAAAAATGAGAATACTAAAACCACGCAGTTTTATGATGAGAAATGTCCGTAAGAGGTTAATTACCAATCTCAGTGACTTGAGAAATTCCTTTAAATAACAGTCTCTAGATCCTTAAATAAAGCATTACTGTTCGAAAGGGATAGATAATAGGATAGAAACAGTGCTGACCATCACAAAGGAACAAGGTCTTAGTTCAAGCAATGCTTATGACTTATTTAGCAAGAAATTGTTGTTGTGTGAGTCATTCATGAAAAGCTAATTAGATAAAAGCAAAGATTGATAGTACGTTTGTTATGTTAAGGGGTGTAACATATGTTCCATATGAAGACAGCTTGGGAACCTGTACCTTATCCTTCAATGCATTATTTATGAACTGAGAGACTTATAAGAAATACTGACTGAAGGGTTAGCAATACCAGAAGAGAAGGATGGCTCATAGGAGTTAATGATGAGATAAAAGAAGTGAATGACTTCAAAAAGCATCTTGTTAACGTAAAGAAGGGAGAGAGAAGGCATTATGGAAACTAAAAAAGAGGTCGGTAATTTGCATTCAATCAATTATTTGATAAATCTAATCAACAATCATGGAAATTTACAAAAATTATAAAGATAGTTTACACGCAAGAAAAAGGCTCAAGTCTATTTCTTAGCACTACAAGAAGAAAATAGATCAGTGGTGTGCAAGTTACTTCGTGTGCGTAATCTATTAAATTATTTGAATAAAATCCACACAATGACTGTTAAAATATTCACACATTACTTTCAGCTTGATAGAAGATACTGGGGGAAGGGTGAAACAGGCGCTAAGTACGTGCTGTGCTAATAAGACATATCTGATTAAAAGTCACGCAATTTTGGAGCTAATTGTTGATTACCCTGATTTAAGTTAGCCTGGAAGTGCTGAAACAGACACCTGTAGGTGGAACACTCAAGTGCTGATTAGAATTTTTCATGGAGCTTTTTATGTGGGCACCAAGTAACCACTTCCATTGAAGATGTGGATTGTGTTGGCTGGCACATTTCAGGATGGTTCAGACACTGAGGGATAGGGCACCCAGGCTCTCACATGCAGCATTCGGGGTCCTGGTGGAGGAGGTTGCAAGCACAAGGAATGTCCTGTATCTGATGGGGCCGAGGAAGGAGCCCATTTTGACCTCCTGTCCTCCACTCCTGCAGCAGCTGGTGCTGTTCTGCCAGGCTTCACCTCATTCAGCCATTCCTCCTCCAGCCTAAGATAGTCCCTAACAAGAGGCCCTATGCACTCCCTTTTTGCCCCAATAAGGTGTCCAATGAGTGGTGGAGCACAGCATTCACTCTCATGGAACAGAGAGTGTTGGTAAAGTCTTGATAAAGTGCCCCAGAAAATTTCCCCAATGTGCCTCAAAAATCCTCTTCAAACCTCCAGCAGCAAATGAACAATGAAAGCTTATCATAACTTTAAGTAGTAATTGAGCAACTACATATTTACTGCAGTGCTGCTGATTGCTGTTAGGCAAGGTTATTAAATGGCACACCAAAATGCCATGCAGCCTCTTTAATGAACACTAGCAGGCATCCTAAGCAGCTTTAATGAGCCTGAGGGTGGCCGATTTTTAGTGCTATCTTCAACTTCTTTACCATGATGATGTCTTGCATTAAGTGCAGGCTAAACTCGCACTTCAGCTCAGGACCCCATTGTGGCCGCCTCGGAGGATCATTTGCACTGATTACTACCAAAAATCACCCCATCAAAAATAATAGCATTCTCTTACAGAGTATAGACAGAAGGATTGAAATAATTCATCAGCAGTAATAATTAGAATAGAAAACCTGTACCAACAGACATGTTGAGAAGCCCCTGCCTGTCAATTTCACTTAGGTTTGGGTCCCTTTAATTACCACAATTGAGGCTGGAGTTATAACCAATGAAGACATGTACTGCGTGACTTTGTTAGAGTCAGGACTTTGGCATTTCTGATTGGGCCAGAATTAATAATTTTTAGCCCCTGATTAAGGACTGACTTTTCCAGCATCATGCACAGTTCTTGACAATTTTTCACACAAATCAGCACCAATCATCACTTACCCATGCCAACTTGCAACTATCATTCATCAAAAGCACAAGATAATCCCAATGGAGCTTCAGGAAAGCTAATTGGATTTAATTTCAGAGACTATTAAATGAATAACTGGTGCTATCCGATGGCATAGCATCTCGATCAAGGAAGGTTACAAACACTTGGTACCCTCAAAAGGCTGCAAAATCCACAATGCTTTTTGTCTTTCATCACTTGTACATATCATGCTTGGATAAAGAGTGCGTTGGAATACTGAAACTATACAAGGAGCCTGGTAATCCAATATGGCAGGACCACTAGTTGAATTGCTTGGTGTTGCTCGATGAGCCTGCTTGGAAGAGTTAGCTTCACAGGTAAACTTTATTTGCTTGAGCTGTAAAAGTTGGAGTCTCATCCAACATCTAGGTTTTGCTCAATGTCTACCTGCGCAGATTTGACCATTACCAGTCACCCAGTAAAAGTGGCAAGAGTTACCCTAACAAACCCTTAGAGTGGAAAGTACATGATGAGTGGTATTACTTTTTTTGGAAAGTGCTGAACCAGAACCCCCACCCACAACCTCCTTCCCATCATTGGAACTTGCCTGTGCTGCACAATGAGAAACCTGGTAGTGCAGACAGTTTTGAAATGAAGTCACATCGGACCATTTCAACCAGAAAAGATTTTTATGGTTACTGGTTATATCTGTTAGCCACCCATAGACACATCTCCAACTTTTCAATTATATTCACCTAATACGACTTAAGTCAATCGAGAAAATCTAAGGAATGGGGCCATGGGCATTAGGTGACAATGAACAAATGGCAAAGATAGCCCCTTAATACCACCACTTGCAGCAAAATGCATGAAGGTCACTTGAACGCATAATGCATCTTTTGCAGGCTGCGCAACTTCACTCCTCCACAATGGATTTCCGTAGGGCCTTCCTATGCATAGAAGAGAAAGCAATTCACCTGTAGACAGACCAGGACAATTGTTAACCAATCAGACCATTAGTAGGCAAGACTTCCTGATCCACATTAACTCCTGAGACCGATAACAATTTGTTTCAACCTATATGCGCATATTACTCCTAGCGCAAGTACCACTATTCATTACCTGTAGTGAATATCTGATTTCATAATTCATAGGTTTTAGAAAATAACTTCTAATTTAGGAATTGAATTTAAATGAGGACAAATGGAAATGTTTGGTTGAGAAACTGATAAACAAATCTGGGTTGATTACAGTTCAAAGAGGTTTTATTGTCTTGCTAGGAGGGTGGTAAAAGGTGTTCACATCTAGGATTATAATGGCTACTTTGGATCTATCTGAAGGAGCTGGTTTGTCTCAAGATATCTTGGAAAAAGCTTTGAAATAACTTAAATGGCGGAAGTTTCAATTATTCATGTAGATCCTCCAGATCAAAGAAGCTAAAAGCAACTTGTAAACACTGGGTTTCATGGTGGAACCAGCAAGTCTGGAAAGAGGGCTGATAACTCCATTAGAGATATAAATTATTCAAAACAAAAGTAAAAATAAAAATACTTGGAAAAACTCAGCAGGTCTGGCAGCATCTGCAGAGAGGAACACAGTTAACGTTTTGAGTCCATATGACTCTTCAACAGAACTAAGTAAAAATAGAAGAGAGGTAAAATATAAAACAAAAACAGAATTACCTGGAAAAACTCAGCAGGTCTGGCAGCATCGGCGGACCGATGCTGCCAGACCTGCTGAGTTTTTCCAGGTAATTCTGTTTTTGTTTTGGATTTCCAGCATCCGCAGTTTTTTTGTTTTTGTTTTTATCTCTAGGTAAAATATAAGCTGTTTAAAGGGGGTTTGGGACAAGTAGAGCTGGATAGAGGGCCAGTGATAGGTGGAGATAACCAAAAGATGTCATAGACAAAAGGACAAAGAGGTGTTGAAGGTGGTGATATTATCTAAGGAATGTGCTAATTAAGGGTAGAAAGCAGGACGAGCAAGGTACAGATAGCCCTAGTGGGGGTGGGGTGAAGGAATCGAAATAGGCTAAAAGGTAGAGATAAAACAATGGATGGAAATACATTTAAAAATAATGGAAATAGGTGGGAAAAGAAAAATCTATATAAATTATTGGAAAAAAGGGGGGGAATCGGAAAGGGGGTGGGGATGGAGGAGAGAGTTCATGATCTAAAATTGTTGAACTCAATATTCAGTCCGGAAGGCTGTAAAGTGCCTAGTCGGAAGGTGAGGTGCTGTTCCTCCAGTTTGCATTGAGCTTCACTGGAGCAATGCAGCAGGCCAAGGATGGACATGTGGGCATGAGAGCAGGGTGGAGTGTTGAAATGGCAAGTGACAGGGAGGTCTGGGTCATGCTTGCTGACAGACCGAAGGTATTCTGCAAAGCAGACACCAGTCTGCGTTTGGTCTCTCCAATGTAGAGGAAACCGCATTGGGAGCAACGAATGCAGTAGACTAAATTGAGGGAAATGCTGCTTCACTTGAAAGGCGTGTTTGGGCCCTTGGACAGTGAGGAGAGGGGAAGTAATGGGGTAGGTGTCACACCTTCTGCAGTTGCATAGGTAGGTGCAGTGGGAGGGGGTTGAGGTGTAGGGGGTGATGGAGGAGTGGACCAGGATGCCCCGGAGGGAATGATCCCTGTGGAATGCCACTGGGGGCATGAAGGGAAGATGTGTTTGGTGGTGGCATCATGCTGGAGTTGGCGGAAATGGCGGAGGATGATCCTTTGAATGCAGAGGCTGGTGGGATGATAAGTGAGGACAAGGGGTCCCTATCATGTTTCTGGGAGGGAGAGGAAGGTGTGAGGGTGGATGCGCGGGAGATGGGCCGGACACGGTTGAGGGCTGTGTCAACCACCATGGGTGGAAAACCTCGGTTAATGAAGAAGGAAGACATGAGACATGTCAGAGGAACTGTTTTTGAAGGTAGCATCATCAGAACAGATGCGATGGAGGCGAAGGAACTGAGAGAATGGAATGGAGTCCTTACAGGAAGCGGAGTGTGAGGAGCTGTAGTTGAGGGAGCTGTGGAAGTCGGTAGGCTTGTAATAGATATTGGTGGACAGTCTATCACCAGAAATTGAGACAAACAGGTTAAGGAAGGGAAGGGAAGTGTCAGAGATGGACCATGTGAAAATGATGGAGGGGTGGAAATTGGAAGCAAAATTAATAAATTTTTCCAGGTCCAGACGAGAGCATGTAGCAGCATCGAAGCAATCATCGATGTACCGGAGAAAGAGTTGTGGAAGGGGGCCGGAGTAGGACTGGAACAAGGAATGTTCCACATACCCTATTATGAGACAAGCATAGCTGGGGCCCATGCGGGTACCCATAGCCACACCTTTTATTTGGAGGAAGTGAAAGGAGTTTAAGGAGAAATTGTTCAGTGTGAGAACAAGTTCAGCCAGATGGAGGAGAGTAGTGATGGATGGGGATTGTTCAGGCCTCTGTTTGAGGAAGAAGCAGAGAGCCATCAGAGCACCCCAGTGGGGGATGGAGGTGTAGAGGGATTGGACGTCCATGATGAAGAGGAGGCGGTTGGGGCCAGGGAACTGGAAATTTTTGATATGATGTAGGATGTCAGAGGAATCACGGATGTAGGTGGGAAGGGACTGGACAAGGGGAGAGAGAAGGGAGTCAAGATAGCAAGAAATGAGTTCCGTGGGGCAGGAACAGGCTGACATGATCGGTCTGCCGGGACAGTCCTGTTTGTGGATTTTGGGTAGGAGATAGAAGCGGGCTGTCTGAGGTTGGGACACTATCAGGTTGGAAGCTGTGGGAGGAAGATCCCCAGAGGAGATGAGGTCAGTGACAGTCCTGGAAACAATGGCTTGATGTTCAGTGGTGGGGTCATGGTCCAGGGCGAGGTAGGAGGAAGTGTCTGCGAGTTGACGCTCAGACTCTGCGAGGTAGAGGTCATATAGAGGTAGAGGTATAAATTATTCATGTGAGTCCCATGATCAAAGGGCTGTTTTGAAGGTAAAAGATAATTAATTCATATTTCTATTTGTATATATTTGTATTATTATGTGTTTTGGGTTTACCTGTGTTTGTCCTCACAGGAACAAGCAGTTCAGCTTCAGAACAGACTGAGAGTCGATGGAGTGAAAGGTATAAATGTTAGCCAGGCCTGCAACTTAAGCAGAGAAAATGCTAGCTTTATTGTCCACCATGTGGAATGCAGGTGGGAGCCCGTGCTCAGTTTGTGTTTGTGAGGGGAAAAGAGGCTGAAAGATTTGACTAGCTTGGAGCTACAGGAAGAAATCTACAGTAAGTCTCATAATGAAAGGCAGTTAGCATGCGAGCAGAGTGGGAGAAAGCAGTTTATGTATTTCCAAAGCCAGCAGAAGAAACATAGAAGCCACTAGGAAACAGGGATGTTCCTGATTTATTAATCACTGAGCTTGAATACAGTGAGGCCCAAGCTTGAGCTGAGGAATCCATATTTGTGAGGTCTTAAAGAAAAGTTGGAGGGTCATTTGGCCAAAAGCTAATGGAAGGATCGTCATGAAATCTGTACCTTGAAGAATAGCCAGAACATTGAGGAGTAATCAAGGTGAATTCAGGAGAACAATGGCATACTTGGTTTGATCCCAGAAGGAGGAGTGAATGAATCCTCAAGATCTTGTAATGTATAATGGAACCCTTGGGTGGAATTAGGAAGTAAAACAAGAACCAGATTTATACTCTAAAATCGTCCCAGATTTGCACTGAATGCAGTAGCGGGTGGGAAAAAGAACGTTTTACCCGTTGGCCTTGATAGTGGCTTTTCACGCTGTATGGTCACAATCCCACCTCACTAATCGTGCATTCCTGGTGCTTTGCGGGCTCTCATTTGTCCGCCATGCCATCATAGATTCATGGAATTATACAGCACAGAAACAGGCCTTTTGGCCCATTGTGTCCATGCTGGCCATCAAGTGCCTATCTATTATAATCCCATCTTCCAGCACTTGGCCCGTAGCCCTGTGTGCTGCAGCGTTTCAAGTGCTCATCTAAATACTTCTTAAATGTTGTGAGCGTTCCTGCCTCTATCATCCCCTCAGGTAATGTGTTCCAGATTCCTCTGGGTGAAAAACTTTTTCCTCAAATCCCCTCTAAACTTCCTGCCCCTTACCTTAAATCTATGTCCCCAGGTTATTGACACCTTTGCTAAGGGGAAAAATTTCTTCCTATCTACCATATGCCCCTCATAGTTTTGTATACCCCTATCAGGTCCCCCCTCAGCCTTCTCTGCTCTAAGGAAAACAACTCTAGCCTATCCAGTCCCCCTTCATAGCAGAAACACTCCAGCCCAGGCAACATCCTGGTGAATTTCCTCTGCACCATCTCCAGTGCAATCACACCCTTCCTAATGTGTGGTGACCAGATCTGCACACAGTACTCCAGTACTCCAGCTGTGGCCTAACTAGCATTTTATACAGCTCCAACATAACCTTCCTGCTCTTATATTCTATGCCTCAGCTAATAAAGGCAAGTATCCCATATGCCTTCTTAACCACCTTATCTACCTGTGCTACTGCCTTCAGGGATCTATGGACATGCACACCAATGTCCCTCTGATCCTCTATACTTCCTAGGGTTCTACCGTTCAGTGTGTATTCCCTTGCTGTGTTAGTCCTCCCAAAATGCATCACCTCACATTTCTCAGGATTAAATTCCATTTGCCACTGCTCTGCCCATCTTACCAGTCCATCTATATCATCCTATAATCTAAGGTTTTCCTCCTCACTATTTACTACACCAATTTTTGTGTCTTCTGCGAACTTACTGATCATACCTCCTATAATCACGTCAAAATCATTACTGTACACTACAACCAATCCTTGCAGTATACCACTCGTCTCAGGCAAAAACAACCTTCGGCCATCACCCTCTGCCTCCTGCCGCTAAGACAATTTTGGATCCAGTTTGCCAAATTGCGCTGGATCCGATGGACTCTTACCATCTTGACCATTCTCCCATGCAGGATCTTGTCAAAAGCCTTACTGAAGTCCATGTAAACTACATCATGTCCATGTGCACTACCCTCATATACACGGCTAGTCACCTCCTCGGAAAATTCAATCAAATTTGTTAGACATGATCTCCCCTGACAAAGCCATGCTGACTATCCCTGATTAATCCCTGCCATTCCAAGTGGAGATTAATCCTGTCCCTCAGAATTTTTTTTCCAATAGTTTCCCTACCACTGATGTGAGACTGACTGGTCTGTAATTACCTGGTTTACTCCTACTACCCTTCTTGAATAATGGTACACATTCGCTGTCCTCCATCACCTCGCCGCTTCCTCATGCTGAGGGCCATATTTAAAGTGCAGCTGTTCACACACCTCTCAGTGCTTCCAGCCCAGGATGGCTGCACAGAAGATGTGGCCCCAAAAGGCAAGAAGACTGCAGCCCTCCACTTTAGTGACGCGCCCCTTGAGCACCTTTTGGAAGCCTTTGAGGCCCGCTGTGATGTTCTCTACCCCTACTGAGGTCCAGCAATCTCACCACTCCAGCTTGGTAGGTGATGGCAGTTGTGATCAGCGCCAAAGCTGCACAGAAGAGGTTGGCCATACAATGCAGAAAGAGGATGAATGATTTCATCCATGTCACCAGGGTAAGGCAACCATCTCATAACTCTAAACTCACACACTCACAAGCCCATTGCACATTCACTGGCATTTCACTCACTGCCAACTCAAGGGACATCACCACTCACTCTCTCGCACACACCCTCACATCTCCATCTGGCCTCATCTCCTCTGGAGACTGCCTCCTCATCCCTCACCATCTTGAGGCCACTTGCATAGATCAACATGTGATCCCACACACACCCTGGGATACCCCCCTTCCCTAGTACAGCCCTCGCCCTGCAGCCTCTTCCCTTGTCTGAGGTCACTTTTCCCTCCCTTTCCCAAACAAGCCCTAGCCCTGCAGCTGTTGAAAAGCCACCCCCGCCTTATGGCTGGTTTAGTAGGTAGAGACCTGCCCATGAGCACATCTAAAAGTGATGTGGTTTTGTTTTCGAAGCCTGGTGTTGATGATTGCGAGTGCTGCTCGAAGCAAGGTAGGCGACAAAATTCAAAGTCCTGAGCGAAGCTCGCCAGGTGCACGTCGCTTATGTACAGTTGTGAAACACATCGGCATGCAATGCTCAGATGATCCATCATGGGGGATTGCTTCCAGCAAGCTGAGCTTATAATGATATACAAATGTATTTCAATGAAGTTCCCAAAGTTCGACAGCAGGAAACACAGCCTGCCATTGACAGGCAGAGCAGAAGATTGCAAACTGGTTTCATGACATTGTGAAACCAATTTTTTGGCCTTCTCGCCATATTATCTGTTCACACCGCCAGACATGCCTAACACCAATGGGCATGGAAAATTCAGCCCTAAGCAAAATACTACAAATGCTGGAAATCTGAAATAAAAACACAAAATGCTGGAAAAACTCAGCAGGTCTGGCAGCATCTGTGGAGAGAAAAACAGAGTTAACGTTTTGAGTCGGATGACTGCTTCAGAGTTTGTTTTTGTTTAAAAATGTGAAGTGTCGTGGCGTAGCTCTTTCAGTTAATTACTGAGTGTTCGAATTTCTCTTTAAACGTTAACTGTCTCCACGGAGATCGTAACATCCCAGGCGCATTAATATATCAATATATTTTTCCTGCAAACACCATATAATTTAAAATGTGCAATGGCTTCTTAAGATGCATTTGTGAATGAAAGATTTAATTCCAAAAGTCAAGAAATAAGTCCCATTAATTTGTAAAATATGTAATCTTCTAAGAAACATCTGCTTTCTCTCTTCAAAGACAAGATTCCTTTTACAGCACCACCATTGAAACAAAGTGAGATTTCTAATGCAGATGTCTTTCGTCTCCAATTTCAACAAAGGATGTGGAGATCCAGTTTCATGACTCTGCCCTTCAGAGCTCCTGGTCTCAACAAGAGTGCAAGCTTTCTGCAGGAATCCCAGAATTCATGAGGACTCAAGTATTTTTACGGAAGCCCTGAATAAAATTAGCGAGACTCAAAACGAAAGAATTTTCAGTGGATGGTTTTCAGATGCATTTGAAAAGCACTATACTCAAGGGAAGTTTCGGCAAGTCTGTTTGGGGAAGGAAAGAATCGGAAAAACCATGCTAATTTTTTGCACAATGTGGTATTTTTCATGCTTTAAACCATCTTATTTGTGAGTTTGCAAGAAATCGAATGTGAAACACTAAAAGTGATCCTTTAAATGCTTAGGGAAAATACTTCTATATAAGGAGATTTTGAGTGTATTTGATTTGTATTTCAATTACTTTGAGTATAATTCATAGTAATTAGTTTTGGGAGCTGGGGGTGGGGGTGGGCAGCGGTGGTGGGTGGTGGTGGTGGGTGTGGAATTCTCTGTCTAAATACCATTGTTGAAGGTTACTCCCTGATAGGTAATGTAGTAATTCAACTCGTCAAGGACAAGGGTGGAGCGATGAAGTAACAAAATATGTCCAGATGGTTTATGCAACAGTCCAGATGGTAGAGCACTGTGAGGAGATTACCTGATTATATTTTAACAGCCTATATTACAAACGAACAGAGCTTTAGTGACGGGTGCTCCCTTGAGGTAGAAAAGCTATTTTTTTTTTGCCTTCCTGATGTTCAGCAATCTAATCACTTTTATGGGGGACACCAATTTAGGGTCTCTGTCCATAAGGTCAGGAGACTTTCTTTACGTCCACCTAATGTTCAGGCTTTCTCATCTGTGATAAGGATAACACAGTGTTCTTTGTTCACAAGTTAGCTCAAGTTTTGCTGTCACGGTGACTTAGGGCTGAATGGCTGCCACCTGCGCTTGAAGCCAGAGTGGAAAAGAGTCATTTTATTTTTATATCTCTCCTATTTGGGGGTGACTGAGAGTTGACAGTTCTGTGGGAAGAGGACATTCAATCTCATGCAATTGAGCTCAGGGACTGTTCCCTGATGTTTAAGGTTAAGTACCAGAATGTGCATTACTGTCTAGTAGTAAAGCAATATACCTTTCCCACTGCACCGTCAAGATCAGAATTCCTCCCTGCCTCTGCATTAGATTGCCAGAGATTACAGCTAAAGCTCAGGCTGTCAGGAATGGACCTTGCCCTGCTCTCTCCATTAGACATACTTTTAGATGATGGAAAGTTAGGCCAACTGTGAGACAGAATGGAGAATTTACTGTTAAAGTTCACGTGGCCTCTCTTCATGTGTGAGCCTTGGCAGTGAGTGTTTATTGAGTGGGAGACCAATTGTGATAGGGGATTTTATGGCAAGGGGAACAGATAAATGTTTCTGCAGCTGCAGCCATGACACCAGGACAGTATGTTGCCTCCCTGGTGCCAGGGTCAAGGATGCTACTGAGCGGCTGCAGGACATTCTGAACGGGGGAGTGTGAACAGCCAGAGGTCATGGTCCAATCAGCACCAACGACATAGGTAAAGAGAGGAATGAGGTCCTGAAAGCAGAATATAGGGAGCTACGAAATAAATTAAAAAGCAGGACCTCAAAGGTAGTAACCTCAGGATTACTCCCAGTGCCACATGCTGGTGAGATCACGAATAGGAGAATAGACTAGATGAATGTGTGGCTGGAGAGAAGGTGTAAGGGAGGAATTTAGATTCCTGAGGCATTAGGACCGATTCTGGGGAAGATGGGACCTGTGCAAGCTGGATGGGTTGCATTCCAGCAGGACCGGGACCAATATCCTCACAGGGGTATTTGCTAGTACTGTGGGGGAGGATTTAAATTAGATTAGCAAGGGGTGGGAACCTGAGCAGGGAGACACGAGAGAGGGAAACAAAGAAAGGAACAGGGGCTAGCAGCAAATAGGGACATAGTACAAAAAAATGTGAAAAAATATTAAAAAGAGAGCTCTAAAGGCACTGCATCTGAATGCATGGAGCATTTACAATAAGGTAGATGAATTAACAGTGCAAACAGTGCACATTGAGTAAGTGGGTACAAAATGATTGCAAATATGGAGGCATGGCTGCAGGGTGACCAAGGCTGGGAACTGAATATCCAAGGGGACTCAATATTTAGGAAGGACAAGCAAAAAGGAAAAGGAAGTAGTGTGGCATTGTTAGTTAAGGATGAAATCAATGCAGTAGTAAGAAAGGCTATTGGCTCAGAAAATCTAGCTGTAGAGTCAGTCTGGGTGAAGCTAAGAAGCAACAAGGGGTGGGAAACATTAGTGAGAGTTGTCTATAGGCCTCCAGACAGTAGTGGTAAGGTACAGGACAGCATTAAACAGGAAATTATAGATGCATGTAACAAGGGTGCCACAGTAGTCAGGGGTGACTTTAATCTACATATAGACTGGGCAAATCAAATTAGCAATAATACTGTGGCAGATAAATTACTGGAGTGTGTATGAGATGGTTTTTTAGACCAGTATGTCGAGGATTGGGAATTAGGTAGCAGACAGGAAACATAGAGTAGGAGTAAATGGGTCTTTTTCAGAGTGGCAGGAGATGACTAGTGGTGTACCACAGGGATCAGTGCATGGGCCCCTGCTAAACATCAATGATTTGAATGAGGGAACCAAATGTAATATTTCCAAGTTTGTTGACGACACAAAACTTGGTGGGAATGTCAGTGGTGAGTTAAGAGGCTTCAAGGTGATTTAGATATTGAGTGAGTGGGCAAATACATGGCAGATGCAGTATAACGTGGATAAGTGTGAGGCTATCCACTTCAGTAGGAAAAACAATGGCAGAGTATTATTTAAATGATAATAGATTGGGAAATATTGATGTACAAAGGGACCTGGGTGTCCTTGTACACCAATCACCGAAAGCAAGCATGCAGGTGCAGCAATCAGTTAAGAAAGCAAAGGGTATGTGTAGGGGGTGGTGGTGTGTGTCAGCTTCACCTCTGACTTCTGAGCGGTCCGAATCGCTCCCACTCCCTGGGTTCTAGACCTTGGACTTATTTGGGGGTTGTGACAAAGTGCAGCAGACAACTGGTTTTGGTGCAAGAAAAAAAAACTGGGTTTATTGAAATCACAAATGAACTTATAACATTAGGATTACACTGAGATTATACAGACCTACAAAGTACACTTAGTTAAGAATGGGGAACACATGGCATAACGAGGGAAAGTCACACTACTAATCCCCTTACCCTTGTCCCAGCCCCAAAACCTAACTAAACTGAATAGGAGAGGTCAGGGATCATGCTCACCAACCAGGGTTCCTTGACAGTTCGAAATCCAGCCAGGTAAGCCGGTTGCAGTTTTGGGGTACGCTCTTTGTGTCCTTTGGGGCCTGCCATCCCCATGGGGTCCTGGTCTGTGGAATCTGTGAAGGTTCTTCAGTTGGGTGGAGGGCGCGGTTGTGGGTGTTCGATCTTTGTGGAGGGCTGCGGTTGCGGCCTTGTTGACTTCGGTTGAGCCTGCCACCCCGTGCCCCTCGCTGTGATGTTGCCTGTGGGTCTGCAAACCTCCAGATCTCCTCCCTCCGCTTGGCTCTCCCTGCTTAAACTCTTCTTCAACTGCTCCAAAAAACTGCTCACCCCTGCTCCCCTTCATAACTGGTGGCCCAGTTATACTGTTTGTCAAATTTCTTATCTCAATCCAAATCAAGGTTCGTTCTTTGTCTAATTTTGGTGGGCTTCTTCAGGTGATTGTTGTCTCATTGTTTTGAATGGGCTTCCATGATGTTTATCATTGTCTTCCTGTCCCCTATCTAGTCTTGAACTGAAAGCCATTGTATATGTGGAGTATTGATGGGTTCGCATAATTGCATTGATTGCTGCCTTCCTGCCTTCGTGGTTAGTAGCGATTATTTATGCAAGATTTTGATGGGCTTTAGTTTCGTGTAAGATGAAGTCTTTCTCTGGGTTAAACTCAGCAGGTCTGACAGCATCTGCGGAGAGGAACACAGTTAACATTTCGAGTCTGTATGACTCTTCAACAGTTCTGTTGAAGAGTCATATGGACTCAAAACATAACTGTATTCCTCTCTGCAGATGCTGTCAGACCTGCTGAGTTTTTCCAGGTATTTTTATTTTATTTTTGTTTTGGATTTCCAGCATCCGCAGTTTTTTTGCTTTTATCTTTCTCTGGGTTGATTGTTTTAAAGGGAAGAATGTGTATTCTGTCTCCTCTCATTGTCTGGTGTCAGGCAACAATCCACACTGCACTCAACAAGCCTGGGCATGTCCAGTCCCAGGCCTTCATGGGCCTAACCTCCTGTCTGCAGGGTTCTACACTTAACTCAGCAGTTGGGTCCTCTGCCATAAAAGTCCAAAAGTCATATCCTTGTTAATGATATGAAAAGTGTGGGAATTTTGAGAACGCTTCATATGTTGGCCTTCATTGTGAGAGGACTTGAGTACAGGAGCAAGGATGTCTCACTGCAGCTGTACAGGCCCTTGGTGAGACCACACCTGGAGTATTGTGTGCAGTTTTGGTCTCCTTACCTAAGAAATGATATACTTGCTATAGAAGGAGTACAGCAAAGGTTCACCAGACTGATTCCTGGGATGGCAGGATTGTCGTATGAGGAGAGATTAGGCCGACTAGGCCTGTATTCACTGCAGCTTAGAAGAATGAGAGGGGATCTCATTGAAATGTATAAAATTCTGACAGGGCTGGACAGACTGGATGCAGGGATGATGTTTCCTCTGGCTGGGGGTGTCTAGAACAAGGGGTCACCATCTCAGGATATGGGCTAGGCCATTGAGGACTGAAATGAGGAGAAACTTCTTCATTTAGAGGGTGGTGAACCTGTGGTATTTTCTACCACAGAAGGCTGTGGAGGCCAAATCATTGAATATATTTAAGAAGAAAATAGATTTCTGGACTTTAAATGCATCAAGGGGTATTGGAAGAGAGCGGGAGTATGGCATTGAAATAGAGGATCAGCCATGATCATATTGAATTGCGGAGTAGGCTTGAAGGGTCAAATGACCTACACCTGCTCCTATTTTCTATGGGTGGAATTTTCTCTGCTCATTGGCAGCATGAGGGGACAACATGGTGAGAAGGACAGAAATTGGTTTCAAGACGTTGTGAAACCAGTTTGCGATCATCTGCTCAGCCCATCGATGGTGGACTGCATTCTCCACCACTGGACATTATTATGGTCCCAGCTGAGGTTATCCCTATATAAGCCTGATCCCAGATGGAACCCAGCTTGATAGATCCTAACTTTTATTCGTTTAGATACATGGAGAGTAGCTACTGAACAGAGTCACAGGAGTCAGCCAGTGAACTTTTAACAAAAGAATAAGGCATTTATTCAACTAGAATACTCTTTCACCCACAACTATATCTTTACAGATATATGCAGGTCAGTAAGGATAACACAATTTATAAAAGCTTTCTTATACTTTAATGTCCACAGTAAGTACACAGTCCAAGCCACCCTGTGGTCAGACACACCACACTCTGAAATCAAGTGACAGATGCCACCTCAACCAGATGCTATGGATCTCTTCTCAACTCCCCCAAAACGCTTGTCACACCATAAGCCAACCAGCCTCATTGAACTTCCTCTTTCACACAAGGGTTTCCAATCTCCACTGTCCATGAACTCACCTTGGAATCTTCTCCAAACCACCGTTTTTCTTTCAGACACCTTCCGCAATGGTTCACCTCCAGGGTTTTGGACTCTCCTGACGTTCCTCTTTCCTAGGTCACTACATGCATTCAAGCTGTCTTCCACGCAGTCTCTCTCACAGACACAGCTGTCAACAGTACCACTGCTTCACATGCCCATAGCAAAGAGTTACAGAACTTCAGTTGTCTCTTCGGACCTTTTTGCCTTTTGCAAGGTGTTCTCACTTTAAATCTGCTTTCTGCAGCTTTTGTCTCTTCAAATCTGAAGCTAGGAGCCTTTCTCTCTGCCCCTCACTCTTAACTTCATTTAACAGGACCTTTTCCAGGTTCCTGTCCTTCCTTTGACCAGAAGATCTGCTTTGGACTTTCCCTTCTTCCACTCCCCTGGATTTTTGGGGTTTTCCTTAGCTTGGGACTGGCTATCTGTCCCCTTTGTTCCAATCTCTTGGCAGCAACTTGCAAAAAAACCAACTGAACTCCACAGCTTCAAAATCAAAACTACTGTTTCATTTCTTCTGTGTGTGCGTGTGTGTGTCTGTGGGAGGGACCAGCCTCTCTGGCCCCCTGTTGCTAGGCAACAGTTCAAACCTTCTACCCTTGTTTGTTTAACTTAGCTGCAACAGTCGTAAAAAACCTCATTAGAAATGCAAGCACCCTTTTAAAGTAAAACTAAAACTCAATTTGATCTTTCCTATCACAGAGATACAGAGATACAAATCAAACTGAAACTTTAAAGCTAAAACTCATTCCCAACGCCTACAAATACCTATATAACTATTTTAACTATCTCTGTTTCTTAACATCGGGAACCTCATTGTAATACATCTGCATATCATTATAAGGCCAACCCACTGGAATCATCACCCCGCCTCTGGATCGTCTGCCCTGCACACTGACATGTTTCACAACAGCATATATAAGGCATGCACTTGGCAGGCTGCACTTTGAGGGGAACTCAGGGGTGAGTGCACAGTAAGGTTGCGCAGCGCTCGTGAGGGTTGCCTGTTGGACTTCAAGGTTGAGGTGTGTTGGCAGGGCAAGCAGCCAGGCATTAGGGAAACGTTGTCAACAGTGACCATTCCCCTGCAGCTGAGACAGTTCAGACACAATCACACTGACATGTGTGGAGTCGGGTCTCTACCCACTCAAGCAAAGCAGAGGCATGAAAGTGCCAACAACTACTCAAGGGCTTTTCACCCCTCGGGCACAGACTGCAAACTAATGAGCATTTTAATGGACTGCAGAACAGTTGGATGACTGGGCATGTTGTACAATCTCCTTGCTAAAGCTGGCCATGGAACAGTCACTGATGGAGGCGCTCACAGCCCCTTACAATGTCAGCATCCCGGTTTGGACTAGTCTCCCCCGTGGTTCAAACTTACAGTGCAGCCCTGCAATCCAGGATAGGAGAATGCCTGCGTCTGAGCTGAGAGCACAGCATGCAGTCCAGTGGGCAACCTATCGGTCAGATGGAGTGGGCCAGAGGTGGGTGGGGTCTCGGGCAACCATGCAGCGCACTAAATTCTGGCCATCCAAGTGGTGGCAAGCACTCTCCAGGATACATTAAGTGGCATTCAAATTTAACCAAGAGGTTCTTAGAGCACCCAAGCTAACCCATGCGTCTGTACCTTTCATCCTGTAGGAGAAGTAAATCAGGAGCATGGAACCTGGTGAACTAGCTGTATGCCTCATGGTGTACAGAGAGCAAAAACAACAAAAAGAGTGATGGAGGCACCTGGCTGCGCATTGGGAGGAGCAGCACCCTCAGGAAGAAGGGGTGGCTGGGGCTCCGGTACATGCCGCTGAAGAACCACGGTGAGCTGTCGCTGGTCAGCACCTAGTTTGACACAGGGTCTATAGAAGCCGCCTTTCATTTTTGCGGATGATCAAGAACCAGTGTTGCTGAAGACTGCGCATATCTAGGGAACTGGCCGGTCACGTCAGCCAGCTACTGCAGGATTCTCCGCCATGGAAACATGGAGGACATCCACTGCCAGTGGCCATGAAAGTGACCGTGGGCTCAATTGTTACATCAGTGACTCCTTTCAGAGCTTCATAGGTGATCTGTGTGGGATATCACAAGCCTGCACCCACAAATGCATCCATGAGGTTATGGATGCCATCTTTGCGAGGGCACACAATTTTGTGCATTTCGCCTGGGACCAGAAGAGCCAGGATGCAAGAGTGATTGGATGCGCCCAGATCTCGGGTTTCCCACAGGTGCAAGGTGCGATTGACTGCACTCACGTGGCGCTCAGATCTCTGTTGCAACATGCGGTCAACTATGTCAACCGCAAGAACTTCCATTTGCTGAATATGGAGAGGTGGTGATGTGGTGGACTAGTAATCCAGAGACCCAGGAGCAATGCTCTGGGGGCCTGGGTTCAAATCCCACCACAGCAGATGGTGGAATTCGAATCCAATAAAAGTCTAATGATGATCATGAAACCATTGTCTGTGAGGTAACGAAATCTGCTGTCCTTACCTCGTCTGGCCTATATGTGACTCCAGACCCATAGCAATGTGGTTGACCTCACATTGATGCACAATCTGCTTGTCATCTCTGCAGGCTCCTCTCAGAGCTCTCTGGATGATGATAGCAGCTCCTCTGCCTTGTGGCATCTGATGAGGCTGCAATGACTGGGAAGATGCCAGCCGTGGCACTGGCTGTTTCTTCCCAGGCAGGGCCAGCACAGGCTCCACTGGCCAGAGGATGACCAATAAAACAGCAGAGTCAGCAGGCTGTCTCCAACGCCGGTGCCAATGAGGGTTGGGGTGGGGCACCAAGATGTAGTACTCGGCAACGTAAATTAAAGGCACCATAAGCACAAGAGGAACAGTTTATGCGTGATTTTCTGTTCATTTATGTTTGGTTTAAATGTCTGCTAGTGTGGACATCAACAACAGTAATGGCAATGTCATTATGCATTCAATGTGACGATAACATTAAATTTGCTTTTGTCCTGATGGCCTAAGTATGCTTCACCTTTTATTTTTCTGGTACAGAGTATGCCAGTAGGTAATGCTGGACGAGTGATACTTTATTGCACAGGCATTGAGGGAACTTTGGGTTCAAATGAAAGGGTTATTACAGACATCCGGGATGGAGGTGGCAGCCCTGGCATGAGGTGGAAACAGATCTTCGGCAGCCTAGCTGAAGGAACGTTGGATTAAGGCGTCCCTGGTGTCCCTGCCTCCCTGGAGGTTACCGAGGTCTGGCTCCACACCCTCAGCGTTCTCCTCACTGTGTTCCTCTTCTGACTTACTTCTGGATTTATCATCTGTGGCCTGTGCAGCTGCATCAAGATCCTCTTCCTCCAGTGGGTCCCCCCTTGCCAGTGCCAGATTATGGAGAGCACAGCATGCAACCACTATCAATGACACCCGCTCTGGGGGGTATTGTAGTGCTCCCCCTTAATGGTCCTGGCATCAGAAGCGCAACTTGAGAAGACCTATTTTCCTCTCTACCACCACCCTTGTGGAGGCATGATTCTTATTGTAACACTGTACTGCCTCTATTCTAGGGTGGCAAAGAGGTGTCATGAGCCACTTCTTCACTGGATGCCCTTGTCACCCAGCAGCCATCCATCCAGTCAGGCTTGAGCACTGAAGAGCCTCGGCACCTGGGATTGTCTCAGGATGTAAGTGTCATGGGAGCTGCCAGGGTACGTTGCACAGATTTGTAGACTATGCATCCTGTTGTAACACACTATCGGCACGTACATGGAGTGGAATCCCTTCCTGTTGATGAAGACACCCGGCAGACCCGCTGGTGCCTTGGTGGCCACATGCGTACAGTCGATGACACCCTGGTCGCGGGGGGAAGCCAGCAATCACTGCAAAGCCTCTGGCTCGCTCAGCCTGGCTGGCCTCATCTGTATAAATGTTAGTATCCGCCTGAACAGATCTTCTGTCACCAGCTTGACGCAACTGTGGATGGCTGATTGGGACACTCCACACAGACTCCCCACTGACCCCTGCAAAGAGCTGGAGGCATAGAAGTTAAGAGCCACTGTGACCTTCAGAGCCATTGGTATGGGGTGTCCACCCACCCAAATGGACCTAATCTCAGGCCCAATCATCTAACAAATGGAGCCTTGAGAGATGGAGCGTTGAGAGATGGAGCTTCTTTCTGCATTGCACCTCACACATATTGCGGTAGCTGCATCGCTGCCTGTAAACCCTGGCAGCAGGATAGTGGCATCTTCTGTGGCCCCTTTTGTCTTGGACTACATGCTAGCCATGCGCCCCTTGTGATTGTGCCTCTCCTCCCACAGGTCAGTCTCCTGGAAGCTGCATTGGGACACCTGGCCTCCTTTCCCTTCTGCCCCTCTCTTCCTACTCAGAGGAGGTGCCACCAGCAGTGACAACAATCCCCATTACCAGGGTAACTCAACACTACCTCATACCTAGAAGGGTCCGCACGGTCTGAATCCTCCGGGGCCTTGGAGACACCAATACGTCCTGAAATGAAGCCTGGTTATGCTAACAATGAAGCCCTGAACAGAGATGAAGCTGCCAAGTACCAATAAGCAACCAGCAGCAAACTATCTCCAAAACACCTCACTACTCACACTGGCAATGCTGATGACCCTTTTTATCCCGCCCTTGGATGAGGTTTAGCAGATTGTCTACTGCCCACCTGCCCGTTTTGCCCATGTGACGAGCGCAAAGTTGCATGGGCAATGTAAAATCTAACTTAATTGCCTTTTTAACAGCCTTAACTGGCCTCATAATTGAGGGCGGGTGCGGCTCCGACTCACGCAGGCACCCACCGACCAAAATATCACGCAAGTATGCAATGATGTCGGGACACTCGTCCGACTTCATCACGTGTTATATATGCTCGAGCGGGTTCTGCTGTATGTATTTATTACAACTGCATGTCCATCAACATAGTCTGCTGCATGAGTGATCTTCTAAAATGTTAACAAGTTTTATTCACTTTGACAGAACTGTATCTATGTATAAAGACACATTATGCAGAGTATGAGTCATTTGTAAGTCATCTACCTACCTATTCAATAATTTAAATAGAATCAGCTGCAGCCAAGTACTTACTATCCAATCACTTTCACAGCCATATATCCACACATTAATGATTACAACATTCTAATATTGTTGATCCTGCATGCTGGTGATCAGCTGCATAAACATAATATTCATTTATTTACATACTGTACCAGAGGGAATTCACTTGTCTGAACAAAAGTTTTGCTGCATTTTACTATTCTGTTTCATGGAAATATTGCGACTAACATGATATTATTTTTCTCTTCTGTATTTTGTGTAGTATAGGATATTTCTATACACCTCTATGAAATGGGCACCTAATGTAAATAATTGGAAAATTAACAGAGTTCAGGCAGCTGACTGACTCAGTCAAACTGAGATCAGCTTTTCAGTTGACGGACAATAGTTGACAGTATGTTATTAATTTATAGTCTCAGCTTACTTGTCAGATACATACTCAAAGAGTGGCCTTTCTAAAAAAAAAATAAGCGTTTATTGACCAAATAATGCTGATTAGGTGTCTTGATGCAGAAGGTGTAATAATAGATGTGAGCTACCGATGAGTTCAGTTTGATTTCAACAGCAGAAACTTAAGATCCTGGCTCAGATATCACAATGAACAGCTAATTCATTTTGTCTCAATAATCAAAGACCTACCTTATCAACACTTGTGGCTGCCTGTGGTAGCCAACATTTCTGGTCTTTGGGATTTTCTTATGTTAACATTAAAATATTTAGCATCTCAATTTTTTTCCCTCAATAGGTTCAGGATGATTTGCCTGGGTTGGTGAAAAACCATGTTGTTTTGGGAGCACACTGGCATATCTCCCAAAGATGGGCATACAGAAAACACCAAGAACTTGAAGGACTAAGGTACAAGAATTCCTATTTCTGCCAGGCTGCTGTATCTCTATGCAGTATTAGGGGAATGATTGTGAAATTGCCCACACGTTTTAAATGATTGACTGATTTTCCACACCCAGTACCTACAGATAACTGAAGAAACAAGGGGCAGAATTTTCCGCTCGGCGTGCCGGCACGCACCCAACATGCTTGAACATGAAATAGCGTGCGATGACATTGTGCGAGTGTCCCAAAGTCATTGCTCATTCGAGCGATATTTCGGTCAGCGGGCACATACGAGGATCGGCAGCGCACCTGTCGACAATTAAGAGGCCTATTAAGGCCATTAAAGTAGCAATTGATGGCGATTTATCGCTGCCCATCCAACATTACAGTTGGTGGGTGGCCAAATCGGCCAGACAGCTTTTGCATTTTTGAGGAAACCTCATCCAAGGGCAGGATGAGGTTTCTGTAATTAATTTTTAAAAAACTAAAATGTTTTGTCGCATTCTGACACGTGGACATTTTTTTCCCAATTTTACATTTCGTTTTTATTGATTTTAAATTTGCCACCTCATTGAGGCAGCTCTCTGCCTTCAGGGAGCTTTCCTTCCCTGCTCCCCCGTGCTCGTGTTGACTTCAGCGCTCGCCCTACTCCTGCTCCCACTTTAGCAGCACGGAGCCTTTCAGTGCACGTTTCACATTGGCTGGCTGTTAATTGGCCAGCCAGCGTGAAATTGCAGTCAGGGGCTGATCGCGATCGGCGGTCTGCTCCCCAGCTGCTCCTGGGCCCACCGATTGCGGCTGCCCACTGACCTGAAAATTCTGCCCAAAGTGTCTTTGCTTCATGAACTAGAAGCATATGATAAACCTGTGTCTGTAATATGCTGTAGTATCATAAATAAATCATAGTCTGTCAGTCATAAATTACAAATACATAAATTAAACCTGCATTTCACCTTTTTACAGAATTTGTTATATAATAATTAGAAATATACAACACAGCATGAGGAACATAATACAGTATACAATATATTTGTATCAATATGAATTTTTACACATACTGGTATATATTTCCTGCAATCCCATACTGACTTCAGTATTTGTTGCCCTTCATAAACATTGTTCCACACTGACTTCCACTGAATTTGATACTGAAGCAGCAGTCCATGTCCATATGCAGCAAGACCTGGGTAACATTCAGGCTTGGGCTGATGAGTGGCAAGTAACATTTGCACCACACAAGTGCCAGGCAAGACAGAATCCAACCATCTCCCCTTGACATTTAATGGTATTACCATCGCCGAGTCACTCACCATCAATATCCTGGGGGATTACCATTCACCAAAAATCGAACTGGAGCAGCCATATAAATACTGTGGCTACAAGAGCAGGTTAGAGGTTGGGAATTCTGCAGCGCGTAACTCGCCTCCTGACTCTCCAAAGCCTGTCCACCATCAAAAGGCACAAGTCAGGAGTGTGATGGAATACTCTCCAATTACCTGGATGAGTGCAGCTCTCACAACACTCAAGAAGCTCAACACTGTCCAGGACAAAATAATTTGCTTGATTGACAATTCATCCACCACTTTCAACATTAAGTCCCTCCACCACTGACGCACAGCAGCAGCAGAGTGTACCACCTACAAGATGCACAGCAGCAACTCACTGAGGCTCCTTTGACAGCAACTTCCAAACCCATGACCTCTACCACTTAGAAGGACAAGGGCAGCAGAGGCATGGGAACACAACCATCTGCAAGTTCCCCTCCAAACCACTCACTGTCCTGTGTTGGAACTATATCGCTGTTCCTCCACTGTCGCTGGGTCAAAATCCTGGAACTGCCCTCCTAACTGTGGCTGTACCTACACCACATGGACCTCTGCAAGAGCATTTAGGGATGGGCAGTAAAAGCTGGCCTAGTCAGCAACACCCACATCCTGTGAAAAAATACATTTAAAAAACCCAATTTTACTTCTCCAGCCAGTTCCTGTTCTGCTTTACTCAAAGGTCTCATTTTTAATTAAATAAATTTTAATTAAATCAAAGAGGGCAAAATTTGCAAAATTATAAGCTGAGGATTTTTTGTTTTCCTGGACTTGGACACAATGTAGATCTGATGAATAAAATCATTGGCTTCCTTTCACAAGTGACTGATAATAAAATGGAATGAAGCATTAATAAGCCCTTTGATAAATATCTGAATATTTCCTTGAAGATGTTTACTTGAAGTTGAAGCTGAGGAACTACACTTTCATGTTCCCAAGGCCTGGAGCTCCATTGTGCAATTAACCCTTTCCTCTATCCTACATGCGGATTTTGGGTCTTGCTCTGAACTGTTTTGGGTCCAGTCCTGGAGGTGTCTTTTGTGAATGGGAAAGTAATTCTTTTAAAAAGCCTCTAAAAACTATTCTTAAGATTTCCTAATTCTCTTGTGATTGACCCAGTCTTTGTTATTATTGTCTACAAATAGTCATTTGGACGTACAGAACTTGACCATTGCTGAAAATAATTGTCGAAGCTTTTCATTTTGCACTCATCAGGACAATCGCAAGGCCACTAATGAAAGGGGAAGCAACAACTTTATACTGTATGAAAAGGGAATGTTGATTGGTTGGCAAGTGGACTCTGATTAACACCTCTACCAATCAGAGTTCACTTGCCAACCAATCAATACTTTCTTCTCATACAGTATAAAGTTGTTGTTTCCCCTGACATTGGTATTTTCTTGCGATTGTCCTGATGAGTGCAAGACGAAAAGCTTTGACAAAATGTTTTTTTTCAATAATACTCATTATTGTTTGTTCAGATTTTCTTCTACCAATAGCTGGTAAAACATTATGATTTATAGCTATTATTTAGTTTAAAGGCTAGCCAATCACTGTCATGTTCTTTTAAGTACTTCACTATACAGATGGCTTACTGTACATTCAGCATCTAGCAAAGCTCAAAACAAAACCTAGAGAGCAAAACATGCACTTGTTGGAAAACAGAAACAAAAACAAAAAACATGGGAGACAATCAGAGGAAGGGTTTACACTTGAAATATCAACAGACTTGTATTTTCTCCACGATGCTGCCTGACCTGCTTTTTGTCTCCAGTGTTTACTGGTTCTGTTTCACCAAACCTGGGGAGTTGCAGAACCAAACAAAGGCAAGTAGATACTTTCTGAAGAAGTAGTTAGTGTGATATACACTGACTTGTTAAGGCATTTTTGTTTTTAGTGTTTAACTGTTGACCCCTGGAAATTAAAACCAGAGCCCAAAGGCACACCGTAGATTTCAGCCAACTGGGTTAATGATTCCGCATGCTGTGCAACAACCACTCTGGTATACTCTGAATCTGATTGTGAGGCAGAAAGGACAGGAGGGCTCAGATTCTGTCGTAAGCTGGTTGGTGAGCTGAGTTCAGATCAGAAGTTACCCGGAACAGAGCACTGTTTGAATTAGTTACTACTTCCATCTGGCCCACACCCAGAACATTAACTCTCGCAGTTGGAATCCAGCTACAGCAACAATGACTCCGGTGAATTGCCTCATTAGGTACTGCACTATGGGACATAATATGGCTTGGATGTGGCCTTCAGGTGTGGAAATCCAGTTGGCTGAGTGGACATTATGAAAATGAGACTGAGAGGAGTAGAGTAAAATCTACCTGGAGACCAGGATGTTCAGAGGCCCGGTGCAGTGCACTGCATTGTTCTTATTTTTCAGAGTTATATATTGTGCTGGGTGATGCATTTTGTTTTCATTTGCATTTGACAGCTACAAACTGCAGATTAGTATCTAGTAATATTTGGTGTGTGCTCCTTAACAACAGCGAACCATAATGTGCTATGTAGTTAAGTGTGTTCTGTGAGGTAGATTGTAGGTAGTCTCAAGATAATGGGGTGTCAATCTAATCTATAGAACCTCCTACAAAATGCCATAATTCCCTACCAGACTCTAGTACTGGTGAAATAGCTACAGAATTTGAGGGCATTGGTAAGAGTTACCGCCATGATTGCTTCTTTGCAATCCTCAGTTTTAATATTTTGGGATTTGGTTTTCCCACAATGATTGATATATCTTCAAAATTAATTCTGAAATAAAATAACAAGGTCACAATTGCAAATAAGGAAGACCATTGATCCATCCCAGCTTTTCCATCCAGAATGACCTTAAAGTCCTCCTGTTGCAACATCCAATTGCTTCTTAAAAAATTGCACTTTCACCTGCTTTACTCATTCATTCAGGAGCCCATTCCATGTGCAGTTCACTCTTTATGTTAAGACTTATAGAATTGTAGAAATTTACGGCACAGGAGAAGGTCATTCAGCCAATTGTGCCTGTGCTGGCCGTAAAAGAGCCATCCAACCTAATCCCAGTTTCCAGCTCTTAGTTTATAGTCTTTTAGGTTATGGCACTTCAAATACACATTACCTATGTTCAAGTACATTTTTAAAATTGTGTGAGAGTTTCTGCCTCTACCATACTTTCAAGCTGTGAGTTCCAGACTCCTTCCCCCCCGCACCCCGGGTAAAATAAATTTCTCAACTCTCCTCTAATCTCTCTATCAATTATTAAATTATTAGTGATTGCTCTCACCGCTAAGGGAAATAGGTCCTTCCTATCCACCCATCTAAATCCCTCATAATTTTAGACAGATCAGTTAAATCTCCCCTCTGCCACTGCCCCAGCTGAGAATTTTACTCCTGGTCTATCCACATCCTTTTCCATTGCCATGCTAGATTTAACTGAATAATGATCCATTATTCACCCAACCACCAAAATATTCTCACTTTGATACCCCTTCCACCTGCACATCTTCAATTCCTAAAAGTAAGTCCAGAACTGGCCCCTTCTCTTGTTGGACTTGCTATGTACTGGCTAAAAATGTTCTTCTGAATGCAATTTAAGAATTCTGTGCCCTCAATGCCATTTGCATTGATTTTATCCAAAATAATATTAGAATTGTTGAAATCCCTTATTATATGGCCCTGTTGTTTTTTGCGCGTGTCAAAAATTTGCCATTAAGATATCAGTCCTAAATTTGCCTTGTACTGGCTTGAACTTGTAAAATAAAGTCACATTTTCATGAAACAGAAACTAAAGTGCACAGAACGAGTTACTCAGAGAATTACTGGAACTTAAGCGATTTCAGTTTAAAATTATGTAGGCTTTTTAGTATCCATTTATTTGGTCTGCAACATAAAAGCCATAAGCTTTTAAATTGTCTCTTTATATAAATTAAATCAGGGAAGGAGAAGAGGAAATGGAGGGAAAGGAATTGCAGGGGCGCACAGAGGGACAACAAAAGAGGAGTACCTTTTCCTAAAGGAGGTAAGAATTAAACATCAAGATAAAAGCAAATTACTGTGGATGCTGGAAATCTGAAACAAAAACGGAAAATGCTGGAAAAACTCAGCAAGTCTGACAGCATCTGTGGAGAGAGAGAGAAACAGAGTTGACGCATCAAAAATTATTTAGGCTTTTTAGTATCCATTTATTTAGCCTGCAGCATAAAAGCCATAAGCTTTTAAATTGTCTCTTTATATAAATTAAATCAGGGAAGGAGAAGAAGAGGAAATGGAGGGAAAAAATGTCAACTCTGTTTTTCTCTCTCTCTCTCTCCATAGATGCTGTCAGACCTGCTGAGTTTTTCCAGTATTTTCTGTTTTTGTTTAAGAATTAAACAGCTTTTGGCTGAGCCTGATCTACAAGATTGTTGAACATAGCATGAAATATTAGAGATCAAAAATTACGGGAAGCAGTAATTTAAAAGTTAAAGCTTTCCTACCACACATCATGCAGCTCAGAGATGTTGACGTCATTCTGTGCCAGAACTAGCTGATAGCCTATTTTGGATTGTTAATTATTGCGAACCTTTCTGTCTTAATTAGACCTTGCATTTGAATTGAAATTAATGGAAAAACCTGGCCTCCAAACAAGTTTATATTCAGTACATAGTCATCTGGTATCTCCATATTCTGGCACTATTTTAGAAGCATTTCATATGCAAAGTAAAAGTAATCCTAAAAATAGACTACACTGAACATGATTGGCAGCTTGTTAGCCACAGATGAAGAAAAGCTAATGTCTCATTGCTTGCTGCTTTCTGAAATGCAGAAGTCTCAGAACTTTCGATGTTTGAAGTGTATTTAGCATTTCCATAAAAGCAGCATGATTCAATAACCTGGAAAAGTCTCTTTTTTAATTGTTGGTAAAACAGGTTTTGAAATCTAATGTAAAGTTGGCAGTGCTTACTCTCCAGTTTGCCGCTACCAGAAAGGAGTGTGACATAATTATCTGATGGGGAAATGCTTCACTCGAAATGGGAGGTAGCTTATTTTCCCTCCATCATAAGGAGCAGAATTCTCTCAGATTTGCACTGAGCGCAATAGCAGGCAGAAAAAAGGACGTTTTACCCGCCAGCTGCAATGGCAGCTTTTCACAGCCTCATTAATTATGCATTCCTGGGAAACACACCGGGTCGCTGGCGGGACTACCTCTGATTCGCCTGCCCTACCACCACCTCAGGTCTTCATTAAACAGGGTGCCATATTTAAAGGCCGCACCTGGCCAGAGCTAACTCTCTTCGAGGGACAGGAAGCTGCTGGGAACTGATGGCTGCCAAAGGGAGGAAACATGCTTCCCCAGGTTTAGCAATGCCTCCCTCGAGCACCTACTGGACGCAATGGAGGCCTGCTGTGAAGTCCTCTACCCCTGCTCTGGGCGAAGACCAGCAAGCAAGTTCACCAATCCTGCATGGGAGGCAGTGGCAGCAGTGGCCAGTGCCAACGCCCTGCAAAAGAGGACAACCATCTGATGCAGGAAGAGGATGAATGGTCTCATCTGTTCTGCTAGGGTAAGTCATTCTTTCCCATTGTTCTCAACTCACACACTCACAAACCCATCACACATCTGTATGGATTTCACACCTCAAGGGACAACACCACTAACTCTCACACACACCCTCACATCTCCATCAGGCTCATATCCTCTGGAGCTTGTGTCCTCATCCTGCCCATGGCTCACTTACCATACAGACATTCCATGCAGTACCATGCACCCTGCTTACACTCTATCTGCTTTCATGCAGGAGAAGCTGGCTCACAACAGCATGGAGAGGTCCCAGACAGGGGGTGGAGTGGCCCACATTAGACCCCCTCATCCACTTTGAGGAGCATGTCATCGTGATGACTAGTGAGGACATGGATCATGCCTGCAGCAATGGTGAGGTCGGCGGCTGACACCCACATGAGGACCCTGCACCACATCATCCCTCTCTCAACACAACTGTGAGTGTCTCTCTCCTGCTTTTGACTCTGCTGCCATGCACTCATTGACTCTACTTTGGTTCACAGGGAACTCTGCCAAGCAGCCGATGCCCTCAGCCAGCCAGTACCTCAGCTCCACCTGGGTCCGCACCTCCAGCGAAGAGGACACCTCCTCATTGAAGAGCTGGAAATCAGCAGCCTGAAGACCGGTTACAGCGCTTACCCACACCCTCCACCAGCACAAAGACACACACCTCGGTGGGATCTAGATCTAGAGCAGGCTCAGGTTCATAATCTGGTGGTCACCACATGGACACATGTCTGCAGCAGGAGGAGGCAGGTTCAGTCGAGCTCCCCAGCACTCGGAAGACTGCTAGGGAAGAGGCATCTGTGAGGTCTGAGTCAGATGACGAACTTCTGGATTTGGCCTTCCAACTCATCATGGAGAGTCAGCAGATGGCAGGGAAACATCATGCAGAGCTGTTGGAAGCCCTCAACAGAGTGGCATGTGAGTCAGATGAGTGCTTCTGCCTGCTCTCTGAAGTGGTGCCCACATATAGAGGTCTCCATGGGAAGGATAATGGATACCATGGAGACCCCGGTCCAGCAGAATGCAGAGGTGCACACAGACCTTCACTCCATCACTACAGCCACAGGTGAGTTCTTGCAGTGGCAACGCGAGAGGTAAACGGGGCACCTTGACGTCCAGGTGTTCCTCCCCCTCAAGGAGTCAGGCCGGGGTCCTTGGGCACCCAAAGGGAGGAGCAGCAGCAGCTGGACACCTCTGGGTCTTCTACTCAGGAATCTCAGAGGCTGTCCTCTCCCTCCGAGAACCCTTTGCCTGTGACAACCTCAACCTGGTCCTCTGTCACCACAGAGGGAGCGGCTGGCCCACAGGAGGACCCTGCTGCAACGTCAGGGCTGTACCTAGAAGAAGTAGGCCTAGAAAAGTTAAGAATTTCTGATCACAAGTGGCTGCATGGGGGAAACATTTGTCACTTTATAATCTGAAAATGTATTCATTTCACTGAATAATGTGTAATTTTTTTTGAGCTTCATATACATGCTTTGCGAGTCCTCCCACTGCATTCCTCACTAACAATTCAGCTGCACGCAGCTGGGCCATGAGTGATTCTGGCGAAGTGTATGTGTGGCAGGGCCTTTTGGACCCTCGTGCAAGCACTCTCCCAGGTACGTGGAACCTTCGTCCATCACACTCACCTCAATGACCCAAGCATTTTCAATGCTGCCTGCTGGGGTTCTCTTTCAATTGCCATCTGAGCTGACCTACACCTCTGCCCACCCACTGATCACACTCCTATGCAGCACCTGTGCCCACCCAACACAAGATTCCTGTCACTTTTGATTTCAGAAGCATGGTGATTGTACTTTTTCAGCTCCCCTGTCCTTTACCCTCTCCTAGTAACCAACGTCCATTCCCCCCATCCGTTCACCTTCCACCTCTCCACTGTCATCTACCAACCAGAACCTTTTTCTTTCTAGGATGTCCAGGTGAACGTGCACATTCCCTTTCTTCCCAAGAATCCCACCTCCTCCTTCCCACCCTCAGGGTCCATGTCTGCCTCTGAGTTCCAACCAACCACCCTCACCATCCCTTCTACTCCTACTATTGCACCCTCACCCTCCCATCCTACTGGCTCACTCTGCCCCCTCTCATACTCACCATTCCCTCCTACACTGCTCACCCTCAGTTCACCCCAGGAGGCAGTCATTGACTCCACAGACCCCTCCCTTTGGGTCACCTGAACATCCCCGTTTTACTCCTTCCCCTACCCTTACTCCTTCTTCCATTCTTACTCCTTCCTTCCCCAGGGCTTCTTCCTCCCCCTGGACTCCTTCCTCCTCCTTAAGTCCTGCCTCCCTCTGAACTCCTTCCCTTACACCTTCTTCCCCTTTTACACGTACCTCCTCAGTTATTGCATTCTCCCCATTACACTCTCCTCCCCCACACTTCCTCCCCGCAGCCTCCCAACCTCACCCCACCCCACTGATACCATTGTTACCCCCATCCCAACCTCATCTCCCCAACACCATCATTCACCCCCACCCCTGCAACCTCACTCCCACCCCCGGTACACCTTCCTCTCCCAGTCAAACCTAGACCTTCCTCCCCAGCTCCCCCCTCGACAATTATCCATAGCAGCCCATGACCAAGACCCTGATATCCTGAAGCAGACGCCAGATATCAACAGTGACCTCCCACCTTCTGTGAGTTGCTTTGTGGCGAAGCCATGTCCATGAGGATCCACCCAGCAATGCACGTGTTCTTCCAGGGTCCAGTAGCTGTAGGGCTCCCCATCTTCTGCTCCTCACATTGTCTGCAATGTGAGCAAGGCCCTAACAATAAGTCCAACTTTTGCACGTCACACGTGTCAAGATGTGTTCTGGGCCGGCGTGTTTTCCCACTGACATGCCTGGATGATCCAGCGTTTGAGGGGGGGTGGGGTGGAGGTGAGGGGTGTTAAGCAGGGCTTATAATTATATGCAGATGTATTAAAATGAAGTGTGGCCCGACATTGACGGGTGGAGCAGATGATCACAATCTGGTTTTGTGGTGTCACGAAACCGATTTTTGGCCTACTCACCATATTGTCTGCTCACCGCCCGCCATGATGCCCGATGCCAATGGAGATGGAAAATTCCAGCTAGGGTCAGAAGTGGGGATGATCGCAGATGATTGCTCAATGTTCAGCACCAAACATGGTTCCTCAGATAATGAAGCAGTCCGTGCCCATATGCAGCAAGGCCTGGACAACATTCAGGCTTGGGCTGAGAAGCGCAAATAACATTTACACCACACAGGTGTCATGCAATGACTATCTCCAACAATAGAGAATCTAACCCCTTGACATTCAATGATGTCACCATCGCTGAATACCCTACTATTAATATCCTGGGGGTAACTATCGACCAGAAACTGAACTGGGCCAACCATATAAATACTGTGGCTACAAGAGCAGGTCAGAGGTTGGGAATTCTGCACAGAGTAACTCACCTTCTGACTCTCCAAAGCCTGTCCACCATCTACAAGGCACAAGTCAGAAGTGTGATGGAACACTCTCCACTTGCCTGGATGAGCGCAGCTCCAACAACACTCAAGAATCTCGATACCACCCAGGACAAAGCAACCTGCTTGATTGACATCCCCTCCACCGCCTTCAACATTCACTCCCTCTACCACTGACACACATATATGCAGTGCACTACAGAAACTCACCAAGGCTCCTTCAACAGCACCTTCCAAACCCATGACATCTACTACCTGCAAAGACAAGGGCAGCAGATGCATGGGAACACCACCACCTGCAAGTTCCCCTCCAACCCACAAACCATCCTGACTTGAAACTATATCACCATTCCTTCACTGTTGCTGGGTTAAAATCCTGGAACTCCCTCCCTTGGTGTACCTACAAAACATGCACTACAGTGGTTCAAGAAGGCAGCTGAGCACCACCTTATAAAGGACAATTAGGAATGAGCAATAAATGCTCATTCAGCCAGCAACGTCTACAACCTGCGAATGCATTTTAAAAAGTGTATGGTGGTGTACTGTGTGTGTATGTGGGGGGAGTGTTGGTGGGTTGGAGATGGGGGCAGGGAATCTGGAAACCTTTTCTACTGTCTAATTAAAACATAGGAAGCCAGAAAACAATGAGTTACTATTAGGCATTGACAGAAAATAGAATCAGGATAGTGTATTAGAGTTTGTGATTTTATCCATAAGTAAACTCATTAACCAAATTGCACCTGGCTTTAAATATTGTACATTTTCTTTATTCTGTGTTGCAACAGCTCCAATTAAAGCTCTGATGCTATGATGGTAACTGAGTAACGGTTTGCTATGCAGCAGCTACTGCAAATTTATGGACAAAATTTTTCACTGAGTGGGCGTAGCCAACCCGCTGGAGCGTAAAATAACACGGGATGATGTCGGGCGAGCATCCCGACGTCATCGCACACTCGCGTGATATTTCAGTCAGTGGGCATACGCTAAACTCGGAAGCGCCCGCCGACAATTAGGAGAGCAATTAAGCCCATTAATGGTGCAAATAACAGAGATTTTTCGTTGCCTATCCAACATTATGGATGGCGGGCGAGTGAATCGGCCAGGCGGCCTTTGCCTTTTTCAGGAAACCTCATCCATGGGCGGGATGCGGTTTCCGTGATAAATTAAAATAAAAATAATTTTCTGTGGACAGCATTTTCATTACCTACATTTTCAGGTGACTGATTATGACGCTTGGGCACGTTTGTCCGGTTTCTGTGACCTTTAATTTAGGTTGTTCAAGTCTTCGGCTCCCTGAGGCAGCTCTCTGCCTTCAGGGAGCTTTCTGGGAGTGTTCGCCCCCGCCCGTGCTGACTTCAGTGCTCACCCTCCTCCTGGCCTCACCCCAGCAGCGCTGAGCCTCTCAGCGGTCAGGAGCTGATCGTGGTCGCCGGTCAGTTCCCTGGCCATCCCAGGCCTGCCGATCGCGCCCGCACACCGAACTAAAAATCCTGCCCTATGTGATTTTTTTTTTGTTGCTCCCTCAAAAATGTTTTAATCATTTTGAAAAATGGTTTCCACCGCCTCCTAACTAGGTTGTAAGCTCACGTTATGACATAAAAGTGTGAGATTGGTGTTAGCATACCACATGTTTATGAATTATCTCAATACGTATCTCAGTGGGGTGAGGGAGGCAGAATGGAAATTGAGTAGTCCGCTCACTCTCCTCCCACCCCGCAGTCCCTGCTCATCCAATCAAGTGTCAGATGGCCAATTAGTGGCCGTCCAATGGGAAGGAGGCAAATTATAGCTGCAAAGGGGCTCCACACACAATTGGCACTCTAGGTTGGACGTCATGTGGCAGAGGGATAATGCCACAAACAGGAAGTCTAGAATTGTACGGTAGAATTGTAAAGGCTCCCTGCTCTTGGAATCATTCTTTATTTTGTACTGAAGACTCAAAAAAGATTAAAAATGACATCAAAAGACATACAGATGTTGCCACCTTCCACAGCAGATTCTGCTGGTATATTCAGCGTACAGGCTCAACATGATTCCTCTAGGGTGATAGGAAGGAGTAATGAGCCCAGAGAACCATGGATGACCAGAGGTATTCAGGTTACGATGAGAAGGAAAAGAGAGGCTTTTATCAGGTACACGGGAAGCAAATCAGCAGAGGCATTAGTGGAGTGCAGAAAATGCTGGGTGGAGCTTAAGAAAGCAATTAGGAGAGCAAAGAGAGGATATGAGAAAGCTCTGGCTGGTAAAAGTAAGAAAAATCCCAAGATATCTTATTAGTATATCAATGGGAAGAGGATAACCAGGGAAAGGGTAGGGCCCATAAGGGACCAAGGGGGCAATCTATGGGTGGAGCCAGAGGACATCACTAGAGTGTTGAATGAATACTTCACATCCGTCTTCACCCAAGAGAATGAGGATGAAGGTATTGAATTCAGGGAGAGAGACTGCAAGGTTCTTAAGCAAATTGATATAGGGAGTGATAAGGTAGGGAGGTATTGGCAGGCTTAAAAATGGACAAATCTCTAGGTCCGGATGATTTGTGTCCCAGACTGCTGAGGGAGGCAAGGGAGGAGATCACAGGGGCTCTGATCCAAATTTTTAATTCCTCTCTGGCCACGGGGGAGGTGCCAGAGGAATGGAGAAAAGCTAATGTGGTTCTGCTATTTAAGAATGGTTGTGGAGATAAGCCAGGGAACTACAGGCCAGTGAGTTTCACGTCAGTGGTAGGGAAACTATTGGAGAAAGTTCTGAAGCAGTGTATCTATCTCCACTTGGCGAGGCAAGGTTTGATCAGGGATAGTCAGCATGGCTTTGTCAGAGGGAGGTCATGCCTAACAAATTTGATTGAATTTTTTGAGGAGGTGACCAGGTGTGTAGATGAGGGTAGTGTAGTTGATGTAGTTTATATGGATTTCAGCAAAGCCTTTGACAAGGTCCCACATGGGAGACTTATAAAGAAGGCAAATGCACATGGGATACAGGGTTATTTGATAAGGTGGATTCAAAATTGGCTTAGTTGTAGGAGGCAGAGAGTGATGACAGAAGGATGCTTTAGTGACTGGAAGCCAGTGTCCAGTGGCATACCACAGGGATCTGTGCTCAGTCCCCTATTATTTGTCATTTATATAACTGACATAGATGACTATGTGAGGGGTAGGATTAGGAAGTTTGTGGATGACACAAAAATTGGCTGGGTGGTTAACAGTGAAGTTGAGTGTCTTGGGCTACAGGAAGATAATGACGGGATAGTCAAATAGGCAAATAAGTGGCAGATGGAATTTAACCCTGAAAAGCATGAGGTGATACACTTTGGAAGGAGTAATTTGACAAGGAAGTATTCAATGAATGGCATGACACTAGGAAGTTCTGAGGAACAAAGGGACCTTGGTGTGTGTGTCCATAGATCTCTGAAGGCAGAGGGGCATGTTAGTGGGGTGGTGAAAAAGGCATATGGGACACTTGCCTTTATCAATCGAGGCATAGATTACAAAAGTAGGGAGGTCATGTTGGAGTTGTATAGAACCTTAGTGAGGCCACAGCTGGAGGACTGTGTGCAGTTCTGGTTGCCACATTATAGAAAGGATGTGATTGTACTGAAGGGGTTGCAGAGGAGATTCACCAGGATGTTGCCTGGGATGAAACATTTAAGTTATGAAGAGAGGTTGAATAGACTTGGGTTGTTTTCATTGGAGCAGAGAAAACTGAGGGGCGACCTGATCGAGGTGTACAAGATTATGAGGGGTATGGACAGGGTGGATAGGGAGCAGCTATTCCCCTTAGTTGAAGGGTCAGTCACAAGGGAGCATAAGTTCAAGGTGAGGGGCAGGAGGTTTAGGGGGGATGTGAGGAAAAACCTTTTTACCCAGAGGGTGGTGACGGTCTGGAATGCACTGCCTGGGAGGGTGGTGGAGGCGGGTTGCCTCACACCCTTTAAAAAGTACCCGGATGAGCACTTGGCACGTCATAACATTCAAGGCTATGGGCCAAGTGCTGGTAAATGGGATTAGGTAGGTAGGTCAGGTGTTTCTCACGTGTCGGTGCAGACTCGATGGGCCAAAGGGCCTCTTCTGCACTGTATGATTCTGTGATTCAGCCATGGTCCCAGTGGCAGGCCTTTTCTTCCGCCCTTGTGCTGCCTCATCATAGCTGGTGTAAAACACTCCCAAACTTTTTCACTTCCGATGCCCAAAAAAATGCATCCGGCTACAAAAGGTTGTGGAAGATTGGGTTAAGATGATTAACAGGTTGTTTAATTAGTCATTTCAAAATGGCGGGTGGGCTGCCAATTTCTGTGCCTACTCACCTTCTGTAGTCTGGGAGACTGGAGTGATGATATCATATTGCTGACCTGAAATCATCATAGAAAGATAGAAGAAAACATAGAAAATAGGAGCAGGAGTAGGTCATTTGGCGCTTTGAGCCTGCTCCACCCTACTTTACGTTTGCACGGGGTTGGGTGGGTGGTGGGAACTGTGACCCACTTGATTTGCGAATGCAAAATCCAGTCCAATGACTAATGTGAGCAAAAGAGAAGCCAAAGTTGGAAGCCCATGTCTACCCTTTTAAAGGATTGGAACAGATGATGCAACTGTTTGAGGAAAAACTGGAGGGAAAGTGAATTATGGTGCAACAGTGGAGAGAGTATGCTCCAAGGTTCTCTGACACTCTACGAGATACCTTGGTGGATGAAATGGAGAACAAAAGAGATGTGATCTATCCACAGCTCTCGAGACAACAGATAGCCATGGCGGTCAATTGCAGGAGCCAAAGCCCAGATAATATGGATGCAGTGGCGCAAAAAATTCAATAACCTCGCAAGTGAAGATCAGTGAATGCATCTTCATTTGCCATATCGCACCAGTTGCACCAATATCCACGCAAATTGCTCAATGCACCACGTCCCTATCATTCATCTATCAACAATGTCTATCAATTATACCTCCTACTTCACATTTATAGTTTCACCTCACCCTCACACCCAAATATAACATTGCCACCAATTCAACCATGACACGCATATCACCCAAACAATGTACCATATACACTGAGACACTTCCCTCTCTCTTGCAGGACAAGGTGCACAACTGGAAGCAGCAATACCTAACTGGATAGGGTAAGCAGAGCTGCACGTGCTTATGCTCTCACAGGAAATGAGAGCATTATTAAAGCTGTGAGCAGTGGTGGGGCTGAAACCAACAAAGATGGTGGTATCCTTATACCTAATCCTCCTTCTCAAGTCTCACTTCCTCCAACCGCACAATCCCATCTGATTTACAAGCTTCAGATGGTATAAGCAAACACCTTTTGCTTGCCCCCCTATCCCCGCCTCCCCTCACCAGAACCCAGCTATTGTACCTTTATTCTTTCAGATCGCCAAGAACTGCAACTTGGTCAGACAGTGGTGGAAGAGCCAGAGGTGGAGGAGTAGGAAGACAGTAATGAAGAAGAAACACAGTCACTTGCTCTCACACTTGCAGCCACCAGCTTAGATACTGACATACCAAGTAATTTAGACAATAGCTTAGATGTGGATCTGCATGTGGTCATTAGTGGCCTGCAGCCAAGGTAGCACAAATGTTCTGCTGCAGGGGACTCAGACGAGCACTTCACTGGGATGGGCTACAGAAGATGGCTGATGGATATAATTTTGATTGGATTTGATTGAAACAAGACATTATTTTTTCACAGTGTATAGTTGGATTGAATGTCAGCATTGTTACTGTGATACTTTAAATTCAGCGACAGATGCTGCAACCAAGTGAGACCCACTTTTAGGTTACCATTTTATTTGAAAAGTTTTATTTTAGAAACCTACAAATTATCATTAGATCAGCGAATGAATGGCAGTATGGGTGGATGGATCAAGAAGAGGATAGATTGAGCCACAGGGAGGTCAGGATCGTGCTGACAGATAAAGTGCAAATAATTATTTAAATAGAGACCCAGTCTTCATTTGGTCTCCTGTTATGGAGGAGATTACACCATGGGGGAGTGAATACAGTATTCAAGATCGGTGAAATGTATGAAAATCAAGGCAGCAAAATTGAATCCTGCGATCCATCCCATAGGTATGCTGGTGCATTTTCTTACTCTATTGGCTCAGTGCTGACCCTGGTATAATTTAGCCCTGTTTAATAGTAGTAGAAGTTACATTGATAGATCCTAGAGTGTATATAGCACAATTTAGGATTTGTGATGTCATTCTGGTTTAAACTCAATACTTGCTTGACTGTATATTAATTAGAATGGGCATTCTACAACCTTCCTACTTCGTAAAATTTAGGGTTTCCCTTGAATAGGACAAACTATTGTCATGGTCATTAGAGGCATGACCTACTCATAACTTTATGTCCATATAGAACATTCTGGAACTGCTTTTTTCTTTTACAAATGAACACTAATAAGTGGATATGATGGCTGCCAAAGGATCAGGTGACTTTGGCATCTTCCACACAGACTACCTCAAGTCTCCAGAAAGTTCCTTGTTGAATGACCTTGGGGGTGGGGGTGGTGCTCCTTGAATGGACAAAGGCAAAACCATCTATGGAATTCACACATTTTATCGTTTGTGGACTGCAACTGTTCCTCTGTTTGTAATTGGTAGAAGTGCACTGTCTTCTAACACTCTATTTTATCTTGAATGTGTGTGTGTGTGTGTGCCATGTGAATGATAAAGCGTTAGACTTTTGGGGCAAATGCCTGAATAAATAATCCTAGTTATTTAAACCCACAAAAGCTTGCTGTTGATTTTCCAAATTGACCGTACACTCAGGGGTAAGAAACACACATATCTTCCTTTTCAAAAACACACTAATTACAGACTAAGTGAGAAAACAGAATTGGGGTTTCAGTTCTCTCTCATCCCTCTCCATAAGTCTATCATATCCTCTCTCAATCACACTTAGCCCACTTAGCTCCCAATAGGTTCACAGGGCTTATGCCATGCCAGAACATCAGAATCTTGGTTCCTATGTTTAGGCCTCCAGATGATGTGGAAAAAAAGAAATGGATAGATGGTTGCATGTCAAAGAGCAGTTAAAAGTGTGTTTGATGGAAGAATGAATATTGGTATTCAGACTTTTGGAAATCAGACACGGAATGGGACAGAAAGATATGTTTTAGGGGTGAAAACCTATTTGAGATAGCGAGAAAAATGTCAGAGGGTCTGATTGTTGTACAAATCAATGAAATGGAAGACAGTCATTCACATTTTATTGGAAAAATGGACTGGTAGCTCAAATGTCATTTCTTGTTCCAAAGTGAGGACAAGAGGGACTATTGTGGTTGACAGAGTAAAGAGAATGAATCAGGGTGAAGACCAGAAAATGAGAGGTATTGTCTTATTGCCCACAGAGGGACAATATTTCATGGCACAATAAAGAGGACATTTCAAAAGCTCTGCTGTACAAGAGGGCATCATCTAGGTACTTACAATGGAGAAAATAAAACTAAGAGACGGCAATGAAATCCTTTCAGGAAAAAGGCTGAAAGGAAACATAAACTTTGTACTTTTGTAAGTTTTGCTGTGGGGTTGTAGTAGATATCAATGGAAAGTCCATTGTCAGTCTTGGGGAGAAAGAGTCAGGAAAGCAAGGAAAGAGTTCAGAGGTGAAAGATAGATAGAAATTGAAAATGTAGTTGATTAACTTCTTCTAGTTGAAAAGAGAACAGGCATCAGAACCAACACATAATGGGGGACACAATGGTCCTTGATTACCTGAGCCAGAGGGATTGGAATAGAGAGTAGGAGGTCATTATTTTATAATGGAACTGTGAAGATGCGTGAAGATTCTAGAGATTTACATGATCACTGTTGGGAATCAGGATTCTTATTTCTAAACTTCCCTTTCTGGAGACTTTGTGAGGGATAATTCTGGAAGGAGTGGGGCTTGATGACTGGTTGGTTTTTCTCATTACATTCTTCTGTAGGTTCACATTGATTCAGATAAATTGCTTTTGTTCCAATTTAGAGCTGTTTACACCCTTGAATAAGCTTCTTTTTTTCTTCCATTCCTAGTACTGTAGACATAAATGGCAAATGATTAGTATTAATTCAACCAGTGCACTTTATTTTGCAAATGCAGTTATTTACATATTTCAGGAGATGAGCTATTTAAGTCCTTAGCTAGATTTTGCAGAGGGATGTTTTTATGTTATCCACTGGGAAGGAAGTTTTTATTTTTAAAAAAAGAGCAGAATGATTAAATGGTGTCATGGCTTATATATGTATTATTCAACTGAAGCCAAAGAATGCTAAAACTCTGGACTATAAAGTTATTTACATTTAATAGGGTAATTAACAAGATGCAGGTGTATATAGCTGATGTCCCTCTCTGATGCTCCTGTGCTTCTGGATAATGCACTTTGTTGCACAGTAGTATTCTCTGATGTATAGGACTGTACTGAGACATGGTTCGGACTCTAGCTAATAAATCATTGCCACAGTAGCAATTTATCAGTTGTAGAGCTGTCAGGCGAAATATGGTCACACCTTATCTCAGCCACCACTAAAGATTAATGATCCGCATTTCCACAGCTTACTCAGTTTGAGGAGGAGATCCAAGAAAAAGGGAGGAAAGAATGGGAGCGTTGGGAGGCTATAATTAGGAAACGCAGAGAAGAAAATCAAGACAGATGGAGGAACTTCTATTATATTACACTGAACCAACGCATTAGCAAGTAAGATTTTCTTCTGACTGTGAAGACTAGCTCTGAAAATAATTTATATCATTCAAAATAAACATCCACCCCAAATCTTCTTGTAGCAGTATTATGATCAGAAGTTACCAGTGTATAACATGTTCCTGAAGTGTTTGATGATGAAAACTTACAGAATTGCCTGCACTTTATCTGATGGCGATACTTCTATTTACTGTTGAATTCTAGCTGCCATAAAGAAATCATAAACATAATCAATTTCACAAGAGCATAAGGAGTACTTATTAATTTCTCAAGAAGACAATAATTACATATCTGTCTGCCTTCAAATTAAAATCTGCAAATAAATGATTGCCTCCGGCATATTCTTTGAAAATTGATTAAAATATAACAAAGTCTTTATTGAGGCAAAATACATTTAGATATCAAATTGATACAACATTAAATCTCTTTGAGCCACCAGGATCATTTTTCTATTTATCAGTCAGTTTTATTCAAAGCAAGATAACTCGTGTAGCAGGGCTAATTAAATGACACTTTGTTTTATCTTCAATGGTCCAGATTCTGCTGTGGTAGGACATCTAATGGCATCTGCCATTAGTTAGACTTGTTCGTGCACATTTAGGTTTGAATATTTTTTGCATCACATGTTGCTGGAAGTGCCAGAAGATAATGGCACAGCAACTGAAATTGGACAGCTGGGACCTGAGTCAACAGAGCAACGAACTGTGTGACTCCTCAACCAATCAGATGAAGGACTGTGAAATTAGCAGCGCAGGGACTCAGAAGCAAGTATAATTTAGAATGGGTGAATTCAATGTCAAATCAGGTACAAAAAAAACCAAATAAACTTAGGGAAAAAACATTGGATGGAGAGAAAAAAGACAGGAAACATAAAACATTTTTAAAAAATTAAACTTGACATTTTAAAAATCTCTAGCAAAAATTAATACCTAGAAGATTGAGACTTCACACTTCCTAATTTTCAGTATCAGAGAGGTTGATATTGACAATAATGTACAAATATTAAATCATTGAAAGGGTATTCATGCAATGACAACACTTAGCTGTTTGTGATGCATTTATTTTGTATTTATCATGCAAATACAGCAACCTTATCATATTCAATGCTGGTAAATGGTGAAACAGTCAGCAAGATGCCATTTTTGTGAAGCTGATTGTGAAGTGGCATAACTTGGATAGCAACTTTTGGAGATTGACACTTAAACACACATCCACTCTTCACCTGAACTTGCTGTACCATTTATACTTAAATAATAAAAAGCACCATTAGCCTCACTGATATTTTGACATTAAAATCTAGCCCATTATTTTTGACCTAATGAATTTAAGGTTTAGGAAGAGTGGTTCTCAATTCTGCCTGTGTTTCTGAAGTCTGGTGTGTGAGGTAAGTTAGCTTCAAGTAGACAACTCTTCTTCTGTTTTCAAAGGACTGCAGATATTCTATTCTGTATAAATCTTCTTTATACTACAGAATGTGGATATCCATGTAAATATTCTTGAATATTACACAAGCAACGATAATTGATTTGCTCAAAAGATGATTCTTGTGGAATAACGGGTTTTCTAAATCAACCAATGACAACATGATTACTCATTTTACATTCTGCTCAGCTAAAATCGTATAGTCAGAGGCAATGAATATTTCAGATTCCTGAGTGAATATTCTGGAGTTTAAGTATACAACACATCACTCGTGAATATTGCATAATTCAGTTTATTTAAGGCAATTCTGCTTTGTAGTACCTAAACTAGCCCTGTTCTAACAGTGTGACAGAAAAACAGAAACATTACCAATAGAACATAATGAAGGTTCCTGAATTGCTACAGAACAAACCATTACTTAAAGTTACCCTTAAGACTAGAATTCAGTGAAAGGATTTCCTTAAATTATCAGACTAAATCTGGACTGACTTGTGAATGTTAAGGGAAGTATATTGTTGAATCAAAGCTTTTAACTCATGTCCAGACAAAAAAAAAACCTTTCACCAAGTGTGCATCTATTGTCCATGTGAATGCATATGTCACGGTTGCAAAATATTACACATGCAAATTATCACACTTACCTCGTTGTCTCAAATGATCAGAATCAGCAGATAACAACCGAGTTGGAAGAGCAGGCATTAGCAGATAGGACTGGAGGAGGCTGCAGAAGCGGAATGGTGAAACCACTGGGAGATTTATAAACAAAAATGAAGATTTTAATTTAATACATTGGTAAAGATTGGTAATAATACAATGACACTGTGGAGGGAAAGATGCAATGAGTTGAATGCAGTGTATTTTTGTAGGGTGTAGTCAGGAGGCCAGTGAGGTGAACACTGAAAAAGTGGAGCCTAGAACTGACAAAGGCCTGATTGTGAGTTTCAATGGTGGTGGTATAGAGATCAAAGTTGAAGTGAATATTATTACACTGGTAAAAATATATCTTAATGATGGTTCAGAAAAGTCGGTTGAAGTTTAGTTCAGGGTCTTCAGGGTCCATCACAAAACCAATTTTGTGCTCTGTCATGTTAAAGCCAAGCATGCATTTTGGAGGGGCTTGTTATGGTCTTGCTAATAAGTTGGACAAAGTTCTAATTCATCTATGACTTGGTATCAGACACAGTCAGACAGCAGAGCAATGGTTCAAGAAAGGTAGAGCTGGTTGTGGTCAGCATGTAAAGAATGAGTGAAAAGGGTCAAGGATGGAATCTTGGGGCATTCCTGAGCAGACCACGTGGAGCTTGGTGGAGAAGCTGTTGCAAGAGGTACACTGGCTACAATGAAAGAAGTAGAAATGGATTCAAATAAGGGAAGTACCACAGTCAACTGTTATAATTGCTGACTTTTCAAGGAAAGACTAGGGGCAGAATTTTGCCCTTGATGGGCGGGTGGGCAGCCGATCAAAACGGGCCCCGCCGCCAGTTTAAGTGGGCGGTCCAATTAAGGCCCGCCCAGCAAGCCACCCAACATGCGTTTCCTGTATGGGCAGGGGCGGGGGGGGGGGGGATTCCCCAACTGCCAGAGTGTGCTGTTTCACGCATGTGCGTGAAAGAGCTCACATCTCCCTGAGGCAAAGTGCTGTCTCAGAGAGATCGCTGAAAGGCAGTGAAATGTTAAAAATAGAAAAATAAAAGAATCATTATCATGTCCCCCTCATTTGAATATGTCACACAAGATGGGACATGTTAATGAAAATCACAAAAATTTTATTACAATTTTATAATTCCAATATCAAACCTCATCCCGCCACTGGATGAGGTTTGTAAAAAAAGAAAAATCACTTACCCGCCTGCCCATTGGGCCCGTGCGCCGACCTGAAGTTCACACGGGCCCCTCAAAACCCTGGTCGATTGGTGAGTTAATGGCCTTAACAAGGCCTTTAATTAATGGCGGGCGCGCATCGTGCTGCATAGCGTACCCGCCGACCTAAGTATCACGATGCTGTGCACTGACGTCGGGATGCTCGCGCAACATTTTAAGTGTTGACGGGTGGGCTCTGCCACCTGCCCGTCAGCCAGAAGATTCAGCCCTAGCTCTCTGCAAACCACTAGTCCCAAGATGTTCGACCAGGGCCATCCAATGAAACAAAACAATTTTCATTAGAGAGTACAATTAATGTGAAAACGACCCAAGCTGTGGGAAACAATCCAATGTATTTTACAGATAGGGGACAAAAAGTAATAAAACAGATTTAAAAAGAGTCTACACTGAGCTACAGAGGGAGTGAGAGATGTGACTGAAAGTTTGATCAAAAATGACTTTAAATGCTGAGTAATAAATGCTGGTGAAATTTAGAGAAAGAGTTCCAGAAAGCAGTGCTTAGGTGGCTGAAGATTCTTTCACAAAGGGCACTGAGGTACAAAAAAGGCCAAAATCAGAATAGAATAGGGTGCAGTATAGGTTATGGGGATGCAATAAATTGCAGAGGTAGATGAAGTGGAGTGATTTGAAAATGAAGACAAGGATTTTAAATTTCACGAATATAGGACAGGTGGCCAATGTTAGTATTTGAAATTGAGAGTAATGGACAAATGGGACTTAGCGTGAAACAGGATTTGGGTAACTAAAGTTTGGAGTTTAAGGACAGCATGGGATCAGCAAGGAGGACATTAGATAACTCAAATCTAGAGATGACAAAAACATGGATCAACATTTTGGAAGCAGTAGGATTGAGATTTTGGGGAGTTTGGCAATGTTGCAGAGGTGGAAATAAGTTGTCTTAGTGATCAATTATATGTAGGATTGAAGATCAGCACTGAGTTGCACAGAATGGCAAAGATTCACATGGCCTGAATGAGTGGCTGCAGCTATATCCAATAGAAAGTGGAACTGATGCTAGGAGTCAACAACAATGATTTTACAATCACCCTGATATAAGATATATAAATACAAATAAATTGAATTGCCTGGGCTTTGTGAATTGCATTGTCAGTGCTCACTGGTTGCTTGTGTTCTCCCAAATTATTTGGATACTGTTGTAATATTGCTTTACGAGTGATGTCCCTTTAAGAAGCTCAACATGCAAATGAACCAGGTACCTGGATGTCATCAAGTGACCAAGAGTGACGGCCTCTCTCTGTACTGTAGTGTACCCTAGACAACAGGATGTGCCCACAGATTGCTCTCGGGACAAATAGTCTACTGCTTGTACTGATCTGCTGTAAATAAACCTCACCAGAGACCCTCAAGCAAACTGAATCCACATATCTCATTTGTGTTACATATAGATAATACAAGGATATCACTGCAGATTCAACTGAAAGTCATGTCTTAACTGTTAAATTTAGGCATCACTTTTCAGAAGTTCTGCTTTTCTCCTGTATACAAAATTTTGTAGCACTTTTGCATCTTATTGACCAAATATTATATATATAAAACAATGACAATTCACAACTAAAAAGGTGCAGTATTACCACTTGGAAGCAGGCAAAGGAAGTGTGAAAATAACCAGTGAACAATGATGGGTTACTGAAGTTTCCAATATAAAGAGAAGGGGAATGAGATTGCACCAAACAACTCCTGGACATCCTTTTAGCCACCATCTTGAACATCTCATTACTTGACAAACTTAGTACAGGAAATAATGCATGTTATAGCACTTTTCTGAAACCCTTTCTCTGTTCCCTCTCCTGATCGCAGTACCCACCTTCAACCAGTACATGTTGCCTGGCAGATTAGTGAATTCCTCAGCCAATGAAAAAGTTGGGAACCACATAGTGAATAAACCAGTAAGTTAATATGTGTGAGGACCATACAGAAATGCTAAAAACATACCAGACAAGAGAGAAAGAGGCAGCTACAAAAAACTGGACACAAAAATAAATACAGACAGCACAATAAGGTATGACAATAACAGACGCACAGTGAGTGAGACTGTGAAAGGAATTGATGTAAATATAAAGGCACAGAGGGACTCAAAGAATTAAAGCGGTGAAGAAGCAGAGAGGCCATATAGGAAGAGAAATGTAAATCTTGTCCTTGGACAATACTGTAGTAGATCCAATACAATACAATGCATTGTGTGCTACATGCTACATTACTTGCTATAACATCCATTTAAGTATACCTTCTGACTTGCCATGAGCAATGTCAGGAAAGATCTGTGCACTACATACACAGTAATTTTGGGGCTTTTATTGTCATCATGTGTTCAGGTACACCAAGTAAATAATTGAAGTTGAGTTGATAATTAAGAGATTGAGTGCTGAAGACAATTTTCTGCTGGGTATGACTGATATTTCAAGAACTTTTATTTCAACAGTTTATTGGGTTATGTATTGGATTATAATACAGTACACTTAAAATAAATGTTTCTCAGGGACTAGTTTCCTTACCACTCCAGGTTTTAGTTATATCTTGATCAAGAACAACAGTGCCAATCAATATCTGGTTAAGAAAATAAATATATTTATATATGTATACCTAGAGATGAATTTTATGTTTTGTCTTATTCTTTTCCAGACCATGGGTGTCGAGCTATTTCCGAAATATTCCTACTCGCATTTACTGTCAGCCAATGTTTAAAGAACCTGCAGGTAGAAGGGGTCAGAACTGAAAGAAACATTCTGTAAAATAAAATTGAAAAAAAAAAGTCAAGACGTGTATGAAAATTAATGATTATATTTGCTTTCTTTTAAGGCTGGCTTCAGAAGCTGTCTGTGTAATTCTTGTACTGTCTTGAAGTGTTCCAATACGTAATTACTCTCCATAGAGAGATTTTCACTGTGTAACACTGATGGCATGTGATAGAAATCACTTGCAATACACAATCCCTCAAGTCATTTTAGAAAATCTGACCTCCACATTCACAGTCACCCAAAGTTGGGGTGGAGGTTTTGTGACTGTGCACTTCCACTTCCAAGCTCTAGAAACCATTCTTTTGTTGCTGCAACCAATTGCCAGTTTGAGGAAGCAATTCCAACTGACAGAAAGGCTTTCCTGGCCAAGTGTAGGCTGAGCAACCAGCCGGAGGCAAATCCAGACCAAGAACTCAGATAATTTCCATTACATATATGCTAATCAACAACCCTGGTTTTTATACCTGTCTTGTTTTTGGATCTTTTAATCATATTTCCACAGGAAATATTTGTAAATTAAAAAGGGTGAGCTACTTTTAAATGTTAGTTTCTTTTAAAGCAAAGAATATACAAATTTTGTAAAGGTGCTGAGATTTAAAGTGGTTAAATTTTTTTGCAAAAACAATGAGCAATTTGTTGGATTGTCTCAGCAATCAATAAACACCTCATACCCATTATGTTGGAAAATCTCTGGTTTGGGGCATTTGGCAGAAGCTGTTTGGAAATCTTCTTTATTGCCTCCAGCAAAGACCACAAAGTCATGTTTTCTAAATCTTTTGAGTGCATGCTTTGGCCAAGCATCAGAGTTTAGCTTGCAGGAGGGTAGTTAAGAACTTTGTTTAAGACACAGTAATCTAATGGTTATTGTTTTGGCCTAGCAGCCAGAATGTTTGGAGATCAAATTCCACTGTGGCCTTTTGATTAGTTTGCAGGCTAACGCCAGGAAAACAATCATGAAAAATTGTTGCAATAACCTATACAGTTCACTAATATCCTGTCACCCCTACCTAGTCTGGTCTACTTGTAACTCCAGTCCCATACAATGTGGTTGACAAAGTGGCCTAAGAAGCAACTCAGTTGTGAATAATTGCTGCAAGGTTAAGATTAAGGTAATTTCAGCCTAGCTGAGCCTGTAAAACCCTTCTCACATTATGTGAGCAGGGTGCCTAAGTTGGGAGAGCTGTCTAGTCAAGCAAAAGCCTGACATGGTTTCTACTCACAAAATAAAATCCATTAGTCAATATCCCATCCCTATATGTGTCCTATACAGTAGGATAGAAGCACTAGAGGTAGGTGCAGAGGCGTTTTGAAACTGGCATGTACCCAATAATGTCCAAAATTGACAGTATTCAACCCAGTGTGATACCAAGGAGCCCTAGAAAAGCCAGGGTCAATGAGGGCAAATAGGAAGTCCTCCAGTATCTGAATACATAAATGACACAAAGTAAGATGGTGGTGGTTTTTGAGGCCAGACTTTACAGTCCCACAAGTGCCTCAGGGGAGCACCCTAGGCCTAAATTTGGTTGCTTCATCAAGGATATTCCTTCCAATAATGAAGTCAGGTTTGTGGCTGTTCACTGATCTACACTCCATTAGCAGTTGAGTTATTTTGCTCCATCACATGAACGCCAATTGTACTAATTTGGCTAACTAAGTTCGATCAGATCTGTTGCTCTGAATGTTTACTTGTAATAAAGTAAAGCAGAATAATGATTGCCTTTGTCTTACAAGATGTTTTTTCAGTCTGACTTCATTGCGATTGGAAAGTATACGTGAAAGGTATGAATATACTGGATTAGGGTATAGTACAGTTAGTTATTGGGCAGAATGAGCTCATCACTAAATGTAAGATGCTCAGATCATTTATAAGAGTGGCATTATTGCACAGTATCCAAGAGAGAATCTAAATCACTTGTAAAACCCACATACCCAAGTTTTACATTCAAATTATGACAAATTGGGAGAAGATCTTTGTTATAAGTACCAGACCAGGTCAGAAATGAGGAGCTCTAGTGAGGATATGATGTGCATCTAGTACACCCTAAATATTACATTATTGGCTCACACATTGCTACAGATGTATAACAATTTTAAAGGGAAGGAGGAAACTTTTGTCACTATAGGAAGGATGTATGTCTTAAGTTTAATATATCATGCTCATAAATATATAAAGGAATTTATCTCAGGTTGTTCATTTTATAAACTGTACATAATTTTAAGTCTCATTTTAAGTCTATGCATAACTTTTTAAGGTATCATTCATGCAATCTTTTGCCAGAATTTTAGCAGGGTTTCCATGTTTATTTCCAATCAGACGTATCGGTTGTGGAACGAAAATAGACTTATGTTCATGAAAAGTGACTCAGGTGCTTTGCTGTCTCTGGAACAGTTATCTCACACTACATCTGCTGATGACTTATGCAGTGAAAATATTACTGAAATAAATTCTAAAGTAGCTGCTATCTATTGGCTCCAGAGATCTTGACTATGGCATAAGTAAGGAAGGACAAGGACCAGAGCTTTACTGAGTGATGACAAATCCTCTAACCTGCAAGAAGGTTATTTAGGCTTAATGTTGCTTTGTGTTATATTTCTTTCCTGAAAGTATCATTCCAATCATTGACTGTCATATTTGAGTTTTCTCCTTTACTATTATACATTCATTTTGAAGTAATTGTTTTGTCTTTTAAAGTGGTGCAATAAAATTGTTAGAGGTAAGATCATTAGCAAATGGTTAGGGTAATGATCTGGAATAAGAAAAACTGTTTTACGGACTTTAGTTAGCAAGAAGCCCTAAGATAATCATTTAGATCCATTTGGAGTGACAATTTTGATGGCGAATTTAACTATATTTATGTGTAAGTTATAGCAGTGATGTTTTTGTAGATTCTAGCGCTCTTCTTATTTATCGTTTTTTTCTTTTACGAGATATGAGCGTCGCTAGTTAGGCCAACATTTATTGCTCATCTTTAATTGCCCTTGAGGTGGTGCTAAGCCACCTTCTTGAACCCCTGCCGTACATGTGGTTTAGGTGCGCCCACAGTGCTGTTTTGACCCAGCGACAATGAAGGAACGATGATATAGTTCCAAGTTAGAATGGTATGTGGCTTGGGGGGGATTTTGCAGGTGGTTCCGATGCATCTGCTGTCCTTGTCCTTCCAGGTGGTGGAGGTCGTGGGTTTGGAAGGTGCTTTCAAAGGAGCCTTGGGGAGGTGCTGCATTGCATCCTGTAGATGATACACACTGTTGCCACGCTGCGTCATTAGTGGAGTGACTGAATGTCGAAGGTGGTGGGTGGGGTGCCAATCAAGTGGGTTGCTTTGCCCTGGATGGCGTTGAGCTTCTTGAGTGTTATTGGAGCTGGACTCATCCAGCCAAGTGGAGTGTATTTCATCATACTCCTGACTTATGCTTTGTAGATGGTGGACAGGCTTTGGGGAACATAGGAGCAGGAGTAGGCCATTCAGCCCATTGAGCCTACTCCGCCATTCAACACGACCATGGCTGATCATGCATTTCAATGTCTTTTTCCCACACTATCCCTATATCCCTTTGTGTCATTGGTATTTAGAAATCTGTCAGTCTCTGCTTTAAACATACTCAATGACTGAGCTTCCACAGTCCTCTGAAGTACAGAATTAAAAAGATTCACAACTCTCCGAGTAAAAAACATTCTCCTCCTTTTGGTCCTAAGTGGCTTCCCCCTTATTTTGAAATTGTATCCCCTGGTTCTAGACTCCCCAACCAGGGGAAACATCTTACCTGCATCTACCTTTACCTGCTGGGAATCTGGCGACGAATAACTCACCTCTTGACTCTCCAAAATCTGTCCACCATCTACAAGGCACAAGTCAGGACTGTGATGGAATACTCCCCACTTGCCTGAATGAGTGCAGCTCCCACAACACTCAAGAAGCTTGACACCATCCAGGACAAAGCAGCCGGCTTGATTTGCACCACATTCACAAACATTCACTCCCTCCCCCACCGACACACAGTAGCAGCAGTGTGTCCCATCTACAAGATGTACTGCAGGAATTCATCAAGGCTCCTTATGCAGCACCTTCCAAACCCACGACCACTACCATTTAGAAGGACAGGGCAGCAGATACATGGAAACACCACCACCTGGAGGTTCCCCTCCAAGTCACTCACCATCCTGACTTGGAAATATATTGCCTGTTCCTTCACTTGTCGCTGAGCCAAAATCCTGAAACTCCCTTCCTAACAGTACTATGGGTGTACCTACACCACATTGACTGCAGCAGTTCAAGGCAGCAGCTCCCCACCACCTTCTCAAGAGCAAATAGGGATGATCAATAAATGTTGGCCCAGCCAGCGAAATCCACATCACATGAATGAATAAAAAATAAATAAAAACCCTGTCTATCCCTTTAAGTATTTTGTAGGTTTCAGTGAGATTACCTCATTCTTCGAAACTCTGAAGAATATAAGCCCAGTTTCCCCAACCGCTCTTCATAGGACAGTCCTGCCATCCCAGGAACAGGTTTGGTGAATTTTGTTGCACTCCCTCTATGGCAATCATATTCTTCCTTAGGCAAGGGGACGAAAACTACACACAGTACTCCAGATGCTGTCTTATCAAGGTTCTACATAATTGAAACAAAACTTTGCTACTCCTGTACTCAAATCCTCTTGTGATAAAGGCTAACATACCATTAGCCTTCCTAATTGCTTGCTGCACCTGCACGTTAGCTTTCAGTGACTTATTGACGAGGCCACTCAGGTCCCTTTGTACACTTTCTAATCTCTCAACATTTAAGAAACACTCTGCACATCTGTTCCTCCTACCAAAGTGGATAACCTCACATTTTTCCACATTATATTCCATCTGCCACGTTCTTGCCCACTCACTAAATCTGTCCAAATCCCTTTGAAGCCACTTTGCATTTTCCTCACGACGCACAATTCCCACCTAGCTTGTGAATTTGGAAATATTACATTTGATTCCCACACCCAAATCATTGATGTATATTGTGAACAGTTGGAGCCCAAGTACTGATCCTTGTGGTATTCCACTGGTCACAGCCTGCCAATGCAAGAAAGACCCATTTATTCATACTCTCTTGTTTTCTGCCTGTTAACCCATCCTTAATCAATGCCAGTATATTACCTCCTATCCCATGTGCTTCAATGTTGCTAACCAACCTCCTGTGGGGGAATTTATCAAAAGCTGCCTGAAAATCCATCTATACCACGTCCACCAACTCCCCTTTATCAATTCTGTTAGTAACATCCTTAAAAAACCCCAACATGTTCATCAGCAGGATTCGGGAAATAAGTTACTCTTTCCAGAATTCCCAGCCTCAGACCTGCTCTTGTAGTCACAGTATTTATATGGCTAGTCCAGTTCGGTTTCTAGTCAATGGTAACCCCCAGGATGTTGATAGTGATTTCAGACTTGTGTGTGACAAATTGGAATTGCGTAAAAAAAATTCATACAACATTATTAAGAAAGGTTTTCATTTAAAGCAGGGAAATTATGTTGTACCCCTATTGAGTGTGTGCCCTCTCAAATCCCTAGCCCAACCTTTCACTACTCCTCAACCTTACAACTCTCCTGCTGCAATCCCAGGTTAAATCCCTCTTAGATAAGCCTTCAACTTCCCTCTGTGTCTCTCTTTTCATCCAATCAAGGGCCTATTAAGGCATTCATTGCTGCCTCCTTACAATCAGCAACCCTAACTGTGCCATCCCACTGTCACACTGACTTCCCCACCCAGCACACCCACTACAAACATACGAATTAGGTGCAGGCCATTTGACCCCTTGAGCCTGCTCCACCATTCAATAGATAATGGCTGATCTGATTGTGGCCTCAACTCTACATTCCCACCTACCCCTGGGGCTGAAATTTCCCCCAGTTGGGGGGGGGGGTTGTGCGGGGGCAGGCAGAAGCGAGTGCGAACCTGATCGGCACCCCGACTTGGGTGTGCGCCACCATTTCACGTGCGCTCCCGGTGCGGGCAGGGGGGATTCTCTGAGTCGTGCCTGCGCATGCGTGTGAAAGAGCGCAGAAATCTCCCTGAGGCACCTCCATGCCTCAGGGAGATAAGTTTAAGTCTAGAAAAATGTAATAAACGTGAAAAAAAATTTTAAGGACATGTCCCCTCGTGTGAAACTGTTACATGAGCTGGGACATGTCCATTAATTTTTTGAAAAAATGTTATTTAATTAAAACGCTAAGGCCGCCTGGGTTCTTCGCCTGCCCACCAAACTTAAGGTTGGACGGGCAGCTTTCTTAACAGCTTTAATGACTTTGTTAATGGCCTTAATAGGCCTTTGACAGTTCAGCACACCTGCTGAACTGACAATCTAAATGATGCACGGTGACGGTGGGATGCCTGCCCGACATCACCGTGTGTCAGTTTACACATTGGCAAGTGGGCCCTGACCCTGCCCCCCCCCCGATGGGAAAATTCTTCCCCTGATAACCTTTGACTCCCCTGTTAGTCAAGAATCTATCTACATCTGCCTTAAAAATATTCAATGACCCTGCCTCCCACTGGGGGCTAATCTTTCCCATTCCCCCCCTGACTAACTCACACCCTCAATGCTAATACTGTGGAAGCTGCCAACAGATCAGGTCTCATTACCACTCTCTGCAATTCCCTCCAGAACGTTCATTCATTTGTGAACAAGATGCTCATTGTGGTCATTGCATCAACATCATGGCCTGGGCGGAAACCTGGCTGAAGGGTGATGATGCCTTCCCCTTAAATGAAGCCTCCCCACCTGGCTACACCTTCCATTACTTACCCCACCCGGTCTGTCAAGACGAAGGTGAGACTCTTATTACCAAATCACATCTTGGCCAGTCCCTCTAATCCTCTGGCAACTTCTCTTCCTTTGAATGTCTTACCTTATTCCACCTGCTCACCATTCTTTTTAAAATCTTCATTCTCTAGCAATCACCTGAGTGTCATAAAAATTTTATGCCAGAGATACCTTCGCTGCTTTCCTCCTTCAGCACCGAGTGACTTCTCATCCTCGATGATTTCAACCTCCCCTGTGCTTTGAATTCACTGTCCCCACTATTGTCCCTTAATTTCTCCCTCCATATAAACTCCCAAACACATATTTATGTTCATCTCCTTGACCTTGCCATCTCAGGTGGTTTTGCTACTCACACTATGTCAGTCATAAGTAAAGCTATTTGCAACCTTGGTGTCATACTTTACCCTGAGATGAGCTTTTGACCACATAATGTGCCATCATTAAGGCCGCTTATTTCCACATTCATAAGGTTGCCCAACTCTGCCCTACTTCTGCTCATTGGCTCCTGAAATTTTCATCCATGCCCTTGTTATTTCTAAACTTGACCATTCCGATACACTTGATTGACCGTTCCATGTTCCACTTTCTGCAAACTTGAGGTCATCCAAAACTCTGCTGCCTGTATCTTAACTCTCACCAAATCCCATTCACCCATCATCCCTGTGCTCAGTGAACTACACTGGCTTCTGGTTGAGCAACGTTTCAATTTTAAAGTTCTCATAACTGTTTTTAAATTCCTCCATGTCCTCACTTCTTCCCAAATCTTTAATCTGTTTTAGTCCCACATCCCTCTGAGAGGTGTGTGTTCCTCCAATTCTGGCCTCTTATGCATCCCTAATTTTATCATTTCACCATCGGCAGCTGTGCCCCAAGCTGCTAAGGCCTAAGCTCTGGAATTCTGTCCATCTCTGCCTCGCTTTCCTCCTTTAAGACAATCCTTAAAACTTACCTCTTCGACCAAGCTTTTCAGCATCTGCCCTATGATCCGTTATCTTACGTGGCTCAATGTCAAATTTTGTTTGGTAATGCTCCTGTAAAATGCCTTCGGACATTTTACTACACTAAAGGTGCAATATAAATTGTTGGAGAAGGGTTAATATTGAGTGGCTGGGATTTGTAGTTATCAATGTTTGAGTAGAGTTATTGAAGGTGCAGTGGAATCTTAGTGATGTGTCTGATAAGAATGCATGTCCAAATGCCACAAGACTTGAACAATATCCAGGCTTGGGCTAACAAGTGGCAACTAACATTCGCGCCACACAAGTGTCAGGCAATGAACATCTCCAACAAGAGAGAATCCAATCATCTCCCCTTGATGTTAAATGGCATTGCCATTGCTGAAACCCCTACTATCAACATCCTGGGGGTTACCATTGGCCAGAAACTGAACTGGACTAGCCATATAAATACTGTGGCTACAAGAGCAGGTCAGAGGCTAGGAGTCCTGTGAAGAGTAACTCACCTCCTGACTCCCCAAAGCCTGTCCACCATCTATCTACAAGGCACAAGTCAGGAATGTGATGGAATACTCACTTGCCTGGATTCGTGCAGCTCCCACAACACTTAAGATGCTTGACATTGTCCAGGACAAAGCAGACAACTTGATTGGCACCACATCCACAAACATTCACTTCCTGCACCACTGATGCACAGTAGCAGCTGTGTATATCATCTACAAGATGCACTGCAGGAATTCACCAAGGCTCCCTAAACAGCACCTTCCAACCTATGACCACTACCATCTAGAAGGACAAGGGCATCAAATAAATGGGCAGCAGCTACATGGAGGTTCCCCTCCAAGTCACTCACCATCCTAACTTGGAAATATATTGCCTGTTTCTTCACTGTCGCTGGGTCAAAATCCTGGAACTCCCTTCCTAACAGCACTGTGGGCGTACCTACACCAAATGGACTGCAGCGGTTCAAGAAGGCAGTTCACAACCATCTTCTCAAGGGCAAGTGGGGATGGGTAATAAATGCTAATCCAGCCAGCGAAGCCCACATCCCGTGAATGAATTTTTTTAAAGTAGCATTGTAGATGCAAGTGTGTGTTGTGTGTGTGCACACATATGTAAGAGACAGGAGGTTGCATCTTGTCTTGAAGTGTCTTGTAACCACTGATGCACTGATAGGAAAATTGTACAATTGTACTTATTGCATTTTGAAAGTTTCAATCACTGCACAATGTAACATGTGCAGCTGTAGTTGTCATATTTGCAAAAATGAAATTAATATTTTGTTTATTGAATCTTTACTCTGGACTTACACAATTATTTAATTTAGGAAACTGAACAAGGGTTCCAATATCATAATCTTGACATCCATTTTACAGGATCTGTTTACCCATAAAAATAAATGGAAATCTTGCCATTCTCGTCCTAGTTTCTTTCATGTTAATAGATTAGTCAATTAGCTTGTTTCTGCATTGTAGGTAAACAAAAATATTTAATCAAATAGTAATGGAATTAGGTGTGTTGTCTTTGTAATTTGCTGGATATCAGCATCTTTACTATGAAACTACTTCATTTATTTTTTTAAAAAAGTATAAGAGGAAACAACTTAATTGTAAACAGCCATTAAATAATTAGAATGAGATTCCCCAGGGATAATGCAAACAGTTCAAGGATAAATTAAAGAATTTATGCTCCCTAGAACAAGTCTTCCTTGCCATCAAAGCAGATGAACCATTTCTGTGGACTGTAGTTGTCACATGCAACTAAAGAGATTCTGGTCTGGAAGGTGGTGCAACTTCTTGGCCCTTTCTAGTAATCCTTAAAAAGCATTTTCTTCTTGAAAGGCTCTGCTTTCAAGGTTGCTACAGGGAGGTTTTTGTTCCTTCAGTCAAACCATTTAAAGTGCTGAGCCTCTTCCAGTCTTGTGCTCATGCAGCCCGACTGCCAAGATAGTTAAGGTCACTTGCCTGTCTGACTACCACAGATTTTGAGCCTAGGGAGGTTCTCCCAAAGTACCCAAATCCTGAAATTGCCTAAACACTTCCAGGCTCCAAGTTGATGATTTCGGTTTGCCCTTGTTAATCAGGAAGGTAACAACTGCAACACCAACAACTTGCATTATATAGCACCTTTAATATAACAAAACACTCCAGAAACCTCACAGGAACATTACCAAACAAAATTTGACACATGGCTATATTACGAAATATTAGAAAAGATGCTTAGTGAAATAGCTAGCTTTTAAGGAGGTCTTAAAGTAAGAGAGAAACACAGGAAGGCAAAGAGCTTTAGGGAGGAAATGATAGAACTATGCTTTCCCCTGCCCTAGCTATAATGCCCAGTGTCTCACCATGTGCATATCCCAGCTCCATGCTAGACTTTAAATTATGTGCAGTGTCAGTATCTGAGCTGGTGGCTGTGTATATGAAAACGAGTGACAAGTATCTTCATTTTCACTGTCTTCTTGCTCTTCCTCCACTGCCTGGGCAGGTTACAGTTCCTGGGCACATTTATCCCTCGCTTAGTGTTGTAGTCATGTTCCTGAAACTTTAGATGAAACAATATTAAATGAATCAGATTGTCCCATTACAACTATGTAAAAGCTTTAGTTAGGTTCAGTTGAACCTTTCCCGTCAGAAACAAATATTAGACAATATACCCAGTAAGTTTATATGCTGAAAATTGCTAAATTACTACATTTATACATTTTTAGTTAATTTTATTTTAAAAGTTAAAAGAAAAATGCTAACTCTTTCTACTTATCTCCTGCTCACCGCCTCTCCTGCTCCCTGATGAGCAGCGAAAAGCTTGAAGCAACCAATGGAGTTCGAGCAGCCTTGAGATGCAGGGTCGCAGAGGTAAGCTGCAAGCTGCAGACAACAGCTGGGAGGGTCAGGGAGTGGGAGAGGCCACTCCAAGATGGCGCTGATCAGGTCACACAACCCGGTGTCACACCCAGCACAAAATGACGTTAATGCGAATCCACAAAACTAAACATAAATACCTGGCCCATTAAAAACACAATTTTAAATCAAAACAATTTAAAATGGGGTAACTTAAAGAGAGGACTTTTGTATCTGAACGAAAAAGGGACCAAGGTCGGACTGTGCTGAGGGGAGGGAGAGAAAATAAAAAGTGCATTCTTACACCACCAGCAGCTTCTCAATCAGAGAGGAGATTACGGAGTGAAGTATGATGAGATAAGGGGGATTAGGTATGTGAATATTGTTAATTTTCTATAGCCTCAATCCAGCAGTTGGCCATGGCCTTGGCAATAGCCTTCCCATAATAGGCAGTGACGTCTCCTCCAATAGATTTAGAACGTACAAGTGCAACTTTCCCCCTCCCATTAATTCACACTGCCTCCTGTTGTGTGTCACCTTCTCCTGCAAGAGGAAGGGAAATCTGTTGTCCAATGTGTTTGGGTGATGTGACTGTTATGCTTGAATAGCTGCCTGTGGGCACAAGCTATGAGATATTTGTGGCTTGAAATAGTACTAAGTGATGGTGAGGTGAAGCATATAATTGTTAGGTATGGGTTCTGATAGATAGAGATTGTTGGTTGGCGAATGATGGTGGTGTGTGATGAATTGATCAGTGGCTGAGGCTAGTAGTCCAGTTAAGTATGGTATGGCATTTGATGATGCATTGATTGGCCTTGACCATTCATATGAGATCATTAAACTTCTACTTGCACTGCATATATTTTGTTAGAGCTGTACTCCAGACATTGATCTCTGCAGCTATCTTTTGGCACTGCCTTCTGAGCAAGTGCCTGGGGGGCCTCCTGCCTGACGAGACAGGGCCTTTTGTTTCGCCTTTTCAACCAAGACCTCCGGGATAACATCTGAAAACGCTGGTGCCTACTCTCATCATTGGTCAGCCATTGTCGATTGCTGCACAACACACTATTCACAATTATTTTAGCACCTCCAGTAACCACAATTTACCTCCCTTTTAAGAGGTGCAGACTGCCTGTAAGTAGTTCTAGGCACTCAGGATACTGGGCCAGCAGCTGATGCGTGCAACCGATGAACAGTTCACGGAGCGCTGGCTACATGCAGTTGGCATCCTGCCTGCATTTCAATCAACAGGTTCAGATTAATCATGTATTATGATCCATGTGTTCATTTTCAGGGGTTATCCAATTTAATACCTGCTGCATTTGCATGATTGATACGAACTAAACCTGCCATGGTATGTGTTAATGACTGATAATCAACCTCTCTTGCACTGAAAAATGACTACTATGCGTGCAGTTGTGATCTGTTTTTGGAGATTGTAAAAATGTCAAATCGTATTTTTTCTTGCTTTTCCTTTCTATCCCTAGCTTCTCTCTTTCTCTCACCCAATCTTCTGTTTTCTCTCTTTGTTTTTCACTCTACCTGAGATGACATTAAATTCACCTTCTATAATTCATAATTTCTCAGTCCTCTTGTGCTTTATTTCTCAATCCTTAAATCTCATTGGTTAAAGATATACCCTGTTGGTTTCATGCTCACCCAGGTCCCAGATGCCCTTTGCCCTCCCCACACCATTATCAGCTTGCACTTTCAGAAAGTTAGAGGGATTTTTTTTTTAAGTTGAAGGATGCAGGGGCAAGTCTAAATAACAGCAGACACTATTAGAAGCCTTGCTACAGAAAAATCTGACCTATCGTATTTTTAATTTTAAAAAATCCATAAGGAAAGAGCTAATAAAATAATTAAAAGTCCATTTTTTAATGCAGTTTCCAATTTTTTAAAGAATTAAAAAAAATAATGTAAATCCCCAAAATGACTTACTGGCCTTCTCAGAAGACAAAGATGAATGAGGAAGTCTAAAATGAAGTGAGTTGAATCTTGGGCAACAGTCAATCAGGAGATCCTCAATAATTCAAATTTCTCTCACCTGGAGAAACAAACTGAAATAGCGTTTTGCTTTTCCACCATGAAAATGAAACAGAGGACTGGATTCTCCCTCTGCTGTTGGTCAATACCATCAACCTGCTACTTTATCCCATGAGCATGCTAAAAATGCATGTAGGATAATTAGCATAATTTCTACAGCTGCTCTTTTGGCTACCAAATTTTCCTATGTCTCTTCTTAATGTGTTTTCCTCTTTCCCTTCCTTTCTCTTTCCATTTCATGTGGCTGGTGGTGGATCATGTGAATTAGTGAAGAAGAGAACTACGAAGACCATGGGAGGAATTTTCCAAGCCCACTGGCGATGGGCATGACAGGTGGCGTGCGTGGAAAATATGGCACGACCTGCTTCACGACAGCGTGAAAGTAGGTCGCGATCGTCTGCTCAGCCTGCCAACGGTGGGCCATGCTTCCTGCCATCAGTCAGTGCGGGCCTGATTGTAATACATCAGTATATAATTGAAAAGCCCATCCCGCCAGGCTCTTGGAACCCCACCATATCGTCTGTCCATGTCGGCGGGAAAGCACGCCAACATGTTTTACAACAGTACTTGGCGATGTGCATTTGGCGGCCTTCACTTTGGGGGTGCTGAGGTGAGTGAGCAGCAGCAATCTCCACAGCTCAGGCCTCAGGGGTGCCGGGGGGTGGGGTCAACTGATGCCTGGCGCCGGTGGTGACTGCTGGGGCAGGGTTCGGGGGGCTGTCCGGGGGGCAAGTGCTGGTCAGCCTCGGAGGTGACTGCTGAGGGGTGGGGGTTGGGGGGAGTGGGGGAAAATGTTGGCCAGCCTCGGAGGTGACTGTTGTCGGTTGTGGGTGGGTGATCAAGTGCTGCCCTGGCACTGTATCCCACACACAGGCAATCAAGGTGGGGGGTCAGGTTAAGCAAGGGAAGTGGTCACGTATTAGGGACACCCATATAAACTGACCATGCCTCTGCAACTGAGACAGATCAGGTGCAGCCACAGTGATATGATTGGGGTCAGGCTAATAGTCTGCCCACCCATGCAAGCAACATGGTGGCACCAAAGAGCCACCAAGCGTTCCATACTTTACCCACCATCTCACCCCCCAGCACAGACTTTGTGTCCACCACCACTTTATTGGACCGTGAAGCAGTTGGACTACACACGTTGTACAATCTCCTCGCCAACGCTGGCCATGTAGCAGTCACTACTGGTGGCGCTCACAGCTCCTTGCATCTCAGCATCCCAGTGTCCCCCATGTCGCAGGTTAACTGGGCAGCGCATTCATCTCTGGCCATCCAAGGGGTGACCAGCACACTCTGGAAGTGTTAAGGGATGGTCACACAGGGCCAGGAGTGGTGCTAAGTACAGCCATGATAACCGTGTCTTTCTCTTACATGCTGCAGGAGGATCACTTCAGGATCATGGTGACTTAGCTGTATGCCTGATGGTCTAGAAGACTGTGGAGAGAGTGACTGAGGCTGCTGGCTGCACAAAGGCAGGAGCAGCAACCTCAAGAAGAAGGGGCAGCAGGGGCTCCCGTACATGCAGCCCAGGAATGACATTGAGCCATGGCTGGTCAGCGCCTAGCAACACCAGGGTCTGTAGATGCCGCCTGCCATTTCTGCAGATGACTAAGAATCAGTGTCACCAACAACTGCGCATGTCTATGGACTTGATGGTTCACATCTGCCGCTTACTGCAGGACTTGGTGCCAAGGGGACATGGAGGGCATCCACTGCCAGTGGTTGTGAAAGTGACCGTGGCACTCAATTTCTGTGCCAGTGGCTCCTTTCAGGGATCCACAGGTGATGTCTGTGGGATTCCACAATCCACCACCCACATGGATGCCATCTTCTCCATGACACTCAACTTTGTGCATTTCACCCAGGACCAGGACAGCCAGGATGCAAGGGCCATTGGATTCGCCCTGATCTCAGAATTCCCACAGGTGCAGGGTGCAATTGACTGCACTCATGTGGCACTCAGGTCTCCGTCGCTACACTTAGTGGACTTCATCAGCCACAAAGGTTTCCACTCACTGAACATGCAGTTAATATGCAACCACCAGAAACGCATCCTACAGGTGTGTGAATGGTTTCCAGGGAATGTGCACGATGCCTATACCCTGAGTCGCTCGCAGATCCCTGCAGTCTTCCAGAGCCCACAGAGGCTGCAGGGTTGGCTCATTGGGGACAACAGCTACCCACACAGGCCATGGTTGATAACACTTGTGCAGCAGCCTCAGACTGCAGCAGAGTGGCGCGATAATGAGGCTCATGCAGCAGCTTGCCACTTGGTGCAGCAGAGCATCGGGATGTTGCAATGCAGTCCCGGTGCCTGGACTGGTCTGGTGGAGCCCTGCAATATAGTCCGCATAGGGTATCATGCGTCGTCTTCGTCTGCTGTGCCCTTTACACCCTGGCGCTGCAACTGGGAGACGAGCTGGCTGAGGAGGAGATGGAGGAGCTGGAGGTCTCCTCGGATGAGGAGGACGACGATGGGGATGAGAGTGGGGGGTCCTCGGTGGTGACGATGACAGGGATGAGGCTAGACGAGGCAGGCACACTCGGGAGACTGTCTTGGCTGCCAGATCTGTGGAGGATGATGACAACATGCAGTGAGGTGTCCCCATACATTCTCACATCGTAGTTGTGAATGTTTGACTCCAGTCTGGCTAATGGCAGCGCCAATACCTCTGAGAGAATGGTCCTGTCATGGAGATGCAGTGGAGGCCCTAATAGTCGCTCGATCACAGCAGGATGATGACAACATGCAGTGAGGACGCTCCATAGATCTTCATAAAGCCTCTGAGAATATTTGACTCCTTTCTGGCCGAGGGCAGCTCACTTGTGCTCCATGATCAGGGCTATCTCAGAGACGCAGCCATGAAACTTCAGATGAATCTGATGCTGTGTCTACCTTCAGCACTTCAGGAGTTGGTGCACAGCATCACTGGTCACAGATGCTGGTGTAATGGGGGCCAGCCACACCTTAAAGGTGCTGAGAGCACACAGAGAGAATTCTATGGCACCTGCCCACTATATTCTGGCAGCAATGACCAGCACCGCTGAGATGCAGGCATCAGTAATGTTTCCAGGGAGTGTGAGGCTGGACCATCACTGAGGTCTGAAGACTGCACAGAACACAGGGAAGAGGCCCTGGACTGAGATACCAGCCTTTTATCTTGTGCAGAAAGGTTTCACATCTGAGTGACAAGAACACTGCTCATCAGAACAAGGAGCCACAGGCAGGGAGACATTCTTAGGACTTCATTGACAATAGTGAACAATATATACAAATGATCACTACTCGTGCCCAGACTGTGCAACTACTTATACCTAACTTTCCTAACCCTGGTCCTCCCCAGACATCCACAGCAGAGGTGGAGGCAGCCTGCTGACCATGACACCCTGTCTGTGATGACTTTGGAGGGCTGACACTTGGTGGGCCCTGGCTTGCTTTTGGGGTCCTGCCGTGTGGCAGTGGCACCCTCTTCAGCCTGTGAAGCTGGAGCTGCGGAGATCACAGGAAGGGGGGATTCGGATGGGCTGGTGACTCCCAGAGTCACCTGGGTGGATGGCTCCGGAGTGTGCACCTGCTGATCCTCCTCCATATGGGTGCCCAAGGCCCGGTGGTTAACTCCGTGAGTGGAAGGGGTAGCTGGAGCGAGATCAAGCTGCTCGGCACCCCTCTCCCGTACACACTATTGGAGGTCAACTACGGCATTAGTGATGGAGTTAAGCCTGTGCAGCAGTACAGGAGTGACATCCTGGACCAAGGTCTCCATGACGGCCTCCATCCTGCCAGTGTTGCCCTCAGTGCATTGCAATGCCGGCGCTATCACCTCAGCCTGAAGACAGACAGACTCCTCTATTGTGCCTTGCAACACGAGGAGTGCAGCAGACATCCCTTCTTGATGTTCCCTAGCTTTCCTTTGCAGCTCCATGTGACATGACTGAGTCCAGAGGCTCGTCATCTGACTCGGACTCAGCAATGTTCTGGCCTCGAAGTGCCAGGAACCTGGGAAATCCCTGCCTCTGCCTGCCGGGGATCAGAAAGTGCAATGTACTCACCAGATTGTGATCCCAAGGCTACTCTAAAGCTAGGCCCTACTGAGGTGTGTCTCTCTGCACTGGTGGAGAGTGTGGTTGAGCACTGCGATGGGACTTCAGGGAGGGTGCTTTCAGATTCCTCTTCAGAGGTTTCTTCAGAGCTTGCTTGGAGGCCCAGGGTCATGGACTCTGTCGGCTGTTTGGCAGAAGTGCCTGCGAAAGCAAGGGGAGATAATCAGTGCATGGCAGTGGCCTGTGAAAGAGGAAACATCACTCACGGCATGGTTGTCTGATGGGTGTTGCACTGCTGGATCCTCGCTTGGTAAAGCAGCACTGACCTCATCATCAGCACAGGACTGGTCCTGATCATCGTCAGTCAGCTGGGCGGCTGTGTTTTTGAACTCTATCAGCACTTTGATCTTCGCATCCCTCCACCTGTCTGTGACCTTTCCCTTATGGATAGAGATGGGGAGAGTGTATCAGGATGCCTGTCAGGCCAGATGATAAATAAGCGGTCCCATGGACGGGATGAGGACAATGATGGTGTGTGTGAAAGAGTGAATGATGGCAGTGAGTGACGGCCTGTGGATGTGTGATGGGTTTGTGAGTGTGTGAGTTGAGAGTGATGAAAAGAATGACTTACTCTGGCAGAATAGAGGGGGTCATTTTGCGGCAGTGGGTGGCTGTCCTCTTCTGCAGGGTGTTTGCGCTGACCACCACTGCCACCGTCTCCCAAGCCAGGTTGGTGACTTTGCTGCCCATCCTGCGGCCAGAGCAGGGTTGAGGTATGTCCTGGTGGGCCTCCACGGCATCCAGCAGTCGCTCAAGGAGCCCGTCACTGAAGCGGGGGCTGCAGTCTTTTTGTCTTTGCTGGCCATGTCTCTCGGGCAGTGGCAGTGAGCTGGTGGTGATGGGCACTTTGTTGGCGGCTGCCTTTTAATGATGGCGGCCGGTGCGATGCAACAGTAGGGTGATGGCAAGCAGACAAATGAGAGCACACTGCCATGGAAATGGCGTGTTTCGTGGGAGTGAATAAACAATGAGGCGGGTTCGGGACAATATGACGTGAAAACCCGCCATTTTCATTGGCGGGTAGGACTCCATTTTACTTGCCCGCTACAGCACTTAGTGCAATTCTGGAAAAATTCCGCCCCATATGTTTAGTGCCTGTGGGATACGAGTCACGAGAGGGATATTGCCAGGGCTGTAGCTCAATGAACTTATATGGGAGGGATCCTGTTAAGACTGCGGACCTGCTTTGTGGTAATAGGTTATGAAGCTGGAAGGTGGTTTTGAAGTTACATGTGCAAGGAAAGATATGACTAAGGCTGTACATTGAAATATATCTATTACTATGAGGAGAGATCCTCTCCTGCCACTTCCTACCATCACCCACCATTTTACAGTGATTACAGCTCTACCCTTCATGGCTGTTATCCTATCCTGTCCCTTCTTCCCCTGATGAATCACTTCTCTTGTTACGTCCCTTGCCCTCAAGCTATTGCTTCTTCCCACCTGTCCTGCTCCTCCACATCCTCACTCCCAACTCAGCTCTATTCACATCCTATTACTCTCTCATTTCCATTTCTTCCTTTCCCTAAAACAAAAGCAAAATACTGTGGATGCTGAAGATCTGAAATAAAAACAGAAAGTGCTGGAAATACTCAGCAGGTCTGGCAGAATCTGTGGAGAGAGAAACAGAGTTAATATTTTGAGTCCAATATGACTCTTCTTTGGAACTCTGAAGAAAAGCCACATTGGACTCGAAATGTAGCTCTGTTTCTCTCCCCACAGGTGCAGCCAGCCCTACTGAGTTTTTCAGCACTTTCTGTTTTTCTTTTTCCTTCCCTATCCTTTTTGCATTACCTATACATTTCCCTTCCTCTCCTGTCTATCCTGTGTTCCCTCACCTTACCCTTCTAAACCTTTGTATCACCCCAGCATAACCTTTCTATCCTTCTACATCATTTGCATTCCCCTATGCTCTTTCTCCCTATATATTCCCCAAGCCACATTCATTAATTGAAAGCTGTGAATTCTCATCTGGAATTTCCTCATGGGTTCTCCAAATTGCCATAGCTTCAACTGGAAAAGCCATTTGTACCATTTCTCTGGGGCGTTCTTCACTGTTCTTCCACTAAAATTACAGCAGATGATTGGAAGAGACCTCTGCCCTCCCCCCAGCATAGAAATTCTACCCACCTTTCTTTCTTTTATATTCTTAAATTTCTCTGTATATTTATAAGGTGGCTGTATTATAGCACATCCACTTCTGGAAAAAGTGGTTAAAGTATGACAAGTTTACATAGAGTGCAACTGTAGTGTGATAAATTTATATAGGTAATTTCCATTACAAATATGGCTGTTAAGAATTACAATGGAAAAAGTGGGGAGGAAGAGTAAGATTTGTTATATATAATACAAAAAGATAATTCTATAGATATGGGATCAAAACAATTTTATAATTCATTTAATGTCCATATACAAAGCAACATTTAATATGCTGAATATAATCTCCCATATTTCATAAAAATATACCATCTAAGTTTTATAAAAGGAAGTTTTTTAAGTTGAAATGCGTCAGAATTACTCAAAAGTATTTTGTTTTCCATATAACAAACTTTTTCTATTTGTATATATAATTACTCTTAAAGTAGAAAGTCATCCCAGAGAGACAGAATGTTATGAAGAGATGTTAATGTCTGTAATGTTATTGGAAATTATTATTAAATTGGAATTGTAGTAGGGTCTATGCCTATGTGTATGCCTGTGTGTGTGGCTTAATTGGATTAAAGCCAGGTAGCCTGAGTGCTTTGATGTACAGTAGTTTGAGATGTTAATTAGATAAACGTAAGGCAGAGAAGGTAAAAGGCAATTTGCATTTTAAATAAACCATTGAAAGGAACGGGTGAAATCTTGCACCTAGCTGGGAGATGCCAAGCAAAGTTTTTAAATTACTAATAAAATTGGCGCATTGAAAGGATTATTATTACAAGAGGTAAAATTACAAACCTAGTAATACAGTGCAAAATTTATATTCAAAGGGAAAGCTAGGTATAAACAGAAAGTAGTTTGTGTGCGTCAATTAGAGGCATGTAAGGTCTAACCAGCCTGTAAGCCTACAACTGTGCAAAGGAATCAAACAGCAATGGACCTCATTTTGAATTTGTCAGGTCAAAAATGCTCTGCCTGTTGTCTGTTTAAAGTCTATGAGTTACTGTTGCCTTGGTGAAGATTTATCTGGGAGTGATTAATTTGGGGATTTGTTTAAAAGTTATTATGGTAGTAATTTTAGACATGTGTATGTGTTTAACTAGTTGTTAAATTAATAAATGTTTAATTTAGTTTTATATAAAAAACCTCTTGAGGTTTGGTGGTTTTATTCCTGAATTCAGAGCTGCATCTCAAACATACCAATTGAAAATATAGGGTTATGACAGTTGTTCAAGTTTCCCTCTGGGATTTAAACCACTCAGCTATTACCAACTGCTGTGTCGTAATAATTGGGGGCTCTTGGCAGGATAATATTTGTAATTCCTTGATTGGTTTTGAATTGCTGAATCTTAAGGTTATGAGTATGAGAAGCACATTGAATTCAGGAGTTGGTGAGGTTTTTTATAAGTGGTGAGACTGCAAAATGGCAATTGCTGTGACAATTGCTAAGGCTTGTCTGGAAGTGGAAGATATAACTCTGATTGGGTTACAAAGAATAACCAGGAGTAAGTTAACAGAGTTAGTGGATAAATTACAATTGGGGTTATCTGCAGGGGCTAGGAAAGCAGATATAATTAAAAGTATAGGACAGCATCTGCAGTTCGAAGTGCTACCTGACACTAGTGAGTCACAGCTGGAGGTAGTAAGATTTCAATTACAAATATAGACGCTTGAACTTCAATGAGTTCAAATGAACTGAACAAACTTGAATTAGAAGCAAAGGAAAGAGAAAGGGCATTTCAAAGGGAACAAGCAGAAAGGCAGGGGAAAGCAAGGAAGCTGGAACTGGAATTTCAGGCAAGGGAGAAGGATGAAGAGAGGCAAGGGAAAAAGAGAAAGAAAGAGAAAGAGAATACCTGCTTAAAAGGTTGGAAGTTAAAAAAGAACTCAGATTCTGAGGAGAGTTCAGTTGATGAAAAAACCTTTAACCTAAAATCCAGTAGGGAGATGTTTAGATTTGTATAAGCTGTTCCAAAGTTTGAGGAAAAATATATTGAAGCATTCTTTATTTCATTTGGGAAGATAACTAAACAGATGAAATGACCACAGGAGTACTGGACATTATTGTTACAGTCTAGGTTGGTGGTTAGAGCAAATGAGGTATATGCTTTGCTGTCTGAAGAAGTATCGATGTGGTGAAAAAGGCTATTTTGAGTGCATATGAATTAGTTCTGGAGGTATACAGGCATAAATTTATGCCTATGAGAAAACAGCCTGGCAAACTTATATTAAGTTTGAGAGAGTAAAACAAAGTAATTTTGACCTGTGGATACGGGCGTTAAAAATAGAGATGACATATGCAGCTCTTAGAGAAGTATTTAAAGATTCAATTCCTTTGGTAGTGAGAATTCATGTGGAGGAACAAAGGGTTCAAATGGTAAGGCAAGCAGCAGAGATAGCTGATGATTATGAAGTTTGTTCAGAGAGCTAAATCTGTTTTCATCATTCTTTCAAATCAGAGAAGGATAGAAAGTAGAAAGGTGAAAGGAAGGTAGGTAGTCAGGGAAGAAAAGGAGTGGCTGTAAATTCCCAGGAAGTTTTTTCTCAGGATAAAAAGGAAGGTGCTGAGAGTAGGAATGACTTTCAAAAATTGAGGTGTTTTCATTGTAATAAAGTGCAGCCCACAAAGTCAGTGTGTTGGAAATTGCAGGGAAAATCTGTTAGAATTATTGGGGTACAGAAAAGTTCTGGAAATAAAAGTACTGTGGGTTCTGAGGTTCAGGCACAGGAAGAACCAGTGGTTTGTGTACAAATAAAACAGGAAGAATCAGTGATAGGTAAAGAAGTGGGAATGCATTCACAATTTACCCAAGAGAATTCTAAGGAGCAGGTTGCAGAAATGTTTAAAGACTTTTTGTGTGAAGGGAAAGTCTTTCCATGTGTACAGGGTGGAGTTGGTAAAGATATTAAAATTTTAAGAGACACGGGGGCTAGTCAATCCTTAATGTTGTACGATAGTGATATTTGTTGTTCAGAGGGAGTATTACAGGAGCAGGTATAACAAGTGGGGTTCAGGGAGATGCTAAACCTATCCCCTTGTGGAAGATAAATTTAAAGAGCAGGTGAATCTATTGTTGGAGTGGTGGAAAAATTACCTATTGCAGGGGTTCAATTTATTTTGGGTAATGGCCAAATAACAGGGTCACAAATGTGGGTGATGCCTATGGTAGTTGAGCAGCTTGTAGAAGTATTTTCAACAGAAGGAGCATCCTGGATTGCTTCCAGAATGTGTGGTAATGAAGTCACGGATACACAGGTTGAAACAAGAAAAACAAGAAGGGCCGGCAGTTCAAAGGCAAGAAGAAGGTGTCGAAATCCAAATAATTGCCACTGTGTTTGATAACATTGTTCCGGAGGAAAGGCTACAGGATAATTCAGCTGAAGTGTTTAACTCAAGGAGGTTAGTAGAATTACAGAAAAATGGTTTACAATTAAAACAGTTATATCAGAAAGTTTACTCAGAAACAGAAGCAAAATGTATTTCAGAATGTTATTACCTTAAGAATGATATTTTAATGAGAAAATGGAGGCTGGATTATGTCTCAGCAAACGAAAGCTGGAGGGAGGTGCATCAGATTGTTATCCATTAGGGTATAAAAATAAGATTCTGAGAATTGCTCATGAAATTCCAATGGGGAACATGTAGGAATTAGGAAAATACAGGAAAAGATACAGAGGCTTTTTTGGCCAGGATTGCATAGGGATGTAGTCGAATTCTGTAAAACCTGTCACACATGTCAGGTAATAGGGAAACCACGAGCAGTGATTAAGCTGGCACCTTTACTCCCAATACCAGCATTTGAAGAACCTTTTACCAGGGTCATGATTGAGTGTGTAGGAGCACTCCCTAAGACTAAAAGTAGAAATCAATACTTACTGACAATAATACATATGTCTGAAACAATACCTTTAAGAAATATTATAACCAAGAAGATTGTGGAAGAGTTAACTAATTTTTTTTTTTTTACAAGATATGATTTACCTAAGGAAATAAAATTAGGACCCTGGATGATTGTATGTCACAGCCGTTTAAGAAGGTAATGAACAGTTTGGGGATAAAACAGTTTAGGCCAACAGTTCACCATCCGGAGTCACAAGGGGTTTTGAAAAGGTGGCATCAAACTTTAAAAACCATGATGAGAGCATCCTGTGAAGATTATCCACAGGATTGGGATAGGGGAATTCCATTCTTGTTATTTGGTATTAGAGACACTCCTATGCATCGACTGGTTTAAGTCCTTTTGAAGTAGTTTATGGTCATGAGGTAAAAGGACCACTGAAATTGATTCATGAAAAATTGGTGGGTCAAAATTCAGAAACTATTCTCCTGGATTATGTATCAAATTTCAGGGAAAGATTGAACTGAGCATGTGAGTTGGCTCGGGAAAATTTAAAGGTATCACAACAAGTAATGAAAATGAAGGCAGACAAGAAAGCGACAGCTCGCAGTCTTGTTTCTGGAAAGTATTAGTTCTGTTACCACTACTAGGTGATTTATTAAATGCAAGATTTATTGGACCTTGCAAGATTGAAAAGAAATTGAGTGAAGTAAATTATTTAATATGTACTTCAGATAGAAGAAAGAAGCAGACGGTGTGTCATATTAATATGCTTAAAAAGTATTTTGACAGGGAAGAGGAACAAAAAGAGGTATTAGTGATGGTGGATGATGAGAAAGAGGTAGAAGTGCAGGAATCTGAAATTGATTTTCCTCTAATCAAATTGGATAATAAGGAGGTACTTGAAAATTTAAGTGAAATATTGGGTTACCTTCAAAACAAGTGTCAAAGTGATTTGGAAAAGGTATTGCTGTTATACAAACCTATTTGTGGGATTAAGTTGGGAAAGACAGATTTAACTATACATGATGTGTCTGTCCAGGTTTCATCTTCAATAAGGCAACATCCTTATAGAGTAAATCTGGCAAAGTTATCACAGGTACAGAAAGAAATTTATTTCATGCTTCAAAATGATATAGTTGCATCTAGTTGCAGTAACTGGAGTTCGCCTATTGTGCTGATGCCGAAACCTGATGGAATACAAAGATTGTGCGTGGACTATCGAAAGTTGAATGCGATGACAAAAGCAGATTCACATCCTATACCACAGTTGGAAGATTGTATTGAGAAAGTGGGACAATCGAAATTTATCACAAAGGTTAACTTGCTAAAAGGGTATTGGCAAGTACCGTTGTTACAAAAAAACCAAAGGAGAAATCGGCTTTGTGATGTCAAGTGGACTATATCAGTTTCCAGTAATGCCATTTGGTATGAAGAATGCACCTGCGACATTTCAAAGATGAACAAAGTAATTGCAGGCCTAAGCAATTGTGTTGTTTATATTTATGATCTAATAGTTTTGTCAGACATGGGAGGAGCATCTACAGCATTTGGAAGAACTATTTTCTTGATTCCAAGAAGCTAATTTGGTGATGAACTTGGCTGAAAGTGAATTTGCAAAAGCACAAGTTACGTATCTAGGCCATACCATTGGACTTGGTAAGGTGGCTCCAAGAGATGTGAAAGTCAAAGTTACAAGTGCCTACAACAAAACATGAAGTTTTGAGGTTTCTGGGCATGAGTAGGCTTTACCAGAAATTTGTTCCAAATTTTAGCAGTGTGGTTGCTGCACTGATTGAACTGAATTAAAAAACAACAAGAAGCTTCAATGGACGATGGAGTAGCTGAAGGCATTTGACAGTTTGAAATAAGTCTTAAGTACGATACCAGTTTTGGTAGTACCCAATTACAACCAAGCAACCAAGTTGGCTACTGACGCAAGTAATGTAGGCATTTTGGCCGTACTGTTACAAGATGATGACACTGGAATTGAAAAACCGATAGGGTATTTTTCACCGAAGTTGAATGCACGACAGAAACAATATTCAATGATTGAAAAGGAGACCTTGGGTTTGGTGTTAGCATTGCAGCATTTTGAAATCTATGTGGCAAACAATTCATCAGAAACAATTGTTTATATGGACCACAATCCTTCAATGTTTCTGGACAAATTTTGAGACAGAAGTGCAAGGCTATTCAGATGGAGTCTATTACTGCAACCATTTAATCTACAGATTATACATATTGCTGGTAGAGAAAATCTGTTTGCAAGTGCGTTATCAAGAGTTTGAAGCTTAATGGGAAAATTGAACAATTAAACCCTGGGCACTGAACTTGAATAATTGCTGTAGATACCAAGGATTTGTATATGTTAATGCATGCATCTGGCAATGTAATAGAGTAAAAGTATAGATAAATATAGGAGATAGTGTGAGATGGGTTAATAAAAATGAAGCAGTCTTTTAGAATTATGATGGTTCATTTTTTGATAAGGGGAGGAATGTCAAGATTTAATAATGTCTATGTTATTGGAAATTATTTTAAAATAGAGTTCCAGTGGTGTATGTGTCTATGTATGTCTTAATTGGATTAAAGCTAGCTGCTCTAGAGGCTTTCGCCCGCGTATCCGCCCTCACACCTTCCTCTCCCTCCCAGGTTCCCCCTTGTCCTCATTTATCATCCCAGCAGCCTCTGCATTCAAAGCATCATCCTCAGCCATTTCCATCAACTCCAGCATGATGCCACCACCAAACACATCTTCCCTTCGCCCCCCGCCCCCCCCCACCCCCGTCGGCATTCCATAGGGGCCATTCCCTCCGGGACAACCTGGTCCACCCCTCCATCACCCCCTACATCTCAACCCCTCCCACGGCACCTTCCCATGCAACTGCAGAAGGTGCAACACCTGCCCCTTTACTCCCCCCCTCTGCACTGTCCAATGGCCCAAACACTCCTTTCAAGTGAAGCAGCATTTCACTTGCACTTCCCTCAATTTAGTCTACAGCATTCACTGCTCCCAATGTGGTCTCCTCTACATTGGAGAGACCAAACGCAGACTGGGTGACCACTTTGCGGAACACCGTCTGCCCACAAGCATGACCCAGATCTCCCTGTTGCTTGCCATCTCAACACACCACCCTGCTCTCGTGCCCACATGTTCACCCTTGGCCTGCTGCAATGTTCCAGCGAAGATCAATGCAAACTGGAGGAACAGCACCTCATCTTCCGACTAGACACTTTACAGCCTTCCGGAAATTAACATTGAGTTCAACAACTTCAGGTCATGAACTGTCTCCTCCATCCCCACCCCCTTTCCAATCCCCCTTTTTTCGTAATAGTTTTTATATTTTTTAATATATATTTTTCTTTTCCCACCTATTTCTAATATTATTTTTAATTTTATTTCCATCCATTGTTTTATCTCCACCTTTTAGCCTATTTCAACCCCTTCCCCACCCTCACTAGGGCCATCTATCACTTGCTCGTCCTGCTTTCTACCCTTAACGTCACCATTAGCACATCCTTTCGCTAATATCACCACTTTCAACACCCTTTTGTCCTTTTGTCTATGACATCTTTGGCAATCTCTTCTTTGTCTCCACCTATTACTGGCCCTCTATCCAGCTCCACCTGTCCCACCCCTCTCAAACAGCTTATATTTCACCTCATTTCTATTTTTCTTTAGTTCTGATGAAGAGTCATACGGACTCAAAATGTTAACTCTGTCTTCCTCTCCACAGATGCTGTCAGACCTGCTGAGTTTTTCCAGCTATTTTTGGTTTTGCTCTAGAGGCTTTGATGTAGAGAAGAGAAGTAGGTTTGAAATGGTAATTAGGTAAACATAGGGAAGTTACAAGGTGAAGTGTAAAGGGAGCACTTTTAAGTGAACCATTCAAAAGAATAGGTGAAATATTACACCTAGCCAGAAGAAGCCAAACTATGTGTTTACGTTTTCCAAAGCTTACTAATAAAATTAGTGTTATGAAAGGGGCTTCATTGTTAGAAGAGGTAAAGTTCAAAAAGCTTAGTGATACAGTGAGAATTTGCATTCAAAGAGGAAAGTATGTATAAAGGAAGAGAAGACTGTTGGTAATAGAGGACGGATTCTAAGGTCTAAAGGCTCCAGCCTGTGAGCCTCAAGCCGCTGTTTGCAAAGACTCAGAGCTGAAAGAAACTCATTTTGAATTTGACTGTCCAGCGTGTGCTTTACCAAGGGTCAGTTTAAATCTATGTGTTTTACTGTTGTCTTAATGGAGGTGTAACTGAGAGTGAGATTAATTAGGGGAGTTAGAAGTGATTATAGTAGTAATTTGTATTATGCTTACAATCTTTTAATTAACAAATGTTTAATTTAGTTTCATAAAAATCTCTTGAGACTCGGTGGTCTTATTATAACTGAATTCAAAGCCTGCATCTTGAAACATACAAATTGCAAAAATTGGTTATGACAGTTATTTCAAATTTCCCCTTGGGATTTGAACAACTCAGCATTTACCATCGGCTGTGTCATAATAGTTTTATCAGTGTACATGTAGAACCTGTGCCATATCTTCACATGTTGTTGCTAAGGAGCAACATGTAAAAAAAGAAGAGGAGGCCAAAGATAAATTCTTGGGTGACTCTGGGAGTATTGGTGTGGGTATGGAAGAGAAACCAGGGCTGGAAATGCTCTAGGTGTGATTTGAGAGGTAAGAATGGAACCAAACAACAGTAATCCAACTGAGCTGGACAATGGAGGAGGATTGTGTGGTCTACCATATCGAAGGCTGCAGAGAGTTTGAGGAGGATGGGGGGAGGGGTAGTGCACCGTGGTCACAGTCACATAAGATGTATTTTGTGACTTTTATTAAGGGTATTTTACTGCTGTGGCAGAGGTGAAAACCTGATTGGAGGTACTCAAACGTAGAGATGTGGGAAAGAGGGGGATGGATTAGGGAGGAAACAACAAATTCAAGCACTTTGGAGAGGAATGAGAGATTGGAGATGGGATGGTAGTTTGAAGATAAGTTTCTTGAAGAGGGGTTCATGATGGTATTTTTGAAAGAGGGATCCATTTACAATGTCAGCTAGTACTGGGCCAAGGAATAGAAGTTGGATGATCAGCAAGTTGGTAGAAATGGATTCAAGAAAGCAGGAAGTGGGGCTCATGTATAAGTTGGAGCAGCATAGAAGAGAGATAAGTGCAAAATTAAAGAAAAACACAGGTTCAAAGCTAGTGCAAGAGAGCAACCTTGGAGGAGGTTTGGATTGGTGGGAAAGGTAAAGGAGGGATGCAGTGGGTCAACTGAAAGGATGCTCTTAATATTAGAGTTAAATAAAATTAATAATTGTCTTGTATTTGTTGTTGTATGTGAGGGTGGAGGGGATAGAGGTTGGGAGGGGGAATTAAGGAGATTATTGATAGTGGAGAAAAGAAGCCGGGAGAAAAGGAGTTACATCCACAGGATGCTCCTAGAGGAGTGAACGGTTTTCGCAGAGAAAAGAGCAAGGCCTTATACTCTTTGATGTGATCCAGCCAGATCTGACAAAACCAGTTTATGGCCCAGTTAATGAAATGCAATTTTGAAGTGCTTCGAGCTTGCATGCTTCCTGTTCATTGAGCACTTGTCTTCAAATTGCTGTTAAGCTTTTGAGTGGACAGGGCACTATAGTTGAGGCAATTTTAAACAATTCTGCCTGTCGGGAACCAGGCATGAGTGGGTACAGTGCTGGTTTTAACCCTACACCCAATTTTATTCTCAATTGATGTTACTGGATGAGGTATAAACTTGGGGTTCCATGCAATCTTGTCAGTTTCCCGAGGGTTGGGTTAGATTAAAATTGCTGCTATGTGCCAAGCCTATTTATCATGATATTTGGAGTATTATAACTTGCTAACAGTGAATCTACAAAAATACAGTATTCACCTGTCACACATGTGATATCTCTTTCTGTCCATGCATAATGGACATTAGGACCCAAGTTCTGACACACTGGAGATCCAGAAGTTAATTGTAGTGTTACTTAGATTTTGCAGTCAGAAAGTTCATAGCAATGAAGATTGCTTTCAATGTTCCCTTGTCACTTGATGGTAGGTTTTCTAATTAGCTGTCCCACTTTTTCCTTGCATAGAACTATACAGTGGTATATATAGAAATTTACCAGTTTTCAGTTATATGTTGCACTCAGTTCCTTCAGGCTGCACTTTTCATGATTGCTGCATCTTGTGTACTGGATTGCTGGTGCACAATCATTAAGGCTTCAGAATTCATGGAAAAATATTTAATTGAACAGCTGGTGCAATTTTTGTGCTGGGATTGCTTTCTCGGCGCCCATTTTGGATGAGCACCATGGAAGCTTCACGTGCAATGGAACTCTTAATAAGAATAGATTTTGTAAATTTTATTTACAAAGTTGGGGTTGTAAAATTGGGTAGGATGGTGGCAGTAGCATATCCATTATCTACCTGATTCCACTAGGATTTTACCAGTGGTTCAGCAGGAGTTGGGTTCATTAAGGCCTTAAGTGGCCAATTAATGGCCACTTAAAGTTCTCCTCCTGTCACTACTAGTATTTTATCATCAATGAGGGGCACCCATGACATTTGGTGAGGCTGCCAGGTGAAAATAGAGGCCCTGTTTCTGGTTGGGATGGTGGTGGGGGGAGTGGAGAGGGGCATAGGTGGTCCACTCCTGTTCAGACACCTTGTACCCAACAGAGGCCACTCCCAAGGTACTCCCTCCCAACGTGTTCCCCATCCAGGGCTGCCAGCCTGGCCCCAACAAAACCCCCCAATTTACCTTTGCATTTGGCTCCATGACCCCTCAGGTTTGGGGCCTGCAGTCCCAGCAGTGGCCACCATTTCCTGTGGTGCTGCTGGGACTAGAAAGCTGATGGCCATCTGATTGACTGGCAGCTCTCTGAGGTAGGACTTCCTCCTAGATGGGGGTGGGAAGCCCAGAGCTGATTTTGCAGCTGTTGAACTTAAATTAACTCAGAGCAGGATGTCAGGGTGTAAGTCCCGCCCTGAACCAATTAATGGCTCATCAGGTCTAAAATTAGCTCAGGGCTTCATGCCCATGTGGAGTGGACTGGCTACTGGCTTCTAAGTGTAAAATTCAGTCCAATATAATTCAGAGATGAATTGGTATAAGACTAAAAAAAAAACATGGAGCTCAATGAAAATCTGAGCTGCATTAGCCACTCCTGGCATTATGCTGCCAATCACATTTGCAGGCCTTGGCCATGACTGATGACAATAGGCTCTGTACCGTCCAATGTCAGTAAGAAGCTATTTATAGAGCTTTACTATCTATTGTGAGGACATTTGGAGTCAATCTACAACATAGGTAGGGCACTGTCACTGATAGTTAAGGTCCTTATTACCCTCAATTTTTCTTTCTGTATCTCATTTCAAACTAGCATGGCTGTATCAGCTGGTGTTCTAGCCAAACATATATCAAACAAGTGACAGTTGCATCAAAAATCATCTCTTTTCCTATCAAACATAAGAAATATTGGGGCAAGGGTCACTGATGCCAGTCATGTTTCCACTCAGCTAATGGGGTTCCTGCTGTGGCCACTTGCTTCCAAGATATAACTTGAAACAGAATTTGATTTATAAGATATTGTTTGTGATGTTTGTATGGTTTCATGCATACCTGTGTGGGAGGGGGTGTAAAGGGGCAGGTGGGGGGGCCATAACAGGATGAACTTCCCTTGCTCCTCTGTGCTGTTACACAGAAGCCTCTGCTAACTCAAGGAAGTCAAAGGTTTGTGATTTTTGCACCCTCTTCCAGGTTGGGTCTGTTCCTTTGTTAACCTCCAGGGCAAGTGCGCAAGAAAATTTACTTTTTTAATTTTTAAAATACAAAAGCTTACTGCTGGGTTATTTAAACTGACTCAATCACTCCAGGGTAAGAAAATACACATCCACATATAACTGTATTTGACCACAGGCAACAAAAAGGGACATCTTAAAATAGTCTGTAATACAAGTTTACAAGAAACATATATTGACATACTGTAGTAACCTGATATGTAATATACCTTTAAGACAAGTATTATAATGTAAGATCACATGATCTTAATACCCAATAGCAGGGTAGCGTGGGCTACCTCTCTGTGAGTCTTGAGTTAGTCACTGATGAGAGAAGACAGAGTTTTATGTTGTGAGCACACAAGTATAGCTGCATAGTTTAGTTTGTAAATAAATAACATGTACTTATTCTAACAACGATCTTCTGATGTTCTCTGTCTCCGTACCAACTCGGTCACCCCAGTATAAGCGTGCAACCCGGATCCTTTAGCCAAACAAATGAACATGCTCTCATGACTAAATAGCTGTCAGTGTATGTAAGCTGTGAGATACGAGTGTGAGGCTTGCAGTGGTGTTAAGTGTGTGAAGGTAATGTGAAGCAAATGAATGTCAAGTATGGAGACTAACTAATGGAGATTGTTGGTGGGCGAGTGTGGCAATTTGAGCAGTGGTTGAGACTACTGGTGCAGTTAATAGGAAAAGCATTTGAAGATCCGTTCACTAACCTTAATCACTCTTGTGAGGTAATGGAACTTCTCATGGCACTGCATCCAGATCCTCAGAGTGTGAATATGGCATTGACCACGACAGCTATCTGCTCCCACTGCCTTTTCAACAAGTATGCGGAGAATCTCAAGCCCTCTATGAACACAAAATATCTTTCCTCGTGTTCATCTCCTCCACCAAGGCCTCTAGTGCAGTCTGAAAATTTTGGAACCTGCACTCTTCCATGTTGTGTCTTTCTCTTCACAAGTTAGATTCACTTCCTGCAGGATGGCCAACACCTGGTTCAGCCACAAGGACCTTCCCCTTTGAAGGGAGCAATTTAGCTTTGACTGGCATTAGAAATTTACCATTTTTGGCTCAGTGTTGATGCATGCAGCTATTCTACAGCATAGTTAGGGCTGGCTGCACACACAAGACATTCAAATGACCAGGCAGCATGACATTGCACTGCTATGCCTGCCCTGCAATCGATGGATTAGTTGGGTATCCCAATTTCCCAGTTTTGGGGTGGAGGTAATGCAATTAGGTCTATTTGAAAGTATAACAAACCCAATTACCCTAAATATATGAATATGCCTATATATTTGTTGAAACTGAAAACTACCATTTGTAAATTAGCAGGGAGAGTACGGAATCCACTTTATTGCTGAGCATTTCTTTTCTATTTTATTCTGATGTACTGGATTCTCTCAGAAGACTACAAATTCTGTCAAGCTTCAAATTGATGCAAACTACAGCTCCCAGCATGACTTGTATTGCAGGCTCCGTCATGTAAAAATGTCTTGCATGAAGATTGAACAGCCCATACACTCTGAGAAAAGGTTTATATCAATAAAAAGTCAGTCAAGTGCCAATGGCATTGTACATAGCAAAATGTTCTGATGATTCATGGGCTGTTTTGAGTGACTAGAAACTTTGGGTCATTATTAATCTATCATTTATTCAGTTTACTGATATACTAGCAATTTTCAAAATTGCAGGAAGTTGTTTAGTAATTGGGAAGTCAGGTTGCTTTGGAGATTGTTATCTGGGCTTCATTGAATATCCCAACACCAAAATGTTTTATCATTTCATAACATTATAACTACTGACTTATTAAATTTAAAAAATTGTGACAGTTTGCCACAATTTGCAAAATTTCAGGCTGATTTGTTTCTGTTCTCAGTTTTAACATTATTAGTGTTCTGTTTTGTTACTTTCAGCTGGACCAGAGACACTCACTTGCTAACTAACCTCCTGATACTGAAAGTTGAATATTTGGTACAACACAAAAATTGCTCAAGTTGTAGTGTGATTTGTAATGGCAGGGTCTGGCCAGGATCAGGATGTCGTACGACATACATTTGTCATTATGCGGAGCATGAATGCTGGTAGGATCCTCTTTGACATTTTCTTTTTACATCTATTTAACCTTAATGTAAATGATTAGAGAGCAAGGACTCCCCCTTTGATACAAACACCTACATTTTTCACTACAAAAACAGAATTACCTGGAAAAACTCAGCAGGTCTGGCAGCATCAGCGGAGAAGAAAAGAGTTGACGTTTCGAGTCCTCATGACCCTTCGACAGAACTTGAGTGAGTCCAAGAAAGGGGTGAAATATAAGCTGGTTTAAGGGGTGTGTGTGTGTGTGGGGGGGGGGGGGGGGGGGGGGGGGGGGGGGGGGGGGGGGGGGGGGGGGGGGGGGCGGGGGGGTGGTGGGGGGAGAGAGAGAGAAGTGGAGGGGGTTGGTGTGGTTGTAGGGACAAACAAGCAGTAATAGAAGCAGATCATCAAAAGATGTCACAAACAACAGAACAAAAGAACACATAGGTGTTAAAGTTGGTGATATAATCTAAACAAATGTGCTAATTAAGAATGGATGGTAGGGCACTCAAGGTATAGCTCCAGTAGGGGAGGAGCATAAAAGATTTTAAAATATTTAAAAATAATGGAAATAGGTGGGAAAAGAAAAATCTATATAATTTACTGGAAAAAACAAAAGGAAGGGGGAAACAGAAAGGGGGTGGGGATGGAGGAGGGAGCTCAAGACCTAAAGTTGTTGAATTCAATATTCAGTCTGGAAGGCTGTAAAGTGCCTAGTTGGAAGATGAGGTGTTGTTCCTCCAGTTTGCGTTGGGCTTCAATGGAACAATGCAGCAAGCCAAGGACAGACATGTGGGCAAGAGAGCAGGGTGGAGTGTTAAAATGGCAAGCGACAGGAAGGTTTGGGTCATTCATGTGGACAGACTGCAGGTGTTCTGCAAAGCGGTCGCCCAGTTTACGTTTGGTCTCTCCAATGTAGAGGAGCAACGAATGCAGTAGACTAAGTTGGGGGAAATGCAAGTGAAATGCTGCTTCACTTGAAAGGAGTGTTTGGGCCCTTGGACGGTGAGGAGAGAGGAAGTGAAGGGGCAGGTGTTGCATCTTTTGCGTGGGCATGGGGTGGTGCCATAGGAGGGGGTTGAGAAGTAGGGGGTGATGGAGGAGTGGACCAGGGTGTCCCAGAGGGAACGATCCCTACGGAATGCCGATGGGGGGGTGAAGGGAAGATGTGTTTGGTGGTGGCATCATGCTGGAGTTGGCGGAGGACGATCCTTTGAATGCGGAGGCTGGTGGGGTGATAAGTGAGGACAAGGGGGACCCTATCATGTTTCTGGGAGGGAGGACAAGGCTTGAGGGCGGATGGGCGGGAGATGGGCCGGACACGGTTGAGGGCCCTGTCAACAACCGTGGGTGGAAAACCTCGGTTAAGGAAGAAGGAGGACATGTCAGAGGAACTGTTTTTGAAGGTAGCATCATCGGAACAGATGCGATGGAGACGAAGGAACTGAGAAAATGGGATGGAGTCCTTACAGGAAGCGGTGTGTGAGGAGCTGTAGTTGAGGTAGCTGTGGGAGTCGGTAGGTTTGTAATGGATATTGGTGGACAGGCTATCACCAGAGATTGAGACAGAGAGGTCAAGGAAGGGAAGGGAAGTGTCAGAGATGGACCACGTGAAAATGATGGAGGGGTGGAGATTGGAAGCAAAATTAATAAATTTTTCCAAGTCCCGACGAGAGCGTGAAGCAGCACCAAAGTAATCATCGATGTACTGGAGAAAGAGTTGTGGAAGGGGGCCGGAGTAGGACTGGAACAAGGAATGTTCCACATACCCCATAAAGAGACAGGCATAGCTGGGGCCCATGCGGGTACCCATAGCCACATCTTTTATTTGGAGGAAGTGAGAGGAGTTAAAGGAGAAATTGATCAGTGTGAGAACAAGTTCAGCCAGACGGAGGAGAGTAGTGGTGGATGGGGATTGTTCGGGCCTCTGTTCGAGGAAAAAGCTAAGGGCCCTCAGACCATCCTGGTGGGGGATGGAGGTGTAGAGGGATTGGACATCCATGGTGAAGAGGAAGCGGTTGGGGCCAGGGAACTGGAAATTGTTGATGTGATGTAAGGTGTCAGAGGAATCACGGATGTAGGTGGGAAGGGACTGGACAAGGGGAGAGAGAAGGGAGTCAAGATAACGAGAAATGAGTTCTGTGGGGCAGGAGCAAGCTGACACGATCGGTCTACCGGGGCAGTTCTGTTTGTGGATTTTGGGTAGGAGATAGAAGCGGGCCGTCCGAGGTTGAGCGACTATCAGGTTGGAAGCTGTGGGAGGAAGATCCCCAGAGGAGATGAGGTCAGTGACAGTCCTGGAAACAATGGCTTGATGTTCAGTGGTGGGGTCATGGTCCAGGGAGAGGTAGGAGGAAGTGTCTGCAAATTGATGCTCAGCCTCTGTGAGGTAGAGGTCAGTGCGCCAGACAACAACAGCACCACCCTTGTCAGCGGGTTTGATGACAATGTCAGGGTTGGACCTGAGAGAATGGAGCGCAGTAAGTTCAGAGAGAGAGAGATTAGAATGGGTGAGAGGAGCAGAGAAATTGAGACGACTAATGTCGCGCCGACAGTTGTCAATGAAAAGATCAAGAGAAGGTAAGAATCCAGAGGGAGGGGTCCAGGTGGAGGGAGAATATTGGAGGTGGGTGAAAGGATCCGTTGAATGGGGAGAGGACTCCTGCCCAAAGAAGTGAGCCGGGAGACGAAGACGGTGGAAGAAGAGTTCAGCATCATGCCGAGCCCGAAATTCATTGAGGTGAGGGCGTAAGGGTATGAAACTAAGTCCTTTGCTGAGCACTGAACGTTCAGCATTGGAGAGGGGAAGGTCAGGGGGTATAGTGAATACACGGCTGGGGCTGGGATTGGAAGATGGGGTGGGGATGGAGGGACAGGCAGGGGTGGAGGGTCCTAGGTGGGTGTTGGTGTCGATGAGTTGTTGGAGCTTGCGTTCCTTAGCACCTGAGAGAAAGAGAAAAAGTTTCTTGTTGAGGCGTCGGATGAGTCGAAGAATAAAATGAAACTGGGGGCACGCGCAGCTTTGAAAAAGGGTACGGCGGTGCTACTGGAGGGAGAGGTCGAGTGTGTTCATATGGCAGCGCATGGCACTGAGTGTGGATTTCAGAATGTGATGGGAACAGCAGTCCGAGAAACGTTTTATGTCCTGGAGATACCTGTAATCCTGGGTGGGTTCGAAACATGAGGGGTGAAATTTCAGTTGAAATCCACGTGGGGTAAGTCGGAGACGGGGACAGTCACTGAGAAAGGAGATATGGCTGTGAAAGCAGGTTTTAGTAAACACCTTGTCAAACACCAGGAAAGAAATGGAAAGCAACGAAGGTGAGCAAGGCAAACGAGAGATATGGAAATCTTGTCGCAGAGACGAACAGAACTTCTTCAAGGAAGTAGGCATTTCTTGGAGAGCAGTGGCAGTCAATTAAACACAGAGATAAAAACAAAAAAACTGCGGATGCTGGAAATCCAAAACAAAAACAGAATTACCTGGAAAAAATCAGCAGGTCTGGCAGCATCTGCGAAGAAGAAAAGAGTTGACATTTCAAGTCCTCATGACCCTTCGACAGAACTTGAGTGAGTCCAAGAAAGGGGTGAAATATAAGTTGGTTTAAGGCGTGTGTGTGTGTGTGTGTGTGTGTGTGTGTGTGGGGGGGCGGAGAGACGTGGAGGGGGTTGGTGTGGTTGTAGGGACAAACAAGCAGTAATAGAAGCAGATCATCAAAAGATGTCACAAACAACAGAACAAAAGAACACATAGGTGTTAAAGTTGGTGATATTATCTAAACGAATGCGCTAATTAAGAATGGATGGTAGGGCACTCAAGGTATAGCTCTAGTGGGGGTGGGGGGAGCATAAAAGATTTTATTTTTTCATTTTTCACTACTGGGAGATAGCTCTGTATCTTTTCTGAGGAGGATGATTAGAGTTCCCGCTAAATGGGAGCCAAGGTATGTAAACATGGCACTGCCTGGCTGAAATCAGAAAAAGTTAGATACAAATCGAAACTATGATTACTTGCTAAAGTACACAGAATGTGAAAGGCAGGTGAATTCCCATTTTTAAGGACCATTAATATACATGTATGTTGCATTTCCTTACAGAAAAAATATCCCTAGAAAGACCTTCTTTCTTTGAGATCTTAGATCATAAGTGGAGTAATGCCTATACAAACACAGCACTAATACATTAACCAAGGAACAACATAATTGTCAGAGAATTTTGTGAACACACCTGTAAGACGGGACTATACAATGGATTGTGAATCACGTGCTACCCACCAAGAGGCAGAAAGGTACATGTGTTTAGACATGTGTCCAGAACTTCATCCCACCTGCAACTATATTTTAATGTTAGGACAGCATGTTTGGGAGCATCTGTTTTCTCAGAACAATCAAAAAAAATTAGTAACAAGTTCATAAAGTGCTGAGAGATTCAACAAATTGCTTCAGCCCTTTTAAACCTGTCTTCACACTGGGCTGGAATTTTGATGCACCAGTTTGAGGGTCAAAAGCTGGGGCAGGGTGGGTAGGGGGCAGGAGGAGCTGGCTTGGCTTTAGTGCCTTTCAGGATCAGAGAAAAATAAGTCAGTACCTTCATAACAAGTAACTGTGTTAATTAACGTCTTACAGAGAAAGCTAGTTTAATTTAATTTCATTACAGCATGAAGCTAATCTGGCAATTTGCATTTTTCACATTAAGGGACGATTTTAAGATTTACATCTTGATTTCAAAGTTGCATAATCGCAATTTTTATTTATTTTGAAAATATTGTTTTTAAAAAGCGTAGAGCTTGTTAACTTGAAGATAACGTTTTTTAAATCATTTTATTTATGGATCAGTTGATTGTAACTAGACATCAGGAATGTGGATGAGAGGTCTGATTGAGAAACAGGAATGTTTAAGGGGGATGGTCTCCTTTGTTTGCTGTGTATAGTGAAATTGTTAATGCATGTACATGTTCACAATTTTGTTATAAGTTATAGTGGTAACTTTCCCAAAATGTATCAATGAAATAATTTTAATTTGTGCACAATCACTTTTTTCCTTCAATCAATTCTTAACCCAAAGCAATAGTTCACCCTTTTACCATTGGTATGAAGATGGGCTGATTAGGGACCAAAAAGATCTTCTTATGGGGGCAGAAGGCATGAATGACTAAATGAATACTTTGCATTTGTCTTCAATAAAGCGGATGCTCTGAATGTAGCAGTAAAGGAGGTAGCAACAGCATTGGATAGAGTTAAAAAGTAAAGAGGTGTTCCGAAAAACTTTGGCAGTGCTCAAAATACCAATTAATTTTGGCCCAAATTATTGTCTCTAAAAGTCGCTCCACTGCCAACATGAAGCCAAATGGACTATAATTGCCTGTTCAATCTCCTTTTTGGAACAGCGGTACAAATTTCCAATTCTCCAGTCCTGACGTGGAAATCATATTAGCAGTGAGTTGTTGTAATATGGAATGCACAGCCAGTAGAGGTAGTGGAATTAGATGCAAAAGTAACTTTCAAAAGGGAACGAGATAGATACTTCAAAGGGAAAAAATTACAGTATTATGGAGTAAGACAGGAGAGTATGATTAATTGGAAAGCTCGGCCAAAGAACACAAAGGGTTGAATGGCCTCTTTCTGTTCTCTGTAACATTCTATAATCCTTTGAAAAATACCCTGATTCTGCATTTTGATGCAGTCAACTATGCTAAAAAGCTATTAGAACTTTTCATATATTCATGCATTCATGTTTTCAAAAATTCATTTATGGGATGTGGGCGTTGCTGGCTAGGTATTTATTGTCCATCCCTAACTGCCCTTGAGAAGGTGGTGGTGGACTGCAATGGTCCAAGAAGCTGCTCATGTGGTGTAGGTACACCCACAGTGCTGTTAGGGAGGGAGTTCCAGGATTTTGCTCCAGCCATAGTGAAGGAATGGCGATATATTTCCAAGTCAGGATGGTGAGTGGCTTGGAGGGGAACTTCCAGATGGTGGTGTTCCCATGTATCTGCTGCCCTTGTCCTTCTAGATGGTAGCGGTCATGGGTTTGGAAGATGCTGCCTAAGTATGCTTTTTGAGTTCCTGCAGTGCATCTTGCAGATGGTAAACACTGCTCCCATTGTTCGTTGGTGATGGAGGGAGTGAATGTTTGTGGAAGGGGTGCCAATCAAGTGGGCTGCTTTGTCCTGGATGGTGTCAAGCTTCTTGAGTGTTGTTGGAGCTGCACTCATCTTGGCAAGTGGAGATAACTCCATCACACTCCTGACTTGTGTCATTTAGATAGTGAACAGGCTTTGGGGAGTCAGGAGGTGAGTAACTCGCCTCTGACCTGCTCTGGTAGCTATAGTATTTATTTTGCTAGTTGAGTTCAGTTTCTGGTCAATGTTAACCCCCAGGATGTTGGTAGAGGATCCCTACTATATATAGGGTAACAAAGACATTGGTCCAGATTTAACTGTCAGTGGCAAAATAACTACATTCACTGATGGCCTCGAAGAAAGCTGCCACAAAGACCTAGCCATCACTTTGGCATGATTTCCCTATTCTCAACGTTAATTTGAATCTGATGCCAAGACAAGGGAATCTCCAGGTATCCAACAACAGTGATGCCGTCAAACAAGGTAAGTAGCCAATTACATTGAAGTATTCTCAAAGACAGCAAGGCAGGAAGTAAAATGCACTGATAATCCTTCACTTTTAATTAACTTTTACAAAATTGATACTTGGAGCACTGCCAAAGTTTTTATAACTCCTCTTTATTTTTAACCCTATCGAATGCTGTTGCTAATCCTTTACTGCTACATTCAGAGCATCCTCTTCTTTATTGAAGACAGACAGAGTATTCATTTAGTACCGCAATCATGCCCTTTGCCTCCATAATTTGATCTTTTTTGTCTACGGAAAGTGAAGTTAATGACTGGGACATACAAATGGGATTAAGGTAAAGTTGAAATATCATAAACAAACTTTAAAAAATGAAAAATGTCATTTATTTTGCTTAGCATAATGGAGATATTTATGGGAAATTAAGGTAAAGTGCAAAAGACAACTTAGATTGCAAAGATACTATGTTAAATCTAGTTGAAAGATGATATCTTTGTTGCATATTTAAAAGAATAAGTAATGTAGGAATAAGGAAAAGCTGAGAGAGCGAGACATGGAGTGCCTTAATTTCAGATACTCAAATGCAGCATCATAAACTGGCACTTCAAGAAACAACTAGTCGGATGCAAATTAACTGAAATAATCCACACGGGAGATGCTAATGTTTAAAAATTATTCAACAGAGTCTTGATTATCACCACTTATGAATTACTGCATCTAATTTGGATTTTCACTTTCATGAGTAAAACTTCATTTTCTTTTTAGTAAAAGCAAAATACTGTGATGCTGGAAATCTGAAATAAAAACAGAAAGTTTTGGAAATACTCAGCAGGTCTGGCAGCATCTGTGGACAGAGTAACAGAAGTAACTTCAAGTCCAATATGACTCTTCTTCAGTTATTTCATTCTCTATTTATTGAAATAAAAATTTGAAAACGTTTCTCTTGTTTTGTCAGATGTTGCAGTTTTAATTAGAGTACTATCTGATAACTTTAAAATTAAAATAAGCAATTCCCTAGTTCACATTTTTTTTCACTCGTTCATGGGATGTGAGTGTTGCTGGCTTGTCCAGGGTTTATTGCTCATCCCTAATTGCCCTTGAGAAGGTGGTGATGAGCTGCCTTCTTGAACCGCTGCAGTCCCTGTGGTATAGGTATTCCCAAGTGCTGTTAGGGAGTTCCAGGATTTTGACCCAGCCACAGTGAAGGAACGGCGATATATTTCCAAGTCAGGATGGTGAGTGGCTTGGAGGGGAACTTCCAGGTGGTGGTGTTCCCATGCATCTGTTGCCCTTGTCATTCTAGATGGTGGTGGTCATGGGTTTGTATGTGTACAATTTCAAAATTGGTTTAAGAATTGGAACAATGAGTGTAACTGCAGCATATTTACTTTATGGAAATCACATCTGATGAAAGGTCAGGGACCTAAAATGTTAACTCTGTTTCTCTCTCCACAGATGTTGTCATAACCTGCTGAGTATTTCCAGCATTTTCTGTTTTTATTTCAGATTTCCAGAATCCACTGTTTACCATCTGCATTCTGCTTTACAATTCTTAAGTTCTTCGGACAAGTGGGGAAAGTGGATGCTGCACTGGGTTTTGGTGGAAACTTCATCTGTGGTCAGTTGTAGAGATTGACGGATCAATGTTTAGTATTTTCTTTTAAATTCTGATAAGCTCAAAGGTTCTTGGCTTAACTTGAAGTCTTCAGAAGTTAAGTTAATGTAGAAGTCAGGAAAAGTTTGACGAAAATGAAAATCTCTAAATAGGAGCAGTGGGTTGATATCAAACCTTATTTATACACATTTTCAACAGTTTTGACAATTTGAAGATGCTAATTGTGTAATAGTACAGTTATGAGCAAAGTGCCAGTTGAAATTAGAAAATGATAAGCAGAAACAAAGAGAGATTGAGACATACACCAGCCAATTGCAAAATCTAAAAATGTATTGATTTATCATTTAATTTCCTATCAGAACAAAGAGGTTTTATGCATTTAAATTTATGCTGTCTAAGATATATGGCAGAAATTTTACAGGCAAAGGGAAGCAGGTTTGGGTAAATGTGCAGAGTTAAATCCCCTAAAAGTGACATCAGGCAGGGATCCCGCCCTCCTCTGGGTTTCACTTGGGCAGCTTTGAAAGCAAAGGTCTAACCCCCCTGTAGCTATTAACATTTAAGTATTCTAATAGGCACTAAAGTACCGTTTCAACCAAGGATTCTGACATTAACAGTAAACTGATCTAATTACCAAGCCGTCACCAACTTGCCAGGGTCAACTAGACAAGTGCACAGCAGGAAGTGCTTTCTCAGTGAAAGTGAAGAGCTGTAGCCATGGCCAGGTGACACACAGTTGCTCACAGAACTATTTCTCAAGACAGTGCTTTCACTGATCGAAAGGCAATTGCCAACTTAGAAGGCATTTCACTTGTCTTATACTTCACTCAACTTCAGTTGCACTTCCCTCCTGAAGCCTTCACCTTGGCATGAGTGCAGCTTTTGCAACTGCACCTTATACCTCTACAGAGGAACAAGAGCAACAGCAACACCAATACCATCAGCAGCAGCAGGAACAACACCAGCTGCCTTCTCCTCAGCCACATGCCCATCCACAGTATGCAGGGAATGAACAAACACAGAGCTCCAGCTCCAAGGAGGCAAGATCCCCAACACGGTCTACAGATAGAGGATCAGCTCTTTCGACATGTGTGTGTGCATCAGTGCCTTAGGAGGCACAGGTTTTCAAAGCAGGTAGTTGCTGACAGCAGCAGTTTCCTGGAAAAAGACCTCCTATCCAGTGGACCAGATGGATATTCACTGGCAATGATGAACAAGCTGTCTGTCACTGAAGGGCCACCCTTCCCCTATCCCTGTATCTCCTCTCACCCCAGGGTCTCTTCCCCCACAAGGAGAGAAAACAGAGGGTTAGTAATGGCTTGTGTGGGTATGTGAAGATGGATGATTTTTAAAAAAAATATTTTTGGGAATATGGTAGTATTCTGTAAAGAAGGCTATGTGTCTGTGTGTCCATGGGTAATTAAACTGAAGGGAGGGTTGGTAAAGACAGCTTGTCTATGGGAACTGAGAGATGAAAGTTAAAGCTGCTAGATGCATGTATTTATAATGAGAGGCGATGGTGAAGTTGGAATTACTAGTAAATAAGTTAGGTTTTAAAATTTGCATTAGGTGATAGGTAAGGACTTAACTTTTCAGCTGCTAAATTTCAAACGGTGTTTAAGGGACTTTTACAACTTACAAGGGTTTCATAAGTAAACAAGGGAAGGTTATTAAATTTTATTTGACCTGAAAGTGGAGACAACAGGGAGACATGAAAGATTTTTATATCTTGGAAAAGTTGAGTTCAATGGAATCTAAGACGAAAGGGGAAAAAAAGATACTTAAGGAAAGTTGTTTAGTTGAGTTGTGGTGGCTGTGTGGGGCAGCTGTCCTGAGACCAGCTCTGTGCTAAGAAAGGTTATGAATTTGAAAGCAGCCAATCAGTTTCAAGCCAGAAAAGTATTTGTTTTCAGAAAGCAGTCTGTTTATGAACATTCTTGGGTTTCCACAGAGGATTGAAAGAGAGTGAGAGGCCGTGTGGTATACTTTACTAAAGTAACAGCAGTGTGCCTTTGGGTAATATTACAGGATTTTTATGGTTAAAATTCCAAAAGGGGGTTGTTGCCAAGTTGTTTACTTGTGTGTTCTGACCAAGTAGGTTTTTATGGGGGGAATGTTTTCTAAGATTGTTTAACTGTGTAATTTTAACCTTGCGTGCTTAAGCTTTTTTTCTTGGAAATAAATCTTTTAACTTTAAAATCCTAAAAGTGATACTGGGATTCTATGCATCTGGAATCAGTAGTTTTCCCCTCATTTTCAAAATACAATAAAAAGGTTATGATCTGTAAGACAAGTTTCCCTCTGGGATTTGGCCTGATCAGCAAATAACATTGGCTGCAGTTGTGACAGGTAGCAGGGAAGGACAACAGCTGTGGAAGGTGAGCATGAGACCTGGGTGCAAGAGGGCAAGAGGATGAGTTTGAGTGTTGGCTGTTCTGATGGGGATGTGAAGTGTCTGGAGAAAGAGGAATAAGTAAAGCTGCAAGCTAAGTTGTACTGAGGGGTGCTGTGTAGAGTGAGTGACTTGGTTCCTGAAATTGCTATGCCACTCACCTTTCCTGTCCCAGATCCTCCTGGCACATTGTCTCCAGGTTAGAGGGACATCATCTCAGCTGCTGACATCCTCAGCAATTCCACCCATTGCCTGTTTGATTGGAGAGATTGTCTTCTTCCTCCTGGCCTTAGAAAAGATCAGCTGAATGCAGTTCCTCAGATCCTGCTGTAGCATGAGTGAGTAAGCCAGGAACAGCCTTCTCAAATCTCCTCTCCATTCCTGTGGTTGCTGCCAAACGAAAAATCCATGTCCAGTTGAACCTTTCTAACCTTTTGACATATCCAGATCTGTTATGATCCCTGTTGAGACTGATAACTTTTAGAAAGATATTTGAACTTTCAGTTAATAGCTGAAGGGATGACACTAGATTTCATGTTTTAAGACATTTACTGTAATGAACAGTGCTGACTACTAACCAAACACTATTTTTGTAGGCTACTGATACTTAAAACTACAGAACAGAACTTTTAACATAACTGAAAAATCCACTATTAGGTATACGTTACACTGTCCTTTAAGTAGACATTCAGTTCTCCCAGAATCTGTTCAAAATAATCCTTAGTTACCAAGGTATACTTTTGTTCTTTTTCTTTTTCAGCCTGGTAACTTGTAACCCCAGTACTGTCCTTCATGGTGAGAAACTGCCTCTAGCACAGGCTAGGTAAATCTTCAGCTTCGTTTTAACTCTTCGTGAATTTGCCTTTTTAATCAGAGAGTGAACTTCCACCCACACTCTGGCACAGTGATCCAGAGACTTTTGGTCTCTAGCTGCTCTCTCTCTTTCCTGCACTTTGGTAGACTAATCTGTCTGTGATATTCAATGATATTTTAGGAAAGCCTGTAACCCAATATCACAACAGCTTTCTCTGTACCCTTCCCATCTCAATGTGCACCATGGCAATGTGCATCACATGGGTTGTGTCCAGGTACAGCTTCTGATTAGCTATCCTAAAGACCCTGACTCTTTTTTATCTTGGGAGTAAAGGGACAGTTTAATGCACAGCCGTTTTCAACCTGACATTCTCAACACTTTTCTCGGACTTTGGAGACCCACAGTTAGCACACTGGCTGCTGACATTGTCTAAGCATAAACACCTTGCACCTTCTGCCCAGTAAAGCAATCTGGGCCCCCTTTAATCTCTAACAATCAAACCACCCAGGCTTGCTGTCATGTTGACCTTAGAGCAGGCCATATGGCCCTCTTCATTTTATGTTAAAGATACAGAGTTAAAACATAATAATCTTATAAACCTCTTAATTGCAACACATTCAGCCTGCCCTCAATGTTTGGTTGGGAAACCAGGAAGCAAAATGCTAATGGATGTTAAAGAGCCATAACAAAGTCCATTGAAATTGTGAATGTGTTCCTGACCCGCTACACGTCCCACTGTTTGGCCAGGGACTAAGCTGAGAAAATTGTACCCATAGACTGTGGAATTGGGTTCCACAGCCCCCATTTTTTTGGAGCTATGAGTGTCAATTTGCCTTAAAATGGCATCAGTGGAGTGCATGCACACTTTTGCTGCTAGCTGTGCTGGATGCCATCTTGGCGAGGGTGTTAGCAAGTGCATGCCAGAAGTATGCAGAGTAGGCAAACCATGTCACAGTGTTGCCAATTTGAATTTCAACACATCTGCTAATGACCTTTCTTTAACCTTATCAGTGGAACATGCATACAGCAGTGCGAAGGATCCTCCAATAGAACTGTCGAAAGGAATCACCAACTACGTAAAGGCAACGTTCTAAGTTGCATGGATGCACATCCATTTGGAACTTGGAAATATGCAGTGCAGTCCAATAAATAGGCTGTGCACAACTAACGTTCCCTTTAAGGTGTGTGTCTGCATGACCATTGAGCAATCTTGAATACACTAGGCAGCAATCTTGAACATATAAGTAATTAGTCATAGTCCCCAGGGACCATCGGTATCTCTATTAGAGAGAGAGACAATTGGTTATATGTAGCTTGAGGGGCACCACACCATATCAAGCATGGGGCAGGGGAGGAGGCAGACCCCAAGTCTACCTCAGCTGGAATGACAACTGAACCCATGCTGTTGGTGTTATTCTGAACAATACGGTAGCCATCCAGCTAAATGAGCTAACTGGTCATCTTGAACGTACACTGCAATAAACAAGCCATGTATAACAAAGAAATATTGCTTACAGCTTAGTTGATTTCCTACTGACTGTTGTTGCAATTGTAGAAGAGTTATTTAAAGTAGCTAAAGTCTAGAGATAGTGGTGTGATACATGCTGAAGGATTTTGCCCTGACTTCAAGGATTCTGCACATCAAACCTGCTCCTAGACATAGATTCAGTAGCAGACATTCCACATGGACTACAGCATGACAGGAGGAATCAGCAGACGTGACTCAAAACAGGACAAGCTGCTAGAAGAGGGAGGAGAAGGACGCTCAGCAGGACGTCATATTGCCCAGGGTGCACAGGGAGCAATTCTCCTCCCTGAACCTCAGTGAGAAACAGTGTGAGACATCTCCACTTCCCTAAGGATGTTCTCACTGAAATATGCTACCTGCTGCAGCCACAACCTGCAAGATGACCTCAATCAGCTCTGTAGCTAGAGGCCTAGCTTCGGAATGCACTATTTCAGCATGCACAGCAGCAGCCTGGTTGACAAACAACTGCAAGGGATTGGCAGAGTGACAGTGCTGGGAGGAAGAATGCTGTCATCCTGAGAGAGGACAGCAGATTTGTGCTACATGGAGCCAATGCCACACCTCCTGGGCGGCATTTCAGCAATTCTAATAGTCTGTGGAGGACAGATTGTTGGACTGCAAGTCCTTTTGGACATTGGTATCTGCAACTCTGATGGCAGTCTAAATTTGCATGGCATCAAGCTGAGCTTGCATGGCAGAGGTCTGAGCCTCTACTGCAACACCCAGCCATTGGGTGGTTCTGCCTGTGCTGCAATATAAGCTGAGAAATTGGCCACCTGAAGCTGCAACATGATTGGGTCCACAATAATTCACTTCCACACTGGAAGGATGGGCTTCAGGCTCTGTGCCTCACCACAGGTTGCTGCTGGACTCCTCCATGCTCCTTGATAATGCACGAGCGATGTCTGGCAGACTTGCTAATGATCCAAACTTTTAATTCTGCATACCCTTCGGCCACCTTCTGTAGCCTGCTCCAACTGAATCCCCTGCAGCAGAACTTGTGTGTGAACTCTCCCTCAGGGGTGCTGTCACCAGCGCTGTACTTGCCCTGGCTGCAGATCACTGTGCCCAGCGACTCGCCACATTAGGATCTCTTTAAATTATGCACAGTATCAGTATTTCAGCTGTTGCTGCAGATCAGAGAGTGAGTGAGTGTTTCTCCATCATTACTGCCTTCCTACTCTTCCATCATTGCCTGGCCTGGATGCAGTTCTTGGCTATCTGAAAGGAGAAAGGCACAAAGGTAAAGTTGTGGTGAGGCAAAGAGCAAGGGGTGTGCATTTACACCATCTGCAGCTGGTAACTCAGAAGAGATTGTGGGATGAGGGGGAAGTGAGATGTGAGAGGGAGAATTAGGTATGAGGATCCCCCATACCTTCTATGTTTTCAGCCCTGCCATTGGGGGATGCTTGAGAAGCAATCTGATTGCATCTTTGAAAATATGCAGCAACGACATTTTGACAAAAATAAAGCAGTTCTGCTTTAGTTTTGTAAAGGTTGTTTTGATTCAATCCCTAGCTGCAAGCTTACCAAAAGGAACCTGTAATAATCAGAATCCTGTCCCAAGCTGAACTTGACACAAATGTTGCATGCTTTTGAAGTTGTCTGTAATGCAACAGGGAGAAGTCAAGCTTCTTTTGAACAAACACAAAACGTGTAATGTGTTCAGTTCTGTGTATGTCAGGTATCTTGAATATGGTTCGCTATTATTCTAGTTCCAGAAAACTTGTTAACTGTGTCAGAGGGAGATAGTATTGGGCCAACCTTGATGACAAAATGATAGCGAAGCTAATAGCGCTTGGCATTGTATATGAGCAAATAGTACAGAACTCCAGGCAAGGAGCAGATTTGCGGTTAAACTTGAATATCCAAAAGTTGCTGTCTGAGTTATGCTGCCCTGCTGTTAGCTTTGTGAAATTGGCATTTCACAATCTGCCTCACTATTGAAATGCAATGAATGTTGTAAGCCTCTTGTAGTTGTGCAGAAGATACAAACTACCACTAAACCCACCACAGCAAGTGCAGTCGTTCAAGTGTAACTATCCATTTACCTATATCACTAATGTAAGTTAATTTTCATTGTTTGAGAGGTTGACTATTAAAAGTGTGGCATCTGAGTCCTAATTATTTTTTTGAGATTTTAAAAATGTAAAGTTTTAAATAAAATAAACTTATCCTCTTGCTTCTGTATCTTAATGCAATCATTCTTTGGCTTTCTCTATTTCATGTTTTGTATCCAACTTGACATTGAATTTATCTGCTCTAACTTACATTTCCTTCTCAGTCCATGTGCTGTTAATTTCACAATCCTTCAACTGGATTTGTTAAGGAGATACATAATTGGTTGTTCTGCTCAGATCCTCGATGTCGAATTTCCCTACTCCATTGTTATCAGCTCACACTTTCAGCAACTTGTCACACAAAAAAATGTAAAAACCTAACTTGCATGGGAAGTCTGACTAACTGCACATATTGTTAGATGCCCTGCAATAGCAGAATTTGTCCCCATATAGCTCTGGCTAGCACAGCTCCTCCACTGGTAAGAAATACAAAATAAGAAAAAATCCAAATAAATTACTAACAAAAATGTAGTTTAGCATTTAGATGTGGTCCAATATTTTTCTCTCGAGAAGCGGGATAGAAGGACATTAACGGTGAACACAAATTATTGTTATTCCCAATTCGGGAGTACTTGATACTTATACTAAATACCAAAAATAGGAAAATGTTTCACTTCTCAATGTTAAAATTCCACACCTTGGTGGGTTAACAAAAATTAGTTAAAAAGTGGAAGATAAAGAATGATTTAGCATAAGACCTTTCAGCAGAGTCTGCTGTTTAAAAGGACTGTCTAATGTCATCACACACCCCAGCTTGTCCTCATAAACCTGAAAATTAATCCTCTTCAAGTATATACCCATTGCCTTTTGAAAGTTCCTATGGAATCTGTTTGCAATTAATACCCAGTTAAGGGTGTCATCCTGCCTTCATTCCAATTTAACAGGTGGTGGCCCAAAACCATCTCGTGGCCAAGTAGGTTCAGACCTGCAGGCTGCTGGTCAGTGAAAAGGCGAGGAGTCTCCTTCCTGGTCCCCTTATGCCAATAGGAGCCCTCCCCCAACACAGTTTTGCCTCCCCAAGTCCACCCTCCCACCCTTTCCAACATGACCTCACCCCCCTCGCTGGGGCAGATCCCAGACTTGCATGGATTTGGAGGCATCCCATGGTTCCTCTTCCTCCCAGCACTTCTGCAATACCGGCAGTGACTACTGATCCTGGTGTGGTGCAGAGTTGCTGGCCTCCAATTGGCCGGCAGGTCTATGAGATGGGACTTCCTTCTAGAGATGGATGGAAGTCCTGCCTCATACTAATTAAATGGCTGTCACCTGAAAAATTAAAGTGGGGCAATCCAGCCAAGTGGGTGGGCTCACCCAGAAAATTTACACTGAGGTGCAAGGAGCCTGCCCTCAGCATATAATCCAGTCTGCTGTGTGTGAAAAAGTTTCTCCTTATTTGTCTTTTAATTCTTTTGCCAAATATTTTACAGCTACGACCTCCAGTTACCGATACACTTGCCAGAAGAAACAGTATCTCCCTACTGCTGTATCAAATCTCTCATAATTCTGAATATCTCTATCAGGTCTCCTCTTAATTTTCTCTGGCCTAAGGAGAACGAACCCTGTTTCTGCAATCTCTCCACATACCTGAAGTCCCTCATCTCTGTTATCATTTTGGCAAATCTCCTTTGTAGCCCCCTCTGAGGACTTGACATTCTTCTTAAAATGTGGTGCCTAGGATTGTACACAGTACTCCAGCTGAAGCCTAACCAATGATCTGTAAATGTCTAGCATGATTTCCTTGTTTTTGGCTTCCATATCCCTACTTATAAAGCCGGTGTAAGATTTTAAATTTACACTGTAACCTAAGTCACAATACTATAAGGTAGAAGAAGCCAGATTTCAAATTTGCAATCACATCATTTTTGTAATCAGATTTTGGGGTTGGTGTGGTTCACAGCTTGGCGGGGGGGCAGAGCGGCATAGCCGTATTATCACCAGACTAGTAATCCAGAGACCCAGATAATGCTCTGCGGACCTGGGTTTGAATCCCACCATGGCAGATAATGGAATTTGAATTCAATAAAAATCTGGAAGCAAAAGTCTAATGATCAGCATGAAACTATTGTCAATTGTGAAACATTGTCAATTGCTGTAAAAACCTATCTGGTTCACTAATGTCCTTTATGGAAGGAAATCTGCTGTCCCTACTTGGTTTGGCTTAAATGTGACTCCAGACCCACAGCAATGTCGTTGACTCTTAAATGCTCTCTGAAATCACCTTCTCCAGGGCAATTAGGGATGGCCAATGAATGAATTTTAAAAACGCAGTTATTTCAAACCCAAATAATCATTGCCTCTATCAATAATTATATATATTTACCAGTACCGACATTTATTATTATTTGGATCTCATAAGAAATGGTATTGCAGTTAGAAGCTGCTCATCTGAACAACATTTATTGATGATTTACCCAAACTGCCTGGTCTTTGCAGCATACTATAACTGTTCAATATCATAGTTTTTGTGTTCAATGAATATTATTGAATGAGACTTATCCAAATTATTCATTTATTTGAATAGGGTATTTGCTAAATACAATTTACAATTATTGCTATGGTATCAGTTGTGTTATATATATCTCCACAGCTGAAGTCACTGCATTATCTTGACATTATGTCATTGCCAATATAATTTTCAAATTGCTAAAGAACTTCCAGAAAATGGTAGGCAACTGTCATAAAATTAAAAAGCAACAGATATTAAGATACCGTGCAGATATTTTAAAGAGTAAAACCATAAACGAACAGTATTCAATTACTTAGACCCTGGTTATGTTGAATATTATTCTTACAATTTATGACATCATCACAATCCCTCCATTACTGCTTTGTATCTAGATGTAGCCATCTGTTACATAATATTTACTACATCAAGCAAAACAGAATTACAGTTCGACAATAAGATAAATTATCACACCAGCATCGGTAAGTTTTAAATATTCACACCAGAGCAGTTACACAAATCTGACAGATCCAACTAATATACTCTACGTTGAGACAAAATGCAATTCACTTCTTTCAAGACAAAGCTTACAGTTTTATTTGAATCCTGAAGCAGCGAAAGAATTTCAATGCCAAAGTGCTCATATATACACACAATAGATAGAAACGATTTTGTTCTCCTTTTTTTTCGGCTAAACTCATATTTTGTCCCAGCTAAAAGTTTCACATATCATTTGGAATTGGGGAAAACAGGATAAGGCAGAGATAGAGTAAATATACACACGGTTGATTTATCAACTACATTTATCATTAGGGCCAGGCCACACGTACACTCTCTCTTTGAGCAAAGTGTGGGAATATTGGGTTTATTGTTGTCCAAAAAAAAAGAAACCCCAAGAGGAGAGAAAGCCGCGTTATAAAAATAAAAGAAACAACGAACGTTTCCACAGAGAGGGAGAGAGAGAGAGAGAGAAAAAAAATGTAAAAGAAGAAACCGAACCTAAGACAGGGAAACCTTGCTTCCTCGCTCGCCTCCACCTGTTTATTTTCTGTTGTTGTCCTTTCTCCTGTTTCCAGAGGAGGGAGGCCAAAGGTCATAGGGTAAAGGGCAGCACCCAGCATCCCCGGTGCAATACACAGCCATCTTGGAGTTATTTTAGGAGATAATTCATGCGGTAAGTTTTAACGTTTTCTTTCTTTATTTCTCGTCCGGAGCCGCCCGAGCTCCGTCCCTTCGGCGTCGGCGACAACTTTTTCGATGAAAATGTTGCCGAGCGCGGCGGCGGGGAGTGCGGGCATACCGTGTGGATGTTGGGCGGCTGCTGTGCCTTTTTTTTGTCTGGGCTCTGACTGAGTCTCTCTCCCTGTCCCCCCCCCCCCCGGACTCACTCACTCACTCACTCTCTCTCTCTCTCTCTCTCTCTGGTCTAATCGAGTACCGTTAAATAAAAACGGACAGGCCAACCCAAGCAGCGAGGAGCCAGGGAGCAAAGTAAGATCCCGACCCCAGCACACTGACATACACCTCAGGCACTGGGCCTGCATCCGACTTTCGCCCTCCTCCTCACACTTTACATCATCATCCTCATCATCTTCATCGAGATACATTTTACACCACGAGAGCCGAGCTATGTGACTGGTGTTTCCGCAGTTCTAGCTACAAATTCCCCACTGGCTCTTTGCTGCAATTTCAGAAATTCTTTATACCCGCGATTTGTATGTTCCTGGTTTAGTGCATTGCATTTTTTTAAAAAGCAGTCAAATGTTGTTTATTTATTTTTTGGATGCAACTTATTTATTCTAAGCTGCCCGTGGAAGTTGGATTCATATTTTGTTTCAAACATAGTTTTGTTCCACGCTCACAGCATTGTTTGTAGAAAGTTCCTCAGGTCCATTCACAACGTGAGACATGGCGATTAACTCAGAATTGTGTTGTACAGCCAAAGGGCAAATGACATATTCTTTAAAAAATGTAGTTGGCGATTTGGATTTCGTTTCAGTGGCTATCATTGCTTACAATCGCACATCACAGTCCCTTTACTGTTAATTACTTATAATGGGAAGAGCTGGACATTGGGGCTTTGCAATCAATTTTATTATTCCAAATCATATTTTGCTGCTATTAGTTTTTACTGTTTATAATCTTGTATGGAATTTTAAAGTGTAAAAACATTGAACCATTGTAGGACTATTGCAATTAGATTTTCTTTTTATAAACCTATCAAATTACAATATTGTGCAAAAAACAATCATGCATGTTTTTGAATTTAGGCAGAAATTTACTTTAACATTTTTTTATTTGTCAGAAGTTATTTGAGAGATATGGATTGACATTTTACAAATATAAATTGTATGTTGAACTATGTTTAAGTGCTTCTCGCATGGCATAAATCCTTGGTTTAAAAATGCTAGGATTAGATTTGTATTTTATGTAAACTATGAACAACTTAAAACAAAATTCAGATATGAACTTACAGATTTGCAGAATAATTGGATAGGTAAACTGTTACAAACCTTAACTGAACATTGTCTATAATTCCTACCTTGATACCCTTAGTATCAATGTAGTGTGTGACCATTTGATTTAAAAATTGTACTTTTGATGCCAGCAACACTGGTACAGGATGTTGGTTTCAAAACATGCAAACTTGCGTTGCTGACTATATTAAACAAATAGAACATGTAACTTCTGTATTCGACTTTAAACTTGGGTATTTTGATAGCACCGGCTGAGGGAATGTTTTCTTAACCCGGAAGAACAGTTTCTAGAGTTATATGTACATGAAAGTTAACTATAATCAAAAGTCTTTAATGTTGGCATAGTAAGTGGACATTCTCAAACATTTGAGATTGTGGTACTGTGGTGCTGCTCTGTGGATACTTTTGCCATTTATTGTGCATCAAAAATTTTTGCAACTGTCTTTCAATTGTGTGAGAATGCTTGCCTACTTGCCATTACTTCATATAGCTGATACTGTTTTGTAGAGACACTTGACAAAAATAATTGCATTTTCATGGCTCAAGATGTTTGACACTGTCAAATGTTTCTATTAATTGTATTTTAATATTCTTAGTCTTGTTTTTTTTCCCCTCTAGAAAATGAAAGAGGTTGCCCAAAAGTAGTGTACTATTGCTAATGGCTAATTGTATTGGCCGAAGAAATGCCGCTTAATTGAATTGTGATTGTCACTAGGATTTCAATAAAGCAGTATATGGGTTTGTGAACATTTTGAATTTTGTGCACATGTTTCATAAAATGCCCAGCACTACACTTAAAGATTTTGTCCTATCAAGCTTGGTTTGTGTTTGGGGAGGATACCTTGGGATCCTGCACTTAGATCTGCTTCAATGTTAGAATTTAGAACAGGTACATCACTGATAGTGGCAATGCTCGGACCAATTTTTAAGTGATTTATTATTTAAGAATATCGCACAAATTTAAAAAGTATTGTTTTGAGTTTTTTCCTAAAGCGTATTCCTGATGCATTAAATATTAAGCCTGGGGGGGTTATTGGTGCTTTACAGTAAAATGTTAGACAAGTTAATCAACAGAGTATTCTGTGATCTCACATCTTGGGAAAAAATCATTTAGCCTTTAATGAATAACCAGAGAGTCCAGACTTGAAGATTGCTGAAAAGAGAGGTGTGTTGCCAAAGAAAAGCTTCAATAACGCATATCACTTTTCAGCAAAGACTAGAGAGTGAAAATCCTTTATTTTGCAGGCTTCCTTTGCACATTATTGGAAGCATTGAGATGATTAGGTTATTTTTAGAGGATGAGAAGAGGCTATACTGAATACCATTTACTCCGGTTTCATTGTTCAATAGCATCGAAAAATATGGTATGTTCTCAATTACTTTGATTTTATGTTAAAGAGTACAATACTGGGAAAGACAAAAGTTTGATCATGATTTGATGTTTAGTATACTTGATTTTTAAAAGATCAAAAGGTTTGATTACCTTTTGAAGATAACTGGCAAGATAACTTTTTTTTTCACTGTGACACTCTCTTCTTTTTTTAAAGTGAAGAATGGCACCTTCATCCTTATTCTTGCTCAAATATTGTAGACCAACCCACAGCCGTACCAGTTTTTCATGACTTCTTAAGACGTACTTTCATGGCAAGTGGTTGACTTGGAGTCACTAGAATCTGAATTAACCAACTTCACCTCTCCTTGGAAAGGTTTGAATCCGAATTCATATGATGTTGCAGATGTAGTGACATTTACATGTTGTTGTTCATTTAATTTTGGGAAATGTGGTACTGCACTGCAGTTGGCTAAAAATGTTGTAAAACTGTTGGTATGTGTACTGACTTGGAATTGCTGATGGTGTCCTCCATTTTTAGTCCTTCCTGCAGATGCTGGTTCTGACAGTAGAGATCAAACTGAGCATTAAGTAAAGTTGTAAGTTGTCTTTCAGTACTGCACATTATTCAAAAAAAGATGTTAGGTTGGTAGTATATCTTGCATCCTGCTGAGGTATGAAACCTCTTTGCTTGTACTATCACAGGCTTCTGAGGCAAAACATGACCACCAGCTCTCACATGCCACTGCACAAACTGGGATGCTGCTTCATACAGTACATTTTTCTCTTAACTTAGATTAGCTCCATTGTGGTAACAAGCTGAAGCATTCTCCTTTTTTAAAAAAAAAACTTTTTGACTAGCAATATACAAGTGCTTTTTGCAGGGAATGGTGAAATTTCAGTTTCTTTTTAACACTAAAGAGTTATTTAGCCAGTTTCAATACAACAATCAGTGTAAGGAGGAAAGTTATTGTGTTAGTTGGTGGTATGGCAGAAACACTTTGTGAGAGGTGGGAGGATGTGAGGGCTGGCTGTTTGCCAGGAATCCAGGATTCAGAAGCCAAGTCAGTGTGTCAATTTAGTGGACAACACTGACTTAGTACAGGAGAGTTTGGGCCTTGCCATTTCAGATTTTTGGTGGAGTTTGGAAGTTTAGTGGAATTCAGAATGTTTAGTATTCTGTACAGATGTGAAGTTATGTAGAATCAGCATGAAAATGTGACATTTGGTTTTAGAGTATTAAACTAGGATATTATGTTGTTTTAATATTGTTGGCATTGTTGTCCTTGTCTTATATCAATAATTTTGAACTTAAAGCCATCAGGGGTTTATTTTTGGAAATTCAGTAGGGCCATTCACCTCTTGGGTTCACCTTGTGTTATTCTATCATTTATACTTGTGGAGAAAATCAAAGTAACAATCCCTTACTAACACCATTGTTGGAAGACAAAGGAATGTAGAAGTTCAAGGAAAAGGCCCATTACCCATCTTCTCAGGGCATTTTAGATTTGGCATAAAATGCAGCCTTGTGAGCTTTACCCACATCGAGAGATCGACTTTTCTTTATGAAAACAAAGCACACAGTCTATGTTTCAGTATGATAAAAGGTTAGGTATCCAACTTTTAACATTGCACCAAATGTGTGCCTATTGTTTGGATTTGCAGGCCATCACTCTCAGGGCAAAATTTAGTAAATTCTGGATTTCTTATGTTTTTCATCACACAATTTGGTACTTCAACCAAAGTCTGGGCATAGAGCAAATGACTTCTGGATGATTAAACAAAATTTACATGGTATTAACTATTTTTTTCATTGTTCTAAATAAACTGGTAAACTAGATATATTTTCTAGCATTCCCTCATCAATCAAAGATAATTGAGGAAAAGTGAACTTTATTGCATTTGGACAGATAAGGGTTTTAATTTTATTATCATGATGGATCAGGTCAGGGAAAGCATGGTGTGTTTGTTGAAACAACCTCCAAAAGCCAGGGTCCTTTTTGAGTAGAGTACAACTTAAAGGCTTCATCTGAATTTGATTAGTTTGAAAACATTTTTGAAAGACAAAGACTGTGCATGTGCAGTATGTAGTACCTTATTTGTCAAAACGCTTCACATACAAGTTACTTTAAAGTGCATTCACTGTTAAGTAAATGAATGCATCAGCCATTTTTCACATAGCAAGGTCTGTCAAATAATAATGGCTTGCTAATTTTTTTGGTGAATATTGGGCAGGATAGCACAATTACTCCTTGCTCTTAACCCAAATCTTGCAACATGTAATTGACCAAGTTTTTGTTATTCTTTTACATCTGGAAAACATACTCAGATACTTCTCCCAGAGGTCAGAAAAGTAGAGTGGTCTTCAATTCTAGATTGCACCAAAATTATAATTACTGACATAGCTCCAATGCATAAGACTACTGAACCAAGCTACACTTGGAACAAATTGAAAACTTGCTTGCAAACAAATTGAAAACTTGCTTGCATTGAAGGATTAGATACTAAACTAAATTATGTTTTTGTACAAGTTAGCAAAATGAACTTCAGGACAGCCTTATTGCTATAAACTTTAAGCCTAGGTTCAGCAGCTTAAAGTAATAATGTCACTGTACAACCCATGATCACATTACCTAATTCAACACCTGTCCGGTTCATAAGGAAAAACTGTCATTGGGATTTGGGCCAGCCCCTTCCACAGAATGTGTACAATTTGTTAAGCTGGCTTCTATCTTATTTAATCCTCTGGTGGAAAATACTGAAATTTTCTTCCAGCCCTTCAAAAGTAAGTTAAATAAAAAATGAAAGTATTTTTTCAACCTTGTGTCCCACATGATATATCTTTGGTTGTTATTGTTAATGTGACATTAGGACCCTTTATGTTCTTCGTATTTTTCTCTGTATTTCTTTTATAACGCAATCGAAACAGATTGTTCATCCAATTTGTTAAAAGTCTGAATATGGCACAAGTTGCCCGAGCCAACTATTTATTATGCACATATCTTCTACCTTGCGGAGGAAGAATGTTCTTAATTGGAAATAAAAACAGAAAATGCTGGAAATGATCAGGTCAGGCAACGTTTGCGGAGAGAAAACAGAGTTGCCGTTTTAGGCAAATAACCTTCAGAATTCATCCTAATCTGGAGTTTTGTTGGCTTATTAATTTTGTGCTCAAATCCCCTGGACCAAATTTTGGTTAGATATGTGCTTGTATCTACATACTATTTATGAAAAAAAAACTTGGATTGTGCCTCCTGAATAATTTCTCCAATGAAATGGAACGTTCTCATAGAACATTTTATTTCTCCTGCTGCTTCATGCCTAAATATATTTTTATTTTAGGCAATTTTCAGCTAAGCTGGAGTTGTTTTATATTTAATTCAAATCAACTACTAACTTTGTAAAAATGTTTTAAAAATTAAAATATGCTGTGGCTCTCAATGACTTTTGTTAGTTACTTTGTCCTATTGTTGATACCTAATTTAAATCTTTTCTTACTTCTTTGGGAATTATTTTGACATCTAACATTCCCTTAGAAAGATTAAGTCATGGTTGAATAAAGGGGCATTTTGATTTTGAGATATTTGGATTATATCCTCTTATTTTGTGCAGAGTAGTGTCTTTAGTCACTACTGCAGACCAGGGCTTAAGTTTTGAGAACTAACTGCTGGCTAGTGCTGAGCAGTGCATCTAATTTGCCAAGCATAATAAAACTTGATGCCAGGAGCTTGGTAGTTCCAGAACCAGCAGCACAGATGGAGTTTGTTCAACATTAAATTGGAATTTCTCAGCCTCGTAGTTTAAAATCATATCAGCTATGTGCATTTGCTATATATGTTTGCACACCTGTCTAATATTGTGATCATTTTATCATCCCTCAACATAAAAATAGTTAATGATGCCAGATAAAACAAGAAGTCAAACTCTTAATTTCTAAACTGCCAAGATAAATTGAGTTTCAGAGATTTGAGTTTCTATAGATTAATTGAGAAATACAGTGTTCAATGAAATACTCATGCTAACTTTTATTATAGTATTGCATTTTTCTTATTGATGTATTATCGGCAAACGTGAGGATCTAGAAACTAAATGATTAATTTTATTAATTTGAGTTCTTAGGCAGACCTTTGTCCACAAGAAGCACACCAAGGATTTAGATGTGACCAGCAGTGGTCCTTACAGGATTTATTCATTCATAATTTGTAAAATTTACCCTTGAGGATTCCTGGAACCACTTTTACGAACATTATGGCTTCACCTGTCCTTTAACTTTTTGTGCATTTAATGGAACATAATTTGCGTGTAGAGAGTTGATACATTTACCAATTATGGTTTACAAAAGAACTCAAATGCTCGTAAATAAACATTACAAAGGAAACTTCCAGAATGTAACTAGTTTTTTTCTGCTATCTATGTATAGAATAGATTATTGTTCTTCATTACCTTCCAAGATGTAATACCCATGCTGTTTTGGTAGAAAGAAATGTGTGTGTTAAAATAGGTGAGCAAATTTTCAGTGAAATCTATGGTTAAAATGTTACTGAAGGGACATAAGCCATAGGTGGTAAGTTTCAAATCTTGCATGGTTCCTTCCGTAGCAGGCAAAGCTTCAGATTTTTGCTGCCCATCATATTTTTAAGAAATTGAAGCAGGGCTAAAAGTGTTTTTGGCACTTAGGATAGCTTGTTGCAATTCAGGTCAGTTTTAACTTTCTTTTTGAGACTCCTATAAAATTTCCAGTAGGCTAATGTTCAAAAACTTTTAACATCTGATGTAAAATTATTACATTGTTTCTGCAGTGCTCAATGTTTTGAAACTACCTTCAGAACGAATGTATCTTTCCTTTTCAGTATCAGTGTTAGGTTCACACTGTACTGATTTCAGAATACTGTAGTTCATTAAATTTCTGTAGATAACTCTGGCGTGTACAATATACATACAGGAAATATGTAAACCAATATAGGTTGTGTCCAAAGTTTATAATTTTATGAAATAAAGTGGAAAATAGTTCGGGATTGAAGATACATTTGTTGAATTTAGTCTTTGTTTTTGTCATCTCCTCCTCTCCCCCCTCATTTTCTTATAAATTTGTTTTAATTTGCATTTTTTGGTACATCAGCAACTACACCGCGCCCCCCCCCCACCGCCGCCCCAACTGGTGTCCTTGAATTTCTAGCAAATATCCTCAGTAAGCAGAGTTTGGATCACATGACATGTAGTTCACATCAAAGTTGTATCATAATATGATGCAACATAAAAGGAGGCCATTTAGCCTACCATGCCTGTACTGGCTCTTTGGCAGAGCTAGCCAATTAGTCTCCAATTTTGGTGTTGGTTCACTGTGATGTAGCTGTCTTCATAAAGTTACTTGATTTTGATAGCCATTGAGTCTATAAAGTCATTGCTACATGTATGGTTAGAATAGTAAGATTTGTAGAGAGTAAATTATACTTTTTGGAAAAGGTTAAAGTATATTAGGAAATACCATGTGCACAAGTACTGGCTGTATTTTGTCTTTAACAACGTATGAATGGCTTTTCATCACACTTGCATATGCCCATAGACTTTCCATAAGATTTTGCACTGGAAAATCTGTAATTGGGGAGACATTTTGGTTCAGCGCTTGCATAGGGGATCTGGGACCTGTGAACAGGGTGCACAACTGTGTATCTCCTTAACTAGTCAGCTTGAAGAATTATTAATGACTAAACAGTGTCTGAACAGGAAGTGTCAGTTAGAACACTGTGCCAAATCAGATAAAGAAAGTGAAGTATAGAGGGAAAGAAAGATGGGATTGAGAGAGAAAGTGATTGAGGCAGTTTTAAGAATGCTTATTAAATCTTTAATAATTAACATTTGAAGGGATGAAACTCTATACTTTCACTTTCAATTTCAGAGAGGTTGTTTGGCATTCAGTAAGGCTTATCACAGTATTAAAAGTTTACTTACACTGGAATGGACAAGTCCTAACTTTCTCTGATGATCCTTTCAAGTAAGTATAGTAACCTAATGCTGTTTGATGATGAGTCTTTTGATGAGATATCAGTACAGTGCAGCTTCTGGAGAAGTTGCGCTTCTTCGACAGCAGCTTCCTGATTTCTCCATTTACCTGTGCGTGCATGGTTGCTGGTAGTTACTGGCCGATATATATTTAAATAATGGTGAGCACTTTTAGCCTCACCGTTATTTCTATAGTGAAATCCAGCATATTATATCTATTAGTTGATCAAATATTGTAGGTTACATATTTGATGGAACATTTCTTTTGGAATACATACTTTTCAACAAGTTACAATCAGTGTGTCAAGCAATGACTATTGTATAACATAAAGTTTGAACACTAGAGGCTACTTTTAATTTGCTGTTTAATTATCTGATTCATGTTTTTATGCACGCTAAATTTCCAGTTTGTTGATTGGTTATATTGCTTAATTTGAATTATTGAATTTTCAATATACTGAATCAAAAAAATTAATTTGGTTCTTCCCAAATCAAATGGTAGCATACCTTTTGTTATCTAAACATGATTTTAAAATTTTCATGTTTTACATGATTTAAATGATGATTCATGTTGAGTAAAGATGTATGCACGTTTAAAGTAGAATTCTCCAGCAAAAATTTTCAAATTAATACCCAGTAACCTCCACAAAGTTATCAAATTTCTAATCACCAGTCATCAGATTTATTTAGTTTTCTATGCTTGTTAACATAACAGTTTGTTGTTTCTGTTGCTGAATGCCAATCATTATGCTCTCTATAATGATGCGACTGATTTCTGTGGACAACCGACACTTGAATCATTCAGAAGTTAGGATAGGGCCTCATGGAGTGTGCCAGTTCTTGCAGCAGGTCCCCCACACTGAGAAGTTTGAAAACAACTACTCAAATGAATGTAAGGTATATAACGTAGCTAATTGGTGGAAGTCACGCACAACTTTCAAAGTACAATTGCATATTAAAACTGACAAAATAACAAAAAGAATGTTTGATTTCCATGATGTTTAGCATAATCCTAATTGACTTATCTCTTGTAGAGGTAATGTCATGTGACAGTATCCATTGTCTGTTATTGCTATTTCTATATACCCAAATGGACTTGATCAGTTTTCCTTACTGGAATTGTTTATACCTAAATTTGGGAGGGATGAAAATATGATAGTAGAATGTAATGCAGTGTCATGTATATTTTTATATTAAAAAATTTAAAGCCTGCTTGATGAAACTGTCTGCATTAAGAGTAAGGTTACTAAAACTGTAATATCAATGCTCAGAGGTTTTGTTCCATATCAGTACCAAGTTGTGCCAATCCAGAGTCCAGTGGGAGCTTACCTTTGGATTTACATCACAATCACAGCATTTGTGTGGAGCAAACCTGTTTCATGTTAGTGTGATACAATGTACTTTCAGTCTGTGTTGTTTTAAGATCCAACAAATACTCTGATAAAATAATAACATCTGTTATGATGAGTCATTACTAACTGTTTTATTTCATTTTCTGCTCAACCATGATAGCTGTGGAAACTACAGGCCAGTTAACCTAACATCTGTCATAGGGAAAATGATAGAAGCTATTATTAAATAAGATGTTAAATCAGGGCACTTAGAAAAATTCAATGCAATCAGGCAGAGTCAACATGATTTTGTGAAAGGCAAATCATGTTTAACCAATTTATTGGAGTTCTTTGAAGGAGCCACATGTGCTATGGATAAAGGGGAACTGGTGGATGTGTTGTATTTAGACTTCCAGAAGGCATTGGAGAAGGTGCCACATCAAAGGGTATTGCAGAAAATAAAAGTTCATGGTGTAGGAGGTAACATATCTACATGGATAGAAGATTGGCTAGCTAACAGGAAGCAGAGAGTTGGCATAAATGGGGCTTTTTCTGGTTGGCAGGATGTGACGAGTGGTGAACAACAGGGCTCGGTGCTGGGGCCTCAACTTCTTACCTTTTGGCCTTTCATCCAAGTCATTTATATAAATTGTATGGTTGCTAAATTTGCATATGATACAAAGATAAGTAGGAAAGTAAATTGTGAAGAGGAAATAAGGAGGCTACAAAGGGACAAAGGTTAAGTGAGTGGGCAAAGATCTGGCAAATGGAGTATAATGTGGGCAAATGTGAAATTGTCCATTTTGGCAGGAAGAATAAAAAAGAAACTTATTATCTAAACGGTGAGAGATTGCAGAGCTCTGAGATTCAGAGGGACCTCGGTGTCTTAGTGCATGAATCACAAAAGGCAAGTATGCAGGTACAACAAGTAATTAGGAAAGCTAATAGAATGTTATCGTTTATTGTGAAGGGAATTGATTACAAAAGTAGGGAGGTTATGCTTCAGTTGTACAGGGCACTGGTGAGACCACATATGGAGTACTTTGTACAACATTGATCTTTTTTAAGGAAAGATGTAAATGTGTTAGAAGTAGTTCAGAGAAAGTTTACTAGATTAATATCAGCAATGGGCAAGCTGTCTTATGAGGAAAGGTTTGGACAGGTTTGGCTTGGATCCACTGGAGCTTAAAAGAGTAAGAGGTGACTTGATCGCCTCTTGACAGAGGGGTCTTGACAGGGTGGATGTGGAGAAGATGTTTCCTCTTGTGGGAGAATCTAGAACTAGGGGTCACTGTTTAAAAATAAGGGGTCACTCATTTAAGACAGAGATGAGAAGAAATTGTTTCCCTGAAGGTCGTGAGTCTTTGGAACTCTCTTCCTCAAAAGGTGGTGGAAGCAGAGTCTTTGAATATTTTTAAGGCAGAGGTAGATGGATTCTTGATTAACCGGTGGGTGAAAGGTTATTCGGGATAGGCAGGATTGTGGGATTGAGGTTACATTCAGATCTTATTGAATGGCGGATCAGGCTTGAAAGGCCAAGTGGCCTACTCCTGCTCCTAATTTGTATATTCGTATACGATATAATGGGAAATCAGGCTGGAGGGGCTCCTGTTTCTGACAGTAATGGACATCGGATCTAATTTGTGCGATATTGCAATGTTCAAATTAGGGAAGTAGCCTAGGTTGCGGCTCTGCACTGAGAACCATCTCTTTTGGAATTTGTTCATTTTCATCTGTTTATCGTTTTTTCCCTGGACTTATAAATCTAGCAGAAGCAGATTGAGATGTAAACTGATCAGGAGATGTGGGTCAGCTATGAGGAAGTAAAAATGCTAATTTCGAAGTGAATGGCGCAAAATTTGTATCAGAATCCAATAGTGATTAAGTCTTTTATTTATGTGCCTTTTCAGCACCCTCTCCCATGAAAGGTGAGGTATTTGGCTAATGTAGTTAACCAATTGGTGCTTGAATGATTTCAGATGTAGAAGTCCATTCAGTGGAAAGGTGACTTAGATTGGTTTGACCTATTTCATAGAGTACCTACTAGAGAATGATTTGAATTTCCCCTCTTTACATGGCTTACTGATATTCCAAATTTTGACTAATCTGTATGTATTTAAAGGCATTAGAAATCACCTTGGTAGCATTGTTGCTTCTGAATCAGAAGATTGTGGTTTCAAGACTCACTCCAGGGGTAGATTCACACTTCAACTGTCGGAGTGTTGTGTTGTTGGAGGAGACATGAAACTGAGGACTTATGTTTGTTGACTGGACATTGAAAATCTTGTATCTTTTGAAGAGCAGAGTTTATCCCGCAATGTCCTGACCAATGCTTAACCAAACTACCAAAACAGATTTTTGTGCTTGTTTTGGAGCATTTGCCTTCTCTTGTTTCCTTTTTGTTGACCAAGTATAGTACTGAGAAGAATTCAAATGACATGCTTAAGATATAGTTAGGTTCTCTTGTTCCACTTAAAAAAAAGTACAGGTACCGGACCCCATATCTGGGGAGCTCAGGGTTGGATGTGTGCCAGACCTGAGATTTTACAGATTTTGTGTATACTATAAAATATGAAAAATAAAAAGGTTTTATTCAAATTTCTACCCAGGGCACCATGTAACCCTGTTGAATGTAGCCAGTTTTCGGGTCCTTCCAGATTTTGGGATGCCAGATAAGGGGTTGGGTGCCTGTACACTGACCCATTGGAAGATCAAGTTAGAATTTGCACAATCCACCGTTAATACTGTTAATTTGAGTTTACTCAGTTGAACAAAATGAACTTAAAGGAGTGAAGGTTTCGGTTTGTCAGTCATGATGTCTCCTGTCAATTATTATTTTGAAGTTTGTGAACAAGGATGTCAGTGAAGGAATTTGATGATGCTTTAGTTGGAGTTGTGTTACTTGTGCCTCAGTCATGCCTTCCATGCTGTCAATATTGTGGTAAGATTCAGTTTGGACCAAAGACCCAGAATAGACAAAAATCCATTTAAACTCAAAGATTTTGTGAAGTGTATAACTGAATGGACCCCCATTATTTTAGACATATCAAATTAGATTACAATGTATACATGTAACTCTTATGCTATTCTGCATGATTAATTAAAATAACCCCCAAAAAGTAATAGTGTTAAGAAACCCCAATGTGGCAGTGGATGCAGTGGATTGTGAATCAATGGGCTGAAACAAAGTATCTGCACCTTTTGCTGCTGCTGGTGGTATTTCAAGAGTGACTAATAGCATTGTGAATTGCGGGGATTCGGAACTATTGCTCTAATTGCAAAATGTCATGAAATGCTTTTAAATGCAGTATACTATTATAGCGCCAACTAATACTTGGATTTATACTGTGCCTTTTACATAGAAAATGTTGCAAGGTGCTTCATGAGGGAGAAACTGATGCCAAGTAATAAAAAAAATTGGAGGGATGATTCAAAGCACAGCAGGCCAGCATCAGAAGAACTTGGGTTGGTAAGGTTGGTGAAAGTTGCAGAGGTTTAACATGAAAGGATTTTAAATATATGTGGCAAGAATGAGCAGGACACTGCAGAAGTGGTAGTGGGTGGTAGGGTTTTGAGTAATGCGGAATTTGTAAGTATGGGATGGAGCTCAGAAGGCTGGCAAGGAGGGTGTTATGTCCTGATCAAAGGCAACATAGTAATGGACAGTGTTTTCAGTAGCAGTGTAAACGAAGTCAAGATCAAGGGCACTATTGATGGAAATAAGCAGTTCTACTGGTGGATACAACATGGGGCTTGAAACTCAATTGAAAATTGAAAAGAACACCATGTTTGTATGCTGTCTGGTTCAGCCTGAGTGAGTGGGGACTGGATTCAACAACAGGAGTATAGATTTTAGTGAGTGCTGAAAGAAATTACTTCTGGTTTAAAATTATATACCCTATCCACCCCCTACTTCCAGGTTTCACTGCATTGTGCTGTGTTCCTCAGCTTGGTTTGGAACAACCCTTGCCTTTGAAAGTTTTTGAAACAAAAATACATTTTTGAATATTACATATTTTCTATTCTAGCTCTTTAGTCTTGTGCTATGGTATCATGTTGAAACACTAAAGAAAAAAATGTGACTTATGTGTGAACAACCAATTTACAGATCTTCTAAAGTGATAACCCTTGACACTTCAAGTTCATTTAGAACAATAGAAAATATTTTTTCCTTCCTCTGACCTCTAAGAATTTTTGTATTTTTATAGCAGAATGAGAATAAATAAAAATATTCCCTCTCTTGTTAGCCTCGTATGAGTATTTCAGTTTTGTGTATCTTTTTATAATGAAAATAGAAAGTGCTGACCAAACTCTGGCAGCATCTGTGGAGGGAGAAACAGTTAATATTTTGAGTCTAATATGATTTTTGGACTTGAAACGTTAACTCTGTTTCTCTCTCTGCAGATGCTGCCAGACCTGTTGAGTTTTTCCAGAATTTTCTGTTTTTATTTTAGATCTCCAGCATCTGTGATATTTTGCTGTTGTATTTGTGTATCTTTGGTTGAGAGATTGAGAAAGTGAACACTTGACTCCTACCTATGCTGTAACAATCCATTAAAATTTTCTATCCTTTGGCACATAAAAAAATGAAGTACTAGGATCTGGAGCACTTTAAAAAGAAATTCGAGGTAATTGCAACTGGATTAGTATACCAATTCTGAGAAGATAAAATTGGGAATTTCTAGCTGTTGGATCATATCTGCATTGTGTCCATCCGTCTGTAATTTGATAAATTTTTTAGATCATGTATTCTTGAGACCGTGGAAAGAAAAATACGTTTCATATTGAATCCGGAACTATGACTCCCATTTGTACAGCTAGTTTGTGTTTGGCAGTTGAGCTAAGCCTAAGATGTGTGCCTTTTACATAGAAAATGTTGCAAAGTGCTTCATGAGGGAGAAACTGATGCCAAGTAATAAAAAAAAAATTGGAGTGATGACTAAAAGCGTAGGCCAGCATCCGAAGACTAGAGCATGGGTTGGTAGGGTTGGTGGAAGTTGCAGAGATTCAACAAGAAGTGTGGGGGAATCTATATTTTTGCATTTTTGTCTGTGTTTTTGTAAGTTAGCACCTGTTAGAAGGTGGCGGTGGCTGGTGGTGGCAGTGACCTTTGGTTGACTGGAGATTGTAACATTTCAAGTACAGAATGCACCAAGGTTGATTCACTAGAACCCTGTTGGGAGATATTAACAGGCCACACAGATCAGTTCAAGCAGCCTGCAGGGAGCAGACTAATGGGAGGGTCAGCTCCATGCAAATGAAGTTACTCCATGCTGCTGTTGCTCTGTGCTGCTGAAGGAACAGCAGCTCATGGTGAGCAGTGGTTGCTCAATTGAGTCTGGAGCTGGAGGAGGCAGCAGAAGTTTGCTAGCTTTGTGTTGCTGGGGAAATTGGCGTTAAGAGAATCCCAGGGCAGTTATCAGTCCAGTGAAGCTGAAGTGAACAATTATTGGCTCTGTGAAGCTGGAAGTTGGGACAAAGGAAAGCCTGTGAGCAGTGGGGATCTGCCCAGAGTAGCTAGAGAGTCAAAATTGTGCGGGTAGCTGGGTGCAGTCAAGTGAATCTGGTGGGATGCAGTCTCCGGAGAAGAGATTGAGGAATTGGGAGGTGAGCAGTTGGGGCAGTCTGAGTTGGAATGGCTTTTGGGGGAAATCAGATCTTTGAAAAAGAGGAGCTGAAATCCCTCACAAGGAAGACAGTTTTAAAGGATTTTGTGACTCTCGGTGATCGCTGATGTCTGGACAGGTTGCTGAGAAAATTTGGGGGACCTTTCTTGGTTGTGTCTGCTATTTAATGGGCAGTTTGTGGTATGTTTGATTACAGTTTGCCTGTTAATTCATGTTTATCTCGTTAATCTTGGATGCCAGAGTACAAGATAAATAATGTTGACTGGTTGCTTTGCTGACTTTTGTATAGTAAAATTCTTCTGTTTATTTAAAACTGTGGAATCTTATGTAATATGGGATTTGAAATTTCGTCTACTTTAAAAAATAATGTTACTGGTCCCTAACCGAATCGTAACAAGTTTGGGGTGGTTCTCACCCAGGATCATAACAAAATTTGGGTGTCTAGTTTGGGATTGCAACAAGTTGGAGTCTTGTCCAGTACTGAACAAAATTGTGGTCTGGTCTGGGAACGTAACAGAAGGAATACAACTGAGTTTCAACGCTGTATCTCCACTATTGCCTCCAGCAAACCATTCCGTGCTCTAATAATTTGCTGTAGAAAGGAAGTTCTCCAAACCTCTGAGTGCTTATTTTAAATTGATGACCCCTTATTAGTGACTCCCATACCAGGAAAAATAGTCTTTCACTATTCAATCTAACAAACACTTGTAGTTTTAAAAAAACCTCTGTTGAGTTTCCTCTTAACTTTCTCCACTCCAGTTCAAATAGATGTGGGATCTCAAGACTCTCATATTTTTATGAAATATCCTTGATGATTATGGTGTGTTCTTTACAGGTTGAATATCCATTTTACAATGAGGCACCCAAACTGCTCGCAGTATCCTGTGGTTCTTTTAATCAATGCTCAATTGATAAAACACATAATGCAATTGATTATTTTATTGGCTTACCTTCCTCCATTTGTACTTTCGAGGAATTGCACATTTGCAGTGATCAATCTTTCTGTTCCTCTAAACCCTTCTGTGCCTCTCTTTTGCATGTACGCTCCCATTCCTTGCTTTTCCTCCCAAAGTGTGCTACCTTGAATTTCTCGGCATTAAATTGCATCTGCGACCAATCTACCTGCTAACCTATCTGCCTTTTTGAAGTTTTGTACAGTTCACCTTACCATTGCCAAACCTGCTTTTATAGCATTGACAAATTTTGATTTCTGCACCCATGTCCAAATGATGTACAGTTAGTATGGGCATAAATAGACCATTTACTCACCCATGGGGTAAACCTCTCACTAACCATTTTGAATGCAGATAACACCTGTTAACTTGAATTTTTTTTTCTTCTTCTTGAACTAACTTTCTATTCAGGCTGCTGTATTCTAAACCATATATTTGAATTTTTGTAACAAACTTTGCGTGAGATATTTTATCAACCACCATAGGACCTGCATCTACATTTCTTTTATCCAATTAGTGTCTTTTTCTAAAAACATTATCAAACCAACTTGCCTTAACGAAATCCAAACTTGCTATTCTTGAATGATTCATGCATTTGAAAAGCTGATTGATTTTGATTTGAAATTCTAGAAATGTGTCTATATCAAATTGGAATAATTGGTTTGCAGTCACCCAGTACATTGTTTTATTCCTTCTTGTACCAAGCGTTACGTTGTCTACCTTCTAGTGAATGCCCAGGCACAGTTTGTGTATTTAAGGAGACTTGAAAAGTCGTGGTCAGAACCCCTGCTGTCTCCTTGCCGACTTCCTGCATCAATCTTAACCATCAGGGCCCGATAATATACAAACCTTTACTTTTTGTTATTTCATTTCAGAACTAGTTCTTTTTCTACAGTTATCTCTGACAGTTGTTCCACATCATTCTGCAGTACATCTACAGTTTCACATCCAGCACATTTTAAAAAATATAGTTGATGCAAAGCTTTTGCAAAATACTTATTTAATATATTTGTCAAACCTTCATCTTATACAAGATTACTTTCGCATACTTTAACCTTTTTTCTAACTTTTTGAATGCTAACCATCCAATAGCACGCTGAGGTTGTGAACAGTCTGATTGAGCTTGAGGTGGCTGGGGAGGGGGATGGTGGGATGATGATCGTGGTTTTGGTCTTTCAGCATTTAACTGGAGCAAATTGCAGCTCATCCAAGACTGGCTGTTGGGCAAATAGCCCGACAACACAGGTAGTGGAGGAGTTGAGCGAGGTAGAACTGGATGTCACTGGCTTACAAGTGGAACCTGACCCAATGTCTGTAGATGTTGTCAACGGACAGCATGTGGATGAGGAGAAGAGGGTTAAACATAATTCCCTAGGGGACTCTGGAGCATAAAGTTGGGAAGAGAAGCCAATCCTTGAGATACATTGGCTGCGATGTGATAGGTAAGTGGCTTGGAATGGGACCTAGTAAATAAAAACAAAAAACTGCAGATGCTGGAAATCCAAAACAAAAACAGAATTCAGTTGAAGGGTCATGAGGACTCAAAACGTCAACTTTTTTCTTCTCCGCCGATGCTGCCAGACCTGCTGAGTTTTTCCAGGTAACTCTGTTTTTGCCTAGCAAATACAGCCCAACTGAGCTGGACAATGGAGGAGCATTGCTGGAGGAGGAATGTGTAGTGTCAAAAGATTCAGAGAGGAAGAAAGGGATAATGTACTTTGGTCACAGTCACAGAAGAAGTAATTTGTAACGCTAGGCCATTTTGGTGCTGTGGCTGGGTGAACCTGATTTGAGAGATTCCAACAGAGTTGCAGGAATAATAGATGTGAATGTGGGAGGAGACCATATATTCTGAGATGATGGCAAAAAAGAAAGTTTGGGGATGGGCGGTGGTTTGCATGGATATGGTGGCCACGAATGAGTTTTTGATAGGTGGGTGGAAGAGTGATGAAGGACTTCAAGTCCTTCAAGGAGCAAGGATCGGGGCTATGCTGGAGAGGGAAACAACTGGCATGGGAGACAGGTTGCAGGTTTTGATGGCAAAAGGCATCAAAGGTGAAGGTCAGGAAGGGATCAGTAAATAAACGGCTGCAAAACTATCTTGGCAGAGCCAAAGCTTTAGCAGTTAGAAGTTTGAAAGTAATCTGGAATTGTTTTTCCAGGGGTTGATGAAGAAGAAATGGGGTTCAAAGGGGATAGGGGATGTGCTGGAGAGGGAATAAAAAGAAAAAGTTGGAGATGGCTTTGTTGGTGATCGAAGCCATGGGGGTACAAAGGCCCCTAGAGATGGTACAGCAAGGAGGTGGTTGTGAATATTGGTGGAATAGTTTAAATGGAACTCATCATTTAATACACCTCTTTTGTCTTTATAGGAATACTTTTCTTATGTAATTGAGAATTTTGTCATTGTTCTGTTGTCCTATCTACCACCTGCTATTCATTTAATTTGGACTAATTCAGTTACTTTACTGATGCTTGCCTTTTTATGCAGCATTTTTATTTTACGTATTGTTTCAATTTCACATTGAATCTAACTATGTTATGGTTGTTATTTCCCAATTCCTCCAGTCTCACATCAATTATTTCACCCTATTATCCAGAACTAAAAGCAAGAAGTGCTTCTTTCTGTGTTGGACTAGGTTGACCATACTAGTCAAGTAAGTCTGCTCCCTACTTTGACTATTTATATTATCTTCATATCAGTCTAGCTTGGAATACTTAAAATTACCCAATATTATTACCCTCTTGTTCCTGCTTTGCTCTCTAGGCTGTATGCAGATTTCCCCTTCTGTCCCAGCTCCAATGTTTTGTGACCTTTAATGCACACTGAGAATTTGAACATTTTCCTGCCTCCTAACTCTACCCATATGATTCCTTCTTATTGCAACTCTGTACAGCTTTGTGATGTTCTAGCAGTGTGACAGAATCCATTAATAATACTATTAAACCAGCCCCTTTCTCATGTAATTCCTGAAAATAATACAATCTGGAATGTTACATTCCCATTCCTACCCAGACCTAAACTTTACCTCTATTATCACTTGTGTATAATACTCCTCCGTAGTTATCAGTACTTCTGCCCAGTTTTGTATTAAGCACTTGACCTATTCATAAAAATACCACTCAACCGTGACAATTTATTTAGGAAAAATTAACTTATTTTCTCCTCTTGTAACATTTTTTAGATCCCTGACCCCTCTCACCTCATTAGAGGATTTTGCCTTTTTAACTTCCGTTAGTAATTTTAACTTTCCCCACCTTCTATATTTAATTCTTCCTCCACTGCTCTCTTCCTTTCTGCAACAATATTAATGCTGTTGTGGTTCATGTAAAGGCTTTAAGATTATTTTCTCTTTTGCTGGAACTGCCTTCAATGTAACGCAAATGGAGCCCTCCCATTCTTCAGCCACAATGTGACCTGCCTAATCTTCCTCTCGGATCTGTCCACTGCAGGAAGTAACCAGGAGGTTGTTACCCATGTCATCTTGTTTTTTAATCGAATGCCCAACGCCTTAAACTTTCTCCGCAAAATTTATGTCATTAGCTCTTCAGCCAAATTCTGTGGCTATCATGAAATGAAAAAATCTTCAATGCGGGTAACTTTGTGCCTATGTTTTACCTCAACATTGAATAGTTTTACAACTTCTCAGTGCTCGTCAAAATGTAGAATGTCATGCTGGGCAATAGAACACGATAATTATCCCTAGCACCCTTGGAAAAATCAGTTCGCTTTGATAAACCTTTATGACTCTTACTGAAAAATGTAACGTTTGCAGACTTCGATTGGGCTTAGAGTATGATTGCACTCATGGTCGCGGAGCTTGCTGTTGATAGCTAATGCACATCCCACATAAAAGTCATATTGTATTAAATGGTGGGAATAAAGGTGCTGAGACCTTATATGAGTAGGGAAAAGAGATTGATGACAAGGTAGAAGAGGTAAAATTTAAGCGTAGTTTTGAAAACTGGGAGAGATGCAAGATGATAGAGGTTTAGGAAGAAAGCGTCAGAAAATTATAGCTGTAAAGCTCATGGAAAAGAGGTGTGAAGGAAAATTAATAATCTGGATTCAGCAGAAAAAGTCTGTGCGCTAGAATCCTATTGTTCAAGAAGATTTTATAAGAAATCGTGGTTCATATTCCCATCACCATGTTTCATTAGCAGAAAGAGCTCGTGGAGTGTAGCACTGATGGATATGTGGACTGCAAGACTAAAGATTAGCTGAGGCTTGGAAAGGGTGAAACAGAGAGGCTGGTAAGTAGAGCTTTAGAGAAATTGATCTTCAGGATGATTAAGAGTATATGACAATTTTAACAGCAATATGGGAAAGATAGAAGCATTGGTGAGCAGCGAGGGAAGAGGATTGACTGAATCTGAGCCAAAACCAGAGATTTACATTTGGCTGATGTTCAACTGTAAGAAATTTCATAAGTTGAGAATTTGATGTCAGATAGGCAGGTAGGATATTATAGCAACACCTTGAGTCAAAGTGGCAGAGAGAGGTAGATGTCATCGTCATAGAATATTATATGTTGGCAGAGAGAGGGTGAATAAATGAGGGGAGAAAGGCATTTGGTGGGGTGGGGGAAATGGAAGAGGGATGAGTAGAAAGGAGCGCTTCAGGGAAACAAACGCCAACACATGTAGTCGAAGTGGAGTTATTTTACAGAGAGGGGAGAAACATAGTTGGTGAATAGGTTTCAGTAGGCCAAGGATAGCAATGTGTTTGTCCACAATGAGTTTGTGAAAGATCCTTGTTGAGAATGTAGTTATTTCACATGGCAGTATGTAGGGGAATGGCTGTCAGATATTGACTGTTAGCTTTCATGTACTTCTGCCATTCTACAGAATATTTGTCGGTACAGAGAAAAAAGAGAAAGAGATCAATAAACCTGACCCCACAAAAGCACAGCATGCAGTGTAAGAATTGGGAAAAGGTAATGTTGCTTGAGGGACAGCGGCATGTGTAGCAAAGGATGCTCAATGTAGGTGAACAAGATTTCTGGTGATGGAAGGGGTCGAGAACCTTTAATTTTGGATAGCCAATAATACTCAGGCCGGTTTAGTGCAATCAATGTTATCCTTCATTAATGTGTTTTGAATGAAAACCTGCAGCCAAAAGAAAGAAAGGAGGACTGACTTACAACTATATAGTGCTTGTCATGACCATAGGAGATCCCGAAGCTTTTTACAGCCAATGAAGTACTTTTGAATTGTTGTCACTGTTGTAATGTAGGAAACATGGTAGCTAATTTGCGTACAGCAAGCTTCCACAAACAGCAATGTGGCAGTGACAAAATAATCTATATTGTTTAATGATATTGATGGAAGGATGAATATTGACTGGGACACCTGGGGGAATATCATAGCACACCTTCAAAATACAGCACTGCCTCAGAATCTTTTATTCTCACCTGAAAGAGCAGATGGGACCTTGGCTCAATGTCTCATCTGAAAGACGGCATCATTAACAGTGCAGCATATCCTCAGTACTATATTAGAGTGTTAGTCTAGATGTTATGTCCAAGTCTCTGGAGTGGGATTTGAACTCTCAACCTTCTGACTCAGGTAAGCGTGCTTCCAACTGAACCAGAGAGAGGACATTTTCTTCTCCATCACCTGGGCTTCATTTCAACCAGGTTTCGGAAGGGAAAGGGCTGTATGCCCTTTGTCCTACCTTGTTTTCACCATTGAGTGATCAGTAAATTTAACCATAATTTTCTGGAATTGTGGCCAGATTTCTTGTCATAATAACTAGTCAGTTAGAAAAGCTTAGTAGAGTTGCGGCATCAGAACCAGTATAAAATTCCAGAAAGTTATTTCTATATTTGTTGCTTAATTGCAGACGAACTTGGAAAGAGTCTCAGTACCAGTTGTTAAGTGGCTGATTAAACTATTGTTCCTAAGCCAAGATTTTTAAAACATAATTAACACCAGTAATACTACTACAGTTCCTCAGCACAGTGTAGTTCAGTAATTCATTGTGTAGTTATCAGCATTCAACTTTTAGGCAAAAATATTAAAAACAATTTGGCCTTTTAGTTTTTTTTTACTCTCAACTGGAGTACTGCTGAGTGAAATGAGTTAGTTGGTTGGAATTAAGTTGATGTTTGGAACAGGAATACGGTTCCCTGTAGCATCAATATATAACTGATTTTAGTTGCCTTGTAAGTCTTGCATGCTGCAGCTTTTTATTGGTGTACTGTTTAATTTTGGAACATGCCAATGAGAAATAACTTAAAAAGAGTGATTAAGACCTTGCATCATAATATTGTATTTAATTGCTCAGGTGTCACAGTTCTTGTTTATTATTGGAGGTGATGGATGAGGGGAAAGAAGAGCAGTACATGTTACTAATTTATCCCAGAGCATAGATATAGTTGCAGTTCTTTCTCTTCAGAATAAAACACACATTTTGGTTAATCTGGAAATTTTTGAGCAGTGTATTTTATAAAATTATTGCCGTGCTACACCTCTGTATTGTTTGAGGGGAAAAAAGTAACTGATGATCTAACCTGTCAGCCTTAGAATGTCACCAAACTTCAGTTATTGGAACATATTTTAAGGGATGTCCTCAGGTAAAGTGGGAAAAATAAGATTGCCAATGTACTAAATTATTTTTGTTTTAGCAGCCTATGAGTGCATGCCTATTTTTATTGGAAGTCTCAATAATTGGACTGGATTTTGCAAATTGGATGTGAAGTGAATGGTATTTTTGAAGATAAATTGATGTCTTGCCAGCTGCTTTGGTGAGAAGTTGTCCTGGTCCTTTTGTCCTTGCTGTTGCAGGTATGGCTGATACACAGGGTGCAATATCACAAGGTGTTAGGATTAAGGCTGTAACATAGTAGCTGCCAAAGCCACTGGTCCTCGCAATTAAATACGCAATTGCTGTTCTCTTAGTTTTTCAGACTTATAAAAATAAGACTGCTCATGAAGCTTCCCGCATGTAGGCATTCGGTACATTGATCATGTGTTAGCAGATGTCATTAGCCCTACAGACCAGTTGTACTCCCACAGGTAAATTTGTCCACTGTACAAGTAATGAGAGAAAAAATACACAAATGCTAGTATATTAGTTTGCAATGTTGAAAGAGGGACTATTTACTGGCTATACAGGCCCTGCCAGACTGTCCAAAATTAGGCTATTAAAGTGGATTGATCCCTGTGTTAATTTAGAGAAATTATGTTGGTCTGTCCTATTTTTCATGTTCAATAGTTGATCGACCTTGCTCTTGGTCATGAATGGAAAAAATATCATTAAGTCTCTCTTGCTGTCGCTTCTCTGTTTATGTTGCACTCCATCTAATTCATTGTCGGTCTTCTACTCAGTTGTGTCTTTCTGGCTATGATAAACTATCTGCTTGTGGATTTCTTTTGTCACTTTTTAAATTTCTTTTTGTAAAG